>NC_135088.1:7172500-8471250 GCF_051107435.1 Chaetodon auriga
GATACATCTCCTGCCTGAGTGAGAAGTAACTAGCAGTGAGAGGCAGGTGATCAGCATCTTAGCTGAGGACACACACTGTACTGTCGGGAACACATCGTCGATAATCACATTCATATCTCCACGTGAAGATGTCACATAGGGCTTTAAGAAATAGCATGCTTCCCTACTCGCTCTGACCCTCTGAGGCACGGGCAGGGCCTCTGGGGGTGTCCTGTGGTGTCTGGCACCAGGGCGTTAGCAGCAGATCCTTTGAGTCATGTGGGTTGCGAGGTGGGGCCTCCATGGATCGAACTTGTTCCGGCACATCCCACGCACGTTTGACCATATTGGGATCTGGGGAGTTTGGAGGCCGGGGCGACGCCTTGAGCTCTCTGTCACTTTCCTCTGGCCATTGCTGAGCAGTTTTTGTGGGGGGAGGCCACTGCCGTCAGGGTGTTGCCTTGAACGGGTGTACTTGCTCTGCGACAGCGTTTTGGGTGGGCGGTGTGGTGGAATGACCGGCGGGAACGATGCAGATTTGAACGTATGCTGATATGTGAAACCATCGGTTCATGACTGTTTGGCATGTGAAGGTCAGAATCTTTTGATTTAGACACGACTGAACAGAAGGGTCCTGCCCCCTCCTCTCTGTTTCTGGCATGTTTTGCTTCTGTTTCAGGCCAACTACAACAACAAAGGGAAGGTAAACACGGAGCTGTGGGGCGACCTCGAGCAAATTCTGTCACGGCTTTCCCCGTTACAATCAATCCCTTTGTTTAAACAGGTGCAGCATCTCTGTTCAAAAGGTGTTTATAGGCTTTTTTTGGCATTCTGACTGGTCTGAGGAGGAGGACCTGATATTTTCTTATGATGTGGGTTTATCAGATCGCATCACGTTCCAGATGATTCTCCACCGAGACCTCAAAGCTACGCCAACAAATAAAGACATAAAGCCTTACTTAGAGAGCTTTTGAGGTGCTGTTAACTTTGGACAGAGTTTGAGTCTTTAAGCTAAGCTAAGCTAACCTGCTGCTAGATTCAAGATTTACTCAATGTCTTAGTCTCTGAATATGATGATAATAAGTTTCACAAAGGTAGGATGTATAGCTGGGCTGCTGGGTTGTGTTACTCTGTGTTTTTTGGCATTCAAAAGAAAAAAAAAATGCTTGGCTTACATTTGTGTAACTGATGAGGTGGTCTGTAAAAAAATGCACCTGACTACCCTGTAAAGCTTGTTGTTTAATTTATCAACAAATCACAAGTTTATTTAAGTCTTAGCCTCCAGGCAGAGTCGGCACACAAAGTCTCACATGTCTACTTAAATTAGGTTTTCTCTTCAAGGTTCACTCGGTCACATCTGAGGTACAGAACCACATTTATCTCATTTTGAGTGATAAAAATCAGGCTGAGGCATCATGTGAAGCTGGAAATCTGTTATACTGAGCTCAGCATGGGACTATACAAACATAAGTGTCTGTAGGTATAGATACATACACTTTAAATCATACCGTGTTTACAGCTTTGTGACACACTGCCTCCATTTTCACGCTACAGATGAACACAGACAGACAGAAACACACATACTGCACACAAATACACACACACACTCCATCCAGCAAGAAAACGAGATGTCAGACAAATCCAACCTGCTCACACTATATATACGTTTCACCCCACAGCGGTGCTGCTGCTGTCTGGTTTTCTGTGTGTGTGTGTGCGCGTGTGTTTGTGTGCATGATTGGTACATACCAGCACCTTGCCAGGTACATGTGCTCCTTGACGAAGACGGATCCAGAGAGCAGGATGTACCAACAGGTAGCAATGCTGTCTGGGCTGGAACAGAGAGAAAGAACATGCTGGTGTGAAACAGTGCGACAGTCCAACCCTGCAGTCTGTGCTTGATAACACTTCACAATGTAATATGTCAGAAAGAGGCAACTGTGAACTTTCAATAGTCTTATCTTTGCACTTTTGTCACATTTCATGAGAATTCATTATCTGGTATGTCTTTTAAAGTTGACTTTTTCTGAATTTTTGCTAACTAGCAGCAGGACAAACAACATATAATGTGCAATTCCAACACGGTTGGCAATGTATTTCTGCTGAAGCCGGGCTGCTCTTCAAGTACAGTTTATGTTGTACGCGTAAAATGTAGCCTGAAAGTCAAAATGATCAACTCTTGTGATTTTTCTCACCACCTCTGCTGCAGCTTCTTTTCAGGTGTCACCACAGCTAGCTTTCACGACCTGATGCTAAGGACATTTGTCCTTCTATGGCTGTTCTATTCATTAGGGGCATCCATACATTTAGGGCCGATTTGGCTAGAAAGAACATTTTCGGGTGACATTTCTAACACTCTGAAAAATGCAGGAGTTCTGTAAAGAGAACAGAAGATGTCTGAAAGGAAATATAAAGTGCACATCCGAGCTTTGAATCCCAAGTGCTGCATTTTGCATTAGCACAAATATATTCTTAGGATGTCGAGTGCTATAGAGCCATGATATAATGTGCAATCACTGTCAGGTGGAGAGAATCCATTAAAGGCAGGCGGCCATGCTAAAAGCACCGGAATAACGGCGCTGTAGGTCACGTCATCTGGTCTGTCATTCAGCACACCTGCCACATGAAGTTCTTTTACCTGAACATAAACAAAGCCAAAACACTGTCTGTGTGACCGTCCACGCTATTCACGTTTTATCTGTTAACCCCGACAACAAGTTTAATTCATTTCATAAGCTGGATGCTTGAGTCAGCAGCAAACTGAGACACAGTCATCCATGAAGACGTCAGTCAGAGGAGAACAGACAGCATCTGTGCCTGTGATTATAATTACAGACACTTGGACCAGAGACTGAGAAAATGTTTGAAGAGTGGGGATAAGAGGAGCACTATAGTGGGAGGAGCAACATCTTTTTCCACAACTAAAGAGAAGAGCGTAGCCTTCTCAGTGGTTCATGAATACCAACAATGTCTAGATACACTGAAATATGTGTGCAGAGGCCACTTTCACATCTAACTGCACCCTTTCAGAAATCTTACAAACGTTGCAAATTGGATAAAATACACAGTTTATTTATTAACAAGGTGTGGATTTTAAATCTAAGGAAGTACATGACTATAAAGAACGTCATCACAAAAGGGACTTTCTCCCTCAAATCTAAAATCCTTTGAAACAGGTCTTCATTTACCTGCATGATTCTGCAGGACTTCCATGATAAATCACTGACAAATCACTTATATATAGATACATATCCTGGATCCGCAGGATGGCCACAAGTTGCGTAAAGAAAATATCTAAAATGTGGGTGTTAAGTGCTAAACCAATAAGCCGCATTGATCAGACTCTTAATAGAAAATAATCAATCACTGAATAACAATGCTGCATCCCTGGAGCAGACCCTGTCTCAACACTCATCTTGTGAATCATCTCAGCATTCATTCACACTGCTCTTGGGTCGATTTGCTTGATTTTTTTATGCTTGAAAAACCAAAATTAGTTTCTGAAATATCAACTCCCAGCATCACAGGTGTAAATCTGAAGGCAGAGAGGGGGTCAAATTCATCTGACGAGATGAAGATCAGCGCTTTATTTCCCATTTATTTGTCCTTTCACTGGGTATTTCTGACCAATTTTTAAATCTAACTCACAAACCCAGATTATCAGTACATTCTGCAATGCTATTGGTTGATCGAAAGAACCATAAACGTAACCCAAACCCAAACAGTAAGCTGGCTGAACCCTCTAATGTGCAGTGTTGACACAAAGGCACTCGACTAATCATCTATCAAGCAAAAACATCAAACGTTCACTGGCTCCAGTTTCTCAAAAGTGAGGATTTGCAGCTTTTTGCAATTTTAAAAAACCTCTGGCACCAGAAACCCACGAGGAGACATTTTATAGATTAACAAATTAAGTGGAAAATAACTAGCAAATTACACTAAATTGAAAATGACCATTAGCCGCAGTGCTACTACAGTGCATCACTCACTCCACCGTTTATTCTGCCATCTTTCTTGTTGCTTTCAGTAAACATGTTTAAAAGAGAGCAAAAAAGATCAGTTTCTTGTTACACTGTCGCGGTTTAAGTGAGGGCAGCATGATTAACTACTGTTATGGTTTCATTGGAGAGACCTTGATTGCTTTCATCTGCTGTCTGTCGTGTGTGTGTGTGTGTGCGTGTGTGCGTGTGTGTGCAACAGCAGACGAATTGGACATGGCAGGCGCTTTGTTCTGGGTTAAGGTACTTAAGACTAGCCCCTGGTAGAGAGGCTGGGGAGCGTATTGAGAGAGATTTGGTGTGTGTGTGTGTGTGTTTATTCGATGGCAAATTAAACCGCTGAGTGTCTAATGTGATTCAGGCGAGCGTGACAATACATCAACAGCATGTGAAGCTTCTCTCTCGTCCTTTCATCTGTCTCTGTCCGCCCTCCGTCTCTCACACTTCCTGCACATTCTCACTTCATCCCTCTTCGACTTCCTCATTTCTCCCCTCGCTCGCCTCCCTCTCGACGTCGGTAGCGTCTCCTCCTTCCTTCTCTTCAGCATACTCACGTCTTGTTTCCTCTCCTCCTCTGCAGTCTCCTCTCCTCTCATGGCTTCTCTTTTAATTACACCTCCTTATATCTCTCATTTGCCTCCACTTCCTCCCTTCTCTTCTCATGTCATCATCTAACCTCGCCTTATAATCAGTCTTCCTCTTGACTAGTTTTCCTCCAAATCCACGCCGAGCAGGATGCTAAAATGACTTATTTTTATCGTTTGAATTCTCCATCTCAGTATCCATTTATTCCCACAGCCTGGCAGACAGGCTATCAGTGGATCTGTCAGCGTTAGCATCAGCTCTAGATCACTCATCTCATGCGGGCGATAGTGTCCTAAACCTGAAGTGGGCCTCAGAAAAAAGAAAAGAAAATCAAATGCAAAAACACCTCCAGCTTAATTTAATTTTCAAAATGATTTCACTTTTTCAAAGTGAGTGGATGTATCTGTGGCTGGTTTCTTGGCTTGAGACCTACAGACAGGCTGGGGAAGTCAGAAAGTTTTGAGAAACAGTGTCGTTTTAGGTCTTTTAAGAGGATTTGTTGACAGAAACAGAAACAGAAAATAGCACCAGGCTAATCCTGTGTTTAAGACCAGGTTTAAGATCTGCTCTTGAAAACACACTATAGAAGCTGAGGAAAGAGTCGAAATGGGATCTATAAAATCACAAGAGCATTTTTCTATGAGCACTGTAAGCCAACTATGCTGATGTGCCCCTGAGCAAGGTATCATATGCTTTGGTGCAGCTGCTTCGTGGCCAGAACTGACAGACTGTTATTCTCGGCAGCTACGAAGTATGAATGTTAAAGATTCTGCGATTGTGAAGCAGAAGGTGTCCTGCTTCGACTGGGTAAATACTAGTAATAAAAATACATAAAAAAACAATTCATATTTAAATAAAACAAGCTTTCCTCAGCAGATATTTGAATAGAAAGAGAAGGTGAGTGCAGCAGAACACAGCAGAGCACGTCCCACTCCCCACAGTGTGAAAACTTCTACTTACTAGAACAGGATGTGGTTCGCCTCATGTCTCTCATACCTGGCAGAGGTACACATCGACCTGAGGCAGAAAGGCGAAGATGTTACATTTCTCTCAAGAAAAACATCCCTAATACATTTCTAGCTGTCACAATCCATCACCCATCCCTCTTAAACTTCTTTTCCCCCCTCAGAAGGCACCAAGCTCTCCCATTTTAGACACCATCATTACTGTCTGTCAGCTCCGAGTGTTAAAGTGACCCGCTACCGAATTTCTGGCAGCGGCCCAACCTACATTTTCATTTCCTTTGGTGTGAGTTGTAGCAGAATTTTGCTGCGTTAGAAGCAGAGTTTGTAAAGACGAGTCGAATGGACTCATAAGCACTGCAGCCTGATAACTGAACAGGGGTTTGGTAACAAACTATGGGGTTTGGATCATTTATCAGTCTTTATCTCTTTGTCTCTGTGGGCCCCTAAAACTCTGCATTGTGGAATGATTTCTTGGAAATGGTTCAGATTATAATCACAAACCAATGTGTGTTTGTGGGCTCAGACCTGCATTTTCTTCAAATGTCATTGTCACCTGCTCACCTGAGTCAAACTTGCAAAGGAAACGCGGGATGAAGACCAACCTGGGCCAAAGGGCATTCGCAAAAAAACATTCCAAGCACTCTTAAACCTGTTCGGGCAGGGTGTGCCACATACAACAAGCCATGCAGAAAGCAGGCCTAAAGGCTACTCTGAAGTGAATTTGGTAAACTGATGTGAAACTGTGATTGACACCTCCTTCAATAGCACCAAAAGAAAAAAAAAAAAACTCACCTTAGCTGATGCTCCCTAAGGTGAGAGAGGACGTCCATGTGGTACAGGTGGCAGTAGATGGTGTGGAGGTCCTGCGGGACAGAAAGAAAATGTAATCAATATCACTGAACAATTATTCAATGATCTTGCGTTTCCACACACAGAGATGACGCGCACACACGCTGTGGCGATCCGTGCTACTATCGGAGAGCCAATTCAGAAACAACTCTCGCTGTCACTCCAGACAATATGCATTTACACACAAGTCTGCAAAATCTGCTCAGCGTGCGTTTGGTATTTAAAAAGTGAAAAGCTTTTAAAAGATTAAGATCATTGTTTCGAGGGTGTGGAATGTCTCAGCACCATGTAAATCACATCTAGCGCAGCACTTTGACAGAGGCCACTCAGACTCCGCCAAACGCTGCCTATCAAATTGACGCCCTCAAACCAGACAGGCAGGCAGGCATACCACTTACGTACGCGCATGACAGCAGCGAGACAAGCACAGATATATCCACCCACGGCCTTAAAATAGTACTCTATCAGTGCCAGCTGTCAAAACATTAAGAGGCTGGCAGAGTGTGTGTGCGTGAAGGGGACAGCTTCCTATAAGCATCCGCAGGATCAAACAAAGACAGCGGCTACTGAGGCCACAGGGCAACTATTTTAACAGGTGGACTGCATGCATGACTGGTTATGTACACACACACACACAGATAGACACAGGCCGGTTCATTACAGAGACGAACCCGTGACTTCTTTCCCTCAGGAGCGTCTTTCCTACAGTGTAACTGATGCTCTGCGGTACACATTAAACATCCTCATGTTTTTATTGCAATGCAGAATAGTTTATAGCACATCTATACAGGGAAATATGCTTAGCTTAGCTTTTTTTTGTCAAAAGTTAGGTGAGAGCATTGACACCACCTTCATGTATGTATGGTGAATACAGGGCTACCACCAGTAGATGGCTAATTTAGCTTAGCACAAAGAGTGGAAAAAAAAGGGGGGAGACAGCTAGCCTTGCTTTGTCCAAACTGACCAAAATCCACCTAAAAGTGCCTCTAAATCTCACTAACATGATGAATCTTGCTTGTTTGATCTGTACAAAAAAGTTCATGTGCCAGACTATTTGTAACTTCCTGGCAAGTGGTCCTAGCCTTTGGAGAGAGCCAGGCTAGCTGTCTCCAGGATGTCAGAGGGCTGCTGGCGGTAGCTACATATTTACTGGGCAGAAATAAGGATTGTATCAGTCGCCTCATTTAATTCTCCTTAAGAAAGTGAACAAGCCTTTCTCCAAAATGTCAGGCCTTTCCTTTAAAGCTCAGCCCGTCTCCTTCAAGTCTGAACCCAAATCATCACCATTCTTAAGCAGCCAGTGTAGAGGTCGAGCATCACGCGTTTATATTCCCTGAATATACCATTTCACTTGAGGATAAAGCCAAAGCACAACAGCAGTTTAGCAAGAAGTCAGGAAAAATCGGGACAGCCACAATGTCCTAATCTGAAGCTAATGAATGAGAAAATCCCCTGAGCACAAATTCATATTTGCAGTGTGTCGCCTTTGTTGGAACATCAATTCCTCACCATTGCTTTTGTTTACATAGTGCTTAAGCAGATTGAGGATTTGTTTAAATTTACTGTCGAGCCTTTCATACGAATACCGACAACCAGATAAAACTTTGATGTGCACTTTGAGAAAGAAAAGATGAATTGTGTGTTTACTGAGGTAACAGCAGATATGGTTTCTCTTATAAGTCACACAAGCAAAGCAAAGACTCCACCAATCAGAGCAGTCGCGTGTGAGATATGAAAGAATTAAAAGACAGAAATGAAAAAATGAAACAGGAAGTATTTGCCGTGTATTACAGCAGCGTAATCACAATACAGCAAAAGCAGTGCAGCAGATAGAAGAGAAAGGAGAGTGCTTTTATGAAAGCATACTGTAGCTTCTGGTGTGTGTGTGTGTGTGTGTGTGTGTGTGTGTGTGTGTGTGTGTGTGTGTGTGTGTGTGAGAACATGGAATGTGTGCACCGGTAAACTGAGTCAAGCGGTGGGAGCCAGCGGAAGCAGAGATGAGCACCGGGGACTGGGGAGCCTTTAATGCAATGGACCAACACACCTCTGATGTGTGGTTGGCTCTGTCTGTCTGTCTGGCACAGGAAGGAAGGAAGGAAGGAAGGAAGAAGGAGAGAGAGAAGCAAGCTTGAGGGGGAGAGAGGGAAAGAAGGAAAGGAGGGAGCGATGAGAGACAACGAGCAGTCAGACAAAGGAAAGCGCCAAGAGAGAAAGAGACACAGGGGAGGGAGCAGGGATTTAACATTACAGATGAGAGATGAAGGTGAATACCTGTCTGCCAGGTGTGTTCCCTGCTCTTTGTGCAACACTGCCGCTGTGCTACCTGAGTGTTATCTTGTTGCCAGAAACGTCAGAGGGAAATGTGAAAGACTTATTTATAGCGCCGTGAGAATGTCGAGGTGACTGACAGGCTGGAAACGTCTCATGTTTGTTCTGAGCACGGGGAGATGCCTGGCTGACACGACGGTGCGGTACGTTTTCATCAAGGGTTTGGGTTTCTTGACGTTACGAAACAACAAGAAATGTCCAACCTCGTCCTAACATTGATGCTAGACTACTTCCGTGTTTTATGAATGAGATGTTGATGCTGTGGCGGTGACCCCTGCAAACCCTGCCCCTAAAGCTCCTCCTCAAAAGGTTCTTGGTCTCCTGGGGAAATTCCTGCTCACACTGAACTCCCTGGACTCCCTCTTCTCACCATGCTTATCAAGCCTGGGTGCTTTTGTGCTCACTGCTGTTTAATTCTTTAATGCAATTCACACTTTTGAGTAGAAATATCTGATAACTGCGAAGAGGAACCTTCTTAGTTCCCTCTAAGAGACAAAACAGCAAGCTCTTAAAGGCACCCCGCCTCAGCCATTTAAATAAGAGTTAAGAGCTGAAGGACAGGCAGCAGAGTTGTAACCTCCACTTACTGAGACAGAGAGCGGAGAGCAACCCCGGAAAAGCCTGGTTCACCGTGGTGAGGGAGTGTATTGACTTAAAATCGCAGTTAACTGGGTTAGTGAGCACAACAAACCGCTGCAGTAAGCACTCCTGCCATGTTGCTGAGCATGCATGTGTGTACGTGCGTGCGCATGTACAGTAGGCATGTCAGGACATACAGGCCTGGGGCGACTAGCTAGCATGGGGGCTCAGATGAGGCAAGACAGCGCCCAATACCTTAGTCCTGCTGGCTGGTGATCCTGGGTTACATTAAACACTCTGCCTGATTGAAAAAGACAGAGCAGCACAACCACATTATCTGACCAGTGACACGATGCACAGCGTGGCTCCTGTGGCATGTTGGAGGCAAAGCCATCCTCCAACTGATCTACACATGCAGCTGCCCTTCCTGAGAGACAATCTCTGCACAACAATGCGTTTTACTCATTGTTTCTTCACTGGGGACAGGAGTCGATACGATCTTATTGATATCAAAGCCATTATCATTTGTGCTTTTCGCCCTGATTCTTTATCGATTCCCTTGTTGATGTCTGATTAATTAATTTTCTGAGTGGAAAAAAAGGCTGCCTGTGTGGCACTCATGTTATTATAACATAGGATTTTACCCTCGGTTGCAGAAATGATGCTCAATTGGAAAAGCAGTGGCACTCAGAATCAGCATCAGAGCGCGCATATAAGGAATTTTTAATGAACTGAATTTTTACCCAAGTAATTTAAACATTTGCCTGCTTCACCTTAAAATGTTATTATCAGTTACTCCACTTATCATTAAGATTAAGAAAACAGTGGGAAATACTCATCACAATTCCCTAAATGCTACAACGGCATCTTCAAATTGTTTGTTTCATCTCACCAGTGCACAAAGATATAAAGCGGCAAATCCGAACATTTCAAAAGCTGGAACCAGCAAATGTTTGCTAAAGTGACGATTAATCCGTTATCGCAACTGCACTCAACGCCTGACCCGGGCCTCCGTGCTGATCTTGACCATGTTTGTTTCCCGGGGTCAGGCGAGTGTCTGCTCAGGTGACCCCATCTGAACCAAAAGATGACACATGCTGTGTTAGTTAGTGATCCGCTGCAAAGCGAATTAAAACAGCAGCACCACAAAGTCCTGAGATAACCCATAGAGAGCTCACCCTGCACAGTGGCACAAATATGGATTTATTCTACTGCACGACCCTTAAACAACACACACACACACACACACACACACACACACACACACACACACACACACACACACACACACACACAGTGCTTCTGTCTCTACTGTCTCGCATGTCCGTGAAGCCGACTGTCCCCATTTCACGTATTGATTAGTTCAAAGCAGGTCATCAATAGGCCCAGACAGACAGATAGCAGGATGTCAGAGGAGGGGAGCTCTGCTTTGTCGTTTCAATCGGTGGTCTCCCAGAGAGAGGACGGTAATGTGATCACAAAACCGCCCACGCCAATCTCTCTGTCGCTGTGTCCTCCATGCATACATACCCTGCTTGGACTTACACTGGTTTGCTGTTAAATGTGCACAAGATTCAAGCGTAGAAACTCTTTTCACAGACAGTAATTCAGAGTGAAGGTTTGTACTGAACATGCAAACACACTATGATGTGTGAAAACAGAAATGCACACACATCAATGACCTGTTAGGTCAGATCTGGGTTTGCATGGTTACAACTATCAAAGCCATGTCCTTCACGTCGTTAGACTCAAGCACACGTGTCGTGCATTGTTTTCTGACCGTCTTCCCTCAGGACAGGACGAGGCCGCGGAGCAACTCTCCTCTGTGACCTCTGACCTTTGGCCTGTGCTCCCTGGAGGCTCATATGGTGGCCTGATGACCCCATCTGTGATTAGGATGTCACAACCTCAGAAGAGACATCCATTAACTCATCACCAGCTGAGACCGTTTCCTTTAAACCAGACTGAAAAGTTATTCCAAATTGTTAAAATTTCTAAAATGATTTCACTTTTTGTGAGATGCACTTTGAGTCCATCAAGTCTTTAAATTTGTTGTGCCTTGCTCTAGTTGTTTTTTAAGATTTTTAAACATTCTAGCGATATTACATTAAAGTGCGAGTGAGTGCATGAGAACAAAGATGCTGCGGTACAGCTGGCCTCACACTATCTGAAGTTGCACATGGCTTCACAGGACACGAGCAGAATCAAACCGGATCAAGTTTCTTCACTCGAGAGAAAAACGCCGTTTCTCAAAATGATTAAAAAGTCGACTTCCTGAAGATGCAAGTTCTGCGACTGACTGCAGAAATCAAGTCTAATACCATCGTCAGAGGTGTGGCTGTCAAACTCAAAGTAAGACAAATGGAGCTGATCAGTGATGCTCTGAGCTTGCTCTGCTCATCCTAGTGTGAGTGTGTGTGCGCGCTGACAGAGGGTATGTGTTGCCTCAGGTAGCTACAGAGCTGATGCTGCCACCTCCTGGCAGAAGCATCACTCTCATTATTTAATAAGACTTATTCAACACTGTATAACTGGCACATACTGGCACAGGATGAGCTACACTTCCCATTAGGGCAGCAGCTATGCAAACAGCAAGAGCACATTGAGAAAAAAAAAAAACTTAAAATAATTGAAATTTGTGTTTCTGCAGTGGGAAAGTGATGTTGTCAGGCTGCACCATAGTTATCATGTAAGCCAACCCCAGACCTTGAATCTGACCTTCTTCCTTTGGTGAAGCCATTCTATCCACATTTTACAGTAACAGTAGACGGTTGCGTGTTTGTTTCTAGCACCCCTGACCGTGACAGGATGCTGATATTTCTGACATGTGGCTTCCCTGAAGTATGCTGGTTACTCATACATAAACAAGCTGCGGCAGCACAGAACCAGGACCAGTCGCACAGCAGCAAGTTGTTGCAGCACTGAGGATGTTGTTGTCCCACCCACGACATTTCTCCCTGCCCCATCAAGAGACGGCCTATGAACACAGAATTCATGATATGCTGAGGCACTCCTACATGAGTAAGAAAAAAAAGAAAAAACAGGCTGCTGCTGTGCAAAAACTGTGGAGGCTCTGTTTTTGTTCTTTATGTACCAGGTATGCTTAATGTCCCTGAAGTCGGTAACATCATTCTAAACCCTTTTTTGACCAACAGAAACACATGGATGTCAATTTTTCCTATGTGCTGTCACAAGTGTTGTTGCTTTCGTTTGCTAGCTTGAACTCAGATGCCACGGATTACAGGTCACGACCCAGCGGCGGCGAGAAAAACATCCAAGAACCTGTTGAAGTTCAAAATTCCTCCACTGAGTCTTTGCGAAAAATGGACTTTTCAGGAGGACCCAGGTCCGTCTCCAGCTGAGTCTGCCTTTGTAGAGAGTTCAATCACCCCTCAGCCCACGCCCGCCTCCACCAGAATGTACAGTATGCCGGTCGAGTCTGTCGCTGACACAGAGAGGTTATTGTGGACAGACGATACAACAAGTCCATTCAAGGCAGCAGAACAAACAGCTTGGCTAACATCCTGCCGGCATATCCATCCTTTAACATTTACATTACAGCGACTACTGATTCCTCGAGCCTCTGTGTCAACATTGTGCGGGGATATAGCAGAGCAGGGCCACAAGCCAGGGACCAAAATGCTTTAGCGGACAGTATAACACACACATTTTAATACTTAGTAAAGCCTTTCAAAACACTCCATCTTATGATTTGTATGTAAAGAAAACTTTAAAGTTTTGTCGTCTATGCCTTGAATGCACAACTACAAAGGGAAAGAAAATAATTAGAATTAACCTATAGAGGATCAAATAGGATGAATATTAGGTATATACATTTCTGTATCATGTTCAGCGATTTTGCTTGGAAATGTTGGACAAAGTCCATTTAGAAAGACCACAAAGCTCCACATGTTTAAAAAAGAAAATGTTACATCAAATGTCTCTGTGGGATACCACTGAAGTTACAGCATCCCATAAAACTTGCCAGTAGTCTGTATTCTGTAGCGCAACACTCCAGCGGGTCAACTCTCGTCTATAAAGCGCGTCATGGCGAGCCACCGTCATACACATCTGCTCAGAATGGAGATGCTCCATTTCGCTTTCAGTAATGGACGTGGGGACTGCAAACAGGCCGCAACAGAAACGTCAGATTGTCAGAGGTTGCATGAGATGGGAATTCAGCATGAGTGCTCTCTACTGTACCATAAATGAGCCGGTGGGTCAATGGAATTAGATGGAGGGTGAGCTTAAGTAGCTATCTGTGCCTGTCCTTTAAAGGAACATCAGCAGCTGAAAGGCCTGTACTCCACCTGTTCAATTTCAGAAAGCACAGAATACCATGACAATACCTGCAGGACACGTCAATAACAAATGGATGCCTGTGAGCTTCATTCATTGTCTTAATGTTCCAAACCCTCGCTGGCTGTTATGGTGATGTTCGCCACATAAACTTCCCACTCAACACCACCAGGTTTCCCACAAAGAGTGCTGAAATTACCGTAATTTCAATGTTTTGAGGCATGAAATTCATGTAAGTAAGCGTGCCGACACGAGAACATTCGCATTAAACAAGAGGACTGATTGTGTTTACTATACTGCTGTAATTCCTCTTGAATGTAAGCTAATGGAGAAAGCTACGTGTTTACTCTTGGTAAAACATCATGCTGTGATCAAATAAAAAAAACTGCGGGAGCAGAGAAAAATGTACCCATGGTCATTACCCGTTCCTGCACAATCTCCTTACCAGACATTTAAAGGCTCAAGTGAAAGCTTAACATCAAGCATGATATAACCTTAATATTCCTAAAGCCTTAATGGTTTAAACCTACAAGGGCCTAAAAGGTCAACTATGATCCCATGGTATCATAACTCCAGACGGGATCATTATCCATACAGCACAGAAGCTCTCTGACAATCCTCTGCTCCATTGCGCAGCCCGGCCTTATCGCTGTCAGCATCAGTGTGAGGTTTCAAGCACACTTGCAGCACTTAAGTCTTAAATCTCCTCTTTTTGTTCACAGCTCAGTCTCTTTTATACTCGACAAAGCAATCATTCTCAGGAACAAGCCCAGGTCGAAGAGAGGGGCTTCGAACTGCCAGCACAAAAAGCTTCAAAGACCCTTTTTGTCAAGCTTTCACCACACCGGGATCCTGCAGAATTAAACACACATGAGTCTGATCATTCAGCGAATCATTCAGAGCGCAGAAGGGCATTGGCCAATGCGTGCCAAGCAAAAAAAAAAAAAAAAAAACGCTGAAAACAAATACGGTGCAAATCCTGGATCCTGAGAGTTTCCGCACTGAAAACTAAGGAGCTGGGTTCATAAAAAGCCCCGTGACGACAGTGGTGGTGCTGGTGGTGGAGCGGGTTATGGAAACAGCGGGAAGGCGGGAGGCAGAGCAGGGGGAGGCGTCAGCCATGACCAGAGACGAGAAACGGACTTGCCTGAAGTGCACGGCGACGTTAACAGTACATATGTTTGTGAAATCACCAGCAAAACATGGAGCTGAAGAAAATAACAGGCCTAAGTTCAGACTGTCACTGTGCAAACGCTGTACTATAATTTCTGACGCTGTGTTTGGGAAGGTCTGCTCTTCTAGAAGAGAGAGCGGAGAGCGGATCTGGCCCAGAAAGCACCGCACCAGCTGCCCTGTCTCCGCCAGCCAAACCAAACAGCCACACACATACGCACAAAAACACTGCCACACACAGAAATGGAAAATCTGACCCTTTATGTAATCTTAGCTGCAGTTTTTTTTTTGCTGAAATGAATGAAGTCGGCATAGCAAGTTTTTTTTTCTTTTTTATGTCTGTAATGAGTCGTCTGTGGCAGCGGGAAAAGACGCTCATTCACATTTTCAGCCTTCTTTCTTCGCGCTGTGTGACACTTCACACGTGGCTGGGTTGTGTTCGAGGTACAGCATCCACGCATCGTTCAAACATCAAACGGGCTGAAGACATCAAACGGGTAGAAGTCATCGTTCATCGTGATTTCAGTGATTTGGCTAAAGGCTACGTTGCAGAGGCAAAAAAAAAGCCATTTTCAAAATGTTTTATTGATGGAAAAAAAATCAATGGCGCTGTTTGAAAAAGTGACGCGGCCCATCATCAATATCAGCCTCACTGCCGGCCTTGGACGCACGAGGAAATTAGATCTTGCTGTTTTTAATCACTGCCTATTAGGTTCCATAAATATAACAAATGCCACTACTCAAACTTTGAATAGTGGAAATTTTAATGTGTCATCTGTACTAATTACACTGTGCCCAAACTAGCCGTTGGGTTTCACAAACTTCAAAGACATCTTAAACACCCTTAAAAATAATTTCATAAGTGTTTTCCACTCCCTCCTGATCCCTCTCATTACCAACCGATTTTCTACTCATCTATCATTTCCCTGGCTTGACAAGAGTACAGTCTGCACCTCTGTCACATGTCCTCATTTACTGAGCTGTTAACATCATACCCTAGTTAATCTTAATTACTCCAGCTATAAGTTTGGAGAGTTCGACACTTAGCTCCTTAGCTTTTCATCACCTGCGGTTTGAGACCCATTTGTCTTTCATGCTTCTGCCTCTCTAACTTCTCCCCCATTATCCCTCACCATGTCTGCTGGCCTCAGCAGTGGAGGACACAGCAGCCAGAGAGGTTTATGTCTCTTCAAAGCAGCAGATGTTAGAGACTGAACACGCAGTACTCAGCTGAACTCGGCTGCTGCAGGTTCCTGCCAGACGGAGATCAGTTGACAGGCAAAGTTTGAGGGTGGGCTGCAAAGTTTAGGCAGGCACACAAGCAGAAATGTGCAAACACCGACATGAAGAAGCATGTAAATGAATACGGCAACTCTGCTTCTCTGCGGGAGTCAAAGTAAAGAAGCTGAAGCACGCACCCACTTGGCCGACACACAGCTGTCGTCTGCATGGCCTTTTAGCCACAGGCAGGCTGTCAGATAGCCAAGATATGGAACAGATAGTTGATCTCTTTCACCAATCTGTTCAGACAGGCAGCTCTGCTCCGCTTCTCACACTCTCACTGCAACACCACAAATCCAAAACAGAGCTGAGCAGCGTGGCTCTGTGCTTTCAAACTATGCTGGAGTTTGCACGGGACACAGTATGAGACTGAAAGACAAAAAGCACCAAGTGTCTTACAGCTAGATTTAGCTAGCCTGTGGGACTTGAACAATTAATTCTGTTTTTGTTTGGTTTCATGCAAGCCTCAGATGTTTCTGGAAGCCCCCCGTGGTCACGTGTGAACCAGGTGAACCTGGAATGCATGGTTCCTCTGGTGAGAGCAGCACAAACATCAGCGAAATTTCACCACTTTTAATGCATAAAAAATGAGACTCGTGTCTATGCTCCGTTATTCTAGGTTAGATAAAAAAAAACAGCAATTATCCTGGAAAGATTCCCTATGGCCTAAAAGTCACTATTTACGTTGGGGGTGGGGGACACAAGGGCTGATGAAGGATTATTGCAGACAGTTGAGCCACAGCCTAGAAATTGGGTTGTCAGTACAGCTGCTAATTGAAAAAAAAAATGACAGTGCACATACAACAGTATTTTTAAAACATTATAAAAACCAGCAAGAAAGTAAAGAAGTAAAAGAGTAACACCCTTGTCCAAACCACGTTGCTCTGTTTGCCTCCCCAGGACAATAAAACAACCCTGTGCGTGAACATGTGCCCACATTCACACAGTTTGAATACGTTTGCATGGAAAATACCTCGGCGTGTCAGGTTGAATCACAACATCGCAAGCAAGCGTACCACGTTATCACTTGTGTTACACAGCCAAACCTCCAGTGACCTTACACTGACAGGCAGGCCAGACGCACACAAATCCCTGCCAGTGAATGGCTTCTTATCTGTGCAGACATAACCCAATGTGATTTCCAGTTAACAGTGGACCGACTGGGCGGAACACCATTTGACTGAGCTCACCAACTGCAGATTAGGCCGTGGAGGCTGGCGAAAAAAACATTTCTCTCACTCACTCAACTCCGGGTACTTGAAACGCTCTCAGTCCTTGTGCAAATATAGTTTCTGCCTTGAAAACCGGACGAATGAGAAAGGCTAATGGAGTCCAGACCACCCCGGCGAAAAACAGATCTAACCTTGGTGCATGCAGCCTTAGAGCGACCAACATCAAGACAAAGCAGAAAAAGAACAAATCCAGAACTGTTTAATGTGAATATAAGGAGTATTTATCACACACATACACACTAAGTGTCACGTGAACACACAAGGTTTCAATGTCTGGCGACTGGGACGGCCAACTGGAGGGACTGACACTTAATTTCCCTTCTGAAGAGCACTACAGAAAAGTTCACACTAGGGCAGTGTTTTTCTGCCTGTTCTGTGCTCTTGTAAACTTAAGCACAAAATTCAATTTCACACCTCCATATCAATCACTCCAGAACACAGAAAAACTGCTGTAATTACAGAACAAGAGTGAAAAATAAAGGCGCTGTGTAAGTTACACATGAAGCTGACACGTGACCCCTCGTCGGGACCCATCAGGATTGTTTCGCTGTGTAAATCTTTGGGGTCAGATTGAATTATTTTAAGTGAAACTTTATAGAAAAACTCTCTCTCGCTCCCTCTCTGACTCTGCCAATCGTCTCCGTTGGTGCATGTCATGTGCTGCAAGTAGCAATGGCCAAAGCTTTGCGTTAGCTTGGCGAGCTAGCAGTGAGTGAAGGATGAAATACAGCAAAAATTAGCAGCTTCTTAAAATCAATGGTTGGGGGAAGGTCATTGCATTATGAGAATGCACACCTGAGGGCAAATCCATAAAGAGATATAAGAATTTGTCGCAAAAAACAAAGAAACAAACAAAAATAACACTTGAAAGCATATTACTGCATCTATCACAGGCAGCTATGCACAGTCATCACATTTTCCTCGTTGATGGCGGATACAGTAAGTGATCACTGACATCACTTAAACCTAACCTCTCTTTAAGCGTCTCAAAGGATGCGTGCGTGGAAGAGGTTTCCATATGGGGGGATCAATCTGTCTCCATCTGCTCCTCTGACATGCCTACTTAGCTGCTCCGTCTGCTCACAGTTGCTGAGTCAATGGACCTCCTCTCATGAAGCGCAGCCCCACCCATCCTCCTAAACACAGTCAATCAGGCCGCTGAGGCTGATCTAAGCCTTCAAGGAAGGAAATGGACTGGGCAGGCACCTGGACCTCCAGACAGTCACTTTAGCAAGTCATGGCCTCTGCTCTGGTTGTCACAGCATCAGGGGAGCCCACTCTGAGGGAGCTAATTGTTTGAAAATGACAGCAGAAGGATGGAAGTCAGCCTGGATTTTGAACTGGATTTTGTTATTGGTAAATCAATTGAATGTACAATTTAGATGGTTTTTGGTTTTGCAACAAAGATCAGTTTTTTATTGGGCCTCCACGGACACTGTTTGAAATGCTTAAATGTTAGTTTTTCAGCAGCTCTCTCTGAGTTAGACTTCTATATAGGAGTTTGCAGACAGTATAATCACAAACAAAAGCTGTGTCATTGACCTCATTGATCTTAGGGCAGCAGTTTCTTGCACTCATTCTAGAACTCATTAAGATAAAGTCATGTTCAAGGTCCAACAAAACAATTAAAGACGAGACATTTGGTTAGTTCGCATCACTGTTCGCAAATTGGCCTGTGAATTAGACATCACGTGCTTAAAAGAATCAACATCAGGGCTGTGAATACTTTGAAAAGTGGAGTGTTGTAGGAGTGTGATGTGAGACGTGGCCCAGTGTTTTTCCTCCAGCGCCCTGCGGATGCACATGTGCACACACAGGACTTACATAAATGCGTCAGTTATGGTTCAAACCGTGTCACTGTCTGATAAGAACGGAACGAGCGGCTGTGATTTGATCTGCTGGAAGTGTGTGATGCATGTTGACTGTGTCAAAGGGGAGGCCAGCGCGGCACAGATAAGGGCTGCATGTACAGTAGCTCAAACTGAGCTCAGCCAAGGAAGTCAGTTACTTTAAAACAAAAATGCGGGCCATAACCTTCAGAAATTTTCAGTTTACAATCAGGAAAGACAATTTTTAAGGCTGGAACCAGATAATTTCATCTTTTCATTTTTTTAATGACCCGAATATAGTCATCAGTTGGCAATAAATAAGGACAAAGCGATGCGGAGACTAATTGTTGAAGCTCTAATGTCTCTTATGTTGATCATCCACTGACTGATAATGCTTTGTTTCTTCCTGCCATAAAGGACAATATAACTTGTGTGAAGTGTCTTGTTGGTGTACCAATAAATTTTTAAAGAACCTTTGCTCTCCCTCAGCACAATCACTGAATTGGTTATGCAATTAAGTTTTCACAGTTCCACAGTTGCTCACAGTGAAGGTCTAAAAGTCCAACAGCTGTCTTCAACCTTCACTGAAAGAGTGTTTAGCTCGCTGCATTGCTGTGCACCTCCACGCATAGCGAGAGCAGAAAAGTGCAGAAATTGAAGGCTGGGCCATCTAACCCTGCCATGCCAGAACACAAATGAAAAAATAAATTGCCAGCACTTATATAATAGTGTGGCCTTCGTGAAATCATGTATGTGTCTGCAATGCCGCAGCACTAAAATGAGATAAGCAGGTTTTTCATTAAATGCAGCCTTTTCTTAAGGCGGCATTTCAACTTCTGACTGCATTCCTTCCTCCAAGACACACACACACACACACACACACACACACACACACACACACACACACACACACACAGTCATTTCAATGTCAGTTGGAATAATAATGTTAAATATACAGTATATTGAAAAGATACCAAGAGCCATTTAAAGACAGAGTATTATCTTCAATAAGATGAGACCTTTCCAGCTTCTGCCCGGGGCGAGCAGCTTCTCCCTGTCGTGAATGAGCCGCCATGTTTGGGTTCACAGTTTAATACAACGGTGTCACTGAGGCGGGCGGGGAGCTCAGGGAATCCAGCTGTCACATTCTGAGCATTCCAGAGGTGAGCGCACCGCGTTCCTTTCAAACCTGTCAGCAAAGGAGTCGACCGAACAAGCCAAGAAAGTGATCTAGAGAATGACCAGTGAGCACGCCGATGACTGAGAGCACTTTATGTACGTGAAAGACAAGAAAATCTAGCTCAAGTGTGTCGACGGTGGCAAAGTGAGTGAATAAGTGAATGAATTTCTGACCAAACAAGGACACAGGCGAAAATGTGAGTGAGAGAGTGAGTAATTGAGCATGTAAAGGATTGAATTAAACTTGATTGAATGAACGAGTACTGGAGTCAGCAAATGAGTGATTCATAAAGTGAGCAAGCCAAGAATTGAGAGAAATTGATTTGTCACACAAGAGATTGAGTAAAAGAGCGTGAGTCACAATAACGAACAGCTCAACCATCAAACTTGTCTTGTGATGCTCGCACAAACTGTGCGTGTCATCACGTTTGCATGCCTTTTATCGTCACCTTTGCACAACACCCACTGCTCATGAGTCTTTGTAAAGCAAACCGCTTGTGCTGCAGGGAAGTTTATTGACATATGCTAACAAACTATTTCATGCACTCCCACTCTGGTTAACCATCTGTTGCTCAATCACACCGACAGCCTCCAGGTGCACACTGCTGAATTCAACACAGCCCACATATGCCTTTACTGGAAGGTCGGCTACTGCACAAACTTGCAGATACTGTAAATACAGACTTACATGCCACAGCATAACACCCATGAACCAATGCGACCAGCACATATTCCTGTATATTCTTATGCTGTATGTCTAATTCTGACACCAGAGTGTGCCAGTTAACGAGTGATGAGTGCACAAGCGCACCAGGACTGACAGATGACCAGGTGGATCTGTCATTTTCAACCTGACTTCATTCTTGTACAGCGTCTGAGAAAGGGAGGGCAAAGTTGCTTGGCATCAGTCTCAGTCTGCTCCACCTGCAACAGATTAGGGTATCTCTGATTTTGAATATTAAAATAATGGGCAAGCTGCTGCACTCAGTGTGTGTGAGGCATGTGCTGAGATGGAAAAAGCACAAAGATAGTCCCTCAAAAAAAAAGAGGAAGATAAAAGAAAGGACCATATTTGAAGAAAAAGCTCTCCTCTGGCGTATAACAGAAAATCATGGCTGCTTGCTTGTGTGCCTAAACTACACCTGTTCGGAATTGTTTGCACTACTTTTGCATTTTTTTTTTCCCACCAAACAGAATTGATATTTTTAGCAGCACATGATCTGAAAATCTATTAAATTATCCCACCTTTTCTCACAGCTCACTCTCACATTATATGCAAATTTGTTGTGTTTGTGTGCAGTGATGCAGGGTGAAGAAGAAGCCTGAGGAAGAGCTGGGATCACCTTCTGCACCGAGGTATTCGCCCCTTTCAGAAGCTGATGCTATGGATCAAGGTCAGAATCAGGTCATGGCTGCAAAGGATGTGCAGCCACCTACAAGAATAACAGTAACTGAGCTGGAATCCCTCGGTGGGGCTACATTTCTATGGTCCCGGGCTGGAAATGCTAAAGAATATATACGAAGTCTTGAAGGATGTGTAGCAGGTGTGCCTCCTTGTATAACCCCCTACCTGTACACTCTGCCAAGAGCTACAAAGCGGCTTCCAGACAATCCATGAAAAACATGTGAAAGGCAGAGCTCCAAAAAACTTCAAAAACAAGAAGACTCAAACCAAGGAAAAGCTTTTTTTTGTCACACTGATTGACAGACTGGAGTTGTAGCTTAATCAGGATGAAGTTCTAGTGCAGACCTTTGGCTGACAACGCCAGCGCAAAGAAAACTGACAGAAACACAGAATGTGTGCCGCTAAACACATATGTCGGTGCTTTGTCTGGGTACGTCAGGGCCCCGAGGGACCGTGCGAGAACGAACAGATAAACAGTAGGTGCTCTTCATGTCTAGTGACTGTTTATAAAGCAAAAGAAAAACCAGCTAAGACTCCCAATCGCCACACACGACGTATTGATTGAGATGGAGCACATCTGAAAACAGATGCTTATCAGAGATTTCCTCTCATTGTGTCAGTGTGTGCCACTGCTTCACAAAACTCCAACAGCTCACGGAGCGGGCACACATGCAGTGGAAATGACGCATAAGGTCGATGCAGACAAACACACAGAGGCTTTTTTTTTTAATCTTTTAGTCTTCAAGCCCTGACTCATCTGCATAACTCGCTGTCAATAGCTCAGACCTCTGGAGACAATTTGTGCCCGCTTTACGTTTTTTTTTTTCCTCTTCATGGGCAAAACAAAGCAGCAGAAACAAGTTTATAAAAAGAAAGCACATCAGGTCTTTTTCCAGGATGCGTTCCCTCGTGTATCAGCACTGCTTGGCTACCGCAAGGAATGCTGCTGCTGTCGACTGCAGCCGGTCTCTGAGGGATTTACAGGGAAGGATGTTTGAAACCTACTTACCGCCTGTCTCCCCGCATTGGGAACATGTTTTATTGCTATGGAAACAAACAACAGTATTCAAATCGAGAAGGTCAAAAATGCAAGAACAAGAAGCCACATGAGTGACACTGAAGCGGCTTCTTTGCATTTTTTGTAAGCTGCTGTTTGGTCGCTTGTCGGGCCAAGAACGGCTTCGCTTTGCTCCACAGGCCTCGACGGTGGCTGAGTCATGAGCTACACAGAGAGAAGAGCTCAGTGCTTGAGGAGAGAGGCCGTCCCTTTGCTCAATAGATGGGACAAAGAGGCAGAAAATGTTAAAGAATATATCCATCATTTGCTTCACTTAAGCTGTTGTGGGAGTGAGGCCTCCATTGGCCAGAAGGCAACACAAACAGCTTTTATATTGAGTGAGTGTAACTTTCTCTCGACTGTGAAGCTCTAACTTTTATTGCTCTGTGATTTATTCTGTCTTAAAGGTCCAGCCTGTAGGATTTAGAGGGATCTATTGGCAGGAACGTAATGCAATGTTCAGAATTATGTTTTAATTAGTGGTAGAAAATAAGAATCGCTGTGTTTTTGTTACCTTCACGCTGAACTGAAGATAGTCAGGGAAATATTTAGCTTAGTTCTGAACACTGGATGTGTTAAATAAATGTTACTCAGAGACATAATGTATTATTTTCTGTTTATTGTGCAGGCAAAATAATTAATAACAAGTCCAATGTGAGGACAGGTAATGTTGTGAGCAAAAGACTGTAAAGAAGTGCTTTAAAAAAAGCACATTTATACTTTCATTATTCATCTCCAAGTTAAGTGTGACAATGAATCCTGATATTGATTTCAGGTGATATCAGACAGCCATAGAACGTTTCTATGTTTTTATGTCACGTTAATGTGGAGAGATACTGAATACCAACTCTATTTACTGCAGAGGCAGCACAGCTTTACACAACGCAGGAAGCCGGAGTAACACTATCTATGGGTAATAGAGAACACATGGCTGATAAAGGGAGGAGCTGTAAGCGTACTGTAAGTCAAAATTGCTTTGACGCGAATGGGAAATCTGAGCCAGACTCTGTCAGTCCCTTAAACTACGCCTTCTTGAGTTCTGGGGTGGTCATTTCTGCAGAGCATGATATAATGCTTTTAAAAATACAGTCTGAGGTTTTCCTGCATACAAGCACAGCTGATCTACAGGGAAGAATCGCACATCTGCTCACGTCAGCCACTTCTCCGAGGGGTCAACGGTCCCTATGTTGTCATCTAGAGCCATAAAGACAAGCAATGGGGAATTTCTTCAGGGGAAAATCTGATCAATTGTTGCTTGATTGGTAGAAGGTCTGTCGCTTACAGAGAGTCCTTTAGTGCTGGACAATATAATACTTTAACAATGGCTCTGTATAAAAATATATATTACTCAAAAAATATATTAAAAATACATTACTAATGTTCATTTTTGTCTCATATCATCCAGCAGTAATTTGTTAGACTGCATACAAACATTCAAACCTTGACATAAAAACACTTCAAGCACAATCAGCACAGCACACTCATTCACAAACACGCTGCTCAAAGTATCTGCCGCCGTCCTTTTCTGACACACATTCCAGACCAGTTTTGCAAGGTCATAAAACTGCTTTAAGAAGAGCACTGTGGCAACAGGTTGTTATACAAGCTGCTTCCTGGCCTCCTTCTGCTCAGATAGAAAGTGGGCCAAAATACTTCAGAGGCAAGACTGGAGGTTTTGTGGTATCACGCCCCGTCA
Source organism: Chaetodon auriga (assembly GCF_051107435.1). NCBI lineage: Eukaryota > Metazoa > Chordata > Actinopteri > Chaetodontiformes > Chaetodontidae > Chaetodon > Chaetodon auriga. The sequence goes on from NC_135088.1 coordinate 7,196,935, forward strand.
GTGCTGAAACCATCAGCCAGAGAATTTATGAACAACAATTTTAATAATAAGTAATCGGATATGATTTACTGCTGGTTCCCTGTAACTTTGCTCATATTCAGAAATGAAGCTGTTGTTGTTCATATGGAAAGCCACTCTGAATAACTGCACCAACCAGAGGCCTCAGATGTATGGGAAGCACACAGATTCAATGTGTATGTGCCACAGTGAAGACAGAGGACGTATTCAAATATACAAAATACACTTAAGCTGAGTACTCAATGCTGTATCATTTTGAATAAAGTCCTCAACATCCTATAATCTCAATTTCCACAGAAGACCCACTTTAAACAGAATTTAAGACTCCACACACCACGCTGCACTTTTTATCCAAGGCTTTTTAAAAACACCTTGAAAATCTTCCAAGTCTGGTTGGCATACCAACGTTGCTCAAACAATTTGTACAGCATCTCATTATCTTTCCTCATTTGACACGACAGCGAGCCTTGAGAGGAAAGCAAATGATCAACCGGTGCTTGAAATGTCAAGGTAACCCTGTCACTGGTTGACTAAACTATGCGAGGTGGGCCCACCTGTAGCCTCGGCCCACATTCCCTACGATGAAACAGGTCAGAGCTGACGATATCTGCCTCTTCACGTCTGCTGTCATGCGTGGAATGCAGCTCTGCTCCCCACATCACACACACACACACACACACACACACACACACACAGAGGCCCTCACATGCCACACTCTTTGCACACGCATGCGCAGGCAAACACGCGCGTGCACTGGAAACCCTGGGCCGCTGCGCTGTGAGGTCGGCGGTACCCACAGGAAAAGCTGACGTGTTTACATTCAAACAATACCCAGCAGGACAAAGCCAGGCGCTTGTTGTGGACCCGCTGTGCGAATGAGGGGATTTCAAAACAGGTTTTAGAAAGACGCTTGGCATCACAAGTGCTTGTGTTTCACTGACAAGCTCATAATTAAATACGTAAACAATGTGGATTAGAGCATCATTGAAGCGGCGAACACAAGCTAGAACTAGACCGTCTTCTTACAAGGATTAACCGCCTAAACGCACTTGACCTTTAGTCGGACGACTGTTTCAATTCACTGTTATTAAAAGAGGAAACTGAGACTAAAATTTGTTTGCATTCTTGATCAGTGTATCTAGTTTTAGCTTAATCAAATTATTGCTTGATCTAAAATGTATAAAACGTCAGAAAATAAGGACAAATGAAGATCTTAAACTCCCAGATCCCAAGGTTCAGTCTTCCAGTTGCCTATTTTGTCTGAAGAAGTTAAAAGCCCAAAAGCCTCCACATGTCTCATTACATTTCTGTAACAAATCTCTGCCAGGCTCATGTTTCCAGGAACAGACATACCCCCCAAAAACAGGACTGAATCTCACTCAATCGTCCCTCCCAGCTCCCTTACAGTCAAGATGGCAGTGAAGACAACAATAACAGAGATTTATTCAGCTCATATCGTGCCTAACTTTAGTGGATCATAAACACAGTGGGTATGGAATTAATCTGCAGATGCTCCCATCCAAGAAAAGACCAAACTATCTATCTGTGGATGTCAATTTTTGATCCACAACAAAGGCAAAAACGTGGCCTAAAACAGGAGAGGTAAGCCTCATCTTCTGCTATGCCACTGTAGATATCGTAAAAAGGCAAATACTGCGTAATGCAGTATGAAACAGAGCAGTCAATTTCGCATTTGGTCATAAACATGCACAGAAAAAACAGGCTGATAGGTCCACTAGTATGTGAGATAAGCTGCAGACGGACACACAGACACGTGGACACAAACACGTCCAAACGCCTGCTTATGCCTGGCAGAGATCATTAATGAATGATTACATATCCTGTCCATCTATAAATCAATTAATGGACTCCCCATTTCAACCAGTTAAAGCTGTATTATCCAAAGCAAACTTAAATCCTGTTGCTCTACAGAAGATTTTACCAAAACTTTTACTCCACAAAATCTTCCACTCGCCCATCTGAAACATTCAGATCATTGTCAAGCTTTGAAGAGGTCAAGAGTCACCACTTTAATAAACATGTATGAGTTCTGTTGCTGAATCAGTGGGCTGGATGCTGTCTCGTCTCTTAGGTATACCATATGCTGCTGGCCGGTCCTGCCAAACAGTGCATTAAAATCAGCTTAAAAGACCAAGGCTCCAGTGCAAATGCAAATGCAATGTATTATTGAGCAGGAGAGGTGGGTCATCCTTTGGAAGCCTTCAATGTTCCACATCGCACACAAGTCGGCATGCGATAAGTTATTACTTTAATAGGTTATGTATGTCTTTAAAACAGCGTAACGTCGCCTCAGAGCTGTTTCTCAGGCTTCACCAGGCAGATGAAATACATATATATATAGCTGAGAATTGGTGTCACAGATCTCTGAAAGCAACCGCCACAAACTACAGAGCAGAGGAGGCCGAGAACGAGCTCACAGGACTTGAATCACTGCAGTTTGTTAGCGTCTGTCTGCCCTCCAGTCCACACAGGCCCTTCAGCGAGTTAGGAGGGGCCTTTATTGGCTCCACAAGGGGAGCTTTCAGTGCTCCGGGTCAGGGGAAGGCTGTGTTTATTCACCCATTTAAACACAAACACACACCCAAAGTCTTCCACTGGCGTCCCCCTCTCTGTCTGTTTCACACACTGACTCCTCTGTATCCTTTTAATTTCGGGCTCTCTCTCAACCCTGCAGTTTGTTGGCACATTCAGGTTTGTTGATGTTGTTATTGGCATGTATGTGTGTGTGTGTGTGCGTGTGTGTTTTGAGTGTAAAGTTGTGCTGTGTTTACGTCATGCTGGATTTACTGAAATTGAACTGGGGAAAACGTGCCTCGGCTCGGTTGTGCATATCTCCTTCTTTGGGTCCCAAATGTCGCCACCTGTCACGACAAAGACAGCAAACTGGGCCACAGATACATCGACGTATGTTGGCAGTTCGAGGGGATAAAAGCGACGGCTACGTGTTAAAGTAACTCAGGGTTGCCGCCTTGAAGGGGAACTTTTTGTAAGTGCTTACGATCTGATGGGAGCTGGTGTTTTGTTTGGTCATTGTCATCAAACCTGATCAAACCTCACAGTCCAGTTAGCTGAGTTTTCGTAACAGAGAAACACTCAAGATTTGAAGTTCTCAGGGGCTTTGAGGCAGGTGCACATCCAATCCAAGGCGCCACAACCAGAACTTGAAAAGGTCACGTTCAGACCGACCTGATCACAGCATAAAAAACCACAGATCCCTCAGGGTCATCTGGTAAGAAGGTTGAAGCTGCCTTGAACTTCTGCTGCAACACATTGCAACGTCATCTGGCAACACACTGCATTCGATCAGGAAGCAGTCCATATTCCCAGTAGATTAAGTTTTCATGAGAAACATGCTATTTTTTATCTCACAACTGTCAAAACAAAACATAAAGTGATCGTTGCCATGATCTTTCCTCGGGGAGTACTACTGCACATTGTGAAAGAAGCTGCATAAAACCTTTTGTGGCTCCACAGGGAGCTGTGAGAAGTTTGATAAATTGCCTCGAGTAATGTCATTTGAGTCAGCGGCGGTTCGGTCTGAAGACTACGAGTCTGGAATGAAAAAAAATCTGGAGGTGTGGAGTTACAAAGAAGTGAGTTTCTCAAACCTCTGTAATCTGCTCCTCATCTCTGCTTGATGTGATGGCTCGAGGCTAGCTGCTACTAGCATAACACACCCAAATCTCCACACGAACTGTGTGTGGCTGAGTTGCATTATGGGTGATGTAGGCGCCACAGTTTCACAAGGAATAAGGGTTTCCACTATCTGTAAGTCTTTTTACTGGAAACATCTTTGTAAGTCCGACATGTTTAAATCTCTCCACTCATAATGTGCGGTGAAAAGTTAGCGATGTCCACCCTCCATCTCGCTCCTCTCCTGATATTTCCACATCTAACTCGCTGAATTAAGAGTTTATTTCAACCAAATCAGAGTTTGTGGTGATTGTTAGAGCTGCGGAAAGATGAACCAATAACATTTCAGTGAGTTTTATTCTGTTTCTATCGCGTTTTAATGAAGCGTGTTTTACGATGATAAAATTGCTGTTTATGTAAATGGAGTTTGGTGGCTTTGGTGAGAGTGACATAGCGGCTGTTTCTGGTTTAACAAGAAGGATATTTCTCTTTAACAAAAACGTCTTTCTCTGTAGGATCCTTTCCATAATGTTGTCAGACACTTAGAATAACAATCTGAGCCTGTCAGTGGACGTACAGTGATGGTGCACAAACGTCCACAGGGATTACATTCCAGCCTGTTTCATTCGATACTGGACCAATTTCAAAAACTGTTGTCCCCATTCGTCACTTAGACACAAAAACATGGGAAAATAGGGTTTGACTGGAATGTCTCCCATTTGTCCAGGACACTGAAATCTTCCAGGACCGGCACCAATTTTTTCCTAATGGAAACTCTGATGATATCGGTGGTTCTAAAGCATCGATTTTGATCTTTTCTAACCGCTCATCATGAGTGTGACAGTGTTATTGAGCTACAGTGCTCAGTTTTTTTTAAAGGCAGCGCTGTTTTCTGTTTGAACATGTGCGTTTTAATCAACGCTCAACACACCCCAATCCTGTCGCTCTGACTTACACCCACAAACAAACGTCAAACGGTGCTAAACCATGACGCTGACTCATCTACAGTTCGGCCATCGAGGCGTACATTGCTTCGGCAAACGGTGCCTGCCTTCGGATTGCAGCTTCTCTCAAATCCACTCCTTCACCTCATAAATAAGTACAACCTCTCACTCCCACTTTCTATCGTTTCTGCCAACCTTCAAGTTCCATTTGAACTTTTCTCTGTATCAACTATCTGAGCTGCTCTCATCTCATTCTCTCAGCCCAGCTTTTGATTATGTGCAGCTATTTCACTCTCGCTCTCTGCTGACTCTCCAGCTTTCTCAATTTTAACATCCATATCTTTCCACCTATCTCTCGGCCATCTTTTTTGATTACCTGCTCGGATCGCTCTCTCTCACTTCTCCTCGTCACTCTTCCTCTCTGCCGTATCTTGGGCGATAGCCTCCTGTACCGTACTGGATCCATCTCAGCTATGAGAGCATCTCTCCCATGCCTTCTGCATGGGAACCACTTTATCTTGGTCTGTAATCTGGTTTCTGTCTCTCACTTCTGCTACAACTCATTTTTTCATGAACTTATAAGCAAAGGATTTTCTCTTTGCCTTCCTTCTGATCATTTGCACAAAAATGCACCTGCTGTAAATATCCCATTCCCAACACATTCTTTTCATTTTCTTCAACTCCTCTGATTACATGGTAGTGGAGCAAGTCAATTATCAGCTGTGTAATGTGGCTAAAAGTATGCCACTCTGACAGGAAGTGTCACCGCGTCAGTTTCACATCAACAGCTGCCTAACCCACAGGTCTACCCACTAACACAAAACACCAATCAAATGCTGAGAAACTCTCACCAACAGCCAGCATGAGAAACACGTCATTTCATAAAATCAACCTTCTCACACTACAAGAACCAATGAGGTATGTTGTCTGTGCTTTTTAAAACACCACTTTCACCACGTTATGTTTGGAGGGTGCATTTCTCCTCTAAAACACCATTTCTAGGTCATCTACCTGAGCAAATTTGTCCTCAGGGTGAAATCCTGGCGGAGCCACAAAGCCCTAGCATGACACAATTCACGAACACGTTGCAACAAATATTGAATACATCTTCTATCCTGGCACAGTCATCCCTGATCTAACTGGTGCAAAGGTGCACATGAATAAAACGGATATAAATTACAACGCTTCACAGTGTCAGAGTTTACAAGACCCGGGTTTATCAGGGTGTTAACAGCCTACATTCATGATCTGCTAGACTGACTTTTCATGAAAATGTTGTTTCTGGGCTCATCGATAAAAACATAAATACTGTACGTCTCAACAATGACTTGGCCAAATGCTGAGAGTTTTGGGCTTTCAAAATATACTTCTGCAATTTCTGACCAGCAATGTTGAAGCCACTGACTTGCAATAACCTTCTTCTCCTCAAATACAACCACCGCTAAGAAGCCACGGGCAGAGAGACACAGTTTCCTCAATTTGCATCCTGATCAATACATTCATGCGTCTCCCTTAAAGAAGACACAGCGAGGCTGAACAGACACCAGACTTTGAAGATGAGCCCTCAGGCCTCAGTCAAGACGACGCTGGTGTCAAACTGGTTTTCACTCTGGCTTTGTGCGAACATGCATGTTTGCTCACAAATTGAAGAAAGCACTTGTCTGAACGCAGTATGTACACATGGAGCAAGCTAGCTGGTTTCTCCAATAATTAGCCCAGGAGGGGGCAGGGGGGTCTTTACTGTGATTATGGCCACACATTTCTTTGTATTTATACTATTTTACAAGAGTTAGTAATGTTAACAGTGCCAGAAACACTCTCTATAAAGTCATGGGCGTGAAGAAGCCACATGGATCCATGACAGGAAGCACATTGAATAAGGGCGGTGCAACATGGACAGATACACATGATGACAACTCCTTTCAATATCCATGTATGTAACACAATGTCTACTCAGGCCATACAGGCAGTCTTGTGCTGATAAACATTGGTTTAAAGTTACAAGTCACTTGGTAAACTGTCATCCATCATGTTGGCCTGCTGTTAACAGAAAGCCAAATTGGGACTTTCATCACTGAACTGCAGAAATAATTCTGGGAGAAATGTGACAAACTGTTTTGGAGCGTTAATGTAGATAAAGACTTAACGAACATCATATGGCCATGCCTGATATTAAGTCATTATTACTTTGCTCAAAGTTTCATCCTGTTTGAAAAGTCGTTTGGATGGGATACTGTGGAAAGCCTCCACCCAGCAGGTTTGTCTGAACTTCACTGTGAAGGGTTTTGTCCAATCACAGCCCAGTCTATATAAAGCCCATTTGACTACACTAAACTTCATTTTAAGAACACCAGTTTGAACTAAACATCGTAAAGATGACGCCCTTGTTTATCACATAGTTGGCATAGCCAGTGGCTACAGCTACCTGTGTTTTATGGAAATTCTGTGACTAATCAGATACCTGGGCTGAAAATACCTGTCATAATCACTACTGTCAGGCAGGACTCTGTGTCTTCATTTCCGCCTACGTGTGGTGTGGGCAGACCCTTCTGTTGTGTGTATCAGTGAAGTAAATTGCAGTGGGAAGGTATCTGAGGCATCCTGTGCCAACAACACAGTGATGCCCCAGGCAACATTGGAGACAGCTGAAGTAATGCAGATGAGAAAAAGGAAGCGGGAGACGAGCAGAGTGAGCTGCAGTGCATGTCTACCTGAATTAAAAATCAATATCTACAAAAAACACACACAGGCGCTCCTGTTTCTACTTGCGCTAAGCTACTGTCTGTGTGCACACTGCACACATAAACATTCATATCCACATGCAAACACACACACACACACACACAGAGTGACGCCTGCACAAGCACAAACACACGCAGCGGTCCACTTATTGTTGTTTCCCACAGTCGTCTGTGACTTGCATCGACTTCCTTCAGCAGCCGACGCCGGAGTGAAACACCTCAAACCGAACGGCCTCAAACCTCAGAGGAGGTGATCTACTGTCTGGCTTCCCATTTTTTGAAAAGAGGAACACAGACGCCGTGTAAAGTTTAGGGTCAGCCAAAGCATTTGGAAGTGTGCGTTACACAATTAGAATTTCAAGGGAGTATTTTGTTCAATAAAGTGCAAATCCTGCACAGAAAAATGTCCAAATTAGGAAAATATGGATATGCGAAATTGATGTGGAAACATCTGCACTGATTTAATTCCTTATGCAGATGTGAAGGACTATTTAAGTGTACCTCAAAGTTCACATGAATGTACGACCCCAATGAAGGAGTCAGACACAGTGAAATGATGATAAAATAAAGAAAGTTTGACCAAAACAAATAACGTGCCGTGTTAACAATGATGAATCACCTTGCTGGGCCTTTGCCAGGTGTGTGGCAGCTGTTCTGTGCCTGAATGAACAGGGGCCAAAGGCCTCAGCAGAGGGGAAAACAACAAACCCTGACATCTCTGTGCTGACTGAGTGCAGACGGCACCAGGAAGTGGTTAAAGAAGATGGGCACCCTGGCACAAACATTTCAAAGAAAAAACAAAACACAGCAGTACTATCCTTTAGCTTTAATTTGCCGAGCTGCGTCAGCACTGAGCAAACCGCGCTCTTTGGCTGAAACACACAGCCTCTTTTGAAACACGTTTCTTTGCACACTCTCCAAGAATACAGCATCGACCACACACTGGTCTGCATCTCCTCCCCTGTGCTGTTCATAGCGGCTCCGCTGCTTGCTTAGAAAGCAAGAAGTCACCACTTAAGTCTGCGCTTCCCTTCCTCTCGCTCACTTGCACCTTCCCCGGGGAGCCTGTGGCTTCGCGATGGTTGGAATTCCCATAAATGTCCGATCTGTACTGGGCGCAGCCGAAACCACTATAAATCACCCAGCGTGATTTGTTGTCTGTCTGCATGGCACTGAGAAAGGTAGGCAGGGAGGGAAGAGCTGGACGGAAAAACCGAGGAGCTGGGAAAGGTTGACGAGGCATAAAACCTGCGGTGGGAGAGATTACCCACCGAGCCAAGCATCTGCACAGGAGACTGACGCACCTACAGCACGTCTAAAACCTTCACATGCAAGACGTCCAGCTGACAGCGAGTCTCAACCGAGAAGTCTTTCAATGAAGGACGGCTGTGAAAACAATGAATGTGACATGTCCAAAAATCGGACCTCTATATTAACAATAAGGCTGCAACTAACAACTATTTTCATCTTCGATTATTCTGCAAACTTGGCATGTTTAAGTTTCTTTTAAGGCCTTTTAGATTTGATCTGTGTTGCAGAAGCGTCTGCTTTGTGTTCTTCATTCATCAGATCCAAGCGGCACCTCCCCGCTGTCTTTCATCACGATAAATACAATTTGGTTTTAATTGCCACAATGTGTGCAGGCTGCTGCTGAATAATCTTCACTGGGCGCCATCAGAGACGGAAACCTCACGTGACGGCGAGCGCACCAGCCCTTACTCGCTGCACCTTATTCAACCGCAGTTTGGCAACTTCAGAAATAGCTTCAGTTTCATTTGGAGGACAGGAAGAGCTGAAATCCTTCCAGCTACTTTGCACTTTGTACTAGAAAAACATGAACGGCATTAACTGCATCAGCGGTTTCATAGCAACATCCTTGAAATCTGGGAGAGGTCCCCGGACGTCAGCTTGAGAAGCAAACTCGTGTACTTCCTCCCTCATCCTGCTCATCTCGAATAGGCCTGAGCTGAGAAGACAATACTCAAATCTGTGTCTGTGTGCTGACACCACACTGCTGTGCTGTCCTGGTCTGCAAGTGCACACATGCTCAACCACAAGCTAACGGCTCAAACCTGGGTTATGCATGATTATTAACAGAGAATAAAAATACTAAAAAACCTCAACTCAACAGTCTCTCATCTGTTGGGTTCCTGAGGGTTCTGCAGAGGATTACACCGTTTGTTGAGGATTTGGAGAGAACTTTGTGAACTCGCATCTTCTCGCTGTGATTTAATGAGCAATTGTTTGGTGTTCTGGTTGCGCAAGGGTGTGATTTATCAACGGGGAGAAGTTTAATGATTTTTCTGGATGCGTGCTAGTCGGCTATCCAAAGCCTGGTGAGAGCTACATCACCACCGTTTATGTCTTATTATCTATAGTCTGTTAAAGGAGTCATGATGGACAGGCTGCGAGAGCTGCAGACCACAGTATGGCTTTACTGTACAGCTGCTTCTTAAACTGTGACTGAACACAGAGAGACATTAACTTAGTGGCTTCTTGTTCCGGCTTTAGTTACGTGTGTGTACTTCGGGTGCAGCACAATCACAAGCTTACTGTGTTTTTACAATAGGTTGTTGGAAGTCATGTGAAATTAAATTCAGATGGAGGGAAACTGTTAACATAAATAATTAACAAGTGTTAGTCATGTTGCTTGTAGTTATTACTTATCTATCACCATAGATTTAAAACAATAGCTAATGTTATGACATTTCCACCACTATCCAACTCAGCTACGCCCAGTCGCAGACGGTTAACAAGTCATTTTTTCTTGCGTTTTTTTTCTGCGAATTTCTTTCATATTTCACCCTTATGAACGACAACTTTTCGTACTCGATAAAAGCTCCTCATGGTTTCTCAGTTTGATCAATCTGAGCAACCGTAAACGATGCAAAACGTGGCCATTTTGAGTGTGTGCTATAGTGCTTCCTGCCCACTTCCTGCCCTCCATCTGCAGTTAGTGCCACAACAAAAAGAGGGACGTGACATCATATGCAAACAACCTATTACAGCCACTGATCCGAGCCGCGCAGTATTATATCTGAACCCAAACCCACACCTGGACGTCACGAGAAACAGTATGGAAACATTTCAACTCGCCTGTCGTCACCTTGGTAATATTAATGCTGGTTTCAAACTTGGACGAGGAGACAGGAAGTGATCAGCAGAAATCGAGGACCCCTCCACTTCATTTGGGAGGATAAGACTAAATCACAGATCCACTTCACTGCAGTGACTGTGTCATATATTTGTGGACTAAACATGGCTGTTATGGTTTGTTCAAGTGTGCACAAAAGGCCTCTATGAAGGTGTGAAAGAGGCTTTCTGCCGACCATGCACACACAAACAAACAGAGGATCTGAGCCACAGAAAGGGACCTTTTCAAAAGCCCCATGCAAAGCTGAAAGCTCGTTTTTAAACATTTTTTTTTTTTTTTTTTTTTTGTACTCTGAAAGTGCTGGCACTTCAAAACTATTACCAGCAGCTGAACATGGAGGGGAGTGCAGCGGCGTGAGCTATTTTTGGGCAGAGAGCGTAACTAAAAGCAATGACAAGCCAGCTGTGTTTCCACAGCTTCGTGTAGGGAGGAGGCGGAGGAGGGAGGAGGAGGGATGAGAAAGCAGCAGTGATTAAATTTAACCGGCCTCATTCAAGCTAAAGTTTACACAAACTATCTCCTGGGCTTAGGCCTAAGCCCTCTGATGGGAAGCTGCGATGCTGCGTTCGCGCCGCTGCAGTTTTAACGCTGTCACATATATGAGGCCCACAATGCAGTGCAGCAACGGAGGGTTTTCCCAAAATTTACCGAGGACCTAAACTCACCAATTCTTGGCTTGAACCCCAATTTACACACAAGTTTCTCGCTTGGCTTAACATGATAAAACTACCCTGAAAGTCATTTCAACGGCGACCCCTGACACCCTCCCAAGGGCCCAACACGGCCCCCGCACCCCAGTTTGGGTACCACTGAAGCCTGTGATACACTTTGTCCTGTAGGCTTTGACTCTGGGCTTTTCCATGTGGTATTACTGCATTGAACAAACATTCAGTAGCTCTAGCGAGGCATAAAGTTAGAGTTGCTAACTGCTGTTTGTCCTGAGAAGTTCATCTAGCTTAGCTAATTAGCTCTATCAGAGTTACCCACTGTCAGTTCAGTCATGTACAGTTTGCGCTAATTAACATGTGACTGCATGGAAAAAGTCCCAATTACATGATTTGTCCTCAAACAACTTAGCTACTGCTAACTCACTTCACTTCTGACAGATGAGTGTGGTTTTCCTTGAGCGGATGGAAACAACGGTTTGATTTTGGCTAACATTAGCGAGACGAAGCTAATTAAAGAAACAATCGTTTTGTTTACCTCTGCTGTCCGCAGGGAGGGCGGTTTCTTCAAAGCCAGTTTGAAAGAAGTTTCCATGGCTCCGGTCATTTTCATAACTTCGGCTCAAATCCACACCAGGACTTTTAGCTCCTCTTGCGTTAAACTCACTTTCGCGTCTCCCCGTTTGCTCCTCAGCTGAACAAACTCACATCCCCGTGGATCTTGTACTCCGTCGCCGAGCCGAGCATGGATGGAGTTTAGTCCAAAAACGGAGCGACCGGGAGCGCCTTCTCCTCCGGGAGGGGAACAAAACTTCACTCTGAACTACTGCGCGTCCGAAAAAGAGTAGACGCTAGAAGAGTGTGACAGAAAGGTAAACGTGTGGTACACGCCGTCTTGAATTGTGTACATCTTTGGTAAAGGAAATATCCAGCTCGGTAGCTTCAGGAGTTCGGATTTAGATCCCTCCTCTTCCAGATCTGAGAGCCGAGAGTTGACGACATCTGTCTGGCCAAAGATGATGAGGCGTTCAAATGCTGTCGTAAAGAAGAGGGTTTCTGGCAGTGGAACGTGAGTGACGCAAGTGGCAGCTAATTACTGTGTGAAACTGAACTTATGTTTACATCCAGGTGTTTTGTGCACATTACGACATGTTTGCTGGATAAAAGCAAAATTAGCTGAAGGTTTTATTAAACCAGAGGCAGAAGTTTTAACTGACTTGAGATACTTCAGTTCAATTCAATATCCAATTCAATATTCCTTTATTTGTCCCGCGAGGGGAAATTCCAGAGTTAATGTAGTAAATTTCTAAAAGAAAAAACCCTTAACAGCATTGAGTCACTTGTGTGGGTATGGTCCATATAATGTGTAAAGTCATTTAAAATTATAGAGTGAGTTTAGGTTTTATGATACAATAAGATATTGGTAAGACCACATCATTTGGACTTTGAGTGGAACATGTGGTTTTCCTTCAGTTATTTAGGGGTTTATGGCTAATTTCCTGGTTAATAGCAAACAAAATGCTGCACTGGAAACTTTCCATTTCCAATCACAATGTTTAATCATTAAACTTATGACTAGTAGCAATTGGACTGTGGATGTGTGTACTTTTGAAGTTCCCGTTTTGTAATTGAAGTTTTTACAAATAAGAATTAGAATGCAAATATCCAGAATGTTCATTGTGGATATTTCTAAGAGCAAAGATATGTTTAATTTAATTAACTTTAATAAGTGAGAACACAACTTGGAGTGGGAGAAATGCTACCATGAATACCTAAAATGTAAAAATAATTACAGACAGCAGTGTTGTTTGAGGAAATGTTAAAACTGCTTGCCCATGTGACCTTACTCTGAAATGTCACTTACAAAGTAATATTCATCTAAAGTTAAAAGTAGCTAATATTTACCACCATAAGTTACCAGTCATACCAAACCACCAAGAGTGCATTTTATTGCCTAGGGGTTAAATTTTTCATTTGTAAGGCAAACAATGCGCTTTGTTTTCAAAAGTTGTATGGTCTAGTTTTAATTGCATTAAAAAAAAAAAAAACCGCCTTTAGATTTGAAATTCGGGTGTACGAGCTGCGACAGGAGTAATTGAACGCAGCAGAGATCCTCCCTCTGACTTCTGAAGTCCGATCGCTGCAACAGACGAAGTAATCACATTAATGTAGTACTTGTAAAAGCAGTTTTACAGTAAACCACACGACATGAATGTATCGTGTGAGTTGTTGCTTCACAACAGATTAAAAAGTCAAACTTGTACAGTAAAATCTAACAGTTTCAGATTAAACGCGGTGTTTTGTGTCAGTCGCCTCCTAAAACAGCTCCTCACGCGGAGAAAGCGGGATTACAGCGACGGTGATGCGTTCAGGTCTGCCGCCCGTGTTCGCTCTGGGCCACCGGGACACTCCTTCCTCCGTCTATTGCATAACTGCGGCGTGTGCGCTCGTTTCGTTTTACCTCCCGCGCTGCGTTGACGGTGGGGTGGAGTCAGCGAGTTTCAGGGTGGTAAATTCAAAGGTGGATGAAATGTGTGATCCAGATGTTGAAAACCCGCACCAATCTAAACAGAAGTGCTATTCTTGTATAGAGTTTGCACTGATTTATAGCTACTTTCTATTTTTTTTTTAAATGAGGCTTTTTTTTTATAGCAACGGATAAGTTATAATGGATAAACTTTTCCACATATAAAATTAAAATGTGTGAATTTTTTTTAGAGAAATGAAAATAAGACTTCTCAGCTAAGATTAACCACTTGTGGTAGTTATACACTCTTGGTATAGTTTATTCAGTGTTTGTGTGAAAAGCGATGAAACCACAGGTGCTAATCTGACACGTAAAGAAACACACCTGGACGGTTTCTTCAATGCAATATCATGTGAACAGGTACAAACCAGAGTATATGGTGTTATCTACTGCACGGCCTCACCGCTGTCAGCTCAACACTACAGTCTTTTTTTCCCTCGACTCCTCATCAGTTCCTGGATCTGAATTATAGCTCTTGGATTTCTGGTTTTCAGCTTTGGGAAAACGATTTCTTATCCACACATCCAATATTTAACTTTCCCAGAACTTTTCCCTTTGATTCTGCGGCAGAAAACATTCCCAGAGAAACATAAATTCTTAACATCGGCATCTTTATTGCACAACATTCCCATAAAATTGGGAAAAAATAATTTCAGGAGACAATTCTTAAAAGACATTCTGTACAGATACATGGAAATAAACTGAGTATGTACAGTTTACATGAACCGTTACACATCGTGGGCAACTGAATAATTTATTTATATACAAAGAGGGAAAAGCAGATATAAATTCATACCTTTTCAACATAATGGCTGGGTTGTACAAAATGTAGGCTGATAACAGTGGAGCATCTTCAATACAGTTACAAGCATGTGTATTTTACCAGCAAAATGAGCTCTCCAGAAGCCTGCGTGTGCATTCATGCCTTCCATTAAGACTTGGGTCATACACAGGGTGCGATTTGAGTGATACACTGCTAGTTATTCCTGCTTTTTCCAGCAATGTAAGCCGTTCTCAGTGCACAGGTCATCACACCGTGAACCTGAAGCCCATCAACAAGCTGCTACAAACAGTGTTTGTGAAGCATTTCCAATCTACAAATTTGGGAAAGTTACTTTCCAGAAGCCACTCGGGTGAGTTTTTATTGAGCTGCCGGCTCAATTAAACGCCAATCCTCTGTTCAATTCCCTGGACGTGCTGGGCTAAAAACACAGTACACTTGCAGAGTACTGTATGGATGTGCATATGCATTTGAAAGTCTTCTCTCTGCTTTTGTTTTTTAAGATTATTTCATCTTTAAGGTGAAAGTGACAGCTGGAGAGAGAGAGAGAGAGAGAGAGAGAGAGAGAGAGAGAGAGAGAGAGAGAGAGAGAGAGAGAGAGAGGGGCTGACACGCAGCAAAGGACGTCTGGCTGGAATCGAACCCAGGCGGCTGCAGTGAGGACTGCGCCTCCATACGTGGTGCACGCTCGATCAGGTGAGCCACCAGGTGAGCCACCACGCTCCTCTCCGCTTCTGACTGTGTTTAATATAAATAACCCAGTCAGCCACTGGGGAATTTTTAACTCGCCCTGCTTCTTCTGCGATCAAACAAATATGGATCTATTTCCGACTGCTGTCAACTGATGACAGCAAAAAGCACGAATGATGAAACGATGAAATAATGTCCCACTGGCCCCGCTGCAGGTTACACTTTACGCCCAGGAGAGAATCCAAAAACAGGAGCTGTGAAAGCAGACGGAGCTGCCGTTCACGCTCAGCAAATCGCACCCTGGTTATACGGCAAAACAACCAAAACCACTTATCTGTCACTGCCATGGAAAAATCAAAAAGGAGAAAACTGTGCTACTATGGTTTCGTGTTGTGTGTGTCATAGAAACATGTTTGAAAATAGTGTTAACGGACACATATTTTAATCCACTATAAGGCCTACTGTGTTCTCCTCCCGCCGCAGCAAACGTCGAAGCCGTAAACATCGTACAAAGGTGGGGAAGCTATAAAAGTGTGAAAATATTTCAGCATTTTGGTTTTAAAATATACGCAGATGATGCACGTTCGAGCTTTTCCACAGTAATAAAGGGACCCTTTCTCCTCCTCCGTCACATTCTGAAGCAAAAATATGTTGTTTTTTTTTTCTTCCATTTTTCTGAGTAACGATCATCCGCAGGAATTTGAGAGCCTTCCCTTTTTGAAAGAACACAGCATAGAGTCTGCACACAGTTGACGCTGACATTCCTCTGATTAAAATAGCTTAAAAAGAATACCTCAGGGTTTTCTATGGGACCGCCGTAAATGTGGGTGTCACCTACCGCCCATATGAAGATCTGAGGTAGTGCTGTACCTACGGTATGATAAGAATGTCAAAGCCACTTTTAGCCATTTCAAAACCAGTCTGTAGAATCCAAAATCACGGAGAGCGTCGATCACCTCCACATGGCCAGAAAATAGGCTTTGAAGTCAGGTGTGCATTGCAATTTGACAAAAAAAAAAAAAAAAAAAAGTAAAAGTTGTCACTGGGATATCTCAGGGAAATTTGGCTTGTAAACAAAAACATGTGGATAAATGAAATAACATAATTGGCATGAGATTGATACTGTTCTCAATGATATTTACCTCAAAGTAATGTTTAAATGTTCCATCTGCTTCCTTTAAACTTGTAGTCCGTCACTTCGTACGACCGGTTTAAGATTGTACAGAAAAAAAAAAAACAACAGTAGAAGAAGAAACAAAATCCATTGTTATTATACTGAAGAGATCTTAAAAGTTTCATTCTCAACTGGAAAAATTAATAACGTCTTTGGCTTTTGTGTCCAAAAATAAAAAGAGTTTTAAAAGAAACATTCAAACAACAGGAGAAGGTCGTGTCGGGGATGCTTCAGTCATCCAGCCGCGGAGCCTCTCCAGCTGTGGGACTGTGGTCTCTAGTGCCCCCCTGTGGTGCAACATCAGCATTGCAACAAATTCAGCAGCAGTGGTAGTGAAGGTGGGGGGCGGGTCGCTGGCTGTGGTCCGTAAAGACGTGCACTGCTCAGGTTCAGAGCAAAGATCCCACTCAGCCCAGGCACGCGGGTCAGGAAACCATGTCGGGGGGAGGGGGGTCAGCTGCGAGCATGGACGGCCGTTTCTGGGGCCAGAGTGGCACCACCCGGCTCGGACTGGTTTCCTTAGGCAGCTCACTTGCTTGGGACCTCAGTGCCTTTACAGTCTCAGAGCAGGATCTGGGCCACATAGGGGGAGTGAGTGCTGGCCACAGCGGCCAACAGGGGAAGGTCGCTGGACTCGATTCTGCAAAGATACCGGAGCAAAGATGAGGATGTGATGAGATCGAAGTGCCCTCATTAAAATAACAGGAAAAAACTGAACTTCTGAACATTTCAACAAATTATTCATTTTACAAGTATAGAAGTTTATTCATGTGTTGCACACAAATTTCCACACACCACTGATTTTTCTAATGCTAACAATAGCTCAGCTTCTTCCTGGTCTATAGACTTGTGTATCTGTTGGCTGTGCTTCAGAGGGGAGGGGTTTTCATTAAAGACGGCCTGCAGAGCTTCCTTATTAACAAACAGAAGTTACGCTTACATCCAGTGTGTCTCACTGAGGTCTAACAAACATGTCGAGTTCATTTCCTTCCTCAGAAAACATCTGCAAAGCGGATTCATAACGGCTTGAATTTGCATTGTTTACACCCCTGTTAACTGGCCGGCACTCTTCCTCTGTGCCCGTGTGGGCACTCTGCTGTGTCTCTTGGATCATTACTGCCACCTGTTGATCAGTGTGATGGTGTAGATCCACTGGCTGCACCGTTTATTGTGTCACCCACATGTGCATGCATGTGCATCCTGGCACCAATGCAAAGACTAAAGCTCTGCAAGTCTAGTTTTAATTTAAACATATTTTTCATGCCTGGTTTTAGTGTAGTTTTACATATCTATAATAACCCTGGTGTGTAAAAAAAAAAACTCTACCGGACAACTTTGTAATGTAGTTTTACAGCAGCTGTGAGTTGAGAATAAAGGTTAACTGCTTACCCTAAGACCATGCCCAGTTCCTTCACGTGGACTCTTGTCTGGCCCTTCAAATACTCAGCAAGCATCTTACTCTTAAAGTAGATTTCCTGCAGACGGTCCTCAAGGTGCATTATACACTGAGGAGGCGAGGAGAGAGAAACATGGCTGGTTAAGCACAAGAATCAAAGTGGTGATTACAGACAAATAATCAGTGAAAACAGCGTCTTGAACAGTGAGAAACTTGTTCCCCCTGTACAAACATTACAGCGGAAAGATTAAAATGTCACGTACAAAGTTGGGTGAGAGGTTGAGTTTGTAGAGCTGGTGAGTGGACTGCAATAAGCTGGAAACCAGGCTGGACACCAGGACTTCCTTCCCCAGCTTGTTGACGTCTGTGGCTCGTCTCTGACTGCTGGCCACCTGCACCGTCCACTTGTCGGTGTCTGCTATAATGCAGACGGCCTCTGCTATGGGCTCATCCAAAACTGGATGCTGCGGAGGCGAGAACGGTCATTAAAACCGGTGAAACAAATAATATCGCATGCCTCAAACACCTAAACAAAATTCTGTTCCTCAAAGACAATAGTCATTAAAGGTTATTAAATTAATAACCTTAAAATTCTGTATTAAAAAGGCACAGCTCAGTAAAGAACAGGTCCAAACACTTCAGACATTACCTGAACAGCATGGGTCAATTCAGCCATCAGGCTCTGCCGGAGCTTCTCGTCGCTGGGCATCCCATGCAGTACAAAGTCTGGCACGTAGGTGGGGCAGTAGCCTCCAAACAGAGACCGGCCAAAATTGGCAATTGTTGGCTTTGAGTAGTTCTCCACCAACTTCGACCTAAAATCAAACACAGGATTTTTTTCTTTTTGTTTGTTTTTGCTTTCAAATGATGAGGATATAAGTATTCATTGCAGCACTTCATACCAGAGCTCATAGTTTGTGAACAGGAAGAGAAGTGTGTCTATTAAATGAATGAATGAATGTGTCCTCTACTCACCCCGGGAATGGCACCAGCACTTCCTCCTGCCAGTCCTCTGTCTCCTCGCTCTCACTGTCCCCCAGCGCGCTGTCTGAGCTCTCGTTGCGGGGTATCTCCCAGTCATTGACCGGCACCGTTTTGCGCTTTTGGTCCTCTTTGCTGCTGCTGCTGCTGCTTCCGTCCTGGAGGACAGGGACTGACAACAGAAGACCCTTGTCCTGCTCAGCAGAACAGCCCCTGCAGCAGCAAGTGTCAGAGGAATCTGTAGACCCACACCTGCACCTCCTCTGGACATCCAACAAAGTGTCTCCCTTCCTTCTGGACCCTGCCTCTCCACTATCTGAACCTAAACAGAGACCCAAACCCTGACTCCTGACTGCACCCTGAAAACTGTGACCGCCAAAGTCACCAGGCCGGCGGACTCCCGAGGGGTCCAGCAAGTCTTTGTGCATACTGTCCGTGGTGCTGGGCTCCGGTCGTTTGGCCACATCGTCTATAGTCCTAGTCTCCACAGGGTTCTCCAGGCTGAAATACTCATCGAAATCGTCCATACAGTTTGGGCTCCACTGGGGCATCTTGCTGGACACCCGCTGCAGGGCTGGAGCCGCCTTGGTCTGTTTGGTTTGGTCCTCTGGTGCGCTGGTGTTGCTGGTCTTTGAATCTGCTCCTCTCAGCAGCTGCTGCGGTTGCTGTTGATAATGTTGCCCTTGATGTTGCTGCTGATGCAGAAGCAGCTGCTGCTGCTGAAGCGGATGTTTGTCCTTGAGGTGTTTCTTGTGCTTTTTGATTTCCTCCTCCACCTTCCTCCTGCGGCTCTCTGTGTCCGACTCAGGAGACATGGAGTCTCCGATGAGGAAAGTGACTTTTGTTGCCGGCTCCCCCTCCTCTGTTAGAGTCAAAGTCATGGGCCCCGTGTTTCCTGGCATCACTGGTACTGGCACTGCAGCTGCCACATTCTTATCTGGGGGCTTCTTCTCTAGAGGGATCCCCAAAGGTCGAGGAGCCAGCACGGTGGTGGGCTGGTTCGCCATGCCCGCAACCACCCCGGCCTCTGCCCCAGAGGTTTTACCCTCTGCGGTGACAGAAGTTGGGGACGGATTTAATGCGAGGGTTGTGGCTATGGATGGGACAATGAGTTTCAGGTCACCCTTGGTCTCTGTATCCAGCACACAGACCTGCTCCCTGGGGGAGGCTGAGCCGACAGGCAGCACCGTCTCCAGTCGGGCCTCTGTAGTCAGAGGGCTGCTAGACTCCCTGCGCAGCTCCCCGGGTGCAGCTGCTTCTGCAGTCCTGATAACGGGGTTGTTGTGTTCCGGCTGCAGCACGCTGCTTCTGGACCCTTGACTTTCACTGCTGTCCTCCTCATCTTCCTCATCCTCCTCATCTTCCTCTTTAGGCGTGTCCCCGGCACCATGCTCTGCCTCTGTGTCCGTGTATGTGCTGCTCTGGAGGCTGTTGTCTGAACGGTAGCTGCTGTCCTCTGCCTCAGTCTGTCGGCCGTGAGCCCCTTGGGACAAGTAGTCCCCGCTGGGTTTATGGACGGTAACCAGGACATAGTCCGACTCCTCCACCTCTCCTTTCCTCAGGGAGGTGGTGATGAGGGAGCCCGGCATCACAATGGCCTCATCCTCAGCGCTGTCCAACATGTGGGTCTCCAGCAGCTCGGAGCAGCGGATGAAGTAGGTGAGGACATAGAGGAGCCTCTGGACCAGCTCCTGTCTGCGGCCGACTACCACTGTCCTCGACAGCCGCACCGGTGACCCAATGGAGCCGTACAGGTCACCTACACACAGCGATGAAAACGAAAAAGTGTCAGAGTTGAAAACAAAGTTGTGACAGAGAGAAAAATCACACAATTCCTCCTGTTAAGACTATAACATCCAAAGATTTTTTGTCAATATCATTCTCCTTTATTTCTTCTTTACCTCTATTCTTCCATCTTTTTTCATGACACGTCAATGCTCTGCTGTGCAGTTCTCAGCTATGAACACTAGGTGTCACCATGAACTCACATTCTACACGTTTCTGAGGTCACTTGAGATGAAAGTGTGGATTACTCAACATACTCTTGAAGATGTCTGTGTATTTATAGGACATCATTGCTTGTTATATGTGCCCATAAATCCACATTTAATTATCAACAAACTTTTTTCACAGAAATGCATCTTATGGGTTTCCACTGATGCAACGTGCTGCACTGGGCTACAACGTGATGTGTTCATCAGCAAACCAACCAGTCAGGGGTAAACATGGGGAGTTTAACAGCACAGATGTGGTACAGTGTCCAATTGATGTCCAACTTTCATACTGGTATTGTAGCTGCAGTATTATTACATTTTAATTTGAAAATTGCATATTTATCACACCTGAAATCTTTCGTATGAAATGTTGATATGGAGAGGAGTTCAACTTGACTACGGGAATTGCACTGCACCTACGAAACTGATCACAATTGGCTACATGCAGATTGAAGACGGTCTCGTCCTAACTTGTCTGCGTGCTGTAATGACAGGATGTGTTCACGCTTCAGCTGGGATGAAGACAAAACGCAGGTGTTTCATTTGACTAAGGTATGTCTAACTCACTACTCACTGTGTGTGTGTGTGTGTGTGTGTGTGTGTGTGTTTGAACTCCTCACCTAGCTGTGCCCAGAGCGGGTTGTAGGGGTGCGTCTTTGCCAGCATGTCGACGCTCTTGGAGGAGTGTTTTTCCAGGAAGATCTTGATTGGAGGCTGCCCATTGGGCATGACGGTGGGCACCCAGGCCAGATGATTGGTCAGGATGGCTGTCAATAACGCGGGGAGGAATCTGGAATATCAGACATGGGTTGGTCAGCAGAGACTAGAGAATCCAAAAATGGACTTCCTAGCTGGTTGACCTTAAAAATGACCGTTTCTCTCATGACCCTGTTAGGTCAAAAGTCGCCTCCCTTCATGGAAAACTCTGGTCAGAAGCTTTCTTACTGAACTAGACGCCGCATACACACATCCATTGTTAGCAACACACACATGCAGATGTATGCAGATACACACATAAACACACACTGTAAGCATGATTCACTTCTCAGTTCTGACCACAAGTGTCTACTTCTCTTCCTGTCTCATGACTCAACGCTGTCATGGTTTTCGAGCTCAACCACGTGCCAGAACAGAGATGTGACTGCGGCACTCATCAAATCCATCGGTCACGGGAACGCTGACGGGATTCCTCAGAAAACGCACGATGCGTTACAGTAAGTTCAAAGACATGATGCTTCATTCACGAGTCAGAAGCAGTGATGATAAAGAAACACCAACGGTTGCCTGGGAGACATGGTTTCCATTCACAGTTAACATTTAGGGGGCACGAAAGAATTTAGAGAACATGAGAAACTACACTGGACTGTGTAGTACGGTACGGATATTTTAGAAAATACACACTTTCTGCTAGTATGCGTCAGTCTTCTCCAGCGAAAGACTGTGGGCAGCACCGTGATGTCATTTTACATAGTTGCTCAATTTTGAATTTTCACTCGTCCTCTCTTCTCTGGACTCTTCAGCCATGTTGGCTATGGTTACTTACTGACTATCGCACACCACTGTCATAGTTAACTTGGCCTTTATCCCTTGTTGTGTTCCGATTTTATTTAAATCCTTTAAGATCGACTTGATGTAATAATTCAGTTCAGTGTGCTGAATGCTACTTAAATCAACTGCACTGAATACGGGTGCCATGTTCAATAAAAGCTTTGCTACCAATTCATAAATGTACAATCAGCAGTGGTTTGACGTGGCTTTGTAACAGCAACAATAAGCAATTAGAGACTGGCAGGGATCTTCTCATTCACAGCTCCCTCTGAGGCAGACAAATGCAAAGAGGGTGAAACATTCACAGTGTGTGAGTGTGTGAGTGTGTGTGAGTGTAAGTGTAAGAAAGGGAGAGACAGACCACAGAATGTGTGTATGTGGGAGGCAGAATGAATAGTGTGTGAACCTGCATGTATCTCTCTGCTGATAGGCTCATCAGAAAGTACAAGCGAACAATAAATGTGGAAAATCTACGCACGAGCAACATTTTTGAGTGCTGCTGTGCATGTCTTTCCCTCTTTATATGTGTGAGCTTGACTCCTGTCTGCCTTCTTAATGCTCTTCAGTTAAGAGAAGAACCAGAGGGGTGAGCAGTCTGGTTTCCACAATAGGTGGGTTTGCTATGGCTAAACTGCAGAAAACCACTATGTGATATACTAAATATCTGTTTGATGAGACAGTCTGATAAAGTGTGCCATGATCCCCGTTTAGCATGCCAGCTCTTAAACCCCTGCAACATTTTAAAGGCTTCAGTGCCTGGTGGTGGACCAGGTTTGAGTACAAGCAGACACTCAACTGGTTCTTGGAGGCCTGCTCCATCAGCAGGGAGAGCTCCCTCATGAAGTGACCGCAGAGCTGGTTCTTCTCCGACGCTCCAGACATCATAGTCAACCAGACGGGCTCAGCCACGCGGGGCATGGTGTAGAGGTCGCAGATGGTCATCCTGGAGATGAGGTACGGCGAGGGATGGAGGGATGAAAGAGGGGGAGGGCATGGACAGAGCGAATGAAAGAGAAGGAGGGGAAAAGAGAGAAAACAGACAGAGGGAGAACAGACGCGTTATTGTCTCTCGGGGTAAACAAAAGAGATCTCAGTTCACAGAGCTTCGCTGTCTGCGCTGAGGCCATGGGAGACCCTTGGTTGTGTGTATGTGCTTGTAACAGTCCGATGAGTTTGCGCGCACACACACACACACACACACAACCCTGCCTCTCTCTCTGTACAGTGTGTTTGTGTGTATATCTATCTGTATGTGGCTCAGTTGGGGCATTTGTCCATTGAGAAGGACTGGAGTTTCCATGGAACGTGGGGCGTGTTGGTGAGCATGTCTCGGCTGGGGGCCAAGCTTTGACACAGGGGCAGAGGGGAATCTCTGCAGCCTGAGGAATGTGGAGAATCAGGCGGTTTTTAGTCAGAGCTTAATTATGGACTGCAGCTGCTGGACTCTGGGTTTGAGAAGGCAAAAATGTAAAGATAATGAAAAAAACAGCTGTCCGTTTTTATTAGAGGATCAGGCTTTTGGACGGTTTTATCTGCTCACTATCACTTCTCGAACTGAATCCACATTACAACTGCAATCTTCAGCAAACACAGCTGATACAACAGCATAACCAGGCTGATTTAAAGGCAAGGTGTAATGAACTATAATAAATAAATATTAATCACCAAATTAACATAATAAACTGTAATAAATTAACCAGCTGCTTTCTGCCCAGGTGATCTGTCACAAGACTTTGCAGGTCCGACTGGATAAGGCAAAAAAAAAAAACTTGTCTTACTGGAAAATGTGAGCGATCTCAGGCAGTAAACAAGGTTAATTTTGCAGTAAACTCACAACTGCTTTGACCGATAAAGAACTCGGTGACAGAGGAGATGCAGACAGGCTGCATGCTGAGAGAAAGCACAGGTGTCACACAGTGAAAGTGACCTTCACGAGAACTCCAGGATTCCAGTCATCGAGCTATTTTAGGTTGATGCATTTTTTTTCCCAAGGAAAACGGGAAGATCATGTGTAGTTTTTGTTGGTGCGTTTACACGAAAGCATCAGCTGGATGTTAAAAGACGAATTTAACTGCACTACATTAGCTACAAGCAGTTCTTTTCTGTCTGAACTGTTGTGTGGTGTTAACATTAATAACTAACAGACTGACAGTTAGGAGGCGCCCACTGTGGAAATGCACAAGGAGCCAATTCTGAGAAAACTGCTTGATTGACTGTCCTTGAAAAACAACATGGTTTAAAAAAAAAAAACAGCTACCTGTGCTTCATGATGTAGAAACAGATCTTTAGTTTGATTAAATGATTAATTTCTAGCTGGCAAAAGTGGCACTGCCTTGCTTTCTCACCTCACATAAATTAATCATTCAACAAGAACAAGCCATTACAAGCGCAGCAGTGCATGAGAAACTAAAGAGAAACATAAACGCGGGACCGAGTGGCCGTTGCAGGGTGAACCAGACGGACTTCATGTCACTCACCACACCCAAAACATGTCTCTGACTCTCTTTACATCTCGCTGTCAGCGGGACAGAGATGATTCATCATCTGTACAGCAGCAAATGAGCTAATAATGCTTTATTCATTCCTGTGTTATAAACGGGTTGACTTATATGTGGCCTTTTTAAGCTCCTCTTGACCCCACCGTGACTGGTGTACATTCACCGGCTGAAAGCCCCCAGTGGGGAGACGTCTGAGGCCGAGCCAGCGCTAGATGAGCAGGAGATCTAGTCTCGTCCTCTCCGCAGCAGCTGTTCAGGTGAACTTTAAAGAGCTGGGCCGTGATGTGAAATTACACTGATCCGTCAGGTTGAGGAGCCAGATTTAAATTACCTCACTATGGAGGGCAGCAATTCCAACCATCAGACCTCACCTATGGTTTTTGACTTCGGTGAGCCTCGTATGAATTGTGAGTTATAGCTGCACAGTTATGGTTACTGACATACTGTAGTTCCAATTAGCAATCAAGAATAAATCAAAATAAATGTACCACTCATAATCAGCTGTGTAGTGTTAAACTAAACTTTTTCACGGTTATTTCAGTTCTCTTTGTGCCATTACAGGCCTCCGAAACCAACATGTTGGGCATGAATGTTGCATTAACAACTCTGAAGCTTCTACCAGGCTGCAGAACAGTCCACAGTTTGGTGGCTGCCATTTGGTGCTTCAAAGAAGGGTAAGTGCGCTTTTTTATGTATGTGTGGTAAAATGGGAATAAGACTCCTGTCCCTGCTGTGCTAAGTGGTTTTGCTTCTCTCAGTAGTCCTGCTTTTACTCTGACTGCAGACCGTCAACATAACCCCAATATAGTCTGGTGTCACTTCTATGTACACATACCTCTGCTAAGTGCACAACTTATCTCTGCCCTGCATGCTTGAGTATTTGTGCGTGCCCACCCTCCAACTACGTCAAAGCAGCATGAAGCAAGGGCATTTCTTCCAGTTTCCTTCTGTAATGTTCCATGAAGTCAAAACCCCTTAATGGCAAAGGTGGCCACACTTATATTTAGCTGCTGTCTGAAGGTGAGATTTTACAGATATTTTGTTTGTCCTGAGCAATAGCGTTCCTCCTGCTGGCACTCACATATTATTTACTATTCTGGTGTTCGTGGCCAGTGTCTGAGGTAGATAGGGTTGCCACTCAGGAGGCTTGGGTTGCTGTGGCCGCCTGCCAACAGGCATATGACTGCAGCAATGAGGGGACCTCAGACAGGGAACTGCCTGCCAGTGCGTGTGCTGCAAGTGAAAGTCGTGGTGGAGACAGGCATGCGTGCACACACAGCACACATAAAATGGGTTGGTGTGTTTTATGAGTACTAATATAGCACTGTCAAACAGTACTGACAAGTATGTCTCACCCACGCACACAAACACACTTTTGGAACCTAATCAGTACAAATTTATGATTTCATATTTCATGTCATCACAAATAATGATTAAATACAACAATAGGGTAGTTATGGTACAGTGTTGAGAAGGAACTGGCACCTTCTGAAACTAACACAACCAAAGCCCTAAAGCAAGAACTCCCAGCATGCACCGCAGAGACAACGCAACATCTATGGTTTGCTCAAGACAGGTAGGGAACAGCGTGCTTCTCCTTTCTTTTACCCAACATATTTCAACTCTGCTCACCAGGCTTAGTGTGCAGACTGTTAGCATCACACTATCCTCACACATAAGCCTCAGTGAGTATTCATTAATTATTGATGGCCGTGACACTTCAGCACATGGCATCAGTGACTGGAGCAGAATTACAGAATTCCTTCACCTCACCTCTGTTACCTTCAGATGCAAGAAATTCACCTTCTCACATGGAGACACTAAATGTTCACTGACAGTCAGTGGTGGGATCTAACTAAGTACATCTACTCAAGTACTGTGCTTAAGTACAAAATCATGTTCCTAAATAATCTCCATCTTAATTAAACAAAGACAGGGGCCAGTTCTCCCAAATAAGTACTTCTCCTTTTGACAGTAGAGGTACTCATTATTTGCAACATCTGTCAGTAATACTGGAGTTTTGGAATGCAGGACTTTTACACATTGCGGAGTTTTTTCCACAGTATGGCATTTAAACTTTTACTGAAATAAAGGACCTGAATACTTCTTCCACCACTGCTGACGGTTATCATGGCGCCAATGCAAACACAATCCTTCCTCTTTCTGTCGCTATAAAAAAATCAGCATTCAATCAATCGTTTAAACTCAACTAAACTTTGTGACAAAAGGTGCATTTTACAATGTGTTTATGGCAGTTATATATTAATGAAATGTCACCGCTGCCTTGTGAACGTACTAAATATGAAAAGCAAACAAACTGTGTTGATAGATGAGATGCTTCTTTTGCCTGCAAGCCACATCAGCTGGGGAATATCAGCAAAAACACTTTACTGCCTGCTTGATATACTTTTTGGAAGAGAAACTCTAAATGATGCATGGTAACCTGCTGGCTTAAACTACACTTGGAATGCACGGCATGTGCAAAATTCTTCTCAGCTCATTAAAGCTGCCCAAATGTTAGTGCCATAACATGAATAACACAGGATAAGTATGAGGACTTGGTGACCTACTTTAAGGAACATTAACAGTTTGCTACTGGTGTACGTAGCTGTAATTCAACAAGACTAGGCCTTGAACAAAATGTTAAGCACTTTTAGATATGGGTGAACTTCATGTGAGGACTTAAAATGGGAAATTCTTGACGTGAAAAGTTGATACTCGGGGACGAATCCTATCTGAAGTTGTATTTCTGACCTACTTTGGAAAAAGTCATAACAAATGTTAAAAAAAGTCTTTCCTCTATAGTGTGAAATAAGCTTTGTTTCATGCTGGTCTTTCCTCCTTCCTTCCCCTGTGCAGCAGCTACTTACCTCTCCTTTCTTGTTCACTAACAGCTGCCTTTCCTGCATCCTATCCTGCCTACATTCCCTCACTACCAGGAAACAAAACTCTGTAAGCCACACAGGTTGCAAACGTCTCATGAATAGCAGTGAGGATTGATATGGACAGAATGAGGAAGAAATGCTGCAGAGCCTGCTCTTGTGTCACATTTCATGGTGCAGAGACCTATAATGTAAATACCAGATTCATCTTTAAAGTATTGCATCTCCTGGAAACAGATTTTTAAATGTCACATCTTTCCTTAGTCTCCATGATGTAGAGACCTTGCTATGTACCCAGGGAAAGAATGAGTGTTTGGCCACAGTACACAGAAACTGAGTAACACTGCGATGTTGGCTGAAGCTGTGTGTTTGAGAGTTTGCAGATAAACATGCAGTAAAAAGACAGTGAACATTCTGGCTTAAGAAAACGGTGAGTGATTGTGTTTGACTGTGTTTGTTCCATGGAAATCATACTGTTCTAATTTACGTTATACTGCTGAATCCTCGTGTTATATTACAGCATGATCTCGGTCATAAAATCAGAAAGTTATAAAGCATGTGCTGTCCCCCTGTCCTAGTGATAACGACTCCTAAAAGTCAGCTATGTTATAAATGTGTTTATGACAAGTATGGCCATGAGAGAAATAAGAAAAACACAAATCATGAGGATTACTGTCTGTGTCATAGTGAGTAAACGTGAGATGTTGCCCAACCTGAACTCGTTGAGTCCATCCACCATTCGGCTGTAAGCCAAGGCCCTCTGGCTGGCATCAGCTGACCGCCGACTCATCTTCATGGCCTTGAGAGTGACACAACACAAATGTGCTTTGAGATATTTGGCACTCAAGCTGACAAACAAAGTTACAGGAAAGGTGGAGCAAGGAATTTGTGAGGGAGAAAAGAGCAAGGGGGGCAGAAGGGAAGATGGAGGGTAAAGCTGCAAGCCGTCCAGGGCTTTGCCAAAAACAGACACCAGTAAACAGAACCACAGATATACAAGGTATGACCATTGACTGGTCAATTTGACAGCAACTCTGCTCATTACAACAGCAAAGGATGTACAGTTTGCATTTGGGACTATTCATATATCACTGCTACATGGATTTCACTGACAGGCTTAACTCCACAGTGTCAATCAGGGAGGTGACCAAGAAAACAAATCAAAACAGTTCAACTCTTGGCAATTACAACATGTAGCTGGTCTATAATCACAACAAAACACAGAAATTCACCTGTTCGATGGCGCTCTTCAGTTTGTTCATGTGGCTTTCAAAGAGAGGGAAGTGGGAGAAGAAGAAATCCTGGAAGCGGTTGTTCTCCTCAGGGTTGGGGGACAGCATGAAGATGACCCCGATGGCAATCTTCTTCTTCCGAGCCACGCCGAGGCTTGGCCCGCCGCTTTCGTCAGACATGTTGAAGCTCTCCTCGACTGACCTGATCAGGACAGGGCGCACAGAGAGTCAGTTTCATAGCAGGGGCAGACTGATACAACTTCCAAAGGCTGAAATGTGCGTGCAGCTGCTCACGCTTCCAAATGTTTACTTAAATCTGAATCCTAGTACTTCTGCCCACGAAGATCAATAAAGCTTGCTTAGATTTTACAAGTAAATATTCTACACACAGCAAACATTTTACCCGTCTCAGAAGATTTTTACTCCGAGCCTTTTTTACTGTTGCAGCTGGTAAACAATATGCTTTGGTGCTGCTGAACTGGAGCGCCTGGAAGATTAGAGCACTCAGAGGCCGACAGCTGCATTTACAGTGACAGGCCAACACAGCATCCTGTCTAGTCACAGCACTGTGAGTGTGTTTGTGAGTGCAGTTATTAGTGCATAGCAGCAGTGTGTGTCATTTTCCCAGCTGCCTGCTGGATTCTGAGGAAGTCCTCGCAGGATAAACTTTACAAAAGGCTGACAGAGGCCCTGAGCAGGGAAGAAAAATGGAGGGGGGCTAGCAAGTGGGAGAGGCTCTGTTAAGTGTGTGTTTGGAGAGTTGTGCAGAAAAGACCATGAATCTCAAACACTTGTCTCCTCTCCCAACCGCCACTTTAACTACTCTTAGCGTGTGTGTGTGTGTGTGTGTGTGTGTGTGAGAGAGAGAGAGAGGGAGATGTGACATTCTGTAGTTGTTCTTTAGTGCATGTCCAGTCAATATGTGCAAGCACATTTATTTGTAGGCAGAATCAACAGTGCAAAATGCACTTGAACAGGTGTGCAGGCATGTATGATTTTATGCGGCTCACCATCGGGGGAAGACGCCGTTTTCCAGGCTGGTGGTTTGGCTTCGGAGCCATCGGCGCTGGTAGCTGGATGCACAGCTGCTGGTCAGGGAGGAGCCAGGCGACGGGAAGGGAGTGATCAGCAGACTGCTTAGAGAAGCTAAAGGGACCGACGGAGGGATGGAGAGAGGGATGGGAGGTGCACACAGAAGAGGAGTACAGAGAGCAAGGATGAAGAGGAGGAGAACACGAGTGAACAGGGAACAGATGGAGGGAATGGTGGGTGACAGAAGAGAAGGACAAGAGTGAGTCAGACAACAAGTGCATAGGGTCACTCATTCTGAAAGACACTTTGTACACACACGTACACACTCTACCACACAGAGCTAAACAGAAATCTAGAGGACAATAACAGTTCTTACTAAGACAGAGAACTTGAAAAGGCCAAACAAATACAGCACACAAAAACACAAACACACATCCACAACACAATCACCCCTCCTTCCCTTTTCCTAAATCGCACTCTGGATAGATTTCAAATGAGACCTAATGTCAGCTAGCCTGCTAACAGTCACATGCTGCAGTTGTTGAACAACCTGGCTTTACACCAGGCTGGCATGATAATGACAATCCACCCCCACACACACAAAATACAAGGCCTGATCACAAGGTTATTTACGGCCCAGGCAGCAGGGCTCTGATCGATGGTCACATGAGCCATTTAGATGGTGTGCGATCTTGTGTGTGTGTGTGTGTGTGTGTGTGAGGAGATAAAGAGAGATAAAGTTCACGAGGTGAGTGAATGAGAGTGTGTATAAAGGCAAATCGGAGAGCTGTAGACACAGCAGAAGAGCTACAGTTCAAGACGAGAGGTTTGTGTCACAAAAGGATGTGTGTGTTTTTGCATGTGTCAGACTTAGATAAAGAGCTCTCCAGCCCAACCGCAGCGGGGAGGTGGGGAGAGGGGAGATGAGAGGACGAGGCTTGAATTAGAAGCTCATTTACTAGTAGCAGGTTTTGAGAGCTTCTATATTTAATCCTCTGCATGTGACCCGGGTTTGAGCAGAAAGCACAATTCCCCTCATACCAGTCGTGCCAGTGAGACATGGTGGTGTTTGCAGAGGGGGTCGGGGATAGAGCAGGGGGGTAGGCAGGGGTCAGTTTCCATTGCACAAGGTTTTCCGAACCCTAGAGGCCCTGTAAACACTGTCTTCCACCCCTGCATCATCTTCTTTTTTTCTGGTTTTAGGACAAAATGCTTAAGACTTTTCAGTGGAGAGAGGAATGTCGCCCCTCTCAGACTGCACCTCTCACCTTTCTCCACGCACGCACACCCAAATCCGCCTTGAGAGTGTGAACCTATGGGTCATTTTAATGAATGGAAAACTGTGTGCATGTGCGTCTGCATACCACATGAGTGAAGTCGCAGCTGAGGCACCACCGGTTAAAGAAACCACGGCTTGTATAACCGTTCACTCTTGACCTTGAACAGTGAAGTTAAAGCAGGTCATCCATTGTGACCCAGGAAGTGCTTTGTTAGCTGCATCACTCTTGGCAGCCGGGATGACGAAAGCCAGAGAAAAGGGGAAAAACATATGTGGGATGTGGCTGAGGTGAAAAGGAGGACGTACAAAAAACTCTCTGAAGTGTAACAGTCCAATACACTTGATCTTCTCTATTGCTTAACCTCCTCGGTCTTGACAAAAATAAATGTGAACCCAATTCAAAGCTCAGGTGTGGGCTGAAAGCTGCGTTGAGTGTAGGTCAATCCAGGCTTTTGCTCGTAGTCTCATTAACCTACCTGACCTGGCGATGCCGCTGTCCCTCTCATCGTAAAGCCCTCGGCCAGGCATGTCCATGGGGTGACTGTGGCCTGAAGGAAGGGAGGAGGGAGATGGAGAGAGAAAGTGAAGGGGTGGGTTTAGGGTAAAGGAAAGGGGATTAGAGAGAGGGCAGTGGGAGGTCAAAGGAGGTTGGGTGAATAAGAAACAGAACGGAGAGAAAGAAGAAAATCAAGGGGGAAAGAGTGAGTTAGATGAAGAGAAAGAGAGAGGGAAAGGAGAAGGACGACAGACAAAAAACAACCTGTTAGAAAATGTGATGGGCAAAATGGAGCACAAGGCACACTGAGGATGCTCTTATCACCACCCAGTCCGAGCCGTGCAGTGTTCTTTTACTCCACAAACAAATACACCGGCTGCTACTTCATGTCTGCGCTACAGTAAGAAAGTCTCAATTTGCCTCCAAAGAAGTGCAATTATTCTTTATAGTACATACAACTGCAGGACTTGCAACCAGGAAAAAGAAGTTGCTCTTGTTCTGTCCAATGACTACTTCACTGTGTGCAGTGGTTCACGAAGTTCATATAGGAATGATAAAGTTGAAACTTCTTGAAATGGCTGTTTAATGTCGCAGCAAAAAGGCCTGGTGGCTTATTCAAAGCAACTGTACCACATTAGACTACAAACCACACAGCTCCTACATGTGAGGTCGCCACAATAAAAGCTCCAAACACTAATTTCCGCTGTGAAATGGCTGTTACTGATTGATCCTCATGCTGTTAGCGCACCCTTTGTTTTGTAACTCCAAAAAACAGGAAGTGTAGCAAAAACGCATCAAAAAGCACTCCAGTTATACTGTGTAACAGGCTGTCGCTCACTGACTCGCTCACACTACAGCATTGATGTAACTTTCTACAAAAGACTACATAATGAGGATGTCACCGAGGCCCTTTGCTGGTTCTCAAACGTCCTTCTCGTCGACACTTTGGGGCAAAATTGCGTAAACGACAATACCTCTCACAGCAGAGAGGCTTCAGCGTGCAGTTGAGATGATTAACGAGTCAACATGAGCTTTTGTTTTGCAAAGCATCTTGAGTGTTTGGTGTGTGTGTGTGTGTGTGTGTGTGTATGAACACTGCTGTGGCACACTGCTTTATGACCATACCAACATTGCATAACTGACAGAGCACACACCATGCCAACCTCAGGCTGCCCTCAAGAGGATTGTGGGTCAGCAGCTCGGTGCAGGGAGAGGGGTTTTTTTTCTAAAACTCACATCACTACAGTAAGAGCATGAGATCTTACCCACCCCCACGATAGAGAGGGGTGGAGAAATAACCCCTCAATACTTCCGACAAAGGGACTCTCTGATCGGCCTGACAAAATGACTGATAGGAATTTGAGTTTGGTCTACTGCGGTTCATTATTCTATTGCTGCACTCAGTCAAAGCTGTCAGGCAAACACTCGCTTTAAAGACTTTGTGTGGCTATATGGATTGTTCTGTCTAGTAAAAGGGCACACGGGTACTTACTCTTCCTGCTAGAAAACACCAAGCTGATCAAAAAGCTCATCAGGAGAGAATTCAGCTCATTTATTTTCAGTGATGATACATGGGCAATGCGGCGGGTGTTATTAGCGTTTGTCACTGGTGGTGATAGATGTCAGAGGAGTAACTGCTGTGCCCACCTATACTATGCACAGTATTTTAGGAGGTGGAATTGTGGCTGAAATATTACTGGTTTAAATACCTGGACAGCGGATAAAGTAGAATTACTTGTTGCTTTCCTACAACAGCTACTACCAAGGTGCCCTTGAACAAGGCGTTTCACTGTGTGTAACACTGTGCAACTGTATGGATGTGACTGAGGTGTAAATGCATGCTCAGGTAATTTTAACTGCATCATTAAAAGGTTTACAGGGAAGAAAACAAAAGCGTTCAACACAACAGTCTGCTAAATACTGAAGATGTTGTCATGGTTGCTTAAAATGCACATAAAGCCTAAATTCATTGCCCAAGTATCATGGTCACTGTCAAAGACAAGTTAGTGAAAGTTTGTGAGTGAAGAAAACAAAGAGAAGAGGCAGAAGGAGCTGCAAAACCTTAACCAGAAGTACAGCCACCGACACCCGTGAGAAACCATGCACACCGTTTCTGCGTGCATGGTACACCTGCAGGCCTGGGTCAGATAGTACTGGCAGACAGATTTAATGATTGGTTTGAGAAAACTTCATGTCTGACGAGGGAGGTTTTATTCAACACTGCCATTAGCAAAACAGAATGTGTTTGAAGCCATACGTGTCCCTCTCTGATTCACCAAGTGGCAGTTTGCGCTGTTTAAGTGCACATGTAACTCATTTAATGCTGGTAAAAGTCCTGCATTTTCACAGTTACTTCGTGCCGCCTGGATTTGAATCCACACGTTCTCACCTGCCCAAATGAACTAATTTAAGTGAAGACATCTTCTTGTTTTTGAAGAGGAACATACCAAACATGTCTGGCAGGAACCACCTTTAAGACTTGTTCCTGTGGCCTTTATCTGACCCAAGTTATTTGCAGACGTGCTGTGATATTGCATGCTGTGACTACTGCTACCACTTCTAGTGCAAGAATCACCACACAGGCATGCAGCCGCTGAGAGCCAGGGCCTATACAACCACTACCACCGCATCTACAGCCTACACACACGCATGCAACCGGCACGCATCAGTCACGGCCAGTTTTTAGCGCCAACCTGAAAAGAAAGATGCGCTCTTGATGAGGCGCAGAGGGCCCTGTTCAGAGAAGGCCCGTCGAGGGCTGCAGAGCTGAGAAAATCCTGCGCAGCACAAACAAAACATGGAAAAGAAGAAAGGGAAGAAAAGGGAAAAGAGACAAAAACATGAACCATGGTTAGTGAAGGAAAGCCGGCTGCCTCCTGTTGTCCAATCAACTCAAACAACTGAGTTACAGGAGCGTTTCAGTCTGGAATGAAGTAATGACCATCCTCTGGTCGGCCGGTCAGTCAGTCAGACAAACAAAAAGGTTGGTATCACTCACAGAAAACACAGCTAATCAAATACATTATGATAGGATTTACATATCTGATGTGTGCAAGTTGATCATTGTTGTCTTTTCTGTGAGGATGACAGAGAAAAATGCACAAAAGGACAGAATTTGCCAACAGTTCTTTCTACTGGGAGCCTGTCATTTGTCTTTGGTTTAAAAATGTACTCTACTGGAAAACCTGGTATCAGAGTTTCCCCACGAGTAACATGTAGAGTCATCGTAAGTGTTTTACAGGATAACAGTTGGTTCTACTAATTAACTGAGAAAACCTTTGCTGGCAAGTCCAACTGTTCATGAGGTTAGTGTAGGGCAACAGTAAGGGAGAGCTGTTGGCAGAGTCTATCCAGCCTGGTTTGTATTCAAACGGGTTAAATGTTAAAGGGTCAGAAAGAGAGAAGCTAAATCAGCTGCTTCCTCACAGTTCTACCAACGCACTTCAACTAAACAAAAAGACTAGATTCAAGTTGTATTTAAACACTAACAATATTTCATACAGTCAAGTATTCCTCCAAGTTGGTTGGGGTTATTCCCAAAGGGACTTATAAGCACTGACGGGTTCTGAGGTAAGACAAGAAATGAAATAAGATATGAATCTGTATGAAAAACAACATCTCACACACTTTGTACTTACAACGCGCAAGTGAACTAAAGGGAAACAGGAAGCATGTCATTGGTGGTTTAAGAAGGTTTGGTGTGGCACTGGGTTTTTGTGGTTACCTATGTTCCCTAAAAGACTGTTGGCCCCGGTGTTCTGATCAGGCCTTAGGGTGTTGCTGTCTGGTGCAATGAACTCCAAGCTGTCCTGCAACCTGTTGGAGACAGAAAAAGAGGAATGAAAGTTGATGATGGATGACTTTAAAACATGTTCCCACATCACAATTATACTTTACATATACTATGTGCACATAACTAAACACAACAAAACAACTTAATGCAGACTGAAAGACATAGAGAGACAGTCAGACAGGCAGTGTCTCCGGTTAGCATGAAAACAAGGAATATAGACCATAGCTGAGACAGATGGAGAGGGGTAGACAGAAAGATGAGACCAGATCTGTGTGTGCTGGCTTATGGAAGAAGGTACCATAAGAGCAGGTGTGTATGTGTGTGCTTACGTGTTGAGGCTGCCATACACACTGCCTCCCGTCCTGGCGGTGAAGACCTTACTCAGCATCAGCTGAGGTGGTGATCTGATATGACGATAGTGCAGGGACAAAGATCATCAGTATGTGTGCTCAACTCATGTGCTCGTGTAGTTGTGTGTTTTGTTTTAAAGTCAGGATCAGATGTGAGGGAAAAGCCACTGATGCATCCTTCTTCTTTTTACCTGATTTGGTGGATTTTTAGCGTGGAACCTTTGTAGCTCATCGCCACAGAGCCGAACATCATTTCTCCCAGCATTACCACATCGGATGAACACCTTGAACCCTGGTGAGGAGAGGAGGAACACACATTTTTACTGCTGTTACACTTTAAGAGCAACAAGCTTAATATTTCTGCTGCCTAATGAAGTTACTCCTACTGGAACCAGAAGTAAACACATGCAATTTATATTTGTATATGTGTTAGCATGTGCATAACTGCAGAGGGGTAAATATGTGCACTTTCAGATATGCGTTACCTGGAAGCGCAGGCCCTGCTCCTTTGTTTCCTTGGTTTCGGACGTGCAGGAGGAGGAGCTGTCCAGGGAACTGCTGCTGCCTCCTGTTGGACGGAGCTGGCAGCATTTCCCAAACATCTTCACCTGGCCCTCGGTGCTCTATGTGATAACAACAAAAAAAACATAAGAGGCCAAATGCCATGAACATGGGCTCATTTGACTCTGCAGGATTTACATCAGAAGAGAGTTTAACTTAATGATGAAAAAGCACCCGTTTTTACTGATTTGTTTGCAGCCATTACAGACATAAACAAACTTAGGCAGCCTCTGAAAAAATAAACAAGTGGTGGAGTACAAAGCATACCATCCACTTCCACCGTCTCATCAGTTAAGTCAAATGTTTTCCTTTAAAACAGAGAAGCATCCGAAAATGCTCTCCTTTTGCATTCAGCAGCAACGGCCAAACTTTTAAAGTTTTGGTTATTTACTTCTAATACTCATAAATAAAACAACAAAGCAAAAGGAATGTGCAACAATTAATGCAACAAAAATGAGCTGCAACACTTTTGTGCACAGTTGCATGAAATCACCAAAACAGATAGACATTTATGTGTTTGCTTCTTAAAGGTTTCTCCCCATTTCTGTGGGAACCACCCACATACATGGGGACAGATAACAAAGTCAAGAGGATGTCATTGCACGGGCATTTCAGTTATGGAGGCCTCTGCTAACAAACATAACAAGAGAAACTGACAGAGAGCACACCAACACAAAAGTCACACACTCTGTCTAATTTCGCCACAATTCCCCAATGTTTTAACAACTCCCAAAAGTCAAAAGTCACTGTCCCATATCAAGTGAACTTATTAATAGAAAAACATAAATGAAGTTGAATTGTTCAGGTCAAAAACCACAGAAACCTAACCCAGAGGCACTTGTGTAAACAGCAAACTAAAAGCAATGTGAGCTCAATCAGCCTGTGTCATGTGCCTTCTCAACTTGGCAGACTATTCAAGAGGAATGCATTTGGGAGGGCGGGGAGTGAAGGGGGAGGGCGTGTGTGTGCCTGTGTGTGCGTGTGTGTGTGTGTGTGTGTGTGTATAGCTAGGCTCTGGTAATGGCTCACTTGAAACCACTGTTGCTGCCAATGTAAGAGAGGAAGAGAAAGGAAGGGAAAAATGAGAGGGACACAAAAAGAGAAACAGAACGAGACGAGAAGTAAAACAGGCAGAGGAGGAAGGATTATTGTTTGGCTTTATTCTGCTCTATAAAAGTATATAACCAAACACCGGAGACGTGTATGCAACTTTCTGTGTACACTTCTTTTTTCTATCCTCTGCCATTAATATGAGTGATTTTGTTGCACACACTCACGCACAAACTCATGCTAATGAAGCTACGCTGATTCTGAGCAAGCTTGTGTTGGAGTGTGTGCATGGGTGTGTGTGTGTGTGTGTGTGTCCGCTGCAGTGCAATGTGAGGTGTGTACACAGAGGCCAGCAGCATGTGACTGCCAGTCATATGACTCTTTCGGGAACTCGTGATCGAGCAGCACCGCAATCATTCCCTCCCCCCTCTCTCTCTCTCTGCCTCCCTCCCTCCCCCCCTCCCTCCACCACTCCAGTTTCATCCCTCTCTATCTCCTGCAGCTTTTTTCTCTCCTTTATAATACATCTATTTCTTTCCTGGAACAGATTTGTTTTATTCTCCAGTTCTCACTCTTTCCTTACATTTTATTCTTTCTCAACCCCCCCGACCAACCCCCCTTTTCTTCATTCTCAC
Organism: Chaetodon auriga; assembly: GCF_051107435.1. Taxonomy (NCBI): domain Eukaryota; kingdom Metazoa; phylum Chordata; class Actinopteri; order Chaetodontiformes; family Chaetodontidae; genus Chaetodon; species Chaetodon auriga. The sequence goes on from NC_135088.1 coordinate 7,235,010, forward strand.
CTCTTTCTCACCCATCCCATGCCTCTCTGTCCATCCCTCGTTTCTCTATTCCTCATTCCCTCTGACCCTCTGTGCTTTGCTTGTTCCTGCTGTTGATCTCTCTAAAATAAATTCCCCTGAGTTGACGGAAAAAAACAACAACAAAGAAGAAAAACAACAGAAAAACAGCCATCATGTGATAGAAGTCACACAGTGGCTGGCAAAGCCCTAACGATGCAGAATGCACCAAAAATATTGACATCGGCCCAGCCAACATTCACTTACACCATGCTGACTCCTTTTATTGCATTTCTCTATGCATTACCTTGTAGTTTTTTAAGAGTTCAGACATACTATGTGGCACTAGTTCACTTCAAATACAGGGCTTCAGTGAATCCACATGTATGAGCTGAGAAAGTTGAACAGACAGTGCAATTTTCAATGTCAGGGGACAGCAGGGGTGTGTGTCTTTGTTTCTGCATGACGGCAAGGTTACGGACAAGACAATGAGGCTGATGGACAGATAGACGTGAGAGGTGAGGGAGCAGACAGGGAAAATCTGGTCAGTAGAAAAAAGGCAGCTAAAAGAAAGATAAACAATCACAATAGAGGGAGGCGGAGGAGGCGTCAGAGGAAAAAGACAGGACAGGACAGGACAGGTGGGACAGGAAGGTGTAGAGTGAGAAGCTTAAGAAACTACGAGATATTATGAAGAAAGGTAGAGTACAGCAGGGAGAAAAGGGAACAAAAACAAAGAAAGAGGCTGAGGTAGAGAGAGATTTACGCCGGTAAAGAGAGATTTAGGAAGAGAGATGAAGCATAAAGCATAAATGAAGAGTTTTAGAGAGCTCTTAAGAGTGAAAGAGAGGATTAGAAATGAGTAGTGACTTGAGTACACAGAAAGACACACAGGTAAAGGTAAAGAAAGGTAGAGTGATTTATAAAAGATTACAGAGATAATGTAGCAAAGGCCAAGACAACCAGATTAACTTACGGAGGGACAGTTTAGAGGGGGTGAGACCAGAGCAGAGACAGACAGAGAACGACAGACAGCGAGTGACACGACTGTCATGTGAGGATGAAAGAATGCTGCTTACACATGGGCTGTCAGCTGAGGCTATTATTATTGGAGATAAGAGCACCAGAACAAACCGGTCAGGGTCAGACAGGAACACACGGCGGCGTTATGAAAATATTAAGCACCTTATTCAAAATTAAAAGGGAAAAACGGTTGTGACCGCGCGTCACAGTGCGAAAAGTCAGCTGACGGGTGAGGTATGGGAGAGGCCACAGACCCAAGGCTGGTAGACAAAACACATAATTGATATGTTGAAAAGCTATTGTAGCACACACCCTGATAGTGGCTGTTACGCCGCTGTAAAGCAGTGAGCACTTGCTATCAACACATCTCACTGGCTGACATGGGTGTGTTCACAATTAACCAACACTGGGTCTCCTGCACTCACTGACTCACACAGATGAACTACCTGTTTGACATAGTCAGAATTCTAAAGTGATCTCTGCCTTCAGCCTTTCCTGAGAAAACTGACGTGTAATTTGTAGACTGAACCTTTTGTTTTAGAAACGGCAGAGTCAATAAAGTTTTAGATGCGACTGACCCAGTTTTGGTAACATCACACTATTCACTTCTGCTCTTTCATAATGACAAGAAATTAAATAAGTAAACAAACGTCTGACTCATAAACAAAACACACACCACAAATGGGACTCGCACGCTGTCAAACAGGACACGTTCCCCGCCTTCCACGCTTCCCTCGGTCAGACGCTGTTCACTGTGGGGCAGTGAGGCGTCCTGCAGGATAAGCAGGATAAGGTGCAGCTTGTGTCCTCTGACGCCATGAAACAGTCACATGACCTCTGCTGCATGTCACACCTCTGTGACTGTTTGTGTCTGTCTCTCTACTCTTATCTTTGCTGATGCTAAATTTTAAAGCCTTTTAAATGCTACCTGTCTGGGAGTGAATTGAACAGGAAAAAAGTAACAACAGTACCAAAGCTAATGAAGTTTAATAAATAGGTTGCATAAAAAAGGACGCGTGGCAACCCTATTTCTTCAGGTGACTCCTGATCTTAAAGCAAAACCTGGAGTCTTTTCATAGCCACACACACACACACACACACACACACACACACACACACACATACACACAAAATATATGTGACTCACGGTGATGGGGGTTTCCTCCGTGCCCCTCTTTTTGGCATTGGAGTCGAAGAGGACATTTCTGCCACGCCTCTCGCAGTCCTGGTAGACTATCAGCCTGATCTGACTGGGCTCCAGCTGGGGGATTGGCCAGCTAGATGGAAGAAGAACAGACAGATTAGAGAGGGACAAAAAAAAAGAGGTGAAGACAGAGAAAGCAGAGTGATGTAGGAAAAAGGCAGATAGGAGACAGAGAGGATGGAAGGTGGGAGGGTGGAGAAAAGTAGAGAAAGATCTCGCATCTTCCTTAAACAACTTTCAAGTATTCGTGTTTCCTCCAGGAAACTTGCACGTTACAAACAGTGAAGTCCTGCTCCAGTAACACAACACTTCCTAAACAACCTGGTGCAGCATAGCACTGAATGAAGCAGGGCAGCAACAATACAACTTTGTCCACTGTAATCACCAATTCTGAGAACAAACCTTTTAAATTCTGAATCTGATAACCGTGTGTTGACACAATTCATTACTTTGTCTTAACAACACAAAATAAAACTGTCATTTTCTGCGATGGGAAAGTTTGAACAACCTCCTACCTGCAACAAAGCAAATATTTGAGTCACTTCTTTTCATTTAAGATTTTTTCTTAGCCTTGAGCAGGTGATATTAGCAAGGCTGGTGTACTAGCAAGCTTAAAAAAATCATGCCTCCCAGTGGGCATGGCAGAGCCAACAGACTCCATGCCATAGCTACCATTCATCCGTCTCATACCTCAATCAGCAGGGAGCAACACAGATATGCCAAGAGCACCTACTACCCACCCACCACAACAGATTTACAAGGTACCCAGATAACAACCAGCTGCTCAAGACACTCCAGGGAATACATGCCAGTACAATATTGTTTGCAGCTCCACCCTGTTACACATTCATACAATTAAACATGTGACAGTCACCCAGTTTAACCAGTCTGTAGCTGTATCAGATGCACCACTAGACATGTTAATGTAGGGTGGTTTCTGTAATCAACTGATTAGTTGATTGAAATTCAAATATCTTTTATGCAGCAACACACCTTAAAACACATTTGATCTATCAGTTTCTTACAGTGAGCAATGGGATCCTATGAGAACAAACAGTTCTCTGCCTATTCAAAATTTTGGGGTTATGTCACAGTAGAGATTTCTGCGTTTGTGTTTTTACGCTGGAAAAAGGTGACATCAACCTACAGTGAAGTTTGATCACCATCCCAATGAAGCAGATTAAATTAAAAGTTAAACAACCCCTCAATGAAAACCCTCAGTGTTTAACCTTGACATGTAAATATGGTGTTTCTTACATGCTACAACACGTATCAGAAAATAAGCGGTCAATGCCATGGTTGAGCATTTCTGCCTTGGACCTGCAGTGGAGCCATGACAGCTTCACAACCACAGCTAGGGTTTCATACATCCCATACCTAAGGTACCAATCACATCGACTTGTGGGGTGGAGCATTCTGGAGGGGTATCAGAGAGAAGCCAGGTGTAGCTACGTATCTGTATTTTGTATTTTGCCTGCATGTTTTACCATTTTCAAAGTTTTCAGTTGAAAAGATGCAAAAGGAGAAATGGTAAGCTTTGGTATATTACCAAAGGATCTGAAAATCCAAGGTTTGCAGAAGCCATTTTTCATTTTTCTTGCATTTTATCCATTGATAATGTCCAACAAATCTGCAGTGTGCAAGATAATGTTAGCCAATGTTAGTCTGCCAACTTAGATGATGATTCATGTAAAATACTGACAGAACATTTTATATGGTTTGTAGATGTTAAATAATGTCAAGTATGCAAACGTTACCTAAAACAGTTTGTCAGAAAGCCAAGCTGCTGAATTAGATGATGGCTATATTCATTATGATAACTGACAAAGCTTCACATGACTTTAGGGTTGTTCACGAAGAAAGTATGTCATGATAAAGGTCTTCCTGATAAGCTGCTAGGATATCGTTAGCAAGGTAAGGTTAGGTAATTCAAGAGCATATGGCATGTGGGAAATGTTTTCTTTCAGGGCCTTCAGCCAGAAAATACCATTTGTCTCATGAGCAGAGTCAAAGGTTGTCATTGGAAAAACGTCAAAATATTATGTAATTGTGACGTACAGAGATATGTTTTTCAGGGTTTAATCAATGGAAGGAGAGGAACTTTGTTGCTCATTTACTATTTCCAGTAAATTCCAGCAATGACTTTCCCATTATAATACTCAATTTGTTAAAATAACTTTTAAAAAAATCAAAAATATCTTTGCCGATGAAGCCTCCATTAGCCGACAATCGAATAAGATGGTGCTCTTCATTCATTGCAAAATAATGGATAAGATCTCTCGCCATATTGAAGATTTGTGGTCTTAGATTTTAAACTGTTATCCTTTAGTTCTGGTGCATTTCTTCTGGCAGGAAACACTGTCCAACAGTTAAGTAACAGTTAAGCTGTTGTTACTGGCAGCTTCTCCTCCATGGCTGTTGCTTGGTAACGTGTGGGTTCATTCAGCTCATCGTTAATGCTGGTCATCTCAGGTAATATAGTGAAGGACGTTGTTGCATATTTTCATCTCGCTGTGAGTGCAAGCAGGCCTTCACATGGCTCTGGCAGTCCTCTGCTTCTGGGGAAACTCTGTCCCCTGGCTGATTTAGTGGGGGCTATAAAGATGACAGGGGATTGGACCAACAGATAGACAGTTGAGCATTTCCGTCTGATCTGATGGATAGGTGGGTCAGGCAGATGGACACAGAGCGGGTCCTAATTATAGCCTTTTATTGGGGAGCAGGGTGCCTCCCTAAACACAAGTGTGTATAGTAAATGGATTGGTGGTGAGGGGTGGAAAAGGAACAGTTAAGTCCATTCCACTTGCCAACAAAACAGCACACACAAGCCCACATTCAAAAACAGCATTTAAATTGTTGGTCAGTGAGCCTTGACGGGGCAGGGAATACCTTTGTGTTAGTATACGGTTGTGTGTGCATGTGAGACAGAGGAAAAAGTCTATGCATGTGTGCATTTCCAAGCATGTGAGCTCCTATTTACCAAACACTGGTGTCAAAGTATGACCAGCATTCTTGGACGATTCAGTCTTGCTGAAGCTGAAGCTCACTTTGTTTTTACTTGCCAGAAGCGCTGACTACCAATATAGACCAAAACCACCATCTGAATTTAAATTAGGTTTTGTGGGCATTCAGCTAGGGCTGCCCCATAAAACACAATGATTCGAGCCATCAGTCGAGCAAACCCCAAGTCGACTCGCATTTAGTCAGTTGAATCTGTGCTCCTTTATTTTTTAGCTGTGTCACTGTACACAGAGCTATGCAGATGCAATAGCATGGCAGGGTGTAAACTTTATAGACTATAAACTTCTCAGACCATGCCTCAAATTTCCATGTCATGTAAGTTATGTATGACATCATCAGAGTTCAGGGGTCACAACAGGAATGTGCCTGAGAGAGGAGAGCTTGGTTAAGTCAGTCTACTGCTAAACGCTGTCGAATGGTGTTCAATAAAAGTCGTAAAACGCACTTGCAGCAGTCGTCAGGGTTGAAGAACCCAACACAACATAAACCACACAAAAGGTGATAGAAATGGGAGGCAGCTTAAGACCACGCGTGAGGCAGGGCTCCAGTCTGTGGGCAACTCGACTGTCTGCGAAGCTGGCGAAACCACTTTTGAACCAGATGGTGGTACAACATCGTCTACTCTCATCTACTATGACTTCAGCTGACCACTGTCAGCAGCCCGGCAGGAGAAATGCTCCATGGTGTGCTGCGATGTTAAAACTGAACTATGAACAGGACGCAGACTTTCCTTGTCTTCATCTGTGTAGAAATCTGATGTTTTTACATCACAGGTGACAAAGAAAGGCATTAAAATGTGAGTCTTAAAGGTAAAACAGGAGACTCATGTCAGCTGATAGGGGACTGAACTAGGAGGCAAGAAAGAAGAATCAAATCTTTGTACTGAGCAGCCAAATCCAATTCAAATGACAAAATACTCTGCTTAGTGCATCAGTACATTTGTGTGTGTGAACTGCTAACATATATAGTGTAGCTCCTGACTTGCTGTTCATAAGACGTGACATCAGTCAATGCAATATAATAGCATGTATCTTGTTGTTGCAAAAATTTAAGTTGACTTTAATTAAAAAAGTAAAGAAAATGTCAAAATCTCTTTTTCAGCTAAATGTATTGAACCAGCCTTTAATAATATGATATATAATGATATTTATTATGATAATAATATAATATGATTTAATAATATGATAAGTGTGTGCCTTGGTGGCACACACTTCCTGGGGTGGTGACACAGCAGAGACCTACTGCTGTCATTAGATTAAAACGTGAAGCATATGCAGGAAATGTTAAACTCCTGTTGACACATGACTTCTGGCATCAGAAAACCTGATAGAAGAAGAAGTGTAAGGGTTGCCTTGAGGCCAAGCCAGTGCTGAAACTGCGGGATAACGACATTTCCATTGTGTCTGTAGGGGAATTCACCTGACAGACTACTTGGTCTCTCTACGACACACATTCAGAATAATATTCACCTCTTGTCTTCCAACAGTTAGTAAAACCAACTCGGTCTGTTCACGAGGCTCTGATAGGCCTCGTTTAAATACTACTGACCTCGAAGGCATATAACAAGTTCTCAACGTAGCGTAGAACATTTTCTTTCTGCATAATTCAAAAGGTTATTGGTATTCTAGCCAAAGGTTGTTTGGAAGGTTTTCTGACATTAAAGAACAAAGAGTCACCACCATGAGAAAGTTCTAATAGGCTCTAGCCATGGTTGTGGCTAGAGATACCAATAGAAAGTTCAATCACTTTAGAAAAAAAAAACAAACATCTTAAGTTTTCTTCTTTTCCTGGCTCCTATCAAAGGGGAGACCCAACTTCTTATCCAGTCTGAGAGCAAAAAGGGGGATGTAGTGCCTGCCTGGCCTACATAATGAGCTCGAATTGCACTGTATAGGGCTGGGTTGATGTTCAGCTCATAGACTTGTGTGTAAGATTACACATCAGGTGGTCACTTCAGTCCAGTCACAAGCCTGGTTGCAAATGGATTACTGTCTTTCATGAATGTTTTATTTAGAAAATTGACTTTGCTATTGGCATTCAATGAGTTTAGCTTTCAAGCATCTTTGTATAATAATCTTTTATGCAACTAGCATTGACTGATTTAATCTTTTTATTCGATATTCATTATTTTCTAGTAAACAAAATATAGCATAGCGACTTTATTTTGTTTACTTTCTGGGAGAAAAAGGGCGCAACAATTACAAAAATAAGATAATGCATTGTTTTCAAGCCCAGAAGAGAACTGCATAATTTGACACCAAGTTCACTGCTCCCTTTGTTTTAAACATAACAGAAGAGAAAACGCAGAGCAAGGAAGACGGAATAAACACAGAACAGAAAGCTAGAAAGACAGCAAAAAAAAAAAAGGACAGAGCTTTTTATAAGCAACAGCAAACAGACTGAAAAATCTTTCCTAAAGAAAAGAAAAGAGCAAAAATAAAGGCAGGATTCACAGCAGGAGGGCAATGAGAGACAAAGAACAAAAGCTGAGAACAATGAAAGAAAATAAGACAGAAAATGCAGCTAATCGATGGAGAGACACCCAGAATTAGCTTAGATAATGAGAGAGAATGGTCACAGAAAAACAAATGCGAAAACATCTGCAACAGACAGAAGGACATTTGAAAGAAAGACGAGGCGAGAGCAAAGGAGGAAGTATCCCATCAGTGAGCTTGTGACAGTCACAGCGTTGACAGAAGAGAGAGTCATTCATAAAAGCAGCACATGACTTCATGACTGTTACATACTTGTACTGCTTTGACCTCAATTGTCTGAACCGAAAATGACTCAAAAACACTCTCACATGTAAATGTATTCATTTCCTTGAACAACCTGTTGCTCTTAGATGAAAGGCCCTGGTAAAAGTTTTATTTAGATTACATATGAAAGTGCCAAGAGGACAACAAGCACTGCCTTAACTGCTTTTGAAATGATTCAACAACTTCCTTAACAAAAGACATCAAATCCGAGAACACACATATGTAAAACAGAAACTCCATCTGAACGACAGCTCCACCCAAATACAGACATGCCACAAAGATGTTTCTTGTCCATAAATAAAAACGACAAAAGGCGTGCTTCACCACAAACCCATTATTCCTCATTATATAACACTGACCTCAAATGATAGAATCAATCTCTGTCATCACCGCAACGCCTGACGCTTAAAACGACAGCCGTGCTATGTCAAACTGCAAGTGTTGTCCAGCTGGAAACAGCCACAGGTTGCCAACACTTCGGCAGAAGGCAAAACTTAAACAACAACGCAAACATTGTTCTCAAACCTCCTTTGACCAACAACACCATGCCCACTTGGATGCATGTAAGCCTGGTTAAATATTACCGACTCCTACCTGGGCATCATTGCGAGTCTGCCAGTCTTTCCCCAGCCCTCTCCCTCTCTCTCTCTCTCTCTCTATTCCTCTCTTCTCTCCTCTCCTCTCCTCTCTCAGCCAAAGCAGGGTCTAAGAATAGCGGTGAACTAAATTCACACAACAACATGAGACTGTCAGGTGATCGCAGGAGCACTGTGTGTGCTGGACAGTACAGAGGCAGCAACAGCAGTGAGCCCCGACTGCTGACTGCCACAAAGCACTGTGATAAGAGAGTGACAGAGGGGATTTGTTTGTGTGTCGTTCCTTAATCCCAGCCTTTTTGTTCCTCTCTCCATTGTGCTCCCTCTCCCTTCTATCCATCTTTCCTTTTTTTTTCCCAATACATTTAAGACACACATGCAAAGATGTACAATTTGTCCTCTTAACAAAGAAATACTTGAAGAAAGAGCAGGGAAACAAATAGCTCAAAGAAATCAGACTCTTCAAAGTGAAAGCTTTCCAGATGTTGATTCTTTAGATCTCTCTCCACACATAAAAGGATAGTGGCTAGTTTTGTGGCAGCATACTGAAGTCTGCAGCAAAGCAAGAAAGTGACCAGCAGAGAGAACTGAAACTTTTAGATCTGCCACAAGTTCCTGACTTCTGACATATTAAGCATGATACTAACTAGAAGAGCTAAAATATTCCTCTCTTCAATACTCTGCTGTGAAATGTAGCTAATACATATTGTTAATGCAGTTGTGTGATACATCAGAGATCATATCTTGAAGCATGGTGCAACAGACAATTTAGGTTTTGCAGAATATAAAGAGTACCGCCCAGAAATTGGGCACCCACTGTGATGCACTGGGAATTTCAATTGCATACCAGCCACATTTAATGATAATGTATGATTCCTGAAAAGAAAAAGCTAATTTAATCTGACAGTGATACAAGGTCTGCAAGAGTGAAGCAAAAGCATCTATAGCAGCTCCTGGGAGAGGTGTATACTGATAAAGGTCACAACAAAGCAATCAAGTTTCCTTGACTGCAGTGAGTCTGACATCAGCCTACTTACTGACCTCAAAGAGCCCTCGCTTTCTCTCCACTGCCACTGGAACATCTGTGCATGTGTGTGTGTGTGTGTGTGTGTGTGTGTGTGTGTGTGTGTGTGTGTTCGTGTTTGTCAGAGACAGAGAGACAGTTACATAAATAACCCCTCAGTCCAAGCTGTGTGACGTTCTTCCGGCTGTGTGTGACAAAGATTTCTGTTAGGTCCAGCAGCTTGCCCTCCAGCCATGACACAGTATTGTTAGACATTTTTTGTGCCATTTCTGCTGCAAACAACAGCCAATGCTCAATGCTGTGATAAAATAGATTTTGACTGTACAGCAGTTGCATAAATGACTGTATTACTACAGTAAGAAACCAATCGTCTGGCATTCTCACTGATCTGCTTTTCTGCATTGTGACATTTAACTTGCAAAGTCCTGTACCAGCTTGGGGTAGTAAGCATTTCACTGCTGGCCTCAGTGCTGTCAGCCACTGCAGGTGGTTTGACTCCGCTGGATTTTACACTGCAGCTACAGAACAAATATCAAAGACAGGCAGCAGTAAGCGAGTAAGATATGGCAAAGGTCAGGAGTGAAAACTAAAACCACTGACACAGCACAAAACGTGCATGTCTGATATCTAACAAACCACATCAAGAGCATTCTAGATGATGCATGGCTAGTTTTGCATAAAGGCAGTCTGCTCTGTAGGTGATGACTGCTGAGGTGACCTGTCCTGAGAGAACGCTCATTGGACAGCAATACTGCCAAACTGATATCTCAACACTCTTAAACTGACTGCATGGCAACTGTATATTTAGTTATATGTCTGCACCCTGACAAGATGCATGATGTATCACGCGTTTAATGCATTCAATTAATACACACACACACACGAGTCCCAGCACTGACTGCAAGCTGCAGTACTACCTTCATACTACTTTCCCATGAAGGCAGTGCACTACTACTGCTAGATACGCATCGCAGGAGTGACACAGAAGAACAGTAATCACATCTAATCTTTTAGATATCTCTAGCCTCATATGGGTGCCTTCTGCACGCATTTGCTAAGAAAAGTGTACGCACATTGATACCTCCCAAGGTCGACCTGCTTCTCAAATTTGAAACCTTCAATGTAGGTATTCGTGTATACCTGTGTAATGCTATATGGGCTGAAAATTAACCCCTAATAGATGGAACACTCATTTGCTGCTGGAGAGGCCAAGTCCCAATATCTGCAGGGTGAAACACAATACAGTATACACCAAGACCAAGTGCTGCACTTCCTTGAACTAAGGTTTTGCTATGACTAAATTCTTTAAATTCTTTTTAAGTTTTTTTGTAATTTCTGCTTTATTTAGATAGTGAAAGTGCTGTAGAAAAATAGGAAAGACAGGGGAGGGAGATAAAGGGGATGGCATGCAGCAAAGGGCCCAGGCTGGGATCGAACTGAGGTCGCTGCAGTAAAGAGCCTCAATACCTGCTACATGCTCTTCCAGGAGAGCTACCAGGGCGCATAATCTAACTAAATTTTCGTAAACAACAACTCCCTCAAGAATCTGGCCCACATGGTCAGAAAGCACCTGACTACCTGCATACCTGCTGGTTTCTCTGGTGGTTGTATTGCATTAAGGACTTCTGCATTCCAACAAGCACATGACTCTGAGTGGGTGAAGATGCTGCAACGCCCTGAGGCTACTGCACTCACAGATACAACACAGTCAAACATCAGCTGGTTGACTGAGCAGACTCATATAGCCAGAGGCTGTATCAGCTAGAATCAAGCTGTACATTTTCAGGGCCAAAGGAAGTCTAAGTTCAGTGGTTGTAGACAATAAAGAAATAACAACTGAGAGCGTGCAATGGTTACATAAACACTACATAAAGAAAGAAACATCTTTAGAGTTTTCATAAATATATTAATGTGGAAAATGTGTTCATGGTTTGGGGAGAATTTTTTTTTCATTATACACTGTGTGTGTGTGTGTGTGTGTGTGTGTGTGTGTTTCTAACATTTTGGTGACAAATTTCAGACTAAAGACCAGTTAACTGGGGACAGTTTGCCAAAATGGGAACAAAAGCAGTGTCCCCAGTTGGAAAACAGCTGATTTTTGGATCAGCAGCGAAGGTTAGGTTTAGGTTAGGGTTAAGCATGTAGTGGTTATGGTTAGGGTAAGTCTCCAGGAAATTAGGTATAGTGTGTGAGTGTGTGTGTGTGTGTGTGAGAGAGAGAGTATCTAATGACTGTGTGTACACTATGGCTCACTCCTGTGTCACAACCTCTGAATAAGAAACATGTGACAGAAAGGGAGTGATGAGAGCATGACTGTCGAGAATCACATGAATGTATCATCAAGCTGAACAGGAGTGGTGACATCTACGTGGAAAACAAAGTGTATGGTAAATTTTGCTTACAAAGTAAAATGCAGATTTTCTACATAATATGGCAACTGTAACAAGTTTTCCACTTGAAAAATCAAACTTTTCTTTGCTCTTTGCTCCATTTAGTAATCAAAGGGCCAGAAAGTGTCATGTGAGACATGATTAATTGCTCAGCCTTAAAGCAAAGAGATTATACTGTCAGTCAGCACATCCTGCCTCTCCGTCAAACCACCTCCCCCAACCTCCTCCCTGTCATTTCTCTCCTTCTCCCTCTTTCTCATCTAGAGGCTGAAAGTAGGCTAATTAGGTGATGTGACTTTTTGATTTGACTTTCAGGATCCCAGCAGACGAACTAATCATGCTTCTTGTTATCTCTGGACATTCAATGCCACGTCACTATGTCTGCCCTGTGCTGATAAATGGTTTTTGTGATTTACTAAACAAGGCTGCATGTAAGAATTTTTATTCTTAAATTTACCTTCAAGGTTAGAGAAAAAAGTAAAGCAACATGCCCTATATCTCTCGATGGAAGCTGTCATCCAAATTACCTTACCATGCTCCGACGACACATTTTCAGAAGGTCATCCCAGAGAAAACAAATACATGGACCAACACATAAATGTTGGAGCGAAAGATAGGATGAAAATAAGGACTACTGTATACTCGGACTGAATCCAAAGTATACAGTATACCCAACTCAAGGCATCATTTGGAGAGGAACACAGTGCAGTCTGTAGTATGTTTAGCACTGCATCTTTGCACATCTTATGAGGTCCTGCTGCCCTTGTATCATGTATCAGCATTTGCTGTGAAACTGGAAACTGATCACCAAACACATGGTGATTATTGTGATTCTGAGAATCATAGAAATGGCTTAAAGCCATCAATAAATACAGACTTAACATATAATTTGCTTGGCAAGTTGTCCATTTTTATATATGATCTTATGCCTAATTACTATAATCTAGACAGACCCAACAACAAACCAATCAACAACAACCAGCTAGGAGCACAATAGCATGTGTAACATGGTCAGCACTTGAACTGATGTTCTCACAAGTAAGAGGACATGCAAGCCTAACTAGACGTTAAGCCAACATACTCGCACTCACCAGCATGCTACTGCCTGTGTGTGATGTGTGTGCAGCTTTTAAGTAAAACTATATCTTTACCATGACCCTGCAGTTCTGAGAAGCCTGAGTGTGGCCTCTTAAAATAGCCCCGATAGGAACTTGATGACAGCCGCTGTCTTTACAGAACCCTGGCAGGCCTGCAGCATTCACGCACACACACAGAAGAAAGCAGCCTTGCAATGCAAAGCTATGATATATACATGAACCCACTGTCTTAACATGCTTTAAATATGCACAAGTTGCAAAAATACTGAGTGTGAGGCAAGCAAACACACACTACGAATCCAACTTGTAGCTTTATGCCAGTGACTGAGAATGCAGCCATGTGATCGTCCCACAAACATGACAGCCTCAGATTGATGAAAGCCTCACATGACACGCTGAGTTATGAAAGTACGCAGTGGAGGAAGGACGCCACGCCAATCAGGAACCTGAGACACCACTTCTTCTGTAAACTACCAAGGAAAAAGCATCACTATAAATACATCTGATGGTGTATAATTTTGTTGTGCAATGCAACGTCATGCATTTTCAGAGGGAGGACGATTCTAAGATATGTTCCAACCAGACGTGTGCTGAATTAAATATGGTTTACGAAGTCTTTCACAAAGTGCCAGCTTTATGCCAGACTAATGCCTATTTCAAACCAGCCTGAAATTGCAATGTGCACCTAGAAAATGGATCACTTAAAAGCTAAATTAAGCAAAAGTATCAGTATCACTTCATTTGTAGAAAACCCAAGAAAAAACACTTTGCTTTCAGATATCAGTTTATCCCTTTTTAAAAACATCTGATTTGAATTTTGAGCGCTTACAAAATGGTGTGTGAAAACAAAAAGACAGCCCACACCCTTCCCATCCTCTCTCTTGCTTACACACACACTCCCTACTTTTCGTATCGCAGCACAAACACAGCTATATTGAGATGTATGGCCTAGGTCAAGAAGGAAGTTTCCTCAGCAGGCAGCAATGGTGGGGCAGCCAGGACAAGCAGTCTGGCTGTGGGTGGGGAGGACAAAGCTATTGGCTGACGATCAGGCCTCTGACTGGCTGGAGGATGAGCCAGGAGCTCTCAGTGTAATGTACAGTATGCTGTCCCTTGTCAAGTGCTGCAGCCAGGGAAACAGGAGAGGCTTTTTAGGCTTTCCTCCCAGGGTCAGCCAACCTGCTGCCCTCTGTGGTATTCTGGAGGACACAGCGCCGTGCTCTGACTGAGCTTTGGGTGATGCATTATGCTGGGCAATAACCTTAAAAAGATGTTGTTGTTTTTTTTCCATCACCTGCAGTTTCTTAGCTCACTATATAAAGCCTCACCTAATCCTTGGAGAATCCCTATATTGATATTTGGATGTTAAACAAAAAAAAAAAAGTGCACTCCAATTCCAGTGTGCAGGTGCTTTTCTATCATTTTCATCAGGGACAGCATTATTCCAGTTCAAGTAAGTGTCTTCAAAGTCTTACTTGAAATGGACTGTAACACTGTACCCAGCCAGCTCGATTCATAATATCTGCTCTCTTACATAAGCAGTCCTTGGTGCAAGCAAATACAAGGCAGGTAGATCAGCTGCAGTGTTTAAAATATTCATTATTAGCCGAAGATTACTGTGAACGTTGTCATCTCCACAGTTCACCTGTCAGTGGTCTCCAGTCATACACTATCCTCTCCTCTGTCCATCCTCTAAGTCTACCTGCTCAATTTCTGACGACCCGACTCTCCCCTCAGTTTTCATTATTACCCATCTCCCATCAACCAAGGCCTTGGCAGAATACTGTAACTGGGTCCACTCATCCTACCCCATCCTCTACTTTTACACCATCTAGCAGATGTTTTCATCTTCCCCTTTTCAACAAACCCTCTCATTCACCAGTTTTCTCTCACCTAAGATCCCTTATAACTTAAACTATGTATTTGAGCCTCTTCCTGCTACCACCCAATTGTGCTCTCCATCCATCCCTCCTTCTCCTTGCCTTTGTCTCCTCACAGTTCTGTCCTCTCCAGAGCAATTCATGCCTGATGAATGGAGAGCTCATGCCAGAGGTATGAAGAACACAGCTGACCACAGAGTTAACAGAAACGCCTGCTGTCTGCCTGTTTGCTCTAGGATTGAAGCCAGCCAGCCAGCAAGCCACGCACACACCATTGATATCACTGGACGCAGGGCACCTTTATGGCCATGGAACGTGCGTTGGCACAGATATGGGCCAAAGTGCAAGCAGCACCACAAGGAGGTGAGCTTTCTGGTCCACTGGTAAATATATCCACCATCAGTCACAGGCCGAGAGCAACATTTTCCAATGCAAGTGTATTTAAAAACTAAAAAGAGCACTTTCCCCTTGGTGGCTGACCTGCCCCTGACCCAGAATGTGTGTAGGAGCATGCACAGCGACAAAGACTCTATACTCAACTCAGGGAGTATAGAGTATCCTACTGGCCGGCTCAATGATCCATTGCTCAGTCAGGTGGAATTTTGTCTTTGAATATTTCAATAAAAAAGCACTTACACTGCTAATAGTGACATTACATGTCATGTTTTACCTGCATGAACAATATATATATATATATATATATATATATATATATTATTTATTTTTATTTTTTTACCAGTCACTGAAATCATGAGTAAAATCAAAATTATTGATGCCTGCCAACTATATGATGTCAAAACAGGCCTGATGTGAGAGATTTAAGGAAGAGCACAGACGTATTAAATTATACCTTGTCTACACTTGACATTGAAGTAAGTCCAGTTCATCTGCTTTAGTGGATGTAAGAGACCTGCAACTAGTGCAGTGGTCAGTAATATAATCAGAGCATACTATCTTGCATTCGCATCACCGGAGTAAACCAGATATATATCGTGATATGTGAGTCGTTTACACCAGTGCCGTGTCCAATACTAAATCCAGGCATACTACATTTCGTTTGTGCTTGGCATCACTGGTGTAAACAGCACGTATGATGGCATTTACAGAAAACGAAACATCCTCATCGGCCGCTTTGAACACAAGCGAGTATCGGAACATTTTAACATCGTGCATCACCAGACTTGAGCCTGTCTGCGGGGGCTGGATCCCGGTTTGCCGTGGACATACACGTCTGTCATCACTGACCGACTGGAGTGATCACATGTGCTCCAACACAGAGCACACTGTGTCCCCCTCTGCTGTCTGACGGCACTGGCGAAGAGTACAGTGCCGTCGCAGGGCTGAGAGAAGCCAGCTGTACTTTGCTCCGAGTTATCGGGGGTATAGCTCAAGATAAGCGAAAAAGAGCATGACTGTACTGCCATGCCTGCATCGCTGTTTTCTTGCCAACGCGCAAGCTTAACGTTAGCTGCCGTTACCACAGAAACACAAAGGGGGACACGAGGGAAACAAAGGAGAAAGCAGGACACAGCTTCTGCAACTTCCACGCGATGACACCGATTAGCTGTTAATACCACACTTCAGGAAGGGAGTGAGCGTTTATTCACGCTTATAAATTATTATCAACTTGTTATCGCTTTATTATCAACAGCACATGAGCTGTAACACTTCTGTAAACGAGCAAAGAGTTGGCTAACGAGGCAAGCCGAGTCCCATCAGGAGACGGCGCGTGCAGCAGCCGTGCTATCGTCTGGTAGCTAGCATTAGCATTTTAGCTAACCTCACCAACAGGCACCACGCATATCCCGCGTCTCCCTCCACTTTGCTACATCAGTTTCAAATTAACGAAACTATACAGCGCTCATTTGTAAAGTGCTTGCGAGTTCAAAACACACGGCGCGCCAAAACTCTGTCATGCTTCCAGACGCCAGAGGGAAAGTCATAAATAAGGCTAGCCTACACACGTAAAGCGTTACACACAAACCAGAAACGCACACACATTCACAAAATAGCTACCTGAAAGCTGGGTCCTCTTTGCTACATCTCGGGGGCGGCGACGAAAACGCATTTCTCTTGTTGAAAAGTTTCTGGAAGAGAGTCGGAGGCATTTTGTACCAAAATAAAGTCGGTACAGAAGGTCTCTTTTCTTTTCAAATCCAAGAGCAAATCTTGTTCCTTGTAACTGTCTCCATTGGTGTCACAGTCATATGACAGGCATTAGTCACGGGAGCTGCTTGGTAACCCACTACATTTTTCTGATTGGCTGACCAGACGCTGCTGCTACTACAAAATAGCTGATTGGCTGGTATTTTTGGCCCGGTACCACGTGGTCAGTGGATTCGCTGTGTTGATGTTTTGTCGGGAATCGTGACAGCATGAAATTTATTCACTGAAATCACACAAGTGCGACTGCTGAGCTGCTTGCAAGGCACGGTCGGAGATCATTTGAAGACACACATGACAAAAGAGTTAAGGGCAAAAGTCAGAATTATGCAAAATAAACACAGAGGGGTATCCAACATCAAGGGTTTATTTATTTGTTTATTTACTGCACATTCTTTTGTACATTTCTTCCCTGACTCTCAGAATGTGTTATTTTGCCGAAAGACAAATGACTCGCAGACACAGAAAGCCACAAAGTGACACCTGGAATGAACTTATATTCTGACTTCAAATTTAACTTAATCATATACATTAAACTCTCATGGCATTGACACGCTGAAAGGGTCAATAAAAACACAGCTAAAGAAACACAAACAACACGTATATTTCACATGTAAAAATGAAAATTATCAGTCAAGAGGAGAGAAAAGACGAGTGTTTTAGAAGATACAGGTCTGACACCTAGTGGTCAGTTTGCATGGAACGCTTGTTCATAACATTTATGCAAAATAAAGGTTATCAGCAGCTGGTTTGAGTGCTCACAGTGTGTAAAAATAGTGAATTGAAACGTGTTCAAAGAACCAATTATGTGGCAGAAGAACCACATGCACCACAAATTATACAATAGGCCATGTGATAACAATAAGGGCCAGGTTGAGAAGTGACATAAGTTGAAAGGTTACTGTGTTTGCACAGTTTATAGTCAAAAGGTACCTACAAACATGGCAGAGTGTGGCATCCTATTGAATTATTCCAAAATACACATTTTGCACTTGTTACACCAAGTCTTGACATATTGTTTTGAAGTACACAGCTCTTTGATCTAGATTATGGGAGAAAGATCTTTGCATCCAATATTTTTGTTTTCAGATGTCACAGGACAGACGGTGGTATGTGCTCAGCAGCTGAGAGAGGAAATGGAGGAGCACTTCTGAGTCTGACACACCTCTCTCTCATCCTCTGAAAGAACGCATCCCTGTCACTGTCGTCGATGAAGTCGAAGAACTTGGCTTTCCCTGGGGTGCTTTTGACAGGCCTTTTCAGCCTCACCACTAGTTGCATTGCCTCTTGATTGGAATCGATCTCACCTGCTCTGGACGTGTCTGCGTCGGGCTTCATCTGCTCAGACGGGCTGGACATTTGGACTGGCTCACCGGCGTTGCGAATTGTTAATCTGGTGGCTGGGATGTGTTTGGCTTCCAAGGTTTCAGCGATCATGGGGCTTTTGAACCAAACCCTCCTCTTGCACAAAATGGGCCTTCTGTTGGTGAGCTGAGAGAGCAAAAATATATCTGACCATCACCACAGTCTCACTTATTTTTGATTTTAAACTAAAATAAATTACACAGATCATATTTCAGATAATATAATAGAGGTGACTTTCTTACATTTGGTGGGGTTTTCCACTTGCTGGCCTTCTCTACAAAAAAGAGTAAAGAAGTTATCTTTTATGCAATAAACACAGATGCAAATAGCTCACATTAAGACCATTATTTGATTCATTATGATTATACAGGTTGTTTAAGCTACACATCTAAATTAATGAGTCTTTACCCGACTTAAATGAGTCCATATGTATTTTGGTGTGAGCTTCAGGTCCCCTGTGTTGGCTTCAAAGAGAAAAGACAGTGATTGAACCAGTTTTGGTCACAGAGATGTTCAGCATGCAGCTACCCTCCATCTTTCTGTGTAGTGATTTGATTCCCTCTGAGGGTCCCTGGTGCATCATAAGTGACTTTTCCCAAAAGAAATCCATCCATCAAACTCACTTGATGTCACAGTTGTTGTCAGCAAGAATAGTAGAGGCATCTGCAGACAGAGATTTGGTTCTGATCAGACAACTGCCAGACTGCGATACACAACAACATTCAGACATCAAATTGTATCTCACTCAGTGCTTCCGTTGTTAGAGTCACAATTCGTCCCTGAAGAATTTCTGTTTCTCATTAATATGACATGAGTTCTCTTAAATGAGCCTTTAATAATTTGATAAATAGCACTGTATGAGTTTCAATTCATCAAACATTATTTTACATATTTAACTTGTAATCAAAATGTCATGCCAATTAATTTGCTTGAATTATTATTCTATACTATTTTTCTATTAATGATTTTGAAATACCTTTACCTACTTTCATGCACTATTTTAAATTATTCTAACTTAAAATAATTATGGGATGGGATATAAATATGAAAAAATGAAGTGCATCGACCAAACACATAGTTTTGATGTTTTATTAAACATGGCGTGACTTGGATTTTCTCACCGATGATAGCAGAAAAGTTGGGGGGATGGTGCATTTGGATGCTCTCAGCGTGGCTCACATCCAGCAAGGTGGAGTTCTTTTTGTGAAGATGGAGACCCGGCAGCTCCTCCTTAATGGTGAAATTCAATGTTTCCACTGTGGAGAAAATAGATAAAAAAATATATATAACTAGAATAGAATAACCTTATACTAAGGCTGTGGATATACAAAAATGCAAACACACTGTAGTCCTCATCTCTGAAGATCTCTGGGGAGGGAAGACTGCTGGAGGCCGAAGAGGCCGAGGAGTAACAGTCTTCCTCATCATCATCATCATCATCATCGGAGCTGAAAGCTGTGTCTGACTCCATGCCAGATAATGTGATGCTTTCCGGAGTCACTTGAAAAGCCTCAGCGTCAGGAGTCATCTGAACGGCTGGGTGACCTGCTGGTGACACTTGGTGGCCAGATTTTTTATCCACTGGTGCAGCAGGCGAGACAGCTTCGCCTCTGGGCTTTCCAGTAAAAGCAGGGCTGCTCAAGCTTAACGCAGACCTGCAGTGGACAGGCCTAATGCCAGTCTGTAAAGGATCAGCATGGAAAATGAGGAGAGTTTAAAAAAAAAAATCCAGCATTCCCTTAGAGGGAAAGTTGTTTATGCATGTAAATATCATCATTATAAAAACAACACATATCAGAGTTTGTTATCCACACATATAAATATCTATTTGTTGATCAGGATACCCACCATCACCGGAGTGGTTGCTCTGACAGTGAGGACATGAACCTCCACCTCTCGGTCCTCTGGAACTGCTTCATAACGCTTGTCGGGCAGAAATCTCCTGTACTCTGATCAGTTTGGAAGAACGTAAAGGAAATATGCAACCGAGGCGTTTAGCAGGACATTAATACTTTCATCCTGAAGCACTGACTACATTAAACTAAAAGGAGAAACATAAGTGAATGCTGACAAAGTGATGTTGGATCATTTATGTTACGATTAAATTCATGTATTTTAAAGCGCAACAGAAGCTTAAAACCAAACTGATGCACATCATAGAGAGCTATGCTAAAGCTGATGTTTAAATGTTTATTTCTTACTGTCTCGTCTGCTCAGTGCTGTTTTCGCAGGTGTATCTCGTTTGTTGGTCCCAGGTAATCCACTGTCACGTCTTACCCCACTCTTGAATCGACCCATTTCCGAATGAAATTGACGTCCAAATTCCGGTCAGCGATGTGTTGGTGCAAAACAGACGTTATGGCAACGTTAGAGGAATTGTTGCTCAGACAGTGACTGAGCTAAATGTGTACTTTGCACAAACTGAGAGAGTAAAGGTTACACATTAGACCGGATGTTAAAACTGCTTCGAGTCTCCGTTCTCCGTGCAGTGCTTAGCAACCGAACACACCTGCGGAATCAATCTACCAATCAGCTGCTGTGACAGCCGAGGGTCATACTTATCACTACGTCTTTTATTTTGAAAGTCCTCATGAACCACCAGCATCTCCAATGTTCAAGTCAAACGATTGTAGTCAAACAAAACACCTGTAATCAATCTACAATCTACTTCTAAATGAATAAATCAGCATCTTAAAGAAATATTCTATATCCAACCAACACAATCCCGTACATAGGCATTCATAAAATAAATAATGTTTTTGCAAAACACACACGAGCATCATCTCTGTATCTTGAAAGCACCTGGTTTACAGAGTAAATCAATTTTATAATTTAGATGAAACTTATAGAAATGTATACACTTGAATAAAACTGGTTTTGTTGGTAACACAGTATTTATTGATAAAATGACATATTGACTTCCACTTAATATTAAATTAAGCATAAAATTTAGAATTCCAAAATAGGGTGGCAGGTGGAGTTGTTTGTCTGTGATGCATATACCATCAAACAGAAAGTTCCATCTTTACATCTTTGCAGGTTTCATACTGTGTGTCTACAAATTGTTTGCGGTTCCACCAAAAGTTTATTGCCCATTTCGACTTCTCAGATAATTTCTTTTATATATCTGTTTGAGGCCTTAAGAGTTTTTAATACCAGTGTCAAGACGGTTCTTAGTTAGCACTGAATACACTTTGAAAAAAGAAACAAGACACCACTTTAAAATCATTCCAGAATATCTTTTATTTCATTGCCCGTGTCCTATTCCCTGCCCTCCCTCATCCCCATTGCTGCACTCAATCATTACAAGGATATGGTGCTGATTCCATTTTACAGCAGAATAGATAAATAAATAAGTACAATTCATCTCACTACACGCAAAAAGAGAGAAAAAAAATCCATTCAAACCATTGATTTAATAAATATGCTTACATCTAGCTGTCCTCATTTATGTACATCCACATTGTTTATGCTTTGGGATGGTAATCAACTTAAAAAGCCTATACATTGATTCTATGTGTAAACCCTCCAAAAAAAAAAAAAAAAGATGTTTCTTTTGTTTAAACGTTGATGGTTGTTCTATTTTCCTTCGGTGAGTGAAATTCATCAGCTTTGCCTACATTACAAAGCCTTGCACTAGCAGCATTGGCTGTGGTCAGCTGCATACCACCTGCTATTAATGGCCACAACGAAATACTTGTCTTTGTCAAGTAAAATGCTAATGGTCCCAGCATTGCAGGGCAAACTGCATGCATTGCCCTGAGCCCTGGTTTTGCATTATTTCTTTTTTTTTTTCTTTTACCTGACATACTCTTTGTGCAAAGATGGACGTAAAGGAAATTGTGATTGAACTGCAGAGTGCGGACGTTGATGATTGTTACAGTGGGCCAGTCCTTCATATAAACAAGGAGCATGCACGCCACAATGCCGATCACAGCCATGTAGAGATGACTTAATGAAAGAGTGAATACATGACAGGAACTGCGATTTGGATGTTGCTCAAACATTCAGATGCTCCACATAAAACAGTGTGGACAGCGATGATTTGTAAGGCAGGAGCTGCTCCTCTCCCTGCCTCAATATCTTAATTTAGATGTCAAACAGGAGAATGTGTTTTTAGTCTAATTGCACAATGTCTAGGTTGAACATAAGTTTAATCCTTGTTGTGTCAGATCAGGGGAGATTTACCAGGCCCTGCTTAATGTCACTGCTGTCAGCAGTTTGTTCAGACAAATGAAAGTCTACTATTTTCCACTGAGGATGAAGTTCATTTCTTTCCCACAAGGTGTCAGCATTGTCACAGATCTAGACATCTCCTTTAGCTACGCTATTCACAAAGACATCACACTTGCTGTCGTACGACTGTGGGGTTGTGTTTGGTTGGTGGGTTTAAACTGATGGAGGAGAGAAGAGAAGCAGATTGACAGGAAGTAGGAATGGACTGCTCAACGTAAAAGTGCCGATGAGTTTCTGGTGCTGGGGACAGAGCTTTCGATGGATTGTTTGGGTGGATAGCAGTGGAACGATATATACGGAAGATTTAAAATGCCTAAATTAATACAAATCAAACAAAGAAATTGTGTGAAATACATACATATTATGTGTATTTCTCTTGTCTATCTGCATTTAGTGTCATGATCAAATGAAAAACATATCAAAATAACAATTCATTGTGACATGATTTCCCAATTCCACATTCAAATCTAATCACATCACAGAAAACAAAGTGTTGTCCACCAGAGAGCAACTGCAGTAAAGTAGGTCACTTTGTACAATTGTACAAATTTCCTGAAATGTAATGCTTTGGTGTTTAGCTATCTACCATGCGGACATCTACTTGAATATGCTTATCCTCCACCATTAAACCATTCAGTGTTTACTGGAAGCTAACGCAAGCTAACCACCTGCCAACACTTACCAAGTATTGGTTCAAGAAGATCCCTCTAAGTGAGCCTCCTGCAGGACAGACCGATCCTTAAAATTGCAAACAGTCAATCAAGAAATGTAAGCAAATGTACAGTTAACAGCAGCTCCCCTCTGGCTTCATATAGCCAGACCTATGTTCACAGCACTGTGTCAGCACTGGAGAAAGGTCTGTCTGCACCCATTATCGTCTTGCTAAGCTCCACCCTCAAGGTTGCGATCGGACAGTTGATCTTTTTTCATTTTGGTACTGACAATGTGTTTCCTTCTCTAAAAAATAGGTCCTTTGCGTAACCTCATGAAAACTAACCACAGTGCTTTGCATTTCGTGTTGGTAAGTCTCTGTCACCCTCTGCTGGACAACACTGAATTGCACCACTCAATTTTGATTTGTTTAAATTCATAAAAAAAGCTAAATCGTTTTCTTTTTATCACAAGCTTTTATGTAATATGACACAATAAATGCGTATATAAAAAGGAAATACACATAAAGATGTGTATTATATTTCACTTTATTTCTTTGATGTTTTGGGCCAGGTTTGGTTTGCTTTCCCAAAGCATGTTAAGCCTAAGGCGTCACATCTTTGTCCCAGTGCAGGTCAAAGCAGATCTTAGAGCTAAGATGCTTGAAGGAAAATGAGGTCTGCCGGCCTTCACATGGAGATGCTGCTGTAGAGCTGGTCAATCTTCGCCTTGAAGAACTCCTTTAGCTCCGGCCTCTTGGCCTTTAGAGTCGGCGTCAGGAGGCCGTTTTCAATGGAAAACATCTCGTTGTGGATGTAGATATTCTTCACCTTGAAAAGGAAAATGGAAAAGAAGAGGAACAAAGTTGAATGAGACCAAGATTCTTGAGTGCCTCCCTGAATTTATTGTACGCTTCCTTGGTTATGTGCAGTAACTTAAAGTGGACAAGAAACATGGATCTAACTTTAGTCAATATTATTATGGATAATCTTCATAAGTAAGCCTTAGTAAGACCTCTAATATACAGCCCAGCTATTCTAAGTGTTTAAAAGACATCTGGACCGGCTTGAGGTTCTAGAAGACGTTTCATCTCTCATCTAAGAGGCGTCTTCAGATCTAACTGACTTGTGGGGAGTCCTTTGGGTCACATGGGTCATGGTGCGAATGGGTCAACAACTCACAGAACACCTATTCACACCATGACTCATGTGACTCTGACGACTCACACATGATGGCTGTGTGTGATCTCAACAACATTCAAGGTGTGAGAGTCTTGGATGAGAGATGAAACCTCTGCTAGAACCTCAAACAAGTCCGGTTTTCCAGTTTTTATAGCACAGAGAAGTACCATGACCTGGAAGAATGAGAATCTTCACACACATACAGTAAAGTATTTTTGTGCTAAATCTCTGTTTATTCAAGGGAACAAACACCTACATAAATAACTTTTATTTGGCTGATTAGAAGAGATTTGGCAACACCCTCCTTCATATTCATAGTGAATGGTGAAGATGTTCAATTTGCAGTCCAACCACAGTATATCTGTTAACTGCTGCACTATAAATATTTTACTGCTTTGTTTACTGAGTAGCTCAACTGAATGAATATAATTAGCTGCACTACTCATTGACCCTATGAAGACATCACAAAATAAACACAGACCTTTCTTGAGATGCTGCTGGTGCATATATGTTCACACTGTAGCTTTAAGATCATGGTTATTTAACGTGTTTTGTGAAGATAATAAGAAAAATACAGCTACAACAAAAGGCCAAACAAATTCTTGCCTCAAACGTATGACTGGCTGCCTACCTGCTCAAAAGAGTGGAGGCCACTGGCCTTGCCTAGACGCACCAAATCTTCAAGGATTGCCTTCTTTAATTCCTGTTGACAAAAGAATCAGGTTATCTTCTGGAGAATTCTTCAGCATCTATTGTTAATAGCATTTTGAAGCGTTTCAGCCGTGTGCCACCTACAGTGTTTTTACAGAGGTCCTTATAGGTGCCTAGAATGCCTTTTTTCTTGGCCCATTCAGGCATGACTTCAGGGTCAGGAACCACAATTCCCACCAAGCAGGACTGGAAAGAGCAAACACAAGCATGAGAGAGGGACGTCAAAAGTTTGTGGACTAGTTCTGCTTAAAAATGAGCACCAGATAGGTGAACGTGTATTTTGTTTGTCCTGGCTTGAAATGGAGCCATCGACACACTCTCAGGAACCACCAATTCCATTCATGTCTTAGAAAGCTTAACCTAGACAGCTAACAGTTATCTTAATTAAGGTGAGAGAGTGCATGTCAGCATTCTTACCTGCAGGCTATCTCCATGAACATAGAGCTGTGCCACAGGTTCACTCCTAATGTAGATGTTCTCGATCTTCTCAGGGGAGATGTACTCGCCTTGCGCCAACTTGAAGATGTGCTTCTTCCTGTCAATGATCTTCAGTGTGCCATTCTGCAGGAGAGGAGAGGAGAGGTTCAACGAACGACAAGAAGAAGAAACTTAAAGCTAATTTATCGACATTCCTAAATAATGGAGTCTGATGTGAGCTGTGTGGACGTACAGGTAACCATTTGCCAATGTCTCCGGTGTGAAGCCAGCCGTCTGTGTCCAGCGTCTCGGCCGACCTCTCCGGGTCTTTGAGGTAGCCCTTGAACACGTTTGGTCCCTTCACACAAACCTGGATGAGACATTAGAGAAAGGGGGAAAAGGTTGAGGGCGGAGGTGAAACATTCACACTGTATCTGCTGTACAAACTAACACAGGTTTTAAAAGTCTGAAAAGGTAAGACACGTATTTGAGAAGGCTCTGAGGACCGTGACAAACAGTATCCACACATCAGCTTGCCTACCTCTCCCTCTCCCTTAGAGGCAAAGTAGTTCTTCTCAGGAACATCCACCAGTTTGATGAGGTTACAAGGCAGCGGGGCCCCGACGTGACCTATTCAAGGGTCAGGACAAGCAAAAAATGTTAAAAACTCAGCAAAATGATTTCAAACTTAAAGTCTTGGAAATCTAAAAGAAAAGAAGGAAGAAAGATGAATTGTCATATCAAAGATAGTATGAGAAGTGATCAGCAGGGGGAGATGCTAGACTATAGTTTGACGTTGTTGTTATCGTACACTGGTCTTCCTGCGGAACATGCCATCTACTTATCGTAGCATTTCTCTGTCTGTGTTTGTTTACTCTGAAAGTATGTGGACATAAGGAGATAAAAGCCCTGACACTGAATCCACGGGTCAAGGCAAGCAATTGCATTTGGTCCTGTTAATGTCATGAGTAGCTTCTTGTGTGAGAATGTTTTAAAGTTAGAAATGTTACTTTTAATTACTGCATTTCACAATGTTTGAAGTCATGTTTAGAACAAAGTACAGATATTGAAGCCTCTCTGAAGATGTGCACTGTGGAGCCATTTAAAGTAAGAAGAGTAATGTGCAATTCAAAGAAATCTAGTATATTATCTCCTTTGTTTATCCAATCAAAATCCAATGGGAAAGCTCATATCCGATAATGTTGTCTTCTGTTAAAGTAAAACTTCTATTCATTTATTTCAAATTAGGAGCTTTTTACTTTTACATTGGCAGTTTGTAACTCCAGCCAAATAGCAGCAAACGAACAGTATTTGAATCAGTTTCTGGCTGCACAGCTTCTAAATGCTCTGTACATGTATGTGAATTGTAATTAACTCTTTTAAACATTCAGACAAAAAGAAAAGTACAAGAAAAAAAATCTCTGCTGTTCTGTGCCATAAAGGTCGTGATTGTGAATTACATTCCATATTATTATTTTGGAGTAATAATAATGTAATCCTGCAACACAATGTAACTGAGAAACGTTTTACTTTTTTTTCTCAGTTGTTTTTGCTAAAGCTGTCGGTGCTTTTTACTGGAACGTCATACAGTGTCATTACTCACGCAAACTGAAAGATAAAATCTAAAAGACAACAAACAAGGACAGTTAAGCATGACTGAAAGAAACACCTCCTTCTATTAAATTCTATCCCAGTGTGCAGAATTCATATGTTGACTCGTGAGATTACTAAAATCCTGTCTATTCACCTTCGTCTGCTGCCTTCCCCTCAGGGATAAAGACGATTTATTTAGTGAACTTAAAAATAGATCAAAGTGCTCACTGTGATTTACCTCCTGATCCTATTTCATACAAAAACTAGCTCTGTCCACATAGAGTGAATTAATGTGACTGAACAGATGATGGCTTGTTCGCCAGGCTCCCAGGAACAGAACCGAGCTGTCTGCTGACTGTCGTGTAGTGTTATTTCATCTTATTCATGCAAAAATAAATAAATAGACGAATTCAAAGTCACATGCACCTGGCTTTTGGGATAAAAGCGTGGAGGTCTTTGGTGTTTGTGCTGGGTGATCACCTCTCATTCACTCCAATGTATCAGCCGCCATCTTGGAAAGTTAAACTGTTGCAGTTGACTTCATAATTAGAGCAGTTCGCATTATGTGTGTGTAGTAGATGCAGTTCCCAAGAACATTTAAAGAAGGGTATGCATTAGGTTTTTGTTTATGTGTTCCGAATAGGAATATGAATTTTAATATATATTGTTTAAAATTATTAACCTGCAAAAGACACTTTTACTGGAACTGTTTTTGCATGTAAAGCTAAAATAAGAAACAAAGGCGACATATTGAAATATGTCGCCTTTATTTTGGTTTAAATCTACTATTTGCTGACCACTTTACACTAAATCAGACAACCAGTTACAACACAGCCTTTAAGGCCACGTAACTGCATAGAGATCATTTGGAAAATCCCCATCAGTGCCAACAGGTTTAACAGAACAATGCAGCACAATAGTGGGTCAATACAGGCAGTTAAGGCAGCTGTCTGTCTTTTGTACCTGTTTGTTGATGTTGGCAATCACCTGAGTCGGGTTATGAGTGCTAATAATGTGGCTTAACAGCTCTTTCTCCTCTCTGTCTCACCTTTCCAGGCCTCTCCTGTTTGCTTCCGTGATCTACTGTATATGACAGCCTCCTCCCTCTCGCCCTGCTTTTTTTCCACTGAGTGTGATCTATAAACGCCCAATGGGAGCAGAGCTGATAAGGCCTGAGTGTCTGAGCAGCTGTGACCCTACAGCGCAGTGCATAGTGATAATTTTTAACTTTGACCTGAATGACACACTATTCTGACACCTGAGTTGTTTATTCCTTGAAATCATGACTCAGTCACATCACTCTTAGACCTTTGAACTGAGCCTCTAGTTGAGTAAACAGATTCAGACAGTGGAGCAGAGGTCAGGACGTGTCTCTCTTTTCTAGGCCTGTTGCATAAGGGCTCACCTGGGGTCCAGTCTCCAGGTGTGGTGAAGGTGCAGCCAGCTGTGCACTCCGTCTGGCCGTACGCCTCGTACACCTGCAGACAGACACAGACAGTGTTGAGAACAGGGGTGTATGAAGGACTTGAGTGCACCCACATAATATATTTGTGTGTGAATGTGTTGTTTAGGCACATGATGTATCCTTGTATGTTCTGTATGCTGGTGGTACATAGTTTGCTCCTATCTTTATGAGGATTGATAAGAGTGTTACAGCTTGAGAGAGACATTTTGTCTGATTCCTACTTCTTAAAGAGGCTGTTTGATGGTTCAGACTGTTTCACCAGCCCTTCAACATGCCCTCATTGACTTCCCTTTGACACTTGACACACATCTTTTCATTTCTGTGGAAAACGTAGCTGAACTTCAAGAGAGCCACCCTTTGCAGGGCTGAAGGAGCGAGTCATCAGCGATGGTCACTCACCATGATGTCAACAAACTGATTTACAGTATTTCAAACAGATGTCTGTGATTGGAACACACAGAAAGAACGTCCAAACAAACAATCTGCAAATGTAAATAACAATATGCTTCATGAGAATATTACAGGTTCCCATTATTTGCATTTCGAACCATTAAATGCCCCTGAATTATGCTGCTTTGCACACCATTTCACATTATAACAGTTCTTGAGAAGTACCTGCAAGGCACATTAAAGCACTACACACATAACTGGCTGACAGTCCATCATGATGACCGACTACAAGGGAAAGTGCAATCAATTTAAATCTCACTTCTCCAAATGCAACGTATGCTATTACGTAATAACAAGCGCTGTGGGGAAGTGGAACTAGTAATGGAACACGTCCATAGTTTTAGGGTTAAACCTGCAATAACTGCAATTACTTTTTTTGAAACATTGCAGGGAGTGAAGGAAAAAGAAGGAGCAGCCACAGTGAGCTGTTAGATGAAGAGCTGCACCTCCAACCTCTCCATGAAGTAACAGACTCCTTTCAGTGTCACTGTGCCCTGCTGTCCACAGACTCATGCTGTGTGCTGCATTAAATCAAATCACAGTTCTTAACAGACTGATGGAAAAAGGGCCAATTATTGCCCAACTTTTGCATTAATATTACAATAGTTTGTTTTTGCTGCCCCCAGAATTCGGTGACCTGCAGTGCTAAACCCCATTTGCCCCATCCAGCAGTTACCATGCACCACTCATTCACTTGGAGTCATATTTGTTTCCACCTGAAGTCCAAGATGCAATGACTTTGAGCTCTGCTTATGGTCTCCTGAGAAATATATTTGTCTCTTTAGCTGCTAAATGCTCCACTGTGTTCACCGGCTAGTCTCTAGCAGATAGTGTACAGTGGCTTTAAAGAGCATTTTTGTTGAATAGCCGCCTGTAGTGGCTGAAAACGACACTATGAGAGTGGTTAGAGTTAACCAAAACCTAAAGACCAACAATGACCTGAAACTGAACTGTACTAATATGATGCTGCGTTAGGCTGTGGGGAGTGGCAGACTCAGGGGAAAACTTTCTGTAGGTTCCTCACTATAAGCGATCCCTTTCACATTGTCACGCTGTCTTGATCTATTATACTGATTGTAGCTGTTTTAATCTTAAAACTAGGTTTAGGTTTAGGTTCAGGACAGTGTAAGGGTTTGGTCTTACGCATGTAGTTGTGATGGTTAAGATTAGGGCCTAGAGAATTCATTATGTCAATGAGTTCCTCACAAGTATAGAAGTACAAACGTGTTTGTGTGCATGTGTGTGTGTGTGTGTGTGTGTGTGTGTGTGTGTGTGTGTGTGTGTGTGTGTGTGTGTGTGAGTGTGTCTGACCTGGCATCCCAGAGCTGCTCTGAGGAATCCCAGGACGGTGGGAGAGGTAGGAGCTGCTCCTGTTATAATCATCCTCAACCTTCCTCCCAGGCTGGCCTGTTCAGACACAAAACACGTTAATGCAGAGGGGGCTGAAATAATATTGATAACAACACAAAACAATTCATTTTGGATTCCACAGAAAGAGTTTCAAAGGCCATGAAAAGCTTTTTTTTTTCCCATCAGCCTCTTCCTCTAAGCACGGTAGACCAACATGAATGCACCGTGTTCTGCAAGAGCTTGAACTTTTTTCTATTTTTTTTTTTTTCTTCCACTCTTCTCGCTCGTTCGAACTGGACTGGAGCTGGCTGGAAAATGTGAAGTCACATATTTCTGAGCACCAATCAGGATTTAGCAACATTTGACTCAGAATCTGATGACGGTGGATTGTTTGGTCGCTATCAATTTTTTTGATTTTTTTCACTTCGATGTGGCTTTTTCAGTCATTAACATTTAATGTTACAGAGGAATACTTTGTTTTCATGGGCTTTGAGTCTATATGGCTGCAAAGAGATGACTTGGAAGATCTCCATGAATGCCGAATGGTTAAATGGCTGGTTGAGTTAACATCTGGAATGACTAATGTAACATCTGGTCAAGGCACAACAGTTGAAAATTAAGTTTTTGGCTACTGTGAGCACATTTGCAGTGATGTTGGTGAACATTAGACTATAAAAATACTGTTTGCAGCTTAAAAAGCCAATTGATTTTTTTGTGAAATTAGCAGCGGTGGTATTTAGGTGGCACATGTAGCTCGGGGAGAGAACACACTATTTACCTGAATCTTACTGAAGAAGATTTTGTCCCAGATGCTGTCACTGCGAATGATGCCACTGCTGACTTCAGCACCTTTTCTCTTGGCGGCAAAGTTGAGCAGCCAACGCTTCAACGGGCTGTTAGCCTGGCTGAAGATCTGCAGAGGACACAAAGACAAAATAAAGATTTTTTTTGATTGGGGACAGTCCCTTCTCATTCCAGCTGTTATGACCATGTACAATTATTTATGTAAACTGCCCTGAAATTATCAGCAAGTAGGAAAGACCTCTTTAGGTGCAAGAACAAAACTCAAAGACATTTGTATTGCACAAGATGCATTTCTGAGGAAATCAGACTTGAAATGCATTAATCATAGCTGATAACTAAACACACACTACAGTACTGTTTACATGAGTTTCCCAAACAGCCCATTTTTATGTCTGATTTTTTTTTTTCAGATTAGCTAAACAAGTGAAATCACTTAATCGCCAGCAGAACAAACAAATAACAGTTTAAAAGCCTCTCACCTTGTCGTACATGCGGTTGAGCAGTCGAGGCACCACAGGGAAAATGGTCGGCCGCAAGGCCTTCATGTCATCTGGGAGGAGACGGATATCGCCCTGATAGAACCCGATCCGTCCTCCATGGCAGTAAACCACAGACTAGAGGGACAGACACACAAACTGTGAGCCTGATGCTATTAGCTCATCTGCTAACTTTCACAGACAAAATCCCAGCACTGACAGGCGTTGAATCATTTGAGTTTATGGATGAAACTCTTTATTCTTATAGCACTTTTCAAAGTAAAGTACATTAGGAAGGAAGCAAAGAGAGACAAAACCCTAACCCTAACCCTATACACTGAACAAGAGGTACGTCACTCATAGATAAATTACTGACAGTCTTACAAGCACATTCTGGCATTCATGTGAAATAGCAGTTTATCGATCAGTCAATCAGTCGCACTTCTCATAAAAGGTTTAGGGTTATATTCCCTCAGCCAAAAAGAGGAACCCTACTTGTTTCCATATGATGATTCTCTGTATTACATTGTGATGTGTTAGAAAATAGTCTTTGTCACTCACATGAATGGGTCTCAGAAACAGAGAAGAGCAAAAAGTACCATGTTAAAATTCTCCATTACAAGTTAAAGTTCTGCATTCAAAACCCTACTTCAGCAAAAGTAAATAACTCAAACAAAAAAATGACCCCAATGACCAGCTTACTATCAATGACTTCATTATATTTTTGTATGAATGCATACGCAGAAATTTATAGTTGTAGCTGGTCAGGGTGGGGCGAGGTAACTACTTCATTTACAGCTGGGTGGTTCAGTACAGTTATTCCTAACCCAGAGTCAGGCCACCTGCTGTGGTTCACAAGGGCTCATGAGATGACTAATATGAGAGGAAAGAAGAAAAAACAAAGTTCTGCCACACCAATTTGTATTCATTTTTAGTAAAAAGTGCAATAATTCCCATTAAAATGGAGTGAAGTAGAAGAAAAAAGTACCTTAAAATGCACCTAAAAATAGTACTTAAGTACTGTACTTAAACGTAAATGTAGAGTGGTGGACAACTTCACTTTTTGCTGCTTATTATGTAACAAGGAACTCTCTGTATATGGGGAGGCCTGACTTCTGTGTGATGTCAGCACTCACAGAGGATTGACTCACGTTAGCAGCAGAAGTGACACATTTATCAGTAATCATCAACTAAACATACTTCTGACTGCTGGTACTCATTTCATCAGGGGATCTGGGTGCTACTGCTGATTATATCGCAACAAGTCAAGGCAAAACTTGGAGACTCAAACTGACAAGTACACACACAAATGAGAATTACTGTATATTCCCTCGACCTGTGTGTCCCCCAGCGCACACGCAGCCATTTGCAGATTGTGACACTTCCACAAATTGAATATGACCCGAGGATTAACTCAGCACACATCCTTTCGATGGTTGTGAAAAAATGCACCATGTGACCCTCTTCCTGTTTCTGAAACCATTTGAGGACGCGGCCGAGCACCAGGCCCGCCCTCTGTTTTCTCTGTGATCGAGACACCACAGGTGTAAGACGTGGAGTGGTGTGTTTGTGTGCGACTCTTAAACGTGCTTCTATTGAGCAATGTGATGCGCTGCATTTGAGGAAGCTAGGTGGTTTCCTGTGTCTGAGTCTCACGCTGCTGCAGGCAGACAGACCAGGCTGGTTTGACTTGATGCAGCCAATTTGGCTGCGTGATACACACGTGTAACTTGACACCCACACGTGAAGGCACACACACATGCAGGATGTATATGTTCTCAATGATCCACTTAATGAAATAACGATACCGAAGTATAAAAGGTTCAGCAGCATTTGGAGTCATTGAATGAGACAAAAATGCCGCCTCAGCACAACTTCTTTTAGTTGTTTAATGTTTGATGTCTCGTTTTATGATTGATCCTGAATCAGCGATGAAAAGCAGTCTAAGCACTGAGAGCCTTTGATTGATAGGGTTTGGCTTCACAGCAGAAACAGCCTCCACTTACACTGATTAGGTCTGGACGGTAACTCTTCTATTTGTTGTCAACACTTGGTCAAGACTTGGATTGGAAACTGCTGGCGAGAAACTAAAACCCCCACAGAGGATGAACATCTGATGCTGAAGAGCTACCAGTATGTACTTCAGGCCGAAACATTTCTGTTTACATAATCAGTTCTGTTTGTGAAATACTAAACCCTGAACATCAAGGAACAAACTTTCTTTTTGAAAAAAGGGCTCTTTGTTTGTTCTCGGAGGGATGGGGTGAAATCTCAGACATGTGATAAGAAACAAAAAGCAGGAAAAGCTCGAATGGATGTCCTGCAGGTGTTAGCAGCAGCGCTGATGTTTCCTGTCTTCTCTGTGATTGGGTATTGTTGCTGAGGTGCTATTATAAGGTGCAGTTTTGACAGGTGGCTAAGAGGACATAAACACCAGCAAACCCCCCAAAAACCTGATGCCTCTTTTGCTGTTTATGTGGAGAAAGAAGGGGAAAATCCTCTAATGAAGAGACATTTTGTCATCTTTTAGTGTTTTCGGTTTAGTTTGGGAATGCAGTGGAGAATGTTGTGGGCTTAGAGGACAAATTCAGTCATTCAGTGTTTTTATGTGCAATTAGTTATCTGATGTCATGTGAAAAGGCAATCTGGGTTTCTGTAATTGGTATGAGAGGTTAAGACAAACTTGATTACAGCTACTTTTCTGGAGGAGAAACCTAATTTTTTTGGACATGCCGACAGTTTCTTGATGGGTTTTACAGGAGGGCACATTCATGACAAAGACTCCACACAGGGAAAGCATGCCTTTGGCGGCAGTGTTGAACGGAATTACTTTGCCTCCTGACTAAGACCGAAACTGAAAAATCGAGCAGTTTTCCACAGCTGAACAGTAGACTCTTTGTAAAATTCAGGACAAACGGTACAAGTGCCCGTTGGTCCAAATGTTGCAACACACTTAAACATGTCAGCTTTGGCTCAAATATATGATAGGGCGCACAGTAGAGGCGAAAATCTGATTCTTGACCAGCAGTGGGTTAACACAGGTTTTACAATAAATGGGCTGTAAACAAGTCCTTTGATTTCCTGTGAGAACCTGAAGGTTCTCATACAACAGTGTGTGTATTTTAGTATTCCAGGAAATGATGCAACATGTACACCAGTGGCTGTAGAAGGCAGGCATGGCATTCATCCTCAGAGGTGGAAAGCAAAACTAAATAACAGGAGAAGAAAAGTGAAAACAGTCATTCCCTCCCTTCCTCTCTCCTTCCCACACAGTAAATAATCTCAAATCAACGCCCACCTTCAAAGTCATGCTGTACACATCCGTCCTCTTGCCCCCACCGCCCTCCTAACATCTTGAAGCTCATAACTGTCATTCCTGTGGTCAAATATTTTAGTTCACCCACTTACCTCAATGAGTCTCTCAAACATGTGAGCCAGTGGCAGAAAGGAAATGAGGCAATCATCTTGGTTGGGGAAAATGACTTTCTGCATAAGACAGAAGGTAGCACACACTCAGATAACTTCATGAAAATTAGAGGGGGCACAGAAGAGAACAGAAACAAGATAGAACTAGACCGATGAATCAGTGGACTGAATTACTGGATGATATCTGGGGGGTTGCCACGGTAAAAGACAAAAGAAGAGCAGGTCACACTCACGTCTGTCACTTTGAGGAAGCCTGAGAAATCTGCCACCACGTTTCCATGGGTCAGCATGACTCCCTTTGGGTTTCCTGCATAGGCAGACAGGAAACACACACACACACACACACACACACACACACACACACACACACACACACACACACACACACACACACAGACATCATAAAAGTGAAACTCTGTTCACCTTCCCGAGGCTTGTGCAGTCATCAAAGGGAATATGACATGGAAACATTTGTGTTAACAAAGGAGCTCTCATATTATGTTTTTGTGTTTTTAAATTTTGCACAATCAGCTGTGACAGTCAAAGCTGAGACATCTGAAGGCTACTTACTGGTGGAACATGGGGGGGAGCAAAATATAGAGTATGATTGAATTCAACAGATTGAGACTAAATGTTTCGTATCTTTAATTCTTTCTCATTTGGACGCTTCAAAACCTGCACTGATGCACAACAGCCTGTATGTCTGTTGATAAGACTACTTTTTAAAATATAATACACTTTAATTTATTATTGACTAAAAAGTCTAATTTAATACTGTGATGAATTCAAATTTGTGAATCTTTGTCTCTTTTTTTCCAAGCTACTTTGCCTCTCATTACCAGACTGTGTTTTGACTGTTGCAAGTGGAAAATTGGAAATCTCAGCTCTTTCCCTTTGGAAAAAACCCTCAATCATAGTATTTCTTGTGTGCGTGAATTCCTACAACAGACAACAAGTCTACTGTAATGTCATTGCTCAGGCGTGTCTACACACAATAGTCTATATGAAGCAATGACTCTTTAATGAAGTGTTCCTCTTTCCAGACATGTCATCTGACTCCCACAACGATGAGCAATGGTTTAGCTTTAGAGCTGACGGGATGTTGCAACAAGACAGAGGGAATTCTCGAGAAATGCAAAGTGATTTGTGGAAACTTAACCCCTCCTGCATGTCTGTCTCAGCACCAGCAGGTGGCAGCCTTTCCAGTAGACTCTGAATGGCTGGTTGCAGCTGGTCTCACATGTAAACTGACACCAGTGTGTCCTCACATGCCCTCGCCTTTGTTCCCTTGCCTATTAGTTGCAGAGGCTGTTGCTGCTGTGGGAGAAGACCTCCCGAAAAAGCAGCGGAACCTCCTCCTCATCCGCATGAATGTGCCGCCCTTTGGCACTTCAGGACATGCAAGACTAATTATCCGCTGCTGATATGACTCCGCCGCTGTGAGGAAACTGGGTTCATTTACAGTAAATGCTTGTCTCCCGAAAGAAGAGTATTTGATCCGTTTTTAGACCCAAAAATCATCATAATCCCAGCAACTAGAGAGCTTCCCTGATGCTGATGTGAACATTAATGTGGAGCACTTTTGTGTTTTTCATGGCAAAGAAAATCAAAAAGCATGACACAGAAAGGACCAATTTCAGGCTGATGTTTGATATGTCGATAAAATTTCCAGCAAACTTTCAGAATCGACCCCAACCTTAAGAAAGCTGAAAAAGCATTTATTCATCGCTGTGCATTCAAAGTATTCAGCTAGTGAATGATAATTTTTTTGAAGGTGTATCAAGTGTCAAAAAAAGGCCTTGGATATGTGCCAGTTTGAAGAGTGATTAGGTTTTATCATTATTTCATTGAAATGCTTCATTGACAGCACGCAACACCACCATGAGAGGGTGGTGATGGGAGATCCCAGTTTGAAGTGGCAAAGCTCAGCAGCGCAAGCGACATGCTGTGTCCGCTGAGTCAAACAGCCAGAAAGCAAAGGGCAGGTCACTGATGTTACTGTTATTTATGGATACGACCAACGATTTCATCTGTGAATAACTTGAGGAGTCTTCCGACTTGAACCTCAACAGTACGCAAAAAAAATGAAGAATGCATTTGGACATGCGACCGAGCACTGCTATATCACTTCATTGACCTGGAAAGGAATTTAGTTGAAAATGTTTTGACTGGAACAGGTGTGTCATTAGCAGGTTGTCCTGTCCAACCTGTTGGCTAATAATTCACATAGTAATTAGTCCTGTTCAGATGCAAGCTGCTAAAAAGCTGTCACCTTGACGTTTTTAAGCATTAGATCATCAAAGAAATCTATTTTTAGTGGTATTTTAAATTACGTCAATTCAGAGTAACCTGTTCACAGGTCTGACCTCTGCAGCTGCATTATAGTCATTCACAAAATCTTGCCTAACTCTGTTTTGTAACTTATAAATGCATAAACAACAACAACAACAACAACAACAACAACAGCAAAGAGTATTGTACATTTGATCATGAGGTCAGTGACACCGCCTGGACTGACGTCAGTGAGGAAAACCTTGTTAAAGGTGTGGTTTCCTGCTAATTACACTGGGTCAGACTCATGTTCCTTGGTTTGCATGGATGCACGCAGATCCACACAGAGAAGCAGTTCAGCAGAAGCAAAAAATTAAGATTTTCACCTAAATTGTGCATTTTCAGACACATTTCATTTGTTTTAGCCTGTCTTGTCATCTCGCGTCTCATTAAAAGATGAATAAACTCCGCTGTTGGAATGACAGCTATTTAAAACTTGTTTGTAATTACGAGATAATGATGCATCACCCACTTTCCTGAGTGACTTTTGTGTGAACACAAACAATGCATGTTATTAACAGTTTACACAGGTATTACCTGTGGTTCCACTGGTGAAACACACAATGGAGAGGTCATCTGGTTCCGGTGGCTGTGGGGAAATAATGGTATCGGTCAGGGCACAAGATTGGCATGTCACTTATTATGAGATTAACTTCCTCGTCTTGCAGCTTCCTTGACAACAACCTGCAGTATCACACATCTCTGTAGAATAAGCAGTGTTGAATGTTGACATACAGTATGTGGGGCTGTATTTAAAGTCCCTGGCATCGTACCAGCAGCACCATGCGCAGTTCAGGTGCAAGTTGCCAAAAAGCTGTCATCCTGTTTAAAGTGATTCTCTTTCCAATTTTTAAAAGAGAGTAAATACTAGCGTAGCTGGCTAATACCCTGTAGACAGAGGGTTGGGGCTGAATTGTCAATATTCAAGGTTTAATCAGTCAACACCAGCAAAATGTGAGAGACTTCAAAAGATGTATCACATCACAGATACTTATTTCAGACATAACTGAATGTCAGGTAAGTACAATATGGAGGATTTTCCAATAAGCAATGCACAGAGTCATACGAAAGTAATCTGCATGTTTATCTGCAGAGACTCAAACCAAAAAAAAAGTACACAGTGAGGCGAAATCCCAAGCGGAAAAATGTTCTGCGGTTAGCTTGCTTAAGTAACAGCTTCTCCATTACAACAAATGTGAAGTAATCATTCCTGCATAGTATCACAAGACACAGTCTTGTCCTCAGTCACATGTGCTGGTAAGCTGAATTCATATTAACACCAAAACAACATGACTCAGCTTCATATACAGTTAAAGCAAGAGTCCACAGTTATGCTCGTGGCTGTGTGGGGCTATATTTACTTTGAGCTGAATGCTAACGTCGGCATGCTAACAATGACAATGTTAGCATGCTGATATTTAGAAGCCATAATGTTTACCACGCTCACCATCTTAATTTAGCTTGTTAGCATGCTAACATTTCCCAATAAGTATTATAGTTCCATGAATGTCTGTGCAAAATTTCATGATAAACCATGTAATAGTTGTTGAGATATTTCAGCTTTACCATTAGCATTGCTAAACACAATACATCTTTCCCTATGAATAGTGCATTTGAGATTTGAACAGTACTTACTATAGGGTTTCTGTGATGCTCTCTGCCTAGAGCCTGTGGGAAAAAAGAACATTAAAATTACTATAACCTGTGGACTTTATACTTACAGATGAATACATGACATTAGTGTTATTTGACTGAACAGTGTCATCTCAGTCCTGTCTGCATGTTTCCTAAACAAAGGGCAGTATAAAGCTACGTCGTCCAGAGCATGTGTGACTCATGATCATCTGGTTACCACAGGCCAAACATTTTGGGTTCTATGCTGACGAAAAGCAAACATGGTCAGAAAACTCCTTGCATTTGGGAACCCTTTGTTGCAGTACTTCTGATTGTAGGTCAGTGTTTTACAAGCCACGTGATAAACCAGAAGAGCTGGGCGTCGACCACACCGGAATGGTTCAGATATTTCCATGTAGGCTGGTCATCACAGAAACATTACAGTTATGCACACACGTGA
Organism: Chaetodon auriga; assembly: GCF_051107435.1. NCBI lineage: Eukaryota > Metazoa > Chordata > Actinopteri > Chaetodontiformes > Chaetodontidae > Chaetodon > Chaetodon auriga. Next base: position 7,274,694 of record NC_135088.1, read on the forward strand.
CTGCGACTACTTTCCTGTGATTGTCCTGGTTTTCTGCAGCTCCGTGGAATTGCACCATTCTGCTATAAAACACTTGTTTATTCCATTGGAGCATGCACAATGTTTTCCCCATTTTTTCGCTCTTTGTCTTTATGATGGATTCAGAGAGAAAGAAAGAAAATAAAATCTGCATCTATCTTAAATCAGCCATTGCGACAGACACAGCTGTGATTGGCTGGACCAGTTTTATGTGACCGTTTGTTGTGATTGTGTTACTGAGGCATTAACAGTTATAGGAATGAAAAGAGCAGTGTAATTACTATAAATGCCCATTGCAGACATGGAGGCATGACAGTCAGTTGTATTGCACTCTGTGTTGTCTGTGTGTGGTTCTGTGCTTGGGAGATGCCACATTTTACACATGCGCACACACGCACACACGCACACACACACACACACACACACACACACACACACACACACAGATTCTGTGCAGCCAGAGAGGAGGAGATAAAGATCTAACCCAACATGACCAACAAACATCTTTTTTTTTTTTTCTTTTTTTTTTTTTTGATCGTGTTTGTTTTGACTGGCTGTTCTTGGAATTTGAGCTTGTGCATAGTTGAGACTCTTCGCTTTTACCAGATTAAACAAGAGTATGCCGTTGCCAGTGTTGTGCATGAACAGGCTAAAAGAGCACATTCACTGAAGATGCTCAGGTTTTTGGTTAACAGTGAGCTGAACACTTTGCAACTAATAAACAGGAACGTTGTTAAGTCCCGTGAGAGTTACAGACGCTCATGCATTGTGTTTGGCACTCTTCATGCCTTAACCTAACCAACCCAACCTATGAAGGCAATATGTCCTAGCCAATCAGAGGCAGTTTTTCATTTTTCACGGCATACCTCAACTTCCTGCATGGCCTGCACGTGGACGCCACAGCCCTTGCCGTGCTCCACGAGGGCGACGTCAAAGGCATCCATCAGGATGATTCTCCGCAGGCCCGGAGTCTCCTTCCGCTCCACGTTCTCCAGAAGCACCTGAGCTTTGTCTACTTTGTCACAGATGACGGTGGAGATGTCAGCTGAAATGACACAAGCACGCAAGAGCACGCGCACCCTTGTGTGAATATCAGCAGAACAAGAAACGAAAAGGAACAAAAGTTGAGATTTGATCAAAGTTCTAGTTTGGTGAAGGCGTCGAGAAAGAAGTCCCAGGCTTTCAAAAAGCTTTTATCAAGGAAGTAACACATGAAAGGATGATTAAATAAAGTTATTTCGCCACAGGATTCATGCTTTCTTGCTTCAGTGAGGAAAGGACCGTTTGTCAAAGTTTGAGAGATTATCACTCCTGAATCATTACTCAGTGTTTTGTGGGTGTTAGCGTAGCGGCCAGTTAGCATTTATTTGTGTGTGATGTGTGGGTTCTTACCAGTGTTAATGATGAACCGTATCGCGTCTGGGCCCAGTGTGTCATAAAGGGGAACCACCACCATGGAGTAGGTGTAACAAGCTAGTTCTGAGATGATCCACTAAAATCACACACAAGGTTAAAGGTCAAACATACTTTTAATGACATTTTTGTTACATATTCAGACTGGGTTTATTCCCACTGATGTAATTTTAAGCCAGCACATTTTGATTTTTGACATGTGTGAGAGTGAGACAGGATGTGTGCATGTGTGGGCTGCATGAATGAAACCATCTGTAAAATGGTTTACATGTATCTCGCCTGAGGGGCGTGATACAGTGAAGCAGAGAGACAGCCTGAATAGTTAAGAGCGTGAGAGCCACCTCTGGTCTGTTCTGGGCGAACACTCCGATGAACTGGTCTGGATTGGGCTGGCAGCCCTGGTGCAGGAGGCCTGAACCCAGATGCTCAGCCCGGGCAGTCACCTGTGGAGTGGGACAGCAGCCGATTAGACCAGGGGGAAAAAGACCAAACAAATGCTGGATTCACATCTTCTTTGTGCTCCTCAGATTCTTGGGAAACAGTTACAATAGAAAGCAGGAATGCTCCTTCCTGTTCATGTGTCTGGCTGAGTGAGCTGGCGGTGTGATTCAGCTCAATAATGGCCTCTGGTAATAACTTGGGGACAAAGGGGGAACCCATGTGTGTGAATGTGTATTTTCTGCCATGAATCAGCCAAGAAACACAATAGCAGTCAAAGGTCATCTGCTCAACTTTAAGACAATTTGGGAAACATCCAAACTTTTCATCTCTGGAGAAATGCATGACCCTCTATTTACTAAATTGTTGAATTGCCACAATCTCATTTCTCAAGTTGATTGTGAAAGACATCAGAGAAAAGAGGATTTATATTACGGTGTGTAGACTGCAAACAAAGTTGCATAATAACTTTCACATGCCTGCTTCAGTGGAAGTCTTGCACATAACTTTCCAACCTGGACAGATATGGCTTTTCTGGGAATTACAGTGTAATGAATGAGCAAAAAATCTTCCACCCACCATTCTGTTGCAAAGTATGATGTCAGTGATTAACGCTGAAGGTTGCGTAATGCGCTTCTCACACAGCCTTAGGCATTGCTTTACTATGGATTTCTACATCACTTGTCTACATAAAAGCCGCTCCAACCACCGCCACCTCCGCAACATCTACGATGCCTTTCCAAAACATGTCAGCTTATCTCACATGTTGAGGGATGTGTTGGATCCTGCATCAAGGGAGTTTGGAAGTTTCCTGTAAGAGCTGACAGAGATGACTACAATGCATTAATGCAATTTGATTGTGCCTATCGAAAAGGCCTCCAAGGAATAACTTCTGGGGTGCAAAATACTGAGCCAGCATTGATAAATGTCCCACATATGACGGCATCACGGCTGGTGCTACAGCTGCAATCAACCGCTTGACCACATGACACATGAATAAGGCTTCCCAGTCAGGGTAACACATTCGGTTTTGGTCCGTTGTTTGGTGATTGGAGGTGAATTGTGATTTGTGATACTGGGCTGTAAAAACAAACCTGACCCGACTGCTCTTTTTCTAATAACTGCACTGACCGCCAGTTCACCCACCGTGCACTGTTCCTTTAGGCTGCTTGTTTTCTACTATATATAGCAATGACGGTGCCAGACTTGGTTGCCAGGCAGATGTGGAGCCACAAAGCTTCTGTGCACATGCTGACATAACTCATCCTACGTCATTACAGAGCTGATAATGAGTGATAGAGATGTTTTATACGATACCGAAAATTTTACATTTGAACATTTCTACCACGGCGAAGATACGTGATAATGTCTGCAAAAACAGCTCACTCTACACCTCTTCTTCTCAGACTGCGCCTATTGGTGTTACAAGGAGAAGATGCCCCCTGAATGGCACTAACCTCTTTGTAGGACATCCATTTGTAAGGCTGGTTAGGCAGCCGAGAGCCTAAGCAAGGTCCATCACCTGTTGAGCATATAAAACATTAGAGAACATGAAAACTTAAACATTTCTCAGGTGGACAAAGCATGAAAATATATAACAAAACACCGTTAGAAGCCTTCATGGTCATTGTAAAGTCAAATTGTGTGGGTTGACACTGTCATTTTAAGCAGCTAGAGTCAATATTGTCATAGTACCTTTGCTGTAGTGAGGAACCTACAGAGTTATCACCTGAATCTGCAGCTCTTTATGATGAGTTTCAGCTCATTGTTTAGCTGTCTGGCCTGAGACTTTACTGTTTTGGTTCGCTCTCACTGCTCTCATGGCGTCGTTTTTCTGTCCAGTTCGTCTTTGTCAGCAGGATTACGGAAAAACTACTGGCCCCAATTTTCGTTCAGGCTTTTCTATTTCAAACTCATTGATCAGCTTTTGAAAGAAATGCAAGAAAATCCACAGAAAGCTCATAACAGAGCATCTTAGCATCTCAGGCTTATTGGATGTCCTCTACTTTCAGTAACTAGTCATTCACTTTGATCTGTCACAGTTTTAACTGACGCTGGTGTAATTATTCTTAGCATGTCATGAACTAAAATAAACTACGATAGGTGAGTCACCTCCGAAGATGCCTGTGTGCTGTTTTGCAGGAATAGCTCTGCATTGTGAGGGACTCATCTTACCTCCAGCGATAGAGACACGATTGGACAGTTTACGGTCAGACCACAGCGTTGTCAGAGTGTGTGCTATTTCAGTCCGCAGGGTTTCTCACATGTGTCTAATACTGTCCACAAGAATCGCAGTGTGTGTGCGTGCGTGTGTGTACATGTGTTGTGTGTACATCTAGCAGACTGAGAACTTTATCGTGATGACAGAGGAGGATTGATCACGTGTTTGTATAAATGTATGCTCAGTAAATCCTGTCTAACTAAATTGCACATATGTCTGTTTTCTAACTCTTTCATCAGTGTTGCTGATAAGTTGCAACGTGATACCAGTAAATTGTAAGCACAGCGACAATACTGTTAGCAGTTATTTCAGCTTTTTTTTTTTTAAGCTGAATGCTCCAATGAGGTTTTGATCATCTGTGGCAAAGACTCATGCGAGTTGTCGTTGTGTCTTTCATTAACATTCTACAAGGACAACTCATCGGTGCTCTATTTCACATGCTGAGAAGCAGATTTTTCTTTACTGTAATAGTGTGACCATTTTTTTTTTATCAACTCAGGGCTTCTCAAATCTGGATTTTGGCAGAAATGAGTGACATTTAGTGAGGAAATTCATCAGAAAGAAGAGAAGCATGATTTTTATTTTCTGGATTATTTCCCTCCTCATAAACTTTTTTTTTTTTTTTTTAATGTCTGGTTTTACTTCATCACATCTCCTCTTTGTGGTGGTTTTATTCTCATTATTTTTAACTTTTAGTACCCCACCTTAAACTTCTGGTTTTACCTATAGTAACTTTATTTTATTATTATCTACTTTATGAATCTTTTAATATCTTGTATTTGATTATTATGATTTTTTACATTTTTAACCTACCTCTGGTGTTTCCTCATAGCAGATTCATGAAAAGCGTTTCCTGTTTTAATCAAGTCTGTATTTATAATAAAACCATTTAAGCTATTTTTTTGCTTTGTTTTCCTATTTTGTATGTTTTTATTATGTAAAGCACTTTGTGTTACATTGCTATATATGATGGGTGCTATACAAATAAAGTCTGATTGAATGATTGAACACAAATAACATGAATCACCAATGATTTTGAAAAGAGAGGTGGACGTGCTCATGGTTTCATGTTGTCTCTAAAACTAAACTGACTGGTGCGATTTAATCAATTTTACACTGTAACTTTGTTGATCCTACTCTCTTCACACTTTTTTACTCATATCTACGGCTATCTATCTTGGCCAGAACAAAAAGCAATTAACAGCATTGATTAAATAAAAGTATATGCTGTCATGTAAACGTATAGTGGAACAAAAGCTAGCTTATCTTCTTAGCTTAGCTTCAGCTCTCTTTACGCACGAGTGTGCACATCTGTCTGTGTGTACAGTTTGTGTGTGAGGGAGCACATACAGTATCTATAGTTAGCTTATCTTCCCACCTCACATCATACCCACCAGATATGTGGAGGCCTCTCTGGAAGACCTCGTACATGGTCTTGGCGTCATCATGGTAATGAGTCAGCAGCTTGGAGCTGTCGCCCATCATGGACCTGCGACCTCCACCTTCATGCTGATGCATAGAGAGACAGACAAGGAAACGCAAGCGTTTTCACCTTTTCTCAAATCAAAATTGACAATAAAATTGCACAAACAAAGAAAACAAATCAAGGTCTAATTCTTCTCCATCATAAAGGTGGTGTTGAATAGAGAGCAAAGCCCGAGGGAGGGTAAGAAGAAAATTGTTTTCCTTGTTCTCAAAATGATAATCCATCTCTTTTGTTGCAGACGCATATAAAAATATCTGAGCTGCTCAGCTGAACTGAGCTTTCCTTTCTTCCCCGGTGTGAACATCGCTGATGCATTCTGGGTGATTGGACTTCATTCTCAGCAAGACGAAGAACAATAGAAGCAAATTCCTTTTTGCAAATGAGTCATTTAGGTTGAAAAGAATTCAGACTTTGGCATGGTGTGAAACCCATGAGGGTATCTGTGTGCCTCTGCACGCATGCATGTGCTTGTCAGGTACATGGTCGACTACGGTGTCGCTACTTCAAACAGCTTCTCAGGTTACCTTAAAAAAAAAAGAACCTCACCCACAAAAAGCTCTTCAAAGGAGTTTCATATTGAATGAATGTGAATGCTGCCAGCCTCACCTACCAGAGCGCAGTCCTGTGGTGTGCTGGTGCGAAATACAAGAGTGCGTGTTTGCTTTGATGGGAGGGTGGTTAAGGTAAACCAGGATGAGTGTAATCGAGAGCCTGTGAGCATCAAATGAAGTGAAAACAAAGCTAGGGTTGACGATGGCTAACAGCACTGTATTAACAGTTTTGTTAATTATGTAATTTCCATGTAAATGTTTGTGGTGCTCTAAGGGAAAGAATATGTAAAAACAAGAATATATTATTATCATTAATGCGTAAAGTTTAAAGGTGAAAAACAAACAAAGCAGGGTAAAGGTGTATTAACACCACTGCTGGCCCAACATTAATCCCAGTATGAATCAAAATGTAAAAAAGATATATGTGTTTTTTTTCTGAAAAACATGTAGAGGCGATCACAGCGGCGCTGGCAGGTCTTCCTCTCAGGCTGCTGTCAAGCTCCAGTGTTCAGACGGCCAGGACAGCGCATAGTGGCCTGGCAGGTAAAACCCAGGGGAAAACAACAAAAGCCCTCCGTCCTGCTCATGAAGCTTATTGCTGAGTGCATGATAACAACTGAAGGTGACCTAAATGAGCGTGTCAGCATTTTTTTTTCAACTCTGACTTCTCTCATCTGGTCGGGGAGCACCGTTAGTGCAGGACAGTGTCGCGGGACAAAAATAGGACTTTTAATAATGAGTGTGTGTATCTTTCCATTGCCTGTGTCCTGAATCTTTACAGCATTTATGGCCCTAACCCTAATGGACTCATGCATCTATGAGCCTGTTTGTGTGTGTGTGTGTGTGTGTGTGTGTGTGTGTGTGTGTGTGTGTGTGTGCTCCATCTTACCGGCACCTCCTCAGATTGGTGCAGCAGGCTGCAGGGTGGCTTGATGGGGCGTGGTCTGGTGGCCAACCAGTAGGCCAGCACGGCGGTCAGAGCGCCGATGCCCACCAGCGTGGAGGTCGGCAAGGAGCGAAAGAACTGGCCGAGCTCGTCCATTTCCGGTATCCTCAGGCCGCTCATCATCTCCTGGGCCTGCATCTTCTCCATCAGGGTGGAACTCAGCTCTGCAGGACAGAGGACACAATTTGACTTTTGTGTGCGTTCACGAGTGTGTATGTACAGTGTAGGAAATAATTATGCCGCCAAAATCCGAACGCTGATCTGACACGGTGGCAAGAACGTTTGAAATATCAAAAAAGTCTCAATGTCTTTTAAATTTTACGTGTCTGCGTACATGTAATAATCAAAAATACGTCGATGTTTAAGCAAACCTATTTTCATTTCAAACATATCTTTGCTTAGATGGGGCTTAAAATACATTTTTGGTGGAATAGTTGTGATCCTGTCAGGTCAACCGATGCGAAGTTCTGTCTTGTCTCCTTTGACTGAATAAATAAAAGAAATCTGTTTAAAATCAATAATTGGTTGAATAATGGTGATTTTTAGTCACAGCCTTCATGTGTATAGAACAGAAATAATCTTAAAATACATGACACTATACGAAATGTATTAAGCTCTGCAGGCTGGTGACATACAAACCTTTCGTCTGGCAGTACAGTCTGTCTGACCTGCATATTTTTGTAGTGCAGGAGGAAACCCACACGTGGAATCTTCACACAGTATTTTCAAAGCAGGCTGCTTTTGTGTCAGTGCGCTCGTCCAGATACAGCGACAACCGGCCACAGACACACAAAACTAGACCCACCTACAAGTTTCTCAGGGTCGTTTTGAAGCCGCTTTGAGGCAGTCTTGTCTGATAAAAGTGTTTTATGAACAAATTTCACCTCACTGCTCCTCCTCCCAGATCCTGTGACCTTAAACACGCGGAAAGAGGGGCCTTCCCCTGCATTCTTACTCTTACTGTAAAAACAGCTCAGAATAGATCATCTACACTACAGCGCGGAGAAGTGGTGGGACTAGAAAGTAGATAAAACACACACACACGCACAAACGCAGTGTGAGATGCATAATTTATCTGAAGGGGAGGCTGGCTGCAGGGTGACTGGAGGGTTTTCCTTCCCTCCCCCTGGGAAATGAGTCAGAGACAGTACCACCTGACCAACAAATGGCGTCGGTGCACTGCTGCAGCTCACAACCAATCAGAATCACTTCCTGTCTGCTCACTCTTCCTCTCTCTCTCCCACACGCACATGCACGGGGCCACACAAACCGACAGACTGTGAGGCTAATAGGTATAAATGTCTGAGACCGTGGGAACACTGACTTCCTTATTCACCTGTTATTTTTGAGCAGAACCACTATTACTACTTTGCTAAAGGGAAGCTGAATCATATGAGGCTGCACTCGGGTGAAAGCAGGTTTCAGGAAGTCACGTGCATGACTTTCAACACCAACAAAGAAATTGATGCAAGACCAAATCGAGGAACAACGAGAAACAGTGTCTTTTTGACTCTTTGAGCTCTAATGAAGGTGATACAACAATGGGTTGTAGAAAAGGTGACGTGAACAGGCTGCTAACAGCTAGTTAGCAACAATCAGAAGTCATTTTATATTATTTGAAAATATTACTATTTTATTCATTTATTTGTGGTCTTAAGCCAGTGCTACACACACACACACACACACACACACACACACACACACACACACACATTTCTTTGCACTACCCAAATGTTCACGTCGTCACCTACAGTGTTGTTTCTAAACACACACACACACACTGGCTGTCAGCAGGGTTCATATCTACACTCAGTAGGCAATTTGAAGGGTGATTAGGGGAGGATGCCACCCCCCTTGTCAGCAAACTGATGAAAACGCATCCCCCTTGTATACCTGCCATCCCTGCTTTCCATCCTCTGATATCAGACACAGCGCGGGGGCAGAGGGCTTGTTTAGTAGAATATGTTAGTCTAGTCCACCTGACTCGTTGATCCTTTAGCTGACGGTGGTCTACGGCCCCGCCCTGTAGCCTAACTGTGCATCGTGTATTGATGAATCCATGGTGCTGTCTGTGGTGCTGGAGAAGCAGGCGGACTTGTAATTGCACCTTTTTCTCTCGGCCCCACCCATCTGTCTGTCTGTCTGATCTATAACATTGTCTCATATATAACTACAATATACTATATACTTTAATGTTGTATATGGGTGTGTGTGTGTTTGTTGGGCGGTGTGGGGGCAGGCGGGAGCTTCCATTGGGCCTCCCCCGTGTTTAAAATGACCAAATCACAGACTGCCCACAGTCATAAAGCAGCTCTGACATATGACACCACCTTTGCGTAGTGCAGTACAGATATTGCTCATCACCCCTGCTGCTTTGATTCCAGGCAGAAGCACTTTACCTTCACTTGCTCTGCAGTGAATTCCCTGAAGCTGCTTTCCCAAACTCTTCTCGGGCTTGAATCCTCTTAATTCAGCTTAACTCGAGTTTCGGTTCAGATAGAAACTATCACCTGTAACTGAAAAACCACAGCATGACGGGTCCCTCTGATGTATCTGAAAACAGTGCTGCCTCTTTAATACCGCAGGACTCCCTGCTTCTCGTTTTGCTGCATTAATCAGATATTTCCTCTTTTTCTGTTGTACCTTTTTTTCTGCAGTTCCAGTAATCTCAATAGGGGATCAGAGCTGCTCGAGTGCTGGGAAATGTTCAGCACGATAGTAAATAACAGAAACCACTTGATGATGTTTCTGAGCTAAACAACACCGGCCATTGGCATGTGTATGGATGTTGAAACGGTTACAATGTCAAAGCTAATTCTGGGCTGATTAATGTCCTGCTCTGTTGGGTACACAAAGCTGCCCAGTGTGCGCAACTGGAGTCTGTCCGACAATTAGACTCAATTACTGTAAAGATGTGAAGAATTGAAAGTATAATCTGGCACAGCTTCAGGTGTTCTGGACTCTGGGAAGTTTTCTTGACAGCAGAAGGTCTAAAAAGTAAAGTTCAAAATGTAAAACATCTGTAGAGAGACGAAGAGGCGAAATATGAGGTGATCAGTCTCGTGTCTGCGAGTTAAATACGGGGCTGGGAGCGGGTTAGCCTAGCTTAGCATAAAGGCTGTGAACAGGGGGTAACAGCAGGCTTTATATAAAGTCAAAAATTACAACCACTTTAACTTGAAAGCTCACTAATTAACACATAATATCTAGATTATTTAATTCCCATACAAACAAAAGCATAGGAATGACAATTAGAGGGAGTTCTACAGTATTTTTAAGTAGTCTATTCATGACACTTGACATGACACTGCGTCCTTTTTTAGATTTATACTTATGTGTGGTTACAACATTAAAACATATCACACATTAATTAGCCAGGTTTAGATTTTGTGCTGTTGCAAATGAAAAATACAGAATATTTGACTGATTTGACTGAACGTACCCTTTATTTTCCACATTACAGCGCATATCCCACATCTCATATTGCATTCTTCCATATTACAGCACAGCAGATGTATCTAAACAGTTCTGATGGGAAGATCAATGACAAAGCACCAGCCAGGCAGGCAGCACAACACACAGACTAGATCATTTCCATGTCCGAGCTGTGCCAACACGACCCGAACAGCTGAACCGTGTCATATAAAAACAAACAGACTTCCCTGCCATCAAACCACCATCAACAAAAGCCGCCATGTTTACCTCCTTTGGTGCAGAAACAGTGATCTCGCTCACTCTATACAACTGTGGAGTAAACGTTTCACAATAATATAATTATAGTAACAATAAATAAGACACGCATTTAATTTTCATGATGATTACTCCTGAGATGATTTTGAGGCTTTTATGCTGAGATGAAAGACAACCACTAAGCTAATTGTGGAATGGTCGATAATCAAAGCTGAATCTCTTCCTCAGACACATGCTGATTTCCTTACAGACGCACACTGACTGGCAAAGACAAAGCCGTCATTTCAGGTCAAAATTTCCATGTTAAAATTCTTCAGATACAGCTGGTATGATTGTGATAAAACCTGGAGGAGGGACACGTTTTGGCACTGACATTTATCCTGTTCTGATCATAAATGAAGATTAAAGTCTGCTTAAACCATAACTGCCACAGTCATGATGTTACCAAGACGGACGACATGTTTGTTGACTTGCTTCGTCAGCTCGTTGGCCTGCACGCTTGATCGATTTCGTAATCAGAGCTCAAATGTTCTGTATAAACGTCGATGCATCACCGCGGGAATGCTTTGATCAGAAGTGGGCTGCGTAGTCGACATAAATGTAGCGTAGCTCGCTGCGTGTGCTTTTGTGTTGGGTGCAGTGGCTAATGTGGTCTGGCTGCAGGGATGACGGAGCCTCAGTGGATTTGTTGGTGTCTGAAAAGGGAGGCAGAGGAGGGGAAACAGCACTCAGCCAGCTCTAAATATAGACAGACTTCACACTGACACCTGGAACAGAGGAGGCTGGATTTGGCTTAACTCAGCCTTGCAGGAGTAAAAAAGATTATTTTTTGATATGTCAGCGTCTGGATTGCAGAGTCGGTAACATCTGATTTATAATGAATTTTTCTAATATTGCTTGTTCTAGTGTCTTCTGTGAAGCGGTTTGAGTATCTTGTTGATCTGACATGGAAAATAAGGGGCTACATTACAGCTTCAACAAAAGAGATTTCTTTGTCGCTAATCTCTGCAAAGCAGTGTGGGGTGCAGCATTCATGTGGGCGAAAAGCACATATTTTGGAAACTTTCAAAGTTGGTGAACTGGAGCAACATCTGGAAATAATCCAATGTGCTGACTCATAATTGAGCACTCACTCATGACACCTGTCAGGTAAAGAACGGGCTCTCGCTTGGAGCCTGCAGGGTTAAACGAAGCAGCAAAGGCTACAGTACCGGCACGCTAGCGGGCCACATCTCCCTGCCATGAAATAGCCCGACGGCAGCTGGAGACTCGCAGCCTGCCAGACACCTAATTGGCTTCCAGGAGAAATGTAAACATCTAACTGCCCATCTTGTTTCTCGCTGTCTTTGTTCTGCTCTCATCTGTATTTGACTACCAACACAGAAAAAGCAAAAACTGTCAGTTTTCTTACAATATAAAGGACAAAACATGAGGCAGAGCAGGAAATGTTCAGAGCTGACCTCCAGTGACTGTAAACTTAATGCCAACCACTGATGACTCACTTAAACCTCTGTTTCCTCTTAAAAAGTGATGTCAGACTGCAGACAGAGCGGGGTTGAGAGCTGGGTGGGAGGCAGTGAAGGGTAGCCCTCCACTATACACAGCAGCTGTGTCCCATTTCAGAGGCCGACTCCTTGGAAGTATTCATTTCTGGGTGCCATGATGGCACAAATAGGCTGTCAGACACGACGGGCTCCTCCAGGAAATGCAGTCTGCTTTTTCCCTAGTTTGGATGACAGCTGGTGTTTCCTTCACTCAAGGTGACTCTGAGGTGAAGAAACTGTCTCATTGAGGGAGGAGGTTCGGGTTCAGCCCGGACAAGCTGTCAGGCCTCTAAAGACCAGGTCTGTGTCAGCAGCCCCTGAAGTTTGACACAGATTTAATGACTCTATTCTTTCTCAGCACTCTCACAATGAATTTGTGAGACTAGAAAATAGATCTGAGAATAAAAGTAAAAAAGAGATCAGGTTCCATGTTTAAGTCTGCATGAATCCATTGGATGAACAGGGTCATTTGCTCAGCTGGTTCAACCTTCTCTACAGCCTATGGCCCTGTTTGGTGTCCGACTCTGTCCTGTAGTAACCTAAATAACACACCCCAGGGACACGCACACACGCACACACGCACACTGGCACGTACACACTCAGGTCCATCCCTGTTGCCTTCTATAAAGACTGTTGATACAGCTGGTGTGACAGAAGAACAGCAGGTCAGCAGGATCCCCATCAGCAACAACCATGACCTTTATCAGCAAATGAACTCAAAGACCGTCCAATTTTAATTTGTGAGTTCAAGAGCGCATCGCACCATGAAAATCTTTATCGCCCCTGCAGCTGCAACTCTGTTGCATTCACAACGCGAGCGTTTCGCTTATGAGTGTGCAGGTATGTTTGATGCCCTGCTCGAGATTGCTGATGTGCACAAAGTCTGCGGTCTCTCAGTTTAAAGCATAGTCTTGCTCACGACTGATGCACGATGCATACATTTGCCTAAAAGGAAGTTTGGGACCAACAGAAAAAAACCTCAGTCTATCAGTGGAATCTAGATTGCAACCGTAGAGTAGTAGCAGTAGAAAAAGTTTATTATAAGTACAACACTGTAAAATTATACTTATAGTTAATCAGTGTATGTAGTCTGCTCATTTGTCATGGAGTTAGCTCAGTTTTCGTCAAGATCCATGCTTAAGTTATCTGACAAAGGTAAAAGGTACTTAGTCGACCTTGAGTTCAGAGCAAACTTTTTTGTAGGCTAACTTTGTTTTCCTCAGCAGAATGATACATTTAACAACAAATGTTTACATGTAGTTTTATGGTGCCAAACTTTGAGCCACGTGCTTCATTTCAAGTTTATTCCATTTCAAACGTCTTCCTGAACGTCGGCCGCACACACTGCTGCAGCTTTGCCTCAAAGAGCCTCCAACATGTGAGCAGCTCTTCTGACTAACACTTATATTGATAACGTGCATTTTGTTGATCATTTCCCAGGATTTTATTCATCTTTATATTTCATTTATTGCAGCTGCTGTATGTCTGTCATGGTTTGGGATCAGTATCAACTAACACTAAAATCTAATCTGTCAACACAGCGAACAGCCAAGACTACAACACCAGACCTTTGTCATTGTCGTCAAATATCGACGTTTTGTCAGCTTCTCTGCATCTCATACAGGTGTAAAACCTTTCAGTGAGATGCACCAGGATTTTAACTTATTCCAACAGTAATACATCCATGGCAACAAACGCTCAGAGCAAAGGTGACGTAGTATAAAAAGTGAAAAAGTCCATGCTGTGAGGAAGTCAGGGTGGATGGATGGGTGAAACACATCCCAACCATAACTCTAACCCAAACTGTGATCTTTTCCTAAACCAAACCAGGAAGATTTGGTGCCTAAACTTTAACAGACTGTGACCGTTTCCTAACATTAACCACAAACTTTCTGACAGGCATCGCATACAGACACTTAAGGGTACCTTTGTGTGTCTGCAGGAGACACTGAGGGGCGTAACAAAGTGTCACCGACATTCGGCGACCTGGGGATGAGAACAGCTTGCCAAAACACAATTTAGACTGATTGAAAAATGTTGCTGCAGTGTCAATCAACGTCTGCTTTGAAGAGAACGTTTAGTAGACAAAAAAAAAACAAAACACTTGACCAGAAAGCCTGACAGATGTGCACAGTCAAACGCTGTACTGAGGGAACATAATACGAACCATGTCATATCGAACACAAAACATTTCAAGCACACACTGTGCACGAACAGCTGGATTAAAAGAAAATAAACATTTGAGCTTTGGTCATGCTACAGGATGTCTGAATGGACCCGAGCAGTGAGCAGGGGCTTCATCCTGAGGGCCAGGTTAAATATTTCAGCTATAAAACGGATCAGCAGGTGGAATCTAAAGTCTAAACCAGCCTGAAGTAGCTTAAGTCTCAACTATAATGTATGAAATTGAAAAGGCTCAGTATGCACTCTGATATACGGAGGTGTAAAATTCCGACCAAGGCATTTCATTCAACCGTGGCTCTTGACTTGATGAACTATAAGGAGCAGAAGAGAATTTCCAGCTGTACCCACTCACATAAAAAGCCAAATGTGTCCCAGAAGTGGCAGCAGTTTGTGAAGGAAAGAGCATCTGAATGACTTTATATGGCATCTAATGCGCCTCTGAATGCTTGCCTCCCTGCGGACCTGTGAAAGGTCCCCATGCAGCATCACTTTATTCAGTCCACTTAAATAACATGAGCAAAAACGTGTCAAAAAATTGATTTTTATGCGGTGAAACTCTGCAGCACCGAGGCTTGTTTCATGCAGCAGCTCCCCATCTGTACTCTCACGTCGCCTCTCTCTTCCTGTCTCACGAAGATTTCACTTTGCAAAGACTTTGGTGCAGCGAGGGTACTGCAAGCCATGCAGGGATGAGGGCTTGTGAATGGGCCAGCTGGACTTCCTGCGACCTCTGAGGCTTAAAGCAGAGGAAACGCAACCCTTCGTCCTTAAGTCCCACCCCATCAGCCCATCTGAGGGCCGTCACCAATGATTAGAGTCCAGCGTGGGGAGATTATTACAGCCTATTAGCACAGAGACGGATGACCAGTAGTAACCTCACTACTGCACTCTATTTAAAGATGTCCTACTCAGCTGTCTCTTATTCTTTAAATGCTTCTTTCAGTTTTCTTAACCTGCATTTAAAACATTGCATCTTTCTTTTTTTGCTATTTTAACCACCAGCGCTCAATCATCCGTGCACAGCACCTCCCCTCTCACTCTTTTAACCACTCATCCTTATCTCTGTCTGCCATTCCTCTACTTGGACCACCATTAAGGAGTCAAACCACAACTTCTTCCTGTCACTGTCACTGAGGCGTAATTGTACCGACACTGTTACATCCTGTGCATGAGAAAGCAGCCATTTCAGGAGTTCAGAGGCGGCGCAACAGGTAAATACAGTTATCATTCATGAAATACAACCAGACACAAGCTGCAGAGGAAATAAGCACTAGGGGTGAATTAAGCAGGAAGAACTGAAAATACACATATACGTGTGAAGGCAAAGATGCAGCACTGAAGCAGGAGTAAAAAGAGACACACAGAGCAGGTAAAAGCTAAAAAGATCTATGCTGTAATTGCATTGCAGAAGAGTTAAAGCAGCTGTGGTCTCGGCAGCGGCACTTACAAAGGCGTCGGAGGCAGCCAGGAAGCCGGTGAAGTGTGATGTGTGTATGTGTGTGTGTGTGTGTGTGTGTGTGTGTGTGAGAGAGCGAGAGTGTGCGGTGTGCCAAGGGGCCTCAGGCAGATATCACATCACCCTGTGCAAACTAGTGATTACCTTCCCATTGCCATCGGCCAGATTAAGCTGAGGCAAGCAAGAGGAAGGCAGCGAGATGCGTTTTGGCCTAGTTTGGGCCTGGCTGGCCTCCGTATCACACCACTCTCAGCTCGACAGACGCTGGGCTCACTCACCACACCCACCCACCCCTCCCTCCACCACTCTCTCTCTCTCTGCCTCACGCCCTCCCCCCGCCTAAACATGCAGTCTTCTCCTTCACTAAATTATGCTAACGCACACTGGTATAGTGACACACAATAAACATAGGTGTGTAAGCACACACATGCAAATAAGCACTTCTGTTTTCACCATTGATATTTGCACATTTAAACAAATGCAGCCATGAAGCTGCGTCTAGTTTGATTTGACTATCAAACTGTGAGACTGGAGGCAGGCCTGTGCATCCCAGCCTGACAATGCTCTAATTCATGGGGAGAAACAACAAGGAAAACCACATTTTTTGCTATCATAATTTTACTAATTAATGAGATTAACCCTTCAAGCTGAAAGGGAAAATCACTTTTGTTAAATTTCTTCACCACCGTGCACATGCATCCTGTTACGGGGCCTCTATGGGCACTGCTGCGTTTTTACAGATATGAGTCAGAAAACGGGCTGACAACCACCAGGCTAACGGAAAAGTTCTCCTTTTCAGCAAGTTACGACATCAGACACTGAAATTTTAGGATTAAACAAGGAGGTTTCTTGGAGGGTTTTCTCTCTCCCCTGAGGGCCTGCTGCATCAGTGCTAAACCCTTGAATATTGGATGTTGCAAACAAAAACACACTGTACTTAGGAGACTGATCTGTAAGAGAACTACTTGAGCACCTCACGGGCAGACAGACCTGCTTCAGCACTTGAGGCCGAGCCATTACTGCCCAGCATCCCACAATATGAGGAAGACAATGCACTGAATGCTGAAGCAGCAAAAATCCACTCAAACGGAAAGCTGCCATGCGGATTCCAGACGGGCTGCTGATATTGATTACAGAGAGTACTGAATTTGTAAAGCAGATCTTAAACCCCCCAACTTGACACATGATTGTTGTAGAAAGTAAAAAAAAAAAAAAAGATCAGACATGCAACTTTACAGGAATCCATAGGTGCGATACATACAGTTAAACTTGCCTCCGAACACTCAGTGAAAGTGCACAGTGACAGACATTCATAACACAGCAGGCCAGACTTAACACTCAACATTTATCCTGTCTTATTGTGCAGTCATGCAGCGTGTCTTTAATTTGCAGGTTTTCAGTCTTTTCCCAATCGCTCTGACTCCCTCCCTCCCTCCGTCTTTTCACAAAAATGCAACGTGTCACATTTAAGACTCTTTCAGTTCCAAGTCATTTTTCCGGTATGAGCCTTAAGCAGAGGAGCCTGGCCCTGGAATGCTGAAACATCATTGGTTATTTTCTGCCAAAGGGTGGGGCAAGGCCACCGCCATCCTTTTAATTAAATATTGAGGAGGGAAAAAGAATAGGTTTACATGCTGTGTAAGGCTGCACTAGATGGTGATTAAAATGAATTATTTATACTGAGAAGCAGCAGGGTGTTGGGATGTGATGACAGGTTAAATGTGTCATCAATCTCCTCCAGGGGCCTTTTTTTTTTTGGTTCACTGTCGTGTTTTTTTTTTTTCCCAGCCAAACAATTCAGGCTGTTTCAAACAATTTTGGGCCTTCATTCTGATTGGCTGCGTCCACCATTAAATATACATCACCTGCAATCCCGTAAGAGCAGATTTTAATATTAATGCAACAACCAAAATCCCAACTGTTACTGGTTGTTCGTCACATAGCAACCACGCAGTGCAGCTGCTGCTGAGGACCTATATTCTTTGGCGGAGGAATTAACAATTACACCTAGGCGTATTTACCATTAAAACCTGGCCCTGTATATTATCTACCACCACGAGTCTGAACGTTTAGGGTCTTATTTCATGTCACATCGCACAAAGAGCAATGACCCTCCGCCTTTCTGCCGCACAACGCCGCTAATCTGGTCTGCAACACTGCTGTAAAACACAGTTTGGACGGGATTATATCTTCTTATACATAAAGACGAGCAGAGGTCAAGCACCGTGCCTCTGAACCGTGTCGATGCCCTAAACGACCCGTTCTGTGAACCGGGGTGGGGGTGGTGTCAGTAAAGAGCGCATGCTGTGCTCTCCCGTTTGCCGGTAGGATTTCAGCACCCCTCTCTCCTGGACAGCTCCGTCCAATCAGATGCGGCAATTTGAAGCGCGTCATCCTGCCTCATCCTCCCTCCCTCCATCACTGAGACATGGCGGAGGACATCACAGACAAAATGCTTCCCAGCCGGCTTCCTGGCAAACTGACATGCTTTAAAATGAAATGAAATAATGACGGATGTGTGCGCAGCCTCGTTTGGGTAAAAGCACGAGCTGCAACAGGAGGTCGTGAAAGACAGGCTGTTCCCTGATATATATATATATTTTTTTTTTCAATGACGTGTGTCCGGTTTCTACGCACAATGTCACACGACCTTAGCAGCTGGCCGGCCTCAAATGCGCACGTTTTATCCCGTTTGCATTAAACCGAGAGCGGTCCTTTCAGTAAGTGTTGGATTTTCCACGTCAAGCACACACTTCGACACGGAAAATGAAATGACTGACGCGCAAAATCACTCACATGCATTCAGCCGCATGGCAGCCTGTCCACCCTGCTGCACCTGATTAAAGGTTAAGCCAACCTGGAAGCATCCCTCGATGGTGCTCTAATAAGGGCTGGAGCAGAAATTCAAGCGTTGTGGCATCAGTTCGGGCGATAAACTGAGATATGGCGCGTTTGCGTTGAGGCTGGCTTTCGTACACGTGTTGTCTGAGGAAAACGTAAAATGTCACCGGCGTCATGGCCGTGCAGGTAAAGCGGCAACTGCAGCAGCAAAGCAGGTTATAATTAAACCCTCGAAGGACGCAGGTTGTGTAAAACTGCAGAAATGCCGCCGATGATCGAAAACGCCGGCAGTGGATGACACACAATGCGCCTCTGCTACCGCCAAGACAGGTGCAGCGCCTACAGTCACGGCCCTGCGGTGCCAAATCAGCAAAAAAAAAAAAAAAAACAGAAAATAAAAATGAAAAACACCAGAAGGTATTCAAAACTCACCTAAAATAATCCAGAGCGACCCAGAGACCAGAACGAATGCGAGCATGTCTCTCTCATTGAGTCAGCGGTGCCGGTGCAGGAGCGGCTCAAAACTGCAGCATCGACTGCAGCAAGTCGCCGACAATCTGGGAGATTAAGGAGGGGGGGGCGACAATATATCTGAGACAGACCACAGTGGGGGAGCCGGGCAGGGGGATGGCGATGTCCAGCAGGTTTCACTGTGGAACGCAGCGTGCTGACTGAGGATACAGACCCCGACGGCCTATTGAAGCATCCTTCCTGCTGGTGTAGCCTATTTTCCACCTTCACCCAGTTGGCTGCTGCGCAATGGCAGACACCCCTGCTGAAATTAAAGGGTTTGTAGGTCGGACGGAAGACGCGATCGACGCCAAGGTTATCGGGGATGAAACGTCTATTCTGGGCGCAAACGGATTAACCAAGTCTTCCTTTACTTCTCATATTTATTGTAAAAAATCATCATGAAATTGGGGAAGTTCTCCCTAATAGCCATGCAATGAATTCGGGTGTTTAAATTCTCCTTTTTTAATCATGTAAAATGAGGAAATGTCGGTATTTTCACACATATTTTAGATGTTTTTTTATTTTAAAGGAAGCGGTGTTATTTTTAGATCGCGGCACATCATCACACCATGCAGCCTAAAAACCGTCCCTGCAGCTGAGCGCAGCTTTGACACAGAGTAACTTCGCATCAGGATCACGTGGTACAACAAGACACTCCCAGTGAACTGAAGTAACCTTGAGAAAGACAAAGTGACGGAGGCGCCGAGTGAGTGGCAGCACGGATGAGACGGAGCACAGCAGAAATACATGAAATTCAGACGTTCACCCTTTTATTCCGGTCACTTCGGGCTCACTGACACCTCTGTGGTTACATTTAAAGTGATTTCATCTGCAGCGCCCTCCGAATGATACGTGAGCGCCTCAGGAATGATGGCAGCACATTATAACGAGGGTGCAAATCATATACATGATTAACAAATGCATGACTCAGGATGACTTCACGCGTGGATTAATGCGGGGTGTATCGTGATGTCCTGTTGCTGCCCATTAACAAACGATCACTGTGACTTCATGTGATCTGCAACAGGAATTCAGGATACATCACTTCTGTCTGCAGGGGCTGATGAAACCATTAAATAAAATTAAATATGTGGCACCTTTACGACCTCATACCATATGTTGTGTGCACAGGCAGATATCTAAAGCCTGCAATAAACTGCATCTGCATAATATTTGTCCTTGATATTAATTAACTGCCTGTGAGTTTTCCTATCTTACAGGTGTCTCCAGCAGTGGCCAACATGCTTACTGTCTTGTTGTGCTGCTGTCATGTGACTGACCTTATTAAATGGCTCACTTGTCAGTACCTCTAATCTGTCACTCTCAGCAGTGCCACCCGCCACCTCCCTGATCTTCTTCCTTTTCTTCCCTTATCTCACACACACACAAAAAAAAAAACCACAAGACAAAGGCAGAGAATGACAAACAGTCAAGCTGTTCAGTGATGTTCAGGAGGTCGAACAGATGTACGAGGATGGGAAATAATCACATTATAAGATATCTTTCAGCGTAGGTTATTTACCTGTGACCCGCCAGCAGCAACACCAGGAGAACGAGTGCAGTTTGTGTGAAAGCAATGGTTGCTTAGCTTATTTATTTTGCAATGTGATCAAAGTACACACGAGAGGAAAAACAAATCTGCACAGTAAAAAAAAAAAAAAAAAACCTTGCTCAAACACAACACTGCAAAATTCTTAAATGTGACCACAGTATCACAGATATGAGAGGTCGGGGTTAAGGTCAAGGGCCAAAAAGGGAAAAATAAGAGGGATTAACTTTTCATATCCCTCCTCGGACAGGATGGTAATAAATGTGGGATTTGTTATCTTTCAGGGTCAAACTGTTATTTTCTTACATAAAGCATGATTTAGTCCTTGTCCAGGAAAATATATATTTTATGAGCAAGTACAGTACATTTTCATGGTTTCAGATTGGCTTATGTGGACTTTTTTAATGTATAATTTAGTGTTTTGAGAAGTTTTGATAAGAGTCTACAGCAGCTGGCGGCTCTGTGAGGTCGTATTCGGGCACAGTGGTGCTTTGGGCTAAAGGCCCAGTGATGATGCTAACATACTGCTGCTATGCAGGGATAATGTTTAGCACATTAGCATGCTACAAGTTGATGATTAGCACTGAGCACAAAGCAGTTGATGGGGATTAGTTTCACATGAATTCAGTCAGAAAACTTAAGTACTGGACAAGTCAAAATCTTGACCCGATGGTGGCGCTAAATGAAAAATCATGGCTCACCAAATTTATCAGGACTCATCCTCTGGATGCCTTAAATTTCTGTGCAAACTTTCTTCACAATCCTTTGACAGTTAACAGAGGTATTTCAGTCTGGACAGACAGACTGACTGACAGATGTTAGCATGGCAAAGAGCTGAAAAGAACCAAGACTGGCTGTAAAAAATGATGTTACAACCCTGATGCAGAGCAAAGGGAGTCTTAGCAAGCAAATAGAAGTTATGGGTCTGTCAGTCAGGGGTCTTTTAAGATGTGTGCATCCGTAAACTCATCTCAGAGGATAAAACAGATTCTAACTAGAGTTAAACAGACGTGCATAAAACATCTCCGCGAAGAGTTTTATTGCATGCGTGAGATTAAGATTGAAAGACGATAGCATGACTGTGAAAGGAATGTAAATGAACAGACTGCACTTCCATCTAGAAAACAACAACACGTCTGCTTGTCTGCTTCTGGTATCTACCGTATGCTTCAGCAATGTTTTACAGCGCTAAAGATAAGAAACATCCATCAGAGGCATGACATCACTTTGACCCAGTGACCTTCTGAACATATTTCACTGCTGACCTTGTTCCTGCTTCATCGCAGGGTTTAATTAGTAACTCTGTGCTCAGTGAACTAGCTTAACTAGCTTTTAATGCACCAATCAAATGTGACTTCTACACGGTGTGAGCTACTACACACAATTTGATGAGCAGCCTGTATTTTATTACAGGAGGAGGCTGGGCCTAAGCAGCAAGTTTCAGACTAATGGAAGTGACACAGAGTTGAAGCAGAAGGGGGCACTGGTGGGAGGAAAAGACCAAATGGTGAAAGTGGGGAGATAAAAGCAGCTGGAGATAGAGGGTGGAGCTGGCTGGGAGGGCGACGCTTTACCATGTCTTCCTCAAATCTCAGGTTATTCTTTAACAGCTTCTCCTGCCTCCTCGTCCCCTAACTTGATTTGATTTATTTTGGGTTTAATCTGTCATAAATCGACGACGCAGACTGAGTGCAGGACACCAGATAAAACCAACCAAATGCATTGCATGAAATCAAAGTACGATGCAGTTGCCACGTTTCAAATCTCATTGTCACGCTGAAACCTTGTGGGCTGAGGGAAACACGACAAAGGAAGCGGCGATGACAAGAAATGAAAGCTGCCTGGAGAACAGCACCGTTAGCTGTTTGCATATTACATTACAGCCTCTCCCAGACTTGTCTTTTGCTCCATGTGCGCTTCAGAAACTTCAGTCAATAATTAACTTTTAAGAAGCTTCATGAGCTGATGAAAGGACAAAAGGTTTGCACAGAATTCATAAACACACCTCCTGAGTGCTCATATTTACAGTAAGCGTTGAACTTCCTCTCTTCTTGGGCGTCTTAACAACTTATCACCAGCGGTGTAACTAAGTACATTTACTCATGTACTGTTCTAAAGCACAATTTCGAGATACTTGTACTTTATATGTGTTTCTATTAACTACTTCAAAACTCTACTCCCCTACAGTCCAGAGTGAAACTCTTTACTTTTGACTCCACATATTTGTTTAAAATAAAATTTGACATAAAAAACATCTGAAAACCTTATTAAACACAGTACCTTGGTAAAGATTAAACCAGTGCTTCTCGTCCTTCTCGTGACCTCTCGTTAAAATGCAGTATATAGCTGAGGCTCCTGGTCACATTTCAGACGTCTATGAGTTGTCAGCAGTTCCACCTGAGAGTGAATTCCCCTCTAAAGGGGTCAGATTGTTTCACTTAAATGGCTGTTTGTGGTCCATAGAGGTAAAACTGTCCGGTGTTTCTCAAAGATTAGAGAAAAGTCTGAAAAATGAATCCAAATGTTTGCAGCAGAGCTTTGTTTTGTCTGTGATCCTAATCTTTTAATTATCCAGCGACCTCTCAGATTTATTTATTTCTACATTGTGGTACTTTTACTTGGAGGATCTGAGTACTACTTCCACCACTGCTAATGGTAACTTTTGTTAGAACATTTCAACTCACCTGCAACATCTCATACAAAACCAGTCTCCTCTTGTTGAACCTCCAAAGGACGGTGCATGGTGTCACTGTGCTGTGGTACTTACCAGCAGTGCACTTACTGGCCTGAAGGGGGTGCTAAACTTTAGAACCACTTCAGTCAAACTGCACCAGCAGGCTGATTAGGGTGAAACCTGCAGTGATGATGTAATTTGCGTCTAACTGGCCAGAAGGATGTTTGTGTCAATCATAGAAACTTTACATGTTTACTCATGTCTCACTCATGTTTACACATATTTGGTGCTAATTATAGGAAAAATAGAAATAGTGTTCAATTGTTACACTTCCACTTAATTTGTTCCAGTATCATAAACTAGAGAAGTAATCGATCAGTGCATAGCTTTTAATTAGGACCAGTTACACCGTTAATAAAAGCACCTTTACCAAATACTGCGGCTCTGTGTAATGGAGGAGATCACTGCAGGTGTTTTGGCAGGTGAGTGTTTGATGTGGCAAATTTGTGTGAGAAAAGAAAGAGAAGAAAACAACCACTGAGGCAGGAAAGACATGCGGTGACAGCTCAACAAAAAAAAAGACAATTACCGGTGGGGTTTGAATTAAAAACATGCAACTTTAAAAAGGTGATGCCTGCAGCCAGGATCCAGGAACAGACAACAAAACACACTGAAACGTCTGTGTTACAAACTTCTGAATAGCCAAGATGCAAAATGAATGTGAGTGAGCAAACTGCCCCATGAAAAAGACTAAATTCCCCTAAAATTCAGATCAAATGGGATAAAATACCTTCCCTCTCCCCCTCGTTTCTACTCTTCATGAGGTCGCAGTGCAATTACAGGCTAACTAACGAGGGCTTTGACTTGATCCGGTGTCAGTGAGCTGTCAAAGCAGATGGTCCAGGGGGAGATTGAATGCTCAAGCCGCTTGCCTCATCCCAAAGCCTCAAATTACTGCCTTATCCTTGCAGGTGGCCTAAATAATCAGAATTACCATCACGGTATGCACAGGGTGCAATAAATGTACTGGAATTTATCTCTGTGGTGGGTGAGAAAACACGCGATTAGGTTTTGAACTTTGGAAATAGTGAGTAGGCTGATGTCATATTGTTTTATATTTCTAATACAACTGACAGTTATATTTCTATGAGATGGTTTGTTTACACATCTAAATGTTTTACTGGAGACAAACAACAACAAAATAAAAAAAACTTTAATCGGGTTGCCAAATGTGTCTCAGATCAATTACATGCCACGACTACATATCCCTGCATGTCGTACAACGCAGTGCTGGCTCTTGAAGTGATGAGATTGTTTAAATATCCATCTTTTTTATTCCTATAAGACCTATTGAACGACAGAAAAAATGAACGAAATTTGTGTTTTTAATTGTTTCGTATCTTATTAATCATCTTGTGATCCTCATATTTCTCATGCAAACAATCTGGGGGGTCCCTAACTGCAGGTTGGGAACCACTACTCATCTGACACTCTAGAAGACAGGGCCCCTTTAAGTGACTTATTTGTAGCAATCCTATTCTGAAAACACAACAGAACGACGCCTACACAGATGCACGTGTTTAACATCAGCCGCTGTGAATTCCCACAAATCCCTTTTCTCTCCTGTCATTCACAAACACGGAGCTTGTTTCGCAGCTTTGCGTGTTCGGACTGATCAACAACAATTCGGAAAATCGCACTGATTTCCCCCACGAATCCAAGTCTCTGTCTTCATCGGGAAATCCCACGGTGAAAACTCCGCAGGAAAAACTCCCTGCCATTCCCTCTCCGAAGCCGGCGCGCGCGCTCGAGCTTCGCGTCGCACGCGCGTACGCGGATGGCGCGAGCGCGTAAACGCACCACGCGGGAAGTCCCTAAATGGACAGAAACGGCTGCGACAAGCGTGGCGTGGGGTTTCCCAAAAGCTCGTGAAGGCAGCGGGCTGTGTGTGCCCCCCGTGCTGTAACACGAGCTGCAGCATTTATGAGCCGCTGCAAAGCTGCAAGCGGTTCAGAGCATGTAACAAGATACATTCTTAGGATATAATCCATGCCCTGTCATTTTCAGTCATTCGCACGTTTTATGCACACACCGCTTTACTTCTCGGTAAATTGCTGCCACAGATAGAAATCTACAATCTGTCCTCTTGGAGCGCTCACAGATGCTGCTTCCGCAAGGTCCTAAAAGCGCTCCTGTTCGCGCTGTGTCATCGCTGTCACAGAGCGGTGAGCGGCGCGCCTGCACCGCAGCGCCTCTGCTGGACGCTGAAATTACTGCGCCATTTCTTGTAAATGCTCCACTTCTTAGCTGAGGTGCTGTTTATACTAAAGGGCTGGTCCTCTGCAGATGTTTATCACAGGCCGTGGGGTCAACTTTGGTGTCTGGTGGATGAAAGTGGGCTTGCATAAGTGGCTTGATATAGGAATTTTGCTCATTATTATGGTTATTACTACAATTTACACGCATAATTTTATTTTAACAACACTTTGCACAATCTCCAATCCGTACATTTATATTACAGATTCTATCACTATGAATAGCCTTCTACTGTTACATGTAAAGACTGGGCCCTATTATTAATATATTAATAATTTCCTGTCATACTTCATAAACAGAAATCTTATTGAAGGCCGCAACATCTACACTCTGGACCTGCAAAGGAAGACAAGTGGTGTTATGTTGGGATTTTATTGTGCATCAAAGCCATTATTTTAAAGCACTGCATGTCAGATACAGATTTAAAGACTATGACAATGTTTATAATTAGCAGCGTGTTAAGTTTTGAGAAAACTTCACATTTCACAGTGATGGAAATTTTGCAATGTGTGACAACACCTGCAGATACTCTAAACAGGTCAGTTGTCTGCAGAACTGTGTGCTCAATATTACATAAAGAAAGCATGAAGGTGAAAGCCTCCTTGGGTCTGAGGGTCCAGCATACATGCAGAAACCCGCCGTCATCCAGCCGTGTTGTTATTAACTTCCTCCTTGTATTTAGTAGCGTGATTTCTCGGAAACAGATCTACTGCTGAAAATGGGAGCAGCGGCGCATGCGCTGCAGCACACTGTAAATAATATCCAACTCAACCTGACTTGATTTTCTTATTTGTAGTTGTAGCTTCTTCAAATCACATTTAAAATGTAGAAAAGAGGTTATAATCTGCAGACACACAGATATGAGATCAGTTGTTTGCAGTCAAGTCACTTCAGGTGAAGAATGTTTGTTTTGCTCCTTTTCGAAAAATAATCTTGCTGTTAAATGCGATGATCAGCCCTCTTTTACCTCCATCAACGAGATGCACTTCATTTTAGAGCAACAAAAACAGGATAAGCATGAACTTGCAATGTCAAAAAACTTGTTAATCGATAATTACATATGAAAATGTTTCGACTGCTCTTAGATGAGCAGGACGTTTAGTCAACATGATTTACGCTTGTTTCGGGGCGTGGACATTTTTTACAGTGTGCGTGCCTGGTTGCCAAGCCGGGGGAAAACCCACTTCACACTATAAAATAAGCGTCGTCTACCCTGAGCAGGCAGTTCAACTTTTTATCAAGACAAGTCTTCAAGTAGATAACAGAGAGGAGAAGACGCTTCTCTGCTTCAAACTCAAACCACTCGGACTATTCTTGTGCATTTTCCTGTAACGGATCATAAACGAGCCAAGTCTGTAAGTGATTTGATATTAATTTATCACTGCTCATATGGATTACCTCATATTTAAACATTTTCTGTACCGGGAGTTGCTTTTGAGATTAAATACGGTAAATCTTGAATAAACGTACAGGGCGGTAAAGTTGTTAGCAGCCTCGAAAATCCGTATTGTACCAATGTAGTAATGCTTTAAATGTTTTTGGATGGTAAAGTTTGTGTAAATAGTGCACACCGTGCGTGCAGTATTTGTCCACACATCATTTCAACACGGGATTAAGTGACTTTTGAATTCGTGTATCGTGTGCATGCAGTGGAAGAGGAGGAGGAGGCGTGTGCTCCCCCCCGCGCACAGAGGATCTTCAGGCGCACGTCTCCAAATGCCCACCGCATACTTTCAAGTTGCGCCAAGACTTTTGGACCCCATGTGCATTTTAACACTTAGTTTTAATGCTGAAGCCATAAAAAAAATGCAGCCAGGAAATAATTTCTGGTCCATTGTGACCTTCATAAGCAACGCTCACTCCTACGCGTAAACGCCCCCCAAGTTCGCATGCGTGCCCCGGCTGTGAACTCCTCTCGCCCTCCTGACTGCGCGGCCAGCAGGGAGCAGTAAATCTAAGCTGAGGCAGACGCGGCTGTTCATTTGCTCTCACTGCTGTATATCACAAACAGCATTCCACATTAATCTAAAGACTTTGTACTCCTTTCCTCTCCTGTCAGGCAAACATGCCCGTGTCAAGGATGAGGATGAGGCCATGGCTGGAGAAGATGATCGAGTCAAACTCCATCTCGGGTCTGAAATGGGTGGACAAGGTGAGAAGCTTACCTCCAAACAAGTTGGTTGCAATAAATTGGACTGATTCATGTAAAAAGCTACTTATTGAACAAGTGTAGTCAGTATGTTTAGCTGTTTCTTGGCCCAGCTGATCGCACAGTATTTCTATGTTACTTTTAGAGTGACTTGATTAAACATTCAGGAAAACATTTGGCAACTATGGGGCCTTCGTAACCAAACAACCCCTGATGTGGCTGCTGCAACTGCACCATGCAAATAATATTTTTACATAATTTAAGGCCATGCAGCAGAAAACTGTTAATAATGTCTACAAGTTGCTCAGACTGAATGGCAGCCCATTGCAATGTTTGAACGTGTTTTGCTCATGTGTTGATCTATTCTATGTTGAATGCGCAGCCAGCCTCTTTCCAACCCACTATTTCCATTTGTATTTTACAGGACAAGACTGTATTCACAATTCCCTGGAAGCATGCAGCTCGACACGGCTGGGAGCTGGACAAGGACGCGTGTCTGTTCAAAGAGTGGGCCATCCACACAGGTGAGCGAGCCTGAATATACATGCAAACTCAGCAAATTGTCATGCAGAAAGTTCCTTTCTTTTGCAGGAAAAAAGCTTTGAAACTAAACTAAGATATTTTCTGCAGGGAAATATGTGCAAGGGCAGACCTCTGACCCAAAGACGTGGAAAGCCAACTTCCGCTGTGCAATGAACTCACTGCCTGACATCAAGGAGGTGAAAGACAAGAGCATCAATAAAGGGCATCAAGCCATGCGTGTCTTCAGGATGTTGCCTGTCACCCAAAAATCTAGAGGTGAGACAACTGACAGGAAGTGAGCAAGCATTAAAAAACAAAAAACAAAAAAAATTAACACCTGCTGGTCTTTTTTTCTTTTCCCATTACTCAGCTTTTTCTGTACGAGCTGTTTAAGATGTTAAAGTGATCTAAATGTCTTTCTTTCATCTGCACAGAAAAACGAAGCAAAGGAAAGGATACAAAGTCAAGGAAGAAGGTGAATAGACTTTTTTTTGACCATTCTACTTTTACATTACAAAGACAGAAGCCTGTTATAAATAGGTCACACTCGTACTGACCCAGATAATTGTAATAACGTTGGTGCAGTTACTAAACAAACAGCTGCAGATGTCTGTTTTTTTATCTCACATTTCCTGAATCTCACTGACTGTGACTTCATATCTGCCACTGCAGAACTCAGCTGTCAAGAAGGAGGAAGACTTGGAAGACTACAGTGATACTCAGTCTCCCATGGATCAGTCAGAAGACGCCTTTTCCACTCAGGAGAACACAATCGACAGCACAGTGAACACAGAGCAGCCAGGTGAGGAAAAAATGTTGAAGAATAAACTTGACAGCACTGTAATTTCCTTTGCCAGTCAGTCGAAACTGATAAATATATAAGCAGGGAATCGGAATCGCTTTATTCGCCAAATGTACAATGAGCACAGGAATTTGACTTTGTGATACAACGCAGTGTTTGTTGCTGGAGCACCAAATTTATTTCATGCTCTGTGTGCCATCTTTGCAGATTTCTCGTTTATGACTCAATCTGAAGTTCCCGACTGGTCTTTGTCAGTTGAAATCGGGGCTGAGGGCATCCACAACACCTTCTGCAACAGATTTCAAGTTTCACCTGAACACAGCAGTAAGACAACAACATATGACATAAATTCACTAATATATTGTTTAGAATTAACTTGGTGTGCAATAAGTGGAATTAAGTTATCAAGTGTCACTTAATTGCCGTACTCATGCCTCCTCCCTTTTCTCTCCTTTTCTCATTGCTGTTGTCTTCTAGATTGCGACTATGCTGATGAAATTATCCAGGTAAGCATCGTGTCTGGCTCCTCCTCTTAACAGCATGTGTTTTTCATTGGCAGGAATACCCTTGTTTGTCTTATTCTGCCTGTTTGGCTTTTGTCATAATGCCCAAAACAATAAGAATAATTGATAAAAACAGTTTAAACTCCAGTCGTGCAAAATATTATAGTCATACTCACTCCAGTGTTGCTCTTTCAGATTTGCAAGCAACTGGAGGCAGACTCACACTGGATGTCAAGCAGTTTAGACAGCAGTGGGTTCCTGAACAATGAAGCATGCACCAGTCCAGGCAGCCAATGGAGTGAAACTTCCTCAGGTAAATGTTGCTAGTTGATGGACAGCTGTCTCTAAATTCATCTGCAACATAGTGTTTTAAGAGACTCCATGTAGGCAATTCAAGTGTAAAAATGTATTAAAGGGGTACTGCAGTTACACAGCATCACAATTTCAGAAAGTTGGCTAACTTGGCTAACAAGAGACATGTTCACGAAAGACGTGTCAAAACTGATGCAGCAGAGGCTGAGATGTTCTGATTTTTTCCCATAATGCCACCTTATAGAATGTTTTGTTAGACCCTCTCTGCTTAGTAAATGTCACTGTCTTTCAAAGTCCCAGTTCAGTCTCAAGCCCAGTCTGAGACAACCCTGCAGACAGGAAGCTCTCTGCAGACTGCCCCTTAACTGTCACTTTTTGAAATGTTCTTCATCACCATCTGAACTTGGATTTCCTCTGTTTGCTTTTTCACCAGACCTAGAAGCAGAGGACATTCCACAGTACACAAATCTGGGTGCAGACTACACAAATGGCATAGAGGACCTCTGGAACAGCTATTGTCAACAAATCACCCCCTTGCTCTGAGGACTGCAGGACAGGACAGTGCTTTGACATTTTGAACTTTTAAAGAGCTCTTCCTGCCTGACCCATTTTCTGAGTTCACTCACCCATCATCATCACCATCATCATCATCATCATCATCATCATCATCATCATCATCATCATCCTTCCAGCCTGTGATGGGTGGTGTCAACATTTTAAGCTAAAACATCACCCACCCGGTGTGCCGAGTGTTTGATGCTGTGATGTAGCAACTTCAGAGACCTCTCCTCATCTTCCTCAACCTTTCTGTAAAGTTCTGCAGAAGAGGTTCTGAGGTGCACTGCTGTGTTTGAGGAACTCACATGCTGTTCATTCTCTATGTTTTTGGCTGGTTCAAGGCATTCTGATGCTCAGCTTTTGTGACCATGAGTTGCAGTTGCACAGAAATCTGTTTGGCTCAGGCAGTCCATGTATATGACCATACTCAGCCGTGAATGCATAAAAGCCAATTCAAAATGCTAATAGGATAATTTTTAGCCTGCTCAACGTTTGAAGGGATAGTTAATGTATAGTATGAGATCATTACCACATAAAACCTTTATTTTTCCTCCGTTATCTGCAAGAGTGAATTTTAGTTTGCGGGATGAACCATTTGGACAGACTTCTGGTGAAAGTTCGACTTCCAAATCATTTTGTTTGCTTCAAGGCAAGTGTACATAAATTCTGTAAATATATTTGTTTTTGTTTGTGTGTTTTTTATAAAATAAAAAAATCTAAATGTGAATGAATATGACTCTTTCTGATTAACACAAAATGTTTTGTAATGAGCAAAGATGGATGACTTCAAGTGCTCTGCTGGAATGAAATCAATGACCTTGGCCTGGTTTTTAACGCTTCATACTGGCAAGGATCACCCCTGCTGAGGTTTCCTGGAGTACGGCACCAAGCTAAAATCCTCCAGAGCAGCAACGATATGTAAACTGACCCCTGCCCTGACAAACAAATTTCCCTCCAGGGTGTAACGAAAAAGTCAAATGATCTTGGTTGAGAATGACCTAGAATGTATATATCTAAACGTCACATGCTGCAGATTTATATTATTTATTCTTGTTGGAGTGTCGCGGCCGCCTGCTGCATTCTGTGAGAAATGATGTGCTCTGCTTTGGGAATGCTCTACGTGCAGATGGACCAAACGCAAGCAAACTAAGAAAACATCTTCATCAATTTGACAATGCATACGTAAAACTTAGAAAACTTACTGCAAATACAGAAAACAAATGTCCTCATCTAGCACTTAACTTAGCTGGTATTCAGCAACAAAGCTGCGAGAGTAACTCAGTCTTTCAACATGGTTACAGGTCTGTGTGATCACAGCTTCTTCCTCATAGCCAGAAACCACACTAAAATCCATCCTACTAAAACGCATGAATGAGGACAAACGTGTTTCTGTCTACAATTCAAAATAAAACAGTTTCCAAGGCAAAGCAGATTTGCAGGTGATGGTAAATGATGGTTATCTCCTGTGGATTAATGGTGACATACAGAAGCTAATGAAGGAGAGCGACCATGACCTGTGTACATTTCTAATGTTATTTACTGACATTTCACCTCTCTGAGAAATAAGGTATGAAGAACATCTGAGTAACCAAAGAAACGTCTTTGTTTGTCTGATGGGTGAAGATAAAAGAG
Source organism: Chaetodon auriga (assembly GCF_051107435.1). Lineage (NCBI taxonomy): Eukaryota > Metazoa > Chordata > Actinopteri > Chaetodontiformes > Chaetodontidae > Chaetodon > Chaetodon auriga. The sequence continues at coordinate 7,307,012 of NC_135088.1, forward strand.
ATCACAAACAAATCTGGAACAATGAAAAAAAAAAAAAAAAGCTAGCAGGAAAACAGCATAATAATACTGCAGAGCAGCTGGAGACTGAAGACAATGGCTCCCTGATGAAAGGGGCTGTAGGAGCTGTTACTCCCCTCAACCTCTACTGTGTCAACTCTGTTAAAATAGCATTACACATCAGGACCTCTTGATCCGTCACCCATTGATATCTCTCAGCCTGACTTACGCCATATGGAGGTCTCTAAATCTGAAGTTAATACAGTTCTGTACTCTCTTAAAAACAAGTCAAAACCCATGTTTGGACTGGACTCCCCTTTTCTAAACTTCATTCATTTAATTCAATTCATGTAATGAACCGGTTTGGCAGTTGGCCATAGTTGTGCCAGTTCATAAATCAGGACTGATTTGACTGATACTAGTTAGCATCTTACCTAGCATCTATAAAATCACAGAGAAATATGTTGCTGAACAGGTGACCACCCATCTCAACAGAGCCAACCATTTCAATGAGACAGCAAATCACTTCTCCATGGAGAACATCAAGCTAAAAGTGGACAATGGAGGTGTTGTTGGGGCCATATTGTCAGACTTGGAGGAAGTATATGATAGAGTCAATCATACTCACCTCTAAAGTTGCCTTTTAAGTATTAACATGTTGAATTAGATGAAGTCCTGTCGCACAGGGAGGGTTCAGTGTGTAAGGGTGGGTAGCGAAGCACCATCCCTCTTCAGCAGTGAATTGGGTGTGCCCCAAGGATCCATCCTGGAACCTCTCCTGTTCAACGTCTATAAAAGATTTATCAGAGATTGTGAAGGTCAGATAAATGCAGATGATACAGTCATTTATGTCCATGCAAAAACCAAAGAACAAGCCACTTCAGAACTCAACAATGATAAATGTTGCTGTTTCTTTACCACCGTGGAGATGGTGGTGTGTGATGTCCATGACAGGTGCTCTGTGATGCTGATTCCCAGGAACCCAAAACCGTTGACTTTCTCCACCTCAGCTCCACTGATGTAAACCTTTCTTCTAAAATCAGCTCATTGGTTTTTGTTGATGTTGAGCAGTAGGTTGTTCTCTTTGCACCGCCCTGCAAGAGTGCTGATTTCCTTCCCATATGAATTCTCATTGTTGCTTTTAATGCCGCTGATGATTGCGGTGACCTTCACAAAGTTCTCTCCATGTTGGGGGTTGCAGTCATGGGTGTGCTGCGTGAACAAGAGCGCTCATAAAATACATTGCTAATTTTATGACAATTGTTTTTATTACCGGCCGTCTTGTTGTCCCATGTTGTTTGACTGTAGCCATGGCTTCGGCATGTATGACACGTTCACTCGTACTTTATCGATCATGTGGTATGATCTGGCTAATATCTCATTGCTGCTCAGCATGTCAAAAATGGCTATAATGAGCATTGCCTGGCTGTGTCTTGTTGCTTTGTGTTGCTTGTAATCATGTTATTGTTGCTGTATAATTGTCCTAATGTTCTGCTGTTTCCTGTTGCCCTGCATGGCTTGTTCACTCCCTTGAGAATGCTTATTTTGTAGCTATCTTTGTGGTGTTTTATTGTCTTTTAAATTTTAACCATTGCGTCACTGGCTTCAAAATGTCCCACCAGAGGACTGCAGTTGAAAATTAGCCAGCTGGCTAACACTGGCACATTTCCAGAAATGTGATTATTATGTGTTATCCTTAGAAATAAATAAATGAAATTACAGAGAATAGTAACTGTTCTACACCTGGCCTGACACTGCAATAAATAACGCTACTGATTAACATGTTGCATCTATAATTTTTCCTTCTCTGTAATCCCAGAGACAGAAAATACAGACGAAGGGTGTGAGGACTCTAACCTGCATTTCGATTGATTTGATAAAGACGTCTGCATGCTTTTGGCAGCTGCTGTTTTGCTTCATAACGAATCACTGCGCCGGCAGAAAACTCTGAACAGGAATTAGATTCTTTTCATTCATCACAAAGATCTTTTCAGGTTTGTCCAGGTGTTTGCTGGTGACTGTAACTTGTTAATCCACGTGAGAGATGAAAATGTGATGATAAGCTGTAATACGCTTTCCAAGCAGACACACAGTGTTTTAAAGTCTGGATTAATTGAGCTTTTATGTATGAAGTTTTGAATTACGCTTTAACACTTGAACATCTCATACTATTAAATAAATATTTTGTTTTAACTTGGAGTTTTTCTTGAGTTTCTGATGCTGATGTTGGTGCCTCAGTGTGACTGACTTTGCTTTGCTTATTTTCCTCCTCTGTCCTAAGGTCTCTCTTATGAAATCGATCTTGATTGCAGTTAGATTACCTGATTAAATGAAGGTTATAATGTACATAGAACTTCAACCAGTATGACATTTAACAATGCACAGAATCCTGTGCCAAATACTCTTTATACTGTTGAAGAGGACCGTCTTTGCTGAGTAACTTTTATCACTATCTCGGTGTTCATTTTTTCACTTTATATGAAAAATAAAGTTTTGTGACTTGCCTTGAAGTCTCTTGTCCTAAAACTACGTTTTCTGCTTCTACTTAAAGAAGTGATTTCACATGTTTGCTTATGTTAAATGAAGCACCAAAAGTGTGCTTGGCATTGCCTTGTCATTTGTCATCCATCAAATTCTTACATTAATCTATTAGTGATAATACTCAGAATATAGTAAAAGTTGTAGAAATAGTCCAAGCCACCTCAATGCAATACTCAATATAAATATAACTTTTGTTTGTTTACAAGAAATCTTCAGAGGGCATATTGAAGTTTATTCATGAGTCACAGACCATGACAACACCAAGCGTGTCCAAGCCGTGCTCAGCACTTTTTCAGTCCTCTGGAAACATTGTTGTTTTGTGCATTTGCAGCGCTGTACTCAGTTGTGTTGTCTGAATGTGCAGTTAACAAGGTATCAATGACCAGAGTCTCTCCTCAGTCTGCTGTGGTTAAACACCTGAATAAACTGCCTGCTATAAGGTATAATAAACCACTCTGATAGATGCACACATAAACACACACACACACAGGAACTGCAAGTGTAGTTTTTTATTTGTTGAAGGTGAACATGGCTTATCGCTCAGAATCAAAATGTAAGTTGCTTTAAATTTTATTGTTAGTGCAGACTTCCAGTTATAAAACATATCAGGTGATAATAATAATGATAATAATAATAATAATAATAATAGATAATGAAATGAAAGAGCCTTTGTAATCTAGTGCGTCTTTATCAAACACTGTGGCTACACATGGTAGTTTGATCTCTTGCTACTCTGATAGCTAACTAGCTAGCCAAATTACAAATTAATCACTAAGTCCTTCAAAAATATCAACAACGATCAAGTGAGCATGTTTGTAAATGTTTACAGTCCATATCATAAAGACACGCATTCAGTGGCCGTTTATGAGCCCATGACCTGAGGTAAACTATAGAGTGGATAAACTGGACCAAGCAATAAAAAAACAGATGTGAAACCGTATAAATACTGATGTCAGACCTCATTTTTACTGTATGTCCATAGTTGTGTGGCTGAATACATGTTTGCACAAATCTCACAGTCGGTGTCCGTCTCAGTTTCAGACACAGACGGGAAGCCATCATTCTCCTTCCCTCTTCTGCGGCAGATGTAGAGGAGGAGGACTACTTCTGGTGATTTGCAGATTGTTATCCTATCAGAAAAGAGAACAAACAGTGGATGATTAAACATAATTCTGCCTTATCATGTAGAAAGTATTGAAATTTGTAGTGCACATCTCAGTCAAAAAAGCCCCCCTTCAGATATGTTTGGCTTATTTGGTAGCAACTAAAGGCAACTAAAGGTTCCTGTAACTTTACATGTTACATTTCAAATGCACCAGTCGTTTTAAAACATCCAAGAAAAAAGAAAAAAAAAAAACAAAAAAAACTTTCCGGAAAGTTTCAAGGAAGTTAATAAAATTCACCAGAAATTTGGACAATGTGTTGATCCAAAATAACTCAAACGAGGAAGTTAGGAAGTGGTAGTGCTACAAAATCAGAGAGCAGGTTTTGCAATTGTTGCATTCAGTTGCTGGACAGAAAATTACTACCAGTAGTAACCACAAAAAATAAAACAATAGCACAGAGCAACAGCACTGTAAAGAAAACAGCCACCAGACTTTTGTGTGTTCGACCTGTGAAAACAACATTTTAATTCACAATACTGTAAAAAAAAAAATGTTTAAAAAGTCCAGCAAATTATGCGGGCTGTAATGGAAGTGGCTTGAACGGGGCTGCTGAGTGAGGGGCAAAAGCATTTGTTTTCTCAAACTTCATTCATCACTACAGAGCACAGCACCTACACTGTATCCAAATCCAAAGAGCATAAACTAAACTACCTATGCAGTAAGAAAGCTGCATAAAGGATTGATTGAAGTCCCTCCTTATTCCCCTTTTACTTCCAGGCGTCCTGCCTCAAATCTTGCTGTACCTTAGCGCAGTGAGTCCACCTGCCTCAGTGCGGGACCTTCCCATAAACCATTTCATTATCTTGTTCTTGAACGTTTTGATGGAATATCATAACATCGTAAACGTAACGTTAAACCGTAACTACTTTATAGGTTCCTAAAAATATCAGTCTGCTTTAGGGCACTCCACTTCATCGCATCATCTGTTTCTTTCTCTGTAATTGTTCCTCACCCTCCTGTCTTCGTTTAAGTACAAGTAGGAACTGGTAAGTATTTCATTAGATCAGAAATTACCTGTGCATCTTGGGCTGTATTATAAAATGTTACCTTGAACTCTATCATTAGGTTTTCCTTAATTGACTTTATTTTATGGCTTTCTTTTTGTTTTACGGCCTGCATGTACGACGCAATTTGATCCCAGTGCAGGTGGACAGAAACACAAGTCAACAGAACACTCTGTGTGTGATAAAGGAGAATGTTAGAAATTCGTGGGGAGTGTCCGTGTTGCCCCGAGTTAAGCTATCTGAATGAGACTGCATGTAAAATTTGGCAAAGCCCTGCAGGAAAGAAAGACCCCCCAAAAAATTTTGCTTTCCTTTTAAAATCGAGACTAAATATCAGCGGAAATTCATACATTTGGTCAGTTCTCATTTAAAATACGCATTTAAAAAAAATAAAAGTACAAACTCTGTTCTTTTCTGAATTGTCACCAAGTTGATAATTTGCAAAACACTCTATTTTTAAATTATTCATTCAGCCACTTTTGTCAAAAATCTCTCTATATAATATATCATTACAAGAAACAATCACTGTGTAAAGTTACAACAAGGTTACAACACGAAACCAGGCCACTAAAACAAGGTTTTTGGGTAAAATCAAGCGTAAAATGAAAGCATTATGTTTATTGTTATTTGTGATCATTGTAGTGAACAATTTCTCAACATGTTTTTTTCTTTTTTTCTTTTTTTTTTAAGAGGCCAAATGCATCCCAAACTTGACCAGTTCAAATAATTCAACCGTGATTTCACCTCTTGAAATATTTAATGTAAATAAATGACAGGTGAGGCTTCTGTATAGTAAACTCAGCAGGTGACGTGAACAGGTGCTCATCACGGTACAAAAAAAAAAACAAAAACAAACAATATAACCAACAGTGGCTGATTGTGTGTCAGGGACGATGTTTGCTGCCTTTTAACAACATGCTGCTTTCTGAAAAGTCACCTGAATTTTAAACAAGAATTTTTAAAAAGATGAATCAAAACATGCGTCTAAATCCTGATTATAGATTAAATAAATAAGTTATATTTTCCTATTTTACTCTCCTTCATGAACACACACAGGGCACACAAAGCAACTACTTTTTGAACTTTTTAAATTATGTTTAACAATTAAAAACAATCTAAAAAGGTCATGGTTGCATCAAAATAAAAGGATTTCAATAAAAGTTTTAAGTGAAATGATGATGGGTCAAAAAGATAAAACAGATACAGGTGATGTGACTCACTATGTGTGTATACAGTATGTGAGTTAATCGAGGCGTGTTTTAAGTCCACTGTTATGAGTAATACATTATGAATGCTGCAGTTCCCCATAAATTAATCAATAAAACGTTGATCGCAGAACTTGTCTGGAACTGAAAAACACTTGGCAGTGAATCATCAGGTAGGAACGCTTGTTCACCTGCAGGTTAGTTCCAGTCAAACGGGGCCGTTCTGACTTGGTCAGCTGTGGCTGCTGTTACATGTTTTTCTTTTTTTTTCAATAACTCCTTTACTGTGGAGCAAAGGTAAGGATCTACTGCTGCAGCACAATCAGCCATGTAAACAAAAATCAAGGAAGGGGGAAGTGGAAAAATGCCTCCTAGGTGGTGTCAAGTGTCAAGAAGCTCTTCTGTTTTCTTCAGAAAACGTTGGCAAAAGACAGCACACAACCTGATCTGGAGGCAGAAGACCGCAAACGTCAGTGGTGGTGACTGATGGATGTAATGGAAGTGCCTGGTTTTACATCTGCCAGACAGTTTACGGAGGCAGCTACATATTGTTGCAACGAGTATCTATTAACCCCTTAACTTACAGCTTTTAAGGTTGGAAAAATCTTCCCATTCTGTCAGACATTATTAATATTGAAAGCCATGTTTTTTAAGGATACGCTGCTTACGAAATGGAAATATTCAGGATGTCTTGGGCAACGTATTTCAGGCAGTGATAACGTTTCTTACAACATGATTGGGCAAACGAATTGGCTTTGTATAAATTCTAGGAGACAGGGTGGCACACTTCCCCAAAATTTAGCCTGAAAGAATCTCAGCTTGACCTTAAAATAAAGTTTCAATCGTTAAAGCTAAAAACTGGTGTTATTCAGTGTTAGTCCGTCTCATTATAGCGTCCCTCTCCTGTCTCTATCGTGCTCTTAGCCCCATGTCCATTTGTTCCTACTGAAGCTGTATATCTTTACAAACAGGTCACAAATGTGCACTTTGTAAAACAGCTGACCGCTGTGATTTTTACCAAACGTCACTCATATAGCAGTAAATGGTAGATTCGATGGGAACTATTTCCAACTGCGGATTAACGCACACAGTTTATTAGTGAGTATTTACAGCAGCTTCTCAGCTCTCTGCTTTCAAATGTGAAATCATTTGAAGAGAAATAAAAGTTACAACTGAAAAGAGGAAACACTTTATTGCAAGAACAAAAGCCTGCTATGACATCTAAATACGCTGCTGAGTGTGAAAACGCCTTCAGGCATTTTATGAGACGTTTCAGGACATGAACAGTGACAAAAAAAACTGAACGTATTTGCTACGCGATTTAATGTGGAAGCAGCTGATGTGCCTGAAAACCTACAACAAGAAACCAGTGAGCTGCAAAGCTCAAGACCGACTGACCCAAACCTGGAAAACCAGCTGTCAGCAGCATCATCATCATCACTACTACCTGACATCAGATGCCTCAAACAGAAGCAGCTCCTGCCATTGAATAGGTTTTCAACAGTGTGTGTGTTGGTGGTAATGATGAAACACGACACCCAGTGCTGTGGCTCGCTGATGTTTTTTTTAATGGAGTTATGGAGCACAGATGATTCAGATCCATCAGGGTTTGGCTAACAGTCCTTTTTAGTAGGTTTAATTGACTGTTGGTTTTGGTCTTTTAATGGAGTTGGCTGATAGACAAATATGGCAGATAACCAGCCCGTAAACAAACTGGGTTTTACTATGACTGGAGTACCTAAAACGCCTTGAGGAAAAGGTGTGGCTCTCAGGTGGAGATACCAAACCCACAACGCACAACTGCTCTGTGTACAGATGAGATGGCAGCGAAAACACCTAACTGGTAAAGACGACAAGGGAGGACTGCGCAGGGGGGAGGGGGAAGCGTGCCTGTGTGTGTGTGTGTGTGTGTGTGTGTGTGTGTGTATTAGATGCAGCGGGGGGGAACATCGAGCGATATCTCTGGTGCTTTCCATCTGGCGAGTGTCAACATTTCACTTCACATGTGCTCACTACAAACTGACATGTGACCCTACAAACTGAGTCACTTCAGGCTGAAGATCAGAAAGAGTTGTTCTTGATGGTTGTGAAATGACAGAAATGTACATGTGAGGTTACTTCCCTTGACAGCGCTCGCACACACCACAGTAACCTGCAGGGTAACATCAAGCCGGCTTGGTATTTCCCTAGACTTTTCACTCTCGTGATACTGACTGATATCGCTCCACATTTCTCACTGTGGTTAATACTTTCATTGTACACTTCATCTACAAACAGGAATCTTGTTCTAAAATCCCACGCTCTTCATCCAGGATTACATAATGCGATATACTACACACTATGTTATTGTGGGAAGATTTACACTGAACACAATCCTGAGTTTTAGATGACTGCACATGCTGCCATGTTTGACTGAGCTGCCCGCAACCCAACCAATGGTTCTTAATCTGCTGTAAGCTGCAAAGGCTGCCACCTCGGTCAATTTGAGCGTGTGTGTGTGTGAGTGTGTGAGTGTGTCAGTAGTGTCTTAATACTGTCTGCTTACCCAGCCCGCAAAGTGATACTGATTCAGCACATAATTTGTTTTTCTTTAAGGTTTTTTAATGTAAAAAAAGATACTTTTTCTCTCAATTTATTTCACCGTTGCATGTTTTGAGTTAAAATTTTGTTCTTTATGGTCGTGTTTAGGCACTTGCAGCACTTGGTTAATGTTCGGAAAACGTTGTGTTCTGGCAGAAAGAGTCTGCGGTGACACTATGCATTAGTAACATTTAACCAAAACCACAGTCTTTCACTGACCTTCGTTAACCGAAGGAAACTTTGAAGCCACAGACGGGACTCAGGATCACTGTGTTTCTCTGAAGTCTGAAAACCACGTGGTGATTACTAAATGTTAATTTTTCCAGCTCTTTCAGTGTAGCAACATATCCTTGTTTTAACGTGGGCAGATAACATGATGAGCCTCCACAAAATCCCAAACAAATATGAGAATTTTTTTTTTTCCCATTTAGGGTTGATGTGAAGTTCATGAATGTTATAAGAAAACAGCACAGGTTGGCTTTGTGATCTATGATCTGCCGTCTGAGAGATTTTAGTTTGGAGTTGGGAGGAATGTGTGTACGTTAGATCATTATCTTTTCACTGAAATGTTGGCTGCAACGTTTTCTGCCCCTCCAGTTCGGGAGTATCACAGCATTGCATCTTTCTGTTAGTATCTCTCTCTCTGCTGGCGGTCGGTGCCTCATCCAGACATTTGGATGGGGATCAGAGTCCCTCAGGAGGTTCTGCCTTTCCTCTCCTCACCCTCGTTTGCATGCTATCATGCCTCTCTCTCCCTCTGTGTGCCGGTCTCTTCTGCCTGCCTCAGTGTTGTGCTTCCTTCCTTTGTGTGGCCTGTCCTCCCTCCAGTTCTCCATGTTTGGCTCAGGTCACGCATATCTGCATGCACCCTCTGGATTTCTGTTTTACAGTTTACACATACATGTCATTTCTGTGATCAAAAGATGTATACCTCATGATTTTTTGGTTGAAGCTTTTCCTCATTCGAATCAAGCATCTAAAGACAGAGGATGCCATATTCTGTTGCCCCTTGAGATAAATGGTGATTTGCAATTCTGGGTTATATAAATAAAGTTGACTTGGCTTTGCAAACCCATCTGAGTGTGTTGTGTGTCTTGGCGAAATGACAACAGATTCCAGTTTACTGGAAACACAAGCTGCCCAAGATCAGCTAAAGCAAACCTTTAAAATGAGTCTCCTTCTGCCTGTCTCTATGCTTTTTTAGCGTCTGTAAAAACAAACTGAATATGAGAGCTGAAACTGTGCTTTTTAAGTGTGTTTTATGTCCTCGGTTTTCTGAACATGAGCAACTGCTGCTGGTTATTGCTATAATGCACATTAAACTTGATCCTTTTCCTGTTTGGGTCACTTAATGAGGCTCATTGCAGCTTAACTGAGACTGGACTCATGCCCACATTTTCAAGCAGGCTGATTTACACTGACATGTACTGACGTTATTGAGACGAATGAACCAGACATACGAGAGAGAAACTCTCAGAGTTTGCAGAATAAATCGCTCCAAACTTCACGTTTCACTCTTTCAGTCCTTTGTGTTTCATGCTGCATTTACACAAAAGGAAAACACGCTACTGCTACGTTCACATATTATTCCAAGATAGTTATCCCACTGCTAGCCTCATAGTCAGCCCATATAAACAGGCTAAATTTACAGTGGCCCTGCTGCAAATAGCACAGAAGACAACAGAAGCTGTTTACAGGGGACTCGAAAAGTGGGGAACACTGCCGGGACATGTTGGTTTGTGATTCATGAAGCTGTTGAAGTTGGGTGTCTCTAAGTCATGTTGGAAAATGAGCTAAGAAGTGCGTCCCACTCGACCCGGGTGTGCTAAGTGTGCCCTGGAAACAGGTTCCACTGTCGTCTGCAGCGCTCATGTGTTTGTGTTTTCGTGCATTGAGCTCTCAGGGGACTGTGTGAATTATATTCTATTTTGTTGCACATTTGTAGCAGCTGCATATTAAACGAACCAGGCGCAAAAGATGTATAGCTTCTTCTTAACGTAACGCTAACTGCCATGTTCTTTTTTGACAGTTCTGTAGTTCTTTGCACCAGTTCAAACATCAGAAATATCTCTGACTCAGATTGACAACTTGGAGGCTCACATGAATGTTTTTTTCCCAGTCCACATTAATTATCATATGTTATTTATGTTGACTGGGTATTTTTGTCATTGATTTATTATTTGCACTATATTATCCTGCCCTCGAGCAATGTAAGTGGTGAACAACACTGACAGTGACAGTGACAAAGGTTTGTTCAATTAATTGTTTGCCAGCATTTAAAGGAAAACGGTTGTAATTTGACTCCCTCGAGCTCGAAAAAACGTGTCTGAAAGGGGACTTGTCCTTTGTTTGACATTTTCTGACAGGAAGTGAAAGCATCCAGATGTGAAAAACAGCCATCGACGCATTCGCAGGAGAAAGCTTCACCTCCTTTCATGTCAAAGCCTCAGACTGTCAGTTAAGAAATCTTCCTGAGAGCGCTGGTGAGGCGTCTCACACACGTCTACATTTTGGTTTTCATTACGCTGCAGCTCCAGATGAGAGTCTGGTGTGATTGTTTTACAAACCAACTCGATTAGAGGATTGCCTCTTACTTCAGTTCTGTTTAAATTCACTAACTGGCACAATTCTGGACCCTGATTGGCCAAATTGTTACTATGATGTAAATGAGTGAGTCAAACTGGACGTGTTTATAACATCTATCTTCTTAAACAGTAACACTCGTAACTGTGTGCAGAGTTTTGGGGCTTCAGTGGTGAAAACCAATGCATCCTGCTGTTGGATTACTGTAAAACATGACTTACAGTCTAGTACAAGTGCATAGAAAGAGGCTTGAATTCACACAGTCAGAGCTGATTTGAGCCTCTTTTCAGTTTGAAAATGGTTTCTGCACCAATACTATTCATTTGTTCCACCTCTGAGCAGCAGATTTACACAGCAGAGAGCACAAGGACCGCTCTGGAAAGAGCTGCTTAAATGAAAGATTAGAGATGAATGCTTGTCGAGGTGCATCGTCTTTGATGATGGTTTACCACTGCGGTGTAACTAATGATGTGAACTTCAGAGATTGTAATTCACTCGAGTCTTTCCATTTTATGCTACTTTATACGACAACTTCAAAACAAAATGAGGCAAATCTTGATCTTTTTACTCCACATTTACTTCGCAGAAATCGATTTTACGCACAAAACACATGACCTGTTTCTGAAATATGATGCATTGCTATAAACTACCCAAAGTTTATAAAATGGTTTCAATAAACTCCCTTTCAACCAGCTACAGCATTTAAAAGGCTGCTTATGACACTGCATTAGAAGTAATTACACAATATAATAACACTCACTAACGAGAACTTTTACTTGTGATACTTTATACACATTTTGTTGAAAGAACTGCAGTAAAATTTTGTGCGTGTTTTATGCATTTTTAAATTGTGGTACTGCAACTTTTACCTGTGTAACATCCCGGAAAACTTCTTCCACCACTGCTGTATTACTCTCACTTATAATGAGCACCAATACCAGTATGTTCCTCGTTAAAAAATAAAATAAATAATAGAAAGGCTAAACAAACACGGGCGTAGCACTATTCCATCTATGCCACGAACATACCAAACTGCACCTGGTTTATTAGTATTTAATGAACCCTCAAGGTGGAAGAACAAGCCAAACTACGGAAGGTGTTTGGAGCTGAACTAGTGTGTGATTTAGGCTCTCATGTCCGCTGCTGGGCACACACAGTACATGCCAACACACATACACAGAACACATGCATGATATAGAGGCAAGAGGTCATGGCCACAGCATTAGAAAAGCAGTGGTCATTGACATTTGCGAGCAGAGTAATCAAAATACCAAGGCTGATGACTTTGAAGGAAATATAATGGATTCTGGTGTCACAGTCCTGCACTAACATCCACGCTGACCACCTCCCTGCAACTCCAGTGTGTTACATAAAATAAAATAAAGAAAAAAAAATCCAAGCAAGATTAATAAAAGTTTTACGTCACCGGCTTCATTTTTGTAAATATTTACTTATTCTGAAGTTGATGCAGCAACACGTTTCAAACAAGTTGCGACAGGAGCAACTAAAGACTGTTTGGATCATTCCACAGGTAAACAGGTTGACAGGTGATAGTATCATGATTGGGTACGAAAGGGGCATCCTGGAAAGGCTCATTCGCTCACAAGGTTCACCACTTTGTGAACACATGATTGTATAAAGGATTGTTTGCAAGTGATTTCAATGTGTTTTCAACTGTTTTCTCAACTGTTTTGGATTCTGGGTTGTCCATGTTTACATACTATTGAAAAGCTTAAGTTTACCTTCAAACTGCAAATTAGACTGAAATTCTGCTACATCCAAAAAATAAAAATAAAGAAACTCCTAATTGGGACACTGAGAACATACGGACATACTTGCAGACGACAGCCCGGGATGGGTCAGACATGCGAACAGATTCATTCCCAGGTGGACGTAAGGTGTGATGTGGAATATGTGTAGTTTTGCTTGGCATCACTGGAACATCTTTAGTTTCACTGCGTGTACTTGGAATTTGAATATTTGAAGTTTGTTTTGCTATAATGAAATCTTTGTTGATGCCACAAACATATATAAATAAATAAATGGCACTTTGAAAACAATGGTGTTAGCAGATTGTAATGCTATGTGTTGCTAGTGCTGTTTTTTTTTTAGGCGTTGTGTAACGTGTGATGCTGCTCTATAGAGAAATGTGTGTTATCATTTGTAAAAACTACTTAATGACTCAACTAATTATGAAACTTGGCATCAAAAAACAGCCAAATAGAACATCATTTGCAGCAGTTATGTATTGGTTTCACTGTGACTCATACTTACTTACTCAAGGTAAACGGTGTACAGGTCGAATGTGTTAATTCACTGCAATGCTGAGATAAAAACAATGTCGGCAAGTAAAATGATACAGGCTGCCAATTTGACGGCTAATGTCAGAAAAGCCACAATTTCACCATCTGCCCCTAAATAAGAGGTTTGCCAAATTCTGATTTTTAACAATGACCTGGAGCATACGGATAAGTTCCAACGCTGTTTTGTCGTCTAACTAGGCTGATTATTTAATGAGTGAGTCACATGTGACGGTGAAGATATTAATAAATCTGAAAGTGTAATCGTGATTCAGCCACACACTACCTACACTGAAACCAAATGATGGAGAATAATAAATGAATCATCCATTTATAGATGAATAATCAAGAGCGCGGGACCATGTGTTCGGTTGCATGTGAGAGCTTGAAGGCTAAGCTGGGAAGAGAGAGCGAGTGTGTGTGAGGGAGAGAGAGAGAGAGAGAGAGTGTGTGAAACAAACAGTGGCAATTAATCTGCTGATTTACAGGAAAATCCAGGGCTCTCTCTAGCTGTTACAAATTGAAAAGGGGTGGTGGACACAAGCGCTCTGCCGGAAACAGAACGGGGTCAAATAAATGTTCAACAAACGTTAAAACATCTCAATTTGTCTGAATGCTCAGTCGCACTGGCGGCTCGTGTCAAACCAGGACGCGTTAATAAAGCTACCTGTTGGAAATCCAGGTCAGCCTGCGGACTGAAGTCGCTCTATGATGTACAAACACGCCTGTAATAGATTAAAGGGTTACAGCATTACATTATTATATGGATATGTGTTCAAATGACTGCAGATAGGTGGGTCAAAGTTTCTGCTGCTGACACTTGGCCCCACTGGAATCAGTCCAAAGCTGTTTTCAGGAGAGCGTTTGTATAATGATCAGGAGGAGGAAGAGGAGGAAGAATCAGAGCTTTGACAGCCAGGCACAAGGGTCTTTTTTTTTTTTTTTTTTTTTTTTAAATCATCTGATATCAAACCATTTACCACTGAAAGTTATTCATGCCTCATCCCATCTGGATTATAGAAGCTCTCTACAAAAAACAGTGGAATTAATTACCCTTCACAATCGGCAAAATAATCCTGCAACGCGTCGTCAGCTAAAAACCAGACTATCATTATCTATTATATATTATCCATCTATGTATGAGGTTTTCCTTTTTACTGTGTAATTGAATTACATTTTCATTTCTTTTATTAAGAGATTACAATGTTAAAATGAAACTGACAAGCTGCTTGTTAAGAGGCTAATTTTGGCAAAAATCGAGACAAACTACATCTAGAAATTTTGAAAATGTGTGTTGCTCCACAGAGTTTCACTGCCAGTGTTTTGTCCGAGGTTCTGAAAAGTCTCTGTGCGCTGAATGTATTTCATGCATTTGGCGTAATGCAGTTTTAAGTGTGTACAAGTGACTGAATGAATACTGCAAACACAACAGTAAATTCATCAAAACCATGTAAACAACAACTGATATAAACCTTTGAGTGGAAGGTCCAGTGCTGGAAGTAATTACATTTACTCAAGTACAAATTTGAGATCCACTTTATGGAAACGTGTACTTCTACTCCACTCCAAAAGTACTTAATTTTAGACTCACTGCTGTCATTTGATTGAAAAAACTAGTGACTACAGCTAAGATTAAGATTTTACACATGAAACATGATAATCATAAAATATTGTACACTGTCACAGATTATATTACGGTATAGTTTATGGTATTACTGCAGTAGCAAAAGTGCATAACTTTTACTTGAGTAACGCTTCAATGCATGACTTATTTCTAATGGAGTATTTCTACATTGTGGTGTTATTTTTAGTCGAGTAAATATTTGAATACGGACTATTGTGCCGCCGTTGACCTAATTCATACTTGTTTAATGTAATCATTTTGTCTGTGATACGTCTGTAAACAGGAACTGTCTGTTTGCCAAAAATCCAGTCGTATGAGTGTGTGTGTGTGTGTGTATGTGTGGGTGTGTGTGTATGTGCCAGTGAGAGTGTATTGTAGGCGTGGACAAGAGAGATAGACAAACAGAGGCAGAGAGAGAGAGAGTGAGCGCGTGAAAGAGTGAGAGACAGTAAGTCAGCTGACTTTCTGGAAAGACCAGAGCTATGTTTCAGGCTACCTAGTGGGACAAAGTTGCAGATTGGTTAGATAACTTTGCTTGGCTTGTGTGTGTGTGAGCGCACGCATGTGTGTGGGTGTGGGTGTGGGTGTGGGTGTATGTGGTAGTTGGCAGGGGTAGCTCTGTGGCAACTCATGAGAGAGAAAGGGAATGAGACAGAAGAAGGAGACTGTTTGCTAGAGTCGGCAGATTTACTGGAAAGACCAGAACCCTGTCTGTTAGTCTCTCTCGCTCTGTTTCAGTATCTCACACACACACACACACACACACACACACAGAGGGAGGGGCTGGATGCCAGACACTGGCAGGATGGCATGGTGACCATAATAGGCCACCACAGCAAGCAGCAAAACAAACACGTCAAACCAGGCAGCAGTTGAGTTTTAATCAGGCACCAACCACATGCAAATTCACAGCATGGCAAACGTGAATGTACCTGCAAGATGTACAAGCTGTGTGTTCCTGAGAGAATACCTGAGACATCGCATCATGAGTCAGACAACTAACAAGGAACAATGCATTTAGAGGCCTTTGGATAATCTCCTGACTCAAGCAAATCATCTGTTATGAATGACTTTTCCTCCCGACCAGACTCCCGCCAGCTGAAAATACACAACTGCCATTCTAGTGTTTTTTCCTGCTTCAAGCATTTCAGGACCCTTGAGTGAAGTCACAGCGTACATACGTGTAAGTGTACACCACTTCCTTCCAGATGACGGTTGCTGTGACACTTCTGACTGAAACAGTGGTGAAATTTGTGTCATAAATCATCTTGCTGAGCCAAAACGAGTAAATACGCCAGCCGTCAGTGAGGAGGAGATGGTTTTCCTCCCTGGCTTGTTTTGTTTGCAAATATATAAATAAAACAGTTTTCTTTTTACCTTTTGATATTTTTTATGTTAATTTTTCATACTTTGTTAGACTAATTTGCACAAAGGGTTCAAAATAAAAGGAAAAAAGTAATCAAATTTGGGTGACCACCTTTAATTCAAAATGTAATAAGAGCTCGGCCTTTCCATGTGGCGTTCACTGACACGACTTATCACCATCGCAATGTGCCAACCTCCAATAATGACATCCGCCCTCAGCATCACAGCAGAGTTTGTGTTCACCTTTTTGTCACTTACTGTAAGCTTTGGGCCTTACGAGAAGGATGCCAACATGTCTGCATTACATGAATGCTTGTTGATCGCCCTGCACGCATCCACCTGGAATTTTCAGGGAATCCGTATCCGTCAGCTGGCCTCATTTACCGCCTCAATCATTTTAAGTTATATCATAAAGTCAGATAAAACTCCCTGCAGATTCCAGTAGGTTTACTGTTAACGTTTGTGACCTTGAAAGAGTTTTATAGATCAGCACTTGCTGTAAATATCCGCCAAACAGCGGCAAGATCAAACAAGGCAGTGATTGATACGGGCTCTGTGGAAATTCTGGGTGGAAGGTACCTGAACTGTCTTGGCTGATCAGCAGGAATTCCAAACCCTCCTGTACCTCGAGAGGATAATGCAGCCCTTTAGCTGACCCCAATGACTACAGGCAATATACATGTCAGAGTCCAGGTAGGCATCTGTTCAAACAGCGCTCACAGAACAGTCAGATCCGAGTCAGCATGTTCATAGGAAACACTTAGAATCACACTAAAAGCTCCAATTGAATGCTCCAACCTCTTGTCAGGACTATAGCAGGACTGAGTCAACATGAGCAGAGGCCTCAACAACAACAACAACAACAACGATGTGCATTTATAAGAGCACTAAAAAGCAATATGTTGTATCGACACCAATACAGTGTAGGAAAAACTCACTAAAATCAGGAAAGACCTAGCCTGCAAAGATTCTGGTCCCCTTAGCCATCAGCTGGGCCTCTGGAGGAGACAAGAGACCACCGCCACATGCACATGTTAGTAAGAGGTAAGGGATACAGCACAGGGAGATGCAATAAAGAGCCTTAAAAGTAATCAGTAATCTATTTTAAAACACACTGGGAGCCAGCGTAAAGAGGCTAAAACAGGAGCGATGTGGTCACGTCTCCTGGCTCTGGCTGAAAGTCTGCAGCTGAGTTCTGCACCGTCTGGAGTCCATCAACAGATTTTAGATTCAGGCTGCTGCAGGAATCCAGGCGCGATCCGGTGAAGGAATGCAAAATGGCCTGTGTCTTCAAACATTAGGACTGATGGGATTTTTGAAATATGTGATGATGATAAAAAAAAAAAACACGATTGCAGAAGCTTTGTGATACGCTCCTCAAAACTTACATTACTATCAAAGCAGATGCCAACATTCCTTGCAACAGTGTGCATGACTAAATCAGCCATTCAGCTGAAACAACAATTCAGCGGAAAGGTCTTTGCCGTGCCATGCCATCCACCGTTAGCGTGGCCAAAGGTGAGTTCGAAGCCATAGCAACAGCGACAAAAGCAGAAAACAGGAAGAAAACAAAGACCAGTGAGACTAAACATGCAGGCTGCAAGACCTGTTCAAAAGCATACCACACATTTCTTATTTATTTGCTTTAGAAGTGCCTGCATTAACGTGTTTCTGTGGTTTTGATGGTTTTATCGCTGCTAATCTAAACTTCAGACCATGATGCGTAGCTTTTTTGTTTATTTCTTGCTGCATATCCTTAATGTTTAACCCTTTCCACCTGTGGGCTGCTAAAATCACCAGCTTTCACCAAACTCCTGCACCACTCGTGTCTGATTCGACAGCTTTGACGCTGCTCTGCCCGTCACAAGCAGAAAGGATGCTTCCTATAGTTGTCATGCAACACCTTCCAGTTTTTTTTACGACAAGCTGCAAAAAGCCATCTCACAGTTAAAGCACCATTTCACACCATGATGCAAAAGAAAAAAAAAAAAAAGCATGGTGGGGGAAAAAAAAAAGCACACAAACAATTTTCTACTTCATGATTATGAGATAAACTCAGCCCAATAACAGCACCTGCTTTACAAATATTCCCCAGTATGACGAGACTATTGTGTCATGTTGAAGTCACCAGACCCACAACTCCCACCGGTGACTGACAGGGGTCGTGTGCATGCAGCTTGACATCTGGAGGCTGAGAGATAAACTCATGTGACACATATGCCACTCACAGATTTCTTAACTGTGCAATCTTCAGATAAGAGAAATAAAACTGCACAAACACATGACGCAATAAAAAAGAAAAAAAAGAAGTAATTGCTGAGTCAAGAGCCTTTCAGCCTCTCTGCGAGGCTCTGGGCCTCAGCCTGGCCTGCTACAATCTGAAGGCTCGATTTCTTCTAAATCACGTGACTTGTAAGAAGGCACTACCATGCAGCTCCGCCATCTGACCAGGAGATGGTGCTGCTCACAGAGGCGCGATGAAGGGTTTCTAAGAAACCCGGCAAGAGCTGGGAAATCATAGTCTGGGTTATTAACTCGCACCCCCCCTCCCTGTAAACCTTCCATCCTGGCTGAGCTGCACTGCCCTGCACAGTAGCAGCTTTGTACAAAACCACTGCAACCACGGCATTTACACTCATCTGAGAGTGCCATTTATTCTCCCTCTGAGGGTCTTCAGGGAACTGAATCAGCTGGTTAGTATTTGCTGAATTGCTGGTTTCGTGAACGAAAAGACCGGAGAGTTGAGGGAGCTGTCAGGTGACAGCTTCTTCCCCGTCTGTCAGACTTGCATCTTATCATTCTTGCAAATGTTGTTTGTTTTAGAGCCCTCAGAGTGACAGATGGGTGGGGTTCAGAGCATCAGCACAGTGTGGATGAGTGAGATAAGTTGACAAGCACAGAAAAAAAAAAAAAAGGTTATTTGTTTAGTTACCAGGATGCCACACTAAAAATATATGACATTATCTGAAAAATGGACATTTATTCTATGGATAAGGTGCATTGATTTTAATTGTTTTATGGTGCTTGTCTGATCTTTTAAGACAAGAAAACATCACAACATGCTAAATAAAACAACCTCTGAAATATGCATTTTGTTAATGCACAGGATTTGGCACATTCTTGGTACTTTTTCACTCACACATTCCCCTAAAAACACTAGTAAACACGTAAGAATGATCAGATGATGTGAATTATTGTGGTTAAGAGACCAGATCGTCTTGGTACTTCAAGGGGAATACCGGCATGTTCTGAGCTCCTGTGCCCTCAGCCAGTCAGGGGTTTGATACTGGTTTTATCAAACAAGCAGAAACCGGAGCGTGAACCCTTGAATTTGCTGCCCTCCTGGGATGTGGCCTCATGGCCTGCACCACAGTCACTCATGGTGAGGGTCTGATTTCAGGTGCCAAACCACATAAATAAGCTTCATACATTCACACTGCAGACAGACATGAAGCATAACTTCAGCCCTGAAGGGTCCAAAAAGGGTCAGCTCTTTTTGTTTCTTGTGCAAAAAAAAAAAAAAAAAAAATCATGGTGGACCCTCACAGGTAACTGCCCTGTTGTACACTAATAAAACAATTAATTCAGTCTTTAGCATCACAAACTCTTTAGTCTCACCAAATGTCAAGCTGCAAAGGAAGAAAAAAAAATCCTATTTGTGTGACAACTTGAAACCGATGTGATGACTTTCAAAACACTGTCTCTGTCTGCTGATCCCCAGCCACCTGTGTGAATCTGTGACAGCCTGTTATAGATCTGCCTCGCCATGCTTAGATCCCGACCAGTCGCTGATGATCACCGATAACCACAGCAAAACAGAGCCCATGGAAACGAGACAAAGACATACTTAAGACTCAATATGCTGTGACACACACACACACACGGTATTCAAGATAACTTAGTATCTTTTAGTGATCCTTGATTGCTTTTCTGTGTCAAGCTTTTGCCCAGAGATGCTATAAAGAAATCTAAGTTAGTCACATCTTTTACCACTGTGGTGCATGTCTGGGCCACACAAAGGTTATGTAAGGGCCCCTTCTGGCCGATTGCATTTAGAGTATCACTCCATTGTGATACTTCAGAGTATCACTGCCCCAGTTCAGAGGAGTCATTTCCTGTTTTTACTGTAGGACTCTTACTCAACAGCTCTGCAGGGCGATCAATGCTGTGAGATGATAACATCTCTGTGGTGAACTGCCGGGGGTCTACTCTTCTCCACATACAGTTGAGCACATGCAAAATTTCAAAAATACGTGATCAAGGAAGTTGAGTTTCAATAACAAACATGGCAAGTACCCGGTGAGTCATTAACTTCCGTTTCACATGCCATTAACAGAGTGTCCGTGTCAGATAAGCGTGTCAAGCTCATGTTGCTTATGTGAAATGCTTTGGCGCCATCCAGTGGTTATCCGTGATACAGCGTCCATCTAAATCTGTACAAATGGCGACATCTGGTGTTCACTTGTGAATTTTGATGTTTACACACTGACACCAGGTTTGTACCACCTACCCCTTGTACGAAAAAGCACGTCAATCCTTTACTCAAATAAGTACAAATAACTAAACTGATTAAAAAAAAAAAACTAACTAAAAACTAACTTAAAAGTAAATGTAAACAGATATCGGGGTGCAAAGTCTAATATTAAATATTAAGAGTACTAATTTAAAAGCTTGGTCACTGCGAGAGTGTGATTGAAGAAGGACTTAGATGTTATACTTACGACAAAGCTGCATAATCTATAATATATATAATCTATAAAATAATAATCTATATCATATTGTTGGCTTACAGTTATTGATAAACTGTGTAAGCATCATCTTAAAGATAAAAGGTGAGGCACATTTTAATTATAATATACAGCTGGGTAGCTTGTGAATTTCCAAGTATCAATAAAGTCATATTTTTTCTTACAATACATAATTTATTTGTTGATATATATATTTTTTCCATCATTATATCTGCAAATTAATCAGTAACTAACCTTATCCAATAAATGTGGTGGAGAGTAAAAAGTACAGTTTGCCTATGAATTACAAAGTAGCATAAAATGGAAACAAGAAAAGTACAAGTACCACCTGACAAATTACGACAGTAAAATGCTACTTGAACATTGACGCATCAACAATAAGAATTAAAGAATACAGTATAAAACTCACAGGTGCTATTTCTCTTCTTTACGAGTACTTTTACTCGCAATTGTTGACATTCAGATTGCACTTTTGCTTTTTTCACTTATGTACGTTTACGTCATCCAAATACTGGGCACCTTCAACTATAAAAAAAAAAAAAAAAAAACTACTGATATTTTCTGAGATCATTTTATGTTTTGGAGTATTCAGATCCTTTAAGAAAGTAAAAACGACTGAAATCTTTAGCAATGTTGTATTTTCTAAGCTTCATCACCAGATTTATCATGTTAATCTGAAGAGAAACTAATAACTAAAGCCATCAAATAAATACACAAATTCCCCCTGAAATGTAGTGGAATAGAGGTATAAAGTAGCATAAAATGGAAATACCCAAGTACCTTAAATGCTCTTTGTCAGATAAATTCAGCTGAGAAAAAACTACAAAGTACAGGGAAAAGCAGAAAGTCACTCAAAAAAGACCAATAAACAAGTAACCAATAGTCTTAAAGTTGTTCTCACGTTGCTCCTTACATCTCTCACAGGGACTCACTGACCCGTGACAGATATCCAACATCTTAAAGATGGATTTGGAAATAAAGTACGTAAGATACTTCCTCCAGATAATCATGTTGGCCGCATTGGCGACATCTAGCGGCTCTTCGTGATACAGCGTTTGCATACACATGACTCACTGAGCAGGCTGAGGACTGGCCTGGGAGCAGCCTTTAACAGCATGGCAACGGATTGGTTACATATTTTTGGATGGTTATTACAGATTGGGCTCTCCACAATGTAATCCTACAGATTAACGTCTGATTAATGGCACACAAACAGGCTAATGTTTGTTACATGCAGGTTATATTCAATCATCAGTGGGTATGAATTTTCAAAACAGCACGAAATCCGTCTGTTTGTGCCTTTATTGTAATTATTTGCCTATTTTTGAGTATTTAAAATTCAACAAGAAAAACTCATGTTACCATTCTGGTCTTAGAAATGAAAAATGTGCGTAAAATATGAAACTGCTACTATTTTCAAGAATCATCACGCCATCAAAATTGAGCACACGGGCCTTAAGGTCAAATACACAATGTATTGAAATAAGAAGCGTTAAAGAGCGACGTGTAAAGAGAAGTAGGTTTTAGGGAGCATTTCCTGTTAATTATGTAGTTTTTTTTCCTGCACTGTCACTTTCACTTTTGACATTTTGCGAGATTTTTTCTTCTTCTTCAAAATAGAGAAAAGATTAAGATGTACATGTATAAGATGTACACAACCTGCAAACATACACACTGATTTAAAGCATAATTGTGTCTTTATGTGTCTAATTGTGTTGTACTGTCCGTAAAAATCACATTTCATGAGGCTATTTCCTTATGAAACAGCATAAACATCTTCATCCAAGGCCACAGGATGGAGATCAACGTTTTAAAGCCTGAATACAAGAGAAAACTCACCTTAAATGCTGCAGTCATATTATTCCATATGAAGGATGTGCAAAATCCACCAAAAAAAATGTGGTAAACGTTGGATAAACTGAACAAAGGAGCGAACGGCTGCGTGATGTGCTAACACAGCCTGCACTTTCACTTTTACTTCAGCTGATCCTCTAAGTACAATCAGCGACGTTACAGCAGCGGCTCCCAGTCACAGCGGCTGCACTCAGATCAGTTTACCAGCAGCGGAAAGAGCGGCTGAAATGGATTCAGGAAAATGTTTTTAACTAGAAAAACAAAGCGGAGAGATTCTGTAGATTTCCACTTTAAAAGGATCCGGCAGGCCTGAACTGAAAGTGAAGTGAAAGAGGAGACGCGTCTTCATGGGGGTTTTCCCCTGAACGTCCGAGTCATGGAGGGCAAACCCGAATCCACCACAGCTGGGCCGCTGTGTGAAACTCAAAAAAAAAAAAGACTGCAGTCATTTCCAAATGAACTGTTTTTACCCACAAGTGTTCCAAAACATCCCTGGGCCCATGCACAAACATCCTTCATCCAGTCATGTGTTCACAAAGTGGTGAACCTCGCTCCATCTTCGCCTGTGAACGACTGAGCCTTTCCAGGATGCACCTTTCATAGCCAATCATGATACTATCACCTGTTACCAATCAACCTGTTTACCTGTGGAATGATCCAAACAGGTGTTTTTTGGAGCATTCCACATCTTTCTCAGTCTTTCGTTGCTCCTGTCCCAACTTGAAACGCGTTGCTGCGTCAAATTCAGAATAAGCAGATATTAACAAAAATCAATGAAGATGATGAAGCAAAACGTTAAATATATTGTATTTGTCCTGTTTTCAGTTGAGTATAAAAGGATTAGCAAATGATTACATTCTGTTTTATTTATGTTTTACAGTGTCCACGCATTTTTTTGGACTCTGTTTGACACACAAAGAACGTGTTGAATCACTTCACTTTGAGCCACTTAATTCATGAAGCTTTTTTATTTTTAAATAAATACAGACTGAAAAGATGTAAAAGTGAGATCATCTTGCAGCCAGTTTCACAAAAGTTTAGATTTACACCAACACAAATGTAAATAAATGTGATTGGAGGACTGATCCTGTCACTGGAGAGCAAAAATAATTTTGTATTTTAGCTTCAGTTTCAAGTTTCAACCAAAATAATAATAATAATAAAACAAACAAACAAACAAACAAACAAAAAAACAAAAAAAACCCTTTAAAACAGCATTTGGCTTAATCAACCTTCAGTCATGATATGGAGAAATGCAGCGAGGAGAACAAACGAATAACGTCCTCTCATCAACCTGGGAACAAATTAACAAATTAACAACGACATACAATTATTTGTACATTGAAACATTTTTACTGCATTTATATAAACAACTTTTACAGAAAATCTTTTGGTTACCTTGTAATGGAATGTACATCTGGAAGCTTTTTGAGAAAACTAATGTTATTCTTTTGTTTTTAGATATTAGTGAGAACATTTAAGTACTGCTAAGCGACATATGGTGCTATGGACAGCTGCTTAAAGCTGATGCTACAACACAAAATATGTTACTGTTATGTGTGGCTATGGAAGGAAACATGTGCCAAAATACTGAATCACATAACCACAATAATCACATTTCCCGTAGTTCTTCAACATCTGAGTTCAGTCTTTGTGTCTCATTTAGTCTTGTTAAGAACAAGATGAAGCGCTGTCATGCCGAAGTCCCTCAATCTAATAATATACAGGAATACAAGACACATGGAAACATGCTGAGAGTTGAGACTTTTCTGTCACAGAGCTTAAATAGTATGAAGTTAAAGGTCCAGTGTGTAGGATTTCTAGGGCTCTATTGGCAGAAATGGAATATAATGTTCATATTTATGTTTTCAATAGCGTATAACCACCTGAAATTAAGACTTGTTGTGTTTTTGTTATCTTAGAATCAACTCTTTATAAACCAAACACTGGCTCCAGAGAGGGCCTCTCAAGTTTCTAGCAGCCACTGTAGAGGAGGATGAGGTGAGGTGCGTTTAGTTGGTTGCAATCTGCAATCTCACCACTTGATGCCACTAAATCCTCGATCTCGACCTTTAAAATAGTTTAAAATGTTTGCCAGTAAATTAACAAGGTTACAAATGCAGTTACTGCGTGCGTATAGCAAACAAAACATACTTACAAACAGAACTTCACATAAAACAAAAGATCTTGTACCAATGGTCTTAAAATATATCACTTCAGTCCAGTCACAGACACTAAAAAACAAAAATGCAAACATAAATCATAACCAGCTACAGCTTGGATTCTTTACTCTGATAATCAGCGATGCTCTCTCCAGTTGCAGCTTCCTCTTCTTTCTTTCCTCTTCTCCTGTTTGAACATGGAGAGGACATTCAGAAACAGTGACATCAAAGAAAACTCCAAGTTTCTTCATAACAATGCACACAACTCGCCCTGTTGCACATATAAGAGCAACAAAATAATACAGAGCTGTTAATTCAGCACAACAGTTATCAGACGAGACACCCTATTATATAAAAACAGAAAAGTATTCAAATTAAATAATGACAGATTCATATTTATGTCCGTCCTCTCTTCATTAAAGTTAAACTGAATTGTGTCAGTCATTAAGTATCTGCACCAAAGTATTCATTCATTCATTCATCTTCTATACCGACTATCCCTTTTGGGGTTGCGGGGGGGCTGGAGCCCATCCCAGCTGGCAATGGGCGAGAGGCGGGGTACACCCTGAACCGGTCGCCAGTCTCTCACACTCACACCTAAGGACAATTTTAGAGCCACCAATTAACCTAATGAGCATGTTTTTGGTCTGTGGGGGGAAGCCGGAGTGCCCGGAGAGAACCCACGCATGCATGGGAACATGCAAACTTCCCTGCCCGACCCGGGGATCGAACCGGCCACCGTGCCGCCCACCAAAGTATTCATTTTTAATAATTAATTTCTCTCAGGGACTTTGGTGTAAAGAGCTGAAGCAACTCGTTAATGGATATTGTATTCTAACTGCTGGTAGTCGAAAGATGAGTAAAACATAAAGCTGTGACCTTTGCAGTGGCCACATCTGTGCTAATAATGGCCCGTAAACATACTGTACATGCATGCCCAGCATGTACACTCACCCGCATATCTTCTGCATTTGGGGCATGGTCTCTGGTAAAGGCTTCCTGAAAGTTTCTGGCAGCAGGAGACATAAGAGAGAACCAGAAATGGCTAAACTTCCCATCAATATGTATGGGAGTGCCAGGTAGTATTGTCCTGCAAAAAAACAGAAGCAAAGAAATACTAAGAAAAGGGAAGAGAAACCACAAATTACAGAGTTAGAAAATCTAATTTGATATACTTACTTAGATAAATGATAAAGGGGGAGACGATGGTTCCAACACGAGCAGCCATGGAACAACACCCTACGGCTGTATTCCTGATAACAGTGGGGAAGAGCTCCGATGAAATGGTGTACACCACACAAAAAGCAGCTGTGATGCCGAACTTCCCCAACATCTCAAGAAACACAGACACACCTGGTAAATCTGAGGAAATAAAAGAAATAACTTTAATTACAGTCTTACAATGGCAAGATTTTGACATCAAAAATGTGGATTCGTCAGACAGAGCTGTTCTAGTTGTCATCAGAAAGCAAACGACAAATATTCCACCTAGTGAAGCAGAACACAGAGTCAGATTTCAGCCTTTGCTGTTCATAGAAATGTCTCTGTCAGCTCCTGCACACTTATGGTGACGTCTCAGGTGATGTTGGTTTAAGTCTGTGAGGGTTCAGTGCTGAGGCCTTAGGCGGCGCTTAACTGGGCCTTTGGGTTTAGTCCTAATCGGCAAATGTTAGCATGCTAACACTAAGCTAAGACGGTGAACATGGTGTCCATGCTAAAGAGCAACAGTGTCATTGTGACAAGGTGACAAAATGATTACATGGTGATGCTATCTATATTTGTACAAATGTCCCTTAACTAACAACATACGCTTCAGGAGCTAAAACATTTCAGCATTACCTCTTGGGATGAGGTGAACACAGAGGATCATAACGCCTCCAAGAAAGAGCGTAGAGGATTGGCACAAGTGTCTGGAGCAGAACTGGAGCAGTAACAAGGCAATTATGTAAGCCGGCACTTCGGTCGTAGCAGATAAGAAGCAGTTTATGTAAGGGTCACCGTGCAGGTTTGAAGTGTTGAGGATTAAAGCATAGTAACTAATGGTGATGATGATCCTGCAGAGACATTCAAAACAACAAACAGAATACACGTGACGGGAAACACCAAATAAAAAACCAAAAGCAAAACAATTTTGGGTGCAACTGTAATAAATACAACACTCTTTGATTCTAATTTTCAGTTTTTACTTTTAGTTTTGATGCTTTAAGGATGTCGTGAGGAATTCTTAGACATACCACAGACAGGAACACAGGAGAGTAACCGAAAACACATTGCAGTTACTCAGGATGACCAAAAGGTTGTGTTTCTTGTCCTTCAAAGCAAGTGCATCTTCCACCTGGGAGAAACAAGAAGAAACAGTTGCGACAAGCAAGCCTGAAAGTTCCAATCCATTTAGACATTATGGGCAAATGTAATGAAATCTGCTGTATCTCACATGGTAACTGGTCACATCATATCAGAAAATATGACACAACGGCATCTGCACCTCCATGCACATCAAGAATAAAACATGAAATTCAACTTTTCTCAAAAAAGCAATGGCACACATGACTGATGGGGCCTGGTAATTTCGACCAGGTCGATTTAAAAACATCTACTCATTGGAGGATGATTCATTAAAGTAGTTTATTTACATTTTAAGTATCATTCCATTATTGCTGCTTTTGTATTTAGTTTAGTTGTCAATTAAAATCACCAGAATGTCAGCAGATGTCGTTTTTATGTAAAGCACCACTTGGTGCGTGTGATTCCTTTCTTGTAAAGCACTTTGAGCTGCAAGTCCTGCATGAAAGGTGCTTTACAAATAAAGCCTATCATCATTATTATTCTCAACATTAAATTTAACACCCGAACTAGCATTGCACTGCCCTCGCTTGAATGAACCTCTCACCTGTTTGTGCTTCTCCCACCTGTGCACCATGTGCTCTGCGCTGAGCACCAAAACACCACACAACCATAACCCAAACCCATTTTATTTCAGATCAATAAACATTTCAGTTACTTACCTCAGCTTGTGTAAAAATGTCCTTTGGAGCTTCTATATTACTCTCCTTGGCGGCGTTTCTCAGTATGGCTTCAGCCTCCTTCACTCTTCCCTGATAGAACAGCCAGCGATGAGACTCAGGGATTATCCTTGAGGGTTGAAACACAAAGACTAAGTGCAACAAACCAAATGAGTCTGTGGTCCTTAACCATAAGTCTGCGGTCACACCAGCATTTCTAGTGACCAAATACAAACCATTTTAGCAATGCTTACCTTTAAGGTAGCAGAAAACAATATGGAGGAAGCTATCATATTAGCTTTGTCCACCATTTAATTTCATATAACTCTGCTCTACTGAGGTACGTTGTATTAGCCTGGTATGGGACTCTCTCGTCCACGGCATGAGGGATGCAGGTGATATTGCTAAAGACGTGCATTGGCCAAACCAGTCGTATCATCTTTGCACAACTTGTCCAAGTAAGTCTTTGAGTGTCATGTCTGTCTTTTCCTTATTCTTGTGTGCCAAGTCGCAATGGGTACATTTCTGTTTCCTGAGGGCAGAAAGCAGAAAACACCCACTGTAACTATGGTTGTGGACAAACTGCAGTGGTAGTGGGTGTTTTCTTCCCCACAGTAGCAACTGGGCACAGCAACAAGCCCATTCCACACTGGAAAAAAAGTGGGATAAACCTCACAAAGGTGAGATTTGTGCCATATTGGACCTGTCTTAAAACAGAACGTTTTGGTTTTACAGGAAATAAAGCTTTGATGAAAGAGCAACCTATAGCTATAGAAAGCCTCCAGGACAGGGGGCGCCTGAAAGTCTCCTACACAGCAGATGAGACAGTCCTACAGTGGGCTAACACTACATAACCAAGTGTCCACCACCACCTATTTTGCAGGAACACACAAATCCGTTTGAGGTGCTACTTTCTTGACTTTTGTGTTTGCAAGTTCCTTTGCAACATATATCTTCTTATACGTCATCACAATAACCAAATTGCTGAAATATAAAATATGAATATTCTTACCACCAGAGAGGGATGTAGATCAAGCCTGAGGCAGCCATGGGAATCAGCAGCAACCGCCATTCACGGAGGAGGTAAGCCACACCTGGCATTACCATGTACCCCACTGCGGAGGACATAAAAACCCCAAGGGAGCAGAAGACCACTCTGGCTTTTGGGCTTAGAGATTCTGTACCTGTAGGTGTATTATTAATGGAGAACTTGTCAGAATAAACCTAAAGTTTCTGGGTGTTTCACTGCCAGTCAGCTTTGTTCAGTTTCACATGAACATACCCAGCACAAATGCAATGATATGGTTGGAGAAGGACCCTGCACCCGCAAAGCAGAAAATCAGGGTGAAGACCTCCCAGTTCGGGGAGAATATCTGAGCTGTGACTGACACGGTCTGAAGACCCATCATGAGAAAGAGTGCTGGCTTCCTTCCTAACCTGTTTAACAGATACAGTTTTACAGTTTAGTAAGTTTCATTATTTCTCAAAATCCCTTAAAGCAAAACTGGACTGTTTTTCAGGTAAAAATTTTCAGGAAATACTGTGTACAATACAGACCTGTCGGATATCTGGCCTGAGATAAACGATCCCACCAGCACACCAACGTAATGGATAGAGGTGGTCAGTGGAATTTTGTATGCATCCTCACAAACCAAGTCCCACTGCAAAATCAACACATTTTCTCACTATTTTAATCACAGCTACCGACACTGTCAAAACTAATAACATCTATCTCATATGGATCTCTCTTTTGCGAGAATATAGTGAAAGCTAAATCACATTTTTGAGGCTGTAAAATTACTTCATTAGTCTGATATAACACTGCCAATATCCACAGTCTAGTTCTGGAAGTAGCAGCAGCAGTAGTAGTAGTCACAAACAATACAATACAAACAGTCACAAACAAACACTGTATTCATACAAGTACTTTGGATCCAGTAGTAGCAGGAACAGCAGCAGCAGAAATGGCTATGATTAAGCTAACCTAGCAAACATTATTTGGTAAATCAGTCCAACATTATTGGCACAACATTTTGTAATTTGACACATTTGCTATTTTTGTGAAATGCACGTTAAAATGTTCCCAGTTTATATTGCTACTAAAAAGCATTTTAATCGAGTGTCATGTTGGATGTTTAGTCAGCTAACACCACCACTTTCACTCCTCACTATGAATCAGTAATATATTAGCAAGCTAATGTTTGCTTGTTCAGTTGGTGCAGTCCACAGTTAAATCTGGTAGTTACTGGGTGTATTTCTCAACAACTAGGTAAGAGATAGTTTAAATGCCCACATTGAACACGTGCAGCTCACTAAAGTTTTGAACAGCTGGTGCAACCACAAGAAAGCTATGAGACATTAGCAGTTGATATATTAGCTAAAACAAAAACAGCAGAACTGTACGTGGTGCACTCTGCTCTGTGAATCTCACAGTTGACCAAAGAGCGCTATCTCACACAAATCACCGTCAGAGGAAGCTGACACGAGTGAAAGGTTTAAGAGCTTCTAAGCCTCACTGTTATCCTGGAAATCTCAGTGTGTAATAAACAATCCTTTTTACCTTGGCTGACTGTTTCTTAACAGTTAGCACAGTGAGACTGATAACAGTTAAACACTAACGTGACACCCAACCCGTTTGATTGTTTAATTTCGAGACCAAAGAGAAACAGTTTACGAGCAATGAATGAAAGATTGGTCTTTGACCCTGCTAAGTGCTTTTGTAACTGCAGAGCTGTCACTTTGCAGTCAGTTAATTTAGTTTGAACTCTAATTCAGAGATTTTTCACGACCAGCTTTGCCCTTGGTGCAAATGTATTAAAATACTAAAGATGCAAATTGAACATTATTTTGAGTCTTTTTATACTTTATTATATTAACTCGGCCTGAAAACAAGATATGGCAACAAAACTGCTAAATACTATGTCTCTTTCCAAGGGAAATGAATTGATTATG
Source organism: Chaetodon auriga (assembly GCF_051107435.1). Lineage (NCBI taxonomy): Eukaryota > Metazoa > Chordata > Actinopteri > Chaetodontiformes > Chaetodontidae > Chaetodon > Chaetodon auriga. The sequence continues at coordinate 7,338,095 of NC_135088.1, forward strand.
CTACTGATCGCTCACCTCTGTGACAATGGTGGACTGGTAGATTTCCTTGCTGTATGTCCACCCCTCCACACAACTCTCCAAAGGAATTTCACTCACATTCACATCCACGTTGGGGATGATTTGATTTTGAGAGTACTTTGTGACAATATCAAGGTTAAGCCTTGAGCAAGAGCTGCGCTTTAAGATGCCATCGACTGTTTCCAGTGGGATCGTCACATTTCTCCACATCTCACTGATGTTGTAGTTTTCAGGGATGTAGCACTCATGAGGTGGCGTATCAGCAACAAATACTATATAGATGCCAGTAAACCCGTTCGGGAAGATGCTGATAGCAAGTGCTAAAAAAATCCTTCGCTGAAAGGCTCCCCAATTTCCAAGAAAAGATGTGATGCTGTCATAGTCTCTAATTTTTAAGTCGCCCATTGCCAAAATCTTCAATATTTAGAAAAAGAAAGAAGGTTAAAAAAAACTAAGCAGACACTTATTGGCAGGCACAAGAGAGAGTGAGCTCTACTACTCAATGAAATGCATTTGCAATGAAATGCATGCAGCTGAGTTCAGGTTTTATATGGCAGCTTCACCTCATGTGGGAGGTTACACAGTTACATACAGTGCTGTGACAACAAAAAAAGCATAAAGGCACTTGAGCTTACGCACAATTTGTTGTGCTAAAATTGCTTTCAGATATATGAACGTTTTAGACTGAGATGTTTTCTATCAAACTCAAGTAATAAGAAAATCATATTCATTATATAACACATAATGCAAGGACACAATATTCAACTTATCCTTGGAGAGGGAGTTAATCATTCTCAGGCTGAGGTGAAACATTAATGAAGCCTGCTACAGTAATTTCCAGTGATGAGTTTTTTTTGTTTTTTTTTTTTACAGTCAGATGATTCAAAGGTAACGTAGTTCGGACTCTTTTCTGCAGGTCCTGCAGGACAACAGCTCAGGAGGAGATCTATTCAGTTATTCAAAAACCATAATGAAATGCATCAGACTTTCTTCATTTTGAACACAATAACAAGCTGTTTCAAGCTGTAGCTTCAGGAATATGACCCACTGTAGGATGCTATTTTAATGGCACAACTGACAAGATCAGCACAAGGTAATGGTGGGGGTTGCATTTAACAATATGTACAACACACGGGGATAGTGTCTTAATTTGAAAACATCTGTACGACAGTTGTGTGCTACATTCTTTGAGGCATTTCAGGCAAGACTGACCAAAATATGTTGAGTCACATGATTGTTGGTTGCAGCATATAATTTTTAAACCAGTAAAATTAAATAAATAAATAAATAAATAAAATCTGCCTTACTCCAAAAGATGTCACCTTATCAATTTTTAAAATACTTATGTTCACTGGGGTCTTCACTCTTCCTTGGACCTGACACATGTCTGGTGTAACAGAAGTTTATCATTGTTTTGGAACCTAAACAATGATGTGATCTTGTTACACTTTAAACTTTGTGTCCATGATGTTCAGTGGCACGTTTTGCATGTACAAAGGCACGGCACTAGCAGGTGGCAATAATGAAAGGCGTAAAGGATAAATGTAGTATAAAGAGTGACAAAGTCTGCATAAAGGGAAGGGATGGGTCAAACATATGACTATCACCCAGGAGACTGCGTGAAGCCACTTTAACCGTACGTAGGTTAACTTACATAGAGTACTATGTGTTGTCTATAGTGTACTATGCAGCACCAAGTCCAAGTCAGGCATGAGGAAGGGGATTTTGTTATGAGGCACAGAAGTGAAAACAGACAAAATGCTGTAGGACAGAGAACAACTCAGTGCATGTCTAAAATTAGCAAGCATCAGCTAAAAAAAGAACAAAAAACAGGTGAAAAGGGCAGTTCTTGGCTGGACTTTTGGATCCCACTGTGAATGTTTTGGATTTGATTTTCAGATTTCAGATAACAAATTTCAAGCAGAGAAACATGCCATCCTTGTCTTTCCATCTTTTCTGTCTTAAATGTGAAGCAAGCAGCCATTGAGAAAAACTATGGACACAGACCTTGCACATCAAAGTTGTTTGTCTTTTCATAACTAACTGCGTCTAGAGCTGCAGGATGCTGATCTATAGAGCCTATATTATAAGAGAAAACTCTCTTTCAATTAAGCATCCATCAAGCTTTTGTCACCATACTGTTGTCTTAGTGGTATGGTGGTAGTATGCTGCGTGAGCTGACGCACAATTTTCAAATATATATACTTTTTAGCTTTAGATGTTTTCTGTCTCAGTAATAACAGAAAATCAGATTCATTATATAAGATGTAATATCATGTTAATCATTTTCAAGCAGAGGTAAAACATTAATGACGCCTGTCATTGTCTTTTAAAGAAATGCTTGAGTGAGCTTGAGTTGTTTTTCATAGACAGATGGTTTAAAGATAATGAATTTACGACTCTTTTGATCAGGTGATCATTTGTGCTCATCCATGAACCATCACAGACGACCAAAGTCCTGTTGGACGGCAGCCCACGAGGACTTTTGTTCAGTTATCAATAATTAAACAGAATTTATACAACCTTCATTTTGTAAGCAGTACTATTTGTGAGGGTTGCAGCTCCTGCTGATATAGTTATGGTTTTTAGCCATTGCTGTAGGACATGCTAGATATTATTTTAATAGCACAAATGTGAAGGTAAGTACAACAGAGTAAGTACAACAACGGGATCAGACAACGATTCTAGCCTGCTTTTGAGATGAGTTTCTTGCAGCTGACGAATTACCAGCATTGTGGCCAATTGTGAACAACAATTGTGAACCTATACCTGTGTAAAGTGACATGCTAAACAACCTGTCATGCAGCATCTGGATCACCCAACGAGGAGGAGGAGGAGTGATGCTGAAGTTGCTGCTGCCAGGTCCCTCGAGGAAACCAAGGCAGGGGTACTGTAGCCACAGTTCAACAAACTTTACCGCTCTTTCGTTGTCCCGCCTGACAGCAGCAAGCTCAGCATTCCTCCTCCTTCTCCTCTTCACCATGTTTACCTGACTGCGTTCTGGAGAGAGCACCTGATTGGTCAATGCTCAGGAACATGTCTGACAAGATATTCTTTTCGACAGGTCATTTTGCATGTCAAATATAATGTGTTAATTAGCGAGCCTTTGGACAGCGCAATGCTAGCTGTTTTGACCTGTTTCCAGCCTTCATGCTAAGCTAAGCTAATCGGCTGCTGGCTTACTGTACGGACAAAAAACAGCCAAATTGCTAAAATATTGCGAAGTGAAAAGAGCTTACACAGTAACACACAGAGAACCATATTAATTCAAGATATTTTAAGAGATGACAAGAACTGAGTATTAAGAGGGTTCATATGTTCAAATTTTAATTACACATAACGAGCGACAGAAATTAGAGACCAATCAGACAGTTTCAGTTTCATACAAACATTTTAAGATCTAAAAATTTTTCTAAAAAAAGCAAACATCGGCAGAGTAAAAAAATAAAGAGTTTTTAAAAATTGATAAAAAACAAAACAACAGTTCTTAGCAGTGGGCCTGTGGATCCCACCGTGCATGTTTTGGATTTTATTTTCAGATTTCAGATTATTACTTTCAAGCAAGAGAAATGTTCTTTCATTCGTTCTGTCTGTCTGTCTGTCTGTCTGTCTTAAAAATAAAACAAGGCCTCTTACAAAACTATGGAGTAAGAGTTGGCACATCACACTTGGCCTCGCATCGTATGGATGGTCTGCCACTTCCTCCATTTTCTACATATTTTGTCTTTTTCTGTCCGCTGCACAACCTGTAATAAAAAAAACAAAAACAAAACACAATGGTAAAAATAACAAAAGAGCAACACAGCTACTACATATACATCAATGATTGCTGACATATTCATATTTCGTAATTGTCTTTAAAAGAAAGACACAAACTTTAGCCTTTAACTAGTTATGACTCTCCTGGGTCTGAAACTGTTTTGCCTCACACAGTCTTGCATTTTACTTGATTTTATGCATTTTCATAAATTACTTTAAATTACTTCCCTGTCTTCTTTATGAAGCACATGGTGACATAAATGAAATGCACCTACCCCTGACATTCCTGCATCTGCTCCACTGTTTCTGGAAGAACTCTGTTGAGGGTCTCCGGGAGGAAGAAGTTCACCACAGAGGAGGCAATTGTGAGGCTTCCCATGAGAATATAAGGCAGAACCTTATTATAAGTACCTGGTAAGGAGCAAAATTCTACATTAGCAAATGACAAACTTCTAGTGGAATATAGATGAACATTCATCCAACATTCATCCAGTCATATACAGACTTTTGTTTGTTTTATTAGGTACATGTAGTACATCAATGCAGTGAATATGCAGTATCTTTGAGAGACACTGGACTCAACATCTACACACCTAAATAGATGACATAAGGAGCTGTGATACTGCCGATGCGTGCAGCAGAGGAGCACATTCCCATGCCGACGTTCCGGAGCACAGTGGGGTAAATCTCAGCCGTGTAGATGTAGACGATGCTGAAGGCCATGGTGAAGCCAAACTTCCCAGTCATTTCCAGTGCCAGAGCAATATACTGGAGCGCTGAAGAGCAAGAAGAAGAGTTTTAATTTAAAAAAGCTATATTCACTTAGTCTGGCATGAGCCATTTGAACCTCACAGGGTTGCTTGGGTGATGGTGAAAGGGTGAAGTCGCTAAGCTGATTAGGTATTGTTTAATATGTTATATATTAATGCCTTACAGCACTGCAGCACACTGTATACGTTAAAATTTAGCAGCACAGTTCCTTTACAGGTATTACTTCACTTCTCTTGCATCACTGTTCTTGAAAAAGGACCTGTACTTATATACTCATCACGTTTCCACTCCTCTGCGAACATGCTGTGGCTGACCTTGTGTCAAGCCCTCAGTGTTTCATATCAGTGTACATCTGTGATGAAAGAGCTTGCAATTGAATTTTGCATAACTGTATAGCTTGCACATTTCACACACCCTCTTATATGAGGCTTACTTCTTGGATAGACTTGCTCACAAGCTATATGTTGAACCATAGGTTGAATTTAATCCTCTTTTGAGCAGGAAAGACAAAGAAATAAAGTTGAGATTTATGACTGGACAAAGGTCACAAGATTGGAAAATGCACTTTCTAGGGTTGGTTGTGCAAATACTGCAACTTTGTTGAGAAAACCTGGTGGGGTTTGATACCTGAATACACACTGCTGCAGAGTCAGCATGGCTCTTAGGAAACAGAAAAAAGAAACTTTTAAAGAGTCACGTCACCCAAACAAATGAATCCTGTCCTTGAACGTTTCAGTTTTAAGCGATCATCATGCACATTGCTGTGTGTGTCACACAGGCTGACACAGTGTAATTTTACAAAAAAGAAGACTTACAGTCAGGGATAAACTGGATGAGAAGAAGAACGCCTCCTCCAATGACGAGAAACGATGACAGAAGCACTCTTCTTGGACATTTCCTCAGCAGCCAAGTAGAAACAACATAGGCAGGGACCTCAGTCGTCGCTGACAAGAAGCAGTTCATGAAGGGGTTCCCGCTCAGGTTGGAGGTGTTCAGGGATAATCCAAAATACCCAATGTTTATTGCCATCCTTCAGTGAAAGAAAAGGAAAGGTAATGGCACACATTAGTTTCATCGCATAAATGTCATGGGATGCATTTTTTGCATTGTACATTTTTCCTCCAGTTTGTTGTAGTTGTACACGTTGTGAGTGATCAAGGAAAAAACCTACCACAAAAGGAGACACATAAGAGTGATGCATCTGATGTTTTTGGATTTCAGAATATCAAGCATGGTGTATTTCCTGCTTGGAAGCATTGCCTGTGGTCAAAAAAACAAACAAAAAACAGTGAAAACAAGGTAATTTATGTGGTTATTGTGGTCCAGACTTGCCCACAGAATTTGTCAAATATGTTATGAACTGTGAAATTACATAAGTACTGTATGCTTAATTTCAAATACAAATGAATGATTTCAGGATAAAAACAATAAGGAATAATGTCTTTGGCTGCAATAGTAACATGAAATGTTGCTATATTTCAAAGGTCGATGAGATTTCCAGTCACATGTGAAGACACTATTGACCCAAAAAGGGCTTAATAATTCAAATAAAGAAAAATAAATCACCTCGTTCCCTTTAAAAATGACTGCTGGTGCTTCAACTTTATTTTTCCTTGCAGCATCTCTCACTATGGCCTCGGCCTCCTGCACTCGTCCCTGAGTGATCAGCCACCGAGGAGACTCTGGGAGGAACCTGCACAATCAAGTCAAGTCAACAGATCAGGTGGTTGATTATAATATCTGATGAATCATGGATGCTAACAATGGCTCTATTATATTCATGCACAAAATATCAGCAAGTAGGGATTATAGGGAACGTACCACCACAATGGGATGTAGACCACAGCAGTCATGGACAGAACAGCAAGAAGAGTCCTCCATTCTCTGATGCCATAAGCAATCCAGGGTAATGTCATGTACCCAATGCAGTAGAAAAGAAAAGACCCGAGAGTTGTGAAGATCACTCGCATGGTCTGACTTAACACCTCCGTTCCTGATAAGATAAAATAAAATGTGGTCAGTGATGGGGAAGAGCTTGCAAACGGTAAGTCAGTAGACAGTAAAAGCCATTCTGAAATGAGTCAAACTATCGATTCATGCAGGCAACAAGAGTCCCTGACAAAAACAGGACGAGGAGTGGTTTACAATCATACCTAAGACAAAGGCCGAAATATAGATGGAGATCTGGGAGGCTCCAACGAAGAGGAACATGACGCAGAACATCCTCCATGACTGAGAGAAGGACTGAAGCAGCACTGAGAAACACTGGGCCGCAAGAGAGATGAAAATGACCTTCTTCCTCCCAAACCTGAGTGGAAAAGAGCAGCATGTCATTTGAAGTCAGAAGCACAGTGCATTTAGAAAGTGTTTATGCTTATACTGAAACCCCCAATCTGAAGAAATGCAGCTGAGCAGTGATCGTAAACAACAGCAACAGGTTTTTTATGGCCAAACGGAGGACTGCTCTTGACTGGCTGCCTAACTTCAATCTAGTGTTTGAGACCAGGCAGAGCATCATAAAGGAAGATATCAAGTGTCTGCTGATGTCTGTGAGTAGCAGACTGCACCCAGTCAATGACTTCTGTCAACCAAATGTTATACATATTATTCAAATTTAGATTACGCTGGTTATAACTTTATATGACTTAAAATTTGGAGAGCACCATAAGTGTAAAAAGGTCTTCATTCCTCACTGTAGGAGCAGGTGTTATGGACTTAAACATACTCAAATTGTAGTTGATTTCAGTTCAGTTCACTTCAGATCTGGCTGTTTGTAACCATTTGTCTTATTTTTTTGGGCCTCCCAGCAAGGAACGGGAAGCTGAAACTTGGTTGGATTAAGCTGAAACTTTTTGCAACTGGTTTGATACAACAGGCAACCAAACTGCTGATATCATGCCACATGACTTTTGATTAGGTACAACTGTGACTTACCTCAATCCAAGACAAGGATTTCGTGGTTTGGTTTCTATAATATTCCAGGTTAATTAAATAGCTTTGGGCAAAAAGTGAATTGAAGTGTGAAGTGTCTGCCCTTCTATGTGACGATGAGCTCTGATTTGAGACAAACTATTTCACATTAACTCTGTGATTAAATCTTTGTGATCTTGTGAGGACAGCCCAGACCAGCCCTGTGAGGAGTCACACCTGTACCAACACAGGAACCTCGCTCGCTCCTCAGCCGCTCTTCCTGTTGTATATTGTGTAAATCTACTCAGACTTGTAAATAGAGCCACACAGACCCTTTCATGTTACTTGTATTTCATCCTGACCAGAACTTCAATCTGGCTGACTGACTTTTACAGCCTGGTGTGAACTCCTGTCTGCACTGTGACTTGAATAAAACAGTCACTCCTTGTCCCTCCTCAAAGCTACAGTCTACATAAAGTTTTCCATATAATGACATGACAAGATACTGTGCAGATTTATTAACTTCTTCTCCTGAACTGCTGGCAACATACAGTTCACATATAACCTTCAACAGCTTTGTTTCGGTCTTTAACATCTTCAGTGTAACACAATGATCAAAAAGATTAAAGGCCTCAAAGCCCCTCACCCCCTCTCTCTCAAGCATTGAGTGCACAGTTTTCACAGCTGCGAAACAGCTGAATAGTTAAACACAGCAGCGCTCCTCGCTGCTGCGTCCAGAGCCCCCTGCTTTTCCACAATCAAAGGTACACAACAACTGATATCTGCCAAAGCCGGAGCCTCACCACAGCTAACATCACACACTCTAAACTCTGCGGTATTATTCTCACATCTGTCAGGATCAACAACTTTTCTGTGGCAGAAAACACACAGCACCCACTTCACGTGCTACTCCTGTCTGCTCGATCGAGCTGATCTGCATTTGGTTTCCACAGCCAGGAAGCACACGCAGTTCTCCAGGACAGTGCTGAAATAAAACAATGCTATAACTACTAACTAAGAAAGAGAGCATTCATATTTGAAATTGAAGTTACAGCACCAGTGGTGAGATGGTTATGTGATCTTATAGCGATAATTTCAGACTCTAAATGTTAAAAATCGCCTCCAGACCTGTTTTAAGTCGTGCTGTATGGAAAATATATCGTATCCTTTAAATCACACCTAATCCAATTTCAGAGGTTTAACTGCTGGACACAAGATGTCTCCAACTTCACTGTGAAGTCCATCCTCTGTGTTTGTGCACTGCAGGCATTATGTAATATTATAGATGTGCTCCTGACTGGATCTCTCCGTCATCCCAGACTGTTTAATATGTGTCAAACCATCGCTTCAAAGCTCTTCTGTCTCACTGAAAACAAATCATCTCCTCAGCTTCAACAGTAGATGGCGCTGTTGTTATGATAATAGCAGCTTATCAGGCCCAGGCCTGCATGCCCACTGGTGTCAATCTTCACTTACTGCACTGATCATTTTCTGTTTTTCTGAGCAAACTTTCAGCTACATTTCCTGAATGGCAAAAGCAACTAGATAAAAACACACCAAAAGTATGTAGAAGAAGACAAATCTGTCTTATTGTATGTCTATGGTTCATGTTGGATGCTTACATGGGTGCATTTTAGGGGATTTTACTGATAAATAAGGGTGAAATACCTGTCAGAAAGCTGGCCTGAGATCAGGGAACCAAGAAGGTATCCCACAAAGAGAGTCGAGGAGGCAAAGGGAACTTTCCACTGGTTGTCACAAACAAGGTCCCACTGTGAAAAGACGGGAATTACACATATTTAAAGACTGAAAACTTTACGAACAACTAACAGCTCACACAGAAAACACACACACGCACACTGACACTAACCTCGGTGACTATGTTGGATTGGTAGATCTCTTTGCTGTAGTTCCATCCATCCAAGCATCCCTCCTGCTCCAGGCTCGTGAGGTTGACATCCCTTCCAGGAATATATCCCTCAGCGGAGAGATTCCTCACCACGTCCAGCCTGTATCTGCTGCACTGGCTCTGCACCTCCTCACCATCCACTATCGTGAGGGGGATGATGGCATTTCTCCACTCCTCAGTTAAGTTAAGGTCTGGAATGAGACAGTGGTGTTTCGGAGCTGCCCCTACAAACACTATGTACAATCCGTTGAATCCAGTTGAGACAAAAACTGTATTCAGGAGGAAGAATGTGGTCCAGAAATAAGGACCAGTCTGCCCCAGGAATGCTGTGTCTTCATCATAGTCTCCCATTCTTTAAAAAAAAAAACACCTCCCTGCTTTTAAGGGAGAGAAAAAAATGCTCTGAAATTCTTCAGAGTATGAGACGTGGTCTCCCTCTTAAAGTCTTCAGCTTAGCACCAGAGTGGCAGGGCTGAGCTCCCCGTGGGGCAGACTGAGCTGGTCCCTCAGTGGGACGGAGTCACAACTGAAAAACTTCACTTTCCGCTCCTGAGAGTCTCAAACCTTCTTTTCCTACAGTGACACTGTTGCATCCAGTTTGTGAGCAGACACAATTTATTCGAGGTCAGAGAATGGGAGACCGCTCACTCACTCACTCACTCACACACTGATTGGATTTGATTTACTGAAAGACAAATGATCAAACGCCTCAGAGTGGCCCATCTATCTGCCCAGCCCCCGCACCACTGTGGTCAAAGTGGTATTTTCTCTACACAACATTCCACACTTTTAAATACCCCAAAGACGTGCACGTGCCTGTACTCTAAATGTTGCTAAGTAGCATTAAGACTCCCACTGGACTATTTTAAGCCACACTGCGGAGCCAAGAGGCCAAGAGCAATCCTGTATGTAGACTTTAAATTGTAATAATATATATTTCCATTTAACTATATGCAGAATGAGCTGCTCAGTAACACATTTTAGCCTGTTGCATGAATATCTTCATAGTATACCCAAAGTCATTGGTGGGATGCAACTAAGTCCTGTACTTAAGCACAATTTTGAGGTACTTGCGCTACTATTTTATGCTGTTCAATACTTGTACTCCGCTACATTTTGGAAGACAATATTGTGCTTTTTACTCCACTACGTTTATTTTGACAAAATGAGTCACTTATACAAAATATAAATCAACTAAGAAATTGTGATGTTTTCTTATAGATCAATCTACCAGCAATATTCAAAGTAGGTGAAATTACTCTTTACGAGCTGTAACATGAGTGATGCTTACACATTAATGCAAGTATAACCCAGTGATATTAAACAGCACTTTTTTAAATTGGCCATTCTGCATAATGAGTACTTACTGTATACTTTTGGTACTTTTAAGTATATTTTGATGCTAACACCTTTGTATTTTTATTGAAGCAACATTTTGAATTCAAAATTCTTACCTCTAACTGAGCATTACTGCAGTCTGGTCTGAGTACTTCTTTCATCACTGCTTATTGTTTCTACTAACCTTTATGTGTATATTTCCTGAATTTACCGTACTTTACTGTCTACTGTGCTACATAACAGGTAAATGCAGGCGATACTCCTCAGGTCACAGACTGACGCCATTAAACAGTTTAATCAGCACCTGCATGAAAGCATGATGGTGAGTCAAGACAAGATTACGATTAAGTGATTGGCGTCTTTCATCAGTGAACACACCAAATGGCTTTGAGAAAAACCCAATCAGAAGATGAAAACAATGCAAAGCAACAGTTAAGATGCTCACATGTTACCGTAGGTTTAATATTGGAGTAAGTTAGTGACTGTATCCAAACCAAGTTTCTCGTAAGTGGATAATCAGCTTAAATGATTTATTCTAACCAAGTTATGATTACCATGTGACAAAACCTCCAAACCGAGTTAAGAGTGGATTTCCTCATGCACAAAAAAGCAAGTGCCTTGCTCAAGAGCACTGTAGCAGGGGAAATTCTTTCCAGCTCCAGGTGTCTTCAGGTGACCTATACGCTAATTTATTGCAGGAAACAGTAAGAGTTGGACTTATTTCATGTTAAAGCAAACCAAAAACATTGATTTGACAAGAGTTTGACACATATTTAGATGGTCAACAGATGGTGCACTTACCACTCCTGAAGTCATCTCATTTGATCATTTGGTCCTGTCACTGAAGGTGAATAAAAAGTGAAATACCCCAAGACAGTATCTGCCTGTTTAATCTCAACCAGTGGAGGAAACAGCACATCCCTCACTTTCACATCAAAGCTGGAAACCAGCCTGTATGTAATCATTAACTTGGACTTTCACAGCATGTAAAGTAATCACCATCAACACCAGATTTTAGGAGCCTGACGCTGAGAGGGTCATGGTTTACACAGTCTTTCATGGTTTTAATGACTGTGAGTGAAAGTGACTATCCAGCATGTGGCTTGTAAGAAGAACACAAACTGTTTATGTTAGGTGATTGTTATAAACAGGGATGGCTCTCACATGACCAATCACTTTTATTAATTAACCCTGATGAATTTTGTGGTTGCACATGGGTGTTGAGCAGATGTGGCTTTCAGCTGCTGCTAGAAGAGCAACAGATTCACACAGGTTGATGTTCTCTGCAGGACTGAGATTTAATTGAGTCTTGATTTATTCTTATACAGGCAAGATTAGCATTGGATGATGCTATTTTTATCTTTGAATGTGGGACTCATTGCAAACAAAATGAAATGACATACAATACGGAGAAATCTGACAGCGACAACATTAAGGCAGTTTTCCTGCTGCTTAAATACAAATACTGACTGGATCTGGGCATAATATCAAAACTAATTTCAGCTCAAGCTGTCTTTGTTGATATTCTATTGCCAGTTAGCACAAAGAGTGGAAATGGGGGGGAAACAGCTAGCTTACCTCTGATGGAAATACAATCCAGCTACCAGCACCTCTAAAGCTCACTCTAATCAAGAAGTTATATTTTGTTTGATTATTGTCTGCAAAAACATGCAATTTTTCTCTTTGTATAGATTCAAGAAAGCTGGATATAATTTGTTAATTGGTGAGCTTTAGAGGTGCTGGTAGGTGGACTTTGTTACTGATGGACAGAGCTTGGCTGTCTCTAGTCTTTGTGCTAAGCTAAGAAAACCAGCTGCTGGAGCCTCTCTAATATTTACTGGACAGTGGTATCCATCTCCTCATCGAGGTTAAATCTCCAGCAGAAAGTGCGTCAATGCATTTCCCAAAATGCCAAACTGTTCCTTTGAAGCATCACATTATCAGCTGTTGAGGAACTGAGTGTTTTGGCTGTGTCCAGTCACTTGTGTGTGGGAGGCAGAGAGGCGCTGGACAGGCCAAAGGCAGTGTCTGCTGGTCTGGGAAGGGAGGCGAGACACCTTAAAGGAGCTGTAACAAAAGTAAAAGCGGGGCTTTGTCTTCTGACCTTGGACCAAAGATAATTTTTCACTGTTGTCATGTTGGAGATAAAAGGGTACAGAGTGCATCTACGTCTAGTGAGGCATATAGGACGTGTGGAAAATCACAAATTCTGGGTTGTGTTGTGCTGCACTCTCTCTCCCTCTGTCGCGTGATGATGGACTTCTCCAACACATCAGTTTGTGTTTTGATGCTCTTTGATTCGGCTGTCTGGATTAAAACAAGTTTTCTAGCGCCTCCAGCTGGAGCGTGAAAACATGCCTGCGTGGTGATGCCACTGACTGCTTTCATTTTACACCGCAGATGGTTGACAAATCATCTCACACCAGCAGGTTATTCAATCTTCAATTTGATCTAATTTACATTTATTTTCTACGATTTGCAAGGGAGTGTTGGAGGGGGAAAATATGGAGGAGCTGAGTTGTTGCTTCCATGATACATTAGTCGTAAATAGCTCACTAATGGTAAATATAAGCAGAAACTGCACATAAGGCTGCCTCACCCGAATGTACTGTAACATATGTGGATGCTAATTATTAAATTTGGCTTCACTTTTTATGAAAAAGATGATGATGGGATGAAGATGGACAAACTATAAATTATGTTCCACGTTGTCACAGTGGAATACTCACAAGGAAATTAAATATGTTATCACAGCTGGACTTTATGTTGAAACAGAAAAAAACTCCAAAGAACTGTAATATAAGGCCTGATAAATATTTTGGGAGTAACAGGCGACTTTAATCTAGTGTTTGGCTTTAGCCTAAATTTGGATCTCGGGTTGTGCCTTTAAAGATCAGTTAATTTTTGGTGGGTGGGATGGTTTTGTAGCTGAAACAAAACCACTGCTTTTGAAATGCCCACTTCAAAGTCTGCTTTTACCTCTCGCCCAGTCTGTGCGCCCGTCGCGTAAAGCAGTCACCAACATGACCGACTATGACGCTGCAACCGCCTTCCTCGGAGAATGGGGACGTTTCCAACAGCAGGTGTTTTTCCTCCTCTGTCTGACCATCATCCCGAACGGTTTCACCGGCCTGTCCATCGTGTTCCTCGCGGACACGCCGCCCCACCACTGCCTCATCCCCGCGCAGGTCAACCTCACCGCGGCGTGGAGGAACAGCAGCATCCCGCTGGAGGAGGACAAACACGGCGGCGCGCTGGTGCCCAGCAAGTGCTCCAGATACAAGCTTGAAGAAATGCTGAGTTTCTCGGACAGGGGCTTGCTGCCCGGCGTCGATGTGAATCTGTCTAATGTGGCAACAGAGGGCTGCTTGGACGGGTGGGAGTACGACCGGAGCGTGTACGTTTCCACCATCGTAACTGAGGTTGGTACACCTGCGCTGGTCCTCCGCTCAGAGGAGGCTGCGGCTGCTTCCATGATGAGGAGAACGACTTGATATGCCGGTGTTACAAGCATGCAGGTTCAAGGCATGTAGCGCTGCCTTTAACAGAACAGGCTGAGTCTAAAGCCACTAAAACACAAAGGCTGCACTTAACAATTTACGTTTCAAATTTTCAATCAATTTCAATTCGATTTTATTTAAATAGCGCCACATCACAACAGAGGTTGTCTCAGGACACTTTCCACAGAGCTGGTACAGACCTTACTCTTTATCGACAGATACCCAACAATTCCCTCATGAGCATCGCACTGCGATTTGAGTGAGTTCGAGGTGCTCACTGTGCTCATCCTTGACCACAAAAATTACATTTATGTCAGATTTGATGTTAGAATAGATTTAGATATTTTCCCGATCAATAAAAAATGCCTGAACACTGCAGATATCGGAATGTTAATGTTAACGCAGGTGTTTCTAATATTTTGTCTACCCTCATTAGATACATGTTTGAACATAATACTCGAATTGGAAACAGTCTCAATAAAAGTTATTTAAATTCTACTAATAATAATATTGTCATGATTATTTATTGAATCATTTTTTCCATTTAGTTAGTACTTTGGTTCTGTGAGGAATGTTTTTGATGCGAAGAAATTGTAATTTCAGGATGCCACACTTTTTGTGCACTTGATGTACTCTGACTTGGATACTGCATGTGTGTGTGGTTTTTTTTTTTTTTTTTTTTTTGCAGTGGGACCTGGTGTGTGATGACAGGTGGAAGAACCCGCTGACTTCCTCTCTTTACTTCTGTGGAGTTCTCACCGGCTCCTTCATTTCAGGACAGCTCTCTGACAGGTTATGGACAAAAGATGTCACTCAACACATGCATAGTATATATTCCTTTATATATCATATCATGTCATGGTCCTGCTCACATCCTGAGTTATCATAAATGGGAACTCCATGGATTTTACATGCCAAAGTCAGTTTACTGGTCTTAGGAGGGGTGCTGTGTGCAAAACGTTGTATGAAGCCATTTGTGGCTCCAGAGGGAGCTGCACACAATCTGATAAATGACCTCAGGCGATGTCACTTGAGTCAGTGTAGGTGGGGCCAGCGACTTAATGCGTGAATGATAAAAAATCTAGGAGTTAGAAAGTAGTCATGTTACCAGACCTCTGCAGTCCGCTTCTCACCTCTGCTCAAGGCTACATTAGCTGCTACAAGCATAACACACCCAAATCTCCAAACAACCTAGTCAGCAATAGAGCTCCATTGTGGGTTATGTAGTCACAAAAACAACAGGCAGGGGCGCCCTGGTAACTCACCTGGTACAGTGTGTACCATGTATGAGTCCTGACTGCAGCGGCTCCAGCCTGGACCCTTTGCTGCACGTCATCCCTTCTCTCGCCCCTGCTGCTGGAGACAAGGTTAATGAGGGCAGTGAGATTTGACCAGTGTACCGTCCCATGAACGCAGCATGCCGACTTGGTCTTTAACCTGTGCTTTGTGTCATGTTCAGGTACGGGAGAAAAATAGTTTTGTTTGTTACCATGGCAGTCCAGACAGTGTTCACGTTCATCCAGGTCTTCTCCCCATCCTGGACCATGTTCTGTGCTGTCTTCTTTATTGTCGGCGTGGGACAGATCTCCAATTATGTGGCTGCGTTTGTGCTCGGTACCTTTTGCTCATTAATTCTCAGATGTGTTGAGTTGCTAACTTGATCTTGGTGACTGTAATTCACTCCTGGTGTTCTGGTGTTCTCTCTTGTGTTAAGGAACTGAGATATTAGGCCAACGTGTTCGGACAATTTACTCCACGGCTGGTGTGTGTCTTTTCTTTGGACTGGGCTACATGCTGCTGCCGCTGTTTGCTTTCTTCATCAGAGACTGGAGGATGCTCCTCCTCAGCCTCACGCTGCCTGGCTTGCTCAGTGTGCCTCTCTGGTGGTAGGTGGGTGTGTTTGTCTGCGTGGGTTTTTTTTATTTTTTAAACTTGATTTTTAATACGTCAATCTGGCTGTCAATCAGTTGTCATCATTTCAGCAGAAGTGACGATCTGGATAGTTGGATTTGCACTTTTTTTTAGAACTATCAGTCAATTGCTAATTGAGACACCATTTATTTCACTTAGATCCATTTTGATTACTTAAATCATATTTCAAACAAAAATGCCAAAGGTTTTTATGGTGAAGTAAATATTTTTTGGGTATTTTTTGGTGATTTAAAGACATACTTTAAAGACATTGGATATTTTACAATTTATAGACTAAATAAATGAAATAATCAATAATAAAATAATAATAAATTGCATTTTAAAGTTATGTGTGTACTGCCAGTCAAACATTATTTGCCTATAGCTTTACTGAAGGCTTTACAGCTCGTGTCAGGCAGGTTTTACTTTTATGGAGGCACAAGGAATCAAAATAAGGAGAAAGAAAAGCCTCAATAGTACTTTTGCTGCACAGCGTTTTCCCCATTTTTACCGCTGTCTCTCTGCTGTGTAATGAGGCAGGTACATCCCAGAGTCTCCTCGCTGGCTGCTCTCTCAGGGAAGAGTAGAAGAGGCTGAGGCCGTAATGAGGGATGCTGCTAAGAGGAACAAAATCGAGCCTCCGCCGGTCATTTTTAGTCCTTTGCAGGTGAGATCTCACCGGAAAAACCTGCTTCTCTGATTAATTAAACAAGGTGCTTGTGGTAACCAGATGTAGGTTAATAATATAATCAGTTCATAGTTTGTTAGTTTCAGTCTTTGTGGTTCACTGCAGTGCGATGTAATCATTTACTATTCTGCACACACTCATCTGGATGGCAGCTGACCGAGACTGTACCAAGATTTAGCCAACAGATTTTCCTAAAAGTATCTGCCAAAACATCCGACTTTCAGGTATGACTGAAGGAAGTCTCCTCAAATTACAAAGTGCAGAATGACTTTTATGTACCACCTCTTCTTTTTTGTTATAGTAGTTATTTTGCTGTGTAGTATATTTGTGCAGTTTTTATGCATAAAGCCTTTTACAATGGAAATATATGGAGTTACAGGGAGAAGTGTTAAAAAGCAGTTATATATTAAAGTGGGTGTTGCTTTTCCTTCATGAGAGCAGACTGTTTTAAACTTCTCTTACATAAGGACTTTTACCCAGGAACTTTCTTTTCGAAGCCTTCCCTTTCAGTGATAAAAACACACTACAGGCTATTCCCTCAACAGTCTTGCTCTGTTTCTGCATGCATGTCCTAAATACTGCCACATTTTTATAGAGAAAAACTTTTTTCATTCTTGATAAACCCTATAATTTGTACCACTGATCTTTGTTTTGCCTCTTGCTCACTGCTGGAAACTGGCAGCTGGAAACTGGCACAAGGCAGAACTTCAAGTCCTGCTTTTTGGCAGCCTTTTCGTACTACATGCTGAATCAAAGTCCACTGCCGCTTAAGCAGGGTAACATGCTGTGGTAAAGAAGTAACATTAATGCATGAATATGTTACAAATATATAGATGGGTTAGGGTTAGGGTTACAAAAAATGAATCTTCTAAACATCAGCCTGACTGATGCTTGACTTTTGAGGGTGATAACAATATTTGAGAGTTAAAAAATTTGACGATAAAGTATTGGCTTGTAGCAATTTTAACATAAATAATCTTCACACGAATCCCTTTGACTTGTTAAAGAATTGTAACCCAAGGTAGATACCATGCAGGGCATTTCAGAGTGTAGAAATAAAGCAGTGCTCTCTGGTGGACAAAGTCTGACACTGTCTAAATGTCCTCAAACGTCTAGTTTCTGTACTGCAGTGTCTTGCTAACATGTACACCATCATAAGCTAACCTCAGCTGATTTTTTGCAGTCTGGCTCTATTCCTGATGATCACAGGCATTTTTGCCCCCTCAGTTTTTCATTGCACGTTGAACTTTTGCCTCCATTAATCCTGGCTTTTGGGTACAAAGTGTTTGCACACAAGCACATGCATGTGTTCACTCAGCAAGTGGCCATGCATTCACATGCTTCTCTCTTATGAAATTATTTCCAGACCGATGGCTCTGCTTGTTAAGTGTTTGTTGTTCCACGTGCTCTGCTGCCCCACAGAAAGAACTTCAATCCGAAAGGGGGAGAGCCCACAACATCTGTGACCTGCTCCGCTCTCCAAACATCCGCTCCATCTCTGTCACGCTGTGGCTGGTCTGGTGAGTCCCTGCTGTCCCACCTGACCTCCACACTCAGCGCAGCGACCTCCGCACACATAAATACACACACCTAAGCACACACATGTAGACCTATACCGTGCACCCTTTTAAGCTTTGACAAATGCACATTCTCACATCTTCAGCCTGTTCATGCTTCACCTTTGACCACGTGTCAGCCCATTTCACTAACAACAAATAATGACCTGCCAGATGCTGTGAAGCCTGCAACTAAGGACAGAATCAGATTTTATGTAACTGCACAGTATGCCTGTATTTTTCCTGCGCTCACTTCCTTGCCAAGTCTGAAAACATTCAGATTTTTGTTTAATTAGTTAGCAGTTCCATTTAGTCTTGTGGAAAAAAGTCATTACAGCTGAATTAACTGCCTTAACAATCTCTCTCCTAGTGGCATTTCTGCCTCTTCTGCAAATTACTTTCTCCTAAAAAAAATTGATTCATGTTGCTTTGAGTGCAATTTCTGAATTGGCTATGATTGAAAACTTTTTTTTTTTTTATTGCAACACGTAAAAAGCCTTGTTAAGAAATACAGGGTTCCTATCCACTGAAACTTTAACAGGGCAAACAGAAGCGGATCAGAACAAGGCTTTGTTTTAAAATATGACCAGTTACAACGGAGGAAAATAAAAAATAAAGGCCTGCATCTAATACAAGCCTGCTTCAAATAAAGGCCTGATACCTTCTGTATACTGTTTGAGGAAATATGGTAATCACAAGTTTATGTTTCTGATTACATTGTAGTGTCATCCCATAGACCTACACAGGTTAATAAACACCTTCTAGTTTGACATTTATTCTCAACAATTATCCCCATAGGAACACCTTGACCATCGCTTACTTCGCCCTTTCCCTGAATACGGCGAACCTTCACGGTAACGCGTACTTCAACTGTTTCCTGTCGGCCGTAGTAGAGATGCCGGCGTACACTTTGTCGTGGATTATGTTTCGCTGGTGTTCCAGACGACTGAGTCTTTTCTCAACCCTCTTCATGGGAGGATTGTTTCTACTCTTGATACAGCTCATACCAGCAAGTATGACACTTTTTAACACTGGATTAATATCGCCTTGATTGATGTTCCTTTAAGAAAGATCATTATTATACCAAGATGCAAAAACATTGTTTACTTGTTCACACGCAAGCAGATAGACATGCAGATAACTAACTTAACTTATTTCTAACTTATTTAACTAATAACTCACATGTAACCTAACAATGTAATGTCTTATTCCCCGTAGACCTGATTTATCTAGCCATAACGCTTGAGATGATGGGGAAATTTGCGGTGACGACGGCATTTGCTATCGTGTATGCATACACGGCAGAACTCTACCCAACTGTACTAAGGAATACTGCATTGGGTGCCTGCTCTATGGCCTCCAGAATAGGCAGCATCATCGCCCCATACTTCATTTACCTAAGTAAGGATACTGCCCAAAGTACAGTAAGTTCACTCATCCTCATGAGCTGTCAGTGTGGTAGTTTGATGGTGGTTGGAGTTTGAAATGTGATTTTCCACCTCTGCACTTCCTCATTTCAATCATTAATTACCTCTAACTGAAACATGAGAGCAACAGTAAACACAAACAACATGTGTGTGAATCCCCTCATGAATCTAATTTGTCCCATTTTCACGGTTCTTCAGATGCAGTGAAACAGACATTTTTAGTGGCGAGTTTATTTCCTTTACTTCCATAGCACCTGGGACGTTCACTCATCTGATACGTCACAAAAATTTTCCAATGCGTGGAAGTGACTGGAACTATTTGGGCATGAAAAGCTGTTTCTCTCCCATCTCTAACACTGTTAGAAATAAGGGGCTAACAAAAAGCTGGTGCCTCCACAGAAACAAAACAACAAGAACAAAGCTGAACAAAAGCATAAAAGCAGGCTTGATTAGCACTCAGATCAGACAGACCGGCCTGCTGAAAATCCCAAAGTTTCTCTTAAGATTTAGTAGATTGGATTTAAACTACTGATGTAGCCCCATCAAACTTCTTTAAGTCTCTCCAACTTTTGTTTTCAACTGCTCTCCGGCACCATTGTAGCCGAGGTTGTTCTTCACTGCTTCCTGCCTCCTCTGATGTGTTGCCACAGGAAGCTATTCCATTTCACTGCCTTACATCCTGATGGGAAGCCTTACAGTTCTGTCGGGGTTGCTGAGTCTCCTGCTGCCTGAGAGCTATGGAATGCCTCTGCCTGACACCATCACTCACATGCAACACTTCCCCGGGTAAGACTACCCCTCCCTGTCATCGAGCATCCTGGAGAGCAATGCTATGAGAGGTTTAGATTGGTCATTAGTTTCTATTTTTGTACAGTTCTCACCCTCTGTGTTGATTTTGGTTTAGTTTCAGTCCATTTGCCTGGGTTTTAATTTTCTAATGTCACATACTCTCTTACTCAGATCTGGTTCATTCATTGTTCAAGTGCCTGTTTTGGTTAAAAGAAATGATTAACTTAACTGTCACAAGGACAGAAACATTTGCCCTTTGACTGTTTTACAATTCAGCTGAACTGAGCATAAAATGATGAGACTGCAGCTGCTCAATAAGTAACTACTGGCAGTCCAAACTCTGTGCTCTCCACTCATCTGTCCTGTCTCATGTCAGCACTCCGGCGGATAAATTCCTACCACAACCACAAAGAGGCAAACAGCACACTGTAACAAACTGAGCTGAACATAAAGGGAGTAGTTTGACATTTCCAGAAACACACCTCTTTGCTTTCTTCATCGAATCATGTCACCAGCGATGATTCTGGATGTTGGCACAGAAATATCGGCTGAAATCTGACACAATTGCTGGTATAAATTGGTCAATATAGAAAGGTAACCACTATAATATTGTCACTGGCCTGTCACTGTTTTCAGTGGGTTTACCCGTGTTTAAAAAATGCATATATGTGCTGATTTTGGTAGACGAGTGCTGCCCACCAGGTTCACCTGAATCAAGTTGAACAATAGGCCTGGACAGCATCATTCTGTGCGTCATTACTTTAGCTGTATTTGTGTGTTTGTGCTCTAGATGTTGTAAGAAGACCCCTTATACGCTCACAAGCACAGAGGAAAAGGAAAACACTGCTGAAAGGAAGTCTCCGGTTGTCCCTTGAACAAGGAGCAGCTCTGACAAAACGGATGGAGGTGACTGATCGGACAAACATTGTGTCTCTGTCCATATGATGAGACTTCAACAGCACCAGGGAACATGACAGTAACTTAAATAATATAACGGTGCCTTCACAGAAGTCAAAATACTGTGAAATGAAAATGTAACAATCATCATTGCAGTTGTCATCATGCTCATGTCATACGGCTGCTCACTTTGGTAAAAGATGAAAATAATAGCAGCACACAGCATACACATAAAATAAAGTTTCTAATATTCTGATATAATTTAATCAGAACCAGTGGCCACATTTAGGTTTTATGGCACGGCGCACCTTTGGCTTGACATTTAACACTTGAATATTGGATATTTTGAATAAATTTTTGTGATTTGACATAACATGCTGATACTTCCAGAGAAAGTCCAGGAGATGAGAGGAGTAACAATAAAATATAAGTAAGGGAAAAGAAGCAGAGAAACTGAGATATATGCAAAAATAACTAATTATTAACAAATTAAATCGAAACTACAACATAAGCACAAAGCAAGGTTAACTTAAAAACTGAAAGGGATAACAAACAAACAACAGACAATACAAATATCACCCTCCCTCCATAGAAAAAAAAGGAATTTGCAGACCCAGGGACACACACAAGCCACCTGCTAGCAACACACACAACCTAAGCTACCACATGCAGCCTGAACTGCCAAAGTCTCACCTGGTGTTTAATCCTCCAGGCCCTGATGAGCGATTGATAACAGCTGCATTCAGCCACTCACTGCAGCTGCAAGGGAGGAAAGAACGGGCTGTGGAGAGACAGCAGAAGGAAAACACACATGACAAATGACACATGCACAGCGTCCGTGCACAATGTAACTTACTGCAAAAAGTCCAATGATCAGCTACATATGTGAAGCTTTAATTCTTTTAATTTCACTTCTTACAAAATAGTTCATGTCATTTGATTAAATCTGCTTGTACCGAGTGACATTTTTTCATAGAGATAGTAAGAACAGCATACAGTAGGAATGATGTTCGATAACAATATTTATTAATTAATAACTCATTCAAAATGCTTCAGACAATCAGAGTTGACTTTCTTAGAGCACTGCAGGTTTTTGTGTGTTATTTTGTTTTCAGCACCATTTTTAGCATTCAGCGTAGAGGAAAACTAAAAAACTGCAATGTTTGAATATTTTTTTCACTGTTACCAACTTCGTTATCATCATCATGAACAGGTATGACCAGCGCAAAGACTCTTGCCGCCACTGTCACAGCCTCTCAGAGTGATGGTGATAGTGTTGATGATGACTGATTCGGGGGTAATATTAAAAGAATTATCTGGAACATTTGGTGTCTTTGTTTCAATTGTCTTGTCTGAGCACTCTGAAAACCTCAGGCACATACTTAAAGCTGTATATTCGGCAGAGTTGTCAGTAGCAGCAGATGGTTTAAGTATAATCACTGAGTAGTTTGCTCAGCTATGGTAGTTGTAGTTCCTCATGTAAAGAAAGAAATCTATTTGGAGAAGTTGTGGCAAAATCAAGGGACAAATCCAGCTCAGGGAACCAGTTAATCTCATTTTATTCCTTTTCCATCAGTGGTCCCAACACTACTGTACGCTATACATTCAAACCTACAGTGTAAGTATTTTAAGGACTGGTGTGTAGGATTTAGTGACACCTAGTGGTGAGGGTGCAGACTGCAACCAACTGAATACCCCTCACCTCACCTGTCTCTGCCAAGCATGTTTGATTCCAGGCCACTGTAGGGGCACGGCAGTGAAATGTGGTGGACTCCATGTAAGATGACCCGCTGCAGATATAAAGAGGTCATTCTAAGGTAATGAAGACACAACAACTCTCATTTTCAGGTGATTATACACTAATGAAAACATACTTATGATTATTGTATTTCTGTTTGTGCCATATTCTTCCAATCGATCCCCCTCAATGATACAGACTGGAATTATAAACCACATACACAACAACAAACATGAAATTTACCTTAACTAACCTAACCTTAAAGCATAACATTGCAGCCTGTACATGCATGCATAAATGAGATGAAAAACATGCTTTTACTCATTTATGTAACCAAAATACATTTTTTAAGATGTTATTTGAGACGTGAGATTTGCCTGACAGCTGAAGATAGAACTGATTTTGGCCACTTGGGGGCAGCAGAAACAGGTTGTGAAAGCAACACTGGCAAACATTCACCTCTTGAACCTTTTTATTAATTTTAATTCAAAATATGCTAAATGTTTAAGCTGGGCTCAAATGACAGGGTTGATATACACGTGCTTAGAAAAAATATTCAGACAATATACAAGAATTTGCCTCTGAAATTAGAAACCTCCAGTGTGTTCTGGGTGTTTTGTTTACACCAAAAATACCTGACAGAAATAAGACAGTTGTTTTATGTTGACTGCAGTCATCTGAGACTCTAGTTTGACATTCATTTTAGGAGGTACATTTTTTTTAGGACACTGCTGCTTTTGTCTTTGGTTTCAATTGGTGTTGTAAGCAACACTGGGAGTACATTTCACAGCTGATGTACGCTTTTTTAACATAGAGAACATAGAGACCAATTGTTTTTCTTCTACCCTTAAGGGGCTCGAGATCTGAACAGCAGATGTGCTCGACACAAACAGACTGAATGCTTTTTGAAATTATCTGGATAAAAATTGTTAAATCTCATTGTTATCTTGTGATAAAAAAAAGCGCTTGCAGGCAGAAAATGTCTGCTTTAGGTCAAAACTGATAATGAAACGTCATGAACATTTACTGATGTTACTGATTTACTATTCAGTCTCTGCTGCTCGTTCTAAAGTATACAACACTTATTCAAACGTCCTTTTTCGCGTGTACCTGGTCTGGTCTCATTATGTTTCAACGAAGAGGCCGACGTTATGAGAAAGCTCTGCTCTGCTAGCAAACATGGTTTGAAGTGACTTCTCCACTGGCAGGACTTTAATTGCACCTTCAACAGCATTTTCCATTGAGTTTTAATACATGACCACAAAATTACCCATAAATCTTTTGAACTCGTTCTGTGTTCATCCTAGTAAATGGATCCCTCTTTTGGCACATCATGAAGTACTGAACAACACACAATTTTAATCATTCTGAATAAAGAATCTGTTACTGGTTTTTATTGGCAGTGTAAACAAGACTTATTAATGTCGACTAAACAGTTGTAGCAGCGAGGGATGTCAGGTTTGGTGCTTTTCTCACACATTCAACTAAAATGGAAAATGAGAAGACAAGATAGCAAATAAATTATTATTATATTTTAGTACTCAGGATAATCAGGCCATAATGTCAAAAAAGAAAATCGGATATTGAAATGACAGACTTATATCGTCAAATGGCAATAAGAGAATCAAATGTGTCTTAAATCCTGAAATAGAAAATGCAAAAGCTTAAACGTGTTTTGCTTAAACGTGAATGCATGTAATTTTAATTCTGGGTATAATTATTCTCTATATGACACCCTACAATATTCATTCATTCATTCATCTTCTATACCGACTATCCCTTTCGGGGATGCGGGGGGGCTGGAGCCTATCCCAGCTGTCAATGGGCGAGAGGCGGGGTACACCCTGAACCGGTCGCCAGTCGACTGCAGGGCAACATATAGAGACAACAACCATTCACGCTCACACTTTCACCTAAGGACAATTTTTAGAGTCACCAATTAACCTAATGAGCATGTTTTTGGTCTGTGGGAGCCGGAGCGCCCGGAGAGAACCCACGCATGCACGGGAAGAACATGCAAACTTCACACAGAAAGGCCCTGCCCGACCCGGGAATCGAACTGGCGACCTTCTTGCTGTGAGGCACAGCGCACTACCTGCTGCGCCACAAACAAACAACCAGCTCAATTCAGATGAAAGATGATGAAAACAGAACAAATAACAGCGTTTGTGATAAACAAATGCAATATGTCAGTTTTAAATATTAATGAATCACAGCCGACTTTCCAAAGGCACCACAGGTTCTGGTGTTTCTTTTCGAGTGATGCAGGGAACTTTCAACCTGTTAAAGAGAGAAAAAACACATTACATAAACATTATTTGGTGCTGGGTAACAAGAGTTATGAATGTTTCCTCACTGCTTTCAACTTCATTATTACTATTATGAGCAGCTGCGTTTACTGCAACGACTAATGTTGCTATTATCACACTCAAAAGGATGATGATGAGGATAATGTAACAACTAATTTTATAGAGTAGTTAAGCAGATGTAATTCTTCTAATTCTAATCATAAAAATACTTAAATGCATCCTTTACTTTTTCAAAAATCATTAGTTTGTCTATAAGGAGCAGTAGTAGCACCTCACCTTTCTCTTTTCGGCATCTGGTCAATAGTTTCAGGTAGAGGTAGTCCAAAGCTCTCTGGTAGGAAGTGAACGCTAAAGGCAGCCACAAGCGTCAGAGTCCCCAGTACAATATAAGGCGCATACGGAGAGTAAGTACCTGTTGGGGGGAAAGGGAAAATTAGGATGGGAGGGAGGCCTGGGTCCTCTCTGGCATGCCTACATGGGCAATTTTAAAGTTCATGAAGACCAGTTTACTCACGCAGATGGAACAAAAAAGGTGCCACGGAGGAGCCAATTCTGGAAAACGTGCCGCATATCCCTGACGCTGTGCTCCGGATCACTGTCGGGTACAGCTCTGCTGTGTAGGGATACATCAGGGTGGAACTGATGGTAAAGGTATATTTACCCAGCATCTCCAGCGTAATAGCCAGCTCTGGTAAAGCTGAAAGAGACAGAGAACAGTACATCTTCAAAATATAACAGAATGAGTCATGCATTTGAGTCCTGAAAAGTTAGCAAGGGTGCAGTAAAACTGTTCTGTGCAGTTTTAGAGCTCAAATGGCAGAGAGGGAACTGTTTGAAGTCACTCTTGTAGCTTTAGGTTTTTGGTGGCATGTTCCTTAAACCACGTGAGGACTGAATGAGACTCTGTTGTCTTTCTATATGCTGAGTATGTTCCAAGTATGGCTAATTTCTCAAAAATATTTTTGCTCATTTGGTAATTTTTCCTTTGTATTTGTGCTTCTACCATGGGTAAGTAGGCTACATAACCTTTTTGTCTATTTTAATTGTGATTATTGTTGACATAAGGGCATGGCATTGGTACATTAGGTGTGCATTCTCCACAGAGCAGAGTGGAGAGACGCTTCTGGGATGCTTCTGAAACACGGTGTACTTGGTGGTATTGCTAGCGTTGTCTAGCGATCAGCTCCAGTGGCCGTGTCGTGGCCGGATCACAGTGTAGCCGTGCCGAGTGGAATTTAGGGGTTTCTCACTACTTACTACGAGGCACCAGCTGAATGAAGAACAGGGACAGTGCTCCCAGCAACGCTGTGAAACTGACACATGGTCGGCGTGGTAAGTATTGCAGTGCCAGCCAGCAGCAAATGTACCCTGGCACCTCTACAGCTCCTGAGATGAAACAGCTGATATAGGGGTTGCCACTGAGTTGCGCTGAGTTCAGGGACAGGCCATAATAGCCAGTAACGAGAGTAAACCTAAGTGAGACAGAGATACAGAGAGCAGAGATACCGAGGATGGGATATAAGTCAGATAGAATTTATCAGTGGTTGACCATGTGATTGCCAATTATTTTCTCAATTCATCAATGACTTGTTTGTCTACAAAATGTAAGAAAAGGTGAAAAATTCCCATCATAAATTCACAAAGCCCAGGGGGTCATCTTCATTATCAATACTTTGTTCTGTCCGACCAACAGTCAGTACCGTCTACAAACAGGCTTGATAGTGAACGACACACTAACGTGCAGACAGATTCTGTGTTTTCATCTTAGCTTGACCACATACCATGGAGTTAAAACAGATCCGTGATCTGTTCTGTTCTCACATTTCTCCGTGAAGTTTGCTGGGAAGGATGTAATGTAGACTGAGCACTGTGCCTCTGTTTAAAAAAAGCTTGGTGTGTGGTTTTGTAGGACTTTCCTGCCAAAGCTCGATTTACTCATAGATTTTTTTTTCAAAAGGGAATTACCTGTAGCCTGTCAGACGTCTCCATTTCGGCCAATCTGGTGTAATGACATTCACATATGGATATAATATTGGAGTGTCCACATGCTGTAGGCCATACAGTATAATGTACTAAATATAGTCTAACAGATAATATAATGTGTGTAAAAGTGTAAGAAAAACTCAGACTCACCACAAATAGCAGAGAATGATGCTTGTGATTCTGATGTCTTTGATTCTTATCAGATCTAAGATACTGAAACTTTTCTCTTTTCCAGAACTTGTCTTCTTCTCATCAGCCTGCAAGATACAAATCCTCACTCTCAACTTGCTGTTTTTTTCAAAAGCTGGGGCGCTTTTGACTGAATTAAGCTAACTGTAACAAAGCTACGAACAGGAGGAATAACTCGAGCTTCAACATTGTGCTTTTTTATTTGGTCCAACTTACAGTGTAGTGTTGAAAGATGATCTCTGGGGCTTCAACTTTGTTCTTCTTAGCAGCAACTCTCACTATGGCCTCAGCCTCCTCCACTCGTCCCTGACAGAGCAACCACCGAGGAGACTCTGGGATGAACCTGCCTCAGTATTCAACACAGAGACACACAGGTTCAGGGGCAGGTTTCACAAAAAAAAAAGGAAATCCTTTGAAACTCTTGTTGACTATGAGATTAATACTATTAACTGTTGTCACATTTTTTTTCCAAATCAGTTTTCTGGCAGGAAAACAGCAGTGGGGCTGGGCCTACAACCGCTGACTGAGGGACTGAGTAGCTGAGTGATGAAGTTTCCCCATTGGCTGTTGCTCCTTCAAAATGAATGGTGCAAACAGTAGGAGCGCTGTGTGTTTGCACGATGCTGCAAAACCCAGAAGTGTGACAAGACACAAAGTGCCTATTCTGTGCTGAGCGCTGCACAGTCACCATTTCTTCTGTCTGGACAGCTGAAGGACATTCAGCTCTGGGTAAAATGCTGCACTTGTCACTGTCCCTTTTCACCCAGATGTCCAATCAAAGTGGAGGAGGAGTGGAACAGGTACAGCTAGATCCTAATCTTAAAGAAAGTGACACATAAAAGACATTATCATTCTATAACATCGACTTGTTGCCCCCCCTTCCACAGTTCGCTCTTCTTCGGAATTGGTTTCCAGTTCAAAGATGTATGGATGAACTACTCCTATGTTACTACTTGTCATTGTGTAGCATGTAGTAGCTAGCAAAACAGAAAATCAGATGCATGTTGACTGCATGTTAGATGAGTAGAGTTGAAGGTGAGCAGATATGCTTGAGCTGCAGGCGAGCTTTGGAGAGGTGGGTGGAGATAGAAACTGTCTTACATATTGGTATATCTGCACATACTAAATGTAGGCAAAGGTGGAGAGTTACATCTACGCCATTTTAAGGCATGACGGGATTCATTTTTTTTCTTTAAAAACTTCTAAATTTGTAATTTTGATGAACAAAGATGACTTTTTAGGAGTTCAATCAATGGCAGGAGAGGAATTTTAATCTCACTTTAACTCACCACCAGAGAGGGATGTAGAGCAGGCAAGGCAGAGAGATGGCCAGCAGGAGAGATTTCCAGTCCCTAAAAAAGAAAGCAAGGAGTGGGAGTATCATGTAGCCAACGGCAAAACACAGACATGTACCCAGCGTTGAGTACAGGACCCGCACATTGTCGGCCAAGATCTCTGATCCTGCAGAGGGAGAAATATAAAAGAGGGACGTGAACATCACATACATATAGTACAGAGAAAATATTGTGTTAACAGCTAGAGCAGGAGGTGTTTATATGTACCCAGCACAAAAGCAGACATGTAGTTGCCGATCTGTCCCAAACCACTGAAGAACAGGAGGACGGCGAACACTGTCCATGAAGGGGAGAAGACTTGAAGAAACGTGAAAATCGACTGAGCTGCCATGGTTCCGAAAAACACAGGCTTCCTTCCATATCTATATTGAAGAGACAAAGAATGAAAGAAGAGCAATCGAAAATAAGGCATTTGATTTGAGAAGTTGGAACCAACAATCTTTAGGTAAAAAGTTACTTTAATGATTCCTTTTGAATATACTTTAATACTAATTAGTTAAGTGCAAATATGCTGATGATAAAAGGCACTGATTCCTCATTTCCAAGCCTCAGTGCTGACATGGTTCTCAAGGACCAAACAGTCTCGGGACCTAGTGCTGAATGATGGACTGCATCTAAGGTCTAAGATGGAAAGCAGAAGAACGCATAGAATGCATAAACATAGAAAGTTTTCCTTTTCATGACTCAAGTCAGTTCAATAATGTTTTATAATGCACAGCTTGTCATCCAGCCAGAAACCAAGCCAACTATAATAGTTACCCTTTCAATTGGAGTCCCGTTAAGAGTAATAACATTCATTTCAGTGGGACTGTTGCATGCAGTTTGTTTTAGTTGGGATCAAAAGTAATTTAAGATCAGTCCAAATTTGCTGTACAGCACAGAGATCAAAATGCTAATTCCGCTAAACCCGCCTGGACAGCAGAGAACACTGCTGTAGACAGAACAGAGTTGTCCGTGTTCAGATGAATTGTACTGTTTCTAACTTTTTCACCTGATTCATTTATAAGAATTTTGAATAAAAGTGGTCCTGGACTAGAACCCTGTGGCACATCCTTGTTAAAACCCGACTGACAGCCATTGGCCACAATGCCACAGCTGTACCACTGAGATAACTTGCAAACCAATTGTGCAATTTTTCATCAAATCCAGTACAATCTAGGTACAGTATACCAAAAGAATTTGATGAGTAATACTTTTGTAAGCCTTAGATAAATCAATGAAAGGGCAACACAATCCTGCTCATTATCTAAGCAACGCTACAAGACTTTTCATGCTGTCGCCGCAGTGCTGCGCCCCCAATGTAAACCCCGATTGATAAAATTCCAAAATGGAGTGCTGAGATCGTTCTCCAGTTTCTTTAATACTTTAGCTCGATAGGAGAGTTCGAAAATTGGTTAATAATTATTCAGCTCATGTGACTGATGCCCCTTTCTGATTCAACTAAAATGAAGCTCCTAACAACAACAGCCTTGGCTCTAACTGATCGGCCCCCAGGGGCTTCCAGGGATCTATCTGACTTTCCTGTTGAGGTTAAATGCCAGAGAAAAGCCTGAAAAAGAGGCTTTAATCAGAGGGGATCCATTACAGCTTGCAGTTCCCTGCTAAACTCTGCATCACAGATGGCGGAAAGGACATGAACGTATTTCTCCAGAATAAGAATTAAAAACAACGGAAGCCCCCTGGATCAAGCTGGTGAGGGGCGCCGTCTAAGGGTTAGGCTACATCCAAGCCCTTTATCTTTACTGGAGGACAGCTTGCCAAGATTGACAAGGCCAGACTGATAACTCAAGACTTGAAGTGATATAATTTAAAAGGATCATGCAAACATACATTACATCACTTTGACAATAATAATCCTAATTGATGTATTTGACAGACATTTGTGTGAAATTAACATAAATAGCAGATCAATTCTTGATTTATGGCCAAAAACCTGTTCTGTGAGGTCACAGTGAGTGGCAAAATCTTATCAGTTCATCCTTGAGTCCAAGCGCATGTGCAAAAATTGAAGGAACTTTCTCGAGGTGTGCATTAGATATCATCTTTATGAGCATTGGACAGACATAATGTCACAGTGACCTCTGACTAACAAAATCTAATCAGATTTTATTTTACCTCTAGCCATGGCTGGCTGATCACATTGTGTTGCTACTTAAACACTTTGTTAAATTACACTACAGTGAATGGGCATATTTCTTATTCAGCATAAAAACATTGTTTTGCTCTCTTTGATAATAAAGTACAACAGAATATTATTAGTAACAGTGTTTGATCAAATCAAATCAAATCAAATTATCTTTTTACTTTTTATTACTTTTCTCCATTTTTTCCGCCAAATGGTTATTTGTCCTTAATCCTTAATCTGCTCAGACGAGTGAAGTAAAAAGAGGTAAGTCTATGATCTCAATACCTGTCTGAGAGCTGTCCTGTGAAGAAGGACCCAGCAAGGACTCCTAGGAAGTAAACTGTGGAGCTGAATGGCTGCTTCCACTGATCACTGCACACCAGGTCAAACTGGAACAGCCATGTATGAAAAAGACACTTAGGAAAACTAAAAACACAAAGCAGTCACAATTCTCAAAAATCTTTAAAGAATATTGGAAAACATAACCTGTGATGATCTGTGATCCTTAACTACAACTGTTGCAGGTGTATACACAAACACACAGACACACCTGCGACACTATGGTGGATTGGTAGATGTCTCTGCTGTAGCTCCACCCGTCTAGACAGGCCTCCTGTTCCAAGTCTGTGAGGTTGACATCTCTACCAGGAATGAGTCCCTGAGCAGACAGATTTCTCACCACATCCAGCCTGTATCTGCTGCATTTGCTTAACTCTTGTTTCCCATTCACCACCTGATAAACACAATGACGACAATGATCCCAATTTGGGAAATTCTTTTGTTGCAGCATCAGCAGGTTCAACATACGCATAAACATAAAATATATACAATAAGGAAGGATAAGGATGAGAATGTTCTCAAAAAATATAATTAAATAATAAACAACAACAGCAATAGTTAAAAATATAAGTATAACTAAATATAGAGGTATCTAATATGTATTAGAATACATAATACGTATTATATAACATTATAAAATATAAAAAAATATACAATATAATTAAGTATGAATGCATCAGCATGTAAGCATTCATTATAATGTGATTATTATTCATAGACAGCAGCGTAGCATGTGACATGGATTTCCATAAACAAACTTAAAGATACTCTTTAAGGTGGCCATAGCACTCTTTATGTAGAGTTAGAAATTGACTATACAGCAAGCATAGCACAGCAACAGGGGAAACTCAATACAGTACACAGGTGGGAAGGACGAGGAGAGACAATTTTCAGTTAAGCGACTGAGGCTAAAACTAAATTTAAAATGATTTTCAGTATGTGACGAAGACTAAAACTAAATTTTAAAATTCTTGTCAAAATTAACACTGCGATAATGCAACTCGAAAATTTACTGGCACCAAAGAAACGTATGAAGTGCCTTGTTATAGTTTAGAATGATTTCTTGGTGGGATGGTAAACTTTCACTAGAAGTAAGCGAACTAACTGTCCTAAGCAGCTGTACACTGATTTACCTTTACTGGGATGATAGCACTGTGCCACTCTTGGGTCAGGTTGAGCTCAGGAATCGTGCAGTGATGACTGGGAATAGCAGCCACAAAGATGATGGATAAAACTCCGGTTCCATTGGGGATGGTGCTGACACAGAGCAGGAAGAAGACTATCTGCTGGAAACGTCCCCATTTGCCCAGGAAGGCTGTGGTTTCATCATAATTATTCATAATCTCAGAGCTCTCTTCTCTCTTCGACTGTATTCTCTGATGTCTTCTTGCGAATGTGTCTTATCTACACTTGCCTGTGCAATCGACTTGTAATAAAATAATTGTTGTTACACACTGATTTTGATCTCCATTCCTACAGACACACAGACAGAGAGGGAGGGAGGGAGGAAGGGGGTAATAAAAGAGATGATGTGATAAATCAGGTAAATAAAAGCACATTACATGTTTGTGTGGTGTATGCCTACATGTGATTGATACTGTGCCATCAGATGCTTGACACATAAGTGAAGAGGCTCAAAATAAAATCTGAATTCATGTAGGAATCCAGTCATGATGGTCAGGAGTTCCACTCTCTTAGAAAAGATACGCTCACACCTTTCATATTCAGATTCAAATTAAGAAGATATGAAAACAAGAGATCGCACAGCACGTGTAGAGTACATAATCTAGAGTACAGAGAAGACTTGCGGGCTGTGGGCCGCATACTTTGGCACAGCAGTGCTTTGAGTTGCTATGCTAACATTAGCATGTTAACATAGGATGACGACGCTATCAAGTGGATACAACATTTATCAAGTTCACCGTCCTAGATCTGTAGATCTGTAGTGGATGAAAGACATAATTAAACCATACTGTACTATAGAGAATGATGTCACTACAGATGTGCTGGTACTAAAAATATTTTAAGTATTTGGTTAAGTATTTATTTAATCATAATCATTTATCAGCCCAGAATTACTGTCTGTCTAATGAGGGGGTGATAAAATATCAAGTTGGTTAATCCAGTATATCTATAGTCTCAGACACAAACAAAAATGAGCTGTAAGGAAAATTAATTATGATTCCACAATTCAATCAATCTGAAGTAATGTCATTCATTACTGCACACTTTTCCAAACTACTGATGGTATCTGTATTGATTATAAAAGTAGAAATCAGTTTTTAAAGCGATATTTAACTTGCAGACAGGAGGTAGATGTGTGCACGTAAATCAGCCAATAATATCTATGAAACCGTGATAAAGATACATCATTTTCTATTTGAAGACTGAAATTATTGAATTAATTTAATTAATAGTGAGGTTTTTTAAGACAAGCATTTACCAAACTGTACCTAATAAACTGCCAACTAAGTGTACTGCAGAAGAGGCCACATTAAGGGCCAACAGTGGCACTCAAGCTTATCCTTACAGAGGACAAGAACAGGAATGGGACTGCCTCACACCTTGCAAATGCTGATGAGAACACACCCATTAGGGCCTGTGGATGTAGCCACAGTGCACATGTAGAAGGATGAAAAGAAAAACGAAAACATAATGAAGTAACTTCACTTTGGGATGCAATATGAAAAAAAGAGGTGGTGAGGGTTTAGTCTATAAAGGTGAGGAAGAGAATCTTAGCTATCCATTATATCACCAGTCATCCATGCTCTACTAACAAAGTTAATCTACACTACAGAGTAGCACCTCCCTTTCTTTGTGTGCCTTTTCTCTCTTTCTTCTCTTTCTCATGTTCTTGTCTGTCTTGTCCCTTTTCTTTACCTAAACAACAGCAATGTATGCTGTAAAAACTCTGATCCTTTCGCTCGTCTCTTAGTTTTTGTTTCTTTGTTTCTTGCTATCAACTGCAATTTAAGTCAGCATTCATTTTCTGAAGAAGAGGAACAATTTCATCAAAATCCAAAGGTATGGCATTTGTACAACCTACTGCGTTGGCTTGAAACATTTTATTTAGGTGAAAGCTTTTTGTTTATAGTGAATGTAATTAACCTTTGCTCTTTGTTGCGCTGATGCAGTATATGACCACTCCGCATGAGCTTCATGTAAACTGAGATAAGATAGATAAGATAGAACTTTGCTGATCCCACACCAGGGAAATTATGTTGTTACAGACAGCAGTAATAGCACGAATAAAGAAGGAGATGTAGACAAAGATCAAATGATAATAAAAAGGAAAACAAAATAAAAATTGACTACACACACACACACATACACGCACACATATTATTAAGTTTTGAATTGCACATGGTTGGTTATAGATAATAAAATACAGTGTTTTGTACTATTGCACAGTAGAAAATATTTAGTTTTTGCGTCTATTATAACTGATGTCCTCCAGGATCTGAACATGGAAACTCAGCCGAGAACACAGCGAGTGAAAACAGTAGTATCTGCTCTCTGCAAAATCCCGCTCCTCTTACTGCTCCTGTACCTCTTCGTCTGCTCCCTTGACATTTTAAGCTCTGCTTTCCAACTAGCTGGAGGTAAGCATTGTCTAATTTCACTGTCATTTAGATACATTTAAAAATACAGCAACATGTGTAGTTTTACAGATGTTTCATTTATCATGATGAATACGAAGCTTGACTTCAAATACCAAAACTATGCCTCTGTCTATCTCTTTGTCTCTCCCTTCCAGGCAGGGTAGCAGGAGACATCTTCCAGGAAAATGCCATCCTGTCTAACCCAGTGGCAGGGCTGGTAGTGGGAATACTGGTGACAGTGTTAGTCCAGAGCTCGTCCACCTCTACCTCCATCATAGTCAGCCTTGTCTCTTCTGGTTGTGAGTTAAAGCATTCAGCAATTCTAGAACAATGTTAGTTACGGGTGATGTGCTTACACATGTAACGCATGCTGAAATGGTCAACAGAATCCCACATATTCAACTAATCAGTCTAAATTTAAGAGCAAAATTTTTGTCCAATTATGTTTTTCTGTACAGTGCTGGATGTCCAGTCAGCCATTCCTATCATCATGGGTTCCAACATTGGAACATCTGTCACTAACACCATTGTTGCTCTGATGCAGGCTGGAGAGAGAGATGAGTTTGAAAGGTACAGCTGTGTGTGTACAAGTTTACTGGTGTGTTTATCTAGAAAAAAAAACCCCAACCACCTGACACTGTGTTTATTCCAGGGCATTTGCTGGAGCTACAGTCCACGACTGTTTCAACTGGCTGTCTGTTTTGGTGCTTCTCCCTCTGGAAGCTGCGAGCGGGCTGTTGAGGCGAATGTCACAGGCTGTGGTTGACACCCTGCAGCTCAATACTGGAGAAGAAGCTCCTGAACTCCTTAAAGTCCTCACTGAGCCACTCACCCAAACTATTATCCAGGTACTGTGCATATTTCCACAAGCACAGGGAATATTTTCTTTTACTTTTCAGGATAAACACAGAAGCAAATTCAGTGAGGGGCAGTGACAGTTTCACAAGCAAACATGATATCCTTCATTTCAAATTGAACTGATGGAGATCTCTCACAAAAATGTCACCTATTAAATAGATTCTGCATAATTATTCTACATTAAATGGTTACCTATTACACTGATTTTGCACATTTAAATGAGGTAACGGCGCTCAGGGGCAAAAGATAACAATTGTCCGACAGCACTACGAAGCAGCTTAGGAGCAAAAATTCAAGACAGCTTTCACAGTTTGACATTGTGCAGACAGACTCATTAAGGCAGACAAAGGTGTGTCATGTTTTAGTTTATGGTGAGAACAAACTGTTTAAGTCCAACCTTAGATCCTACAAGTTGGTTACCAAAAAATAAAAAAAAAATGCTTTTACCATGAGAAATGCCATGAGATAATCTTACCAGCCCTTCATTTCCTGTGAACACTTGACAACTAGACAACTGATGGCAGCAGTAAACAGTAACTCTAACAGAACTGTTAATGTTCTGATAATGTTATAACATGACTCTCTCTGTGTAGCTGGATCGTTCAGTCATTGCAGCCATTGCTGCAAGAGACCACAGTGTGAGGAACAAGAGCCTGGTGAAGCAGTGGTGTCAAACCACAACCATGACGGTACTGGTATCATACAGTGTGTCCCATTTCATGTCTAGTTACTGCCTGTTTCTTCTTGCGTTCCATTCCCTGGCTGACATATTTATCCCAGCTTTAATTTGCTAAAATACAGTTTTATAAAACTAGAAACTAAAAGTGTAATAAATGTTTTGCTAATGTTACTGATTTGTATGTTACATTCTGAAATTGTGCCACCATCTCTTTGCCTCAGCCTGCACTATACCTGTTTATCTGACAGGACAATGAAACATCCTGGGGAACACACAACCTTTCAGAACATACACAGAAATGTATGCCATTTTCTTATACATCTTCCCTTGTACGAGTGTGTTTTAATCACTAAATGTAAAGAGACAGTTCTCCCCAATCTCAAAAATATTTTTTTCCTCTTACCTGCAGTGCTATTTATCCATCTAGGTTGACTTGATGTGAGCTGTTGAGTTCTGGAGATATCAGCTGTCGACGTGTCTGCCTTCTTTATATATAATGGAAGCAGATGGCCCTTAGCTTTTGTCACTCAAAATGCTAAAAAAAAAAAAAGGGAAAAACAAAGTGCATTTTATGAGGAGCTATTTTCTTTCTACCAAACCCATCAAACGAATGACCGCACATCTACTCCATTGACCCTAGTCTGACATTGCTTGCTTGTGAAAATTCGTTAATAGCTTACTGATAGCGGTAGCTGAGGCCAGCTGAGGAGGATGCCATTAATGTGTGCAGCCCCCACTGTCAAGAACACATGCCTCTCGTCTATGACCAGATGCATGCTTCTTTCTGCTCAATGATTCAACGTATTTTTGATTCTGGGGTGAACTTGTGGATCATTGACGTGCACTGCAAATGAAACACACTAAGTTTGATGTTTTTGACAGTTGCTCTCTAACATCTTTTTAGTTAAATTTTGTTTCTCACTCAAATAATCTTCTTTCTGCATCAAATCCTCATGATGCCACACCTCTGCCTCTCTGCATAGGTCGGCATCTCTTTGTGGACTGCTCTTTGTCAGACTTGGCTATAGGTCTGATCCTCCTGGCTTGCTCCCTTTTGGTGCTGTGCAGCTGCCTGATACTGCTGGTTAAACTACTCAACTCCCTGCTGAAGGGCCATGTGGCCAGTGCTATTAATAAAGTTGTTAATACAGGTAATATATAGTGGGAATATCAAAGCCCTTATTCTAAATACACTCACAGCTAAACCCATAGCTTTTTCAATTATCCTAACCTAAAACTAATCATGAATTGAATCTTAATTTCAACAATGACAATGTGCAGGAGGACATGTGCAGCCCTGTCTTGTTCTGTCCTGTTCTGTAGACTTCCCCTTCCCTTTTACCTGGCTGGCAGGTTATGTGGCTCTATTGGTGGGAGCAGGCATGACCTTTCTGGTTCAGAGTAGTTCTGTCTTCACCTCTGCGATCACTCCTCTCATAGGTAATACACACACACACACAAACACACACACACACACGTGACACATGACACATGACACTCTCATTTTGCCTGGTACAGCATTAACAGGACTGAAGCAGAGAATGGTTAAGCATGTTTGTTTTTTGTTCTGTTAAGTAAAGTTTCCCATATCTTCACTCATTGTATTTTGTCATCAGCTGCAGAACACTGACAAAAAACAGACTGGGATTGGGATTCTTGTTTTGTTTATCTTTTATGTGTATTTTGCTTTTTAAGCTGAATTTACTACAATCTAGAAGCTGTCAAATGCAGAACTAGAGCAAACATACCTGTTCTTCATCATACTGTGAACCCTCAGGGATTGGTGTGATCAGTATTGAAAGAGCCTATCCTTTAACCCTGGGGTCCAACCTCGGAACCACTACAACAGCTACACTGGCAGCCCTGGCTAGTCCGGGAGATAAGCTAGCTGCTGCCACACAGGTATACACACACACACACACACACACACACACACACACACACACACACACACACACACACACACACACTGCCAAACAGCCAAAACATCACAACCACCTAACAACAACCAAGTAACACTGTAGCAGCAGACACAAAGAAAGTAATAAAAAGTACTTTGGTCTCAACAACCTCCAAGCGATGCTTTTTCTGGTATGGTTATTCATGTTTATTGGAAATTTTATCATGTCCTATATGTAAATGGGCCTTTTGCTGCTTTTCTCTCATTTTCCTTTTTGCCCTGTTCGACTCACTTTTCTGTTTCTCTGTCTCACTTCTATGCTGCTGTCTTTTATCCTCACCCCTCTTTTGTTTCAGGTTGCATTATGTCATTTTTTCTTTAACCTGTTTGGTATCCTGCTGTGGTATCCTGTACCTGCCACGCGCCTACCCATACGTATGGCCTGTGCTCTTGGTAATCGCACTGCCAGGTACAATTTGCAAGAGTGTTTTTACTAAGAACTAACAAAATGTCTAAGGATGGTAGCTGAACTATCAAAGGAAAGCAATTACTAACTCTCTCTCTCTCTCACACACACACACACACACACACACACACACACACACACACACACACACAGGTACCGCTGGTTTGCTGTTCTGTACCTCCTTCTCTGCTTCCTGGTGCTCCCATCCCTCGTGTTTGCCCTCTCTATGGCTGGGTGGAAGGTGATGGTCGGGATTGGTGTACCGATCATTACGGTAGTCATATCTGTGGCAACAGTAAACATGCTCCAGGCACACAGACCCGATTGTTTGCCGCTTAAACTGCAGAACTGGGACTATCTTCCTGTTTGGATGACCTCACTTCAGCCCCTCGATGACATCGTCACCAAGGTGACCCTGTTGTGCAGGCAGGGAAGAGGTAAATATCTTCGGTGAGACTTTTTTTTATGAAAGTAGTTATATGAATGAATGAATTGAATGACAGATCAAATATCTATCCGTTCCCTCACTGTTACTATTGTGATACAAACTCAACCACCGTCCTTTTTTGTTTGCATTACTACTCCACTAATTTACGTCTTCCTGGTTTGCTGCTCCTGAATGATTGCCCTGTTCTTGGTCTTTTGTTCCAAGGTTGGCCTTTCAAGCAAAATGATGGTCAGGTAACATCACTGGAGGGCATTACTGTCAACCCTGAGAGAAAAGTCAAAGCGAAACAGCGACAGAGTGGGGAAGGACAGGAGACTGATCAGAGCTGGCAGAAACAAGGAGGACCGGACAAACCTGGATCTTGTCATCTACAATGCAATCAGGAACACTACAGAGACAACAATGTATTTAACCTGGCTGCAGTTTGCTCCATAAAGAAACACAATGAGGACACTCTGCTGAGCAGCACTCACTTGTAGTGCTGCTATCTTGGGTCAAGGTGTGTCATAATGTTGTACAACCTTAATGGAGGTCATCGCTGAAACGTGTTTTACAGTCATGTGAGCATAAAGTGAGCTGAACTGGACTGTGAGGAGAACTACTATAAATTTATGGCAGATGGTAAGCTTTTAGATGAGTAAGGTATGAATAGTTAATAAATAGCATGTCGGTGTCTTTCCCTCGCACAGAGAGGTAATTATTAACAGGTTACAGTTTAAAAATACTTTCAAAGTCTAAAAAAGTTCAAAGATCAAAGTCAACTTAACTGTAATTCTTCCATATGTACAGGAAATACAGAGGATGCTGTTTCTCACAGAGCCCAGTCTGGTATATTCAAGTACTAAAACAAAACAACAAAGGTTTAAAAATACTATGATAACAAAGTACTGTGAATTTACATACTTACAAGTTAAGATAGGGATCAGGATGGACAATAACAAGGAACATATCAAGAAGAAAACCTGTAGTGATGACAAGTCTAGTGTAAATAGTACAAATAGAGTGTAGAGATGTGCAAATAAATGCCATCTACAGGATGAGTAAGTAGCAGTTTGGTTTGTACTGTTCTGTGGGTAGTACTGAGAGTAAGTGTCTGTGTGTATATGTTTGTAATAAAAACGTTCTAATGGCCAGTGCTGTTGGACATCGGGGTTAGGGTGCATTTGGTGCACAGTCATGGGTAAAGAAGAAGAAGACATACTTTTATTAAAGCGCAGGGGACAGAGCATACAAGTACTGTACTTAAGTACAAATTCAAGGTACTATACATGAGTATTTCCATTTTCTGCAACTTAATACTTGTCCCCCACTACATCTCGGAGGGAAATTTTTTTTTAACTTTTACTCCACTGCATGTATCTGACAGCTTAAGTTACTTGTTACTTTTCAGATTTAAATTTTCTCATACTCTTTCTGTCCAGTGATGTGGTATTATTACTTGTAGTGAAGTAAAGGGTGTGAATGCCGTGTCCATCACTGCACTTAACTAATTTAAATGTGGAAACTCGGGAAGATCATCAGAAGCAGGGAATCAACTTGATGTGCTTGATTCTCACCACAGTACCTTTGGACTTGAAGCTTCCTTACATAAGAGCCTTTTGTGTCCAGATGGATGACACAACAGATTTAGAGGGTGAAGCCAGCTGTGAACAGGCAAATCTAAACTTGTGGCAGTACCTTCCTCATTTCTTGTCTTTTTTTTTTTTTTTTGTGGTAACATGAGCAAAGATTAGAACACAGATGTGAAGCATACCAAATAACTTATGCACTGTATGTGTGTGGTTACTGGCTCTGGTCAGCTGAACTTGCGTGAGATTACAAGGCTGTCTGAAAACGCCTTGTCAGCTGCCTAAAGCACACTTGTGGGGGCTGCTTACAAGGCAATTTGTGCTCTTGTTTTAGTAAATGATAATCTTCACTGACTCGTAAGACCAGAGCTGTTTCGGTGCGTTTACAGCGGAGACAATGTGAGTCTCTCTTGCAGCTGTGACAGTTTCAAACCAGGCAATGTGGCTGAGACAGAAAGCGACTTGTGGTTTTTAACTGGCAGTCTCACACATGGTTTAATTTCATATACTGAAATGTGTTGCCTGTGACAATGTTTAATGCGTCCCGCAGATGGTTCTGAGTAGTAGAAATGTCTTTTTTAAATAAAAGGTTTGGCTATACATTGAGAGACAGAAAGTATTTGCAGACACCTGTAGCTTCCTCAAACTTTGCTACACTTTTGTTGTTTTGTTTTTTCCTCTTTATTACTGAAGCATGTATTACTTATGACACAAATACAATCATCAAGTGGTAGTGTCTTTAAAGAACAGTTCACCCCAAAATAGAAAGAACATTTTTTTCCTCTTACCTGCAGTGCTATTTATCCATCTAGATTGTTTTGGTGGAAGAGTCCAGGAGATATCAGCTGTAGCAATGTCTGCCTTCTTTATATATGATGGAACTAGACAGTCTGCTTACTTTGCTTAAAGCGCCGAAAAAATTAGAAAAACTGAACTCTCTTCCTCTGTCAAGTGAGCTATCTGGGCGTCCCTGTAATTGTGTTAAGAATGAGCTTATACATCAAATCCTTTATATTTTCAATTGAAAACCTGGCTTAACTTCAGTGTGCACACCACAAACAGGAAAATATAGAGATCTCTCACTGAACCTTCAACTCATCTATTAAAGACAGTTTTCAAATATTTTACAGCATTTTCACTCCCTACATGTAATGTTGAATTGATTTGTTTGTACAAACACCGTGACATGAATGTACTAGAATAACAATATAATAACATGATTTGCTTTATGGAGCTGCACCGACCCACTGACAATCTATGTAACTCACCTCCAGAGCTGGATCTACATGTCTTTGTATATATCTTGTCTTTGTGTCTCTGTCCATGGTGCTGACTGATTCAAACTTCTTTCTCACAACTATATTTGTCACTGCTGCTACTGTTTCTGCTCGTATTACTGCTGACATTATTAGTGCTATCTACAACGAAAGAAGAAACATATCACACCCTAGCAATCACACAGCACAGCGCAGCACCTGCCTAGAATCACCACTTCAATCACCACATACACATCAGTGACCACCTCGCAACAACCCCAAAGAAACTTGGAACCACCAAACAACACGTTAGAAATATGGACGTCAACGATTCACTGTTAATTGGTTAACCACCGAGAATATTTCTGCTCTGGAGACATGTACGCCGTGTTTTTTGCTAGCTGTCTCACAGAGAGAGAAACAAAGCTGTGGTTTGTAAGTGTCAGTCTCACACATAGTTTAATTTCACATAATCTGAGTTTCCTGTTAGAAACCTTTGATACATATGGTTCTAAACTCAAAAAAGCGTGGCTGTCCTCATCGACACAAGAAATGTTCATTTTGTCTTGTGTTTTTGTAGAAATACATCACCTCATCTCCAGGCAGGTTTACAATGTGTTTACAACATAGCTAAATTAAAATAAAATAAAATTGAATATTTGCCACAATATATGTGATTTTTAGTATTTTGGTGGGTGTATTAAGACACTCTGTAAAGATGCTAAAAAACAAAAGTTATTTACTTTAGTTTAAAAAGTACAAAAAAAGGGATCCAAATCCAAATTAGACTGTTCCTTTCATTCTGTTCTCAGTGTCTCAATTCAGCACAGACTTTTCAGCTATGTGTTCTCTTGTGTCCCTCACAAACAA
Source organism: Chaetodon auriga (assembly GCF_051107435.1). Lineage (NCBI taxonomy): Eukaryota > Metazoa > Chordata > Actinopteri > Chaetodontiformes > Chaetodontidae > Chaetodon > Chaetodon auriga. The sequence continues at coordinate 7,381,253 of NC_135088.1, forward strand.
TCACCAAGCACCAACTTACTGCCTGCATGTGTGTGTGACACATGTGATTTGTCACTGTCTGTGTGATAACTCCCTTCAAAAATGGTTTTATTTTTTTAAGAAGAATCAGGGGGAGACATTCCCCTTTATTGTCACACACACATGCACACAGCACACGGAGGTGAAATTTGTCTTCCGCCTTTGACCCATCCTGGTCGTCCTTCCTCCGCGGCAGACCAGGAGCGGTGGGCAGCCAGACCGGCGCCCGGGGACCCATCTTCTTCGTCACCATTGGTCAGGTCAGGTGGTGATCTTCTTGCATGTTTTTAGTGGGGGTATATTTTTACGGAGGATACCCCAGGTGAACACGGGGAGAACATGCAAACTCCACACAGAAAGGCCCTCCTCGAGCAGCAGGCACCGAAGCATGGTGGAGGACACACCCAGTGCCCGCAGTGAGATTCGAACCCGGGACCTTCTTGCTGTGAGGCGACAGTGTTGCCACTGTGCCACCGTGCCACCACGGCACGGTGGCACGTAGATTTCCATCTACGTGATCTTCATCTCTCTGGCAGCAACAGCTCTGGCAAAAGGTATTAAAGTAGTATTATATACATTTAGGAAAATGTGATCATTCACACAATGACTGGAATGTCTCAAACAGTACAATTATTTAGAAATATTAAAACTGAAGACAGTAAGAAATCACTACCAAAGACGTAGATTATATTGGACATTGTTTCAAGTTTGGGGAACCATCATTTATATCAGCAGTGTTTATCTGAGTACTGTCAGATTTTCATGTTTTGATGTTCATTCAGTTCAGAGCTGTCAAAGCAGTGAATCTTAGTACTTTGTTGACTGACAATACCACAACCGCTTCCTTGATGACTATCAAATAACAAGACAACAAACAGGCGAGCATAAACCAGCCTTCTGTCAGTGGAAAATTCACAGGTCAGTCTGACACGTGGAGAAGACATCGCACCATCGTGAAGGCAGTAAGTGAGCGACACTTCTTAATTTTAGTCCTGTACTTAGATTATCTAAAGTGAGTGGAGAAATGTCATTATTTTTCCATGATTTCACAGTTTGTAAAAGTTCTACATTCTTATCTGATTATCAAAAATAATATCAAAAACACAAATACACACACACACACAGACTTTCATATAGAATATATAGACTTGTTAACTTCAAACAACTACTCTTAAATTCTGTAACTGTACAGCATATCAGTGAAATTAAAATCCAAATAAATGTGGGATTTAAAATTTGATTCATGTGTTTTAACAGAAAAACAATGATTTCCATCTACGTGATCTTCATCTCTCTGGCAGCAACAGCTCTGGCAAAAGGTATTAAAGTAGTATTATATACATTTAAGTATTTAAAGGAGCACAAAAATATGTTACTGCAGTTAGCAGTATGATGTATAGACAGTAATATGATCTATGAACATAGAATGATAGAACACAATACATTGAAAGGGTTTCGTATCATTTCCATCTCCCTACTGCGATGAAATGCCGGACATAAACAATAACAATTTGTTCTGATCTGATTGTACATGAAGCCCTTTATTGTTTTTTGTTTGCTTTTAGGGTCTATTGAATGCAGTTTCCTTGAAACGACTCGAGTGCAGCAGTGTTTTGGAGCAGTGGGACAGCTGTTAGTTTTTCATCTATTGAATACAGCAAATACAGATGTTAGGTTGAAAAAGGATAATAAATATATGATATTTAAAGTCAAAAAACACAATGTGGCACTGCATGAGGAATATGTAGATCACCAAGCATCATTCACCGATGGAACACTCAGACTAGGAAACGCAATGAAGAAACATTCTGGAGATTACGTGTTGGAAGAATTTGGATCTAATGGTGCCTTGTTGAAAAATGTGACTGTGCATCTAGAAATACAAGGTAGGTAAAAAATAAATAAATAAAAAAAAAACATTTTACAAATTATTACAATTACAAATTATTTTCTGAATCAAAAATTGCATTAAGTACCGATTGCGGATGCAAAATAAATAAATAAATAAATAAAAGTATTACATATCTAAAACCAGAATTACAGAAGACATTTTAACCTTGCCACACATACAAAGTATGTAAAAGATTTACAATTCCTACCAATAAATATATAAATTTAGGTCATAAAGTCATCGGCCAACATACTGTATAATTGTAAACTGTATGTAAATACTGTGTTTTAACAATCAAAATAGGAATCGGAATCGGTCATTGTTCCATCCATATTTCATGGAATTGGTAGACGATACTGTACGTTATTCTGTGTTTGTCTTCCAGCTCCAGTTTCAAAGCCAGCTGTTTCTCAGGAGTGTTTGTCACCAGAACAAATGAACATCGGCTGCTCCTCTGAGGGAGATGCAGTACAGTTCATTTTAACCTTGGAAGGTCTCTTACCGAACCAGACCAAAGGCCACAGCCAGTCCCCAAGCAGCTGGACGGCAAATATGCAACCACAGGCTGTAAACAACAATGAACGCGGCAAACCCACCATTTCAAATGTTATCATCAGCTTAGATGGTCAGCCAACGGGAAACGTGGTGTGTCAAGTTTGGAACAATGTCAGCAGAGATGAAACAGTTATTCACCTGCAAAGCTGCAAAGGTACAGTTTTAAAGGATGATCAGACCCCAATTTTTGCTTCCTTCATTTAGCTTCCCTCTGCCATTTCGCTCATTTTTCCATGTTTCCAAATGGCCAAGCCATATTAACTAGCTCATCTCATGTAGAATAGCAGCTGTTCAACTTGAAAGGTGAATTGTTGTTGTCTTTAACCTAATATAATCAGAGACATTAGCCGCCATTGACAAAAGCCTAACTATGACCTCATTCTTCTGGTCGTGACCCAGGACTTTGACAGTGTTGTTGGCTGTATTACAACCGCTGAACTGAACCTGCAGTTTGTCTCATGATAGCTTTTTTTAAAACTGTAAATAAATCAAAGATTATCTTTTCCTCCACATGAGGTATTTTCTGGGCTAGATGGTACACATCAGCTGTTTCAAGCATGTTTTGTTTAGTTTTTTTGCAGTTAATATTGAGCATTGAGAATCAAATATGTGCCCCATGACACTGTCTAATTTGGTCTGATATTTGTGTTTTCCAGCTTTCATTTCTCACTTGTATGTCATTCTGGCAGTCAGAGCTGGTGTTATCACTCTACTTATTTTGGCTTTATCTCTTGGTGTCTGCTATGTACATAAGAAAACAAGGCCCATGACTGTCAAAGAAGGTAAGAGACTACAATTTAAATGGTAGCCACTGCTGCTATCGTCCTTCTTCTTTTGCTTCCAAGTTAGTATATTGTTGTTAGCCTTTCTATTATGTACTGTATGTATGTTTGGGCTGAGGTGGTTTGAAAATCATCACATTACAATGAGAAAGTGCTTTGAATATAGTACACACACTTAATTTTCATTGCAATGTTTGCCATCCTCCCTTTCTTTTACATGGGACTTTGTCTGTTTTCTTGTCTATTAAAACTAAAATATGCCATTAGCATGTTAATTAAGAGATCGTTATATGAACAGGCTGAAATAACACAGACACAAAGTCATTTCTAAAATCTAATTGTAAAATTCTAAATATATCTCTATTTATGCTCAGTTATGTTATCTAAATTCAGCTTTATCATTTCCGTACATTTAACATCAGAAAAAGAAAGATCCAGCAAAACGCTGAAGGTTTTCAAAGCTTGTCTGAATCTTGGACATCTCTGTCGTTGCATCTCAGAAAGAAAAGTCATTCACCAAACAGTCATACATTGTTACAACCTTTAATTCACATAAAGTTACACTAATATTTTTACTAAAATTAGAAGCTTATACTTTTTTTTTTTTCTTTTTTAAACTCATCCAGGAATTTCCAGGATGGCAGAACCATCCTCAGTGTTTCCTCTAGGATTTTCTTCAGCAGCGGGGGAAGGCTCTCCGGGGAGCCGTGGCAGCGTAAACAAATGACACTTGACAGCCGATTTACTTTTACAACCTATTTATTGAATGGTCAGTTGAAAATTGCTTTTTAAAGGCTGAATGTAAAAATAAAAATAAAATTAAATAAACAATTAAATTAATAAATACAAATAAAAACAATAAATAATAATTTCTTGATGGGGCTGTAGAATCAGTGGCAAACTTTTGGGATTGCTATTAGTTTGACCACGAAGGGTTATGTAATGTTGATCTTCTCAAAAGCTGTGCATTAATATGAAACCAGATGTATAATTGCATTGTTTTTTTTATTATTTTTTGGGGCTTTTTAGAAACAGCTGAATGTCTGTGATTCCCACGCCAGTCCTTTCTGTCACAAATATAGTTATACAATATTGCAATATAGACTGTTTGTAAATTAAGCATTTTTTTTCTTATGATTTATCGAGTACAATTTTGATATCAAATTTTTAAGCCCTTGTGCATTTGCTTTCCAAACATGACAATGCTATTTTTGAGTGACTTGCTTTGTACTTGTCTGGCATTGCATAAGATTTCTTAAATAAACATCTATTGAAAAATGTACTTGTATCAACTTGGATCAACGCAGTCAACAGGTTTGCTGTTCACTCTGGTGTTCTATTGTTCCTTGTCACTGTTTCACCATATAAACTAACAAATCAAGGTCAAATTCAAATAAAGAGAGAATAAATAAATGTTTCCAGTCTCCACAGACTGGGTAAAAGAAGGTGGAGAGAGATCTTTTTAAGTCAAATGGAATTTTACTGAGATCAGGTAAACAAACAGTTCTGGTCAATGCTTTACGATCACCTCTAAGAATAACATATTAAAAGACTGTGACATTAAAAGCTGTCTAAAAAATTCAACCCCTCAACAACAGTGCAGAGAGCATGTAGTTATTACTGGGGAGCTTCAAGTATGAGCTCCAAGTCATGTAGAGATCATTATTTGACCACAAGGTGGTGCCAATGCTGCCACCAGGTAACTACGTTTGGTCCAGTGCAGTACAATTTTACTTCACCATTATTTGACAACAATGTTACTTTGCAGGTGAAAGATATGGCAGAAGTGCTGATCTGAGGCCAGTTTGCTTTTTATGTCACTGTGAAGTATGACTTGTTAACATAAAGGGTTAGGTTAGTCCCCACACCACAAACAGGAAATGAATAGAGATCTCTCACCGAAAGCTCATCTATTTAACACACTTTTCAAATATTTCATAGCATTTTCACTCTGAAGAGAAACAGGCTCAGATTGTTATTCTAAGTGTCGGACAACATTATGGAAACGGTTTTTACAGAGTAAAGAGTAAGGCCTTTTGTTTAACCAGAAACAGCCACTTTATCTTGCCAAAGCTACCAGCCAGACGCCAGGGATCGTAAAACACACTTCATTCAAACTTGACAGAAACAAATTAAAACTCACCAAAACATTCTTGGTTTGTCTTTTAACAGTTCCACCAACAATCACCAAACCCTTAGAGTTAGAGGTCAGAGTAGAGTGGAGTGAGGTGGAGGGGGAGTGGACATCAGAGAAGCAGCGGGGGAAAACAGCATTTAGAGCCAGGATATTTTCATGAGCAGAGTGATCTAAATATGTCGGATGTAAACATATTTTCCTGGTAAAGAAACGGTAATTACTGGGTAACAGAAAGCCTGCTGTGGATTATGAATATTGCATATTATCCTGTAATTTAAGAAGAACTGTTTGAAGTTACTGATCTGAAAGGCAATGCTGATTTTCTGATTACTCTTGTTTTGATGTTGTTTTCTCATGAGAATTTAATTCATTTAATTCCAAATAAAATAAATCTTTGCTGAAAAAAGCACGCTGAAACATTTTGTGTTGCTCATTAAAGCTTGATAACATGTTGCTGATTACATATTCTCACATACATCATATCTGCAAATGCTTAAAATGCAAAACAATCTCTGGTGCAGTTGTTGCACCTGATTTTGTTCTTTACTGATGAATATAAGAAAATAGCACTTTTAAAAAATCTAATTGTTACCAGTCTGCTTTACTGTATTGTTGAATGCAAGATGAGGTGAATCCCTCCCTGGGCCTGTGAGCTTCAACTGAGGCACTGTGGTTGAGGAAGCGACAGAGACTGAAAAAAGCAGTGGTTTTTAACTGTCAGTCTCACATACAGTCGCGTGTGAGAAAGTTTTGTGATGATGTTTCGAAGTAATATATAGTGCATGGTTCTGAAATAAAACTGTGGCTATACTGTACAATGAGGCAGGAAGTGTTCATTTCTTCATGTGTTCTTTGCAGAAAAACAACTGCCCCTCTTCAGAGGGTTACGAGGCATAGTTAAAGAGTTCATAGCTAAAAGAAAAATGTAACAACAGCATTTTGCCTGCTCTGTGCCCTAAATTATAACCAATCCAGTTCTTTTTACCATTTGAAATGTCTTAAAAGCAGACAGCAATCAGTTTGTTGGCAAAACACCTTGATCAATGACAGCACAGAAAGCTGCCAGGTCCAGTAGAAAACTCCCGAGATAACTCCCTTCAAAAAGGGTTTTTAGGAAAATGTGATCATTCACACAATGACTGGAATGTCTCACACAGCACTATTATTTAGAAATATTAAAACTGAAGACAGTTAAGAAATGGCCACCAAAGACGTAGATTATATTGGACATTGTTTCAAGTTTGGGAAATCATCATTTATATCAGCAGTGTTTATCTAGAACTGTCAGATATTCATGTTTTGATGTTCATTCAGTTCAGAGCTGTCAAAGCAGTTAATCTTAGTACTTTGTTGACTGACAATACCACAACCGCTTCCTTGATGACTATTGCATAACAAGACAACAAACAAACAGGCGAGCATAAACCAGCCTTCTGTCAGTGGAAAACTCACAGGTCAGTCTGACACGTGGAGAAGACATCGCACCATCGTGAAGGCAGTAAGTGAGCGACACTTCTTAATTTTAGTCCTGTACTTAGATTATCTAAAGTGAGTGGAGAAATGTCATTATTTTTCCATGATTTCACAGTTTGTAAAAGTTCTACATTTTTATCTGATTATCAAAAATAATATCAAAAACACAAATACACACACACACACAGACTTTCATATAGAATATATAGACATTTTAACTTCAAACAACTACTCTTAAATTCAGTAATTTTACAGTATATCCGTGAAATTAAAATCCAAATACAATGTGGGATTTAAAATTTGATTCATGTGTTTAAACAGAAAAACAATGATGTCCATCTACGTGATCTTCATCTCTCTGGCAGCAACAGCTCTGGCAAAAGGTATTAAAGTAGTACTATATATATTTAAGTATTTAAAGGAGCACAAAAATATGTTACTGCAGTTAGCAGTATGATGTATAGACAGTAATTCGTAATAATTCAGTTAAGAAAAAAATAAATCATTCAATAACTGAAGTAATGAAGATCAGGTTACAAAGACAATAATTGAATTTTGAATCTAGTGAATAATAGATTTAATATTTACAGAAAACGTGTGACTTGTGGCAGGAAAATGTGATCTATGAAAATAGAATGATAGAACACAATACGCTGAAAGGGTTTTGTGTCATTTCCATCTCCCTACTGCGATGAAATGCCGGACATAAATAACAATAATTTGTTCTGCTCTGATTGTACATGAAGCCCTTTATTGTTTTTTGTTTGTTTTTAGGGTCTATTGAATGCAGTTTCCTTGAAACGACTCGAGTGCAGCAGTGTTCTGGAGCAGTGGGACAGCTGTTAGTTTTTCATCTATTGAATACAGCAAATACAGATGTTAGGTTGAAAAAGGATAATAAATATATGATATTTAAAGTCAAAAAACACAATGTGGCACTGCATGAGGAATATGTAGATCACCAAGCATCATTCACCGATGGAACACTCAGACTAGGAAACGCAATGAAGAAACATTCTGGAGATTACGTGTTGGAAGAATTTGGATCTAATGGTGCCTTGTTGAAAAATGTGACTGTGCATCTAGAAATACAAGGTAGGTAAAAAATAAATAAATTAAAAAAAAAACATTTTACAAATTATTACAATTACAAATTATTTTCTGAATCAAAAATTGCATCAAGTACCAATTGTGGATGCAAAAAAAATAAATAAATAAAAGTATTACATATCTAGAGACATTTTAACCTTGCCACACATACAAAGTATGTAAAAGATTTACAATTCCTAACAATTAATATATAAATTTAGGTCATAAAGTCATCGGCCAACATACTGTAAAATTGTAAACTGTATGTAAATACTGTGTTTTAACAATCAAAATAGGAATCGGAATCGGTCATTGTTCCATCCATAGTTCATGGAGTTGGTAGACGATACCGTACGTTATTCTGTGTTTGTGTCAAAGCCAGCTGTTTCTCAGGAGTGTTTGTCACCATAACAAATGAGCATCGGCTGCTCCTCTGAGGGAGATGCAGTACAGTTCATTTTAACCTTGGAAGGTCTCTTACCGAACCAGACCAAAGGCCACAGCCAGTCCCCAAGCAGCTGGACGGCAAATATGCAACCACAGGCTGTAAACAACAATGAACGCGGCAAACCCACCATTTCAAATGTTATCATCAGCTTAGATGGTCAGCCAACAGGAAACTTGGTGTGTCAAGTTTGGAACAATGTCAGCAGAGATGAAACAGTAATTCACGTGCAACGCTGCAAAGGTACAGTCAGACATCAGCTCTTCACTAATATTTCACATTTTTTTCTTCCTCAATTTTGACTTGATTTGATTTCTGAATTAATTAAATTCACTTGGCTGCATGTGACAGCTCAGCTTTGAGAGGTTTTGGTCTCAGATTTTTATTTCATACAGTCCTACAGCTGTGGAAAATACCACCTGGGATGTCAAACTGTCCCTGGTATAATTTTTTTTTTTTTAAATAATTTTAAGAATTACACATCCATTGCAACTGTACAGAGCTCCAGAATAATTTTTTCCACTGGTATCGCTGGTGATCCCTTCTAAAAAATGCATTGTTTTATCTTCAAGGAGTAGTCGTGTTTTCTGAGGAAGCCATTTTCCATGACTTTTTAAAGGGAAACTGCAGCAACTCGTAAAACCAGATATTATATAAAAAACCATCAAGTTCAAACTTAGTGTTAAAACTAGTGTTTTCCCCTTTCTTACTGTGATAGACGCTATATGTGTAGTGAACAAGTATTTATGGTGGTAAAGAAGACTTTTTTCTCCATTTATTATCAGATGCATTAGTCCATTATTAGATTCCTTGTGATACTGACTCTATCACACACAAAAGGGAGGAGGTGTGTACGAGTAAGTTTGCCAAGTGTCCCACCGAATCCAAGTAACAGACAACAAGGTCAGACAGACCCCTGGAGAGAGTTCATAAGTGCTGTTAAAAATGCTCACAAAATGCAACCGGTAGGTGTTACTATATGGCAGACACCTGATGGAAGACAAAGTAATGGACAAGAAATATCTGAGAAACATCCTGGTAGCTTAGGAACTGTTATCATTTCATTTGGTTGAGAGTTTGTTTGTATTTTCTAGATTTTTCCTCCTTCCCCGTTATGACTGTGGCTGTGACAGCGAGTGCTGCCACTCTCCTCCTTGTGGCCCTGTGTCTTGGTATAATATATCTTCACAACAAACCAAGACCCACGACCGTTAATGAGGGTAAGTGAAAGATTACCTCCTATGTCCCGTTTGTCATTGTAAAAGTAGGTTACCATAGTTTTCTAGATTTTTGAAATCTTTTTTCATTTCAGATAGTTATTGAGGTGACACTTTATATCTAGGTACACATATTCACCATAATTAGTTGCTTATTAGCATGCATATAAGTAGCATATTTGCTTCTTATTAGTCGTTATGAAAGCAATAATTAATTCCTTATTCTGCGTAAACAAATTCAACAACTACTCTGTCATTAATAGAGTTTTCCCCCAGTAATCTCCTAATAATTGCTTGTTGAAGTTGTTGTACATGAATTGCAACCAATAACCTAATTCAAACCGTTAATAACCCTAATCCCCTAAATTTCAAAATAAGGCATAATAAATGCTTTATAATGCCGAATAAAGAGCCAATATAGTACGAATGTGCACGCTAAGAGCAGTGACGTAATAGTGAATATGTGCACCTTAATATGAAGCATTACCATGAAAATAATTTTGTCAAGCCTTGCTTGAAAAAGATTAAAAAGAAGACATTATATCCTCTGTGACTGCCACTCCAATCCACTTTTCAAGTCTATTTTCATTTTTTATAGGTAACTCTGAAAATGAAGTTGTCTACGCAGATGTTAGAGTGATAAAAAATACAAGGAACACCAACTCACATAAGAATGCAACATAATCATCTCTTAAAACATTATTAAGCACCTGAACCTGAATGTTAATCTTGTTGGATATGAAATCTAACCCTTAAAATAAATAAAATGTGATCAGGGATCATCGTCTTTGTGGCTTGGAAAAAATGTGAAAATAATATCCCTGCAGACTGAAGTTTTTTTTTTCTGTGTGATTGGGACACTTGTTACTATATAGCTATGTTACACAATGGACTATTTTCGCAATAAACATAATTGTTTTATTTTCTCTTTTTGAGCTTTAGCCATTAAAATTGTGGAGTTGCTTCTCAGAAATGCTTGCATTGATGCTTTTTTTTAATCTTAATTTCCTGTTTTTTGCCTTGCAATTGTGTGAGACTATGGACAATTTTTGAAACATTAGGTCAAAATGTCTTTTTATTCCATGTATTTTTCAAATAAACATATATTCATAATATTGATGATATCCTTTTTTTCATACAAATCATTAAGGTCAAACAGAATGAAAAGGGGATGATAACTGTTTTAAGGTTTTTTAAGAGTCTTTTGCTTTGTATTGATCTTTGGTTTATAATTGGTCAACAGTGCAACTCATGAGTGACATTTAGTGGATACTGTTGCAGCGATCTGCCTGGAGATGTGGCTGCGCATGCTGCCCTGCTGCTCCGCGGCTCAAACAAATGTAAGCCATGCACAGGTCGTTTGGCTGGCAGTCAATGAAGCAGAGGACGGCAGAAACGGTCGCAGAGAGACAAAAGAAATCATTTCAATCACACACGGATGAAACACATGGTAAAGGACTTTTGATTCAGTGGGCTACCGGTAAGCTCAGCTTGCGAATTTCACATGGTCTGTTATTGATTGGAGATCTGCATAGTTTAGTTTTGATTGGGCATTGTGCTTATGTTCGTTTCTTTGCTACCGTGTTTATTTGTTTGAAGAAGCTGTGGCCCACATTAGTTTGCTCAAAAAGCCTTGTCTTAAAAAAGATAACTTGAGTTGAATTTATTTATTATTATTGGGGTTGATAAAAAAACATAAATAGCAGTTAATAGTAGTTAAAGGTTTGGTGAATTTTGCTTTGTTAAAATGCAAATTAAAATGATTTAATTTATGTATAAAAAATAGAGTATTTCTGTTAAAAAAAGGGCGGCACGGTGGCGCAGCAGGTAGTGCGCGTGCCTCACAGCAAGAAGGTCGCTGGTTCAATCACCAGGTCGGGCAGGGCCTTTCTGTGTGAAGTTTGCATGTTCTTCCCGTGCATGCGTGCGTTCTCTCCGGGCACTCCGGCTTCCTCCCACGGACCAAAAACATGCTCATTAGCCATAGCCACACCATAGGTGTGAGTGTGAGTGTGAATGGTTGTTCGTCTGTCTATGTTGCCCTGTAATCGGCCGGCTCAGGGTGTACCCTGCCTCTCGCCCATTGCCAGCTGGGATAGGCTCCAGCCCCCCGCAACCCCGAAAGGGATACGTGGGTATAGAAGATGAACGAATGTTTAAAAAATAGTGTTAAAATCGATGGTAAATTTGGTTCAAATATCTGATTTCGTGTGAGTTAAAAATAAGTTTATTTAAAATTGTGATAGGAATACAGAACTAGGTTTCTGTTAAAGATGTACTTTTTTGAAAATGACGAATTTCATTTACATGTGTTTATTTTTGTATGTTTGTAGGTTTTTCACCTGCTTTTTGCAGTGAAATCCAGAAATTTGGTCAAGTCCTTCCTTTGTCAAGGGTAGGAAGCCATGCTGTTGTAAGGACACTTGACAGATACACAACGTTGCTGTGCTTACTAACAGCGTTAGGTACAGCCTGCAAGCAACAAAATTATCATTTTTACCACAAAATGAAGCCCAAATTCCTTGCATGTACAAGTATGTAACAGTGATGACATACACTATTTATCTGTCATATTTTTATCATTTCATTATGACTTTTTACTGTACTTTTGCAGGAATGCAATGCAACATCATATACCAATGCACTGTGGAGGCCAAATAAACAAAACATGAACAATTGCTAGTAGATAGGACGTCATATTTCTACTCAAGAGTTCTAAAAATTCTTGTCTCAGAATTACAAACTGTCGTGCAGTGTTTTCGCATGTGAGAGATCAAACTGGCAAACTCCTGAACCGCGTTCAATTTTCTGAAGGGTACCTGTAACCACCACAGTCCCCTTGTTTGGTCTAATGCAGCTCTATTTTTGGTCTGAACATTTGCTTAAAGCCAACATAATTCATTTTCACTACCAGTTTTCTTCATGTTGCTTCAGTCCACAGGGTGGCAGCAAAATTCCAAATTCAATTCACAGATATATTTGTACACTCAACAAATATCTCAATTAGTATCTGTCATTTGTTGTGTACACCAGAGGTAAAGTGATTCTCTGCTGTGAGAGTTCTGTGCCTGGCAAAAGCATTGAGTATTAAGTTGTGGCTGAAATTACTAAGGCTTGTTTAGTCTTCACTGTGTTCATTCTCCTACATGTTAAGCAGCAGGAAGTGCTTATTTCGTCGTAGTATCTGTTGCAAAAATATAAAATTTCTCATCCTCACACAGTTTTAATATATGCTTGCATTCTAGTTAAGTGAGCAATAAAAAGATGACAGGTTTCTCTCCATGGGGTAGAAACGCTCAAATCTTGATTCCACCGGGCACGGCTGTGTCATAATAATTGCAGTGGAAAGTGTATTATACACCAACTGAGCATAGGAATTTTAATCTGTTAAAGGATGCCAAATAAGTTATATGCAATAGTAATCAATCGACTTAGATTTTTTTTTCCTATTTTGACCACAGGGTGGCAATAACATTCAACAAAACATTGCTGCCATCACAGGCCTTGAAAATCCAATTTTCATGATCTGAATACATTATCTTTTTACCTGATGAGAATGATTGCATGGCCAATACATTTAGACAAAGTCTAAAAATCTTTCAACCCCCTGAAAACTATTTCAATCGTTATGATAGAGTTTTAGCAGTGTATTTGGGGAAAATGCCTTATAGAAGTACATGGTGTTTAGGCAGATAGGGAGAAACGGGGTTTTACTAACATCATAATTAGGGGGTGGTGGCTCTAACTCTTTTAGCAACCAGGAGTTTTACCTGTGGGACAGAGAGATTTTGGACCTGAAACTTGGAGGACACCAAAGGCAAGCCAATTTGAAGACAAAAGGATGGACTTCATTTCACCCGCCACCATGAACTGTGTATGTACACCTTTATAATCTGAACAACCACATCAAAGAGTGGTTTGACAGACTGAAGCGACAGCATGACGCCCGAGGTAAGGCAAGTGAGATCGCCTGGTCCGAGTGAGCTGGTCATGGTGGCAAGACGGTGACCTGGCGGTGAGTTAACCACACACACCCTCAGATAGGAACCGTTTCATTCAACAGGGGAAGTGTAGGTCACATTTTCACAAGTAATGTAACACACAGGGAGACGAAGTAGGTTACAGACTTGCTAGCCTTAGACTTAAGATTTCTGAGTTTACAGATAGCTGTAGCTGTTTCCAGTGTAAGAGAGGACAAATGTGTATGCTGTTGTTGATGTCTAAGAAAAAACTGTTTTCCTTTCTCCCACCATGAACACAATTTTGACCTATTCTTAACCAAGCACGTTTGGTTGCTTAAACTTTAACCAGATCTTAACAACAGCGCTGGAAGATCACAAAACACATATGAGTTTTTAAAGAGCAATCATATTGGTAATTTTAGACAATGAAGAGCGACCTACAGTGTGACTTCATTACTGTGCCATTTTCTTTTCTTTTCTTTTTTAAAATTAGAACGTCCTCATAGTTTAGGAACACCTGGTGGCACGCCAAAGTATGATTTTGGCAGTCCATATTCAATTAATCAGTTGTTTCAGCATTTTGTAATGACAGGTTTCCTGCATCACTTCCTCGACTAACTCCTCTTACAATGTCAGACAACGACAGGCCATCACATCACTTAGTTATTACCAGATTAAACAACTAATCACATCTGCACTGTCAGGAAACCCCTTATCCCTTCAGCTTCATGGAGGAAAGTGTCTGTCACTCTTTGGTTGAAGAGGTAACTGAGTAACAGAGAAGGAGAGGATGTTGGAGGTTTAACAGAGTGCACTGGGTGATAACTGTTAACTCTATGCATGATTCCCTGTAACAACTACTCACTCTCACATCATTAATTACTCCTCACTATACAATTTAGTGCAAACCACATCCTTCTACTCCACAGACGCTCCAGACCTCCTCTGGAGCTGCACTGTCACTGTCTCTGTTCAGTCTGCAGTCTTTCACTTCTTCATTGCATGCTTTCTTTTGCAAATGTATTTTTTAATATTTCACTATTCATTACACACTAAATATCCTAAGCAGGCAGCCTTTTCATTGCCCTTGAAAAGAGTCTGTTATTTATGTTTGGAAAATCTTTAAACTGTATTCCAATTCTTACATGACTTGAGATCTACTAGTATAATCAACATAAACCTGTAGACTTGGTTTATTATCTTTCATTTATACCATCTTAGACCCAATCATCTCTTTCCATCTATAACGTTTGCTGTCATATCTACAGTTGCATGGCTAGAAAAAGGGGATTCCCAATGTATACTACAATCTTCCGTCAACCATCTGTCTTTCCATAGGCACCACACTAGAATATATGCCAAGCCATACCCACAGCCTCAACATTTGAAACTGATTTTACACTTAGGTCATATGGAATAACACTTACGACTTTCCCTTCTCTCATCCTACTCCATGCCACCCTCCCTCTCTCATCCTCTGTGTTTTTATGTGATGACTACAGGAGAAAGAAGGAGGGTTTCCCCCTCTGCTTGACGCCCCTGCTTGGAGAACATGTGGCCTCGGAATAATTGGGTTACAACTGCAGCAGTCCAATGAGCTGGCCTTGATTTGGAGAATGACTCCATTTACTTTTGTCAGACTGCCTGCTGCTTCCACAGCTGCAGCTTTTATCCTCCATTCAGGCTGAAGATTTTACTGTATAGGTCTGGCAGCCAGCCAGATGAGAGAGTGGAACACAATCCCAGCATTAATATACTAACCCACATTCAGTGGGTAAGACAAGTAAATAGTATGGTCCCTTTCTTCTAAGTCTAAGAATTGATGTCAGGCAAAATCCTGGTACTTCTTAAAACTGTTATTCTTTAACTAAGTCTTTGTTCAGACTGCAGGAAAATCAGACTGGCTTCTCTAATCAGATTTTTAAAACAGACTGTCCAAACTGTTTTTTACAAGAGGTCAGATTGGATTTGTGTGTCACATCAACAACCTATCTGCATAGCTTACTGCGGTAATGACCTAGGTGTCAGAAATGATGTATGCTGCCGACAGCTTTCCAAGGCGGAAGCATAAGAAATGGACATTCATCATTTTGCCAACGCTGTCACGTTGCAGAAGACTGTTCTCTGTGTTGTTTCCCTTTCCACTCTGCTAGTAGCAGCATGGACTGCTCTCTCACCCTGGATTTGATGTCCAGACTGAGACACACCAAGTCCAATTTGAATGGCGTTCAAACCACCCCCAAATGTGGCTTGGATTCGATTTGCAAAAATTGCACTTCATGGGGCTTTTTTTGTTGTCCAGACTTTCTAAAATCAATCCAGATACAATCTAGATATACTGCTCACTTTAGCAGCAATTGTGGACAAAGGCCACATCCTGTGACTCAATTCCCAATATAAAACAGTGTATATATAGAGAGTGAAATGCTTTTGACAGGTAAGATGGCGCTCATGTATGGTAATACTGAACTCGTGTATATATTGTCACCTGTGTACATTTTATTGTTTATATAGGACCATTATTAATCACACCTGTGCATTGCCTGCTGTGGCAAAAGTAGCTATGAAAGTATTACAACACTAACTGTTAGTGAAACGAGTGATTTTAGCAAATGAACATTTTAAAAGTAGACCTATTTTTCAGTATCAACGTCACAATCAAAACATGGTTAAGATTAACGTTGCATTAAATTGGGACTTAACGTTAATTTACGTTAGCTACACGTTACAGCTAATGTTTGCCAGTTGGCCTAACTTAATAGGTATTATACTTAGGTTAAATTTTAACTAAGTTTTACAGCAACAAGTAACACAAGGAATTATAATTTAAAATTCAGTAGTCACGTTACAGCCAGTAGTCCCAGAAACGGTCAGTTACACCGACATGTCTTACCGGGAGACGGGACCGTGTAAGTGGGTACAGCGGACAGACGTTAGTCCTGCTAGCTTGCGTTGCAAGACGCGAAGGAGGCGGTTAGCATCTGGAAAGAGACAGTAGGCCTTCTGAGTAACTCCAAAATTCTCGTTAACTGTTGCATCTTTTTAGCTGGCTATCTGCCCACCTTGACATAGACGACTTACCTGAGTTTTGATACATGATGGAGGCTGTGTTGAACTGTTGACGACGGTAATGTCCCTTCAGAGGTGCTGCGCCTGGTTTTCACCGGGCCCAAACTAGCCGTTGATGGAGTAGTCACAAAAACTGACGTTTCACCTCCACCACACACATTATTTGACTATATCCACCAAGATATTACCAACTAACAGTTTTACCTGATGGTCAGGAAGGAGAACGTAAAAGGTGACTGGGCACATACAAAACGCTCAACAGGACAGGTGAAGTTCGTCAGAAGCGCATCACTAGGCAACCTTCGAAATCTCGCGTGAATATGAAATATCGCTTAATGTAGCACAACCCAACGTATTTAACTTTCCGTAAGTTTATATTGCAGTAGTTATGAACAACAACAACAACAACAACAACAACAACAACAACGAAACACAACAATATAATTATGTATGCTGTAGTTTGAAATAATAAGAATCAAAGGAAATTTTGAATGAGATGGTGGATGGTGAACTGCATCTAAACTGTGGCACTGAAACCTGCTGAACTAGATTATAAAATAATTCTAATTCACTCATGTCACACACCATCATTTGTTCAGACATGTCATGATGATAATTCTAGTATGATGGTCTGAGAAATACTGAACAGAGGGAGAAATGCTCAATAACAACAACATATTTCCAGGCTGCTGTTGAAACAATAGTGGATGCACTGGGTGACCTTCCTTTGGCACTATGAAAGCAAAAGATTATACCTCCCAGGGTCATCCTTGTTGTTTTGTTTTCCTGGCAACCTCTCAACAATCCCCGCCTGTTGATTGGCCCGTCACACATTCATGACATCAGAGGTCAAGGTGCAGCAGTTGGTCACCAGATACCATCGGATTCTCTCAACAATGTGTACATCATGAGCCAAGGTTGTGGCAAAAACTTTCCTCACGCCTTCTTTTCCTTATCGGAAACTTCTCCACCAATCAAAAGAGGCCAAAGCTCGCTCATCCCTCTACTTGGACCACAGTAGCTGTTTCTTCTCAGCTGGAAATGAGGTAAAGGAGGGTCAAGGTCTGTGAGCATTGTAATTAATGTGGCATTATTCACGTTTGGAATGAACAGTAGTGGGTTTGGTCTCAGTCAAACTCTCAGGGTCATTCAGACAATGAAGGCTCTTATCTCCCAACAAAGGCTCCTTGGTCAGCGAAGTAGGTGAACAACCTAACACACCCAGTTAAGAGGCACTTAGTGGGGGAAATGCCTGTAAGTACTTAATAAAAAATAATGAGAAAAGCAGCCTTCAAGCCACCAGTGCCTTTGAATGAAATAAACAGTAATTAATCCAAAAATTAAACATTAATTTAGTTTGTTAAAACCTATTTTTCAGAAAGTAATTTACTTATTAAATGTTTTGACAACCAGCTTCAAAGCTTTGCCACCCATTATAGCTTTTCATGGTCATTACCCAGCCTGAATCGCAAGTGAATAAAATGGTCAAGTAAGCATTCATGTCAGCGTAGAACACAATAGGTCCAGTGTAGTCTCTGTCCAGAAAGGGAACCACTTTGATGCACAAACAGAACCTGCCGGAAAGTATTGTGTCACTGGGATTTCAGAGTAACAAGCCAGTGAATGACTTCACATCCCAAATGGTCTCATGGTGCGGGAGAGAAATGAGACATTATGTAGCTCCATTATGTAGCTCAGTAGGCCAAAAGGGATAGTCATTTAGACTAGCCCACACAGGTTGGAAAGTGCATGCACACACTCAAGCATGCATGCGCAAACACACATGCACATGCCCAAATATGCATGACATGTTCACATCAATATTGTAAATAAATACACGTGCATGGAGAAAAATATGTTCTCTTTCCTGCAGTCACTCTCACCCACCCACACAAACCTCCTTTAAGCTCCTGCCCGTGGAAACCATGGAAATGCCAAGCAAACAACTGCTCTCATTTGGCAGTCAGGCAGCACGCTGGCTTCCGTCTATGGGAACGACTGCATGAAGCTGCTGTGTCAGATGTATGATGGGACACCATTGAGGCCAGAGTCAACCATTAAACTGCAGTGAGGGTGGTGACGTAATTCACATGGATATATTTGCCCTAGATTTACTTACTCTATGTGCATATTTTAAATGATTAATGCCACACAGATTAAAGCACGAGTTAAACAAATTACCAACAGCAGCCCACTTGTGTGTGTGTGTGTGTGTGTGTGTGTGTGTGAGCTGCGGTGGTAAGCTGTTTTGTATTTTGGTTATGATAAGCTGATAAATAAAATCAGGAATAGACCCTAAGGACTAACTTGGACGAGCTACATTGTCATTTTCCTGGAAACCATTATAAATGCTGGCTAGTAACGCAATATGGGAATGCCCGGGCTTAGCATTCAAGGCTAACAAAATTTCTGTTTTGGATGGATTTGATCACTCAGCACCACTGAATTGCTTGCAACAGCCGTCGGATTTAATACAGATATTTTCATGCTGTGTGTCTTATTTTAGCTAACAATGTGTTCACATAGTATATAATTGTGCAGACCAAGATATTTGGCTCATGCTAAGGAATTGTAGCATCCATTTCTGGGCAAGTTGAAGCATTTCTTCTCCATTATGGCCCTGAAGTTGTTGTTCTGCTTGTTTGGTTTTGACTGTGGAAAATATCTGCTTTTCAACGGCCAAACCAACACAGACGGCCAAACCAAAACAGTCCTGTTTGACTTTCTCATAGTTGAGGCAGCTTGAGTTGATGATTGAGGATGAAAAATTTGATGGTAGACCAATTACAACCTAATTTTCAGTAATTGGACCAATGTCAGCGGCTTTTTGCAAGCTGGATGGTCTCCTTTCTCTTTGATGACCTTACAGCTACAAACCTCTCAGAAGTTTGATGTGAACTGGACAGCAACCAAGTTAAGTCCACAGCTTTCTAAATTCTGTGCTGAAGCCTCCTTTTTGAAAATAAGGTTACATTTTCATGGCATAAGCAGCAAAGATTGGTCTGACAGCTGCTGAGATATAGTCAGTACCCCAAGCAGTGTGCAGTGGGTTTATTGAAGGACTTGTTCTCTGGCAAGATGAAGCTGCAAGATATAAACCTTCCATATTTTAGCTTTCCACAATGCTGGAACTGAACTACAGCGTCCATGCAGATGACCAAAAAGCCAAAGTTGGACCTATTTGTTGTTTCCCTATAATCTTTGTTGTTCCGTGAGGCTTAAGACTGACTTTCAGAAGTGCTCAGTGATCCTGTACAGGCACTGCAGAAGTCACAGTGGTAGTTGTTTCTTTATGTTTTAAGGGAAAATACTGGAATAATATGCAGAATATGTGACTCCCGTGAGACAATTAAGATCAGAATATGTTTCTTTTTTTTAATTAATCAGATTTTATTCTTACCCAATCAAATTTTCACTCACTATTGCACATGTTACACATGATTCATTTACGTTTAGGTTTTTAAATTCGTTTTCAGTTGTACTTTAGGATCAGCGCACAGTTCACAGCCACGTCATCATCATGTCTCAGTCCTCAGCAAAGTGTGCATGGGTAGCAGATACAGCAGTGTGCTGACAGAAAGCAGAATTTATGAACCCGAATCATCAGTAGCTTCTCTGAGGCGAGGTGAACACCTGCACCAGCAGGTGAACGGGGCTTCTTTCAGGTCCAATACCAATCTTGACTCAGTTGACTCTGGAAAATGTAGGTAAGGTTTGTGTGTCTGTAGATGAGTGTGTGTTAGAGAATGAAAAGAGAGAGATGAACTATTGTAATATTACTTCTCTGTCAGTTGTTTTTATCTTACACATTTCAAGCTTTGTTACTCAGATGTCTTTCAGTGCTGCTCATCTGCCAGTCCGCTCCGACACCTGTGACATCACCCACTACTCAGATTTGTTCTGATCCGCTTGCTCAAATGGATTTATTAAAAAAAAGAAGAAAAAAAAAAAAACCTAAATCAAGAGATCGCATGTGTATCATCTTCCCGCTGCTATCGTAAAATGCTATATTTTACAGATACATCACCTTCTGAAGTGAATATGACTTGAGGGAAAAAAAAACAGGAACTCACTGTTCTTCTTCTCCAGGGCATCAATCAGCAGCAGAGTCGGTGCATCTGGTCCACAGATCCTGCTCCCATTCATCTAATGTTATTGGCAAGGATCTACATAGCTAGCTGAAATGGAAAGTTCACACCAGTGTGATGTGCATACACTGCAAATATATAAATGTTTTCATGTAAACTGTATCATGTAAGCATGTCCAGTTCACTGGAGCTGAGGCAGCTGCAGAACCTTGAGCACAGACTGTTCTCATGAACATACTGTAATGATAATGATAATGATTTGTGATAACACTTTTACTGTCTCTGTCTGTGATGTTTGTTTAGTGTTTCCATGTCTTGCAAGGTGCTTTACATCAAGATAAAGAAGTTACAGCATCGACAGACCCCATTGCTTGTGAGCTCTTGTCCCTGTGCCTTAGTTAATGCCTAACCTGTTATACTGCTCTTTATCTGATCCTTCATCTTCGCAAAGTTTTCACAAGACCCACACTTTGACATTTGAAGTTATTTCTCATCATTACGAACCTGCTTTCAGCTTGATTTCAACACTGAGCCCATCATGGCTTTGAGCGATTTCGAAACTAGAAACAACATTAAAATCAAATTTCAAGCGCTGCGCTTCCTTCAAGATATTATTCTTGGTGGGGTGGCGTGGCCTCTGAAATAACATTTATATGAGGTAACATTAAACCTCTGCCCTGAAACTAATCAATATTAATGAAATTCTGTTCATTGGCTGGCTGCCAGCTCCTCAGGGCAGCGTCCACTGTGGCAACTCAGTGATAGCTGGAAAAACTGGTAAGCTTGACCGTTTCAAACGTGGGGCTCTTTACTCAAAGGGAGAACACATAGGGTCAAAAAACATTTGCAAATAGCTCTTTGTATTTGTTTTAGATTATAACATGATGAGAAAGCACTTTAACGTTAATTCGATACACTTCTTCATGCTTGAAAACCTATGTGACACAATCCAGGCCTTCAGCGCACAGTGGGCCTCACCTAACTTTCACTCCGAGCATGTTAATGGATCCTTCTAGCTGCAAATCTCAATTCACTGTGTTGATTTGGAAGAGGAAGACGAAATCTTCACTCTTGACTGCACATAAATGAGCTTTCAAGCTCCAAGTTTGAGTCATAAGTCTGGAGATGGAGATGAGCTCATGTTTGCTGGTGACATGGTGTAGCTGCATGTTTTCATCCGGGCGGTAGAAAACCCCCACACATCTGTGGATGGATTGAACATTATGTCATATTAACACAACTATAATTACACAATCCCTGTCATTTACACAGGGTGGTTTACTGTAAACTCAGTGTGTGTGAGCGGATGAGTTTGGTGTTCTCAACGTATTTATTTTTATGAACTGTTCAAATCACTCCCATTTACCCTCAGGGAGACGAGTCTTGTGTTTCGCATCTCCCCCTTTCTGTATGCATCTCCGTATGTTTTTATGGCGAGTCTTAAGGTGAAAGCGAAGCTACATTTTCACATTGTGTACAGTTTTCAGAATGTGTTACCTCATAATTCATTGTGACAAGTTACTTTTTATCAGGTTTTATGGACCTATCTTGCACAACGTCCTGCCTCTGGTATAAATCCATTCTGTAGAGGAAAGCATAGTTTTACGACTTTTTATCAGTAAAACATGGAGACGTTTCTTTCTGCTTTAAATTTTTTCAAATGTGCAATAACTAATTTTTTTGGCCACAAGATGTGAACACAACACTGACATATCATCACTTTTTAAGTTGAAATAGCAAACAATGTCTTATTTACACATCCAGCAGATACAGAATCACATTATCGCTCATTTAGAATCGTGCTTATGGCTGCCTGGCGAATGTAAGTAGTCCAATTCACTCTCTTTTAGCTCTGTTTTTGGTCTCTACTAACTGTATTTGAATGTGTTTTAATGGTAATTTAAAGCTGAACTGAAGGTAGAACCTCAGCTTGCCTGGGCAGATTATTACAAATCCATTACAAATAATGTAATATTCAGTTTAAATGAGGCAGACCATGCTCTAAAATGATCAAAATATATATAAAAAAATGTCACTCTTGCAACGTTGATCTCATGATCTTCTGTTGATATTGTATTCCTTCGTCTTTAATATTGGCCATTTCCGTAGACCCCTTGTTGACAGCATACAGCAAGACTCCAGCCCTCCACAACCACTCTTAATCTTTGAGGACGTCAGCAGTGGTGTTACATTTTGATAGAAAAAAAGTACACACACACACACACACACACACCCATACACACACACACACACACACACACACACACACACACACACACACACATAAATAATGTTTGTGCGAAAGTCCAATGCTGTTGCTGGTTTTGTTTTTGTGAGCAAACCTCTTCCACCTACTGCCTGTTTGGTCTTGAAATCTTAAGGTGGAACCAAAAAGCAGACACAGCAGCGTCTGAAGCTTCTGTGAAAACTTAGATAAAATGCTTATGAGTGAAACCATAAAAATGCAGAATGGACAAAAAGGTGTCAGCGTATTTAAAGGTGAGGTGAGTCATTCTGGAGGAACTTTTTCATATTGCCATCTAATGCCATTACAGAACTGGAGCTGTGTACAAAAAACTATTAATGTGGCATGACTATTTCTGTTTTCATAAGTGGTCTCAGTGTTTTATTTGGTCTAAAACCTGTTTTCATTTTGGTGGCATGTTATCTTAAGACACCAATCCATAATCCAATGGTCCCAGGCTTCTGGCTGCCCTTATGTTCTGACCTCTTGCTGAAATCTGTTTATGTCTGTGTGTCTCAGAGGGACATGAAGAGAAACAAAAATGCAGCAAGCCTGTAAAATGGCAGTGAAATAGCTCGAAACTTGAAAAAATAGCTTCCTAAACAACAGAAGAATTACTCTAAGTAGGAGTTTTACTATTAATTGTTACTTTTACCTGTTCATATTCAGAGATGAATACCATCCTAGCTGTCTGTGTTTGAGTGATTCATACTGTAGCCAATGCCAGCAATACAAATAACTCCAGTAGACAGGCTGGGCCCACCTCCCTCTGTCTCCCTGATAGAATTATGACTCTCTTTGCTCCATACTTAGACCCTCAGACGATTGTATCTCCAGTCCGTCTGCTGCATGAGATCCAGACTGAGTTGTTTAGGGAAATAAAGGCCTTTTTCACTCAGTTAAAGATGTCTGGGAAGGATGAAAGACACAAAGGGGAGAGAGAAAGAGAAATAAAGAGAAAGGGAGGGAGAGCTGGCACTCGCATCTTGTAGCATTTGTCCTGTAGTGCCAACCGCTTTGGAACTTTTCATACAGTCACTATGGTATCCGCTGAAACATGTAGCTACTTCTTGTTAGGGTATTGAGAGGGGGGTATGTAAAGAGAAGTGTGTGGGAATGTGTGTGCTTCAGTTGTGTCTTTAAAAAGAGCACAGACAGGAAGAAGCAAAGAGTAGCAAAGAAAGCATAAAGGAGGAGGTCCAGTGGGTAGGATAAAGGGGAAAGAGAGAGGCAGAGAGAGAGAAACAGGAAAAAGACGAGAGAGTTCTTTAAATTTTGTTGACATCTCTTTGCATTCTACTGATTTGGTCGGGCGGTTGTGATTGGTTCAGTTTAACGAGGCTTTCCTGCTTCATGTCTCTACCTCTCTAACTTTGCCTAAATGTCCTAAATGAAGAGCCGAGACCAAGACCAAGCTCCTAATAAGATAAGATAAAACTTTATTGATTTGTTGCAATTATGATGACACATATGAAACGTACAAATTTAATGTATCCAGCAGGAATGAACAATATTTTTTGAAAAGCATGCTTTTGTCTTTTATTAGATTATTAAAACAAAGATTTATAAAATAATTCCGATACGATGTCAAAATACAATCAGCTAAACAAGCTGCTTTAAAGGAAGAAACACTACTGTTGTGTATAAAAATCCATCCATTGCTCCAATCGGTCAGACTCAGGAGAGCAGATATGCCTCTAAAACATGAGCCGTCTGTTTAGTTTTCATATCCTTTTTTTTTACTTAAACAGACTTGAGAGGACGGAGATGTGTTGCTTATGTTTGAAAATGAATAGAAAGTGTATCAAGCTCTTCTTGATGACTGGATCAGTGCCACTTGGCTATTTATACTCTTGAGAGTAAACAAACGACCTCAGAGGGAATCCGACATATGATCTATGTTCTGTAGATCTTATCCATGCAATCTCAAATAAATATTGACTGTAAAACATAAATGTTCTTCTGACAGACTGACTCTGTAGCTCTCTTCCAACACCAAATCTTTTGCACCTTTAGCAGTAAGGATTCTGTCACAGTCTGATCAAGTTGGCACAAACCTCAAAACACAGATAACATTTTGTAGACACAATTTCCAAGCACCTTATATTCTTCACAGGACATAGGATTTCCCTTCTGGACAGTTTTCATGTGGCTCTGTTAGCTCATTGTTCAATGTAAGCACTTAATCTAAACTTAATGCATACATCTGTCATTCAGCAAATAACATAAATGAGTCATTTCTGTATTCTAATAGAGGGAAATATTTTGATATGTTTAATCTTAGCATCAAAAATAGTGATACATACCCATGAGATAGGCGCGCCAGGTCGTATATCACTCAAGTTAGTTCATGAGAAAGTGAGTTACGTGTTCTTTGGCCCGTGATCCTACATTCCAGCACATTTTCACTGGAATCTGACCACACAGTTTTAGCCAGTAGCAGTTCTACCTGAACGCGGAAACCGCTGAAACTGACAACAGTTTCAGGAACTGTCTAGCAAGCCAAACAATTGGCAGTCCTAGGTCCACAGATTCAGGAAGGGCAAGGCGATAAACACAGTCAGGTACAGAAGGCCGAGGTAACTACCTGCGGTGTGATTGAGTGGTGAAGATTGCTGACTGAGCAGGTGTGTAGATGAGAACTGCTATGTTCGTTACCTTAGGATGAGCTCTTTATATCTTCATATATTACAGAGGGAGCTGGTCTACTTGGAATTTGCCATGTTGCACCCCATGTTTCCACAGTAGTCCAGAATGAACAAACCAAACACCATATGTTCTCCTATGTGCTTAGAAGTGGAGAGGTGAGGGAAAATTTGATGAAAAACTGCTGAATTGCACAGCTGACAGTCTGTTGGCACTGGGTGAGAAATCAATTTGCATCACTACAAATTTTGGGAAAATGATATTTCTTGCACCTTGTTCTAATTTTGCACACTTTTGCACAGCCCCAGGGACAGTGAACCCCTCATTATGGCAGCATCGGTGTCTTTTTCTGTCCACCAACCTATTCAGGACCACCTGGTGATATTCCTCACACAAATTTATGTCTCGTCTGAGAGCTCAGCAACTCTGAGGTCATCTTGTGGGTGTATTAAGATCAGTGACTGTCTCTTTGTAAATCCCCTTTTAATGAGAATCAAAGCAAAGCTCAATCAAAGTTTCATCCCTTCTCAAGGCCAACCAAAACAAGAGGAGGATCAAGGGGCTTCTTGTGATATACACAAAAATCCTTGCAAGCAAACCATGAGGGTACTGTATATACACAAACTGTGCACCTTTTCATCCTCCTGTGTAGTTTTTGTAATCATTTGGAGATATACAAGAATACACACACATGTGCATCCATAAATACAGACAAAACACAACCCTCATCAGACTTAAGTCCATGAAAGCTCTGCCAATTTTTGAATGAAAGAACCTGGAGTCGTTTTTCCATTTAAGCCACTCTTGCAATCTGCCTACGTGACATTTCCACATCCTTTTCTGCATGGTTCGAATGTGAGTAAAAGCAGCCGCATTCCAGCAACTTTTCATCCCAAAAAACAATTTGAAGCAGCAGATTTCACTCTGGAGAAACTTCAAGAGGCAGCACAAGCATTTGCAAAAATGCCCAGAAGTTGAAATAAGACAAATGTTCTAATGTGTCGGAAACCTGATGAGCCAGATGGTTTGTTTGTCAGAATCATCTGGAAAGTTGTCCTTGGAAACTATTCGGAAAAGGACTGGCACTTAAAAAGAAAAAAAATCTGCCTATCACAAGCTAACTTCAGCCAATCAAATCAACAAACCCTATGATGTAATGGGAGAGCGAACTCTTGCCGAAGCCAGTTGGGAGAAGAGCGGCAACATCTTTTCCATCCAGAAAATCCCTCAGTGCCATTATTTGTTCATCTGTCAATGAAGAAACGCTCTCCAGTTCTGATATAACTGATCTTATAACAGCATCCAAACCTCTTAAGGAACCACCATTGTTGTGTTCGACCACGCTTGTAGCTGTCAGTAGTTTCTCCTCGGACGCTGACTGGTCTGACATGACTGTGGTTTGGCCACAAGCGCAAACCTGAAGCCGGGTAAGATGGATTCTTGGCTCGCGTGATGTCATGTGATCTCATGATCTTGTGAATCGAGCTGCCTCGTAACGAAAATCTGTCCCTTTCTCTTTTGCCAAATACAATGCAAGCATTGTGACTCCATCTGTAAAAGTCTTGTCACATTTGATTGGAGTCAACCCTGAACTTTACCATTAGAGTGTGGAAACCAACAAGCTTTTAGTAACAGATAGAAGAACCCAGAAATGTTGAGGAGCTACACGGGCTCTGTATGGGCCCTACACGGCCCATACAGAAAGGCATTTTCTTCTTAATACTGTGCATTACATGCACACAGTAACTTCTTCTAACACGTGAGCTCATAAAAACAAAAATTTCTTGCATCAGTGCTCCAGTTTTACCAGAGCCATCAGAATGGAGCTTGATTACAAAGCTGTCAGCCCTCTAATATACACTAAACTGTCGGTGTTATTATGAAGCAAAACAGAAGATTATCTGGAGACTCTTTCATCATCGACCAAACACTCCTCCAACAGAGCTCCGTATTATACCCTCTAAGAACCCTCACTGTAATAAATTTTAAGTTTCGCGTGCTGCTTATGTACCATGCACCTTTTGAGTTATGGTCAAGTCTTCAGTTTATATCTGAGGAGGAATGGCTAGAATGCTGCCCTGATGTATGTAGAGTCTCTTATATAAAGGTGCAGCAGGCACTCATCCAGTAGGACTCTACAAATCATGGCTGTCACAGACACAGACAACATGTTGGTACCGTATGGGTCCACAGATCAGGAATGAGCAGCCTGCACCATAAGGATAGAAGGTGTACACAGATAAATGAAGTAAAATCGAGAGATCAGGTCCTGTTCTAAGGTTTTGTTGTGGACTTTGACCTGCAAACAAGTTTTTTCTAACTGAATATTCCATCGATGAGCATCATTGTGATATGAATTCATTGTTAATTGCAAGAGAGATGTACAGAAACTAAGTGGGGCAGGAGACAGGAGATGGATCCCACTTGACGGTTAGCTACATCAGCAGAAAGAGCTGTCAAACATCCAAATCAAGTCCTGGAGCAGCAGACACAGTGTCAGCAGTCTTAGCAAGAGAACGTAGGAAGAGCAAGGGAACGATCACAACCAATTTTTTAGGTTGTTTCTGTGCTCTATAAAAGCCACCGAACCTGATGCAATACGTATACAAACTTACTACATTTATTCATATTTATTGTGATATTTTTTATCCCATGGTCATATTAGAACCTTTATATTATTGATAGCTTGCAGGATAGCACATGCATGTAAGCGGCAAAGAGAGGTGTGGTTGTTTGTTTGTGTACGTGGAGATAAATAAGAGGAAGAGCAGGCAATCAGTTAACCAGTTCATGTCTCCATACAGGCAACAAAGTGAGGAATTTGTTCCTGGTCATCTTGGTTGTAAGCTGAGGGAAGCAGCTCAGTGAGTGTTCAGAGACGTGATGGACACAGCATGGGTCGCTGCAGCGTGCAGAGCAAAGCGAGCTCTGTTTCTGAGCAACGTGAAGTGTTTATCTTTAAAGCGGACTAAATGTTTATAGATAGAAGCAGAAGTCTTTCCACGTGGCAAAGTCTCGGTTTCTCTCCCTCTCCGTATCTCTCGTTGCCTCTGTTTTGCTTAGACTTCACTGTTTGGGTCTGTTAAATCAAATCCTTCCACAACAAATTTTAGTGAGTTTCATATTTTTTCACAAAGGTTCAGCTGAAGTACAAAGTGCCGTTTTTTTCATCACGGAGGTGTGGACACTGGAAGGAATGCAGACTACCATTTCTTCTGTATAACAGTAGTAGAGTGTAAACTCACCCAGGCTCCCAGAACTGACACAAATAAACCTTTTATCTTGGTCTAACTGAATACAACTGACGTACATTCTGTTAAGTTTGGGACTGAGGGCACACTACGAGTGTCATGCATGTGGGAAACATTAGCAAAGTGAGCGATTACACAAAACACTTCAGAGGGTAACTAACTGTTGGATCAGACAGCAGCGCTTTGTTTACTTCTACCTCTTTCTTGCCTTTTTTTCTTCAGTCCTGTCTATCTCTCTCACAGCTCACATAAAATGTGCCCGCATTCACGATGATTGCCGAACGAGTTATTACCGAAGGTGCGAAGTCATTTAATGGGGTATGAGTTGGCCTCGCGCCTCCTGGTTTTGGTTACAGGAATTCCCTCGAGTCTGTGCACTGCAGCTGTATGTGTTACAATATTTGACATCCTGCTCTGCTGCTGATGCACATACAGCAACACGAGAAGCCACAAACGTGATGAAAATCAACACATTTACTGCAAAGTGTGAGAATACTTCTGCACCACTGGCCCATTTCCCAGACAAGCATTAAGCTTACATCTTGGCCAAAGTGCCCTTTTAAACCAGATATGCTCAAACTGGCTTTTTCAGATATGGCTACAGTTAATGTGGATTCATTTTTGAAGACATCCAGGTTGTAAGCTTTTAAAAAGGTTTATTAAGATCACTGTCACTTTTTACAACTGATGATGGCGTTTGGATGAAAGTGTTGTTGAATGTTTCTTTTTTTTATAGTGCAGTAGTTTTAATAAACCTTCTTAAAGGCTTGCATCGGTATTACATAGAGCCTTATATAAATGAACTAATTAAACTATTTCCTGAAGAGAGATTAGAGTTGCTGCGGGACTAAATGAGGGCTTCATTAATCCTTCAAAGATGCAGGTTTAACTTCAGATTAATGCTGTCTGTCACTGGAGATGTGTGGATTATGTGGACTGCAGTGTGACATGGAAGACCTACAAGAACTCCTAACAGCACAAATGCTTCTTGACAGGAGCAATCCACCCAATAATTTAGATGAAAACTAATTTGCATGACTGTTTACATGTACAAAGATGGTCTGAGAGAGAAGAAGAAAAGTCTACAGACACACCAAGTCCTGATCACTACAAGGACTTTGGTGTTCACTTCATAAACATTTTAATGATGGCATCCATGTTTTCAGAGCCTCACGAGGCCAGAGCTGTCTGCACATACTCTAAAATATGAGGCCTGAAATAAATGGTTGAAATCAATCTAATTTAAGTTAGTCCAGGACTCCGCAGTCAAGAAGTCGCTCCTCTTAAAACAGTGTAACAAGACACTTTTAAAACAAAGATAAAGGCTTACTCCAGTCTTGTAATTTATACTCCGGCCAGACACAAGCCTCACTAATTGTAGTTTAATGAACAGAGACAGACTTTGTGTGTATTACCTCACACCCAGAATTCTGCTGTTTTTAACAGGATGGCTGCTGATATAAACTCAAAAAACACACTTTGTCTCGTGGGCAATAAAGCTGTAAGAGACGCAACACTATGAAAACAAGAGACCAGCTTTTGTACCCTGACAATTTTATGCTCAGATTTAAGGCCGCTGTGAGGTGGATGTCTGAGGATTTAGGTTGCAAGTCACACATATTGCAGTCCGGTGGTCTTACAGAAAAACTGCCATGTCAGAACTGGGGTGTAAAACTTGTTTTTCACAGCGCCGCACATGAATTTTTGTGGGCCATCCTGCAGTTAAGACCAGTGAAGAATGCGAACGATCATGACAGGGTAATGCACTTCTCATTTTATTTAGATCCTAGAAAAAAAAGCAAATAAGAAGCAGCAGAACAAAAACACGTGTTGGTAGAACAATAAGTTAAACACAAGAAGAGGATTTGTGTCAAAGAAGTCATTAAAGACATGGGTATGCAGAGCACATGTTATACACTGTATGTTGAATCACAATAAAACAAATATATACAATACCAAAGAAACAATGTGGTAGCAACAGAATTTTCACATAATTTACAAGATGACTAGACGGCATACCAGCAGGTACAATCACTGTTGATATAGAGAAGTAATGGCGGATATCGGCACTGCAAAATTCATTATTTCAGATTTAAAAAGTTGTTAGAAAGATTTGTAAAATCTAGAATAAGAGCACTCCTCTCCACCTTCAAGTTCACTCCACTATTCACAATAAGCCAACGCTGCTGGCCACACGTTGCAGTCATAATGACACGTTTCTGTCTTCCTGTCAAGAAAAGAGAATTCATGCCGTCCTGTCGTTTCTCTTTCTCATCTCCCCCTCACTGCCTCCCTTTCTGCTTCCCCCTCTTTCAGAGGAAATGTAGAAGTATATTTCATTTCATGGACTCGGCTGCGGCCAGAAATTTGAGTTCATAGTAGGAAGGGAATACAACTATGCATACTTCCAACTTCTGTCTTTCTCTCTCTTCCAACGAGGAACTGTAATATATCTGTGTTGTGGGTCCAAAAAGCTAAACAAAGTGAATATTACTCCCACATGTTGTAGGCTGTGGAGTCCTGGTTTACGAGTCTCGAACAGTTTTCTGTGGTCCGTGTCTCCTGTCTCAAATGCACACGAGCATTTTTAAAAGTTGTCATGAGAGCGTATTGGTGTCAGAATGGACTGTTTTTAATAAACAGAGCCAGTGAACTCTGTGCTCTTGTTTTTATGAACTGAAATTCTTCGGTGTGAACTTGAGTGAGAGTTGAAATTCCTCTCTCAGTCAGGTGCTTGAGTTACAGTCTTCTGCGAATGTGTATCCCACATGCCATCACTGAATGCATGCAGCGCATCAGGCTAAATCGCTCCATCATTTAAGTCTCTTTTCTTACAATTTGTTGTTTAGAAATCGAGGCTGTTGTGATCACATCTGGGAGAAATTCTTTAACGTGATTCTCAGTGAGACCTATAGCTCCTCACAGAACTTTGAGGACGTCTCCTGCAGGGTTTTGTTTACATTTCAGAAGGTGGTGCTTGGATAGCTGCATACGGAGGCATTTATGGTGGGTTATAGTTCAGTAAAGCCATTCACCAAAACATACTGTTGCACGTTCCAGACACGCACAAGTACACTTGTTAGAGATCTGCTTATAATGAATTATTGCTTATTGTTTCGCATAACTTAAGTGAGAAAAGTGACCATCAAACAGAGATGCTCCCCAGTTTTGCAAACATAGAAAGTCTGAAAAGTAAACTGCATAGATGTACATTACAAAATGAAAAAGTCCATCCACAACAGGAGTATAATGTGTAACTGCAAGATAGTTAAAAAGACGATGAAACCTTTAAACCCCTTAACCAAAGTTTAAACAAATATCATTATACCTTAAATGACTTTGCAGAACACAGAGTGACATCTTGGCGGCGGTGTGTGTTTTGGAGTTGGTGGCAGAAAAAACCACCAGCTGCTCTGCACAGCTCATCACAGCAAAGCACCTATTCTTCTCTTGTGATGTCACACACACACACTAGCATTTTAAAGTTATTCTAAGGCTTTAAGGGTTGTCATTAGACACTGAATATGATGCTAGTGATAAACTCGTCCTGATTGTTAGAAAGGTATGCCGGGCGCTGTAATTTCAAACTGCGTAAATGTCACATTCTGTTTTCTGCCCACTGTTTTGTGCACGTCTTTGCGTCTCGGTGGAATATTCCGGTAATATGCTGTGCTTGTGATGTGGATATGAACGTGCATGGGAACACCTTTTCCTTAACTGGTTCAGTATTTTTCTTGGATCTAGGATTTGATGTAAACACACTGATTGAGAGATGAGGCTGGGATAAAGCATACAATGTCAGCCTTTTTTTTTAATGGGTTTGAGTTTTGGGATACTCGTTGGATCCAGGCCTTGTTCTGTCAACATATTTCAATATACTCAATATACATAGCATTTATCAAGTCTGTCAGTGCAGCAGTGCTGATCTTGGATCACTGAAACACAAATTTCATAGGACTCTCCCAAAGGCAAAACTGATCCAAGATCTGCATGCCTGCACGACAGCCTGATAAATGTATGCTTGGATTCTCAGTAGCCCCATTCTCCCAGTTATATTACAGTATAGCCAGCTCCATCTCCGTCTCAGACCAGCTCCACCTTGGAGTTGGGGTAAACAGCAACAACGTCGTAGCCCTCTGGGGGCTGGACGCGTGCCATGGCGTGGGTCTCACAGTACAGATTGTCCTCGATGAAGAAGTAGCCTTTCTGCTTGAGGTTGGTGCCGCAGTCATCGCAAATAAAGCACTCGGGGTGGTAGAGTTTGTCCCTGGCCTTCACGATGGTGCCACTGGATGGAGACATGAAGGGAAACAGAGTGTGTTGGACTAAGAAGGCTTTAACAAAATGTAGAAACCTCATGCCTTAAATGTTGCTCATCATTACTTTCCAGAGATTTACAAAGTATGATCCTTTTGACATAACTAATAAAATTGGGTTTGTTTTGACGGTAGAGTTAGCTTCATAGAGCGTAGCCATGAATGATAGCAACAGACGTTTCAAAGGTTTAAGCAATGTTTGACAATTGTATATTAGTTTCCCTTGAAATAAGTTCATTTTAAGCCATATCCAGGTTTTGATTCATCCTTTTAAGGCTCAATGTGAGGTAGGTTTCCTGTCCTTAATCCCTCTCTTAATGTTCAGCCTAAAGAAGCTGAAAGTCGGACAAGTATTTACAGTAGAGATGACAGATTTTTATTTCTTCTTATTTATCTTGTGGTTTCTTTTTTGGTACGTTCTCCGCTGCACCCTGAGCCTGAATCTGAGTTCCCATTTTTATTGACAGTGTACAGGACGAATTACTTTACGACGCAGCTGGATTCGCAAAATCACAACATTCCACCTAGCCAAAAAACAGTCGTTTGGACCAATCAGCGTCCTTTTAGGAACTACTGCCAGTTACGGGGCGTGATTTAGGTGCATCAACGGTGAGAGAAGCGACTAAAAAGAAGTTAGATGCTCCTGTAGCATCTGTTATCTGAAAGTGCTGCCTTTTCCAAACTGTTTCAAAGGATGACTTCCCTGATGGTTCTGTGTAACAAATAATCTGCCATGCCAGGTTACAGGAAGAAAACAGCCTTATATGTTGTGTCAGGGAAAAGTGTAATAAAGATAGTGGAGACCAGCCTTACAATGGAGCGCCACAGGGTTGCACTACTCAGAGGGATGAACATGTATGAATGCATGATCGGAGACTCATGCAATAGAAAGCAAACTGCAACTTGCAGGTTTCCTTAAAAGGTGCTGCAAGCAGTTTTCAGGGAGGTGTCATCATCGCAGATGAAATACACCCTTTAAAGGAAGTAAGTGATAATGAGTATCTTATGACTGACTCACAGTCTGACTCTCTTTTATCTATGCAGATCAGCAATTATCCTACTTCATAGCGACTGTAAGCATTTGAATATATTTCATCGTATGTCATATTTATGGGATTTTTTTTTTGAAAGAGAGAGGAGTTTCAGGTGGAGGGAAGGTTACACACATTCATACTGTCACACCTGGGAGCTGAGTACATGTTTATTCTGCTGGCTGGCTACTGATCAGCACTGGTGCTTTTGAAAGTTGCTTCACTCGGTCACACAGTGGCGGCAGTTGTTAAGGGCGTTGTTCATTCACTGCTCCCAATAAGACTTTCCTTTCTGGACTGGGGGATTTGGGCCAGCGACTATTCAGTCATAAGCCTGCTTCTTTTTTTAACTGCCTTCCCCATCTAACCACAGCACTTGCAGGATAAAGTCTTGACACAGTGCTCTATATTTGTTTAAAAAGCTGTAAAATGCACCCAGGTCATAAGAGCCTTATTGTACCCCGCAAACTCCTACAATGCACGCTTGTTAATAAGTAAAGTAAGCCGATGACATCAGTGCTTACCTGCAGCTGGTTTTATAGAGGGGGGATTACCGGTGCATGTGGTTACTTTGGCAGAAGAGTGCGTGTGCACATGCTCGTGCTTACTGTTTAATGGAAGTTTGTGTATATGCAACTATGTGGATTGCGTGCAGGTATGTGTCTACGGCATGTGTGTGCGTGGGAAAGGGTGTGGAGGGTGGCTTGGTTTAATCATTAAAATGATAAATGGGAATAGATTTTTTTCTCAGTACTCGCGAAAGGCCTGTCGGTGCAGGTCGACCTGAGCGGGTTGTTTCAGGGAAACTTTGAAATCTTTTGCATCTAAAACAATGATTTTGGATGTATTGAGCGGGCTTCGCATTTCAAGACCAAACATGAATCACAGCCCTCTTAAAATGGGTCTCTGACCAGTAAGGCACAATTACGTACATATTCTATGAAATATTCCATGACTTTACATAGTCTATCTCTTAGCATTGGCTTAAAAATCACACCAGGATCTGTATGATACTCACACAATGCCATTACAGCAGCGCGTACACTGGGGTAGCTTCTGAAGTCCAGGCATGGGGCTGGGGATGGGGCTTCCCAGTTTGGGGATTGGAGACCTGACTGGAGACTTTAAGTTTCTCATTCTCTCTGTTGGGGACACACCTAGAAATAACAAAATAATCACAGAATAAATACAGGAAGGCTGGAATGTACAACATACTGTAACTCACTCAGAGGCCAGACCTTTTAAACAAGCATTAATGCTAGAAATGTAGAACATGTAGAACAGGATCCCAAGCGCTGGCATAGCATGAACATCTTCTATACGGGCCTCTGGTATCCCAGGCAACCCTGTTTATATATATATGTGTGTGTGCGTGTGTGTGTGTGTGTGTGTGTGTGTGTGTGTGTGTGTGTGTGTGTGTCTGCCAAAGGACAAAGCCTCACAGATTTATGAGAGTTGTGTTTGCACTCTGCAGGAAATTCCCTTTGAGTTCCAGGTAGTAAGACTAAAGGATGGCGGTTGTCAAGTCTGTAGTCCTCTGGTAAGTGATACAAAGATGGATTAATACTTCCCACACTAAGACGCACCAGGGGTCGGTTTCTGTTGCCTACTGAGCTATTTCTCACAATTTCTGGCCCTCCTCACAGATGTGTGTTACCCTGCTGACATAAGGTCACTGCACAGGAATCCATGTGAGAAACAGTTTATGTTGTTCGTAGTCTTCGTTTTGGCTCAACACACACATTGCAACAAATCAAAACATGTAGCTCACCAAGGACACTTGTGTTACTAATTCAGTAGTCATCAGTCACACAGTCTTGTTATAAATATATTGCATTATAGTGACAGGTGTTTCTATTATCTTGTCCACCCTATTTATATCAGTTAGGATTGAGTCGTTAGGAATGCTCAAACCAACTTCTCTTTGAAGTCCTACAACTTCATTATCGCCACTTGCAAGACTTTGAGTGTTGTAACACTCTGAACATTTTGGACTTTATAGTATTATACAGTTTTTTTCACATATTTTGCAGAGCAGCTGCCAAACAACACCCTAGACAGTATCCTCGATCTCCTGCCTGACATAAGGGCATAGTCAGCCTTAGTGTTTCTGTAAGTTAAGATCACATTTCTCATTAACTTTGTTACTTGCTTTCACAAACAGGATGTTGCCACTTGACCTGTTCCTCGGCCAGTCCACTGCTTTTATCTACATGTGAGTATTTTGAAGAGATTTATGCTCTTGCTTGCAGATTTCATCAAATACGGCCCAGTGGCACGCAACGTAAAATCCACCGTCGAGGGCGAAGCACTGTGGGATATCATTCTTCATGGTGGTGTCAAACTTAATGTGGTAAAGATTCACAGATATGAAAATACTACACGCAGCACATTCAGCTGTTGTTTTAGCCTATGAATAAAAAAATTGTGTTAACTCATAAGGTTCTCCGTGTCCTCAGCTTTTTTCTTCTGCTTTCACTTCCTTTTAGGTCAGGCAGTAAATATCTATCTCGTATGCCTTCCCCTTTCTTTGACCTCTCGGTGTCTCTCGCTCTTTCCTGTGTGCTCCATTCAAGACTCTATCATGGCACTTCCTAGAAGGAATTCATCCATCAACCCAGATGGACACCCGGCAGCGAAAACATCCCATGTCACAGAGCCGAGCTTCAGCCATCACACCAATACGCTACAATCGCACGATGTCTGTGATGGCATTCATCTTAATGGCACCAACAGTTCGAACAGGTAAATACACTCAGATAAAAATCACAACACCTCAGTAAGATTGCCTCTTAGGTTTAACACAGCTATATCTCAGTGCTGAGAATAAAGTTTTCTGTAAATACATGAGAAAAAACATTGACTAGAATACGCCAGCTCACTCACAACTCGTGGGTCACTGAAGCTGGTAGTTCTGGTGGTAGACAAGGGTTGCTGCCTTCCCACGGCTGGCATTTTTTATTAAGAGTGATCAACTTCAACCATCCAGCGTTTGGTTATGCCTGACTGGAACGCATGAAAGGGGCATACTTAATACTGGATATCTGGAGCCACTCCAGTGGTTCCATGTGCACCAGGGTAGATCAGTGGGCCACAGCTGTGAACTGCAGTATACGACTTCCCCTCACTGATGATGTGCCAGCAGAGGCTATACAGGCCAACAGGCCACCTAACACTGCCACTAACCTCAGGCTAATTACCTCGCATCTGGCACCTGACTCAAAGTACTTTCCATCCCTCACAAAGAGTTAGCCTCTGACTGCTCCGTGGTGTGTTTAAGAGCTGACATTAGCTGGGTATGTTATTTCTGGGATTAATACCAATGATGCACTCTAATGGAAAAGCTTTTATTCGCAGCAGTCTCATGACTCTCTCACAGAGGGGTAGGTTGACTAATAAAAGTGGCAGTCAGGAATAGATACAAGTGAAATGAATGAGTGCTTGTTTAGTCTTGCTTTTCCTTTTTTAAATAGCCAGACTACTTAGGCACCATATATTTTGCTGCCAAGTGCAGACAGACACCAGATTTTATATGACAGACAGTGACAAGTTGGCCGATTACAACACATAGCTCACCCAGCAGCACTCGTAGCACGATGTGTGTCCTCCACTGTGACTAACACCAAGCAGACATACTGTAAAACCGCCACGCACTCATGTTAGCCCCCATCCTAACTCAAACCTGTCAAGAACAGGGTGTGAAGCCTCAGGGAATTCAAGGCACACAATGTCGAGAGATGAATAAACAGCTGTAAAAACAGAATTTAAGACAGTTATTGTAGGATATCGAGACAACATCTAGATTTGATTCGTTCCTGAGCATGCTGAACATACTTTGGGGTTGTGATTATTGAATTATTTGTTTAAAAGGAGTTTGCTGCTTTCGTCTGCTTCATATCACTATGCATTAAGTGCTTCAAGGTAAGCAAATAGACCATCAAACAAAAGCTACAATGGCCGTACTCTTTGGTTGCCGTCAAAAGAAGAATTCTCCTGCGCCAACAGACAGTCGAAGGGTTAAGCCCCTCACCACTGGAATCACATGTTTACCCCCACTGGACTGGAAGTCTTGCTCGGGCTTTAAATCTTGTATCTTTTCAGCTCAGCCTTGATCCCTGTGGAATAACAATCTGAATGGAATGCTCCCTCTATTTTTCCTTGAAACAGAACTGAATTACTCCGCAGTGCCTTTGAAGGGGGACAGTTATGATGTTTGTCTACATCCTGTTACCTCTCTGAGTGGCGTCCATGACTACAGATCATTCTAATCACACTGTTCAGATGAAATCCCAGTTGGTTTGGGACAGATTCATTTAACTTCCATGTGACTTTTGAGGCAAAGCGAGCAAAACGTGATAAATATAAAGGTATGTGAGTACTCCAAGTTTACATGTTATAATCCAGGACGCAATCAATAACTGCACAAGTGTTATACTTTGAAAGTACAACATTTTCTTCTCCGCACAGTGGTGATGCTGATGGATGTCCGAGCACACAGAGGTCTTATTCTGTGACAGGACGCAGCCTGCTTCCCTCCCGAGCACTTTCCATGCGCTGAAACTGGGTGAAAGCTGAAAAAATACCCCCAGCAAGTTCATGGAAAGTCGCCTTTCTGCAAAGAGACAATCTAAGGTACGGTA
The DNA here is from genome assembly GCF_051107435.1 of Chaetodon auriga. Lineage (NCBI taxonomy): Eukaryota > Metazoa > Chordata > Actinopteri > Chaetodontiformes > Chaetodontidae > Chaetodon > Chaetodon auriga. Next base: position 7,420,108 of record NC_135088.1, read on the forward strand.
CAAAATAAGATATTTTTCAGAATTTCCTTTAAACAAATAAAGCTGGAGTTCGGGGAAAAGATGAGGTTTCAGAGAAGTCACTGGAATTTCGTTTATTTCTCTTTCCAACTGTTGAAGAAACACTCCTCCATCACCTTGTCTCCTGTTTGTCTTCCCCTTAAATTCACCTCAATTTTCACTGCTGAAGGCCGAGACTGAGCGATCCCAAGTCTTCATATTCAATAGTAAACAATTTCACTTCTGGTAAACACATGGAAACAGATCTGTTCATGTGTGAAGGCTGAAAAACAGACGCTCATATTGGTACAATAGGTACAACTTTCTATTATCTATCAATCTGCTTCAAACAGCCTCACTCAACACCAGAATGTAACAGTCACTCCACCCCTCTTCCATCCACATTGCTATCCAATCATGGCAGAGTCTGTGGAATTCTGGGTAAACTGACACTCTTGTTTGCTTTAACTTTAAAAGCCCCTGAAAGTCAACATGGCCTCTACAGGGTGCTTTCGCCTTCAAAAGGGGACCAACTACGGTGATTTAAAAGCCTGCCAGCAAGGTATGCCTTGAAAAACAGGATGATTTGACTTTAACCTGAGTGGCGAATGTGTTCAATTGTTGATCTCCTCCTTACTGATCTATTAAAAAATAAACCAGGACCAAGGGACAGAGATGAGCAACATTTGTGGCAGGATTTCACTCTCTCACACAGATTAAATGACACCAGATGCCCACAGACAGGTAGCTTTTTAGATGATCCCAATGTAAACCTGAGGTGTTTCATCGAGGGCTTAGCCTGTCAATCAACCTGCCAGTCTCCCGGCTCAAAGGCCACTGACAGCAGACAAAAAGAGTGCCCTTTAAACCTCTTCAATCCATCAGCAGCGTCTCTCTCCCTCCACCCCCCTCTCGTCTGTCGTTAGCATCAGTCTCTTTCTTTAGCTCTCCCTCTCTCTCGTTGCTTTGAGTGTAACGGTAAGTGCTAAATTAAGGAAACAGTATGGTCTGGCTCCGCTCCAGGCCTCTCTGCAGGAGCAACCAGTGTTGCTCCTTGTGCTGAGGATTATCCTGTCGGCTCTCACATCAAAGGTAGAGCCAGAGATGTGATAACGGAGCGGGAAGTTTTCTCTCCTGCCCCGGGATAATAATATTCTACAGTGATTGATTTATTCTGAAATATGAGAAACTGAGGTTTTTCCGTCTGAATGGCTTTTTGGCCAAAGATGCTGATTTAAAGAGCCATCAACGTGGTAATTTGTGTTTGAAATAGACCACTTTATCATTCCCAACAGACATGATCTATTAACCTTTGATTGAAAAGAGCACAGTGCTATTATTCTGGGTTTCAGAGGAGATGTTTAGGCCTTAATCATGTTTCAAACTGCGATATTTTCTTCTAGAGAGTGAGTTTGAAAATGGGAGGAACTGTAAATATTCAAAGACTGGACACTCTCCTCAATGTAAAGAATGTCAGCGTAACACCAGCCAGTTGTTTCCAGCCTTAACACTGTTAAAATACCGAATTACTTCAAGTCTGTTTAGTTAATTTTTTAATGTTTTAAACTAAAATTATTACACACATATTCCATATTGCACCTTTAAGAGTCACAAATAGATGACTGCATGACAAAATGCATACATTAAATCCATTATTTACCTTACAAAGACGGCTGAGCATACTTGCTGACTTTGACACTGCAGACTCGCACATTCACAGCTGGTAACACTCCACTAATAGCAGTAAGGGTTAAAGGACTTTAAGGACGCCTCAGCGTTAGTCGCTGAGGTTGAGCGAAACATTAATCACCATCAATCCAGAGCTAAGAGGTCACAAGCCCACTTCTCTGAGGTCCAGCCTGTTTCCGCTTTAGCATACCAACATTTGGCTTATAATTAGGACTTTCACATCTCTCGCCCTGCCCTAGTGGTAAACATGAAACCTTAAAAGAATGTTTAAGTTCAGAGGATTAGCCCTCCTCTGCTGCTGTCAGCATCACATGACTCCTCCTCAAAAGCTGGAATGCCGGGCGGTCGAAAGGCAGACAGGAAAACCATATTTCTCACTTTATTGTGCTATGTGAAGTTGTTTTTTCCAATAAATTGCCAAACCCAAACTTCCCTCCCCTGTTCATCCTCGTGTGAGCTATTTAAAGCGCTTCATCTTTCTCCTGCTCCCTCCGCCTCTTGTTTTCTCTCGGCTCTCTCTCGCTCTTCCTCTCTGTCCCCTAACCTCGCTGTGTCTGTGTCTTTCTATAAAAGGAAAACTATGCCAGTGAGACAGGCGAGCTGAAAACAGTCAGACAGAAGCTGCCTGAGCGAGACAAGATGTTCCTTTGGCTGGGATCATGAGTCCCCTTCGCATAGGAGCAAATATTTCCTGTCCACCTTATTCATAGGACTGACAGCACAGAAGAGTCCACGGCTTCCAGCTTCCCTTCATTCTAATAAATGAAGTATTTCGGTGTTTTGTTTTTAAATGAATTTTTAAGATTAACATCAATTGAGAAAATTAATGGATTAATCGATAATGAAAATAATTGTTGCAGTTAAGAAGCACCAGTGAGAACACACACACACACACACACACACAGACACACACACACAGACACACACACACACACACACACACACACACACGTGCAGCGAAAAGAAAGCATAATTCATATTGTCTGTACAACACATGACAATCGTTTACAGTAATTGTTCCGTTCCTGGAAAAAGCAGCATGACACTGAAGACGGAGGCTGCAGCAGAACCACAAGCTGTTTTTTTTTTTTTCTTCCACCATCACACAAAGCATTCACAGAAACACGCCCACACAGAAATCCCTACCTCCATCCTCAGCCTCCAGGATTCCCTGGAGGTATTTGAAGGAGCCGGACTGTTTGGGTTCAGAGACGGGCTCCACGTAGTCCTGCAGCATCTTGTAGACGTCTGACTGCGTGTCGAAACCATTACGGCTCACAGGGGACTGTATGGGAGGCTCTGGGCTGAAGGACACAAGGGGGACAGGATGTGGTATTACTGCAATGTAATCTGATAAATGATGACTAGATGACAGGTGACAAAAGACATCTATTTCCTTTGGTTTTCAGTCAAGACAGTGAAGACGTAAGCTGTAGAGGATCCACTGCTTTGGCTCAAGGAAACAACTCAATCTGTTGGGAATTTGGTTTTGTCTTTTTTGTGGCCTCAAATATGGCCACTGTATTTTTTTCTTTTATCAGGTGGTGTCACGATGTTTGACCAAGGGAGGAATGAGAGGAGCTGAAGGAGTCTAAACAAAAGATAAAGGAACAGGAGACAGATGCCAGAACTACCAAAGGAAGGAAAGAAAACAAGACAGAAAGGCAGCTGAAGAAACTAAGGCGGGACAACAACATCTTCCTTTTGTTTAAACAGACTGTAGAGCACACCTTAATGATTTTTCTTTCACCGAGGCTGCAGGGTTGGACTCACAGAGGGGAAAACAGAGGTGCACACTCCACATGTGATCCCACAAGCATGAAGTCTTAATCACAACAGCTCTGCGCTACGGTTCTGCACGTTAATCCATCCATCAAGTTATTCCTGAACCTACCAGGATGGATTCATTTGATGAGCAGGGCTGCTGTTCAAGTCCTGACACACTTAGCTGCACGTTAGTCTCCAGACTCCCCTCCAGGAGTCTGAAGGAAGCGCTCCACTGCAGCCTGAGTGTGTGTGTATGTGTGTGTGTGTGAGAGACAAAACCTAAGCTGGTGAGGGTGAAAGTGAGTAAGAGACAGAAAGAAAGACAGGAGAAAATGGTGAAAGTGAGTAATGAATGAGAGAAAGTGAGTCACAGTGGGCAATGAGCAGTGTTGGGGTGGGGGTGTGGGGGGTCAGGATTGACAGTGCAGTCCTGGGGAAGCCTGGAGAGGATGTTCACCAGGAGACTAAACACACACATTTATTGACCGCTTGAGGGGATGTACAACAACAAATGGCTTTTCCAGTCAGCGTGGCCATCTGTGCAGGTGTGTCAGGAGACATCTGGAGTGTGCCTATGGGTCTGTTTCTGTGTTCGCATCTGCTAGTGTCTTCACCGGAGTCTGCACATGCATGGTGGAGCATCACAATATGCTGGTCATGCTTTAAGAAGCGGAAGCTACTCGTTCCTTGTGTGATTTTCTCACAAAATTGGTATGAAAGTGGGAGATAAGACGACATGCCTGAACAGTTTCTATGGCACAGGTGAAGTTTGCTGTTTAACAGAATAAAGACTTTCTAAAGTTAGTTGATGTAAAGCTGCATTTTCTCCAATAATCACTACATTAATGAGATCTCCTTTTGTTCGTGTTTTACTCTTTGCTGCACACTTTGATCACCTCACCTGTGTGTGGCATTCAGGCTCAGGCCTCCCATCTTGCTCGGCAGAGATCTGTCACCATTGCTGCCATTTTGAGCATATAGACCTGCTGGGTTGTTGTACTGAGCATGCCCGGTTCCGTTGCCGTATCCGTAGCTGTGGCCGTTGTTGGGTCTGGAGTGGCCGTTGTTCAGGTGAGTGGGCTGGGGAGCCTGCGGGGACTGGAGGGCCTGCGGGGACCTGAGTGCCTGCGTCGACTGGAGTGCCTGCGGGGACTGGAGGGCCTGTGGAGACTGCGGTTCAGAGGTGTACGAAGGTTTACGGCTGTAACCGCCATATCCAGTGGTGATGGGTCGGAAATTCTACAAAGAAAGGGAAAAAAAACAGGCACACATTTACAAGACATCCACTGTTTGCTGCATGGAACTGCTTCAAAAAAGAGACAAACATGGATGGTAAGAAGAGAAATGTTGCATCAAAGAAAGAATTACTCATGTTGGGAGGAGAGAAGAGAAAGAGGGTAATGGACCTATTACAGAATGCCCCATTATGTTTTGGTTCAGGAAATGAGAGTAAAAAGAGGAGAGGAACGAGAAAACAAGCCCTGTGGTGCCCTGAGCAGAAAGCCACAATTCTTCAGAGGCGAAAATGTGGTTGTTCCCAAATGAGGCTTTGCAGCGGTGACGACTGAGAGAAAAGCTTTTTCCACTCCATTTCTGCCTTTCCCTCTTTAATGGTGAGGCCTATTAAGAAGGAGCTTGCATTAGATTTCCTGCAGATGTTTCTGTCAAAACAAATTAACTTGTGGGGGTGTAAATATTGAAAAAATGCTTTGTTTTCTGGCTGCCTCTTCTGTGTTTTGATGAGTTTATAGAAGCCGAGATACTGTAAAGGATTAAATTATTGTCTTTTTTTTCGCTGTTGTGGACTTTCCACATTTTTGCCACATAGCTGCTCTGCTGGAGCTGTTTTGAAGAATCCGCTGGAATAATGCAGGGCAGACACCTACACTTACACCACTGTATACTCAGCGAGTGTGTTTATGCTGAGGTCAACGCCCTTTCTCATGCATGTGCACAAACTCCGCAGTGATATCACCGAGCGTCTCAGTGTTTACCACAGCTATCAGCACACTCCAGCGATAACGCCGCTCTCTGCCAGCCCGGCTCGTCCGTCTCACAGACTGAACTTTACAGATAAAGCTTTATTGCACGGCTTGCGATGATGTCACCACCTCTGATAGTGCTTTGGTGCTTTGAATTTCAATTTCAGAGATAGCCAGCACTTTGAATGACCAAACAGGGCTGCACTTTATCATAACGTTAGACGATAAACATTTCAAGTGAAACCAAGTGACTTGTTTACAAGTTAAGCAATGCGGCAGGATGGGAGACAGTCAGGATGTTGTAACTATGAGCCACTGGAATGAGTGTGCGTGCATGTGGTGAGACTTGTGTGTTGCTGTGTGTGTTTCGAGCTCGTTTTTAAGTGCATCAGCCGCAGGAGGTGGAGGTTCACAGCTTCTCCAGACAGGACCCCTGTCATTTCAACAGATGGGTCTGCTGGATGTCATCCTGTCCTCGGCCCTTGCCTGGACCACACATGCACACACACAAACACACACACGCACAGGTCTTCTGTAATCAGTACTTTTCAGCGTGATGGACACCTCCTCTCCTCCACACCAACAAGGCCACATCTTGGACTTGGAAAAGCGCTCTGTCATTGCCCTGCCTCCTGCAGTTAAGACAGATGACTTTCAAGAAACTCAAAACCGCCTCTTCCTACCCTGCCCAGAAACCTCGCACAGTGGAGATGGATGAATCCCGAAACCCCCTGAACAAAATGCTGATAGCCATTCATGGTTAGAGTTCGGAGAAGCGGGCCGGGGAGTCAGAGCTCAATGCAGCTTCTCTCCCATGGCCAAACCCTGTTTGGGCAGGACGTCAGAAACACCCAGCTCTCTGCGGCTCCTTCTCCGAGTAAACCAGACACTCTGAAGCCTGGTTCTCACCGCAGGGCCGCACGGGCCAAACCAGTTCTTATTCGTTATCTTTAGGCCTGTTTGCACACATGCTGGACCTCATGTGATTTTAATCAAAGGTTCCCCCAGCCTCTATGTTTTGTAAATATGGAAGGAATAATGATATGTGGATGTTACTGAACTGGAATTTTACACTGAAAATGTTTTCAAAACTCCTTGTAGACTCCACTGCAGCATCTATTTTGCAATCCTCTCAAGGAAAACACTTCTCAGGATATTAAAATCTTCTGATTAATATATTTTAGATCATCCACACATTTCGTCTGAGCCTGGGACTTACACTTCAATGACTACTTACTGTATCTAAGGAGGGTTGATTTGCTGCCTGCCCTTTTGAACCTACCCATCTTTTATTTCACTGCTTCATCATCGTACGTTCTTCATATCCTGAGAACATAACCAGAACTGGAAGGGTGAAGTTCTTTAGAAACAAATCGCTGTCCCTACATGTCTTTTTAGTTTTAAGGCAAATCCATTATACACTATCACTACAATAACTGTATGACTGTCAGACGAGCTTATTCATGTCTGCGTTCACAGAATAAAGGAGGCAAGTGGAGGAAAATCCCTGAGAGTGTATTATGTTACACGCCCCTGCAGTGGCATGACAGTAAAGACATTTATGACTGCTAATCTGTACAAACATGACATGCAGAGCAGAGCGGAGCAGAGCAGGTAATCACATGTTCTGCATGTATGGTGATGTATTTAAAGAAAGATAAAGCACAAGGAAAAACACAGAAAAAACATTCAGTCTTGTTTTATAGACCAGAGGGGAAATTATCCTGAGAAAGAAATTTTACTTACAGAGCCCAGAATCACTAAGAGTCCTGTTTATTGCTGGTGTGCACATGAATCCTGAGTGATCCGATCCACAAGTGGATTATTGTGATGGCTCTAAATACAGGCGTGAATGCATCCAAGATGCGATGAGGACGCACTGAGATCTGATAGCTCAGGCCACATTCAGAGGCGGTGTGGGTCACATGTGGCCACATTATTTTAGCAGTATGAACGTTAATGTGTCCTGGGCCACAGTGACGAACCGCCCACACAACTGACGTCCTCTTTGTAAGTACACGAAACACACTGTTGGATTTCCATTTGGTTCAGTGTGTTTGGCTTTTCTACCTGCCAAGATAAACAGAGGATGTTTGTGAACAATCTGTCTGTTTCAGCTGATTTTACCACTGAACTAGTAACCGCAATATTTCAGACTCCCTTAAAAATTAGGCAGAAAGTTGAAAGTTGCTGAGTGAGGAGAAAATAAACTAAACTCTTAATCACGTCTGCCGTCTTGGAAATTCTGCATTAAATGCCACACATGATTTCCTTCTTGTAAAAAACTGTCAGTTTGTCGCACTGTTTATGTTTATTTGCATACAGAGCAGAGCAGTGGTCGCTGGAGATGCAGCCTAATGCCAGGTGTGGGCTCACGTACTCAGAGCTGTCAGCTAATGATTGGATCATCCAGGGCACATGCTAATACCAGGTGCAAACAGGCTCTAATTTGTCCCAGATGGGCTCAATCTGAGCAACACATAACAAGCTCCATCCTTACAGCCTTGACTCAGAATCAACATGTCCTTTAACAGGGAAAAAGGGAGAACCTTTAGTTTAACTAAAGCTGTCAAATACATTTATCAGTACCAGCTGAATGTAGCAGGAGGGTAAAGTAGCATAAAATGGAAATGCTTTTCTTACCTCAGTACTGTACAAAGTACAAAGTTTCTTCAGATTACAAATAACAGGTTAAAGTGATAACGCAAAAACAGAAAGAAATCTATATGTTGATAAATTCCTTCACTCTCACAGCCCCATTTCACTCCTTCAAGGAGGAAAAAAACCCTTCTGCTCAGGTGTTTCACTGTTGTCAGCAGAGACTACATGTTCACCCATTTTCACCCTCACACTCCTGGTGTGACCCCTTTCTGTTTCAGCTGAAACTGAACCCCCCTTCCCAACCATTCCTTTTGTCTTTCTTTCTCATAACACTCTTTCCTCTCTGGCCACACATGTCTGTTGCACAGATATGTGCTTTGGGTGGTTGGCAGATTTATAAGGCAGCACATCTGGTGCTTGCCTTATAAAAATGCCAGTTTGGTAACATTCAGGACCTGTAAGTGCTTTCAAGTTGCACTAAAGGTATGACGGCTTGGTTTCGCTTTATTACAAGAATCAGCTGTAAGCAGACTGTCTCATTAAAATGATTTACCCAACCTTTTCATGTCTAATGGAGATTTTGTGTTATAAAGTGACAGTCACGGTAATCTGGTGAATGCCTTATCACCCCAATTCCCCCGGTGACCTTATCTTGTTTTCCCAGTGGAGTCAAAACAGTTGAAATATGAGCAACTTTATTCTATCTCCAACAGAAACTCAACATAACAAGGTTGCTGAAAAAGGCCATCTGTGAGATCATCTATTTCCCAATTTTTCTTTGAGAATGGCTACTCTTTCATTTTCTCCCAAATCTTGACTGTATTCCTCTTGGCTCGTAGGAGGAGAAGCTTCGACAGGGGGAAAAAAGAAAGAGAAAGAAGGAAAAGGAGAACTAAAAGCAGTAACTATTTATGAGAACCAGCATCGTCTACTGATGTATGCACATAAATTCAGGCTGCCATCTGACTTCACTGACCTGTTTTACAGCGGTAACTAAGCATGGCTAATGATTCAGGATGACTGGCCACGCATGTGCGCGCCACAGAAGCAAAGAAAGAGACGAGGAAACAAAGGAAAGAAAGTATGCATGTATGTGCATTTTACCTCTCTCGGCTTTTACACACTGCGTTAACTGAGGTGCATTCAGCCAAGACGCACCTAGTTCCTCCATTCATCAACCAGAGTAAAAGTTAGCCTGATTAATAAGGGCCTGACTGGGAGAAGACTGCAGCTCCAGCTTTGGTACCTCGATCCACAGCCACAGTTTGGTCAGAGAGAGGAAGACGGACGAGAGGAGGAGGAGAAAAAGGTGGAGGACCCTAATTGAAATCATATGCCTGTCTTTAACTGAGGACCGAGACCTTGCATGCCTGCCTCACACATACACAAATTCACGATAGCACACGCACACACACACATGCGCACCGCCTCCTTCTTTTCTGCCTCCTGCATGGTTTAATCCCCCCGGACCTTTGAAATTAAGCTTTTCACATGGCGCTCTGCACCACTAACCAAACACAAACTGGCCCTTTATGGCTCCCTAGGCCTGGCCCTGGGTGTCTTGCTGGGAGGACAGACAGACAGACGGGCGAGAGAGGAGGTAGCAGGGAGCTGAGCTGAGGTGGGGGGGCGGCAGAAAGACGGGAAAATGGTTTTAAAGGCTTCTGGCCATGAGCCTGTCTCAGAGAGAAGAAATGCTCGAGGGAAGATGGATGTAGCATTAGAATTCATTGAGCATGAGATGTATTTCATCAATTTCCTCTGTTAAATAAAGCTATTAAGACACTTTCACCTCCCTTCCAATCATGCCAGCTCACCACTGAGTTGAATTAAACTGTATGTGATGTAGCCAATTACAGTATTTTACTACAGCCTGAAAGTTTCAGGTGAAAGTAATTTAACTTCAAGTGTGAACAGTAAAGAGAGGGCAACAACATGACTCAGTCTGGACTAATTGCACATCATGTTGTAGAGAAAACCACATGGATTAAAGTTAGCTAACAATGCTTACAGCAAGAAGCAAAAGATGAGCTAGTTTGTGAATGACTGAGCCCCTTAACATATGACGGCACAACTACAGAAGCTGAACTCAACATGAAAACATGTCAGAAATCCACTGATTGCAACAATTCCATTGAAATTAGTGGAACTCTAAGTACAATGGGTTAAACTTGGCCTTGTTTTCACCTCCAGATAAATCATTTATGTAATGGGGTTCACTATGGACCCACATGGTTGCCCTTTCTGTTGCTCCTCTCAAAACCTCACCTCTCAACAGATCGGTTAACGTTTGGTTAAAGATGACTAAAACTATAAAAATACAAGCCTGCTTTCCAGGTCCAGGTCGTTTCAGGGTTTAAGGATCTGTGTCACTTGTCCTGCTTCCCAGACCGAGAAAAGCAGCTGAAAACAGCTGGATGGTTTCTATTCTAAATCTTCCAAATCTGAATGAGTCTGGACGGCTGCAGCCTCTCTGGACCTTCCTCCCCCAGCAGCGAGTGCTCTCAATGACCCCGTCAACTCGCCAGCACACCGACAGCCAAGCAGAGCACAGAGGGCTCCATTAGGAAAACCTAGAGACTGATTTGGACATTTCTGCGGATTACTGACTGATTAGTGAACACAAACAACCAAATAAGTGGGGTCATAGGTCTGTGATCTAAAGGGCCTGCTGTGTAATGAATGTGGAGCTGTTAAAGAGACTTCCCAGTAACGCAACACTGGTCTGAGATTCCCTGGCATGGGATTAAGCAGCAGTGGACCCAGCAAACATGTTTTGGCAACCTATGAGAATCCTCTCAACTCTTCAGTGGCCCCATATTGTTGAAACATATTCAGGATCTTTATGGTGTAAATGTTTATCCAGTTTTTCAACAAAATCTATCATTCTAACTGGAGTACTTGGCTTTTTTGATCATAAATAAGCATCTTTGACAAATTACGTTTACAAATCTTGAACTCGATCAAGCTTTAAACTTATTACCATCGTGCGATTTTAAAAGGCGAATGATTCTTAACGGCAGTTATTGGAAAGCAACGTCCTTGTTCCATTCATAAAACAAATCTGTATCATGCACACATTTTTTTTGTCTGAAGTAAAATTCCGAGGGAATTACAGCCTGTAAGTCATGCAAGGACTTTGTCTGTCAGCTCCTATTAATGTTAGCTTGGAGAGTTGGACTTCAGCTGCCAGCTCCTGGGCTTGAGACTGGGAGCCTCTGTGACGTGCGATCCAGACCCCTCAGCTTCCGCATTGTGAAGCCTCATTCTTTCCACAAGGCCGTGGTGCTCGGCCACAGTGGCTATCACTTTAATAACGGGGTAGCTGCCATCAGTGGCATTCTGATATTGCTCGCCAAAAAATACTGTTAGGCTTTAACACTGACCAAAAGGCCATTCCCACCTACTTGAAGCTGTCACTGTGTAATTTAAGGGAAGGAATTTAAAAAACCTGACATGTCAGGAAGTGGTGGTATTGCTTTACTTCTGCTTAAAACTGTTCCAAGAGCAGGACCGACAGATGTACAACGAGATAACCATTTACAAGGCAGAGAGTCATTTTCTCCCTTAAACTGTCTTTCTCATTGGAAAAAGGTTTGGATTTAAGACATGTGATGAGGTTTTGAAGTTGGCAGCAGTATGTATACTAAAGCCACCAGACATTATTTTATCTAAGGACATCTCGCACAGCCTGATGTAATTTCCATCTTGACGATGGCCAAAGTGATAATTCCCTTATTTGACCGCTCACAGTTGAACACCACTGATGAAAATATCAGGCGAACAATGAGGATCAGATGAGGTCAGGAGCAAAGGAGAGCTGCTAAGCGAGGGCATGAAAGACCTCTCACAGCAAAGGGAGAAGCAGCTCTGTCACCACCCCTGAAAACTTGCATTGGGCAGCAAAGTCAGCCCTCCTGTTATCTAACGGGTGTTCGACTTCTTTTCTTTTATTCCCAAAGAGACATTATGGCACCGCTTCGGACTGCCTTCTGTTCAGGTTCGGATTCATAGCTGGGTTTATACTTGGATGAGGTCTGGCTCACGTTGTATTTGGATCTTCGGTAGGTGTAAATGCTATCCGTTAAACGTCCTTGCATGCATACTGAACATAACACTGATAGGCTACAGATATTTGTTTTTAGCTGACATAAAAAGTTGTGGAATGCTCCAAAAACACCTGTTTGGAACAGGTGATCATAGTTATTAGTAAAATAAATCATTACACACAAAGAGGAATTCATTCTTTTCAGCTTCCAAAGGTGGGTCTGAAAGAAAACATCTGACAAACAATGCTGTAGGTCAGGCCTTCAGTCTCCAGTGAAAACATCTTCAATGCCAAAAGCTGCTGACTGGATCAGTGACACAGATCATTCACCACACCTCTTTTTTTGTTTTTTGCTTGACCTTGTCTTAACGCCCTCTTTCTCAAGTGCACCGTATTGTTTTGCATGAAATGTGGAAGCAGCTTGAAGCATCTCTTTACAACTCATTTGTCTTCCCAGAACTACACAGTGGAGCTTAAATAAAAATGTGGTTGTCAAACCTACACATGCACATCATGTTTTACTTATGACACCTCATCATTATCTCATCCCTGCCACCCCTCTTTATCAAATTATTTCTATTTCAGGAAGTTGTGCATGACGTCCGGTAGTCTGTGGACAGTCTTGCCAAGACATGAGCACAGTTCTTTGGAAACACATCATACAGTTCCACTAAATTCCCCAAACTGATAATAAGAAACACTCAAAACACTGCTGCAAAAAGTCACGTCAACACTATCGAGTCATAGGCTTACTTATATCCAACAATGCAGCATTTCCTCATCGACTTTTACAAGAGACTCCCGTGTTCCCAAGGTGAAAGGAAACACCTCATAGCTTCCATGTGTCACTTCCTGCTCAGTAGCTAATTCCCACAAGTGAGACTGGAATTTCCAACATGGGCCAACAGTCAACAAAAAGCAGTCCGTGAATGAAAAGGGAAATGTTAAATACAGAATGTTCCAAAGAATGCCGTCATTATTCAGACGCTCTTCATGGGGCAAGTAGCATTTCTGATGCTCCTTTTGCAAAAATCTTAGCCAATGAAGTCCATTTGTAAAAACACAGATGAATGCATGTGTAGGCTGGAAATATGTTTGCTCATTTTCCAGAGGAACAAGTGTCCTGGTATTTTTTTTCTTTAAGAAGGGACAATGCACATGAATTACCATTAGCATGTTTAGCATATATTAGCCGAAGAGGCTAATTTTCATTGGTTTTTTTAGCATATAAAACCTAAAGAAATCATACAACAGCACATAAACACAGAAAATTAAAACACTGACATAGCTACCACTCCACATTATGACAGCGTGTTTGAATGTCCACTGTTTTATAGATGCTTTGAGCTTGCTGAGCAGAGGGGGGGTCACAGCATACTCCTTCACCATGAGTCCTGATGTTACAGATCACGTCACGTAACGATAGGCAAGTTGTAAACACACTGCTTCAAATCTTTGCCAGCACGATCAGAAATTGTGTTGTCGGACTCATTTTCATCATTTTTGCTGTCTGGACTGGTTCAGTTTTATTTGGTTCAGCCGGCGTGAGAGAGGCCCCGGCGCAGCTTTTGTTTCCACCTTGTCTGAGGAACAATCGGCATTGTTGTGTGCCAGCGTAGCCCTTAAAGCCGTATCTGAATACAGCAGGAAGCAAAGAAAGAGAAGAGCCTTGGTCTTTTATGTGACCCCAGGGAACGGATGTTTCCTCTTTTCATGCTAAGAAGAGTCCACCTGAGCGTGACGATAAAGTGGCCCTGACTTGGCAGTTTCCAGCCGTCCAGGTTCACTTCATTAAATGTGACGCCAGGGAACATTTTTAGACTTCAGCGAGGGGGAGAGGAAGGGCTGGATAAGATGTTACAGAGATACAGCGAGAGAGAGACAGAAAAGAGCACGAAAGGACAGATTTGCTACTCTCGTATTACCCACAGGCAAAGCCGTCCTCTCATGCACGTCTGTTTGTATAAACATTTGCAGCTGATGGCTCCTCTCACTCAGGTTGGGTATTTCCTCATGCTAAACAAGCAAGACACAAGCTGGTGCTGAGATTGTGAAACGAAGGCTGCTGCAGTAGAGTTCCAACCACGCGCTGGACAGGGAAGGCCTGGTGACTTACAGGCTGTTAAAACTATGAATTTATACCTCATGTCGCTTATGTTTTCTGTTCACCTCCACAATCATCCCTGAACTTTCAGCAGTGCATATAAACTTTTTTGGGATTTTATTTGGGACAGCCATAGATGGTGACGTAAAATGCTTGATGTAATGTAGCTCAAATTGAACAGTAGCAGTGAAGATGAACACTCAAAAGGTGACCAACACAAGAAATGCAGAATAAAAATAATGGCTGAAACTGAGGAGTTCCTTCCTTATTTATGCTTATTCCAACACTATGGTCATTGTTACGGCTGTGCTGTTCTTCCCTTTTCCTCTCCTGTCCTCTCTAGCTCTGCCCAGGTGTGCCACATCTGATTGTTAAACGAGGTGCACCTGAACTGAGACTGAAGTCCCTGCAGCAGAAGAAAGGCTCAGATTGGATTTTATTGACCTCATGTCTTTTGTCAGCTTTGATTTATTCTCTTGGTTGTTTGTATGTCTTTTTGTTAATATGTTAATGGTTGTTTTAAAGGGGTTTTTTGGTTGACTTGAGTCAGTGGTGGAGTGGTAGGCTGTGTTCAGATCATCATCTGTTTCCACTGAGAGTTATTTTCTGATGATGCAGCAGCATTCAAGAGCAAACAAGACAAGTCCACAGCCAAACCTCCGTGAGACTGTGCTTTAGCATGCTAGCATTAGCCAATCAGCACACAAAGTACAGGTTTGTGCAGTTTTTTGGACATAAACCAAAGTATTGGACAAATCATGACAATCCGTCCAGTAGATATTTAGTGTTGGACCCAACCCATTGAGAAAACAAAACAAGGAGCTTTACTAATAAATAAATGAGGATTACCCACAGTTAAACCTCCTGCACTGACTCAGAACAGTGGTTAGACTGTGGGCTGACATGTCCTGTCATACATTTAATGTAATTTCTGCGGCCATGGTCTGAAATACACTGAAGTTCCACTTAACACGAGCTTAATTTGGTAATTTCAGAATAAAAGTCCCCCGGGAAGCTGCTGAAACTCTTAATGTGAAACCATCTGATGAGAAGTCTGCTCCCACAACCACAAACCAGCCTGATGAATTACACGCACTGAAGCCTCTTTCACGTCTGTCTCTGCCACTGAAAACAATACTTTCTGGTAAGGTGTGAAGCTCCCACCGGTGAGTGGACAGATAGATTTCACTTCTTCGTCTTTGTGTGTCTGTTCCACCCTTTTTAGACAAAGAGACCCTGCCACAGCGAGGGCAGAGAGACACACAGATCAGTCCTGACTCCATAACCACCACAACACAATACTTGACAAATGGACGCTCACATGTCTGAGCTACAATATGCTCATTGTCTGTCACATAAGTGTCCATATTCACAGCATATGGCACACACACACACACACACACACACACACACACACACACACACACACACACTTCCTATTCTCTCTGTGCTCAGAAACCTGTTGGTCTGCCAGCTCTGGAAAACTTGGAAAAGATCATCTGCTCGAGTTCATCATGCCTTGAATATCCGTTTGGCAGCGTGTGCGATTGGAGAACAATCAAGACACTATTTCAAAACCGTTCCAGTGAACAGTGGGATGCATTATCTCATTTCTAATCATGTGAATGATAGTGTACATGCAATTTACGGATCGAGTGTTGTGCCCGTTTCCATGGATTCTGTTTATGATATAAACAGACTGAGAAGACTCGGGTCTCACACCCAGTGAACTGTGCTTTAAAGTCAGGACCCCAGATGTGAGTTATCCTCTCTTGTGGCTGATGCTGTAGGTGGCAAAGGACCCCAATGATAGAGGTACTCAGCATTAAATATGCATAATGAGAACTGACTGTTGCTGACGTCTCATCCAGAGTTACTCAACAATGAATATTTCAAACCCGAATTCCTTGCATGCTTGTTACCACAAGGGGTGAGAGGACGGATGGACTGATCCTTTCGATGTTTGAAGGCCTCTTTATCAGGATACGACCTATGTTGTTGCTGTTGTTAATGGTAGGGATGCATCAATATATATCAGCCACTGACTGCTTTTCTTTTCTTATTTCAGTAGATGTTTAATTTGTGATGAATTAAACATTTATTTTCATCCATCCATTTTCGAGCTACTGATCCTGTTCACAGTCACATGAGCTGTGGACGCTAAATATGATCAATCAGACATTTTCTTTCCAAAACACTGAAGCTGACATCATAAAACCTCAGTGGAGATTGAAGCCTGTGGAGTTGTGAGATGCGAGGGGCTGAAAAAACTGACATAATTTAAACTGGTGGTCATCACATAAACCTGCGGGATCATTACAGCATCAGGGAGGGTCACATGTTCCCATGTTAAGTAAATCTAAAGATATCATTTAAAAAACATTTTCAAATGGGAATAAAAACCATTTCTGGAACCAGTGACCCTTCCCACTTCAACAACTCCAGTGTTGTTGTTTCATTATAATATACGAGACCTCACCACTAGACAGACAATCCTATAAAATGGACGTCCAAGAGCCAACCAAAGAATTCACCATCTAACTTCACTGATTAGTCCTTTTTCTCATTTGTGGGCTGGTGAGTAATTTTAAGACTATTTTCCACCCAAGGCCTGACCAAACCCCAACCAGTGAGGCATTGGCAGCATGAGAGATTCAGGCAGATCAGTCCTGACAGCATCCTGGTGGGTGTGAATGTGAATCTTAAGAAACCCTTGTGACTTGTGCTTGGGTAAATCCAGAGTAAACAGTGGTTACCTGTGAGTCAGGCTCCATGTAAGGGCTTGTCTTGCCATCTTCGCTAACTGTTGGCGACCACACTCTGTCTCCTGAACCCGACCTGAAAGACAACACCCAACAGAGCGAGAGAGAGAGAGAAAGAGAGTCAGATAAATCTTGAGCCATCTGACATCCAGGCGTTGAAGCATGCAGTCATTTCTGCTGAGAAGCATGAATTTCTATTTGCTGACAGGTTTTCCACAGAAGATCCAACGTAATTATGACAGAGTGTGAATGTTTGAAAAGAAACTGAAGAAAAAGGAGAGAAAGACAGCATTTATTTTTAATCCTGTTAGCTGGGAAAGATGACGACTTTAGCGTCACATGATATCCCACAAACTGCCGTCCGCTGTACGTGCCAAAACACTCACATAGCTGCAGTTAACAAATCATACACTGCACTGGTGGCTTTGTATGATTGTATGTATGTATGTGTGTGTGTGGATTTGTGCATTTGGCAGGTTTTCACACTAGGAATGGGATAAAGCTTCGTTACTGCCTCCTCCCACTGGTACGAAGATAAAGTCATCATCACATCATAACTCCACCGTATGAACTATCCAGTATTTGGAATAAAGCCATCATTTTGGGCCATGGATTTTTCAAAAAGTAGTGATAACTGAATTACTGGTATTTGAGCCACCCCCCAACTCCCATTTAGATTATCAGTAATTGACCACAGTTGCATTTACTCACCAAAAAGTACATGACTTACTGGCTGGCAGCAGTGATAAAATACATTACTTACAGCACTGCTGAATGGGCCTACTGTGCATGCATACGCAGCGGTCCACATGATTTACTTCCTTCTTTCAAAGGCAGAGAATTACATGCTTTGGTGAAGCTAAGGGTGTGCAACTTATTTCTCATGCTGATAAAACGCCGCGATTAATCCACAATGGCGTCACTCGGATTCCTCTTTTACTTTCAAGTCGTGGCAGTTCACATTTCATATTAAAAAAAAAAACAGATCAGAGGGGAGTTCTGTGGTTCTTCGCAGGTTTCTGTTGCAATGGCGTTGGCTGATAAGTGGGAAAGCATCCAGCTTCCAAAAGGGTAACACCAGGACATCACGCAGAGCAACTAAAGGACAGTGTGTGTCTTTGTGTGCGCTTCCACCTACCCTCCATTCTTTCACACTTCCATCCACAGAGACATAAAAAGGACTGCACGTGGATTTGTCTGCCCCACAGTGGGAGAGTTGACGTCTAAAGAGGTGGGGTCATCAGGCTGCAGCTGGCACGGCGTTGGCCGAGCTGAGGCAACGCTTCAGATATGAACCGCGGAGGTGTTGCTGTCAAGGGCGCTCTTATGAGACGGCGAGTGTCTGGTGGACGAGCAACAGCCACTGTGTGGGATGACCCCCCCCCAAAAAACTGTCTCTCCTCAGCCAAATCCTGCAGAATCCCAGGACAGAAAGCCCTCATGTTTTCAGACTGTTTGGTTTCGATGGTTACCACACAAACAGCCCATTGAAACCAGTCTATTTGAATTGACATTTTGGACAGAGACATGGAATTTACCGTCCATCCATAGTGATGGAGATGTGAAGGCTGAGGCGTGAGTGGAAACTGTGAGAGACAGACCAGTTAGAATTCAGGCCGGTATTTCAGTCGTTAGCCTTCGTGCTTCCAACTGGATGCAGTCTCACACTTCAAATGTTGAGCAAAGGACATAATCTAGTTTTTTCTGGGGGGGGGGGGTGTCTCAAATTTAACGTAGCATAAATCACCACAGCAGACAGAAACAATCTGCTGTACACAAGTTCCAGGACAATGAACTTCATTATTTTCTGTTTGCCACTCTAGCATGTCCTCCACTATTGAGTCACTGTGTGATGGATCAGGACCATCTGTGAGGGATCAGGATCCTGCTGTCCACATCAGACAAACTGCTGCTGCACATTCATCAACCTGCTGATCATCACTGGAGCTTCTCTCTTTTCTCTCTTTTCTCGACTTCTTCTTTGCTTTTCTTCTTTCCTCTGTCTGGTTTTGCGTCTGATCCAAAGCTGACTCTAACCTGAGCAGTAAAACCCTTCCGAGCCTGGAAGCTTGATGATATATTAACCAGATCACCGTGATCTGCGAGGCTATAGGAAACTAGATGTTTTCAATTAAAAACCAGTTGCAGACTGAGTGGCTTTAGCCTCCTCTGTGCTCTGAGCTCTGAGTGGACAGATCTGTGCACTCTCTGTTTCATAATAGAGAATAAAGATGATAAATTGGACAGTCCCGGGCTCATTCCGAAAGTGTCCTCTTTAATTTCCAGCCTTTCAGCTCTCAAAGAAAAATGAAAGAAAAAGTAATGCCAGATTATTTCTGAAATATGGAGGATCCACATGTTCTTATTTTGGTAACCAGCGTGTCAAATTACCTGGTTTTTGTTTTCAAATGGCCACAATTTGAAGGAACTTAGAAACACGGGAGAATTTTATCATTAACATTGACAGCAAAGGCCGTGACAGTTCTGTAAGAAGAAATGGAAAGAACAAGGGAAAGAAGATTTAATCTCAATGCGTAAAAGAGATGAAAGCGAAAGAAGATCGGCTCATACAGATACAGAGGAGAAGGAGGAAAGTCTCAGGCTATCACGATGACTTTCCTCTTCTTTCCTTTGGTCATATTTTCCCCTTGCTTGACCTCCCCCTGCCAGGTTTAATTTCCTGATTGGGGAGATCTGGTTTTTGGAGCGGTGGATGAGTTTACTTTGGCTGCACAGGATCACCATGTTCGAGGAGGAGCGTGAGACTGATGGTTGAAACTGAGTGCCCTCAAATTAAGATCGCGGAACTTTTCAGGGTTCGCTTAGAGTCTCGCCTCGTTGCCTCTTTTCAGCCCGATTGTACATCAGACACCGCTGGAGCGTTTTGTAATGTGAAAAGAGTTTAAATGCTTTCTCCCCGCGGGGCAAAGGGAGACAATCACCTTTTAAAGAAGAGTTATGGGGGTCTCATCAGCAGACCTGAGGGGGTCACTTGGAAAAATCTGCATCTGGGTGATGACAAGATCAGTGCAAGAAGGCAGAAGGGGAGGGGGGCTCGTGGTCTGCAACACAGTCTCTCAAACGCCATTGATGTTGCGCTTAGAACAACCACAAAAAAGAGACCTTGGGAGAGCGTGAGAGGAATGATGCAATGAAGAGACGAAGGAGGAGAGGGCAGCGGGGTTCGGTAGTGGAGGGGCGTGTGTGAGTCGGGTCCCTTGGAGGTTTCTTTGTGTATTTGTCCCAGCTGGAGTCCTGGTGTTCCTTTGGTCCCATGCAGCCTCGTGCACAATTCCTCAGCTGTGAGTCACAGGTCCTTGAGTTGAAGCCAGACAGCGGGGGCAAAATCCTCCACGGGAGCGGTCTTTTCTCCGCCTGTCGTCTCTGATTCCTCCTGAATCCTCAGCCGGGTGTTTTGTTTTGATTTTTCTCCAGATCATTGTCAGATTTGTATTTCTCCCACTACATGCACAACACCACACCTTAAGCCCCTGGTGCACGCAGCACCATTGAAATAATGACAGGAAAACAAAAGTTAGCAATGCAGAATTCCTATGAATGCATCATACACTTTCCTGGAGGTTTAATTTCACATTTTTGATGCTGGTTTAGCAGCTAATAGCATTAGCTTTAGCATGGCTAGCTATCAAGGAGCAACATCTACTTACACAACGGTTCTTTTGTTTGGTGTTTACTGGCTGCGGTCAGTAAAAGAGCTACTTAAATCACACAATTGGTGAGTAAATGTTTTTTTGGGAGGTTCAGTTTTAGTGTGCTCTTTCGTTCAAAGCAGGGCTTTTATAATATACACAATATTTTATATATTAGGTACTACATATCCCTAATTGTTAGATATATGTCTTGTGTTATTTGGGTGACACGAGCCTTTAAACTCTAAACCATCTGTAGTACAATCTTCAATCCAGCCTGGACCCAATTCTAAATCTTCTTTTCAACAGTAAGTAAAATTGACACAAGGACGGCAGGGTGTCCATACTTCACAACTTTCTTTCCAGCACAAGAACAAGACACACAGTCAGAGTAACACACACAGCTCAGGCAGGCATCATGACTCATTTCTCAACACATTTAACTTGCCACCCCAGCAGGACTCTTTCCGAACAGCCCGACCGGCGGTGGAAACACACATCGCAACCACGATCATCTGTCTCTCAAGCCTGCAACCACATGGCTTTCTCCAATAAGCTCTGGCAGAGGGAGGGAAACTGCAGCGTGGAAAGGAGAAAGATGAAGAGGAGATATAAAAAGACGAAACGGCGCATGAGTGCTGTTTAGGTTTGGAGAGGGAGACGGCAGAATGGTGCACGGAGGTCAGGGAGGTAAGGGATGGAGAGGTCAAAGGAAGAGGATGAAAAGAAGAAAGAGGAGAAAATAGGAGTTTCCTCCACAGCTGGTTCATGTATTCTAAGTCACTGTTTAGGTCTGAGGATATACAGGCCGGGCCGAGCAGACATGGCAAACTCCAGTATGGGCCCTGTGCCTGTGTCCAGGGCTTCTGACTTTACAGTGAACTTGGACAGCGTGTGCGTGTGTGTGTGCATGCACGTGGCCGGGGTGGCAGCCATTTTTCCAACACCGCTCCATTCGATCAGCGATGCCAGGAAGTTAACAGAAACTAGCGAGGGTGTTTCACCTCAGAGCGGAGCGTTGACAGGCCTGCATCAGTAGGGAGGCCTGATGGAAAATGGAAAGCTGTGGTAAAGAGGTGACCTCAGAGCACTTTTTTCTGTTTACTTGTCCTTTTCTTGCCTCTCTTTCCTTCTATTATTTTCTTTCCTTCAATTTTTTTCTGCATTCATTGTCTTCTTAGCTTGTATGCACAGTAGATGAGTGAGGCTGTGCTTAGGCACAGCTGGTGCTTCCAGGTAAATGCTAACGTCAGCGAGCTAACATGCTCACAATGAGAATTTGTCAGGTCTCGTGTTTAGCATGTTCACCATGCATGCTGTCATTTGCTAATTAGCACAAAGTACAGCTGAGGTTTTGCAGTTATTTGGTCATTAACCAAAGTTTTAGACAATCTTCTTCAACCTCATGGTGGCGCTACAGCAAAAAGTCACCAGTCACCATCATCATCTGGAAACCATGTATGTCTGTCCAAAATTTGGGAAGCTTTTGGAGAAACAGCTTATAGACTCAAACAGAAAAATATCATATCAAACTCGAAGAGTATGTCCTGTATTGTCCTTAGCGTCAGTTCACAGAATGTAACGCAGCTACTACAAGAAGTGTTTTGATGAAGTGTATGACATAAAACTCCTGACTGTCGGCAGTCAGACAAATCTTCCTGAGGTTGTTGAAAAGATACTTTGGAAAATCTAAGAAATCTCCATTTGTAGTAAAAGTAGACAGGACAAAGCTCTTAATCATGTCAAAAATAAATTCTGGGAAGCTCAGATTAATGACATCTAAAAATATACGAGAGGTTGAAAAAAATCCTTTGGTGATGGAAAAAAAATATACACAAACAGCTGTCGGCCCAATTTTCATGAAGCCTCTTTATTTCTTATTCAGCTTTCATGAGCTTCCCGGGGCACCTTACCAGAAACCCCCCGATGCAGAGCGCTCTTAAAGTGCTCCAGAAGAGGAATTATGAAAAATGGGGGTTATGAAAGTAATAAATGTGGAGGCATTACAAAGAAACATTCTTGTGTTACACAGGACCTCAAGCTCAGATGCATCCAGTGTACTGTAATTGTGGTTCGCAGCAGACGTGTAGACTCATATATTTGTCCATCGGCAGCAACACAAAATTACAGGTCTCCTGTTTCTCCCGCTATGACTTTGTGACTGTTTGGAGTATTTTATGGCGTAGTCTTTTAATGAGGGCGGAGAGCTGTTGTCCTCTAAAATATTATTTTCTAGTGAGTCAGCATGGGTTCTTTGAGTCACTCCCATTTCTTTTTTGACTGCAGAATCAAATGCTGCACTTAAATAATCCGCAGTTATTCCTGCAGCCCACAACTGAGGAGTCTTTCCAATAAACCCCAAATCCCACATTTCACATCAGTAAATGTTCATCTTTTACATATGAACATGACATGCTCTGTGGTCGGTGAATGAGGTCCAAGCCCTGTGTTATTAATTATCCTGACAATGGGGATGTCATGTACACATGTTATAGATGAGTAATGAGTGCGGCTGCTTTTTCACAGCTCAGAGAACCTTTTTTCCCAGTTTTCAAAATGTTGAAAGCTGCCCAACACTTGCTTTGTGTTGTATTTTACTATGTTCATAAGTTCATTAGCGGCGGCCAAAACTGTGACCTTTTATCCTGCTGATGTGGGCGGTTTTATGTTGTTTGTCTGCTCAGTCATAGTGACTGTTGCTGTTTATGAATACGACTTCCTGCACAGCACTTTTCCTGAGAAAAAGCCACCTCGCGGGAGGTGTTCAGGACACCGAATGCGAAGCTTTAATCACCCAGCTATAGGTTGAAAAGAGCTGCTTTGGAAAAGAAGTGCATGAGACGTGACCCATAACCAGCCTTGATTCATATTTCACTGGGGAGAACGCAGGAAAAAAGTCCATTCATCTACTTTTTCCACAACATCCTGCAGGAATATTCAAAGATATTTCAAAACTCGTGGTGCCGTACGTCTTTAATCTCAGGCAGAGAAGCTCGGCTCGGAGCTTCACTGCTTTGTCTGTCTAATTGAATTTCCAGCAATGCACCCAGCAGAAAAAGCTGGCTGTAAAACAGAGCTGGAGGCAGAGACGGACGAGCCCATGTGGCTTTCTCTCTTGGGCTCTCTGATTCGCCGCTCCTCTCCTCTTTGTCTTCCTCTCCACACCATCTTATCTCTTTTTTTTTTATCATACTTCCCACTTAACACTTTTCTTTGCAAACTTTTCTTTTTCTAAAAATGCCTTTTTCTCCAGCTTGAACCCTTGTTGCTCAATCTTCCCTCCCCTTCACTAGCAGATCATTTCAGCTCTGCGCTCTGGAGCCAAAGGTGCATGCCTGTCTCTCAGACATGCCGTACCCTCCTCCTGTCCAGCAGCAGGGCAGCTCAGACCGTAATTATTCCACCAATATACTGCGGAAAGGTCACATACCAGCAGTGAGCCTTGTTCTGCCTCTGCTGTATCTTGTCAGTTCAAATTGGAAATTTCGAAGGATTTTGAACAGCATGGTCTGGTGGTTTACTTGTGGTTGTAATTTAACGGAATCATTTTTAACTAAATAAGGTAGCTGAAAGAGCTTAATGAGCATCAAATATCTATGCTGACATCAAGGAAAAGTCATTCAGTCATCCAGTCATAAGCATTTTGCCTTCATGTCATTACAGTTGACTGAAAGTTGCTTATTTTGATTTTGACTGAAAAAAAAAAGCTTTTCAGCATTAAAACATCAAGAGAGTGAGGTATTCAAGCAGGAACACTTTGTCAATCCACAAAGTGATTTTAACCTCTTCAACCCCACCCATTACAGAGTCATGTTGACATGCATTGCTCAAACCCCCTGAAATTATGGTCGAGATCCAACGGTTTCCAAAGACTCCGAATATGTCCGCCTAAAACTACATGGAAAATGTGTGAAAAATGATGCACAACAAATTTGCAATTTTCCACTTGAGTCTAACCATAAAAAATGGATCTCAGACTAGAATGTGACAGCCAGAATAAATGTGATAGAGCTCCAGTGAAGTGGGAAAACATGCAGCTAAAGAATCCATGTGAAGCAAAACGTCAGCTAATGGAATCACTGTGGAGAGCTCCTACTTCTTATCACACTACATTATTTCTTACGTTCTCGAATGTGTCTGACGGGGGAAGTTTAAGCCGAATTTGGGCACATTAGGGTGCAAGTGGTTGAGTGTGGGAGTGCCCTCGCAGTGCTCCTGCAGCTGTAGAGGTGCTGCCCCAGTCTCTGCGCTGAATACTACTTTATGTATCCTTAAATAAATTTACTATCCCTATGTGGACAAACCACTTAACGCTGAGCCGCTCAGTTTGATATATGGATGGATGGTTTCTACTACAGGCTGGAGGGGGGAGAGGCGGGGGGGGGCTGTTGCATGCTTGAGTGCATACTATAACACACAAATACAGTGCACAGAGAGAAAAGGGCTTTTCTCTCTGGATTTGGAGTTCTTGAATGTGAGAATCTTTGCTCATCTGACGGCTCTGATTACTCCAGGAGTGACTCTTATTTCTGCTGCATCGGCAAGTAAACTTCATGCTCCAAACAGGAGAGACTGTGTTGCCCTAAAAGGAGAGAGCTGAAGCACCAGTTGGCAGATGTCACTTGCAACCGAGGCTGAAACCACACTGTGTTCTTCATCTGAGAGGACAGGATTCAAAGGTTGCCAGATTCTCTTTGCACTTTCCAGTGCTCTGGCAACCCAAAGTAACCATCTAATAGAAATGTGGGAAGCAACTGACATTTCAGTTTTTCCTTGGTTATCCCCCCTCTCCCACTCCTCCTCGATGTCATTAACTGTTTAGACGGATGATTTCCGCTCAGCTATGTTGACAGAAATGCACTGCTCCTGTCCTCCGCCAAAGGCCAAATCATCCATCCTCCCATACGAGGTCTAAAAGAGACGCTGAAGAGCGGAGGTCACAGACTGCTTAGATGCATAATATCGACCTGTGAAGTCCATTTCTAAAGGTCACCGTCTGACTCACTGTATGCACAAGCCTCATTGACTCTGACGGCGCTCTATAGGAGCAGAGAGACGGTCATTTAAGCTGTCGTAAACCTGTCATCTGTCTCCATGACCCGACTGTGCCAAGCAGCAAACCCACCAGAAACAGAAACAATATGTTCCTGGACGACAGGCAGTAAATGACCTGAGCCATAAAAAATCAGTCAAGTTCCTCAACTCAATTCACTTAATGAGGCCAGGAGCAAAAACCATGAGCTGCGTCTGCTCGGGGTGAGAGCAGCGACGACTAAATAGAAAGTTATTAATGTTCAGCACTTCCTGATATTCAATTATTCTGAACGTCATGATTCCCATCAGTCATCCTCTGTGGAAAATGAACATGCCGGACATATTCTGAAGAATCAGGCACACATTAATCATAAGTCTGTAAGCAATTACAGTAAACATACACTAAACTACACTCTAATGATGGAGTAAACTAAATAAATCCTGCAAGGTTGCAGTGTCTCATATGTGTTAGGTTTTGAGTATAAACACATGCAGTACATGTGTATTTGGGCTTTGTCCTGTATGTGAGCATGTTTGTGTGTGTTTGTGTGTGTGTCCACAAGCCCTCGTACTAAACAGCAAACAAAGCTGTTGGTCAGTGCCTTCCAAACATCCCATATGACCATAACAAAAATTTTCCTGTATGATCTTTTTCTGATCTGCCGCCTCTGTGGTTTGGGTTTGAAAGAGTTCTCCACCGATTTAGCACTGCACTCCTACAACATGTCAGTTTGAAAGAAGAATCAAAACTGATGCTGCAGGAATCCTTAGAGAAAACCCAACATTACCAGCAATGCAACTCGTGTGCAGGCAGTTCAGTCGGAGACTCGGGTGTGTTATGCCTGTCGCAGTTAAAGTAGCCTCAAGCTGCTAGCCTCAAGCAGATGTGAGGAGCAGGCTTCAGAGGTCTGGAAAGCTCATTTCTTTTTAACCACCAGAGTTTTTTTCTTTTTCAAACATGCAGTTTCAGCCCTAACTGACTCAAGTGACATCACTTGAGGCAGTTTATCAGATTTCCTGATCTCTCTAGAGTGCACTGGCCCTTCTCCATGAGCGGGTTTGTGGTGCTATTGCCTCATCATGCTAACAAGACCACAGGAGGTGGACTGTCAGGTCTCTAAAGGTTTGATCAAATGACCAGCGCTGTCGTTTTCCTGGTATGCCTCGTGTTTCCATACCTGCTGATGTTGAGTGTGAGCTGCTGAGTGCAGTTTTTGATCCTGTTCTGAGCCTCCATGTGAGTCATGAGCTCCGTGCTGTCGCCGTTGATAGCCAGGATGGTGTCACCTGGACACAGGTCACCTTGGGCCGCCTTGCTGCCTGGTGTTACCTGAAGATAACATTCAGACACACACACAAAGGCAAGAGAAGAAAAAAAAGGGCTGTTACAAGTGGTGTCAAACCATCAGTGAAGAAGAAAGACAAAAAGAAAGGAAGAAAAGGAGTATTAGTGTGGGAGTGGCAAACCGGAGGCCAAATTCAACAAAAGCAGCTCTCTTTTGATTTATGAAATATTGCCTTGGGCAGCACTCTAAGTTTACATTTTCAAAAGCCAGCAACAACGACACTGGGAAGTGAGAGGCCACTTTTTGGAGGAGGTGAAATATTTGGAAAGAACTGGAACACTTTTATACGCCTGGCCTTTTGAAATTCACTAAAAAACAGACAGCGTGCAACTTTATGATCACGAAGCAATTGCATCAGACTAAACCTTCATGAATGATTTCAGGTCCAAGAGTAAGCTACTTTCACCAGAGTCTGCATACGAAGCTTGGACCTTAGCAACAGTCTCTGTGTAATGTTTGAGCCATTTGCAAACATCTGCTCAATATGTCCTTGTAGCTTTTTCTGATTTGCCACTTGGAGCGTTTTGATCCAGGCATGTCCGCATCGCTTTAACTTTGTCTTTTAGCCGCTGGACAGTGAGCAGGTTCCCCTCTGGATCCAGAAACATGCGGGTCTGCGGACATTTGAGCCCCACCGGGAGGCCGAGGGGTGAGGAGAGGAGGAGGGCGAGTGTCCCAGTGTGTTCGTTTCACCTTCACAGACACACTAAGCAACATATGATAACAATTTTCCATTATTACACACACACACACACATACAATGTCCCTGCTATTTCCAGGCCTGCCTCTGCCCAGTCGTATGGTTTTGGGTGCCATAAATAAAAAGAAACTACCAATCAAATCCTCCATCATCAAACCAAGACATCCACAGTAAAACAGTCAGTGTCATATGGCAGCAAGCTGCAAAGGAAAATACTCTTTACTAGCACTGAAACAGAAATGTAATGAAATGCGAACAATTGTCATCATGTCTCCGGTCTTCTTTGCGCGCTCCATGTGCTGTCAAGCTATGACACGTATGAGGATTAGTTTGACTGTCTTTTTCCGACCATTAAATGTGAGGAGATCTTCAGCAGCTGGGCGCAATAGTCGCAATGTTTTTGGAGGAATTTTGAGCAATAATTTTTTCGTTTTCGTATTGCTCTGAGTTGGATTTGCTTCTCTCGGCAGCAGACTGAAATAGCCTTGGGAGAAGTTTACATATCTAACTATTGTTAATACTTTTTGTAAACAGAAGCATGAGCAGTAATAGCAAGTGCTTGAAAGGGCAAAGAAAAGAGAACCGGCTGCCGGGGCTGCAACATTATTTTCATTGCTGATGACTGTGCTGATTATTCCCTTGATTAATTATTGTATTTGAATATAACAAAATATATAAAATGGTGAAAAATGTTGCACAGAAGCATCAAATTGTCAAATTTGAGAGGGTGAAACTAAAAATGTTTGGCATTTTAGCTGCAAAAAAATCAACAGGTTACTCTTCTGGACTGATTATTTCATCTATTGGCTGACAGCAACACTAAATACCAAGTAAACAAATAAAGAAAAAATGAGAATAATCTGCTTTATTCATGAATCTAAAGCAGGTGGGGGTTCAGATTCCAGCACTTCGTAACAC
Organism: Chaetodon auriga; assembly: GCF_051107435.1. Lineage (NCBI taxonomy): Eukaryota > Metazoa > Chordata > Actinopteri > Chaetodontiformes > Chaetodontidae > Chaetodon > Chaetodon auriga. Next base: position 7,448,706 of record NC_135088.1, read on the forward strand.
GTCTGAGAGCTAAAAGGCTAAAATGACTGTCTGCATCCATGACCACACAGGGAGCAGAAGATTTAGGGTGATTTCCTGTTAACGAACCCTTCGCATGTCACGTCGGTGATTAATCTTCACGCTGTCGTCTGAGTTTTTAAAGAGGATCTTTGAGCTACAACCTCTTGCGATGGCTCTTATCTTGACAGCTGCGCATTAAGGTGTATTTGTTTTCGGAACGGTGAAACCTCACTTACAGATATTTGAGATCTAATCCGAGCTAACACGTTTGTTGAAAAGTCTGGAATAAAGAAGAGAACCCAGACAGAGAGAGAGAGAGGAGCAGCTTGTGCACGAGGAGCAGCCTCGCGAGCAGGGAGGAGCGTTTTAAGAGCAAAGGCACACAAGTTCACGCTCCATGAAGCACTAATAGCTGAGTCGTGTGGTTCAGATGTGGAATTCCTAATTTACAGCCTCTGACCGCTCCAATGTTCCTGACTCAGTTCCGGTAAACTGAGAGGTCAGAGGCATTGTGGGAAATGTGTGTAAATGTGTGTGTGTGAGTCGACTCACTTTTTTTTTTTGGCGTTTTGCCTTTATTTGATGGTGCAGCTGAAGAGAGACAGGAGAGGGGGGAGGGAGAGGGGGTGACAAGCAGCGAAGGGCTCCAGGTTGGAATCGAACCCGAGTCGCTGCAGGAAGGACCGAACCACAGACACAATGTCTTAGTGGACTGAAGTTCATGCACACACACAATGACAGAGTGAGCTACATAACCTGAGGGTCAGGCCATGAATTGTACATTAAATAGACTCATTCAGTTCCTGGAGACCCTAACCAGAACAAGAACCACTCTTACCCAACCCTAACCCAGACTCAAGCCTTCACTCTAAGATTATGGGGTCCAGCATTTTGGTCCCTACAAAGTTGGTGGACCCCACACCGTGAGTGGGCCTCTGGTTTTGGGTCCAAACAAATATAGAAAAACAAGGACACACACACACACACACACACACACACACACACACACAGCGGTACGCCAAGCTGCTGAGGTCGTCACTAGAGGACAAACATTCCCGTCTGTAAGGAAACGTAAGGATGGTGTCGAGTTCGGTGGTTCAGACATAATCACACTCTGCTATATTTACACTGCAGCGTGCTGTAGTGTGATGTAATGACTCAAATCTATGGAGCTTTAAGATGAATGTAATTTTGTAATTAAGTGTTTACTCTATGGCCTGGATGAGTGGCTTTGAGGACCAAACCAACATTTCTTTTTTTATCTCTGCTTTATTTTTGTCTTCTTACTCACATGAAACCACTGTTGGTAACGAACGCTAAGTGATCCGCTTCTGCTGCCTTCATTTGTGGGCCAAAATAAGACTAAATGCAGCAAATGTGACTAATAAAAAGAGTTATCAAGGCCGAGGCAGAGGATGTAACTAAAGTCAATCACTTTAGGAGGGAAGAAAACGATAATAAATTCAATAAAACTTTCCAACTTTGGCAGAAATAGGAACATGTGATATGAATTCAGTCCCACTTTCACCCAGTAAACCTACTTTTACATCCAGCAGACATTTGTTAAAAACAGCAGTTTTTGTTTTTTTTTGTTTCTCTGACAAAATGAAGTCCAAAAAGAATAAATCAGATATTAGATTATAGCTCCTTATACCTATACAGCCACTCCTGCTTCTAACAGCTATTGAGAAGTCAGATAATCAGTCACGTTCAGCAGTATACACAGTTACTTAACATGTTTTTTCAATAAAGGTCACACACTGTAAGACGTGACCGTGATGGTGACGGTGCAGAAAGCGACTTTGCTGCTTGTTGGGAAATCTAAACAGTCATATTATTTCCATAAGAGGCTGCTCCCGCGAACAGTGACATAGTTAATTGTTAGCAGAGAGAGCGGTTAGCAAATGACAGCCTCATGTCACACAGTCCTCATGTGGCACGCTGAAGCCCGACGAACGTGTGGTTTCGCTGTGGGCGCTTTGCGTTTTTCAGCGCGTTTGAGAGTGAAACAGAGCAAAGTAAAGGATGAATGTGCGTGTCAGTGTTTGTGTAAGTGCATGTATGTGTGCCGGGATGAAAGCTGCAGTGGCGGTTTCACTTGACTGTGTCGTCAGCCTCAGGGCAAAGTTTTCTGCCGCGTCATCATTGGTTGTCTCCCTCAGCCATAAAATTAAAACTGGCTTTCTTGGTTTGTGACCTTGAGGATTTTTTTTTCCTTCAGTGTTGTGTAAAGCACATATACGATCCAGGATGACTGTCAAAACCAGCTTCTGTTCTGCATTGAGCTTCAGGGAGAAGAAATTTGTCCAAAAAGAAGCCTATTAAGTATGTATGATGGGTAAAAATGTTCAAAATATACATAATACAGACAGTATACAATGATAGAAAAGAGGTCCCTTAAGGGAAAAGTTTGGGAACCTCTCTTCTGAAGTGTAGTAAGGAGCTGACTCCCATTGAAATACAGCCAATTAAAAACATCCAAAGCTACAGTTACAAGTAACCTGGACATCTAGATGTCTTTAAACCAGCGAATCGCTAAATGACCACTTCCCTGTTGGTTATTTATAAACTTTATGCAAGAAGAATCTGTCACTGTCAAATGTTTTCCTCATGCCTGAATTCCACAGAGACGCTCTCTGCTGGGTGGGAGCGCTCAGCAACAGGGAGAATAATTCCTGGCAACGTGTCAGACGCCTTTGTTTGCTTGCTGGACCTGCGATAGGAGCCATGGTTATGACCTTCGTGACGGAAAGCCGTTACATAGCCTGGGGTGTGAGGTTCTGACTGGAGTGTGATAATCACACTGAAACAAAGAGGCTGAGTCTGCCAAGACCAATAAGCAAAACTGCAGCCGATGATGAAATATGTGAGGTTTAATGAGAGCACGAGGAAATGGGAGTCACGTGAAATGAACTGCAGTCTGTAATGCATCTGTGGATGTCAAGGATGAGTAATTGCATGACTCATCAATATTAGTCATCAAAAAGTGTGTATCCATCCCTTTAAAAGTGATTCGTAGTCACATTAGTTCTGACTGGTGCAGCTTTCCATGAGCAGTTCCCCACATGTCATGCTTCAGCTTGCTGTGCACGCTTATAAGACCATCACAAGGATCGCATTTTAGATATTTCGCAGCAAATACAGTGAAACAACTGCAACATGAGAGCTTACAAGGAGAAGCAAATGACTGAAAACTCACTTCATGCCATGGGAAAAGATGCGCAGGGTGCTTTTTGGCAACAAAAGACCAACAATCTGCTCATCAATCACAGAGAGACACTTTCATACATCAGATAAACCACATGAGCAGGAAAAGCTCAGCAGCAACCCAAGGACTCGCATTGTTCTCCCACCCTTCTGTGGCAGGAGCTCCACAGCTTCAATGACAACAGGAAATCATTTGAGAGCAGCATCTTCTGCTCAGTCTGTTGTGGCGATGCAACTCATAACAGCTGTGATTCCACCCTGGAGAAAGCTGAGAGGTACAGAGGACTCGGGTCATTGGATGATCCAAACAGGTGTTTTTGGAGCATTCCACAACTTTCCCTGTCAGGTTGATGAGGTAGAACACTAAATATATTGTCTTTGTATTGTTTTGAATTGAGCATACGGCAGAAGACAAAAAGAGACCAGCTCCAGTCCTCTGGTAACGTATTAGTCTGCCTCAGGTTAGACTTTGATCCCATTCAGACGGAAACAAAAGAAGCCATAGAGAAAATGGTGAAGTAATGTAAGCCAATTACTGTATGTACAATGAGGTACAGATGGGGTAATAAACTGTTTCTACATGAATCTTTGTGAAGAATAAGCTTTAAAATAAGTTCTGCTGCGTTGGTTATGTTTTTGTGGTGGGTTGTGACTTGAATTCATGCATGCAGACATACAAAACTGAAGCAATTTGTCAAACTGCATCTATTTAGACATACAATTAATTGTTAAAGTCACTTTTCAAGTAAAAATGCCAAACATTACCTCCTTCCAGATTGTAAATTGTGGGGACTTGCTTCTGTTCTTTGTCTTACATGATAATAAACTGAATATATTTCATTTAGGACTGCTGGAAGGAAGTGAAAACAAGCAATCTGAAGCCATCAAATCTGTGTTTTGGGAAATTTCTTGCATTTTACAGACCCACCGATAAATCAATCAATCAATGACAATTTTTTTTGAAGTCATTCCAAACTGAAAACAGTTTCTGTTTCGAATTTGCCACCAGTGCTTTAGCATGCATTTAAAAGTACATTAGAGACATTAGAGTTGTTGCTTTTCCTTGTTTTGTGTCATGATAAACTTTGGGTTTTGGGAAATTATGATGGACTTTATTTGCTTGTCTTGCATATTTCAGAAACCAAATGATTAGTCAAACTTCAAGAAGGTGGCCTGTGCAAAACAAAACCACTAAACGTTCTAACAACAATCGTCTGAAAGCTGCACGGACCATTACCCATCATGCATCAACAAGTCAGAGCACACGTCAGGATGCACAGCATAAAGGTGTCAGAGGGGAAGCTGCACAGTGGCTCTGCACACTGCTTAGGTCATTATTCACCCCACACTCAGTTGTGAATTCCTGTCCAGAAGACGACTGTTTGCCAGTTGGCAGGACTGACAAGCGTCCTGCGTCACCTTCCGCCTGCACGTCAGGCTGACAGCGATTTACTGAAGGGTTTATACCACAGCTGCCATATTCAACGTATCCTCTCTAAATGCTTCTGCAGCTACATCAGGGATTTTATTAGGTTTAGGTTTCTCTGCCACACTCATGCACACGACGCCATTTGACAACCTACATGCACACACCATCAGGGCAAATGTTTCCAGACTCAAGCAGACACGCCATTAACTGGCTGGAGTCCTAATGGCCTGGCAGGGGACTAATGGGCTTATCCCGGGACATTATCACCTTCAGCAAAAAGAAAAAAGAAAAAAAAAAACAGCTGCTGCCATCAGAACTTGTTTTCTGGTATTTACAACTTTCACTGTCTCCAAGAGCAGGTGGTTCATGGTATCCACCTTTGTGCAGAAAGACATGGAGGAAGAGGGGAGGAGATCTGCCAATCTTGCAGGGCAGAGGCATGAATGGAAGGATTGCAGAAATACTCAAAAACTAGGAGTTCTAGCACGGACTATTTATGCAGAGCCAGCAGACACTGTTACACCATTCAGGGAGTTCTGGCTTGGATGAGGTTTACATGATACTAAAAAGCCCCCTAAAGAGGCATTCTGGTTACTGTAAGACATAAACTATCCTCTCTGTCTCTGCCTCCATGTATCTCCTTCCATGTCACCATTCAACACATAGTAATTGCCGCCTTGGGCACACACTGTACAGCAAGAATGCAGCAAGCATGTGATAAATTGCCAGTTTAGGAGATACTCCAGTATATCAGCAGCGATGAATCACATCATGCCTCAAGCTCAACATGCAACCAACTCCCATGAGGTGACACAACAGGATTTCTTTCCACCATTTCATCACTTCTCCTCGAATTCGATTCTGATTCGCTCACTCACGTAAACCTGCGCATTCCACACCAGGATAAAACAATTATCGTACCGTATAAAGCACATTTTGCGTTGTCAGCGAATGTTTCTCAGCTTGTGACGTCAGTTGGACTTTTAACTGCTCTGCAATGGCTGGCAGAAAGCAGAAAAAGTCTTCGAGAGGCAGTGTAATACTGGGTCTTACTGCCAAGAGACTGTGTGTGTATTTATGCCTCTGACATTACATATTTTGCTAAATATGCATGCATCTCACCAGCTGCTTCCTTCTCTAATTTTCCAGCCAAGATTGAGGAATTAGTCAAAACTCCTCTGTTCACTCTCGCAGGCAGCGAGTCCATGTGAGCGCTGGTTTTTATTGCCATCTCTGCTATGCACTGTAACTGTCTATGAAGTGCAACCTGTAATTAATTTCACTGATGCCATCACCAATCAGTTACACAATGTTCAGAATGCAAAAGACTTCCCAGTGCATGCCACAGTTTTCACCTTGGCGAGTATGCACTGATGGAACTGGCAAAAATTGTTAAAGCACTGATATTGAAACCTGCTGTACAAATTATTAAAGAAATTAGGAAGGTATGCATCACGAAACTGGAGATGCCCCGAAGCTGCAACATTTTGACTTAAATGCAGCTGCAATAGGCTGCAGTGTTGATTTTTCCTTTTTCCAAATGAATTCTGGTGAAGGACGTGGTGGAAACTCTGCGCACGAACACTCAAATATGAAGATCAAGCATGAAGTGAGAGCTCTGACCACGGAAAGCTGGATCTATCAGCGATAGTCGAGTCTCTACCTAAAGAAGACATTCAGGTATGACGAGTGTTGAGTCTACTAATGCCATGTTTGATTTCTGGATTTCCAAAGTTGCAAAATTCAGCTGCCTTTCACTGTGATTTGGAGAAGCTTCCAAGTGAGCAAGTGAGTCTTTAACGTAGAAACCACAACAGACGTGCGGCTGTCAAGACTCTGCAGTCACTGTGAGTCAAAGTATGCCTCACAGTTGCATCACAACTCCTCTCAGGGATACAAAACAGAGAGCACTCCAGGTGACCTTCGGGGGTTCGTCTGCTTCTCTCAAAGTCGTTAATCTCCCGCCGTAAATCTAAAAATTACACCTCCAGTTTGAAGTGCTAGGACCCTGTAGTTAAAGGGTCGGTTTGGGGCTGGTGATACAGCTGAGCACAACACCTGGAATCCCTCAGCAGCACCAATGAGCTCTGATGAAAAACAAATGTCAGCACCCCCCCTTCCCTCCCCTCCTCCTGCAAGCCCTGCAGCAGGACCGGCCTGTGTTTACCCTGGCCAGGATGAACTATTGGCTACTGCCAGATCCACTGCCAGCACTGACTCTTGACCCATATTCAGGGTCAGGAAAGTTCATGAAGGTTTGAGAATACTACTGCCACTACTGTTACTACTAGCCACTACTACCAGCAGTAATATTAACAGTGATTAAATAACACAGCAGTCATGAGCATAATTTCCCGCATCACTTTAAAAGGACAACCTGGGGTCACTCACAGACACACGGTCATAATTTGGAGAAAAAAAAAACAACTAAATCAAATCATTATACATGTAGTTATTTCAAAATTAAAGACAAATTCAGAGAACCATGTGGCATCTTTGAGGAGGCATTAATACAGCTTTAATCAAATCATGAAACAAATATCACCATCTTGTGTTTTCTTCTCGCTTCTGTTGAAAGCTTACAGTTTAACTGATGGTCGGCCAATTGCAGTGACTCACTCAATTGTCCTGGCAACTTCAGCTGCCAGGAATTAGACGGCACCGTCTGTCAGCTTTTACAGTAAAGCCCCTATTCACACACACATAATTACTGCTGTAGACCTTAGCGACCACTTATTCAAGATTAATTAATTGGGCAGCTTGACTCAGTCCCCCTCCCTACATCCCGCGCGCCCACCAATTACTGTCATTGTGTATTACTGGAATTGTTAAAGTCACTGAAGTCAGGATGAGTATCACAGTAATGTTGAAAAACAGCTTGCCAAGCTGCACTTGTGCGCGGCGCAATGAATGGATACAGACACACAGCGGAGTCACATCCTACCCTGGAGACGGTTAACGGCGTGCTGAAATCGCGTCCTCCCACCAGACGAAAACCCCAAGGAGAGGGTCCCTTTAGTGTCACGGTCTGGGGCATGTTTGGCCACAAAAAAAAAAACCGACTGCGAGAGGGAAACAGGCAGATGACAGGCGGGCAGAGCCGGGGAGCGTCCGCGGTTCCTCGATGCGTAAAAGTCGCAGGAGTCCTGTGCCCAGCTGCTAGGCAACGCTGTCCCGTCTGAGAAAACTTTGCTCCCCTCTTGATTCAACTTTAAATAACGAGGCCGCCTCTGACGTGGGACGACGGGCTGTCCTGCCCGCCCTCGGCTGGTCTGCGCGGAGTGGGAGGGGACGGAGCTGCACGGGGGGAGACCCGCAGGGCTCCGACGGGACAACTGTGAGGGAGACGAGTGGCAGCGCCGGAGGAGGTGCTCAGATCCTTTCCTGCCGTTTAACGCGAGTGCGACACTGTAGGAAATGTGACAAGTAAAAGGCAGCAGGGGAAGTGTTGCGAGAAGAAAAGTGCAATCAGACAAATGTACTCAGAGTATTAAAAGCAGTGGTGGGAAGCCACTAAGTGTCTTTATTCAAGTACTATACTGTAGTACAATAATCCCATTTTACTTTACGAATTGCCATGTCAGAGGGAAATATTCCACCATGTACTCCGTTACATGTGTTTTAAACCTTTGATTAGTGACTTTAGATTCAGACTATTAATACAATCAATAAATGATGGTGTGTTATTATAGATTAAGATCCATGGCAGTAAAAGATGTTTACACAATGCATCAGTAGTTACAATCCATTAATATTCTGTCATTCGGTACTTTTAAGTGTATTTTGTTGCTAATACTTTTGTATTTTGATTTAAGTTAAGTTTTGAATAGAGGACTTTTGCTTGAGTATTTCTACACAGTATTGCCCCTTTTTAAGTAAAAGATCTGATTACTTCTGCCAAGACTGAGTAAAAGTACTTAATGTAGGAAAATGTCCCCCTTTTGGTGACTATTTGTCATTAATTCAGATTAATCTGCTAACCATCTTCTTCATTGATCAATTGATAGTTGACATCAACCATGTTCACCTTCTTAGCGTGTTAGCATGCTAATATTTGCACATCTGAGGTAGGAATGCTATTAATTATGCAAATATTTTCTCATGAACCAAAGTATTTGTCAAGTTAAAATTTTTTGATCTGATGATTGTGCTGAATGAAAAGTCTGGATGACCAGAATTGTTCCAATTCATCTTGTGGAGGACATGAATATCTGTACAAAATTTCATGGCAGTCGGTCCAACAGTTGTCGAGACAGTTCACCATTAAAAAAAAAGAAAGAAAGTTGACTGACATTGCCCTCCGTCGAGCCACACTGCTAGCATGACTAAAAAGAAATGAAAGCGTAAAAGGAGGCTCATAGAGTACGCTGGCCTCTCGGGATTAAAAGGTAATCTGGACATGCAGTTAAAAGTAACGCCAGTCAGTAACTCACTGTTGAGGCTCTCCGCAAGACCTGAGCATTATCCTCACCAGTGAAGAGGTTGTGCTGTAATTTGGACGCCTCACTGGCAGAAAAAACTCTCATTTGCCAGTGGATTTCCTCTGTGCCCCACTCGTTTCGTTCCCCCAGCCAATGACACATTGAGCCACTGAGCTCGAATTCAGTTTTTCTCCTGCCGAGTGAATGATCTCATAGACATTCCTGGGAATTTGTGTTTCAGACAACTGCAGGCATGTGGGGCTCTGTCTGTGGGTCTGAGTCAGTTTGAGTCAGACACTAACCTATCCCAGTCACTGCGTAAAAACAGTGGCGCTGATGTCAAAACCAGTCGAATCTCAGCATCAGGTGTCGTCATCCGTGCATCATCCGAGTCCTGCATAAACTTTGCACAACGAGCTGCTGTGACGCAACATCGAGGAAAAAGATGAGCATGATGAAAGCTGCCCAACTGCTTTGAGAGAAAACAAAACAAGAGATTGATTCAGTATCACAAACCTCATCTCAGGGCCTCGGAGTCAGGCAAAACAAAGTAACTGACAATCAATCACATGCTGTCATTGTTCACTTTAAAACTGATTGTAGGAAAATAAGCACGTTCCTGTGTTGCCATTATCGCATCAAGCTTCATTTCTGTGCATCAGACTTGATGTACCTGTCCACAGCAAAAGTCCACGAGCAACATCTCAGAGTTAAAAAACAATTCAGTGATTCAAGTAAAGCCAATAATCATGTCTCAGAAGGTGTCACCAAACAGTATTTACAGACAGCCTCTTTACTTCTTACCCAGCGTACATCAAAGGATGACTAACCAGAGACCAAGAAAGGATGAGAGGGCTGTAGTCTGCACTGGAGATTTATTGAGCAGATGAACAGGCTGACATTTCGGATATGCGTCGTCTTCAAAGCCCGTTCCCAATAAATCTGAGTCAAACTACAGAGAGCTCCCATCTCTCTGTTCTTTTCTCCCCGGATGGTCATCATTCGACGTACCCTCAGCTGAGAGGTCCTTTTAAATCCCTACAAATCTATTTACTCGCTGAGTTTGCCTCTGCATTACGTAGCCAAGGAGGACCTGAGGGGAAGCAGGTAAGACGAGCGGTGTTGTAATCATGAGCTGTCTGCCTCCGTCTGGATTATCTCTGCTGTCTGTGAGGATGACGTCATCTAAACTGTTGCACAAACATTGATTCCTCCCCCTCTTTCCCTGGAGGTAAATAGACCCTAATAATTATGAATTATGTCAGTCAATACTCAGTAATTTACAATAAATTTATTTTCATGAACATAGCAAGGCCTTTCCTGCATGACACAAAGGTATTTCTAATAGAATATCATGAGTTTTTAACATCGTTCATCACCACTTTAAACTTTTATTGTTTGTAGCACTACAAGTCTGCTGATGATGCTGCGTTGCTAATGCTAAGTTTTTAAATAAACATCCATCACTTTCTATTAACAATGGATTAAATATTGTGAAAGCAGTCACCTGTAGTGATAATTATCACCTATCGCTGCTGTTTCTGTTAGCTCTAGCCTTTGTCAGCTCATTGTTTTTGTGTTAAGGCCATCAAGTGACTTGCGGGTCAGGAAAGTGGCTCATAGCAGCTAATTAGCCAGATATGTTACTTAGGAGGTGGTGGAGACCAAAACAGAGCTAACATGTGAGCGACTATTGGTCTTAAATGTGTGGGTAGGCCAGAAGCACAGCTCAAAATGAATCCTAATGATACGTGCAGACAAATAAGGCTTTTGCCAAGACAAGTTAATAATATGTCATGTCATGCTGCCCCAAAGAAGCCAAAAAAATCAATTAATATAAGTTTAAGTTAAGTTTGTCAGGAAAAACCCACATTTCTAGTTTTATTACCGGGACCTCATTAGGTGCAGGCTTTAGAATCACTACCATAACTTTGAGTGAGGTCCAGGAGTCTGCTGCAGGCAAATCTAGCAGCAGCTGTAGCTCCTGATTGGTAACATCTTTGGTGCATTAACAAAAAAACACTGCTTCTTCACTCCCATTTCCAGCTCACACAACCTCTGGTAGCTTTATGTCCCCTGCATCGAAAATGGTTAGCTCTTTGTAATGGCTGGAAACAATGGTGCCAGTTACAGCGCCGTGCCCCGAGCGCCCCACTGGGAGGCAAATAGTTGAAGGGAAATCATGAAGCTTAATTTATGTGGTTGCAATATTGTTGAGTCAGAAAAATGGAAAACAGATGATTTCATCGCAGAGGACCATGATATGCCCAAAAGCTATCTCATAAGAATGCTGCAGACTCAACACACTTGCCATCAGCAAGTTGATATGATTAGAAATAATTGATATGGAGAGGAGAATACTTACGTTTATCTGAAGAGACCTTACCCCCTAAATGTTCCAGTCAAGCTGCTAAGTGGCAAACCAGTTTAACACGCCTGTACTGAGCAGCTCCTACAATGAACCCCACATTGTGTATGAATATTTAAGCAATCTTGGCTGAAAGGTTTCTGTATGCTCAGAAAAATGGCAGAATGGAAGCATGATTAAATGTATTCATTTCACAAATCATTAATTTTACTTCCTTCACTGCTGCCTCTGTTTAGCTTTAGCTTGCACGACTGGGGAGGAAACAGTTTAAAGCATAGAAATCATCCTTTACGCACGTCTCCATCACTGGACTTGTAACTGAACGCATTTCCTGGCCACACACAGAGACACTGACCAGATGCTAGCAATGAATATTTAATGTGGTGCTGAAGCATCGCTGTTGTTGGAATAACAAACAGATGTGAACGGATCTTCAAGTGCAGTCCGTTAATATGAGATACAATCTAAGAAGAGTAATGTATTCACTCACCGACACGCAGTGTGCCGACATGAAGGCAAGAAGACTGAGTGCCTCCAGTTAAACAACAAAATATTTTCATTCTGTTATGTTTTATGAAGTGTTATCATTATATGCTTTGATGTCTGAATATGACAGATTCTTGTAGCACGGCTGCACTTTTTGTCCATGCATGTACCCACAGTTTATCTGTCAGTGAGAACTTTGGTCACTCAGCGTCTTGCTAATGACCCAAACGTTGTCATAACTGCAGCTGGAGTATTAATTGGACACACCGGCCAGAGCCTCAGAAAGTTGGACATCTCCTGAAACTGCAAAACAATCCCACACATAGACGGATCTCTCTGTGCGTTTGGCTGGAAGAACCGGACCTGGATCTCCTCATCAAATCTGGATCACAGATTTTTCCTGTAACGCTGCGAAAGAATAACATTTTCCAGGCACATGCGTGTCATAAAGACGCATGAATAGGTGCAGTACAGTAGGTGGTATGTGCACATGTGTTTTCAGGGTGTCTGCATGTGTCTAAAACGTGCTATTATGTACTCTTGCTATGTGTCACATCTCATTAGGGGCCCAGTTTTCCTGTTTGGAGATGTGGCAGAGCTGTTTACTTGATGTTTGGACATGTAGGTGACACACCAGGGTGACCTACAGTGAGTGCAACCATGAATTACATGCAAAAGAAATATAATAGGAGATTATTGTCCACAGTGGCTCTGAAGAGGAACTTCACAAGTCAGCGTTTCATTATCATGGAGTGTAGCAAACTGTTAAAAGTAAGAATGAGCCCTTCTTATCAATCTAAATGTTAGGCCCAATTCAGAAGAGACTGTCCAGTCTGGCCTCACCAAGTTTAACCCAAATCATGATATTTTCCTCAACCTAAACAAACAGTTTTGGTGCCTAAACCTAAGCAAAAAGCAACCATTTTACAACATTAATTATGTGTTTATAATTGTTAGTGTGACGGCAAAGATCCCCTGACTATGACTTCGTCTTTTCCTTCACATCAAAACTCCTAAAATGCGGAAAACGCTAAGAGACATGCGAAACAATTAAAATCTGTAGAAATTGGCCGCGGATTTACGCAAGAAAGCAATCATGAGTCTTGTCCATCTGTCGCAGAGGAGGAAGCAGTGTGATGCTCTCATACAGCCACCAAAAAAAGGTCGGCCGCCCGCTGTTAGTTTCTTGTTTCCTGCTGACAATCAACGTTGGTTTCTCCCAGCCGTGTCGTTACCCTACCGTAACCAAGTGTTTATTACCGTAACCATGACAACAAAGGTCACCTAACCATAACAAAGTAGTAATTTTAACCCAAACCATGGTCTGTCCCTAAACCTAACCAAGTCATGTTTGTGTCCAAACCGAACCAAAACTCGACCGTAGTGTTGACACATCATAAAACAGATACAGACTTACTACAGAGGTTTCTAACAGTCTGCGAAGAAACTGACAGATGATGTGGTCCTGCCATTAGGAGGGTCAGACCAGAAAACGCTTCTGTGTGTTGTTCTAGAGGGCACGGACAAACGATGTGCCATGGACACTTGTTGCTTTTCATATTTAGTCCTTTAACACCTGCAAAATACTCGCAGGCTGTTGTCCAGTCTGCGGGTCACCTCACGCATCTTAATGCACCTTGAATGCATCATCGGCAGCACTTCATCATATTTCACAACTGCACACGTTTGATTTTAATCTGTAGGGAAACTGTGACCTCTTCTTTTCTCATGCTTTTTCAGCCTCCTCCCTTTACTACACGCTCTCTTTCTAATTTCTTCTCTCACACATCTAATTAAGCTCTCTAATTAAGATGAATCATCAAACCATTTCAGCCAAACCATCCACTGAAACCTAAACTTAAACCTTAGATGAACATAGAGCACAAACTGGAATACGGGTCTGGACTACAACCTGGAAGTATTGACGTCTTTGCAGCTTTCTGACCATTGCTCTGCTGACATGTTGCAGCATGTCACCTTATAATATCCACAGTTTTTCTTGTAAGACCTTGACAAGGCTTTGTTAGCTTCATGATAATATAGTGTTTAATTGCAATGCAACTAAATGCACTTTGAGTGGGATCTAACGTCATGGCCACTCAAATTTGACTCTATCGGAGGAAACTTCTTCCTCGTTTTCTCACGCTTCTCCCTCCTCCTCCTCATTGCTTTCTAATTTCTCTCACACAGAGTATCTAATTAAGCTCCCCAGGATGAATCATCAAACCATTTCAACCAAACCATCCACTGAAACCTAAACACGCTATAGATAACCTCTCTCCAGGGTCACAAACAAACACCCTAATTGACTCCGAGCCCCCCTCATTACACCAGAGCGGCCAATCTGATGCTGTGACTGAGGTCTCAACCGGCGCTCTGCCGGGTCTGTGCTCTTTTGTAAACAATCTATCTAACAAGAGCCATCATTGGACAGACCCACCGCAACGGGAGAGGCAGGAGGAATTTTTCTCTGGTTGACAACAGCATGTTAGACTTAAGGGTGTCATTTTGCTTTAACCGTGGGAGACCGATGCAGAGAACTGCTCAAGCCATCACAGCTGATTACAGTTACAAGTAATGGCTAGGGTTACTGCAAGTTCACAAGTACGTTGAAGTTTTTTTGGGTTTTTTTCATTTGAATGTCTTTTTGTGCGAGAGAAAGGATGGAAACCTACAACTTTGTGAGCTACGTCAGCTCTCACACAGAGAATAAATACTTTAAATAAAAACATTGCAAGGTTCATCAGTTTGATGACTCACTTTATGTTGTCACTCAACATTTTCTACATCACTTTCGCCTGCACGCTGCCACTTTTTAGACGAGGAGTTATCGACTAGCTAAAAGGAAATGTTCAGGTCTGAATTTACCAGAACACAGAGAAAGTTAATTCTCCTTAAATAGTCAAAAATATACAAAACCTTTCAGCTGCTGCACGAATTATGACTTGTGTCCATCAGGAACGAAGGGGGTGATGTTGTTCGAGAGACAAATTCTGCAAGAAGGAGGCAGACAGGCTGGGTGAATGGGTTACAATGGTGGGAAAAAAAAGTGTGTCCATTTACCCGAAAGCCTAAAGGAGCAAAAACTCAGACTGCAGACTCTTTTTCCTTCATTGAATCTGTTGTTTGGGCGTAAATATAGGCTGGAATGAAACTACCTCATTGTTTGTCAACACACAGGAGACCGCTGTTAGTTTCCCGTTTCCTACCGAGAGTCAACGTTGGTTTCTTCTAACCATGGCCACATTTGTTCTCTAACCTTAACCACGTCGTTATTACTCTAACCATGATTACGAAAGTCCTCCACCCTTAACGAAGTCACTGTAACCCAAACTATCATCTTTTCCTAAACTGGACCGGGATGGTTTTGTGCTTAAACCTAAGCGAATCAAACCATGGTGTCGTCACGTCGTAAAACGTCAGACTTCTTCTGCACAGTGATTTGGAAAAGTTTTGAAAGGCTGCTGTTAGGCGCGTCAGATCAAAAAACACATGGACAAACAATGCTTGAGCTGTTTGACAGACATAATACTGAGTCTAATACTGCGTCTGGTTCTTAGCTCTAAATAATAGTAAAAGTCTGTGCAACCAGACCCGGGTTCCTACAGATGATTCTGAGCCAGCTGATTTATCTAAACAGTAAAGTTTTCTGCGAACAAATTAGCCACACTGATGATAACATTTTACAAATGTCAGATTGTGTGTGCCAGACAAATAATTGATCACAATTGTGGCTCCATGTGGAAGATGCCTGACTCATAAACAAAAGATTTGATAGCACTGATCTTCATTTGCTTTACAGATTGAAATAAGAGACCAACAAATTGATACCAGGACCTGAATCCTCGCGGGTAGAGAAATGAAATGAGAGGAAATGATGCTCCAGGCATCCAGTTCGGCTTTGGACTCATCTGATCTTGATTCAGATTCACTTGAATCGTTGCTGAAGGGCCCACACAGAGAGGTTAGAGCAGATCAGCCCTGTAACAATGCGCTCTTTGTCCTGACGTGCTGGATGTTTCTGACCTGGGAAACACACATTTCCCACCTGGACGCATGCCAGCTGCTGATGACTGACTTCAGCACATTCACGGCTTTGTTTGTGTTTACAGTTGATGAACAACAACACAGAGCTGAGGCCGTCGCTTTTCATGCTAGCTGGCAGGCTGACGTCCGCGACTGCCTGTTTATCCATATTTGACCAACCTTCTGATGTCAATACATGTAGTGTGGATTCAAATCGGTGACCCAGCTGTGCCATAAACAAACATGTGTCATCACAACATTATGTTTTATTTTCATGCATTTTAATAGAAAATCAGCATGTTAATTAAGTCAAGCACGCAAACTTGTTAATTTATTCACAAACCACATGTTTAAACCAAACCAAAAAGGTACTTACTTACTGTTTTGATGCAATATTTATCAAACAAATCATGCAGTGATACACCCACACTAGCAGATGTGGAAAGTATGAAAGTATACATGTGTTACACGTTGATATATCTGTATTTTACTGGAATATTTTAATTTTAAATGGAAAACGGATGCAGCTTACTGCTGCTGACATACTTTTACTTCTATGGCTTGTTCACACCCAAATAACCATCACAAGAAAAGCATTTCTCAGTTACCTCCAGTGACATCCAGCCATGCAGATTCATTACTTTAGTAGTTTGCAGTGAATTGCTGTGGAGGCAGAAATTGCTAAGACGTAGATCTCAAAACCTGGACCACTCGTCCAAACCTCATGGCGAGATGGGGTAAGTGAGGAAATATCTTATGCATTCATTTAAACACTCTGAATGCAGTACTTTTATTTACATTGGTGTTGCTGCTTTCACTTGAACGCCTCTTCCACCAGTGCACGCTGTTGCACTGGCATCGCGTGAGGTATTTTACAGTAGCTGTGTGTTCACCATCCGTGGTAGTAAGTGGGTCTTAAGAGATTTAACAAGCTCAGAGCTCTGTGATCCCTCTGTCTGTTAATCGTGGTAAGTAATTGGAAACTTCTTTGGTGGTTTTGTGAATGTTACGAAGCTCACTACGCAGCTTTGTACTGTATACTGGGGATTCTGGTTTGCCTGTAAAACTGCTGGGCTCATAACACGGAGAGTGAATTGTAAATAAGTACACAGTGTTGTGCAGCGTTTACCTCAAAATAGAGAAAATAAACAAAAAGTAGGGGTTGTCTGTACTGAAAAAGCGTGTCCCTGCAGTGTTTTCGTTCAGAGGATGAGCGTAGACCACCAAATATCAGTGCCTTTGACTGTGAGGCCTCACACGAGGAACAGGTGTTGTGAAGCAGAGCTAAAAGATTACACACACCATAAACCAGAGGAAGTCCCTGATAGGCAGAGCCCATTTCAGCCACATGAGGCGAGAGTGAATATGCTGCTGAAGGAGCCGCTCAGAGAAAAGGGGATTCAAGCAGGAGGATCAAAATATCATGTGAAATCACTTATTTTACCAGAAAAGCCTAATTCAGGTCAAAACTGTAGCCAAAAGCTAAATGATCTTGTGACATGAGCTCATGCTGAGCTGGTAAATCTGCCGTGTCTGTGTCTGCTTGATTTAATTCAAGAAAGGAGAAGGAGGGGCACAGAGAGGAGGATTTAAAGTACAAATGATATATATGACTGAGCCAAAGGGGGGCACAGGAAGGGCCTCAGGGCCACAGGAGCCCCAGCAAATTTAGACTTCCCAGTTTTATCTTTTGAATCTTGTCAGTCAAGTTTTGCTCCGTATTGAGATTTCATGCTCTTTTCTGTAGTTCTAGTTTTCACTCAAGAAATTATTTTCACTCAGAAATGGCATTTTAAACATTAGGTGGCTTAATGTAGACGTAGTCTGAGTGTCACCTGCTCGTACGCAGGTGCTTTATTTGTTCATGAATTGGGAATTTGGCAAATTTGGGCAGTTTTATGAAGTAGCTCCGATTCACACTTTGGCTAGCTTCGAGTTGGCGTGTCAGAAATCTGGTTTATCATTCAGCTACATGAGAGCTCAAAGGTTCCTGCATTTGAGTCAAGCTTCCTCTTTAACTCGCATTTCATGATGATGTTTTCGACGTTCATACTTCAGTGGCCCGCTCAGCAAACTGAGTACTTTCTCAGTTTAACGACCAGGAGAGTCTGATTTCAGCACGACACTGCTACAACTCAAGCACCTGTAGAAACATGACCACAACACACAGGCAAAAGCACACACATACACACGCCTGCACCTCAAATCCACACATAATACAGTGCATCAGCATCGAGGGCTTTGTCGGACGGGCCTGGTCTTGAATGTGAGACAAACAATTATGTGGTAGACTTAACCAGGAGGGTGGAGCAAGACTTTGACAGGGATGCATCAGCGTCAGGGCAAGACCGGAGTCCACGCACGCACACACACACACACACACACACACACACACACACACACACACACACCATGACAAAGGGTTAGTGTTACCCCGGAGGCACAGACATAACAGCAGTGACCAGTTACCTAAAGCAATTCCTCTGCCCCTTCGAGACAATGTCATGTCCCATCAGGATGATTTTCATGACAGCCGACAATGACACAATCAGTTTTTCATCGCATTTGTAATTATAACCTAATAAGATTAACTGTAAATGGAAATTATTATTAATTCACTGCGCTCTGGTTGTTCATGAGTACATATATTACAGTATAATCAGACCATTTTCTTTCAAATTGAAATAAAACACACACAGAAAGTCAAAATGGATTATGGATTCATGTATATATTTGTATGAAATGCTCACAAAGCGTTCAAACAGCTTCCTGAGATGATCACTTGTTTGTTTGTGTTAGTTACGTCTGTCCATGTCTGCATGTTACGCCGAAATCTGCCTTTTTTGTGGGGCATGTAGTGGAAACCAGTCTGAAGTACGAGAGTCTCCCACAAGAGTCCTGAATCACTTTGATTTTAACATACAGTCAGCAGTGTGTTTAGCAGAGGCAGCGCCCACATCACAGGATCACAGTGTTCGTCTATGAGGGGCAGTGGAGCATGGGATGAATTACAGCTACTGGTCAGCAGCTGCTGTTAAACCCACACACACACACACACACACACACACACACACACACACACACACACACTTACACACTTACACACTAACAAGAGGCCAACACACAATGACAAGCACTGACCATTTAAAACCTAGCTGTCCTTGTTTAATGTCCCGGTTAAGAAGTTTTGGCTTCCTGTGAAAATCATCCCAACAAACATGTGAAAAAGACAAAAAAAGAAAGCATTTGTGAGGTTTAGGGAGACTCAAGTTGAAACTAAAAGGGTTTATATAAATATGATCACATAAACAATCCCTCTTTCTCTCCCTCCTCTTGCCCCCCTCAGTTTCTCCTTCATCCTTCCCAAGTGCGTTGGTCCAGCCCTGTACAGGAATGTCAAACAGCGTTTGTGAGAGAGAAACATAAAAGGGACGACCCGACAGCACACACTCACACATGTACACCCCCACCTACACACCCACTCTTACAGCCACCCACTCACACACTCTCAGGAAATTACCCGGTCTGGCTTTTGTTTCGTTTCATTTCTCGAAAGCTTGTTTACCTGTTTTCCCCCCTTTGCACCAGAAGCAGAGCTGAACTAAACCAGGCTGCAGTGTGTGCAGTTAACCCCTCCAGTGGCTTCACGGACCACGGGAAGAGCATCATGCACACGAACCGCTGGCTCCACTGGTTGTTTTTCCTTTCAAATAAATAGAAAATAAACATTTTTTTGTTTAGCATCTCTTTGTGCAGGAATGAGAAATGGTTTCTGTCAGACACAGTTTGGTATCCCTTCTTCACTTTCTAGGAAATTAGACCACTTTTATGAAGCATGGTTGTCATTAGCTGTGCTTCTGTCAACATATTTTTATGTGCATATGTGAAGAAGAAGAAGAAGAAAGGGGAGGAGGAGGAGAAGAAAAGGGAGAAGAAGAAAAAAAGCAGCAAAGATGAAGAAGAAGAAGAAGAAGAAGAAGAAGAAGAAGAGGAAGAAGAAGAAGCTGTTTCCGCTGTAGACCTCTCTTTATTTCTCTCATACTTGGCCAAAGCAACCGGTTTTGCATCTTCTTCTTCTTCTTCTCTGAGGTTTATTGGCGGTTGGCAACCAACTGGTTTTGTTTCTGGCGGCCTCTACTTCTTCTATTCTCTTTATTACAACCGTGCATAATGTAGCTTGTATCGTCAACTTCTGATAAAACGACACTTTGTGAGACTTAGTTTCTTAATTCCAAACTAGTTGATGGTTCACATTTTATTTTTTGTTTGTTTGGGTTTTTTTTTCATCCACTCAAAAGTTTGCTTCATATTCGCTTGACACTCAGCTGGAAACAAGCCAATTGTGTCATCACCAGACGTACATAAACACTCTGTTCAAAAGCACTACTCCAAGTGCTCTTCTCTGATCCAAATTGGGTTTGGAATAAATCCACTTTCGAAAATTGACTTTCCTTTCATCACGCAGAAAAATGTGTTTTAAGCTGAAATTATTGTGTGATGAATACAATTAAAGCCATCAAAGTCTTTGACACAAAAGCATCCAAATGCAATGGAAAACAGATTGGCGTCACCCCCTTATCTTTTCACTGCTGCCAGCTGTGAGTTCACATGTCATTGACATTGTAAAGGCTTCGCTGTGTGTGTGTGTGTTTGTGTGTGTTTCTGAGACATCCCTGAAGAATGCTCTTAGAACCTGTTTACAGCCTTGTGGGGGCTTCAGGGACTTCAGTGGCTTTAGGGGGACTAAAAGAGGGAGAGCTTTAACCGTCTCTGCGTGATGACTTCCAGACTATCGCGTGTTGCTCCTCTTTTATGCTGCATACCCCTGTCAGGGTCCATCATCGAGTTTATCCCTCTGTGAAGCAAACTTTTTATGGCATGGATTTAGGGTCTCGCTGATTTATATATCAGGCAAAACTATTGGGCCAAACTGAGACATTCAGACTTTTATTGGTGATGTTTTCTTCCAAAATATGTCAGTGAAAGTTGCTGAGGCAAAAAAAAAGGCAAGCAAGCGAATCTTCCTTGCAGTTGCATGTTTTATTCCAGGTGGAAGCAGAGTGTGCTGCACAGACCGCTGAAGCTGCAGCCATGAAAACTGTGTGAAGTGTGAAAAGATGAAATATTAGACATAATTAAACACAATTCAAATAAACAGAAATAATGCATGTGAGTTAAAAGCCATTAAGAACATAAGGCTTTGAGTCCTGGGAACAACTCAATATCTAATTGTGAAGTTTAATTGCTGTTAAATGCAGGAAATATTTTACTGTGAATCATTTCAGGTAGTGAAATGTCTTGCGTGTGTCCAAGGATTTAAGTGTCCAACATTTAATAAAAAACTACATTCACGCTGCTCAGCTCGAGTAAAAAAATGACCAAATCAGTTAAATTCAGACACGAAAATTCAAGATCTGTACAATCCAGTTATGTTGTGCAAACTTTCTCTGAATTTTTCAAATTTGTGAACACCTTAATGTTATGAATTCAGGGGTATTAAAATTAGGTAAATTAGGTATTCAGCTGCTTTTAAAACAGAGGCTTTGCTTCCATGAGGAGTGTGCAGCGTTTGTTTCCTTTCGATTGAACAGGTCAGCGCTTTGTCAGTCGTGGTCAGGAGCTAAAATAGGTCAGCTGAGTTTGGGTTTTGTGGCGATTCCCCACCTGCCAAGAGCTACAACATGTTTCATTACAACGACTCCCAGTGGGGACAAAACTTCTCAAATTTAGGTCAGCTCCGGTTAAATCTAATTTATCTCCACAGGACTTTGTATAAAATAGGTTAATCTCTAAAAGTGCTTCACAACAGCAAGGACAGAAATAGCCCTGGAAAACAAAAGGCCCGCACAGACTGAGCGTATTTAGGAAACCTCTCAGTAGCTGAATCTCAACAATCAGGCCACTGTGGGCCCATTACAGTCACAAACCAGGCTGCTGCTGGGACGTAATCATGTAATTGAATCTCCGGCCGCTCCACCTTGAAGACCTAATTCGATTACAGGTGCACCGATGTTTGCCATTGGGGGGGGGGGGGTATTTTTTTAGCTACTTAGGTCCTGCTGATGTCTGTGACATCATGTCTGGTTTGGATATGTTTTAAGTCTTAGTCTGGAAATGAAAACCACCACAGTTTTGTTTTGAAAGGGTTCAGATCTTTAGAAAGTACCTAGAATATAAGTAACCCAGCCTTCTTCGTCATATCTGATTGGCGCTGTTCCACGCTCCTTCTCTTTCTCTTTCTGTCTCGCTGTCGATGTCATTCTCCCAGGAATCACCTCCTTTAACAGACTGTGGTTTCAAGCAGTTTTTGGCCTGAACGTGATCAAGTGTGACTCAGTGTGAAGGGAGAAGAAGACCCGGGGTCCTGCACTCCCCCTCTGCCTAAGCTCCTCTCTGAAAGGTTGCCATCCTCCCTCAGCTCCTTGATTGCTTCAGCACATGTCTGAGGGAGTGTGTTTTTCTATGCCTCCCCGTGCTGTTACCAGTCAACCAAGCTTTCCAAATGAGAACAAAGTGCTGTGGATGTCAATGTAATTTGACAGCCAGCAGCAGTTCTACAAACCCCAAGGTCACGCAAAAGTATGTTTTTGTGGATTTGGTGGGCTCGTAATTTACATAGCTGGATGATCTGACCTCCTTCCTGACGGGGAACCTTTTGACTGCCAAGCGGTGAGTCAGGTGGTCTCGCAGGACTTCATAGTTCTCACATTATGACTGCGAACAAAAATTGAATCCTGAAAATAAATCAAAACAGTCAAATAAAGTGAGCACATGAAAAATACTCGAGCGAAACAGTCAACAATGCCAACTGGGCCATGGAGCACCATCACGACCAGGAGAAGAGGGAAAGGACACAGCCAGCCAGCGTCTGCTAATCTGCCTTTCTCATTCGCATGGTTTATTGCTGTGGGAACTACTGAAACAGCAGACTGGAGGGAGCTTTCCAGTCCTTGTGCGGTATCGAGTCCCACAACCACCACGGCGCTCCAACAAGAGCGGCTCTCTCCGGAGACGCGACCTCCAGGGTCGTGTTTGCAAAGGTTCTGGTGCTGTCGCTCGGTCTTCCCCCGAGTGACGACCGGCTTGTTTGTGTTATAAACCAACTTGAGGCCGTGTTCTCGGGGAGGACGGAGGGTGTGTTCAGCGTCTTGCAGATCATAATTGATGATGTATAGGTGGAGGTGACCTCGTCGGTGATCCTGGACGGAGAACTCTGAGCTCAGAACTTCAGGTGAAAATAAACTTGGAAAGCTGACGTTGCAGATTTTTTGTCCATTTCTATTCTATGTGTTACAAACATTTGAGGCTGCAACAAATGGTTATTCTTCATTATTCATTCATCTACTGATTATTTTGTGACTAATTGGTTAATTAATGGCCTATAAAAAAACCATTCAAAATGTTTGAGAGCCAAAGGTGACGTCTCATTTTATCTGACTAACAGTCCAAAACCTAAAGATAATCGATCAACTATCACGAATGAGAAGCTGGAGCCAGTGACTTTGGTATTTTGGTAATTGATTATTTTTGAGATTCATTGAGAGCAACATCAACATACTGTCAGTGTATTGTTACCCATTAAAGTTTTCCAAGTTTTTAAAAATATAATATATAATAATGCCACATGATAGGAGAGGCTGAAGTGTTTTGTATGGTATTTAAAATAGAAGAAAATTACTTTTCATGCCTTAATTTATGCGTATTTTCACTTATACAAACAAAACGATGACCATTTTTACTCTTTTGAACAAACCCAGGGTCTGCATTGTTCAGCTTTTCTTTACAGTCGTATTTTGGGTGGACTTTCCCCCCTCTGTAAGTGCAAAACCTTTGTATAGAATCACACGCACCATCAAGGGAGGATACGCTCCAAACTCATGAGTTTCTCTGGGATCAATGACCCGCTTGGGCCTGGCAGGTCAGGGACGTGCCTCACCCTTCCGCGTCCTTCCCTTCTGTATTTCACAACCATAATAGGTCGTGGCCTGTTGGTGCATCTGCTCGAGCTGCTGCAAAGGGCTGAGTCAATATTGGTGAAGCCGTAACTCACTGATACGTTGAATGGTTAGATAATAGTTCGGCGACAGGAGCCTTTGGTCAAATGAGGTGTGTGCAAACAGACACACTTCCGCACAGTCACTCACAAATACAAACATGCACTTACATGCTTGAACACCGTAAAAGGAGGCGAAAGAGAAAGGAGGAGAGAGAAGGAGACAAATACGTATACGGAAGTTCAACATTATGTCATTCATTATTTAAAGGTGTCACACTGGCGGTTTCTTAGTTTTATACCACAGTAGTAACCCTGAGTAATCAGAGACAATGTAGAAAAATAGAAAAATTTTGTAGGCAATTCCCAAAATTTCTATTTTGTTTCAGAAATTACAGGTTAGTTGTGACTTATTTCTACGTTTTTTATGGTCATTCCAAACTTTTAGGGATATTTTCCACACTATTCAATAATTTTCCGTGATGGTCGGGCATGTATTACTTCAGACTCTTCGAGCTTCATCCATGAGGCCTCAATTATTACCCTTTAACAGATAATTAGCAATGGTGTGAAGCTGGTTGTGCTCTTGATTTGCATCACGGTTAGCACAGTCCACAGACTCCACACAAAAAGGTCGAGGTTAAATCAATCAGTGACTCTAAATTGCACATAGCTGTGAATGTGTGTCAGCCCTGTGATTGGCTGTCCGGGGTGTAACTCCGGCCCAGATGAGCCTCCTGCGACCCTGAACATGGTGAGTGCGTATAGAAGACAGATGGATTCACATGCTGCCGGTAAAGCTGTCAATAACACACCAATCAAGCTAACTCCACAATACATTCCTGTGATTTCTGAAGGTATCTGGTGTCAGACGCCACCATTTTTGAGTCCGACCACCCTAAAACAAATGTGAAGGATTAGCTCTGAATGCTGTTTGACATGAGTGTGGTGTGAACACTGTGTCTCTTCTGTCCCGAGGGGGCTCATTTTGTCTGTGCTGACAGACGGCTCATGTAACCCAATCCTCAGGGACTGCAGCCGGCCCTGACTCATTAGTCCACGTACACACACACACACACACACACACACACACACAAACACACACAACCATAGACCACATAAACAAGCTGTGTGCGCTTCACAAAATTAACGTTTGATTGAACTTACAGTTTTAGGAGATCTAAGGTTGGAACAAAGGTTTGAGCTGCGTCTCTCTGATGCGAATGCTTCCTCTCACACAGCAGACTGCATGATCCCTCCTTTGTGCTTTAAACCAGAGGCACTCACACTGAATTGTTTTCCTTGTGTCTTACTGTGTTGTTTAAACTCCCACCAGGGTGGAAATAATGGCACACAGGCTGGAGTCACTGTCAAGCCCTCTAAGCTCTGCTGATGAGGTTTGATTAAAGCGGCTGAAACCGCAAACCTGCTCCGTGTGTGTTCACTCTCAATCACCGAGTCTCGCGCACAAGCGGGAGTTCGCCAGAGAGAGGACACGTGTACTCCACTGTCTCTCCTGTGTGTCCTCCGTAAATCATCGCTGCAAAACAAGGGAGAATCTCTGACCTCGTGACCTTTCCGATGCATGAATTACCAGCCTGAGCCAAGCACAGGATGAGGCTGAACGTCAGGAAGCACTTGAAACATCTGGAAAACCTTAACCTCCACTAAATGAATGGGTGGAAGTAGATGCTCGGTTTTCTGCAGTCATTTTGCCATCATGCAACACTCACAAAACATGATGCCGTTGATTCCAGACGGAGCCAGAAAACATACTTTGTGCACTGACGTCACAGTCATGCAATAATGTCACATGTCAAACCTTGCACATCAAAGATGGACGGCACATTCCTCAGCCTTGCTTTACTATTTGTTTACTACTCTCTGATTGGTTTCTGTGCGTCAGCGTGTATGACATGCCAGACATTCAGTTCCCTGCGTGTAATTACTAAATCACAGTCTTGCAGCCTTTTTTTAGCACAAAGCTTCTGCTCAGGTGTGAAAATTACCTGATGGTTGGCATGTTATTCCTCAACCTTGACAGCACGGTAAGCAAAATGCCTTTGTGTTTAGCTAAGAACAGAGACGCCCTGTTGTGTCAACAAGGCAGGGTTTATGATAGGATTCATCATTCTGCATTATTGTGGTATCTGTGGGAAAGTTAGCTGGCTGCAACTGCAGGGATGACACAAACAAACCGGTTTGCTCTTTCATATGTGTTTTATTGGAAAAAGTAGCAGATAAAGTGAGACTGTGATGATTTATGGGACACTGGATGTTATTGCTGTGTGAAAGGTGTGCTGGGCAAAGAGTGACACCTGTTGGCCAAAGCATAAACAGCATGGAAACAGGTTTTGGATCACTGTCTTACGGGAAGTCAGGGCTTCCAAAGCTTTTAGTCTCGTGACTCCTTCTTGCATATGTCTCCTGCTCATGAACTCTTCAACTAATTAGTAATTCTCTCTGTTTAGATTGCTTTATTTGGATTATTTCTACATGCCCAAATATGTAAAATCATCCCTTCATTCAGATCAATTTATTCTGCAAAATAGATATCATTCAGATTGATCTTTGGGCCCCTTCAGGGGACTCTGACCTTCAGTGTGGGAGCCACCATTGTAAGCTGTTAAGCATTAGTGTATAAATAGTGCTTGTTTTGCTGATCTCTACTCTTAACACACACGTCAGGCAGCCTACACCCTGTTAAGAGAAACTTCTTCATACGAAAGCTGTATTTGCGAAAAATCTCTCTCTGCAGTGAGGGTGATTGAGAATTTAGAGGCGTTTGTCTTTCATCCACTGAACACTGCTGCCACTTAGTGGACATTAGTGAGCAGTGCAGCTCCTCCTCAGCAGTTTAAAAATCACACTTTGAACTTGCATTTGTCCCAGTCTTAGATGTTTGTTGTCATTTATGAGGCAAATATTACCGTTTGTATGTTTGTCATCTGTCTGTTTAAGACATGAAACAACATCAGCAGCGTAAAATCATTTCCTTCATGTTAGTTTTGGTTAGTTATTGTGTCATGCACATATGAGTGTTCAGCCTGCATGGACTTAAAAGGCACCAAAGACACTGTTACAGCGACTAAACGTTTCTCAGACATGAACAGTCCTCCATAAAAGTATAAAGTACTGTATTTGGGATTTTGGGATAGTGCTGCATAAATAGTTCTGTCTATACAAATCACAGCTATGCAGCATATGAAAATCCATGTATTTAACCATGTTTTCCCACCCAGGTCCCAAACATAAGCAATGCTTTATTTGCATTAACAGACCTCTGAAACATGTCATCACTTCAAAATCATGTTCATAAGCAAGTCTCATAAAGTTAAGACAAGTCATACAGAATCAAGCTGACTAATGTTAAATATGTCTGACACTGGCTGCAAGGTTTATTTGAATCCCTGCGGTTAAATGAATCCGTATTTGGAGAACACATTAGCAGTGTCTGCTCTTCTCATTAAAAATAATTTGTCCCCCGTCCTGGTGAGTAATGATGAGTCATGATGAGAGACGGAGCAAGAACATTCAAGCCATTAGAAAAGAGAGGCATGGGCTGTAACAGGGTCAGTTGAAGTGCACACATGTAATAATTGGTATCACAGAGAGAGGAAATGAATGCAAACACAGAATCTGATGCAGATTAACGTGGTTTTATCTGACAGTGTTGCTGAGGTAATATCTTATAATTTTCCTATTTGTATGTGACCATAATTTTAATCATCACTCTGTGTTTCCCTGTGTAAGTGGCGGTGGCAAAAAACAGTCTGCATCAATAATAATCTAATAATCTAATATAACAACCTCTCACTGAACAAAGAGGGATTTTAAAATTAAGTTCAGCTGTTCTTTCCTTCCATTATCAGCTAAGATTTGCCATGTTCTTCACTGCAGAGATGCGAGTGTATGCTGCAACCACAAGGAGTGTGTCATCACTTGTGCGTCAGCCTGCCACATGTACAAATGCATTTTTCCCGTCACATCCTACTGGCTTTAATTAAGATGTGCGATGGTCTTAAAATAAAGGTGTCAAAGCCACATTTCTCCCATTGCTTCCACTTGCAGATAATTTAGAACCAACAGAGAGAACTCAAGAACGGAAATCCAGAAACTTCACGAACAGCACATGATTGTAAATGATGTCCACATGCATGGGCGTGGTAGTGGGGGGAAAAGTGGACCTGACTACCCAGGGCCCGAGTAGGGAGAGGGGCCCATGACAATCCTGATTTTTTTTTTTTTTTTTTTTTTTTGTGATGTTTTTATTTCGAATGAATTGGGCCCTCCAATTAATTGGTGTCATAATTTATTTCAAATATATTTATAACATCAACTGAGAGAATGAACTTTATGTCACAGTCCTCCCAACATATTGGACATTCTGGGGGCCCCCCCTCTTGGACGCGCAAAATGGTTTAGTCCGCCCGACAGCGACCGGCGACAAGTGTAACGTCAGTGAGCCCAGATTGAATGACCTGGGGGTTAGACAGCATGCTGCCCAAAAAGCAAAAATCGGGGTATCAAAAGAAGAAAGAGCGGAAGGCAAAAGAAAAAATGCAGAATGAAGGGAGGCAGCTGTTGACTGCTTTCTTTCCAAAAGGTGAACCGAGTTTGCTTGTTATGCAAAATCCAATTAAAGTTAACGTAGTCCACTACAGACAGCTGCTGCTGATGTTTGTATGCTCATGTGAAGTCTTTAGCTTTGCTAGTTTCCAACCAGGCTGCTTGCAGCTTTTTGCAGCTTTAGATAACGTTAGTTGTCACTTTACATCTCATGTCAGCAAGGCTTTATTTCTTTTTCTGCAAGCTGAAGAACAATTTGACAGTCAACATTTTGTACTATCGCAGGCTCTGTTGATAAAATGACATAGGCCTTTAATGTAAAAAGCAGAAACCAGTCACAGCTTCTTTTTTTCACATTGAACCTTAATATTTTTCTGTTCATTTATACTGTACCATCTCATTACAAAAGTAATGCAGCTTATTTGATTTGATCCTAAGTGTGCAGTTGTCTCCTGTTCTCCTGTTCAAGAATAAATGTTTTTAAATCAAAATTTGCAAGAGTGTCATGGATCAAAACGTTAGTACAGAAACCAGATGTAGCCTAATGTTTTAGGTATTTGAGCAGAAGTAGACCAAATGCATCAATTCAGGTGGTGAATGAAAGAACCACTCATCAATATAATCTGATCTGGCTGTAGCTTAAAACCCTATTTATGCTTTTTTTTAATTTTAAATAAATACCCTCTTTTTGTCTTTTTCTTCTTCTTTTTTTTTTTTTTTTGCCCACGCGCCTCGTGCACTGGCATGGATAGGGGCCCACTGACATTGAGAGTGTACAGGGCCCAGAATTTGGTGCTACGCCCCTGTCCACATGTTTTCCTCCGTACGGCGTTCAGTCCATCCAGTGCAGAAACCCTGGAAACCCAGATGCAAACTGTAAACGTGACGAGGTGCATGGATCACATTACCGTAAGTATCCTAAAAGATCGACCAGTCGTGGCAAGCCATTACTTACTGTCTGCAAGAAGCTCATGTTGAGATGATATTTAGAGACTGGGGCTGAAACGCGGGTCTACAGCAAAATCTTTTGTTGCTAAGGTTTTACACATATTTCCATTTGCCTACACATAAATATCAGTTTATTTATGATTTATCACAACCCCATTAATCTTGTTTTGTCACACAAATAATCTCTACATCTATACACCAGTTACATCTTGTGCTTTCTTTTGGTGTAGTCTCTTGTTTAAGTCCCTGCCTTTTTTGTCTTTTAGACATCCTTAAAATGGAGTTGTAGAGTAAAATATGTCCACTTCCAGCTCAAATCAACAAAACCATCCATTGTTGCAACCTCCCAAATTCTTACATCAGCGCGCTCAGAAGTGAACTACAACCCTTGGCTGGTAACAGCAATGGAAATAACTAGGTGCATTTACTCAAATGCTGTACTTAAGCATAATTATGAGGTTGTACTTAACCTTTGTCTTCATTTCATGTCACTTACTTACTTAAACTTCACAACACTTCAGAAGCAAACATTTGACTTTTTACTTCACTATTCATCTGACAGCTAAGTCACCATTGATTTAGCAAAAATGTGATTCACACTTACAGATTAAATTGCCCAACAGTGCACAGAGTATCCCAACTGGGTATCACCTATAAATACTTTGCACATATTCTGCTAATGCTAATAATAACAATCCGGTAACATAATATATGAAATATTGCACAACACTCTGCGTGATGGGTACTTCTCATATCTCCAGTACATTTTGCTGCCAATTCTGCTGTGTTTTTAATGAAGTAAAATTTTGACACTGTGGTATTTCTAAAAGATCTGGTATTCATAATTTTAAATAAAACATAACACAACTCTTTGATATATTTTTAAATCACACATAAAATTATACTCTAATAGGAGTACAACACCACTCTGTGCTTTTTGGGCACCAGAGGTCGAATCCAAAGCTGAGAAATCGGAGTTTACGAGGCGCACTTGAGAGCAGCAGAGCAAAAGTCGACGAAGAATGTCCCTGCGCATCTACTTCGAGTATTACGGTCAGCCCTCCAGGAGGCTCTGTACGTGGCAGCGACCAAAACCCCTCTGTCCTACTCACAACCCCAGGGTGCCGGGAGAAACTGCGTCCACAAACCGAAGTGTGACGGTGCTCTTTAAACCCCCAGGAGATTAAAAGGTACGATAACGCTGAATATTGAGCCTAATTACCCACAAAGCTCTTGTTTTCATCTCTGGAAGCGGGATGAACCGAGGAGCTCGCGTGCCTAGCGAACATGCTGTGATGCTTGTCAATAACTGGGGTCAACAGGTTTTTATTGGGGTGGGAAACGTGTGTCCAGACACTGGAGACCTTGTGGTACGAAGAAGTGAAAGTAACAGCGGCTGTTTTTTTCCGTGAGGTGTGTGTTTATTTCCGACATGTTGGTGACATTGTAATGTAAGACTGTGCGCGGCGGTCGGGTAAAGTTTCCATGTTTCACAGCGAAAGCGCTCAAAGTTTGGAAAGTTTGTGCCAGAGCATCTCAGACGGTGTTATTTACGTGTTATTGTTTATTACAGACATGAGTTAAGGCTGACAGGGACCCGGGTTTTTGAGTTTTGGCGCAGTAAACAGCCCGTAGTACAGACTGCAAGAGGGTCGCGAGACCTTCGGGGCTGAAGTTTAGGGAATTTCTAGAAACAACCAAGCTGACGTCACCGGGGGAGCCAGTATCCAGCTGGAGGTGATGAGCAGACCCGGGATCAGCGCGGCAGAGCGCAGACTCTCAAGTCCTCTCGGTAGCTTCAGCGCTGCTCTTGCACAAATACAGTTAACGAAAGGTCAGGCAGAGTCTGCAGGTCGTTTCACGCTTGGCACCACAAAGGAAACCCGGTTTTCCACCAGAGACATAGTCCCAGTTAAAAGCCGTGAGGTGTGTGGATTGTACAGAGAAACAGAGACACTGTTTTTGGAAAGAAATGATGATTTACAAAATGTGAAATCTCAGAGATCTCAAACCTTGCAAAATATAACTGCATACAATGAGAGGTGAACCAAGAAGGTCTGCAACCAGCAAACATTTCCATTACGGATTAACCTGATGATTATTTTCCTGACTGTTTGCATCAGATGCAGTGATAGCTGAGTAAATCTCTGCAGCCATGTTACAACTGAAAGGCCGTCTGTTTTACTTTGAGAGACAGCCCTTTCTAGATGCTCTCTGCAGCCCCTGGACGTAGCAGCTGGGCTGTGGGACCAGCAGGAAACTGTCACCTGATTGATGTGCTCAGGTTCAGCTCTGTCCAGAAGAAGAGCTCACTCATACCACAGCTTCACTACAGAGTGACTCATTTTAAACCACAGATTAACCAAAAATCCGAATTACAGTTTCCTAAAACTCAACTTGATGTCTTCAGATTAGAACTATCCCAATTAATCGGCCAGGCTGATATCACCTGGTATTAGCTTATTACAGATATATCATGTCGGTCTGTAAGTAGCAAGAAATTGCAGAGCAGTCATTTTTTAATTTCTAATATCAACATTGACCCCCAAAATTCAGCACTGACAAGTTGATTTTCATACTGTACTCAGTATGTGTCTCAGTCACGATACAATAAGTCAAAGGGATCTGTACCAACATTGTTTGTTGATCAATATATCATTGTCAGACTTTTTGAACCCCCAAATATTGACAGTGGTCTCTGCCTCAAAAATCCAGTATCAGTCAGGCTATACTTCATATGTCTTACTTTGTGTGACAAGTTGCCTAAAGCCCAAAGATATTTAGTTTATAGTCACATAAAACAAAGAAAAACAGGAAATCCTCCCACCGGAGAAGCTGGAACCAGGTCATATTTGGCATTTTTGCTTCCAAATCTACTAAAATGATGAATCAGTAAACTAGTTAAAGATTCATTGTCTGTCCATCAACTAATAGAACAATTAACCAATCACCTCCACTCTAGAACCAACCCTTTAAAAGGTTATTTTGTCGATAAAAAGCTCTCGAAGAAAAGACATTAGCCTCGTCCACCGTTTGGCAAATGGCACAAAATGTCACTGTGCACACAATCCCAGCATGAAGGGTTAAATGCATGCCAGATGAGTGATGCACTGCAGTGATTTACAGTGGCAATAACTGGATGTGGCAGCCATTGGAAACTAATGGAGGCATTCCACAGATCTGTCAGCAGTAATTGGGCAATGAGGCAGGTGACATGCACACTTGAGATGTTGATGTCTTACTAGACAAAGGCCGAGACATAGAACTGCTTAATTAGATTGTATGAGTCACTGTCTGATCGAACCTTTTCTGTGTGCGTCTCCTTTTCTTTATATAAGCTGCAGCCGGTGTCCAAGTGCGGGTGTGTCTCTTCATTGTAGATCTAAATGTGGGGGATTTATATTTCTTAAAACACTGAACATTATTCATATGAGTCTTCAGTGTTTACATACCAGAAAAGGCTTTTTGGAAGTGGATGCCTCATTAAAAAAAAACGTGTGTGCGTGTTTATGTAAACTTATACATGCAGCTTTGAGCCTGCCTGTCTCCATATGTTAATACATGGTTTAAAATGAGTCGCTCTGTAAACAGTGACACTGCACGATCAGCGAGCTCGTCTTCCAGGCAGAGATGAACCTGTTTGCCACAGAGATATGTGGTGATACTTTAGCTGCCACGTTTGGATGTTTGGCCACGTTCAGAGGCTGGGGAGAGCATTTAGAAACGGGTGTCCCTCAAGGTAGAATAAACCCAGCCTATTTTTAGTTACAGCAAAGCTGCAGATGTTCTTTTCAGCCCTCGTTGCGTCTGAAACAAATTTCCTTTAATGTCAACCACATATGGCCAGCAAAAATCTTGGATGAGGACTTGAAAAGCCTTTTTCCCTTCACCCCTGTCCTCCCTCCCTGCATTACATGACATTACATGCGTTTGGTGGAGGCTTTTTGTCCAAAGCAGATTACAGTAAGTGCATTCAAACTGAAAGGGAACAAGAGCAAGAGGTTGTGTGGTTCACACGATTGGCTAAAATGTGTCGGAAATGCTCACTTCCATTGTCTCAGGGCGGGGAGGAAAATGCCAGTGTCAGTAGTATTTCTGTTAGGCTGGCTGCACGAAGTTGTGAAATTTCCTCAAAACTGGAACCTCTTGACCGCTCAAGTGAAGATGGGTGGAAGTGAAAGTCACAGCAGATTTTTGTGCACTTAGTTCAGAGTGTTCAGAGTGAATCTGGTGGTCACTACTGATACTAAACAGAGACCAACCCCTCAGGACATCTGCGGTCTTATCAAATGATGAATCAACATTTCATCATCCTCGTTAGCAGAGCCAAAGATCTTGCACGACACATTTTCTGTAAGAGATTTATTTTAATCTGAGTGTGGTCTAATCGAGGAGGAACTCTGACAAGTTTCAAGTTTGAATCTGAAATTGTTTTCTTTGCTGGCGGAGAGTTAAATCTCCCCGAGTCTGACAGGCAGCGACTGTCTGAGCGTGTTCACAGCCTGTGCATGCTGTGTGCACATGCACACACTGAGCTGTATGTGGCGTGTTATGTAACATGCACGTATCGTTTTGCACACGTGTGTCAGCGTGATTTTGTGTGTGAATGTTGAGTATGCCTGTGTATGGGAGGTGTAGGCCAGTCCTGCTTACTGATTAACATCAGAAAAATACCTGTTTAGCATCAACCATGCGCTGTTTCTGTCAGCGCCGCTCTTACAGGCTCAACAGTGTGCAAAAAGTTGGCAAGCATCTTGTCTATCCTATGAGGAATTCAGTTTTCTCTGGCCTGCAACTCCTAACATAAATAGGTGTTTTCTTACTCTGGACTAGTTTTATCACAATACTGGAATTCGGTCTTGATTTCCAAATGCAATGTAGAAAAAAGGGAACTGCCGTGATAAGTAAGAAAAGCCAGCAAGCGGAGTGTTTCCAGGCTTGAGTTTCACAACTTTTGCAAAGAGGCGTAGAGGTCATTTGGACAGTCGAGGTCTGTGAGTTAATAGTTCCATATTTTGCTCTAGGAAACATTCATTTTTGCCAACATGTTAGCTGTTTGAGTCTGCTGCACTGAGGTCTGTCGCCGCCTCCATAGCCAGGCTGCAGTTCAAGCTTATGTCAGTCTTTTGCCTGAGCCTCATCTTTATCTCCTTAATCTTAATCTTTGTTTAACTATCCCACTTCCTACAATTATTGAAGCTTTTTAAAAATATTGAGCGTTGGTCTTTCGCAACAGGATTGAACTGCTGCTCCACTCGTCTCTCCTGCTCACATCAGCTCCAGTATACTTCCCTCTTGTTTGGAAATTCTCCTTTTGTAAACTGACTGGGGAACAAAGGATGAGAAAGATCAGTATTATCTTTAATTGGTCTTTAAAAATAAACTTCATTCTTTCATCTTGACATACGTTCTTCCCTGAAAAATGGAAAAGAGGTGTGTTTTAATAACTTCCTCCAACTGGCACTTGTGTGACCCAAGAACAGCTGTTGCTCGGATCAGCCAGGTTTTTCTCTGTCCGTTCGTTGTCAAGTGAGGTCCAGCAGAACGGAACAAGACAGATGTTGAAAATGTTCCTGTCTGAGTTGACGTTTGCTCCGTGGGAACCCCTGCCCCACTGCAGACCTTGGATCCTGACTGCTTTGCCAGAGACAGTGTTACTCTGGTTTCTTATCTCTCGTAGAGCCACACCTCCATGTAAAACAGCGAAAGTCTGGAAGCACTTGAAGCCGATAGCTGGCTGCAGACGAGTTCCTGAGGTTTGCTGTCATCGTTCACTCCAGGCAAATTGTGAACACAACTCAAGTGCTCACCTGTAAATCAAGGAAGGAACCAGGAGAGCTGTTGCTGTCACTTAAAAATGTCTGTCAAGGCGCAAAAACCATGCAGACCACGCCAGTTTCATTATCGATTTTCCTGGTTAATTTAGTCTAGAAAATGTCCAAAAAAGTGTTCATCACAATTTCCCAGAGCTGAAAGTGATGTCTTCAGATTACTCAACCGACTGATCGTCTAATTGTTGCAGCTCTGTTTTGTGGCATACTGGATCATCCTCGCATGTAGCTGACTGACTGGTCTTACGGCTGCCAGGCTCAGAAATTTCTCACATGCTGATATCTCACATCTAGGATTTATCTTGTTAGATTTGGTTCCTTCCTGCGATGCTGCGAACAACAACAAGCACTGTGAAAGCACATCAGATGACACACTTTGATGTCGAAGAAAGTGTCCGCTGCAGATGAGAAACCTGATGAGAAGCCTCGTCGACTTCAGCAGGTGCACTGAGTATTTCTGCTGCTCCAGAATTAAATCTTGACCCAAAGTTATACAATAAGTTGGTGAATGTCCCACAGGTGTGAGCAAGAACACAGTTTTTGTCCAACAAGCTCACATTTTTTAACATTTTGCTGACCTCTGTTGTATTTCGAAGAAAGTGAAGACAGGTTGTCGTTGTCTTACGGCTTCATTTAATACACAAAACGCGGGTCTGCCGCACAGGAGGACATGTTGCCCCGTGTGTTTAAAAATACAGCTGTCTGCTCCTGTCCTCTCATGACCTTCTCATATCATATCCCGTCCCGTCCTCTGTCCTCTTCCCTACATTTGCCAGAGCTGCTGGGCAGGGGTCCGGACTGTCAGGAATGTGGTGTAGTAATGGTAACAGGCCTCTTTCCAGGAATGTGATATGGGTGTTACAACCTGCAACAACGGGCAGGACTGTGTTTGGGCTGCGTAATAACACAGGCTCTAAATTACAAGGAGAAAGATTTAATCCTTTCATTTTTACTTTAGGACTCTGATAATAGTTATCTGAGCTGGCACTCATCAAGTAAACCAAAAGCCCTGCTAGATATAACATTAAATACTATTAAGAACACATTTCCCCGAGACTTCAAAGTCACTGTCAGCTAGAGGTAGAAGTTCTGCTTTTAGACTGATTGATTTCACTGTTTTACGCACTGAAATGAGATCTGTTTTTGCGACACGGATAATTCAGGCAAAGCTCTGGTCTTGGTCTGCTTTGGTCCATGTGCACCCAAGCCAACTGACCACAATTATCATGCATGCATAACCAATATGTGTTTAGTCCTTTCAATGATCATGCTAGGTGGCTGAAAATGATTCAGTGTGCATAGCGTAGGAGCTGGTTCAGTCCTGTAGCTGTATTTTCCCAAATTCAGTGTGATTTGTGACAGGCATAGTTTTGTATGTGACACAAAAGAAGCTGAAATCCATTGACTCAGAGGAGGCTTGATTTTAGTCCAAATGTAACGCTCTGCATTTCCACATCTGTGGAGTACGTAGGCATGTTTGGAGACAAGTTAGAACAGCTCTGCAGCTCTCACACGCTGGGGAAGAGACAGGATGACTGCTCTGAGCTGAGAAATTGATCACATGCCTTCACTCCCAAGCTAAAAGGTAACACCAAATATGTGTTGCTTTGTGAATTTTGGTGCTCAATTACAGGCACTGACCTATCCACTGACAGTCCAGGCAATGCTTTGGTGCATTCCAGCGAAATTACTATAATTGTGGTGCTTCAACTTGGTTAAACAAAACTATAAACTTCAGTTTTTCTCTTCCTGTTTAAGATTTATTGTTAAAAATGCAGTTAAAGCTCAGGACTCTCTTATCACTTCATCTGGAGTTTACTTCAGTCTTACAGGGCATGCAGGGCTGAAACATCTGGGAAAGCAAAATGAGTGTTCACCCTGACGTGCTAAAGCCATTTCACAGCCCCTCAACAATAACAACTACTGTTTAGTTAGTACCATGTGGCGTGGTTGTCTTGATGTTTGCCTCATTAAAGGACCCATTTGTCACAAATAGACCAGATTATACCTTCTGTTGCCTTGTTTGTTTTACAAAGGACTTGATGAAGGGTCCACTCAACACGTTTTTTCCCTGTAGATACGTCACATTTGTTAATGGCTTCTCGAACATGATGCTCGTGTCTTTGTGTCTCTCTCTGTTCCTCCTTAATGCACTGACTCTGTCTTGACTTATTTTGGCAACAGCACAAAGTCGGTTTGTATTTTGTCAGCAGGTGTCACACAAGTGAAATGATTTCTTTTCACCTGGAGCAGATTCCTCACAAAGTCGTTTCTACACTAACGATTAAGGTGGTCCTTTTGTGCTTCAGAATGTCTGTCTCTCAAAGCCTTTGATTAGACGGCGGTGCAGACAGAAGTGTGTGTGTGTGTGTGTGTGCGTCTGCATGCTTTACACAGCCACCAGTAAACAGTCATCATTGAGAAGTGATGTATTGGAGCAGACTTGGATGAAATCCAAGAGGAGAAAGTGGAGCAGTGTCGCTTTTCACCTCAGCAAACCTCACAAAGCTGATCTCAGTGCTGGACTGGGAGCAGAGTCTCTCTCATGCCATATGCCATTGTTTAGTCCTGCTTTTTCAACCTCAGCTCTGTTGTTGGCTCTGC
Organism: Chaetodon auriga; assembly: GCF_051107435.1. Taxonomy (NCBI): domain Eukaryota; kingdom Metazoa; phylum Chordata; class Actinopteri; order Chaetodontiformes; family Chaetodontidae; genus Chaetodon; species Chaetodon auriga. The sequence goes on from NC_135088.1 coordinate 7,486,588, forward strand.
AGCAGCTGAAAGTGCACCCAGCTCATGTTGCTTTGCCCTAGTTAACACTACAGTTTGTTTGATAGGACAAATATTAGTGAAGGAAATGTGGCAACTTCTGACAAGAAAATCATAACAAACCGAGAAACAATAGGCTTTGCGACGCCGTTTGACCTGAGACAACAATCTTCACTTAATGTTTAGTGTGTATTTGCTTGATACTTTTTTCCTCATCGTGCCAATTGTAGGCCTGCAGCTAAAGATTATTTTACATTACTGATTAAAATGCATTTAATCATCTTGATCGTTTAGTCCACTGTAGAAAATAGAGAATTATCACCCAAATCTGCAGCTGTGCCCAGCTCTGTTGAACTTCATTTCTTGTGTAGCTGTCCGGCCTGCAGCTTCACTGGTTTGTAGGGCTGAACAATAAATGGAAATAATATGTAAATAACAATATGGCCAAGTGCAACATCCAAATCAGGAGCTGAGAACAGCTGAATGTCTGAATAAGCAACTGTTTGCTAGGCCAGCATTGTGTTCATATCTTGTTTATGGTGCCCCCTAGTGGCCAAAAATGTCAGTTATTGCAGGCTTAAACAGTCAATTGATTATCAAAATCATTAATTTAAGTTAATTTAAAATAAATAGATCTTTAAATCCCTAATCAGCATGTGAAGGATATGTCCTGTTGTACCTGGTTTGAGGATCAGTTTTGAAGGAGAGTTACTCGTAAGTTTTTTTGCAGCGCAAGCTCTGGTTTTTAATTCTGCCTGAGCTTTATTTAGTCATGTTTCATTAGGCATCTGGTGGCCATGTTGAATTCCAGAGAAGAACAAAGAAAAGGGAAATGGGATTTATACTGATGTTACGCTCACCAGATGTTTGCACCATGTACTCAGGATTTTATTATATACATTTTGTTCTTATGGTTGCGTCTGCCGTGTGAATATTACAGATACACTCCATATATTTTGCAGATGGAGAATGTTTTATTGCAAAGAACGCACACAAAAACAAAAGGCTATTCTTTTTCCACATTGTCCTTCCTTAGTCTTTCTTAGTGAGAACTGGGCACAGAGGCCATTACGACAGCATGCCTCCCAGCAGGGATTAGTGACTCATTTATAGGAAACACACTGGAAACTTTGAATATTGTTGGACCCTCAATTCAGCGCGGAAACACAGCGTCATGCATAAAACTGTCGACTCAGGGTAATGCAAATTGCAAGTTTGTGATTTAAGAATAAGAAGGACAGTTTTTGTTCACAGTACTTTTTGTCAGTTTTTAGCAGCGATATTAAAAGCACAGCACAGTGCGGATTATCAATGGATGCAATATTAGAGGAACAGCTGAACTAAAAAAGAATAACAGATTATTTTGCAAACAAAAGAGTATTTTGCTACATGAAAATTAGCTTATATTGTGTAAATCTGCTGTGATTATGTTTGTCCTTGCAGGTCAAAGAGACAGAATGAGGAAGTTCCTGTCGTACGTCCTCTCGGCTCTGCTGTGGTACTGCTGCTGTCAGACGACCAGGGCAGAAATCTTCACTTCCATAAGTAGGTTCAAAAAGCTATTTTTCTGTTCTTCTTGGTATTTTCTCAGATTTAGATTAAATTTACAAAGCTTCCAGCTTTCATTTGATCCATTGTGAGAGTTTGTGGGCTCAGTTTGGCACCAAATCTGCTTTGACACATTCTTTCTCTACACATCAAAAGTGACATTGAAGCCAGCTATTATGTATATTGAACTCAGAATGCTGTAAAACCCTGAATGTTGCCTTGAAAGCTACAATAAACTCGTCACAGATTGTCCTGTATGGACGGCTTGGATACATATTGTCCCATTTTGATTTCAGTTTCTTATGAGTGTTGTCTTGTCAACTAATGATGACACTGTTTACCTCCGTGTGGACATTTTTGTATGCCACAGTTACATTGTTTATGCATTATTTTCCTAACTATCAGCATGGCCATGACTCTTGAAAAAATTAGAGTTCAAAAAGTCCACAGGTCCCTTTAACTAGGCCGTTGTATGCTGAGGAACTGAAGGGGAAACTGAAGCTTGTCACTCTCTGTGAATATGAGAATCAGCAGAGCGCCTCATGTAGAAGAAAAGAGACTTTAGGGCTCAAGAATGCACGTCTTTCTGTTAGAGGTTTTCCATGGAGGAAGTGGCGAGGAGGCCAGAAAGTCTTGACCTTATTTTGAGGCTCCCTGAATAGCCTTTAAAAGAAATAATGGTGGTCCATTAATTCCTTAAATCTGTTGAAACTTAAACTGCGTTTGATATACAGTATGCATGACAACACTGAGTAGGCTGCATTTCACCAGATGAACAGTCGCTTAAATCATGTTGATTTACCTCGTTTGACTCTGCTGGTTACACACAAAAACAATGAAAGTGTTTCATTACTCATCTTCCCTGGCAACCCCTGTGAATTAACCATGGCTGACCGTTTCCATGGGATTGTTTACGACGCACGCTCAGCCCCTCGAGGGCTACAATCAAAGCCCCGCAGTTTGTGGCTGAGGATTTATTTTAACTTCAGTTTGAGTCTGCGGCGAACAGTGTTACCAGAAATACATTTTATAGGCATAGAACAGCAGAGGTAAAACATGTAAAAGTTGTTATTACTCACATCTCTCATCTCTAGTTTTAAATTAGAAATGGGAAGATTTTTTGGGGAAATACTAAACATGCACATAACCTGAATTTGTAAAGGAAGTTAAAAAGCGACACGTCTTTTCAGTGAGAGGGGTGATGCTGATTTTATGACTCCTCTCACTCATTAACGCTATCTGTCTCTCTCTGTAGGCCAGATGACAGACCTGATCTACACAGAAAAAGAGCTGGTCCAGTCTCTGAGGGAGTACATAAAAGCAGAGGAGTCCAAACTTGCTGCTGTCAAAAGGTACATTTACACACTGTAGACTGAGTACTGTGCTTGAGCACAATTTTGAGGTCATTGATGAGTATGTACTCGAGACTCCTCGTCACGTTTAAGATGTCTACAAGGCGTTAGCAGTTCTGCCGTAGAGACATTTCCCCTCTAAAGTGCTCAGATGGTTTGATTTAAACACGTAGCATGTAATTTCTGCAATTAGAGGTCTCTCAGTCCAGGGTTTGGGACTGTGTCATGTGATATCTCTTCCTGTGGATTAAGGCATCAAAATCATCTCAATAGCGCAGACGCGAAGTATAAATATTAATTAAAAGCCAGCAGCACTAACAAATTAAAGAAAACATTTATATCTGTTACATCAACTATCAACAAAGACATTTTGTTAATATTAACAGGGGTCTGAACTGTGGAAGTCCTGCTCGGTGTTCCCACCTTGTATTACCCCAACACAGTTAAAAAGAGCAGAACATCTATTTTCACATCACTGTGAAGTAATATGGAGAAAGAGTACAGTGTGGTTTGTAAGTTGTAACAACACTTTGTCTGTCTGTCTCTTAGCTGGGCCAATAAACTGGATGATCTGACCAGAGTGTCCACCTCTGACCCAGAGAACTACCTGGGCCACCCAGTGAACGCCTACAAACTGATGAAGAGACTCAACACGGAGTGGTCTGAACTGGAGAGCCTGGTGCTTCAGAACCCCTCTGATGGTAAGAAAAGAAGGAAAAGAGGGAGGAGAGGAGCTGGACTCGGGTGGTGTGATTATGTATGCATGCTTTGTTTGCCTAAAAATGACTCCTGGAGTATCTGTGAGGCTGTGTTTTTTGGCCACATGCAGCTATGGGTCTGTTGGGTCTGAGTATTTGCTGCGATAACAAGCCCAGACTATGTGTGTGCAACAGCTCAGACCAAAACATACCAAAAAACTTGGATTACTTCCGTCCAGACTAGTGTGGTTTTGCGTCTTTGCCGTAGCCACAGCTGCATCTGTTAGCCTTCGTTCTTGCCTTTCCACTGGCATGACATGCACTCATACCACATGCAGATATCTCCTCATGTCATATAATGCATGAGGGACAGCATTCACCTCGTTTTTTTAATTCTTTTTCTATTCCCAGATTTACATTTCTGCATATGTGCGTCTGTGCGTGTTTGTGTGCAGAATGAATTTAGGGGAAACACTGAAACTGGCACTCTCATCACATAAGGAGTTTCCTTGAGAACGACAAAGAGGTTCATTCAAATCGTTCGCAAATTGTTGATTTTCCCAATTAATGGATATTCGCTGTTATTTTTGCCATTAAAAAAAAATAAAAGATTTTCCTTGGCTAGGCGGGGGATCCCGTTGTCCTGGCCTGTGCAATTACAAGGGAGACACTTGGGCAAGCGGCAAATGTAAAATCCATAACGGATGTGAGCAGAGAGGTCATAGCTTCGTCTGCAGAGTGGAAATTTCTGCTTAAATACTCCAAACATAACCCCAATGAACAGAGAGACAACAGAAGCTGTCATATTTTAGCTACAGCTGTTCCTCATCTCTGCACACTTGGCAATGTTCTCCCTGTGTGTGTGTGTGTGTGTGTGTGTGTGTGTGTGTGTGTGTGTGTGTGTGTGTGTGTGTGTGTGTTGGGCTTGGCTGTAGGTCCATGTCTGTGTGAGGCAGATAAAACGAGCATCAATCATGTGTCAAACGAGTGAATCTGTATACGTGGCCGTGATTCAGAGAGTGAGAGAAACCTTAGAAACATGAGTAGATAGTTTGCACTTTTCTTAACATTAGCAGATAGCGAGCAATGATCTCGTTTTCCTTTGCCTTTATCCGTATTTCTTTTCCTCTTTGGCAGCGCTGATGTATTCACGTCAAGTCAATCAAGCAAGTTAAAAGAAAAATTGAGAGAAAGATGGAATTCAGACCTTGGTCATTTATACATGATATGTAGTTTCACTGCAAACATACTGAGACAGAGGGGAGGAAAATAAAGAGGAGATCTACAAAGAATTAATCCTATTACAAGCAAGGAGTGCAGTTTTGTTGTTTGATGTATTTGCATTTGATAAATTAGTTTCAATATCGTTTATCTTCACTTTGCTGTAAGAGGAGCACTGACTCATTAAAAGATGTCCTGTTCAAAGTAAAGGGAATAAAAAACGGGAATAGAATCAATCAGGGGATGCATGTTCTTCTTTCATGTTTTTATGTTTAAATGAGGTATAATAACACCTTTCAAACCTTCCTTATGTGCATGCACTGTATGACATGTGGCCTTAACAGAGAATTTAACTGGCTGTGCATTGAAGCGCTGTTGTTTTGTGTCTGTGGGTGATACAAAGTTAAAAAACTGGCTAATAATTGTGAAAAACCAAGCGATTTGAAGCAATTTGAATGCTAAGTTATTGCATAATTGAACACCTTTTTCATTCATTCCTTACACTGTTTTCTTACTTCCTCTCCAGGGTTCATTTCCAACATGTCTGCACACAGGCAGTACTTTCCAGATGAGGAGGATGAAACGGGTGCAGCCAAAGCGCTGATGCGTCTTCAGGACACGTACCAACTGGATTCTGAGGCTTTCTCCAGAGGAAAGCTGCCAGGTAACCGAGGAGCGTGCACTGATCATTTCAGAGAACGTGAATATATTAAGAGGTTTAGACTAGTGTGTGCAGAAAAAAAGGAAGGAAGGCTGAACCCGCCCATAAAGATTTTTAAATAGTGTGACTGTGTGTGTTTGTACTTTACTACACTAAATTAGGTCATGTTGACCAGTCCTCGCTACTTCAAGTGTGCGGCTTTGAGTTTAAAGTTAAAATTACAGTTAGTTTCATGTGAGGTTGGAATTAAGTGTAAGGTTATTTTAAGTTTTATTACTTTGGTTCTGGGTCATTATTGGATTTAGGATAAATGTGCGTGTGGTTAGAACAATAACGACTCAATTATAGTTCCATCATTTCAACATATTGAATTCATCAGCCTCAAATTCAGCTGTATTTGTTAATACAGCCCTTCATCTTCAAAGGACTTCACAGATCTAAAGGGCCTAGACTTCGCAGTACGCCGTGCTGCCTGCTCCATGGCTTTGTGTTATACACCTATCACCTTTAAAGCCATGAATGATCACTTGAAATACACTTGAAGCGTAGCCGCTAGGTTTGAACTGTAATCACATTTCAGTGTCATCTAGACGCTTTGGATACCACACAGGTATTAAAAGGTGTGTTCTTGTGTGTACTTCCGCAGGTATGCATGTATTAAGCGCCACAAGCCTGTTTTTGTACATGTATCTGTGCCAGTTCATGCTGATCTTGGATCCAGCAACCTTGACTGATAGACTCTACATGTCTGAATCTGCCCACCAACAAACACACCAGTACACAATGGATAAACGTCCAACATGTGACGAATCAGTTGTGCACAAGAGTCTTACATTTTCACATTTTGGATGGTGTTCAGTTGTAAATAAAGCTTAACAGCTGAACAGGTGGGACACCGAAGTGACACCAAAGTACCATCATTAGCCTCTCTCTGCTTCATACGTTGGTCAAACTTTTGTGATCTCATGCAGGGAATTTTATTTGTATAAAATGTGATAAACGTGATTCTTGGTAAGTAAAATCACAGCACAGCATGGCCACTGTTTAAACTGAGTGAATCCTGTACCCAGGTATGCACTCCAACGCCCTGCTGACAGTGGACGACTGCTTCGACATGGGAAAGACGGCTTATAACGATGCAGACTATTACCACGCTGTGCTGTGGATGCAGCAGGCCTTGAAGCAGCTGGATGCCGGGGACGAAGCTGTGGTTTCGAAAGTGGACATTTTGGATTACCTCAGCTACTCTGTGTACCAAATGGGAGATCTACCTCGAGCCATTGAGCTGACACGCCGACTAGTGGCCATTGGTAAGGTGCAACACGTGCACACTAATTCACATTACATATGCTATCTCAGTCATTAATCTCAGCCCGAGTCAACCTCATTATCCGCCTCTCTTGCAGCCCTAAAGGATGGGTGAATGGGTTCGTGGTCTCAGTTTTTAGAAATCTTAAATGGCACTTTTGACATGTATTTCAGGAGCATTTTTCAGTTGCCTCCCATAACACATACAGAGACCACTTAGCTGACCCATACGGCCACAATGCTCTACTGTGGGGTAATTGATGGGTTGCCTTCTTGCTGTTGCACTAATCACTGCAGTTCACCCTCCTCTCACACGGCAGTGGCCTTGCCAGAGCAGCAGGGTGTAGTCCATCCAAAGCAAGGGCCTGTGGTTTGAAAGTGTTATTTTAGTCTCTGCATCAAGGACTCCGCTGACAGCTGCAGGCCATCATTTTAGAGCTGTGGTACGCTTGTTTACATGTCAAGTAAAATGAATTGAGGTAGAGCAGATGTAGCAAAGATAGTGAAAATTCACTTATAACAGCTCGCACACATCCAAAAAAAGACGTTGGAAACAGTATAGAATATAGAAAAGCTAAGAAGCAAGGTGTGGTCCAGATTAAGCAGCTGAAATGTAACTAGAAAATCAGGAAAAGGAAGAGCAAAGGGCAAAGCAAGCGATCACATTCACACTGTTTTCACATGTAAATGCTAAAAGTCGCAGACAAATACAGCACTTCCATTTGTTTAAAGGAGCAACAAAAGTCAACAGTGACAAAACAGTAGAAACAAAGAGCATACAGAGTCAAAGGTCGACAAAAATTCACATCGTGCTCGTGTACTAACACATTAATGGGACAGTACAGCAAGCAGGTGGGCTTGCTAGAGTTCGACAATGCAATGAAGACCACGTATGGAATGGACGAAAAAGGAAGAAAAGGCAGAAAAAAGCGTTATGTCACTGTCTAATCACCCACATCACTGTTACGTCAAGCACTATTTAAATCGAAGTTCTAGATAGTTTTCTTTGGCAGATCTGCATTAGTAGGAAACTGTCATCATGCTGGTCATCTGCCAGGACTGAATTTGTCTAACTAAATCAGTAGACTGCAGCACTGTCGGAAAAGTCTGAGCGGTGCTCTCCCTGCTTCAGATTACCTCCACAAACACCTCCAGCATATTTACTTCCTGCAACAAGAAGCTTATGTAAGTTAATTCTTAGGACACACTTTGGTTATTGTTTATGTTCCTCTAATTTTGGTACACAAGCCAGGTTTGCTCATAAAAATGACAAAGAGGCACAGTACGCCGCTCACTGTGGATTTAGTGTATTTTCTCAAAGCTCCGCAAGGGGGTGTACTCTCCCTACTATGCCTGTGTTATTGCTGAAGTACATCAAACATTAACTGAAGGACATGAGGGAGACAAAGGATTTACTGTGCTGTGAGACATGTTCAAATCATTTACTAAAGTAAACAAAGCAATACAGCTCCATAGAATACTCCAGTACAGGCCAAAGTGCATGATTTAACTCCTTCATATGCGGTCGGCTAGCTTAATCCACATTAATACATCATATTTTATAAACCGAGCATATGTTTTTATTAGTCCTCATAGTAACTTGTAACTATAGCTGTTGATGAAGGGCAGTGGAGGAAAAAGTATAGTATTTCCCTCTGAATTGTAGTGGAGTAGAAAAGTACCTTAAAATAGAAATACTCAAGTGCAAGTACTTTAAAATTGTACCTTAGTGCAGTACTTGAGTAACTGTACTTAGTTACTATCCATGACTGTAGACAGAGTTAATTGAAGCTGAACGGTGATGTCCACATTAAATCATACAGTACTTGGTTAAAGTGTATTTGTTGTTAAAGCTTAAAGAAGCTCAAGAGTTGAGAGACATGAAGAGTCACAGTTCAAGTTACTTCATGCTTCTCAGTCGAGATTGAAGCCGTTGAAAACCAAACATTTATTGTACCGACAGACTCCAGCCACCAGAGGGCAGGAGGAAACCTCCGTTATTTTGAGCGGCTGCTGTTCAAGCAGCTCAACGAGATGAACCAGAAGTACGAGCCTGTCTCAGAGGAGCCAATCCAGCTGGGAACCTACAGCAGACCTAAAGACCATCTGCCAGAGAGAGAGGCCTATGAGGCCCTCTGCAGAGGAGAGGGGCTCAAAATGGTGAGACACATACAGGAAAATAATGGCATGTTGAGAATTAGACCTGTAGCAGACAGGATAGAGTAAGTGTAGTGCAAGTGAAGCTTTTTTTTTTTTCATACTAAATCGTCTTTGGTCAAAATTTTGATATTAGATTATATACACATCTCATCTTAAAAAAGCAGAGCTGAAAAAAGGGATAAGTCAACTGCAAACAGTTGAGTGTGTTGCTTGGGTGCTTTTCTTGGACTGTATTAACAGCTAAATTGTTTCACAGTTAGAGCTTCAACAGTTAAACAAGGAATGTATTTAATATTAAAGTGCAATGTGCAAGAACCTGCAGCTCAACCATGAGTTTGCAACTACTGGCAATCCATCAACTTGTGCAAAAAAAAGCTAACTGAAAGGTTAAATATTTTCTGTTTGTCCTATGTATTTTGTCAGAACGAAGCAAGGCGCAGCCGTCTGTTCTGTCGCTACCAGAATGGTAAGATGAACCCTCGTCTCCTGCTGAGGCCCATGAAAGAGGAAGATGAGTGGGATAGCCCCCACATTGTACGCTACCTGGAAATGCTTTCAGACGAGGAGATTGAGAAGATAAAGGAGCTGGCTAAACCCAGGGTTAGACAAGAAGTCTATGTTTTTACAGTGTTACTCTGTATTAATTTGTGTGGCTGCACCTAGAGACACTTTGAGCTGTCCGGTCCTATGTGGACTTGTCTGCTCACTTACATAGCAGTGTTTTCTCTCTTTCACCTTTAGGGCCACATTCTAGGTTTACACGTGCAGACTTCAATCACAACCGTTTTTGCTAAGGATGCTTCTGAAGTCATCTTCCCAGAAAAAGTGCCAATACATCTTTAAACAGGCCTATTTACATTGAAGAAGGCCAAACCAGTGCATGTGGCTTCAAATGCCGCCTGCGCTAGTGTAATCATTTGTCACGTAGTTGCTGTGAATATGCAAAATACATGTTTCGTGGTACATTCCTCGAATAAAGTGCGCTTCTGAGTATCTACTGTGTTTTACACTTAGATCAAATCACAGCATTGTGCCTGCTAGCAGTCTCATCAAGGGCTGAGAACAAAAACATCCGAACTCTTCAAGCAACAAAACATTTAGTTACTCAGAAGTGAAATAAGACTCAATACCGAGAAGAGAATCTTTTGCCCATGAGCTTATCGTTATCAGCCACTGGTACCAGGTGTTTCAAAGGCACATGTAAAATACATTGTGCAGACCAGTGATTCTTACTGCATGTATAAAAGATGTTCTCTTAGAGAAAAGTCTCCAAATCTGCAAATAGAATCAGAAATGTGTTTGGTGTAGAATGTTTGGTATATAACAGTATATTTATAGGATATATTAAATCAATGAGAGTAAATGAAAATACTTTCATGGCACAGCATAAGATATGAATATGTGTTAAAGAACAGTGGATAAACTGAATTTTAATGTTTATGATGACAAGCGCTTACTTTGGTTATATCTTTGTGTTGCTTTCGTTTTTTAAGCTTGCCAGAGCGACTGTCCGTGACCCAAAAACAGGCGTCCTGACCACAGCCAACTACCGAGTGTCAAAAAGGTAACGCATTCAGGAGAAAACTTCCTCTGGTATCATTTGGTAATCGTATGATTTCAGTCATGGTGAGAGCTCATTATTATTAGTTTTGCTGTTGTTCATTCTTAATATAATTTGCCAATGAACTCCAATAATTTACAGTATTATTTTGAGGGATTTTGGAGCTCTGCGTTTTTACCCAGAAGCATTTACTGAGCAACGCTGGCTACAAGGCCTCCGTGTTCACTGTGAACTGCGGTGAAATTTATGTTCTTGGTGCATCAATTTAAGTGTGTTTCCATCCACCTGTTTTTAAGCACATTCACATGTGCATGAAAAAGCTTGTGAGGAAACGGCAGGAAGGCGAAAAAGTCAAGTGCCAATAAAAAGAAAATTCAGCCAAGAAATCATGACATACATGAAGCACGTGACTGATGTTCACTGAAGCCTCCGCTCAGATGAAGAGATGATTGCGGATTTCTTTCGCAGATTTACTCAAAATTCTCTTAAAATTTGCAGTGCGTTTAGATGGAAACCTGGCTTGTGACAATTTTCAGAAAGTCCATGCATATCCATCCATTGTGTACGAGTCATACGTGTACATGTTTCTGTGTTTTCAGTGCGTGGTTGGAAGGAACGGATGATCCCGTCGTTGAAAGAGTCAATCAGAGAATAGAAGACATCACAGGCCTTACAGTAGACACTGCAGAGTTACTACAGGTAATGTAATACAAACCACAGAATTACAATACTGGATTAATGCATCATGTCACATATTACACATACACTTGCTGTCCATTCTTCTATTTTTATTAAAGATTCACACTCATAATAATGAAAGTGACGTACACAGCAACAGTAACACAAACTATGTAAAGAGCTATTGAGTAGGTAAAATAAACACCACATACCTCACATAATAAGACAAAGGAGTACATAATATTCTTACCACAAGTCCACGCATCATGTACATGCATTGTAGTTTTTTTTAAAAATGTATATCACCTTTGTCAATGGCTGACCAGGTTGCCAACTATGGAGTTGGGGGACAATACGAGCCACATTATGACTTCTCGAGGGTGAGTTCACTTGAGTGAGTGAAAAGAGTGGATGTGAGTAAGTGTGAGTGTGAAAATTTAAGTGGCATGCTTCAAGTCTGCCTGGAAAGAGGACAGCACTGCACAAACATACAAGAGGCAAAAAGCCTTCTACACAGACAGGAGCTGTGAAAGAACAAGCAATCATTGAGAGTTAAGGCGAAAAAAATTAAGTTTGGACTTACTAGAAAGTTATGCCAGTGGATGGAGGCATGATAGGAAAAGGCCCTGCAGCCCGCTGACTTCTTTTAACTCTGGAGTCAGACAGGAACGATGTGATCTGAGTGGAGAGTGTACAAATTAGATGACTTACAAACCCTAGGAATCAGTCTATGAATTGTTGTGGCCCTTTCTCCCGACGGTGAGGGAGAGGACAAAAGGGAATGATCTGGGAAACAGGATGAGGGGGGATATTTAGGGTGCACTTCATTGTACCTCAGGAATTTATGGTATAGTATAAACCCTAAGAAACAGGATGGGTGCACTCCCCAAATGGTCATTGTTATAGGGGACTGATTTGCCAACACCAAGTACATGTGATAACCAGTTGTCCTTAAATTGCTGGACAGTATAAAAGCCAAGACATTGTGGAGCTCTGCAGAGAACACTCTGCATGGGTCTTCCCTCCATGCTGCATGTATTAAAGAGACCTGAATCACCACACAGAGTCTGTAATTCTTCAGAGAATTAGCAACTCTCAACGACCAACAGGGAGAGGATGTAATATAAGATTTAAGGAGATCAGACAAGTATGAAAGGGTGTGCCAAGTTACAATTTTGTTAATCATCACAAGCACCTTAAAGTCTGATATGACATGGATAAGGAGCCAATGACGGGCAAAATTGGTGTAATATGATCAGATTTTCTAGTTTTAAATCAAGTTTGAGCTGCAGAGTTCATGCATCAGCCAAGATGCAAAGACCCAGACAGAAAACAGCTAATTTTATCTATGTTGGTTTCAGATAAATAAGGCTTTAACCATGCAAGATCCAGGCCAGAGAGGAAGCAGAAGCAGAAGAAACAGATTGGTGGTTTCTTCAGCAGAGGTTTAACCAAAGCAGTCTAAAAGCTCGTAGGGACGGTGACAGTTGTTCTGTGATAAATTAACAAAACTCAGCACTGTTGGTCCCACGAGCCAAGAACAGCTTGTGAGGAGAGGGAGAGAGGTTAGAAATCTGTTTCACATAAACCAGTCATATCCAGACTACAGTGAGGAATCAGATCATACTTCAGTGAGGTTTCAGTGTGGGAATACAATTATAATTACGTCTCATCATTACCCCTCAACATTAATGGACCACAGACTGTTAATGTTATGTAGCTAAAGCTAGTGGTAGTGTGTGCCCGCCTTCCTATGTGAGGCTGGCACCATCAGATTAGCTTGTATGTTGGAAGCTCTGGCCCTGTGCACATGGTAAACTGTGGCTGGTGAAGCTGATTAAATGTTGCTGGAAACAGAGTTCGCTGAACTGGTTGCTTGCCCTTCCTGAACAGGGACAAACTCAGCATTACCTGCCAATGAGGCTGTCACTAACAGCCCAGCTATCAGTCTGTGGCTAAAGCTATCTGGAGTGCCTGTGACATTGAAGCTAATAGTAGCAGAGATGAACTGTTTGGACAGACACATCTCTCTAGATAAGACACCCAATCTGCAAAGGCGGGACAGTTAACATAAACTATTTCAACACAGTCAGCAACATGTTAGCTGTGGGTAATTAGAGGCTCAGTAAGTAGGCTTGGCAAGGCTCTGAGCTAAGCTAACTAGGCAGCAACATAGGCTGTCCCTTAACACTGAGATTGTTTCAATCTCAGTGTTAAGGGATTGTTTATTGAAACGGAAAATTGAGAGTAACAGCACATGGTTGTTAACTCGACATAATTAGTGTGTAACAAGTTGCAAAGTGGTTCTTTGCACAGTAGTTTGGTGTTTCAGTTTCCTCTAACAATTGCAGGATATTTAAGGATGGTGAACAAGAGAAAGAAATCATGGTTTGAGTCAAAATAACTTTCACATGGGACACGAACCCCAGTCTCTTGTGTGAAAGTTGGTGTTTGAGTCATTTGTTCATCCCAACCTCCTCCACACTTGTTGGCTGTTCATACTACGGTCGTCCTCTGCTTACAGGTACTTACGTACATAATTATTTCAACCCAAACCATGATCAAACCATGATCTTTTCCTGAACATAATCAGGTGGTATTGCTGCTAAACCTGACCAAACTGCAACTTAATTAATATAATTAACTACCCAGTCATCACGTCGCGTCACGTATGTAAGCTCCAGCATATCAATGCGCAGGTGCAAACGGTGCACCAATGAACAGGCTCCGTTCTTAACATGTCGTCAGGTAGCGTCTATAGTTTTTCCAGACCAGTTTAGATGAAACCACAAGCTCATCCGTAAGACAAATGCCTGCATTCCCATGGACTCCGCTCCGGGTCACTCCTCCTCTGGAGCTGTAATGGGACTCTGAGTAAACAGTTGGGGTCAAGCAGAGAGCCTGTGTTCTCTAGTCGTGTCTGTGTTTTTCTTGCGGTTGGCATGTAAAACAAACAGCCAGTGCTGATTCAGCGGATTGTGAGCTGTGGTTTCCCCAGTAAACACACCAACCTGGAAAGTGCCAAACTCAAAGCCCTTCTGCAGCTCCTTGGTAAATTATTATCCTAAAACAACCTCCCTTCTAACAACCTGGTCACGTTCACCTCTGAATCTCCTCCTGGAGTAAATGTCCCTGACTTTTAGCTATAACTCTGTTCCCTCTGTGTGTTATATGTGGTAACCTTCTATGAATTTCATATAACCTAATGCTGTATGAGTGAGTTCTTATGTATATATTATACAAAGGGTCATGCAAGATGATTAATGGTCATTGTTTATGTGGATACCCCTTAAAGGAATAACTGACTATGATTCATGCATCGTCTATAGTTCAAATAAATACTCCATGTTGTATGTGCGTGATGAGCTTTTAAGCATATAATGTAAAGTATTCTTTCAACTAAGATATAAATAAACAGAATTTATTTGTGATTCTGTAATGTTTCTGGCAGATAAAAGAGTAGATGTTATTCGATGTGAGTGCAGTCATTGCCCTTCGTGGCGGGCTCCAGGTGTTAGTCTCTTTGGTGATGGGTTAAAAGTTTCAAACGTCTGTTGCAGCGCCCTTTTGACAGCAACCTCAAGGTCGATGGAAATAGACTTGCTACGTTCCTAAACTACGTAAGTACGCGTGTGTGCGAGTGAGCAGTGTTTTCATCTTGTATTTTCACTCTTGAATTTTATCTTCATAGAAAGATGAGCCTGATGCTTTCAAAAGATTAGGCACTGGAAATCGTGTGGCAACTTTTTTGAACTACGTAAGTACGTGTATCCAGTACAACTTGCAAGTACAGAGATAATACCCTGTAACTGGTGCTGGATAAATATACTATGAACTGGATGACTGAGACACTTCATAGACGAGTATCTAATCAGAAAGTTTTTTCTGTCAGTCCCAGTACATAATATGGAGAGTTGCTGATGTAGAAGCCATTCTGTATTTTACCCTTGCTAACACTGGGTTGCGTGAAATAACATGATAAACAAAAAGTGAAAAACCGTGTCAACCAGTGAGTGGTTGAGGGTAGTTGTTCACTTTGATTTGTGATGTTGATGTGCTACATTGTTGACCTTTGTCATAAATGTAACTTGGGGGTTATGGCATCAAATCATTGCAGGAGGCATTAGAAAACAAGTTTACTTGTAATAACTGTTTAAGAATAGACCAAATATTCTCACAAAGTGACATTGTACACCATCACTTCACATCAATTAACTAACATTTTGTGTACCCTTGCTAGAAGTCATAGTCACAGGACCTGGTTTTTATCATGTAAAACCCATCAAGCAATAATTAGCACATTTTTTCTGATGAAACACTTCTAACTTTTAAGTTGTCATTTCATTAGCATCCACTGCTACTGGAAGCATATACATGTTCTCCAAAAGGACATTATTGTCTTTCAAAGCACATGTCAGTAGCAATATGTGCTGCGAATGATGCCATATACTATGTGGCTCTGAAGGGTAAAACAGATGCTTTCCAAGCCACAAATACAGATGTGTGTTAAAGAATGCACCCTTTGAGGATTGTTGAATCCCTAAGTGTCCTCCTTCAGGAGAAAGTCTACAACCACTTTGTTGTCTTTCCACAGATGACTGATGTCGAGGCAGGAGGTGCCACGGTCTTCCCTGACTTTGGAGCAGCAATCAGGCCTCGAAAGGTGAAAGGAGAATGTGTGCACTTTTGAGTGAATGCGTGTGATGAAATACCGTAGGCGACTTGAGTGTGTTTATGGGGTCCTCAGTGGGAAAGAGGTCTAATCTGAACAGCAGTGCTGTTAGTTTAGTGGTTAATGTGCTGAGACTCGCTCAGTAATAAGTCCTGGCAGAATGACTGTGAGGTCCCTGGTGCAATATTCTGTGCTGCATGGCAATTTGCAAAAGACAATATTTGGTAATGGAAATTGATGTAAATGGACTTGCTTTTGACAGTAGAGACAACAGGCGCCTGCAAATTGTCCATTGAAGCAACAGCCTGCTGTTAACAGACTTTTTGCACATGTGCGCAGTTGTGTTTTTTATCTAATTTCGCGAGTTAAGAAAATCAACGTTGAAATCCTGGCATGTGAACAATGTTTTTCTCTCACTGATCTTTCCAGAAGTCTCTGAAAACTTACTTTAAAATAGCTTTACTCTCTCTCTCTTTACTTATCATATATTTCAGATGTTTCAGGTGTACATTCGCGACACCTCCTCCCTCTGTTTGTTTGTTCAATTCATGTAATAGTTTGCAGCTCCCATCTCTTGATTTGACCATGTTTCCAATAAAGCTATTAATGTGAATTATTTATTTAAATATTCATCTAATAAAATTGAAATTGAATAAGTTATCTTGTGGCTTTACATAGTATACACTAAAGTGGCCATTGGTCTAATAATTACATGTCATTGATGCCGTTAAATGCCATCCAGGATCAATATCACATTCAAAATAATACATGCTATGCTCAATAGCAATTTGTAGGCACGCAGTAGGTCCTCAGATAACTTCCTGCCGACTCGACTTTCAAGATCTTCACATTTCATTTGACTCATCGCTGCTAAAGAATCTTCTCATGCTTTGCGTGCAGCGTCGCTGGCAGTAACATTTTGTACCTCTCTGCTTAAAGGACATGAGGGTTCAATTGTTGCTACATTAAAATATTCGCAGCTTGAAGCCAGTAGTTTGCCAGGTTTTATTTCTGCACATTACTACTGGTGTTCCGTCTGTCTCCTGCACTTTGGATGTTACTTTACATTACATGGAATTTCTCCACAGGGAACGGCGGTGTTCTGGTACAATCTGTTCAAGAGCGGGGAGGGGGACTATCGGACCAGGCATGCAGCCTGTCCTGTCTTAGTAGGATGTAAATGGGGTGAGTCAAAAAAAAAATTCTGATTAATCACAATTATGCATTGATACACTGAATGAATGAACGTTACGAATTACAGTTGGGCAGTGTGGCTGAAATCAACTCATAATGAACAAAAACAAAACATCGTGTGCAGCCGCTTTATCTCTAATTTCAGCCTGATACAAATATTTGTAGCTCAGAGGGAACTTTAAGACCAAACCGGAGAAACAAAGCTTTGGCATCCTTGTAATCATCATAAGTCTTGCCAGGCCAGCCAACATGTTTTTGTCATTTTCATCTGTGTTTCACCCCAAATGTTGCTGACAGAATGTTCCCAGCAGGAATCAAATGGGGAAAAACTGAGAATGATTATGATTTGGCAAGACGTCACATAAGAGTCATTAGAGCTCTTAAATCACTTTCGTAACTCTTACATTCAGTTTTCGAATGTACTACGAGTTCGTTCAGTGGGACAGTTTCATGCATTTGTATATTTGCTTGCACAAGCACAAAACATTCCTATGGCTTCAAGTGACGTACAGTGGCTTGCAAAAGTATTCACCCCCCTTGGCATTTTTCATGTTTTGTTGCCTCACAGCCTGGAATGAAAATGGAATTCATTTACAGAACATGCCTACAACAAATAGGACAAAATAACAGAAAACTTCAGCGTACATAACTATTCACCCCCCTAAAGTCAGCACTTCGTAGAGCAGCCTTCTTGGCAATGACAGCTCCAAGTTGCTTTAGATAAGTCTCTATGAGCTTGCCACATCATGTCACTGGGATTTTTGCCCATTCCTCAAGGCAAAACTGGTCCAGCTCTTTTATGTTTGATGGGTTTCGCTTGTGAACAGCAATCTTCAAGTCTGACCACAGATTCTCAATTGATTGAGGTCTGGGCTTTGACTAGGCCATTCCAGCACATTTAAATGTTTCCCCTTAAACCACTCGAGTGTTGCCTTAGCAGTATGCTTCGGGCCATTGTCCTGCTGGAAGGTGAACCTCTGTCCCAGTCTCAACTCACAGGCTGACTGAAACAGGTTTTGCTCAAGATCATCCCTGTATTTAGCACCATCCATCTTTCCCTCGAGTCGGACCAGTTTCCCAGTCCCTGCTGCTGAAAAACATCCCCACAGCATGATGCCACCTCCACCATGTTTCACTGTGGGGATGGTGCTCTTAGGCTGATCGGATGTGTTGGGTTTGCGCCAGACATAGTGTTTTCCTTGGTGGCCGAAAAGTTCAATTTTAGTCTCATCTGACCAGAGCACCATCCTCCATACATCCTTATTTTTAACACGAAGTAATCCTTTTTTTCTGGCTACTCTTCCATAAAGCCCACCTCTATGGAGTGAGCGGCTTATTGTGGTCCTATGGACAGATGCTCCACTCTCTGCTGTGGAACTCTGCAACTCCTTCAGGGTTACCTTTGGTCTCTGTGCTGCCTCTCTGATTAATGCCCTCCCAGTTTCGGTGGGCGGCCCTCTCTTGGCAGGTTTGTTGTGGTACCATGTTCTCTCCATTTGAAGAGAATGGATTTGATGGTGCCCTGGGAGATCATCAAAGATTTGGGTAGTTTTTTTTATAACCCAACCCTGACAACTTCTCAACAACTTTGTCCCTGACTTGTTTGGACAGCTCCTTTGTCTTCGTTGTGTGATGCCTCTTGCTTAGTGCTGTTGCAGCCTCTGGGGCCTTTCAGAAAAGGTGTGTTTATACTGACAGCTCACGTGCCACTTAGACTGCACGCATGTGGAGTTCATTTCACTAATTATGTCACTTCTGAAGGTAGCTGGTTGCACCTGAACTTTTTAGGGGCTTCATAGCAAAGGGGGTGAATACATAAGGACATGCCAATTTTCAGTTTTTTATTTTTTTTAATTCTTTTTTTATATATATTTGTCTCATTTCACTTCCAACTTAGACTATTTTGTGCACATCCATGACATAAAATTCAGATTAAAATAACATTTAACTTACAGGTTGTAATGTTAACAAAGTAGGCAAAAAGCCAAGGAGGGTGAATACTTTTTCAAAGCACCATAAACCGCAGCTGCTGTTTAAAAAATACACATTTCACAATGTGATGTGAGGAAAAGGACTTAAGAGGCTGGTTAAAGTTTTTAAGAAAACACACCACGGTACAACAGCACACTGAACTGCAGCTGAAAGGTTCGTATTTGTAACTATTTCACAAAAGCTTTCGCGCTAAAAGCTCACTGTCGTCTGCAGAGTGGAAGCTCATACAGTTTTTTTTCGAGGGTCATTTCAGCCAATGCACAAATACTCTTAAAGGTATTAAGCCATGTAGGTCACAGCACGGACATGTGAAAACTATGCTGCATAATCCACAGACTTTACTGTGAATTTTTTCTGTTGAAGAAATAATGCCAATAAATGTACACTAAAAACATATATTGTTATGTAATTCAAAGTTAGTTTAATTTAGATACATGTGAAAGCAGTTTTTTATTTACAGGGTTACTTCTCATTGGATGAACCACATTGACATTTTCACACCTGATGTTTTTGGCCAGTTTGTTACCACATTTCTCGTTCTATTAGAAACACCTTTCGCACACAGAACAATGAACTGTACTGTGGGAATGCTTTTAAATTGCTGGCAGTGAAGACTTATTGTGCTTTTTTTTAATGTGTACGTGTATTTTTTTCTGTTTTGTCAGTGTCAAACAAGTGGATTCATGAGCGAGGTCAAGAGTTCAGGAGGCCCTGTGGCCTGACAGAAGTGGATTGAAGTTTGACTCACAGCAAAGGAACTTGTGAAAACACTCACGTACACACACCCATACACTCAGTTGTGCCTTAACTCTGGCATTGATGCAGCTTGCACACACATTCTACAACAATTACGATACCGAACCCTGTTCTCCATCATGCATCCCTGCACCACCCCTGCTGTATTAAATTACAAATTAAGTTACAGATTAATAAAAAACATGCACAGTATTTCAGAGTCATTCCATTTAAAAGCCCTCTGCCAAATCTTGCTTCCACTGATGTCAAAATACAGTAAGGTGAACAGTTTGTCCTCCACGCTGCTCCGTTAAGCTTTGTCTTTGCACATTCAGAAGAAAACATTAACTTTTCAAAGTAAAAGCGTTAGCATTAGTGGTGATACAGAGAAGCCCTTTTTCTTTTAGCTTTTTTCTGGCATTTAAAAACACCAAAAACATGCAGGAGGTGTGATGAAAACAAAACAAATGATTTGATTGATCAATTTATTATGCACATATTCCTGAAAGAGTAAAATTTTTATTTCTATTTGACATATTTCTTAATAAGAAGTGGTAACTAAGTGAAGAAAATTGCTGCTTTTGGTGGACTTACACATTGTTGCATAATGCCACAACAAACATTTTCAAGTTGTTTAGCTAGCTTTTGGAAGGGACTGAAAACGTGTTCATTAATATTTTGCTGCCCGCTGTCACACATGTCAGTTTACATAAACTCCTTGGTTGCAAAGTAAAGATGAGAGCTGGTATTGGCTCTATTTAGAGGTTAATTTGGGAACCATACTAAGAAAAACAACCTATTTCAGTTGGTTATTTAACAAAATAGAAGACTTTTAGTTACATGTCTTTAAAAAAAACTTACTGTATCTTCATTGCTGGCAGTTTTATTTTATGATTATAATGTCTCTACTCTTCTGTCACTCCGGTCTTAATCATTTCATCTCAATCAAGTGTTTCACTCTCCTTCAAGCCTGACAGAGAAATACATTTCCTCCAAAACATGTCCATGATGTCTTTATTTATAGTGTTTAAATTATTACACTGTTGTTATATTTTGTGCTCCTTCTACAAGATGGCAAACAAGCAAGTCAATAAACAGTGTCTTTTATTAAAATGTTTTGTCTTCATTCACAATGTCTCCTCACTGGCCAGGATGATCCAGCTTTCAGCTGTCAAAAACGCAGCAGCAGGTGTCCAAGGAGGGATGAATCAAGGGCAACTAGACTTGAAACATTTCACCTTCCATTCGAGGGGCTCTGACTGACGGGGAGTGGCAGGTATTAAATCTCTGTGGGGTCATTATCAAGATCATGGGTACCATCTGGGTCGTTACTGCCCCTGAAGGAGTCATTACTCTTGGTTTCAGGTGACTGTAACGACTCCAAGTTTCTACAACCAAGTCCATTTCCCCAAAGATTCAACCCTCCTTGGATAGCCATGACCTGGATGATTGAGAATCTTCACAGACACAGCAGTAACTAAGTAAAACAGAGGAGGTTCAGTGAAGTATGCTTTAGGGATATAGCAACTCCAATGTGTTTTGCTGGAAGCCCTTACACACTCCTTTTAGGCGCTAACTCTGCCCTAATTGATGATCACCAGGGACTGACCCATCCAGAGCTGTTATGGTAAACCCTGTATGACAGATCTAACTGCACAGAACTCATACAGATGCTGAAAAAGTGACTTCCTTACTAAGTGGATGTCATGACCTCTGGATGAATGCTGAGGATTGATGGCAGGGAAAGTGTTTAGATGAATCGTGCAATATTTTCAACTCAATGTCCAATCGAGTGGATTGTTGAATTGTTTTGTAATTGTGCTGCTTAGATAACTGAGATAAATGTACAGGCCCAGAGCACCGATGCATTCATGAGCAAAAATGATTCATACTGAGAAAGATACTAGTTAATCTAAATGATAATAAGCACCTGGGATCACTTTACATGTATGTATATGTCTGTGTATACCTTATTTCAACCAAAGCTGTTTTGGTCTTCTGTTTTCAATTCTTCTGTTTTTCTCTTTGCTGTTCCTGCCCCAGTATCAGCCATAACCACAAACCCCTCTAAATTAAAACCTTCTCCTGCTTCCTCTTAGCTGGCTGATTCGCTGCTCATTAAGAAACTTGGCCTGGGAGAATGTAAACACTGGCTCTTCTGGTCTCCATACCGTAAATTGTTTCATCTGTTTTTCTCAGGGATCAGATTCAGTGATGGGCTTTAAGAATAACTGTGTAGGAATAGCCAATCTTCTCACTGATGGTCCGTTTGCTTGTGGAGGTCATAAAGGGGCATCAGTATTGAGGCTTTCATAATCGGCTTAAATCTCCTCGTATCGCATTTAAGCTCTCACGTGGACATACATTGGACACATTTTAGGGTATGCGCCTGCCTCTGCTAAACCGAGACTGTCAATTTTTGTCCGGTTCGATTTTAGTGTACACTCCGCTCCCATGAATCTTCACATCCACCGTGCAAGGCAAACCTGGAATGTTCTTCATGACTGCTGCGCTTAGGCCCACGGGAACTGTGGGTTTGGTGAGGTTACTCTGTGAAAGTGCTGGAGCTGGAATGTGCGTAGTGGGACGGCGTAGAGACATGGTAGAGAAACGTGGAGGGAAGCATTTATTCCATGGGTCCGGAGGCATTAACTGAGTGGCTTTTGGAATGTGGTGCTTCTTTTGCTCCCAAACTAAACACCATGGTTCTGATTTTATCTAACAACATACATATGATAATGATTTCATAGGGATGATCACATATTAGGGAGTGACTGCTGCTGTGCTGTATTATTAGCAAGCATTTGGCTCAGGGACCTGCACCAATAGCCAAATTGGAAACAAAGCCTCTGTTGGTGTTTTATATCTGGCCTTCAGTAAGAAGTAGACTGAGATGGAAAGAAAGATTATGTAACTCGATTTTGAATTCAGAAATGCTGCAATAAATACCTCATAGCATGGAAGTGATTGTGGCTCTTTGTTATTGATGCATTGTGTGTGAAGAGAGTGCACAGACATAGAGAAACATAAAGAAAGAGACCAGAGGTCAGGTAGACAGCATAATTCTCCAGTCAGTGCAGCCTCCATTTTTGACATATTTCAAAACATTTACACCATTTTTTCTCCAGAATCCAAACAATCATTGTACCCAGCTGTAGTTTACTGTAAATCAGTTATTCAGATATTGCAAGATGTGCTACAAAAAGGTTTGACTCTAGAACTCAACGTTGAACTGAATTTCTAAAAAAAATATTTAGAAGCCGATTATAAGAAATGAACTTTTTGAACTGACATAAACCTACTGTATAGTTGCAATGGAGAAGGGCCTGAATCAAAATTTTGGGCATCCTGCATGGTCAGAAATGAGTAACGTCCCTTTTGCACACCAGGTAAATTGATTTTTAAAAAGATAAATGATTTTAAATAGTTAATTAAGAAAGTCTTGAAGTGAAGTGAACAGACTTCTTGTTCTTAAGTTGTTGTGTGACAACGAAAGAATGTCTGATGGAAACACAGCACATCTCCTGATGGACTGTTACAGAGCTGAAGCCGTCTGGTCTATATTGCCTGGCCTTGGCATAGTTTTTGATTTTAGCAAAAACACTGTCAGGTATGGACTGCTGGAAGAAAAGATGCCTTCCAGGCTAAAATAGCTGTTACAACTGATAATCAGTACTGGATGTACTAAACTGTGGAAAACCAGATGTGCTGACTGCAATGGATAGCGACGTGGTCATCAAGCCAGCCTTGGGACGCAGAACTTTGGATGAAAAACAGAATCCGCCTTGATACGTACGAGAGACCTTTGTACGCTTGAGGAAGTGCTCTCAGGATGAAATGACTGCACTTCAAGTGCTTCAACAACTCTTTCTGTTATTATATTTTCTGTATGTGTTTTCTGCTTTTCATATGTTAAGTACTAAGTAAAAGTAAACATGAAGACTTTTCAAATAATCAGTCTTACCACACCATGATTATATACTGTACCTTTGACAAAATACATTTTCTACTCACTGGTAGTGTTCCTGTTTTAATACCACAGAGTAATTGAAAGGTTATCATCTCATAGATACAGCTTCTTTTAGTGAAATTTAAGTATCAAAAAAATCCTGCGAACAGTCTTTGTGCTTGTTTATGAGCTGTAAATGTTTAATTCCACACACATCTTTGCTAAATGTTAACCTTTGTGAGTGGCTTCAAGGCTAGAAATTGTCATTAAAATGCTAATGAGTCTGTGTGCGCAGCAATGTACTGAATCATCAAAAACAAAAATCTATAAAAACATCATTAAATGGCTGTTGTAAATAGTCATGTAACTATTGCCTGTAAACCTGTCAGTCCAGAATCAAGTCAAGACAAGTTCTGCCTCTGCATCTCGAGACATGAAGATGTGACGGTTAAGGTGAGGACTGTACGGTGGGAGCCATGGGAAGCAAAATTCAAGAGTCAAAGCTGCAGACATAAAGATGAAAGAGGAAGAGACCACTAAATGGTTAACAAAATAGCCTACAGTGAGTGTATATACATACGTGTATACACGTATATATATACATGTGTATATATACGTATATACACGTATACACACGTATACGTATATATATGTGTATATACGTATACATACACGTATATATATATACGTGTATACACGTATATATATATATATATATACGTATATACACGTATATATACACGTATATATATATATATATATATATATATATATATATATATATATATATATATATATACACACGTGTATATACGTGTATATACACGTGTACGTGTATACACGTGTGTATATACGTATATATATATATACGTGTATATACGTGTATATATACGTATATATATATGTATATATACGTATATATATATATACATATATACGTATATATATATATAATTTTATTCTGTTTATATCAGTTAATCTGTGAAAAATAACTGCTGTTTGTTTAAATTTTGTAAAGTTCTTATGTGGGGAAATTTAGATACTTAAACAGGGCGTCCAAGTAAGCACCAATGTTAGCATTAGCTTTAGCTAACATTGGCTTATTAAACGTAATCTACTTAACATTAGCTAACTTACTTTCTACACGCACACTTTAACAGTGGTGGTGACTAATGTAAACCTTGTTGATTAAATCTACAGGTAACAGCTTAAACAAGGTGCAGCTAACATTCAGGTAAATATTTCTAAAGACTTCAAGGGGTTTAGCTTACATACCACTTGGCTAACTTAGCTAATGTAGCTAACTATTAAAAAGAAGCAATGGCTAGAGCCAGAATGAATTTGTGAGATTGTCATTTGTCTTTAAAGTTCTATGTCAGTGATAAAAATGTAGGCATCTTGTATTACTTTATTTCATGTGTTGGTTAGATGTAACATTAGCTAGTTCAGTCTTCAGTGTGCTGAAACCAGTGTCTTTTTCCCTTATCATAACCATCTACAGTTGGAGTAAGGGTTTAGATTAAATTATGAGCAGGCGTCACAAAGTTGCCTCAGTTCGTCTTGAGTGGATGTTTTGCATCACAGATCATGGACAAAATTGTGGTTTGGAGCTAAAGGTTGGGTTCAGGTTACGGCGAGGAGAAACTTGGCACAACATCGGCCACCCCTGCTCTCGCAGTTATGCTTCAGCGCCCAGAGGCATAATGTTTTCAAGGTTGTCCATCCATATGTAAGTCCCATTCTTGTGAACACAATATCTAAGGAAAACCTTAAGGGAGTCTCTTACAATTTGGCACAAATGTTCACTTGGACTCAAGGATGAACCGAGTAATTTTTGAGGTCATAGGTCAAGGTCACTGTGAACCCATGTCCGTCTGATTTTCTTTAAAGCAATATCTCTGAAACGCCTGGTGGGAATTTCATTACATCTGGCACAAAAGTCCACTTGGATTCAAGAATAAACTATATTAAGTTTTAAAGCAAGGAGGTCAGGTCAAAGCTAGTTACCTGTACAATCGATGTGGTAGAGACAAAAGTAAGTGGTGCTCAGTGGCCATTGTTATGATACTGTGAATATTATGCTGTGTGTGATCATGTAATTTTTATTTTTTGCTATTTTATCAGATTTCAGACTAAACCAGTGACTTCGTGAGCCTTTAAACGTGCGTATTGTCTTGAATGTTTTTTAAGAGTTATTTCAGAGTTAACTCTCTGACGACATTAGTGGTGTAGAGGAGTGTTAAAATGTATTACTTAGCTGGCCAGACTCAACAAAACTTGGCTCAGACAACAGCTGTCTGTAGCCTGCAGTTATGTACCACAAACAATTCACTCTGCCACCTGCTGACAGGTGCAGCATGTTTAACCAAGAAATAAACATAATGTTAACTAAAAGGATTTGGGCAGGTATTACAAATGCTGGCTGTTTTTTCTTTTAGACTCATTGGATGACTGCTATCTAGATGACTTTCTGTACTGTGACCGAAGTAATAACAGTAAATTAATTCATGGACGTTTTGCCGGATGTTATTGTGAGGTGCTACTTGACCACATGCTTGTAACAGAAGACATGCTGTCTTATTAAATTCAAAAGTGTCTGCGTTTCAATTGGTACATTAGAATTAAAAATGTTTGTAGTTGTAAAGCAGGATTTTAAATCGATAGAGAGCTGTGTTTACGATTTCTAGTGTTGTTTTAGTCAGCTTGTTTTGCATGGCCCTTTGTAGATCTGTTGCAGAGGACCTTCCAGCAACTGACTGATCGAGGTGATAATGGTGAGTTTCCAAATAATTATCATCATGTACATAACATATGATGCATCGAGTTGAATAATAGTAACCTGACCATGTTTTAAACCTTGATACTTGGACATTTTTATGTAAATTTGTATTTTTCACATTACTTTAATGATGTGTGGTTTTCTTTGTTGAAGGGTAAAAACAGTGAAAATTGGCACAATCTGTGTTGCTAAGACAAACATTTTCTCACATTTGATATCATATGCCAACACCTTCACTGCTTTGTGCAACTCCAACCATGTATCTCTGCAGGGACATCAGGATCTAACACTGCACAACACTACCAGCTGCAGTTCCCACAGCAAGCAAGCAAGCACCGGTATAACATCCCACTCATTCTTCAGTGGGGCGGGGGGGGGGGGGGGGGGGGGGGGGTCTGCAGAAATCCACAATGGAAACGGTTTGAAGTGTGTTTGACATATTCAACACCATAACTCAGGAACAGAACTGTGTTGACATTTGGTCGGATACTGAATTAGCGACACAAATCTTGGGTGTCCATGTTGAAACTGTGGTGATAGTAGAGATATTCTCTGCTGCTGGGTTAAACGTGTGTGTGAAGCATCCACGCTTTATAATTTGTAGCTTCTTTCCAGCAACATCCATTTTAGCAGCATTGTAGTCAAGACAAGCTCATAGGTTTTGCTGATATTGAGCTTCAGGTAACTGTCCTAGCACTGTATAATGAAGCTGTCAGTCCTCTGTACTGTAAAAACAGTCTCTACATGAAGACAGCGTGTTTCTCACTGGAAGTTATTCACTGGAATTATACATGTCAATATAGTGTTAACTTCCTAATACTTACTACTACTTAATACCTTTTATTAAATTCCTTCAAAGTCCACACTTAAAACATGTCTGGAGGGCAACTTAAAGTATCAGGCAGACATCCTTTGATGAAAAACTTGTCAAAGTATAGTCAAGCAAGTGTCAAATTTGCAGCTCAGGTTAGGTCTCTTTCTGCAAATACTGTATATTCCAATTGCATGTGTTTCAGTGTCTTTCAAATTTTCCGGTCACAGGAGTTGACTGACAACATTGAGGGGCCATTAGGCCAAGAATAGTTCTTTTTCCTGTGATCTCAGATTTATTCCTGGAAATAAACTAAGACATTGCGAAATCTCATGTCCTGCTGCGCACATCTCATATACGTACGGAACATATCTCTGTGTTCCATACGTGTACAGCTTCACCAAAGCATGTTAAATGGAACTCGTAAATCGTACTAACCTTTAATGCGATGGCTGGACAGCTTTCTTAAATCAGGTGTCTGATATCACATGGTAGTGATAATGCTGGTCTCACAGCTTGTTTTCCAGGATTGTGTCAGTCCCTCAAGAGCAGAATTAAGTCTTTGCAAGCCTCGGTTTTGTAAAGAACTGCTCACAGGAGTACGTTGTCCCAGACTTCAGTGCATGTCTCCTCAGAATGGGAAAAATCCTCAGGATGTACATACAGCTTATAGACATCGATCGCAGGGAGGTTGTTGTCCCTACCTGGCTTGTCGTTCCTTTGCAGCTCAGTGGTTTCATGTCATAGGTTGTCAAGCACATTAGCTGGTTGCACAGCAAATATGTTCAGTTCCTTTTGTTTACTTTTCTTGTCCTGAAACCTCTCGCCAAATGTCTGAAGGAATTTTCACAATCACCAACATATTTAGATATCATTGCAGGCTTTTGTTCTTGCAGAGTGGGAAAAAATGCTCAGTGTTACCCCTTTCCAGGTGCCACTGCCACTGCATTGATATCACCTAAGGTTATTTCACATTTGACAGCAGAGAGCTGAGAAGCTGGCTGACGCAGCAGGTTTTCCTTCATTTCCATGAATACTTTAAGACAAACTTAGCAGCAATTCTATTTTGTCTTTTTGCAGCGGCAAAAGGCATTCCTTCATAAATTCTACTTCTGGATGAGGTTTCAGCTTTGTCACTATTAGATCACCCTCCACAAAACTTGTCTCTGTCAGAATGTGGTCTTGTGACAGCTGCTTGTCAGACACCCAAACTCCACCGAAGAGTGCCCCTTTTTTTATTTAAAGAATGTAAGATATAATAATTATAACTTGAAGCCCAAAACCCATGTTTCTGTCATAAATCAATATTTGTTTCAGTATTGTAATTTCTGGCAAAGAAGATGAGCTGAATAAATGTCATGACCATAAAGCACAAACGTTAAGACGCATTCAGCGATTAAAATTTTGATGTGACTCCACCTGCAATAATGTGAGTCTTGGCTGGCTCTTCGATAGAACATTCCCACTGGCTTGTATCCGCTCGGGGGCATGTTGTCTTCTTCACACCAATTTGATGTGAACGGGGCTCAGCATTCATTAGAAGAGAACAACTAAGGACAGACTGGATGGATAACTTTAAAATGAATGACTGTACAGTTGGATAAGATTGAGGTTGGGTGTTATGGAATGTAAAGTGGGCGGGGTGGGAATGTAGAGCTGTCAGTGTCAAAGCTGCAGAGGTAAACAAGATATTAACGTTACAGCGAGACAGATGCGTGTACGTTATAGTTTGACTTGTTTTCCTGAGTGTCTGATGCAGATTGAAATATTACAATTGCAGATGGCAGATTGATTTATATCCTAGTGTTTGGCACTTCCAATCACCCGTCTACTGAAACACCAGAAAATAAAAACTGATTCAAGAAGTTCAGCACAAAATAGTACTGAAACCACTGCCCCTTTATGGGAAGCTTAAACCTAAAGCCTGTCTGAGGGTCGCTGCTTTGCCATCAGTCAGAAACGGCTGCATTTCCGCAGAAGAAACAGTCGTAGGCATCCGTCATGCCTTCACCCCCTTCGTGTGAACTTCTACATGAAACCTATTGCATGTCTGTGTTTTAAATATTGCAGTCACAGGAACTGTCTGACAACATTTGACATTTTCAGATGTCAAACCTTCTTCCTGGAAATGACCCAAAAAGTGTGGAGAAATTCCATATCCTGCTGCTACAACATCTCTGTGTGAACTGATTTATGTCTTTATTGTTAATGCAGTTTATTCATCATGACATATTTATGTCTCTTGAGACAGGCTATGTTGTAAAAGAAGATTTAAAGTACGTGCCCTGTGGTTGAGGTAACATATGCACAGGTTTGGCTACGGTGCTCATGTTTGAATTTGTACATATTTTCTCCCTGGTAGTGTTCGGTTATTATTCCAGTACTAGTGCATTTGGAAAACACACATTTAAAGTGCTTCTGTAGTAATAGACATTAACATTAAGATAAAACAGAGAAACAACAATCTGACATCAGCATTTGGATTTCTGGGAAACAAGCTGAGAGGGACCCTTGGACGGGAGCAGGAACCTGACACATGCCAGGGTTTATACACTACCTGTTGCCAAAAGGCACAAAATTACTAGTGGCAGCATCCCTCAACAAAATTTCTGCAATTATTTTAATTCTGAGCCACGTTTTGCTTTCAGGGTAAATTAGATAAATCTACACTTGGTGCTTGTACACTGTGATGTGTGGATTGGCATACCTGTGATGTGTTGTGATGGGTTATTATAGGTATAATATATAGAATGCACACCTTTTCTTGTGAGGTGTTTACTCGCAGGCAAACATCAGAGAATGCAATCATTTACTTCATGTGATTGCTTTACGGGTGGTCTCTCTGTTGTGACTCTATTTCTATGTCTTTCAAGTCGATTTCCCTCATTGCTCTGATTTGAAACGCCTGTCTTAGTCTTTACAAATGTTTGTCAGGTGGCTGTTGGATTCTCTCCTGAATGTGGTGCGCCAGACTATTGATATTTAGACTTCTTCAAATAGTCAAAAAGGAAAATCAGCTTTGATAATGGTGAAAACTTTTGCAGTGTTGCATTACGTTACATTGCATGGAGGCAAGGCTGGATCAGATTTGCTCGAGGTTGCTTAAAAATGAGTCCAGAGACATTGATGAGTCTCGACTGAAATGAGAACTAATCTCATACCACATGGGTCCATGACCCAGCTCAAGAGTATGGCCTGTTTAGCTTATAAAAGAGTGAATTCAGCAATAATAGGCCTTTTTCACAGGCAACATTTTGGTATGTCATCATAGGAAAAGACCGAGTGTAAACAATAAAAAGACTGATGGTTGGATTCCATTTAGCTGCTTCACTTTCAGGCTGCTGGGATTGTGCTTGCTGGCTGACTGGTGATGCACTCTTAATGATAACAAAGACACCCATTGTAAAAATCAAGCAGTTGGATGAACGTTGTGTGTGACAAATTAAACCTAATACGTTTTCAGGTGTGTATAAACACACCTGTCCAATCAACACTCCCAAACTGCAGTCTGCTGCGTGTGAGTTAAGACAAGAAAGTCTTTGACTCTGGGGTCACAGTACTGTATATGAAGGTGAAATAACCCAAAGATGTTGCAATGACTATAGTTTTAAGATTTATGCTATATAAAATCACACTTTATAAAGGCAGTGTGGGTGAAGTAACTTACATAACAAGACCACTATCAGTTCAAAGCAACTTATTACCTACTGAGGAAAGTACTGTTGTGTTGCCAAAAATGAAATGAATGCGGCTCATTCTGTACGTTGGTTATTTTATCCAGTGGCTGTGTAGTCTACTGTTCATTACCCCTGAATGTGCAGGATTGACTGTAATGTCATTGCATAACCTAGTCAACAGCCCATAATCTATAACAGGAATGACAGATGCAATATCCCCTTCACAGCTCTTTATTAAGGTATGTGTGTGATTACAAGTGAATATAAAATCAAAAGGGTACCAGGGCTCAAAGCCTAAAGCCTAAAAGTTCATACAACATGTATTTTTGTTTTTTTGCAATTCAACTGCAGTGAAAAAAACGTTGAATTGTTTGAAGTACATGAAAGTAAACAGGATACCTGAGGTTTGTGGAGCTGAGCTCTTTTCAACTGACAGACACACAGACAGACACAAGATGCATTTAATCATGACGTTCTTGTCCCTTTCACCCACAAATTTAAAATATTGCTAACATGTCGATGAATTACAGGCTGTCCCCTCCACCATCTTCCTAGCTAGGCTGCATATGAGCGCTGACACCACAGGATTGGATACAAATACAAATATGCTTTAAAAACACCACTGAGTGAATGGTTAAAAGAACATAGCTAGTACATGTTCTAAAATACAAAATGGGCTAATGTACCATGCAAAATACGAAAAACACAATCCTATTTTCATCAGAATTTTGCTCAAGTTACAGGCGGTGGAAAAAATACACACATTTAAACACGGCAGGTCAGAGAGAAGTCAACAAACTGACCTCTGTGATCTCAGCATGTGCAAAAGCTTTACATGGTGCATATGTTGTCTTCATAATACAGTTACAGCTGTAAATCCTTGCACAAGCCAAGTCCATATTGTGGGGAAACACATAAAATACATCTTCACCAAATGAGATGATTTCATTATCCCTGTTAAATAATGCTTTTATTTTTTTTAATTTATCTAAAATTAAACTGACAGCTGTGTTGTGGCGATGAAGCCTGGGTCAGACTGCTTAAAGTGAAATGTAGAAAAAAAATCACCTTTACTCTCACAGTCAAACCTAAGAATTAAGCTATATGTCAGATTGCTTTGGACTTACAAAAACAGCTCTTTCAGCGAGCTCCAGTAGTCTCCAAAGATGGTTGAGAGTAGTCTGTCAGGGTCTTAGATGGCTACAATACAGGAACAGAAGCAAGAGTTCACCCTATGAGAAATGCTTCGGAATGACTTCACAATATAGTATTACTAGCCCATTATTTGCAGTTGCTGTGTTCTTGTCAGCTGTTATCTCCAAACGCTGTTATCTGTTGTTTTTGCATTTCCCAGGGGTGCGCTTGTTATTGACCGAAAGAACCTCTTATACTCCTAAGTCGCTTCTTTTTAGATCATTCTGATGTGTAATTCTTAGAAGTTGGATGAATATGGGTCGAGAAGACCACACGTTAATTTACAGTACACCTCTCAGCTGAACAATCTGTGTTCACTGAGTGATTTCCTCGGGGTGGGATAAGGGTTTGAGCTCTGTGGGTAAAGTGGTGCTACTGGTTTCCGCCGTCGGAAGACATTTTTGTTGCAACGGGAGTTCGTCCACCGGCTGGCAGAGCAACAACAATCGCTGAGGAACAAACAGAGATACAAGGCTGAAGTGAAATTCGCTGAGTGGAATGCACAGTGTTTATTACTTAGCACATACCAGGATTGATTCTTTGCACTAATGCTCCGGTATGTACATACCACAGAGCTCTTTATGAGCAATGGAAAACTGACCCAAACAACCTTTTAACCAATTAAGACGTGTTTTTTAAGGCACTCTCTACTGAATAATCTCACAGCAGCACAGTTTAATGTAACTTCTAAACAAATGTCATCTATGTATCAGAGGTTTGAACAGCATTTAAACAACTGAGAGAGAAACAATGCTCACCTGCCAAAGAGTGCCTTCTCCCTGACTTAATTTGTAAAGCACAAACAGTGGGATGAGGGACAGGGAAATGGTGGCGATAAACCAGCCCAAGATGTTGGCCCAGAGTGGATAAACATAAGTGTTACTGAACTTCAGCGGGGAGTATTTGACGATTGAGAAGATGAACGTGCCCTGTGATTGGAGAAGACAGAGTGGGTTAACTTTCAACACTGCAGTTTGTAATTGCATAACTCAACAGAGAAGACACTTACATAAATCAACCCTGGCCTCACAAGCTCTACTTTTCCAAAACGTCATTACATACCAGACATCTCAAATGGGAGATGCAAATCATAACATATAGACCCTCAGAGGGAGGGCATATAAATAGAACATGAGGATAAATCCTGTACATGAACATGGATATTCACCATATTCACCAACAAACATGTTGTTAATTTGATGGCAGCAGTTATGCTTGCGTGTTTTGGGTGTAATATTCAGCTGGGTTAACGGTCGAACTGGGAAAAGGTAAGGAGAGTGATGTATGTTACATTACAATGCAGTAAGTCCACCACCTCAGTGTATGTTTTCACAGCTGTGCGCATCAGTGCCTGTGACTGATCTGCACGTAGATCACCCCCATTTCCACTGGGGGTGGTGGTCCTGAGCCCTCGTTAATGTACATGCTTGCTGAGAAAGAATAGCAACACAAAGGGAAGACACAAATCAATGAATGAAATGACCGAGTGCTTACAAAACAGATGAATGGAGTGATGTAAGCCCAGCAGTACTTCATAAACGGCAATGGACGATAGCCAATCATGTCTGTGATGTTGCTGTAGAAACGGTCAGCGCCTTAAGTGAAAAAAAAAAAAAAAAAAGATATTAGAAAGGTCAGTCTTGGTTTTGAGAGGAATTTATCAGAATACGAAACGTGTCTGTTTTGTCAAGAGGATACAGTTTTTTAGTTCGGTTGGTTGTCATGTCAAGGACTTACCATACACCCATGCAATGCTGACAGACTGGCAGAGGGAGAGGAGGAGCAGGGTGGTGCCGCTGCAGACATGATGGTCCAGCAGCTGGAGCAGGTACATCCCTCCCTATAAACAAGGAAGTAACCAATAATATGATTAGCGGTGACCCAGCTCCATATTGTACATTGTGTGTGGCCTTTGTTTCAAGCTGTGCCGTGCTTGTGTGTATATAATTTGAGAGGAAAATCCCTGAACCTCTTTGACAGCTGCTACTCTTTTTTGTTAAGATATCATGTTGCTAAATCATGTCAGTTCCTTTTGTACCAAAGATTGAGATTTCTCATGTGGAAGAAAATAAATAATCAGAATACTGGCAGCAAAGACCCTGCTGGAAGCTTTGGGAGGTTTTCCTGTAAGCCCCCGGGAGCAGAAGCACATCTGAGGCCAATGTTTTTATGTAAACTAATGTTCAGTAGCATGAATGTGTCTACTCTTGACAGAAACATGGCTGTAATGAAGGCTACCAGTACTGTAGGGGGAGTATTGCTTTTGGCAGAGTAACTGGTGTCTGAACACTGGATCCAGGCTTGTAGACAGTGTTGCAGTGCACACAACTGGAGAGAAATGGCAGTATCTAGCAGGTGATATTTTCAACTCACACTTACCAAGAAATTAAAACATTTACTAGTTTAGAGTGGGGAAAAAAATACACTTGACACCACTCCCATATCTCTTCCTTAAATATGAAGCTGGAACCAACAGTAAGTTAGCTTTGCATGAAGTCTGGAAAGAAAACAGCTAATCTGGCAGCCAAGAAGCCACTGCCCCTGACCACAAAGTAGTCTAAGACTCAGAGTGTACTGCACTAACCTCAGTGACCAGGGAGAGTCCCAGCAAACAGCAGGTAGAGCAGACAGCCAGCAGAACCAGCTCACGTCTGCAACCTTTGCGCAAGTAAGTTGGGAACAGATCAACCAGTGACGTCATCAGACACTCCAGACCAACAAACTGGAAGGAACCAGTGGAAGGAAAGAGTCAGGTCTTCCTTCATTCATTCATCCATTCAGTCATTCATTCAGAGAGGTTTGGAGTTTCACCAGCACCTGACTGTCCAGTCCAAGCAGAATTATCATGATGAAGAAACACACCGACCACACCTGAGGCATAGGCATCATGGCTACAGCCCGTGGGTAGACAATGAATGCCAACCCTGGACCTACACACACACACACACACACACACACACACACACACACACACACACACATACATCACAAGTCAAAGTATTCTACCAGCATCTCTGCCAATAAACACGTCAGTTGATCGTAGGGTGTGCTATGATTATGGCTAGCTGCAATGCTGGGCTAAATACTAATGTCAGCATGGTTACATGCTCGTAAGGACAATGCTAACATGCTAATGCGAAGCAGATGGAATGTTTATGATGTTCAGCATTTTGGGTTAGCATGCAAACATGCACTAAGTGCAGGTGAGGCTGACAGAAGTGTTCAAAGGTTTGGAGAAGCTGACATGTTGATATGATGATGGTGCTACATGAAAAGTCACAGGCTCGCTAACTTATCGTACTGATTACAATTCATCCTGAGGAATGTGAGTAGCACAACCTAAGACCTGTGGATTCAGTTTTTGTTCTGAGTTGTTCTCAAAAGTCAGCACAGCTTAGGATTACTTCATGATTCCTAAAACCTAAGTCATGATTAATGCCAAAAGTGACTCTCAGTAATCTTCTTTTGTCTTTAGCTCTGCATTCCTCCTGCTCGCTGGTTATCTGTAATCATGCTCAACATGCTGAACTTGACCGAACGTTTCAATTTTAAGGAGAAATATCAATCGAAAAATAAGATGGCAGACGAACATATCAAGCCTTCTTAGGAGGGAAAGACAAGGGGATAAAGATTAAGAAAAAGAATCACATGATTTGGCGCAATTTCCACACGGGGAGAAGCGGCAGGATCTATGCAGGGTGCAGTATTAGACTAGCTACAAGCTATAAGCTACAAGTTCCACAACAAGAATTACAGGAAATGATTAACACAGCTTGTCACTCTAATGCTCACTATAAAGTTGAACTTAACTGACTCAATACTTGCCTGATTCAGCTACTTCAGCAATATCCACCCCTTGTTCATAGGTCATGAAACCCAGAACAGAGAAAATGGCGAAGCCTGCCACAATGCTGGTGGCACTGTTCAGCAAACACAAGTAGAAACAGTCCCTGAAAGAAAAAGGAAGAGTTCTCAGAAGTGTTGCAGAGGTGATGCTCATTTGATTAGCTAATGTTAATTACAGGCCCATGAACTGATTAAACTTGATCACCACATTCATGTGCAATCAAATGAGTGTGCATGCTTTTTTTAAAGGGTTCAGATATACTGCTGGTAACAGTTTTGACAGATCAGCCCTACGCCTACCTGTAACAGTCGTTGTTGTATGTGTTGTAACTCCCCAGAGAGGTGAGGAAGCTAAGACCGATTGCATAAGAGAAGAAGATCTGAGTGCCAGCATCCATCCACACCTGAAGGTCAGACAAATACTCGTGTGTGTGCATGTCTCTGTGTAGGGGGAACAATGTAACAGAACTGCTCCAAAGATTGTTTGTGTGCTCTTACCTGGGGATCTGAAAGGCGAGAGATGTCAGGATACAGGTAGTAGATAATCCCATCCATTGCACCCGGTAGGGTAACACCACGTATGAGCAAAACCAAAAGCATAATGAAGGGGAAGGTGGCAGTGAAGAATGCAGCCTGAAAGGAATGAGGAAACAGTAAGAATAAAAGTAAAGCTCTTAAAAGTAAGAGCCAACTGGCACCGTTAAGAAGAGGTGTCAGAAGCCTCAGGCCTTCTTCAGGATCATCATTCAATCAACATGATTTTGTTCTCCAAGAAGGCCTGAGGGCAGAAACCTTGTTATGATAAAGGATAAATACATATGGAGTGTCTGACACCTTCTACTGTCAAGTCTGCCTCCAGTGCCCTCACTGCAACTCTGTAAACGTTAAGTTTACAGTGATATAAAGACAGCCAATCCTCACATTTGGGAGGCTGGAAACAAAAAATGTTTAGGTTTATTTGCTCAATAAATGCAGATAAATAAGTGGTTGACTATCAGAATAGTTGCTGATTAATTTTTGACTCATTGATTCATTATTTCAGCAGTACTGGTTTGTATTGATCTTTCAAATTATATTGGGAATATGTTTATCAGATCTTGCATTAATATGAATATTTACACTGTTAATAAAAAACCCACCAAACTCCAGATATCTGGTGCTACATGAAGACAGGACCTTTTGACTTACGAGGGCGCTCAAACACACCATGAATTCCCTTACCCTAATCCTTGAACTTATCCCCTTAACCAACTATTGCCTAACCCCAACTCTTCCGTCAACAGTTCACTTTAACCTTAGTCATATTATCCTGGATGCCTGGTCGACAAAGGAACATTGCTGTCACAAGGATGATGTTTCATCATCCTTGTGACAGCAATGTTCCTTTCCTAGGACCCAACTCTTAAACCTACCAAAAAAAAAAAAAAACCCAAACAAAAAGAACCCATTTACTCAAACTACAACCCAAACTTAATCAACTTAAAGCCAAGTCCGCAATGAAACAATAAACTAACACAATAACGTTGTGAGGTTCCCACAACACAAAAACACAAACTGAGACACACACAACCTCTGAAAAAAACTGAAACTAAGAAAAATTCAGGAAAACATCCAAGCCCCTGGAAACAATGCACTCATTATACAAACCTGAACAAGCCATTCATCCAGAAGCACTGTGACGTCACAGACCAAAAGTTCTTACATTTAAGAGGGGAAAACGTGTGAACTCCAACAAAAACAACTCTGACTTTTTCCAACAACAAGTCCTGTAACCTGAGGTGAACCCAACCTAAAACCTTCAGCTGTGGACAAAAACCGAACAAGGGACTGAAACACAGTTACATCATAGGCTAGATCAAATGTGGTTACAACTGACAGATAATAGTAGCAATGAGATGCAGATGTTAGGATTAACAACAAAGCATTTATTGCTTTGAGCGTTTCCCAGCAGCAGCCCATAACTCACTGTGAATTGTGACTCATGACATCTGCTCGAATTGTTTCCAAAACATTGGAGCTTTATACATTTTAGCAATTTTGAAAACGATGGAAAATGAATTAATTAATTCATCCATTTTCTGTTGTGCTTGCGTCAATGAGCTGGCCATTTACTGTAAATGGTTTTATTTGGATTTAGTATGACAAACTTAAAAATAACTATGTTCTGATGCTCAGACAGATCTGTAAACATATAAACATGAGATATCAATGAGAGAAAGCAAGGGCACTGGAAGGAGCTGCGGCAACAAGAAGTATTGGTGTGAGAGTAGTGGTGTCGTAGTGGTGAGAAATGTTGGGGTTTACAGGCCAAAGGGTTTGCTAAACCATTGTGGCTGACCCCACTTGTGTGATGTGCTGCATCATCTGAATGCCATGGCCTGTCCAACCAGTTATGCTGGTTGAATCACTGATCTGTCTTACCAAATAAATACCCCCCACCCACCCTTCAGCCACACAGCCAACACAACCCTTCATAGGAACTTATTTTCATTTTTGTCTCATTGTCTAGCCAGCACCCTGCTATCATGGGTGCCATGCTGCTCAACCCACTAAGCAACAGGCAAATAATCACCCTCATCGTTTTCTCATCTTACCAAGCAAAACAACAACAGCCAAGAACATGCACCAATATGTCAGTCCAACAGCCTGTCAGGCTATCTAGCATGCCGCCATCTAGCCAATCTCCAGCTCTGGTTTCTTCCCTGCCAGAGAAGAGACGATCCACTCCCTAGAAACACTATGCAGTGCCGTGAGTGAGCATGGCTAGGTCCCTTTGTCTGTCACCCAGCAGACAATGCACCCAACCCCAAAAATCCCTGGCTTCAAGAGGGGGATGTGGTTTTCCTTTTCCGGGTGAAGTCCTGCAGCTCTTTCTTAGTCGATTCATGTGATGTCTATAAATGACTCAGTTGTCAGAGCAGCTCCGGCTATGCCAGACATTGTGACAAACACAACTTTTTATTGGTGGGAAGCCAATGAGGGATGATGTCCTATTTTTTGCACAGGGAACTTCATTTCTTTGTGGGAAGGGTCTACCTGAGTTTGTGAGAACATAAATGTGGGTTAAGTTAAAAAGCGTAGCGTATGCATTGAGTATCAACAGTATGATTAGCGTCTTGTCCAGAAGAGTGTGACTTAGATATGTAGATGTCAGATTTAATCAAGCCATAGCTCAAATAACTTGAAATTCACGAAACTGCTGCTGAGAACATAACTGACACTAAAAACTTCTTTTGGACCAGAGTTTTGGGGAGATTTTTACAAAAATGTGTGAAACATTTATGAATGTTGTTCAGAGTTTGACCAGCTGACCTTTCCTGTTGACTTAATGCCCTTCCACACGCAAAAGTAGCAGATGACCCAGCTCAGGATGAGACACAAGACCAGTTCCCACCTCAGGCTGCCCACCTCCTCGATACCGCCGGAGATTTTTAAGACCCTGCGCCTGGACAGAGGAGGGGAGCAATGATGGGTGTGAGAGGGCGAGAGGGAGAGCAAAAATGAACGACAGGTGAAAGGGAGGGAAACAGAATCAGAGGGACAGAAGAAAAGTGTCAGGATGAGAGGGTGGGAGAATGAGAGGAGGGGAGGGAAGAAAATCAAAGGTGGGCTGAGTGGAGGGGAGGAAGAGAGGATCTGGAGTGGCAGGGAGGGGTTGAGGGAAGAGAAGGAAGAGAGAGAAAGAATATTAATACATTCAGTTAAGCTTATGTGAGTTGACTACATGCTTACTGCCAGAACTCCACAACAGGAAGAGAGGCGTTCAGCCTGGCTGTCATGCTGAGGCTCAGATTTGGATGGTTGAGGTCCAAGCATGAGTCTAGTGTAAGAAAATAAAACACTGGGGATGTAAAAATGCACATTTTTCAGATCCAAAGGTGAACTTAATACATGCCTTGTTTGCCTCCCTCAGAGATATCTGTCTGTGGCTTCTCAGTAACGCTTCAGATAGCAGTTATTTCTTTTGTTGCTGTTTTCTATTTGTTCTGGGTAGTTTTTGTGATGTGTCCCTGTGTCCACCTACCTGTACTGTGACACAAACTGCATCTCTGAGAACAACAAGGTTTTCTAAACTACACTCAGTTTAACAAGGAGTGAAAGGAAGAAATGGGTACAAATCTGAGAATTTAAAAAGAATTTATGCTGTTACACTTTATTCCTAACATGACACCTTGTTCCCCTTCCTACATGTCTGTAATACTCTGTTATTACAAATAATTACACAGTACATTGGGAAGAATTATGCTGTATGTTAAGTTTATAAACAAGACTTTACACCCACAGAATTCGGAAGCCCAAGCCAAAAAGTGCCGACATCCTACCTGTGTTCCAGTAGTGGTTACACGTGGCCCAAGGCAATTCCGCACTGAAGGACGACCACAGGTAAAAGAAAGCCCACGCAATAATGACAATATAGGATGTGGCACTGAATGCAATGATTAAGTGACTGGCATAACCCATGCCTGGAGAAAAAAAAAAAAAAAGAAGAAGAAAATTACAAGTGAGGTCGGCGCGCAGATAATCTGTTGGTGCAGTTATCACTGTCTGTGGCACAGAGTAGCCTCTGCAAAAATGACCCCCAAAACATAAACATTATGCTGTGATAACGAACAAAGAGCGATTTTTCTGCTTCAAACCCATCTGGTGACACACGGTGATATGGTTAAAAAACAAAAAAACATGACGACGCATTAAATACACAGACATGAAAAACTTCAAATGAGCTCATACGGAAAATAATGCGTGCTGTTTACCTTGGAAAAGCGGGCAAATCCTTCTCCAGCATGTGATCCCCCCCTGACTAGTGTACTGTCCTAAGGCAGTCTCAAGGAAGAATAAGGGGACTCCGCATGTAAACATGAATAAGATGTATGGGATGAAGAACACACCTGCAAAAAAGCAAAAGAAAAAAAAAAAGAAAGGATATGTACTTCTTGTTGCACCAGATGGACAGTTTCGGAAACATGCGCTGGACAAACTGAGAGCAACAGCTGCTATATCAGTCACCTCCGCCGTTTCTGTAGCACAGGTAGGGGAACCTCCATACATTCCCAGGTCCGATGATCGCTCCCATCACAGTCAGGATGAACTCGGCTTTGGTCCCCCAGTTACCCCGTCCTTCCAACTCCTTCGGCGCGTCTGGGTATGCCTTTGGCACAGGAGCTTTGCAGGTGCCATTCTTTGTGTTCATGGCCATCTTTCCCCCTTCAAATCACTTGGTTTCCTAAAGCTACTTTAAAGGGGCAACTTTGCTCAGGACGCACCTAAGATTTTGTGCGCACCAGACAAAACCTGAAATTGTGTTGTAGGCAACGATGTGATCGCTGCTGTGGTAGATCTGTGAATGATGTTTGCTGAGACAATAACCATTTGTTGCAGGTCGGTTACATAGATGGATGTACTGGGGGTGGGGGGTGGGGGGGGACAGTTCAAGAGGGGCGGGACAAATGGACCGTTCCGCCTTGATTCAGTGTCTGGCTTACTTTGACTTTTAAATCAAACTACACTTCTGATATTGTTCAGTAAAATTAAAATGTGATGAGTCACCTTTCAGAATTTGTGCCAAAACTAACATGAAGGCTGAGAGGAAGTCATGACGCCTGCACCAGTGAGTCGGTCTCATCTGAATAGTCTGTGGGGAATATATTATTTATTATAGGATTCAAATCGGAGAGACAAATCAGAGTTCAGCCACTGAACGGGTCTGGGAGTCGCTCACAATTCTGGGACCGCCCGTTAGATGGCAGTAGCTCTCACTCCATATGCACTGCATCATCCACACTGCAACATGTGGTGCCGGACAGTAGCTACATAAAGCACATATTAACAATTAGTGATTTTTCTAGATTCACTTATCAAACCAATAACGTAAGTTCCTTGTGAGCCAGTGGAACTTTTTTGAAAACATGTCGCAGTGAGCAGTGAGGGGAAGATTGCATTTCCACGCATGGAAACAAACATTACACATTCTGAGTATATAAATATACAAATACTGTCTAACCTCAGCTGAGCCTCATGTTGTGCTGCAGTAACTGCACAACATCAGAAGCATGTACAGTAAGTTTTAGAGTGTAAATACAATAATTTAAAAAGCAGATGCAACACATGGTAGTTCTCTATAGCCCATACAGCAATTATAAAACTACATTAGCAGGAGCTCCATACCCACTGAGAGATGAGCGCGTTGATGCAGAACGACAACGGTCAGACAACGTTGCTGGAGGGGCGTCAACTTATTGCCAATACATGGAAAAACACCCCTTGTCCCCATTGTTGATGAGTGGATTATTTACCACAAGTAGTAGTATTTTAAAATTTGTCGTTTAACTTGTTAAAATGGAGTCATGGTTAAAATGTTACAAAGCAGAAACGAGAATCATTCTCAGGCCGCAATAATGGGAACATCTGAACTCCACATGGTGGATATTCACCTGTGTATTGTTGTAAATGACAAAAATTAAATCAGCTTTAAACTGTAGGGACCAGTACATCAACTCTCTATGAATGAAAATTAACTAATTGTTGCCAATAAATCATTCTAAACTAAAATGTGTTTAACTGTCCAGACGCTACAGTTTCAGAGAGGCTGCGGGCCGTGAAGCGGACGTCTCGTGGGATGCGGGGTGTCGGTGCTGGACTGCGGCGGCTCTGGGGCCCACAGAGCTGGAAACCAGTGAGCTCATTCTGGCTGCACGGAGAGGAGGGCGGGGCTCCCAGCATCATCACCACCGGCCATCACTGCTTCATTGTACGGGCTGCTGCTGATGCTGAGATCATAGCGGAGGGGGCCGATTTTTATACTGATAAAGGATCATGTCATGGACACGGTTTCACGCAGATTAAGACTCCGCACTCGACGACGATCGATTACGAGGTAAGGCAACGAAAGCTGCTTAATATGTTTGGTTTAACATCGTCTGGGCTGGGAGTCTCTGGGACTAGCGGGCCTGCTGGTTTGAGTCAGGCTGATCATGTCAGCGCCGATGCGAGATCACACATTGGGCTCGTTTTCATTTCACTGCCACTTTGAATCAAAAAGGTAACGTTGCAGCGATGATCACCGTGCACGATGGCACACACGCACACGCGGAAACCTTGTCTCAATCGCAGCGTGTAGCTTTGGCTCAGCCTGCATGTCGGAAGTGACAGAGCTCGGCCTACTCGAGCAAGCCCTTCGAAGATGACGAGGATGGAGCTTGTGGCCGCCTGGTGATTTTCCTCGTCATGCAGGGGCCAGTCACACACGACGGATGCTCACGCTGCACCGAGCATCGTCTGAGTGTGTGATTTCTGCGGCTGGTAGGCTTTTCCGTAGCCCGTACTTGTTGTGCGGCGAAGCTTCCAGCTGTTGATGCCTGCGCCTCAGGTACAGCCAGATGCGCACTGGCTTCTCTACGTACAGTTTGCAGCATGTGAATTCCTTTCTGCTTGACAGGTCATCAGACATCACTGGACATGTTTTGAAAGGATGCTGCAGTGATGTTGCAGGAGGATGCTACAGTCCAGAGTGGGCTGGCAGGGCCTCCAGACTGAGGCACGGGGTCTGTAGCCTGCTACTGCCTCAGGGTGTTACACTGGCCTGATTTAACACACATCAGCCAGGCTGGGAAGGCGTTTGTCACAGCACTGTTTCAGGGGGAGCACAGATGTAGGTTGGTGACTGACCAGTAGTTAATAGTTTATGGATTTATCTGGAAAGCCCTGTAGCACAGATCGATGGAGCAAAAATGACGCCAACAGATAAAATAGGCCAATAAAGTTGGATAAATTACTCATAATAATGGGCAGCATTAACAGATAGTGTTGTTGTTTCTCTTCCTTTTGATTGGACCTGTCATATTAATATTACAATTTCATCACAATTTGAGTGGATGTTCTTTAAGTGGCCCTTAAAGAGGGTGACAGTGGTATTTTCTATTAATTTCTGCATCCACCTGCCATCAAGTATTGTTGCGTTACGGGACATTGTCACATTATTTCTTGGATATATTCCCCTCCATGTGTTGCTGCTCATCTGCCATCAGTGGACAGTCTCATCCATGCAATCAGCTCTTACATGAAGCATTAGGCTGGATTTCAGCTGTACTGCACAACAAGTTAATGCTTTAAAAATGACTTCTAATGAAGGTCAAACTGACTGTAAAGGAACATCAAATTGAGATTGGACAGTTGTATTACATAAAACACAGCAGCAGCAGCAGTCTCAACCAAAAATCCCAGTGGGTTTGATGGATCACAGATAAATTGTGTATGGTTATGACAACAAATATAGTTTCATTGCATTTATTGTTTGAGACCTATAATGCACTTTAAAATGCAAATTGCTCATTTGAGTCACATGCAAACCATGGAGCAGGAAGCATTAGCAGAGCTCTGTTCATACACTACGTTGGTATTTTGACCTGAGGCAGATGGATAAGAAGCCATTTTTGGCCTGAACTAAGAAGCAGACAAAACATAATCCACAAACAAGCAGGAGAGTGCTGCTTGACTCCAGCCGATGTGATGACACTTTAAACCAACTTACATCATAAACAGATCCCAGACTGATTAAACTTAAGTTGCTCATTGACATTGGGGCAGTCCTGGCATCGGTCTGATGAACACAAACCTACTCAATGAGAACATCCCGCTAGTTTTGTTGGATCGCAGGGCTGTACATTCACTTAATGTACATGTGTTGAACATTTTGGAGCACATGCCACAGAATTGTAGCAGGAGCACAGAACATCTGTTATTATCTCTAAACGCAACCACAAGTTGTGCAGTCCATTGCTGAAACAGGCATGTGACCGGAGGAGGACATTAATGTTGCATGCAGACCTTAACCATAAATCTTTTCCAA
This sequence comes from Chaetodon auriga, assembly GCF_051107435.1. Lineage (NCBI taxonomy): Eukaryota > Metazoa > Chordata > Actinopteri > Chaetodontiformes > Chaetodontidae > Chaetodon > Chaetodon auriga. The sequence goes on from NC_135088.1 coordinate 7,531,466, forward strand.
CAAACGTTTTCTTTATTTGCCCGTAATGGCAAACGGCAGGGACGTAATGAAGCTTACACATCCACATATTAGGCTTCAAATGAGCAAATCTGAGTAAATCATACAATATCGTTTGTATTAAATCCATATTGACCAGATGGTATGAATCTGTAGTGTTTTTTGGCTTGAATACAGTAGATGATACATCTGGCTTGTGAAACGTCTCTGCCACCGGCGTCTTGCAGCAGATTCTGTTCTAACCCAATCAAACAGGAGAAAATGGCAGACTTTTGTGCTGCTTTTGGATGTTTGAACAACATTCCACAAGCAATCACAGTATTTTACTGTTACAGTGTTGTGACTGTGTTGAAATTAATATTAACATCAATCTATTATCAGCACATGCCTGTCCTGGTACTAGAATAAACTAACTTATGTCAGGTAAGAATTTATTAGAGCTAAATTTGTGTTGTTCACCTGTGCGTTTAAACATGCAGCTGTGACTTATTTCCCTTTTATTTTCAGTTGCACAACCCCGATTCCAGAAAAGTTGGGATGCTGTGTGTGATCAGTTGCTAATCCTTTTTGACACATGCTCAATTGAAAACAGTACAACAACAATATATTTAATGTTGATCAGCTTTATTGATCATTGTAAATATATGCTTATTCTGAATTTGATGTAGCAACATGTTTCAAACAAGTTGTGATAGGAGCAACAAAAGACTGGGAGCGTGACAGACACAGATCCCCGAGTGGCACTTCCTGTGGCAGGTGAGTGTCACTCAATCGGCAGTTGAGAGACGCCTCATTTTATGCACTTATTTCTGCCTCAGAGGTTATGGTTTTGATCGTATAAATAAAAAGAAAGAAAAATATTCTTTACTTACTTACTAATTGCTTTTATAGTCATTTAAACACTCAGTTACAGTAATGAAAGACAAATCCCCCATTTTATTATTCTTAAAAGAAATTAAAAATACAGGCTACTTAATAAATATAAAAATATGAGAAGAGATTTGGCAACGTGTTTGTATGTAAAATAGAAGAAAAGGAGGACTTTACTGAGTTGCATTCTGTTAACTGATATTTAGTGCCAATGAAAAAGGTGTAATTTATGTTACTGTCAATGGTTGTGTCTGGTTGTGATCATTTTTGTTTTTTAATGTCTTAATTGATGTTTTCATTTTTAGATTCTATTGCAATTCTGTATCTTTCTGTAATTTATATGACCTAAAACTGCCACCTAGTGGCACTCCTGTGTATACTGTAGCTGATTGTTATAAATGACTATAAAAGTGATTATTAGTAAAGAGTATTTTTATTCCTTTTATTTAACCAAGGGGTAATGAAATCGTAACCTCTGTATCCACATAAAAAGAATGAAAAACAAAGAAGCAGAACAGATTTCCAGCTGCTGACCTGTCATGACAACAAACCATGCAGAGAAATTTGGCCCCGACCTATTTGAGAGCGAGCTGGTCACTGTGACGCCACGACCTGCCAGTGCCACTCGGAGGATCCTGCCCCTGCTGGAGTCGTGGAATTCCCAGAAAACACCAGTTTGGATCATTCCACTGGTAAACAGGTTGATTGGTAACAGGTGATAGTGTCATGATTGGGTATGAAAGGGGCATCCTGGAAAGGCTCAGTCTCAGGCAAAGGTTCACCGCTTTGTGAACACGACTGTATGAAGGATGTTACTACAGAGGCTGAGGAACAGTCCAAAAAAATTATTGCATTCTATTTTTATTTACGTTTTACACAGCTTCTCAACGTTTTAGGAACTGGTGTCGTACAAAGCCGTTCGTTTGGGTTTACCAGAATGCGTAACGGTTATACAGCAACTCTGCTGACACACTGATTATATTTATACATAATGTGTGACTTCAACTATAAATGAGCAAAACATGAATATTTCATTATAAGTGTTATTAAAAACATAATTGTGAAGTCTGCCAGACATAGTCTTGAACTTTTAACTTTAGTGTTTGTTGTAGTTTCTGTGTGTTTGCCAAATTATACAAACAAAATACAGATTATACAATAAAATTATAGGATGGCAGCCAATGTTCATGCAGCAACAAGAAAGATCATACTTGGGAACTAATTATATAGTTTAAGCTCATCTTAAAATTGTTGTTAAAGTTGTTTGCAGTATAGTTGGATCTATGATCTTTATGTAACATCTATCAGATGTTCCGGTTTTTATTAAATAAACCAAACACATCAATCATAACCAGATTACATATGAAGCCACGCCTGTTGCCTTTGGCGTATTTTTTTTTTTTCTTCTAATATCTGGCACATGACCAGGTCGAATCCACGCCTGTTCTGCAGCCATATTTGGCATCAGTGTCATCAGTCAAAATGCACGTTTCATAAGGTTCATCAGCAGCTGCTTTTGTTTTCACCTCAGATCAATTCTGACCAAAATTTCGTGAACTGCTTCGCTCCAGAGCTGCTTATATTTTGCCTGGCTGATGTTCTCAGCACAGTTCTCGAGGGCTTATGGAAACTCCAGATATGATCCCCAAAAGCAACCAAAGCTTATCTTATTCTTTAATCCTAACCTTAACCCAAGGCAAAATATGGCTTGTACGGTAGCTTGACTGGGCAGTGGATGACAGATGGTGGGTCCAGATATAGAAAATGTTGGCTCAAGGTTGAAAGATTTATTTTGGGAACTGAAAGCACCGCCTTTTGTTTTTTTGAGCAGAAAGGAAGATGCCCACTTATGTCTAATCTCAGTTTTTACATGTTCCCAAATGCACATTTCTAAATGTTAATCGCGGGATGTTGAAGCAAATTAAAATTTTGCAGAACACGGACGCCGCCTCTTTCATTTGTCTCGATGACATCAAATTGAATGATTGATGTAACGTAATGCAAAATGCAGCACTGTCATGCAGTACAAACTGTCATGACAAAGCCTGGTCTTTGAAAGAGCGGAAGTATGTCCTTAAAACCCGTCAATCATTTCTATACAGATTTTCCTTTGGGGGGCTGGAGCAGCAGCAGGAAGGCTTGCTCGCTTTTCTGTTAGCATCCCACTAGACTGAAAGCGGAAAATCCAGCCCTAACACTTCAAAATGATGTGTGAGGAGTCAAAAGTGGGTCATGGTGCTAGTGTGCTTCATGTGGAAGGTGTTAAAGATTATCACCCAGCGACTAAGAGGTGCCCACAGTCAAATATGTAACAGCTAATGACCCAGATATTTTTTTTTTTCTCTGCAATTATAGGAGACTAAAACAGAGCAATTGGGAGAGTGAGGATCAAACGTTTCAGTTCCGGCTGGATGTGTTAGTAGTATCACGTTAGGCAGAAGAACTCAACAAGCCAGCCCCTGAGTGCCTCAGCCGCCTTCATAAGAAGCTCGTCTGACCCGGTTCGCATCAGCAGGCAGCTGTTTTAAGTGATGGATAAAGCCGCTGCATGTTAGCTGCCCGGGACCAAACGGCAGACAGACACGGTTAGCGACTAGCTGCTAAAGAGGCAGACATTTCCAAAATTATCAAGACACTTTCAAAATTATTGACCTGTAGAGCCAGAGACCCGCCGCAGCTGGAAACGGCGTTTTGCAACAGTTTTAGATGTACGCATGCGCCACGGGTTCCCTTTTTTTCGTTTTTAAACTTTATTAACAACACATGTTATTACAATACGCCGCCAGTCGTAGACAATTTGTCGACTAGAAAACACGACTCACGCCTGAATTATCAGTAATATTCATTTTTATTTCTGGTTCTTTGTGAAACGACATTTAATTGACTGAACGTGGGCCAAAGACACATTGCACATACGAACAGCAAAATAGATTGATTAAAAACGTCAAAATGTGCAGTTACATTATTTTTAATTGTAAACATTACCATATTTGAAAGATGCAGAAAGAAAAGCAATGCCCCTGAAATATAACTTTTGCAAAGTTTTCATTCAGTCGTCAGTTTCAAGTACAATTAGTCATTTGGTGGATCCAGAGCGACGTACATATGAATTCACACACCGATGGCGCAGCATCGGGGGCAGCTTTGGGGGTGCATATCTTGCCCAATGATACTTCGGCATGTGAACTGCCAAAACCAGGGATCGAACCACCAACTGATAGACGACCACTCGACCTCCTGAGACACAGCCGCCCCCAGTTTCATCCAGATGCCACAATGAATGGATAAATCTATCTTTACCGATGTGTCTACTACTGCTAAAATTCAAGCTAACCCAAGTTATAGCCGGTTCCCAGGCCGTTACAAAGCATAGGCTGACACTGAAGGTAGCTAGCTAGCATTAGCTTAATAAATTAAGTTAACCACTGCTGAGGGTTGTCAAAACCGTTAACTTTAAAACTAAATTAAGCTAACTCACTGGCTCATACCTACGTGTAATACTGTTGGTGTAACCCTCTCTCTGTATGGCTCTGGGTACAACGTTACAGGGTGGCATTTAAACTCGCGCATGTGTACATGTGAAACTGTGTCGGGAACCTCTGAGGTCTCTGATAATGCGGGGCGGTGTTTCTCCATACTCCTCCCAGCAGTTGGTAGAGACCAAAACAGAGCTAGAAGGTAATGGACTTCTCCTTTCTTTTCTTTTAAACGTATATAACAACGTCCAATGAATGCTAATGCTGCTAATGTTACGTGTCTAAAGGATGTGTTGGTAGGCAGTGGTTTGCTAACATGTCACTTTTATTAGATGGTGATTTTTTTAGTCAACGTTGCGCTAAAAGCTTACTCCAAGTGACCAAAGAACAACAAAACAATGACTGCAGCTGTAAACACTCACTCCATCCGCAATTCCACAAAACATGGCTGTTATTGATTTGACCCAGTGTTCTGCTAAGCTATAGTTAAATGACACTTGGTGGGTTGACAGCATGTTTTGGACCTGTAACTTACATCCTTGTTGTTAGCATAACTGGCTCTGAGGTCCTGAAGAAAGACTTTTGCCTGCCACTGGAGAAACTGATCAGCTGTCAGTCACAACATGTGTTCATATCAGGCCCCATTCCAACCTTGGGGAAAGGCATCAAATTTTTGAATACATGGCCGACATCGGAAAGCGTCAACTTTGGAATAAAGTTTATTAACAATTTCAGTATCTTTTGGAGCTGTGATGGAGTACACCCAAACATCACCTCTTGGCATGCTATATCAAAACGAGAATGCACAGATAGGCACAGGCAGAAAGCATCATGCCGCCAGTATTTCTACAAAGTTTGTGTGTAGTGACATCAGTGCTTATCATTACGTTGTATTGGCTAAGAAGAAATTCATAGGTGTTTATGCAGGATTTCTCAGCACTGACTGCACTTGGTGTCACTAGGTATGACAGATGAATCCTGAATGGAGACCTGAACATTCATATCAATATAAAGAACGACACCAAAGCTGTGGAGCCTGTGAATTTACTGGACAGCTTTGAGCTTAAAGCCAGTCATCAGCGGGGTAACATTCTGGACTTGGTAATAGCAACACGGTTAAACCCTGACAGTGTTTCAGATCCATGCTTCCACATCAGCAAGATGAAAAATGAAGTTTTTTTTAAACGTTTTAGAAACATAGATAAAGGTGCGACCATTTATAGAAATAAAAAAGTGGTTCATGATTTTATTTCATGCCGACTTGATTACTGTAACGCACTGTTTACTGGCCTCGCCCAACAAAAAAACACTGAGAGGCTTCAGCTCATTCAAAACTCTGCAGCTCGGCTATTAACCAGAACCAAGAGGAGAGAGCGCATCAGTCCAGTTTTAGCTGCTCTGCACTGGCTTCCTGTAACATTTACAAATGATTTTAAGGTCCTCCTCCATGTATACAAAGCCCTTAATGGACTATGGCCAAGCTCCATGGCTAACTCCCATGTTTATTGTTTACCTTCGAGATCACTGATCATCTGCTGCTGGTCTGTTGGAGGGTTCCAGCAGCAACCAAAAGAAAATTGGGGATGCAGCCTTTGACCATTACTCCCCAAAGGTCTGGAACACACTTACTTACAGATATCAGGGAAGCCAGCTGGTTGAGTATCTTTAAAAGAAAGCTAAAAACGTGTCTCTTCACTTCAGCCTTTAACTAGCTATGACTTTGGATGCAGGACACTTTTGTGCTTTGCCTCGTGCTCATGCACTGCTGCGCTTCTTTTCAATAGTTGTATTTTACTTGACTTCATACATTCTATGTAATCTATTTGTACTTCTATTTTATTATTTTACTCTCTGATTTTATGCATTGTCTTTTTTTGTTTTCATCCTTATTCTTACTTACTTTTACCATCATTATCAGGTGGGTTTTATTCTCCATCTTATTTACCATTAAATATTTAGTTTTTTTTTGTCATTCTGTCTTTTCTATGTGAAGCAGTCTCTTGGTGCATGTGATTTCTGTCTTCTTAATATTACTATTATTATTATTAGTTGAGGCAACATCCGGTGCATGCCCCGTTATTGCCCTTGATGCCTGTCTGTGGGTGTGTAATGGTCATTTGACTAGCCAGCGGATTATTTCCCAGTGCAGTCTGAAAATGGAATATGACAGTAATCAGATTGACGTGGGCTCACAGTAAATTCGTATCTCGTCTAACCCTTCAGAATAGTGTCTGGCTGCTGTGAATGGTTTGTAGGTTAATACAGTATTAGTAGCCATGGTGAGTTGTGGTTGCCTTTGTATGATGGTTGTATTCAGCTGGACCAAGATGAATATAGATGAATCATCAGTGAATCATCGTCACCACCACTGTAAATCTTTTCCCTCTTTGAGAACTAGTTATTGTGCAGATTACAGCTTGACCAGCCAAAGAACAAAAATGAAAATACAATAACAGTAGGATAACACAGCTTCAGCTAACGATTATTTTCATTTTTGATTTATATGCAGGTTATTTTCTCAATCAAATAATTGTTTAAAAAATGTGAGAGAACGGTGGGAGATGTCCATCAGATGTTTCCAGAGTCCAGAGTCCAGTCCACCATATTCGTCTTACAATGATATAAAACAATGAAAAGTAGAATACCCAAATATTGGAGAATGATTTGCAGTTAATCTTAAAAAAATAAATGGTTAAATGATTATCAAGTTTTTAACCATTGCGGCTCTAAAATATAACTTACCACTTTTTAATAAGGGAGCCTTTATAATGGTTATGTAAGTTAGAAATATTGGCTTTAGCAGAAGTTATTATTACAGTTAAGCGTCACTGTGTGTTCAGAGAAAATACAGCATGTGTGATAGCATACCAAGATTGTACATTCTGTATCGGAGCACAAATTCCATATAATCAAAGTAAAAATAACTTAGTTCAACATATCTACAACTACAGTTCAAACAGAATAGGTTCTGAAAGTCCAAAAGCTAACCTACTCTATTAATACATTTATTCAGAGGTCAGGATTTGTTTACACTTTCTACACTTGCATATGTTGTGCAGCTGTGTACATACTCATGTAGAAACTGCCAACTTTATCTGCTGCTCTTTCAAAACAACATACACAAGAGCAGGCAGACGCACATAGATAGATACAGTGGCATAAACAAAATCTAAAATGAAGGTGATGAGACCAAGGTAAGGTTAGGGTCAGATGATTTTAGGTGTTCAGACCAAGGAAAGCATCCCGCATCCCTTTGGGCCTTGTGTGAAACTACACAGTGGCACTATGCAGCAGACACACCAAGTCAAGTAACCTGCATCTCCCTCTGCAAAGCCTTGCATATCCATCAAATAATAATTGATCGCAGGCATTAGCGTCAGCTTGTTCCAGTCCATTACCAAAGTGAAACTATTCCACATTCTAAATCATGTTTGAAATTGCTACTTTGCCATTATTTCCACATGATGTGCTGACATGTACCTTGTGTACACTTACTAATCCAGTGGTTTAATCAGTGTTTCTTTGGACAGCCTCCATAAGTGATACTTAAAAAGAGCAGCAGCACTTTCAAAAGGCCCCGTAACACTGCGGAGTGATGAGCCCATGTAGACTAAACATGGTGATGATGATTGCTTCATCTCTAATCTGTGTCTCAAAATCTTTTAAGCGATGTTATGTCATCCCTCCTCAGATTATGACGGACACATCTAACTCCTCCTGAGTCAACATGGCTATGCATGATGGTGTGCACGTTCATATGCACGTGCACTTTTGTGGGTTGTTAATCAGAAGTGTACAATAAGGAACCCTTTCAACGTGCTTAGCATGCATAATGATTTATATATCATAATGAGGTCCGATTTTAAATATTACAGCAGTTTCAAATTGATTATTCAAATGATAATAAGCATCAAATGAGGATCTGAAATCAGTGAGCACACATTGCCATGTCTGTAGACATGACAGTTAAAATAAATTGTGGCAGAGCCTCAAGTGATTGAATGTAGACAGGTGTACCACATGAGCAGTCATTTAGCTATGACATTTCTTTCAGCAACACTCACAGCATCATAATAATGTGCTGTGTCATAATGTGACTTTAATCAATTGACTGACCCTAATCACAGCTTAACGCTTGTCATGTGCACAGCCAGTCAGATAATTCTTGGAAACAACTATGGGATTTTGTAGGGAAGTTAAGTTATATTGGGACAGTGCACGTAGCAAGTAAGTATCCACAGAGACGTCTGAGTTTTAAAGAAAATCAGGAAATCTCGATATAGCGATAGAGTTTATAAGGACTTGTTGATTTAGTATCACGTTACACAGCAGTTCAGATAATTTAAAAAATATTTGTCCAAAAAATTGGAGCATTTACAAAATCTTGGTGGGCACTTTTAATAAAATTTAATTTGGCGTATAAAGAAGCTATTTTTAATGTGAAATGAGCCCTTTCAACAACTAAGATTTAATTTAAGAAGAACCTTCAGTATAAACCTCTAAATGACAGTTTAAGATAAGAATCATGTGATCGTGACAATATTTAATCAGCTCGATCTAACTTGACCGACCAATTGCATTGCATTGCATTGCATACCACAGCCTCAGACGTTTAGTGTCAACAGTAGTGTCAACAGAATCAAAATGAGTGTAATGTTCCTTCTTTATTGATGCAGTTCTACAAATATCTGCAGTTGAAAATTTTAGCATGCTTTATTTCGTCCCCACATTCAGTCATGCTGATGGGATGACCGTGGATGAAATACAACCATAGACTCCACTATCCAGAACTGCATCATCAGTTTGTAGACTGAAATAAATCTGATCTGGATTTGGGAATTAAAAGCTTACTTTGCTTGGTGCATTGAGCTCGGTAACGTTATTCAGCAGCTCTGATCACCTCACTGTTCATTGCATCCAGCCGCGAGTCTGCAAGACCCACATGTCTGCTGTAACATAAACATTAGCTAGCTAACATTTACTGCCTACTTACTGACACTGTTCCCTAACCAAAGACATTTTAGAGTCTCTAGCCTTAGCATTAATGTTACTTACCATAAACAAATCTGTGGTGTTTGCTTGTTTGGTGATGGTGTGCTGAATACTCTTTCAGTTGTTTGCTTCTTTTAATAAAGTCATCATGAAGTTAGCTTTTAGCTGCCTTAAGCTATGTTTGGATGGGGGACCCCTGCATGCTAAGAGGATAGTCGTCTATTTTCCATTTTTCAGTTGTAGAAGCTGCAACTTTCTTTACAATCATATTGTACAATGAGTTAAGCTACTGGTCTGTTACAACAGCCAGCTTCACTGCGGGTGCAGGATTGTTAGGTTTCATAACAGCAGTAGTGTGAATAACATCACTGTTTGTGTGTGTGTTAGAGGTAGAAATGGAATTTGAATGAAAATTAAGTTGATTTTGATATGGTTTTAGGGGCAGTTGGAGGTCTGCCCTTTCTCCTTGTTATTTTCCAGTGCTGTTAGAAGTCTTTTCCAGGAACACCTTTTATGAAAGTACAGATTTCGTTTTCTTGGAAATTATCAGTAGAGTATGGGAAATGTGAAATAAAGCATTACTGTAACCACAAGTTTTAAATTGTTCCATTAGGTTTGCTCTGTAATTGTGTGTGTCATTTTGTTTTTAATCAATAATACAGTTCCACAGTGTCTAACCGTGTTAGTTCAACCAACCAGCAACCCCAGCATTTCTGGCTCTGTCCATTACGCTGACAGTAACGTGTACTCCTGATGGAGGCTGATTGATAGTGCATCTGCAGTGGCATCTGTTTCTCTGTAAAATGCCCTTGAGCAAGGCATTGAAGCCTGCTTGTGGCACTGGCCTGGAGTCTGAACCTCGACAAAGAAAAACTTGTACTCCATGTGGGGATTGCTGTATGTGTATATGTATGTAGGGAACAGAACAAAATGGGTGAATTAAAGCTTAAAATAGCGAGTGTGAGACTTAAGTGCAGTGTCAGATTGTTTTAAGGCTGAAGAGGTTGGTAGTCTCGGTAGGATTTACTGGCAGATATAGCTGCATGTCATTAGTGTAGCAATGGAAAGAAATTTAATGTCCAAACGGGAACATGTGTAGTGAAAGCAGTCCCAGTATTGACCCCTGAGGGACCCCATGGTTTACTAAAAAGAGTGAGGGGAGACATGGTCACCAAACAATTTCCAATTTATCAATTAAGAACAAAACCACTTTAAAGCCGTCCCAGTTGGCCTCTGAATCTGAATTTTGTGGTCAACTGTATCACATGCTGCACTTCACTGATTTTGAAATTGGTCTGTCATTGCAGAATTCTGCTGCATCAAGACTGGATTTTTTTTTTTCGATGAGCGGTTTCACACAGGTAGTGAAATATTCTGGGACGCAGCCAGAGGATAAAGAACTGTTAATTATTGAGAGCAAGCAAGGGGCAGTCACATTCATTACTTCATGGAAAAAAATTAGAAAGGGTTTTATCTACAGAGCCTGAGGAGCATTTGAAATGCGTCACAGTTGTCATAAACTCACTTAAAGGGACATTAAAAAAAACGAAGCAGCCTAAACATGAAAGAGACATAAAATTTTGATGAAGTAGCACGGCTGAGGAAGGAGACGTCAGTAAAAGAATCATGAGCCACAATTTTTGATTGTATCCCACTGATTAAACCATTAAAAAAGGTTAAATGTCACGATGTGTCTCCACCAAATTGAACACACACGTAAGCTTAACATAAAAGGATGGCACCGATGGAGGATCAGTACTCTTCTGTGAACTGAGCCGACCCTCAAATAACTCAAGAATGTCTGCTTAATTAAAAATTCCCTAAAGAGAAATGTTCGTGCCGTGGCAACTAAAATGTTCACTGTGAAGAAAGTGATTTTGGCTTGTTTGCAGTCCATTGAAAAGTGTTGACTCCTTCTCATATTCTGAGCCCTCCTGCTTATATAAGCCTAAAGCATGTCTGTCTCCAGTACTCAGCAGGTCATTGGCTTTCAGCTGACCTCAAGCTGTGCGTGAAGAAAAGGCAAATAGTAGGGCAGAAAGGATTACAGCTGACTTTGCATTCCGACACAACCAATTGTTCACCAAAGCACTCCTCTGGTATGTTCGTCATTCATTTGTTAAGCTTAAATTAAAACAAATATCTCATCCAACCCGAGATCTCTACTGTTTGTTGAACTCTCGAGCTTGTCACTAGGACATGTTTCTTGCACCGCACTGACACATGGATCTCACTGTACCTTACTGCTAATACTAATACTGCATTTACTTACTGTTTGCCACCTTTTTTACACCAGAACACATCACACTGTAACTAATGCATGTGTCTATGTATATATATATAGAGAGAGACTTTTACTTACCTAAAATAACATATGTATAGATTATACACAAGAGTAATTCAGTAGTGTGAGTGTGTAGCTCAACATTGTCAGCAATTAAAGCACTGTATGGAGGTGTAGGTAATGTGCTATGGAGGTGTTGACAGTGCAAACCAAAAGAGAGTGATGCAGGGTGGTTATACGTCTGGGTATGTCTTTATTTCTTAGATTCTACATTTTGTCTCAGCTTTTTAAGTATATTTGTATGAGCATTGTTGGAGGGACCCTGAGAAATAAGAATTTCATTGCTTCACAACTTCAAACTGGAAACACACTTTTACTCACAAAGAGCAATGGAAAACATAAAGGTAGCAGGCTGACTGCAAACATCACTGACTGCAGATTAAATCAGATTTTTTTAGTTCACGAGATATATAAAAGTTCTTATACTAATTTTGTGTTGGTGACGTATTCTTTTCTTCTTTCATCTTTGTGGCACCACCTCATCTAATGTTGAACTCAAAAGGCATGACAGCTGTCCGTCGCAAACAGTTACGACAGTATATGACAAGCATGTGATGTCTTTTTTTGATATAAAAGACACTGAGTAAAAACACATTCTTTCTGTCTCTCTTTGTCTCTCCTCCACCCCCAAGCCCTTTTGTCTGACAGGAGAATGAGGAAGAGGAGGAACTGGAAAACCTTGGGAGCGCCCTGGAACGTTTCTGTGAAGTCTCGATGAAAGCATTAAAAGAGCGTCTTTAGTATTTGACTCAATGGCCAAGAAAGGGCGTACGAAGGGCGAGAAGCCCGAAGCGCTCATCTCTGCCCTACAGGCAGCCAATGAAGATCTCAGGTCCAAGCTGACTGACATTCAGATAGAGCTACACCAAGAAAAATGCAAGGTACTATACATCAACACATGTACCTTTGCCCTGTATGTTTCAAGTACTGCGGTCACTTTCAGTGTAATCTTAGTAGATTATTACTTCCACAAAGTCTGAAGTCACATTGCCTCAGTCATTTTTTAAAGGACAGTCTGTAATGGTGTGCTATACATTGAACAACATGTAAACTATTTACATCTTTATGCCCTTTACATCAGGCTGATCAGGTTAAATATTGAACAGCACGTGTAACTTACTGTGCAGTGTGTTGTGTGCACTCAAAATGAGACATCATGCTTACATTTGAGATTATCATAATTGTAACTCGATCATGTGAAATCTGGTTGGGAAAAACACAAGATAATTTACAGCCTTGTAACGATAGCTAAATCCATTACAATTGAATCAAGGAATGCTTGGGCCTCGGGCCACACTAGTAGCTCTGCCAGTTGTGCACAATAACCTATTTCCACGTTCTTCTGTCGCTCCTCTCAAAGGTGAGCAAACTTGAGCGCGACAAGCTGCAGGAGGTGAAGCGCGTGCGAGAGCAGGAGCAGCACCGTCACACTGCCATGTTAACAGAGCAGCGGGCCAAGTGGCACGAGGAAAAACAGAAGGAGCTCCAGGCTCTCAGGGAAAACCTGACGCGGCAGCATGAGCAGGAGCTGGCCCGCCACGCCAAAATCAAAGACCAGGAGAACCAGAGGCTTAAAGCCGCACTGAGCGCCATGCGCGATGGCAGCGGAGAGAAAGTGAGTTTTAAGATTATTTTAAGAAACCAATATACGGGAATAAAGAGGTATATTTCACCCAAAACAAAATCCCAACGCAGCAGCTGTGGAACTGAACCAGGACAGAGGGGCTTGGTAGTCACCTTCATTTCAGAGAAAAAGCTCCTAATGGCGGGAGCACTTGAAATAAATACTCATTACTGATCTGTCCTTTCCCCAGATAATCTAAAAAAAACATCTGAGTGTACTGTGAAAATACTGCCAAACCACATCAACCCCTTCCTCTTTCTACTCCCACTTCTCCAGGTGCGCACGGCCCTGACCCTGGAAGCCAAGGAGGAGGCGCGCCGCTTCTTTGACCAGGAGAGGGTGAAGCTTCTCCAGGAGATAGCGGAGCTGAAGTCCTCCAAGAAGCAGACTGACGAGGCTCTCAGCAACATGATCCAGTCCGACAAGATGAAGGCTGGTGACCTGCGGGTGGAGCACCAGCAGCACCAGGAGCAGATCTCCAAGATCAAGTGGGACTGTGAGAGAGACATCCGCAGACTGGTATGCACAGTCACTGCAGTGAGGCCCACTGTTCATATTACATCTATGCAGCACAGTATAGAAAAAATATAGAAAAAAAAACACTATGTAGCAGAAGCAACACCATGTTTTCCCTCCCCCTCATGTAGGTGGATGAAATCAAATCTAAAGACCGCACCATATTTTCCCTGGAGAAGGAGCTGGAGTCAACAGCGGGTTTCTTACAGAAGCTACAGCTTCAGAAGGACGCCCTGGATGAACAACTGTTCCTTGTCAAGGAGGCTGAGTGCGGCCTGGGAAGCCCGAAAAGAGAGATTCCGGGCAGAGCTGGAGATGGAGCAGAGCACTGTGGTAGCCCAGTAAGTAGAGAAGAATAGCAAGGAGACGTTTCATGCTCCATCAATTCATATCAAACAATAATTAAGAAAATGGGAGCCTTCCAGACTCTTGAACCCCATTTTTTCCTCTTTAGCACTTGAATACCACTCTGCAGCTTAAGTGCCATTGTGGCAGGACTGGTTTCGAGAGGTTTCTTGTTACAGCTTCACTGAAGTCATATTGATTTGTTGGCAAATGATCTAGCTTTTAAGATATTATGGCAGAGTACTTTAGTAGTTTGAAGAGTAGTTACGGGTTATAATACACAGTGACCACGACTTTAACTTTGAAAAAGACCCTGTGGTCCAGATGTGGGTGTGCCCTGTCGCATCTTGCCCATCAACAATGGTTGACAACAGACTTCTTGCAGTCCCCGGAGAAAAAACAGCTGGAGAAAATTGAGAGAGCAGCCTCAAAGAGCTCGACTGTGATCGGGATCGCAAGCTCAAATCTTATTCTGCACTTTCAAATCTACCTGTAGTAGTTAGAAGCTCACCGGAAGCTTGAGAGAGGTGAAGCAAAGTTAAAACATGAAACATGTCCCATGAGCAGCTCCAAGTTACAAAAAAAGAGAGAGAGAGCGTCTTTTTAATTGTCAGGATTAAAGTGTGTCAACTCATGAGTTGTACATTTAACATAATTTTGTTGCCTTCTCATTGAATTTATTTTTGTTTGAAGTCACCATCCTGCAGCGTGCTGCTTGTACTGAACTAATAGAATTACCTGAAATGATATTTAATTATTGCACTTGTGTATAATTACAAAGTGATCACGCTATGTACCTTCTGATATTACAGTTAAATAGTTTGAGGTGTGTTTTCTCTACATCTGGCACGTGGATGGACTAGTGAAATGCTAAGTTGCTGTTTTGCTTTTGTTTGTTTGTGTCAGGACCTGAGGAGAAACCAGAGGCGCATTGCTGAACTCAACTCAACTATACGCAAATTAGAAGACCGCAACTCACTGCTCGTCGACGAGAGGAACGAACTAGTATGACCAAATGATTAAGTTAACAATTCTTCCGCTCTCCCTCTGTCTCTCTTATTTTCATGTCTCAGCGCCTGTCTCCAACTGTCTACTTTCCTCATGTTAGTCGCAGTTTAATATATCGACCTGCCCCTTTCTCCCCGCCAGCTGAAGCGAATTCGAGAGTCGGAGAAGCAGTGTAAGCCCCTGCTGGACAGGAACAAGCTGCTGAGTAAGAGGAATGATGACTTGACTCAGACTATCCAGAAGCTGGAGGAGAAACTCAAGAGCCTGGTCAAGGAGAACCTTGAGATGGTCAGCACGAAGTCACATTAGCATCACATATGCATTTTGTACTTTTTCGTCAGGAGGGACAGGCTGACTCGCAGGTGGGTGTCGTGATCTTTAAAGTCTCTCTGTGTGTTTTGTGTCTGCAGAAGGAGAAGATCAGCTCCCATCCTCCACTGAAGAAGCTGAAGTCTCTGAATGACCTGGACCAAGCCCATGATGACCAGGAAATAGCCTTCCTTAAGCTTCAAGTCCTGGAGCAACAAAGCATGATTGATGAGCTGACAAGAGTGTGTTTTGTTCCTTTACTCTGGGGGGGGGGGACTTTGCATTTTTGTGTGAAGTGTCTTGGTAGTTGGGGTCATCGGGGGGTAAATCCTGAACTAATAGAACTGAAGAAAAAAGTCACAGTATAGTGTGAGACATGTTTTGACATTTTCTTCACATCACTGATTGTCTTAAAACTTATATAATTGCTTATTTGGATGTTAACAACTAAATGTACTTGTAACAAGTAACTCTGTGTGACTTATTTTACAAATATAATTAAGTAATAACCTTAACAATCAGGCTCCAGACACAGAGCGCAGTCTTGAAAACCTCGTAACCACCACCAAACTTCTGCAATGTGAAACGCTAGAAGCGCCGAATTAGCGATCATTGTCCGAAATGTCCAGAAGCCCTAATTTGTATAATTTATTTAATCATATGATGTGTTCAAGTTGCTATCTCATGCTTAACCTTTGCAAGGGTATTGGTAAACAAATTTCTGTGGTGGAAAGATTTGACGTAATGGCTCCCAACGTCGTCAGTGAGTCGAGTGAGAGAGTTTGTTTAGCTAAGAGTTTGTTTCAGTGATGTGATTCGCTCTTTTATTTAATTTGACTAAAATGAAAACATTATATGTTCATTTCACAGTGGTGGATTATCTTTTTTCTTTCCATTTCCCAGGACCGAGAGAAGCTACTAAGAAAGAAAAGGCATAAAAGAAGTTCAAGGCCGATAAAGGTGCTAATGATTGAATTTTGCTGTCACGCTGCTGGAGTAAATGACAGCAGAGGTTTATTCGGGACGCTTCCCATCAGAGATATTTAGGTCTGTAAATCTTTCAACCTTCTTCTCTGCAGAGGCCCATCGTAGTTGACACCTTCTTTGGGTATGATGAAGAGTCTATGGACTCTGAGACGTCCTCTGTGGCTTCGTTCCGGATGGACAGAACTCCTGCTACTCCCGATGAAGACCTGGAAGAGGTGAGAGCTGCTGCTGCTACTCCTTCTACTTCATTACCCATTCTGTTTTAACTCATGACTTTTAATCCAGCACCGCTATCAAATCAGTTGCTTCTGACTAGGGATATACCAAAAGTCCGTTTCAACCGCAGACTTTGACCTCTAACCTGTGTGCATCAAACAAGGGTCTATCCAACGAGGAGTCGGAGCTGCGTTTCCGTCAGCTGACCAGAGAGTATCAGGCCTTACAGCGAGCCTATGCCCTGCTGCAGGAACAGAAAGGAGGCATTCTGGATGCTGAGATGGAAGCAAAGGTACATACAGCACACAGGCTGCTATTAAACTTATTTTTGCCCCCACATATTCTTTGTTTTCATCATCTGATCTTCTGTGTCTTCAAAACACCGCATTTAACCACTACTTTCACTTCATAAAGTTGCTAAAGTTACCATCACAGATACATTTAAAACAGCCTTTGCAATGAGACACTTGGATCAAAGTCACTGTTTGACAATCCAGTGAATGTAAATGTAAAAAACAGGGGTTCTCAAACTTATTATCCACAGATTGGTTATAACAAAATAACATTTAATTGATTAATTAACGTGACATCGCTTGTGATTGGGCCGGCGCGAAAGTGAGGCAGACGAGGCTCAGATCTTTCAATGTAACATTAATATGCGAACTGGAGGGAAATTGGCCACATTCAAACCACGTTCATATGGGAAAAGGGTTGGAATGATCTCCAGCTATTCAAAGTCTCTCACAGTTTAATAACGGAAGACTGAACTTCATGACGTATTGTGGCCCTTTCATAACTGGAGGTATGCAAGGTCTTGTAATACCCATTGATTACGTTGGTTGGAGGTTGAAGCGAGGTCATGTTACAATCATGGTTGTGTCATATGGCTTCCATGAGGCTGTGGTTATCGAGTTAAACGGAATCTGATTATCCCTAAAATTAAACAGTCATCATAACACATGATTTTGAAAATAGCTTCTCTTATTTATTCTGTTACATAAATGGCTGTTTCCGGACCACGATGGTTCTCGTCATGTACTTTGTTTAATTTAAACGGGGCGATGTTGCACTTCTCCTGCTCAGTGTAACACAGAGGACATCAGAGTGGATTTTTATGTAAAGAGCATGCATGTAGTGCACATCTGTTCACTGAAATGCTACTTTAAGGGTGTCAAGGAGAGACATGCAGTTCAGTAACAGGGATATTTGCAGTCCAAACCAAATTTTAACAAAATACCACAAGAGCTACATGCAGTCAGTGCACTTATGGACCTCACAGAAAGCATCTCAACCTTCTGTCTCACATACATCAGATGTTAATTATATTATTGTATGTCAGACAAAAAAATCTCCTCCACTGCAATATCAGCATAGACCCCCTACTTGAGAGCTCTAGTAGCTAAAGAGTGTGTGTTTTGCTCATGTTTCAGGCTCAGGAGCAGCTCCAAGCAGACGTTCTCAGGTACAAAGCCAAAATAGAGGACTTGGAGAAGGAGCTGACCCTGAAGGGGCAGGTAGGACACACAAGTACATACATGAGTGAGGGCAGATGACTGATGACTAATGATGCCATGCAGTGTATTCGGGACACTATAACGATGAAATAATAAGCTGTATATTCTGTATTTACTTACAAAAAGCCTACTGTCTATGTCGTTCAGGCAAAACTATACAGCAAAAAAGACAAAAACATAATGAACACGTTGATAGATGCACCAGTGTCCTCACATCACGTCTCTGTGCTCGATCAGGACTCCAAATGGGTGGAGGAGAAGCAGCTGTTCTTACGAAGGAATCAGGAGCTTTTCGAGAAGGTTGGACTCAACTTTTTTGCTCAAGATGTTTGTGACTGTCGTGATTACGCTTTTGTGTCTGACGTGTCGAAAGTGTATTCAAGCTGTTTTGTTAACCGTGTTTTGTCATGGCCCTGGTATCATTTTGAAAAGTGTGAATGATCGCCTGAAAAAGTGTGATTTTTGTCAGTCTGATGATGCTTGTTACAGATTTGGTAATTCGCATTATTTAAAGCTTTACAGCCTCGAGGTACTTTCCTACAATTATGACTTATTTAATTGCCACTTTGTCTCCATCATATTGCTTAAGAGAGTGTGGCTAAAATCTAAAATGTGCAGACAACGACCCCTTCCTGTCTCCGTATTAATTGCAATTCTCTGTGGTGCTCCAGGTGGATAAGATGGAGTCAGAGTGCAGTCAGCTGCAGCAGGAGCTTCAAGACTCCAAAGACCAGAATGAACTGTTAGAGTTCAGGATATTGGAGCTGGAGGTGAGTCACAAATAGTTTCCCACCAAGTGAAGAGAAATCTCATATTAACATTTTGACATTGTTTATTATTCAGTTTTAAAGTCTTTTCACGCTATTGGTTTTGCCTGTTAAAACAAGATTTTGTCTTAAATGAATTAAACCAAAATTCAGTGTTCTGTAACACAGCAGCTCTCGGCCACCCTTATAAGGTGCTGGTGTGGGTTTTTCTGCCCTCTTTTCCAGCTACAGTGAACTCAGAGATGATGTATTTTTGGAAAGGTGCAAACATTGAGCCATGTCATAAAGCTGGAGGAAGTAAACTACACTGAGGTTTAAAAAACTCTTCATTATAGCACTTCTTTCATAAACTACTGCTTCAATGCAAGCAGAAACATGAGTATTCATTTTCGTAGTACGGCAGAGACATCTTTCTTGTTGACCAAAGCTCTAAATGCAGTTGATTGTTCTTTTAGAGAAAATATGTCATCCAATGTCATCCAGTTCATTTAATCCAACATCAGCAGCAGCCATTTTGGATTTACATGAAGAAATGCCTCGATGGCACTGGTCTGTACAGTCATCACATCAAAGCTGTCTGGAATGCTGCCAATCTGTATGAACAAGACATGGACCAGGCGCATCTGCCAGAGCAAAAAAAAAAAAAACGTGAGCTTACAGATTTGTCTGGTTCCCAGGCTTCAAAGTCAGGATTTAGAAGGGACTAATGTCCCGTGATGTTGAGTGACTTGTGGCTGACACATGCACATGCCTTGATAAGCGGCCTCTGTGATGTGGCTGTGCTGCAGTGCAGGTCCTGACAGCAGCTAGTTAGCAGAGAGGAGAACAGATGCATGGGTGTAGATACAGTCCAGTAAATATGGGTGGTCAGCATTTTCACAGCTGAACAAAGCAAAGAGCACCACCTACTGAAACCTGAGCGCTGAATAAATAAAAAAAAGTCATGGATGGAAAGGAGGATTACTGCAGGGAATGTTGGCAAACAGCAAAAACACAACAAAGAGTCTTGAAGGTAACTTGAATGAAATTCTGAGGCCTGATTTGATGCCAGTTGCATTAAAGATTATTGGCAGTGTGAATGTTTGTGGAAACAGAGCAGAGTTCCTTTAATAATGAAATATATACATCTGTTCTGTAGGAGCGTGAGAGGAGGTCTCCTCCATTCAACCACCTAAGAATGCATCCCTTCTCCGAGGGAGTCAGCGCACTGCAGATCTACTGCATGAAGGAGGGGGTCAAGGTATGCCAGAGGAGGAGAACTCCCGTCCTGGTTTCTCAGACGGGATCCCTGTGCTGCAGACCCCACAATTCTTATATATTTCTTACTCTTACAGCAGCAAACTTAGAGTTTAACAAGCAAATATTAAAAGTGAAAATGAAAGGTAAAAGGCATTTTATTTGTCAGCTCCTGATTGTTTTTTATCACGCTTTCTTTACAGGATGTGTGCATACCAGATCTCATCAAACTCCTAGATATCCTGGGAGACAACGGGGTAATTCATGCTGAGTCACTCATAACGCATCAATACTGTGACGATAAAACAGGAACATTATTAAATCAGTGACTGTTTTTGCTTTCATGCAGAATTTAAGAAACGAGGAGCAAGTGGCCATCATTCAGGCGAGCACTGTTCTGTCACTGGCAGAAAAGGTACGTTTGGAAGCTCTGGTCATTGAAAACATCAGCACACAGTGGAGTTTGAGCTGTGCCGGCTCATGACCTGCTGTTTGTCGCCCTCTAGTGGATTCAGCAGATCGAGGGGACGGAGGCGGCGCTGCACCAGAAGATGGTGGACCTGGAGATAGAGATGGTGAGTCACAACAGTCCTGCTCAGCAAAACACCTTTTGGTTTATTTCTTTTCTTATACATGATTTAATGCTGTGGTTTATTTCTGTTGCCTCCTGCTAGAATATCTGTTTTCTCACTGTTTTTGGCTCTCAGCAGCTCTAGTCCAGTCTGATACGACTGAAGCTGCCAGTAATGCTTATTAAGTAAGCCCGTTGTGCTTTTTCCTCACACTGAGCTGATGTTATTAAGCTATATAACTGGTATTTCGTCAGATATTGTCTTCCTCCTGTGGGACGAATGCATCCGAAAGTGTGTTCAGCCAATTTTCGAGCAGCAGTAAACACTTTCTCTTGCACTCCACTGCTTTCCAGACATGAACACCACGTGTCTGAAACAGCCCCGCATCAGGTCTTATTTAGTGGCCCTTTATGCAAAACAGATGAACTGCGGCTGGGCTTACCTCCTAATTCTGCAGTCTTAACAAATGCCCCGCTTAGCCAACACAAAGGTTTGCACCCCTGACAGTAATTTGCAGCTGGTTTATTAAATATCCCCCTCGTACTCAGACCCGAGCAGTAAGATATTTATTTAATTGAGGTATAATGTTGCAGTTGAGTTGCAAAAAAATAAAACAACTGTCTCTGCTTATTTGTGCAGGAGATGTTCTGTAAACAGAAAGGATATCTAGAGGAGGAGCTGGACTACAGAAAACAGGCCCTGGACCAGGCCTACATGGTAAGTGGGGCCAAAGTCGGATTGTTGGGACTCATTAATAATTCATTTTCAGGTGAAAACTTGGTTTTAGGGTGTAGTTATTCTTCAGTTATTCTTATCAAAAGTGATAACAGCATTTTTTTTCTCTTCCCGACAGCAAATCCAGGAGTTGGAAGCAACGTTATACAACGCCCTGCAGCAGGACAAGGTGCTTTATATCACAACATTTCACAGCCCTGTCTTTGTGAAAACTGCTGTAAATTTCACATGAAATACCTTGTAATGGGTCAAACATCACCCTTTGTTACATTCACATCCTCTATGCACTTCGACGGGTTTATCAAATTAAGAAAACAGTTTTGAGAATGTCATGGTTTCTTGCGAATGACTGTCGGAGCCTTTGCTTCTGCTGATGCAAGTGTTGACACGAGACCAGAGCGCGGTGGATAAACACATGGTGGTATCTGATGCCTGTCTTCGTCCTCCAGGTGATAAAGTATGGCGAGCCTCTGGATGAGCTGCAGAAGGACGAGCTGCGGACGGCGGTGGAGAAGCTGAGGAGGCAGATGCTGCGGAAGAGTCGGGAGTACGACTGCCAGATCCTCCAGGAGCGGATGGAGCTGCTGCACCAGGCGCACCAGGTCCGTCTACGCCTGTACCGGCGTGTGTGCTGATAGAGCTTTGTGTGGAAAAGAGAGAACAGACCCGTCATTTTCAAAGCTGCTGTTCATGGCGCGCGCCTCAATCTGCCTCTCTGCGGAGTAACACCTTAGCTTTTCCTCTCTGAATGTTTGCAGAGAATTCGTGACCTTGAAGACAAGACAGAAATCCAGAGGAGGCAGATTAAAGACCTGGAGGAAAAGGTAGGCCATGTTTGATGTCTCGCTCTAAAGAAATGATGTAGATGATGAAGATCTGCAGCTTTAGACCTTTGCTTACAGGTAGATAAGAGTAGCAGGGGGTTTTTCAGCCTCAAGCCTGTGGAATCAATATTAAACTGAATTTCGAGGGACCAGAAGAAATGGTGTGCACTGTGTCTTGTCACATTTTGTGTATGAAACCACTCACAGTAAAAATGCCACGTTCGATGCGTACACACGTGTGGTTTCATGGATACTGTTCTAGTTTCCCTGCACAGTGAACCTCTGTTTCTGTCTCTGCTGTTACTAACATATCTTGAGTGTTCCTCTAATTCTCTCACTCTCTTTGTCCCTCCTTCGTCTCTGTCTTCCCTTCTCCAGTTTTTGTTTCTGTTCTTGTTCTTTTCTCTTGCCTTTATCCTTTGGCCTTGAAGTGCTGGGCGTGTCCTGTAGCAGAGGTGAGTCCTGAGGGCTTTGAGTAGAGAGTTCACACCACCGCTGTCTCTCCTCTGGACCTCGGTCAAATACTTTTCTATTAAAGCAGAACTCGCACAGCAAGTGTTTTGGCTCTGTGCAGCCACCAGAGTGAAATCTGGGAGTACTCCAGCTACAGAGCCTCAGCTGGCCCTGACAGGCGCTCAGTCAAGATGCATTTCTGATGCATTATTAAGACTTCCTGATATGAGTGTCTGACCTTCAGAACAAAAGCACAGGATTTATAAGTATTCCTAAAAATAATGTTAAAGTAATCTAATTTGGTATTTACTTATAATACACATGAAATTAAAGCAAACTAATGAGGAAATAGTGTCTTAATTGAACCTAAATGAACTTCTCTCGGCCTGTGATTAATTCTCACGCTAACTTTTAATCCATAGTTCAAAAAGGAAACTACAGACAAGCTGCAAGCTGCATCATGGTGACACTTCGAGACAATCTGCTCTTTCTTCCCCACAATGTGACCACTGGGTGGCTCAGTGCTTTCCAGAGGCAAAACCTGTTTGACCCTGGTCTGCTCACTCCCCCTCCTTCACGTTTACATCACCATGCCTTCACTTAGAAATGTTCGACAGTCATTCCCTCGTTGTCTTTCCACTCTTTCTGTTAACATTCATGTTTTTTTTTTCCCATATCACCTTTACTTATTCAAAGTTTTCCAGGGAACAAACAGTGACACCACCATCTCCATCTTTCCCTCTCTTGTGTATTTGTTTGTTGTCTGTGTCTTTATGTGTTTCTATTTTGCAAATTAGGCTAAAACTTCTTTTTTTTCATGCTACCTGTCTGCAACCTGCATGTATACGTTTTTCAGCCACTTGGGGGCAGCGCAGCAAGCTGAAAAAACAACACTGACATCACCTTATTAAATCATTGTGGCTAATGTGTTAGCAAACTGTTGCTTATTGACAATGCAGCAGCTTTAGAGCAATGTTAGTTTTCATTTGGAGTCATGTTTTTGGCCACCTGAAGAATAGTAGGTCCAATAATCACCTGCATGTTAGCTCTGTTTTGGTCTCTGGTCAGCTCCTGAGAAAAATGTCTTTCACTTTAGCTGCTAAATTCTCCGTTATGTTCAGTTGCTAGCTGCTGCTTGGTGCTGGTTATCGGTCTTTTTCGCTAAAAACAGGTGCCTGTCTGCCTCAGCTGGAAACAGTGCTGATGACAGCACAGAGAGTGAACCAGTAAACCAAAGAAGCTGAAAGATGCTAAAGTGCTCACTCTCTGTGGGATGAGCAAAAAAAGAGAAATGAAAGAACCGTATTCTGTCTATTAGGAAGCATTAAGTTAAGTCAAGACTTTGGAGGAATGTAAATCTGGAAAGTATGAATATAGTATGGATTCAATGAACGTCGATTTCTAAATACTGTAAAATGTGCAGCGTATGTTAGATTCACTTTGACACAGTCTCCTCTCTCTCCGTCTCGCAGGTGGTGTGTCAGCTTGGAGATCTTGTTTGTGACTGCAGTGTTATTTCTTTTCCGGAGTGTGGAACAATGTGCGTAGCAGTGGCTGCTAGTGTCATAACATCAGTGACTGCTGTCAGTATAGGTGGATGTGTCGTGTGCTGGCCGTGGACGTTCACACTTCTGATTTTATCCTTTCGTTTTTTAATCCGGGGTGTGGGGTTCTCAGGATGCTGCCCAGGATTTTTTTTAGAGCGGTGTTGGACATTAAACGTCTCTCCAAACAGCTGGGAGCACCATAAGACTGCACACAGTATGAGAGACAGCTATAGTAGAGGCACACACACCCACACACACACATGCATACATACATACAGTTAACGGACACTCGTGCATGCAGATGCAAACACACACGAACACACACGTGCTTTGACAAATCCAAACCAAAGCCTGGGAAATGTTCTCTCTGCCATGCAGGGTAATAATATGTCATTCACCACCATTTAGCCACAGTGGGAATATAAACAGACAGAGAAGCTCATAGACAACGAGGCAAACAAACGGCCAGACCACAGCTTCTCTTCTTTTCCTCCTCTTCCCTTTCCAAACCTGGAAGGACGTTCTTCAAGAATGCAACCTCTTGGTGGACAGAAGCGAGCCAACTCAGGGTGCTCATGAGTGCAGAGGCCGTTCGGGGTCAGATTGTAACGAGGGACGCTCGGGACGTGGCGTGCCACCGGCTGGCTTGTCCTCGCTGTTCCCAGAATGGTGCTCACACGAGACTGCTTGGACTCTCCGGAGGTTACACCTGGAAAAGGACAGAACTACACGGCAGAGACTGGCGTGTGCAGGCACTAAAGGGGGATACAGGACACTCAGGTTGACACGCCTTCACCGGACACGAGTTACAGACTTGACTGAAGAGAGGTTAAAAAAAAAAGAAAGAAAGACGAGATTATGGGAGGATGTCACTCTCCGATCCAGCTCCACTCATCCTGGATCTCCACAGAAAAAAAGCTTCGGATTGTCAAACCGCTTCTTAATTTGTCTTAAAAACCAGCAGACTGTAAGAGCTTTACTCTCTGGTTATCCTTTTCTTTTTTACAGCTCCCACCACTCAGATACTGTGTCCCAAGATTTCCACTGAGAATAAACATCCCTATCCTGTACTGTAATATATACATTTGTTGATATGTACATGTGTCTGAATTATTTCATGTAGTCCCCCTTTTTATTTCTGTGAATAGTTGCACTTTTCTTTCACTCTCTGAAGCAGCTTGAACAGTTGTTGTACTCGGCAGTTAAGAAATGAAGAGGAGGGTAAAAACTGCTCTGTTTTATTGTGGTGACGGCTGCACAGATGAACTTTATTTCCTCCAAAATTATAAGTGAGAAATCGTCGAATGTGGAGTAACGGAATATTTGCCTCCCCTTCCCTGTTTTTCTGCCCTCTGTCACACACTATACTGTATTTATTCTTCTACTGTCTCAAATGTGTTGCTCCAGCGGACCAGCAGGGGGTGCTGGTGTCTCCTGAGCGACTTTCAGCTCGCCCTTTAAAGTTACATAATCTTTTAACAAACTTGTAAATATTTTCAGACTACCTTACAAAACGTCTTCATCAACTCTGGTTGGACGATTGGTCGGTTTAAACTGAAATCTAAACAGCTGAGTCACACAAAAAAAATGGACAAAAGCCAAATTTAACAGTTGAATTTCACAAGAAAAAAACCTTCTTCTTCTTCTTCTTCTTCTTCTTCACCCTTTTCTCTGTCGCAAGAAACCTGCAGGTTCTCTCTCTCTGCCCCTCTTTTTTTACTAACCAAAATACTCTTTGATACTAACAACCCTCTTTTACTAAACACAACTTGCCATTTAGACGTCCACAAAGTGAAACAGGAGAAAGTGAATGCAACACTACACCTGCTCCACGTCTCTCCTGTCAGGCTAACTCTGCTCAGTCCTGCAATATTTACTAGTTGACCGTGCTTGTTCTGTATGTACTTGAGCTAGTGTATCAGCCGTCACGCCCCCCCCCCCCGGCCTCCACTCACAGGTCTAGGGTGTCCCGGCATCTCATTACATGGCGGACCGTAGCTATGACCCACTCCATTCACTTTAAGGGGAATGACTGAGACTATTTTTGTGCAAACTCAGCTAACTAGCAGTTGCCTTAAATGCACTCCCCCCCCCACCCCCCCACCCCCACCTTTCTTCCACAATTATATTTTCAGGCGGTTGATATTATCATGTATATTTTTTGGGTTTTATTTCAGAGGACTTTTTTTTTTTTTTTTTTTTTTTTTTTAAATCTTTATCCCGTCTGTCTTCCAGCGAGAATTTAACCCCTCCTCCTACTTCTACGTCTAGATTATTTAATAAACTGAAAAAAATGAGCAATGCTGTAAAAAATAAAAAAAAATATCATGGCCTTTGACCATAAAGGATAAATTGTCGTCTTTTCACATGTTTGTTCCAGGTCTGCCTGGTGAGGTTTTGTGTTGCAGGTGAGCATTTTTAACCCTTTTTTATATTTTCTTTCATTGGTGCTTTTCTTCTAAACTTAGTAAATTCACACAATTTCAGGTCCCTATCAATAGATTGGAGTCTTTTCTTGCCTTCAACCTTAAAAAAATAATGGTTTTGAGACATTACTATAATTCATAATGCTCCATATTCATTTTGAGGGAAAATTGGCAAAACTTTATTAAAAATACAGAAAACTCTCATTTATACTTATTATGTGTCCTACGTGTTATCAGTCTTTTAAAAAAGTGTTAGAATTGTATTTTTTTGCCGTTAGTTATTTAGCTCATCTGACAAAACGAGGTCCATTTAGATGCTTTCTGTGGTTTTAAAGTGCTCAGAGACGTGGATTTGTTCTGTCATCTTCTTCTTCCAAACTCAAGAATTAACTTTCAGTCTAATCGTGTGTGTGTGTGTGTGCATGCGTGCGTGCGTGTGTACGTGTGTGTGTGTGTGTGTGTGTGTGTGTGTGTGTGTGTGTGGCATTTTTGTTAACAGGATGTTGTTTTACATTATGCAGCATTTTATTGACTCCTGTCAGTGTGTGTTAGTGTCTGTCATCAGTTGTCCCGGCTAATGGAGTTCTGCTCCGTACAGGTCAGGAAGAGGGAAATAGGTTTTGAGCTGTGGCTGTCATTGGTTATTCTGCCGTCTGTTTCAGAAATAGCAGGGGTCGCCGCTGCACAGTGCGTCCTTTGCCGCCACAGGTCAGTGCACACAAATGTCGTTATCTTCTGTAATATTTAAAAAGTTTTTCATGGCTTCATTCATAAAAGCAGCTCAAACACAGAGCGCTCGGTGCTCTGAGGCGGTTTTGAGGCCTGTGGTGCAGCATGAGAATCGTGAAACCTTCCTTCACTGCAGCAGTGAAGGCTTCTGTTGTTTCACGAGCTTGTTAAACTGGGCTTTTCCACTTTTTTTTTTTTTTTTTTTATAAAGTTACACAGGACATAGAGCGGAGTCAGTCCAGGATAACAGTCTGTCTTTTCACTTTTCTGCAGTCATGACTGTCCTTGCCAAGCCAGAGGAGAACATGGCTCGAGCCAGGTTTTGTGTTGTGCACGCTGCCAAAGGATGTCTGTTATAAAAGCGCTTCTATCTGTCCTCCTCTCACCACTCACACAGAGGTCACTCTCAGAGATCACATTGTGCACGGACTGAATAACTGCCATCACAAAATGATGTAAAGTGATAAATAATGTTTTAAAGAAATGAAAACTTGCCGTTGAAAGAGTTAGTCTGCCATTTTTTTTTTCCTCATATCTGCATTGAATTCTGCATATTTCGCAGCTCATAAATGCATTTAAAGGCACATTTGTCTTGTGGGAAAGGAAACGGCTTCTACTGGAGATGCTTTTCCAGCACAGACTCATTCAACACCACTCCATGAGTCATTCTGCATGACATGAAAAACCCTGTGCCACTGTGTGTCAGATAGCCCATCTTGCCGTAAGGGATACAAAATTGAAAAGTCTGGCAGTTCATCCTCAGAGGCTCTTTAACCTTATTTCAGCAGCAGCTGGTCAACAGCCACACCAGCCCAGGCGGATGCAGCTGCCCGGTCTGCTCTGTTTAGCTGCTTAGTAACAGCGCCTTCATGGCTCATACTGGTATTAAACATGTGAGACTGGGAACTCACTTGTTAGTGAGAGTGAAGATTTATTTCCACGACTAGTCAGCAAAGGATGTAAGAACTTCAAATCACAAAAAAAAGCCTCTCTTTCATGTAAATAAACGCCTGTTGAGTCACTACCTATTGCCAAATGAGGCAACAGTGATTGAACCTATGCATCTACAAAACGAAGACAAAGGTCATTTTCAGCGTTTTTTTTGACAGTGGATGAGTTTCAATATTGCAGGGAGTAATGGAACGAGAAGGAGCAGCCGCAGTGAGCCGGCAACAGGCTGCACACCTCCAACTTCTCCACAAGGTAACCAGCTCCAACTTCATCTTTACTGTACGCTGCTGTCCAAGGAGTCGAGCTGTGTGCGGCATAAAACAGATCACAGCTAAGTGTTGCCTGATTTCTTTATTTAAATTACAATAATTACAATAAATTGCATCAACATAGTGTGTACAGAGCAAAGCAGCTGAGGTGTGTTTTGTCCTGCAGCTTTGACCTGAGTGCTTTTTCTTCTCCGGCTCATCCAACCATCCAAAACAGGTCTGAATGAAAGCCTTTGTCTTTCCTGATCATAGTGCGCATGCTGCCAAAGGTTCACTGCTGCTGGGGGCCACTGCTCTACTACCACAGCCCCGTGCTGCTGTGAACAATGGAGGGAAAAGTTTGCAGCTGGTACATGACTAAAGAAACTAAACTAAACAAGTGTGCATGCTCCAAAGTCTTGAGAACGACATTTTGTGGCAGGAAACCACAAATTCTTTAGACAGACATAACTTACAGGACTCAACACAGAGCACATGCATAGAAAATATGCACGATTGGGACACAATGAGGAACATTCGAGCACAATAATTATTTAATCAATTAATTCATCGCTTTTTTTGATGAAGGTGAGACAACACAGACCTCACTTGGAGCTTGTCATGCGTTACCGTTTACCGTTTGAATTAACTCCTACTGACTCGCCTGTGGAAGAGTGGCCCACTTACCCACTTCTTCAAAGGTCTCACTCGCCGTAAGGCCTCTTGTGCCAAATCCATGAAGAGCACTCGGCGTGAATTTGCCAAACTCTGTCCTATCTGCCGTCGTTCCATCATGCCTGGATGAACTCGCACTTAAGCCAGTGGCAACATGAGAGCTGTTGTCTTATGGGGGACATTCGTTTTAAGGGCCGGCCTACCTTACATCCATTTTTAATGTGAAGATGGTGGATAGTCTCCTGCTTTGTTCTTCATTGCTGCTGTCATTGCTTTAAAAGCCTCATTAAGTGAAGGCAATATCCTGTGAGCGAGCTCCTTGACCAGCCGCCAAACTCTGCTTGTCACAGGTTTGTGCGTGTAGTTCAAATCTTTGGTCATTTATCGCTAGAAGATATCAGACAATCCATCACA
Organism: Chaetodon auriga; assembly: GCF_051107435.1. Lineage (NCBI taxonomy): Eukaryota > Metazoa > Chordata > Actinopteri > Chaetodontiformes > Chaetodontidae > Chaetodon > Chaetodon auriga. The sequence goes on from NC_135088.1 coordinate 7,561,241, forward strand.
AACTCCTGAAAAATTCACCCGAACGAAGCAAACAGCTGGCCGAATGTTTTGTTTTTATGGTTTGCAGCTATCACGACATGGCCGACATTGAAAGCCAGACAGTGTGAGCTGATGGCTCCAGTGCCTCCCAGTCAGTCTGCTCTGTCCAGACCACAGTTAAACAGGCTGCAGTTTAAGACAAACATCTGCCTCTGAGCGCTGTCCTTGTTCTCTCACATAATATTTTTTTTTTTCTGTTCAAGTCATCTGAACCAGTTGGTGTCAGTGTGCATGGGTGAAAATCTAAAGAGTGCCGTCAGCTCCCTCTTGTTTTGTCCCCTTTCTCTCAGCGTTATTTACTGTCTAAACACAAGCAGCACACTGGAGGAAACAGAGGACAGCACAGACAGCCCCGAAACAGAGACTCAGTAAGTCACCAGAGAATTACAGAGGCAGGGCGTTCTGGTGCGCTCTTGGCATCTCTGCAAACCTTGATGCTTTAATCACATTCATGTGAGGGGAAATTTCTGCTGGCCTGACGAGTCGCTGCGCTCGATGCCAGCAGAGCCACAGGAACTGCGACAGTGATACTCAGCGAGGAATGTGTGGAAGTAGAGCTACTTATCATGTTTTTACTAAGCTTCAGTCCCCCGGAGAAAATCTCCACTAAGCCATCTATTCAGAATATAGTGCTCGATCATTCGTTTTTTTTCCTCCACTATGCATTTGAACTCTCGCTCTGTCAGTGAGAAGTATGTGAAATGGGCAACGTCAGCCACTGTGAGACAAATAACAACACATTTATTGATCTAAAGGGGAAATTTGTGCCCAATACTACACATATACTACAGCCACTCCAATGAAAATCACGTCCATGGGATGTTTGTTATATCCTACAGAAGCATGGATTCAGACAGCCACGGTTTCATACGTCACACACCAAACGGACCAATCCTGTCAGCTTGCTGTGTGAGGCTTGTTCAATTCGCTCTTCATGTGTTTTCCAGCTGCAGGCGAGCGGTAGAGGGGTGGGTGGAGATAGAGACGGGACTATTTGAATATTCATAGATGTGTGCTTAATCAATAAAGGCAAAGGTTTAGAGTTACATCTGAGAAAACTTGAGTTTTGAGATGAGTTTTTAGAGGTTTAGTCAATACCAGGAGAAGAACTTTAATTTCCTTCATGCTAGCATTTATTCTCAAAGTCCGCATTACTGCAGACACTCCTCTAGCTTACACACTCGCAAACACATTTTTGAAACCAGCCTCAGCCATTTGGAAGCTAAAGTTTGGTTCCCCTGCGTGAGTTAGTTTCCTCCTGGGGAGCGTAACAGGGAAATACTGGATGCCGGCTCGACTGCCGTGCCCCATGACGCAGCCCTCTGCAGCCAAAGCTTCATATCAGTGATGACAACCTGTTAGATGAGACCTGAGGATGTGCTCTGTTTGATTCCACTGTGGCCTGACTGACCTTGACACTCCTTCACATCTCACACACACAGACACACACACACACACACACACACACACCCACACACACACACACACACACACTTAGCACATCAATGGGATCTGGAGGGCAGTTGCTTGTTATTTCTAATCCATGTGATGAAAATTTCCACCGAGCCTCACAGTGAAACCAAAGCCACCCTCATATCGTACAGACACACTGTACAAAGAACAACAACAATCCCAATTTAAACAGATGAAAAGGGTAATGAACTAGAATATTCATTTGAATCTCCTCATGAAGGCTGGGTTATACTCGATAAATCAAAGACAAGGCACAGTGTCAGGTCAAAAAGTAGTATTCTTCAGTGTATTAGCAATATAATTTAAGTAGAGAAAAGTCAATACAAGCACACTTTTACTTTTTGTGCTTAACTTAAAGTATGTTTGACACACATTTTTAAAAAGTGTACTTACTACCTAGAGGTCATTAAGTTCTACTTAAATGTATTAAAAAATTAAGATACTAATTCTGCAATACTTAAAGTGGTACTTAAGAGTACATTTACAAAGTGTACTAAAAATTACATATACTTTGAGTAGAACTTATGAACAGTGTACTTATTTTCAAGTCCTTTGTAACACACTATCACCATGCTTAATTAAAGTGTATTTTAATTTCACTTCATGTATAATCGAGTATATTTTAAGTTGCCAACACATTGGTGATATAATACAATTATACTTCAAGTGTGCTTTGAATGTTCATGAATCCTACTTTTCACAACAGTAAAGTTACTTAAACTTTGTAAAATGTGCCAATTTAGCAACTATTTACACTTCATGTATATTCAAGTGTTACTCAAGAGGCACTCGAGGACTACTTGAATACACTGAAGTATACTTGAAGGTGAAAACTATAATTTAAGTCAGATATGAGACTTATATGAGGCACTTGTGTAGACATATAATGTTGTAATTCTTACATTTCAAATCTTTGTAACTGGTTTACAGGATGTAAAATCCAGATAAATGCCATGCAGCATTTCTCCTCTTTTTCTTACCTCTATCAGGACTATCCGGCAAAAGTTCTGGATTAGAAGAGAGGAGGAAGAAGCCCGCAAACAAAAAGACTCAGTGAGACCAGTCTGACCCCCCGTAAAAACCTGATGTTACATCATTGCGTTTGAGTGACGGTTTTGACTCCTGTTTCCCGTTGCTGCCCTCTCAGACTCAGCAGTCTGTCGGTCTGAGACCTGCGGCCTGAAAGCTGCTCGTCTCCCACTGCTGCTGCTGCTGACACCATCCTGTCTCATTTGTGCTGGCATCAGTGATCAGGCCGGAGGTGCCGCCGGTGAAGACCTGGACCAGCACTTGAACACACATCAGCCTGCTTTGAGCTGAGGTTTGAGCGCAGGTGGAGACACATGTCAACGTGTGAAGTGGTGCTGAAGGGACAGCGACGCAGGGGACATCACTGTGGACACCTGTGTTACCTGCTGAGTGCACACCTGTGTCCACTTAGTTAATATTAGGCGACAGACGACTGAAACTGCTGAATAGTGAGGTCTTAAAGGGTGAACAGACTATTTTGACTTTATATCCAGCTAAAAAAAAAACTACATCAGACAGGAGAAGCAGGTATTTGTCTTGACATTTGCAATAAAACTACAAATTATACCAAGGTTTTTGCGTTGTATGCTATATAGACAGAGACCCTCTTAAACCAGCCTTATGTCCATATGAAGGGGCCTCTGCTGCACATGTGTTTATGCTTTCACTGCCTAATTAAAACCACAAACTCAGACAAACACACAAACTTATAACACTGTATGTATTTAAATCCATCTTTCTTTAAAACCTGTGAGAAACCAAATGCTACCTTTGCACCACTACAGTGCCACCTCTGGCTTTAACTCAACTCCTGCCTGACTGTCTGCTCAGGCTTCCTCACAGCGCGCGCGCACGCACGCACGCACGCACGCGCACACACACACACACACACACACACACACACACACACACACACACACACACACACACACACCACTTCAGCACCAGTTTATCCGTCTTTCTCGGTCACTTGTGCAGGGCTCCACCATGGCAGAGCGCAGGGGAAACTGGGACAAGGCAGAGGACGACCTGCCGGTTTATCTCGCCCGGCCCGGCACGGCAGACCAGGTGCCCCGGCAGAAATACGGCGGCTTGTTTTGCAGCGTCGAGGGCGCATTTGAGAGTAAAACCATAGACTTTGATGCCCTGAGCGTCGGCCAGAGGGGCTCCCGCACCCCGAGGACCGCCAAACGAGAGACCGGCCAGGAGGCGAGGAGCCCGGGGAGTGACAACAAGAGCTCGCCCGGTGTGGAAAGTCCCGCAGCGAACCGGCAAAGAGGGAAAGACTCAGGTCCGGTGGAGATCAGGACCGGCGGCGGTACAGAAGCGCTGCAGAACCTGCGAGATGAAGAGGTAACTTTTGCGTGAATGGCAGCGGACTGATGCAGCATGTGTGAATGACAGGAGCGCTTTCTACAGTGTGTGGCACTGTTTTGACTTTTCCTCTCCTCGATATTTTTAAAGAGCTGTGTTTACTGATGCAAAATATTCCTGAAGTATTATTAGACAATAAGAAGCAGCTGCATTATACAGATTCGCAGTCTTTCTGAAACTGCAGGTAAACAGCACAAATTAACTGACAAATGCCTTCACTGACACTGCATGCTGTCAAGCTGTGGGCCACACCTTAATAAACTGAATATTTGCATTCACTGCCCACAAGAAACTGATTCTCCTATAAGAGGCAGGAGTTATGTCCAGTGCATTTGGGAGCACAGTCATGGATGAGACCCTAAATTGTTGACTGGACACGTCACACCACCACCTCACTATATTGCATATTGGATTACTTTTTGAACAATATAAACTTTCCTGTAGATAATTTAACAGCACTGTAGAGTAGATACAGCACCTTAATAAGTAATTACTGAATAATGCATGTCATAGAAAGAGCATGGAACAAGTAGCAAACGGCCATGAGTCGAGCTGGAATGGATCAAATTGAATTTCTCAGCTACAAAACTGAGTTTTAAGGTATCATTGGCATTTAAACTCTTGAAGCATCCTGCAGGAAATCCAATGTATCAGGACATTAAAATGATGTAAAGCGGCCAAGGCCACAGAGGAAGGCTTGGGAGCCTCAAGCTGGCAACCATGAGGCTAAATATCATACTGAAAACAAATGCAACAAGTGTTGCCCACACATTTCTAACACATACTGACCTGCTGTCGTTGTGCGACAACTGTAGGTCCATTAATAAGCTAAAAGGCAAGTCAGAGACATAGCTGGAGAAGACAAGGCGCTGAGAGAAATCATAGTAACATGACGACCACGTCCTGGTTTATGTTTTGTTGCCACAGTGTGTGCATGCAGAGTGAAGGTGATAGTGTTTCACACAGGTTAGAAATGTAATACACTTTAACCCAGAAACGGCTGCAGACCTGCAGAATGTGTGCGGGACAGAAAAGAGTGAAAGAAATCCAATCAACCTGCTGCAGATGTAAGACGTGTGAATAACTCTATAGCAGACAGGTTGAAGCAGTTAAGCTGCAGGAATGTTGTCCTGGCTGATGACAGAAGCCTGAACATAAGGAGCCACTGTGATGTCAGTGAAGCAGCAGCGGTTCAGCCTTTAGGAGGCGCTAGAGTAAAGCCTTACTTCATGCGTTTGGTCGTGTGTGTCTGTCTGCAGCTAACCTCACACACTGCTGGACCCATCGGCCTCAGACTTTCTGTGCACATCTGTGACTGTACGCTGAAGGACCTCACTTTGTTGAGGTGATTCCCAATTTATGAAAACTTGTTGTTTGACTGCTTCGTTTTATAGCGCCGTTTACTGCCGTTTCCTCGCTTTTAACTGGCCAGTAGGGGGCACAAGTGATCAACAGCCGCTTTGTAGTTTTTTGCTCTGTTTTGTTGTTTGAAATGAGCATTTTACATCACTGGTATTTCAGAAGCTGCACATTGCTTCCCCTTCATTCCACCTCTCTGCACACCCAGCCTGCTCTGCACCCCCTGCCCTCCACCCACATGCCCCCCAGACCCCTGAGACCAGCACTGAGTGCACTCTTGTATCTTAAGTCTCTTTTTGAGAGACAGAGAGGTATTAATTCAACTCTGCAGTCACTTTGGAGACTGTAGTTTGAGGTTTGTGTGTGATAAATTGCATAAAACCAAAACGTATTTTTAATGTTTAAGGTTGTGAGACCTGCTCTGAGTTGAGCTCTGTGTTTTCAGGTGGTCGCAAGTTGTGTTCTTGGAGGCTGTTTGGGATAGCAGAGTGATTTTGTTTTCCATTATGCATGGGTTGATTATTATGGTAATTTGGTGTCTAGGCTGTTTTTAGGAGTCACACAGAGTGGTCAGCAGCAGTAGGCAGTTTAAGCAGCAGTTGCAGAGGTCTATTATCTAAACCTACGTCTCAGAGTGCTGAGCAGATTTCTGCAAAATCACATGCAGGACACACACAGAGCAGACTACTACTCACCCACTGTGACACATCAAAATGTCCTAAACGTGTCTTAATACTTCAGCGCCATGGAATGAAACATCAAAAACAGTTATTCTCTGTCACCCCCCTAAAACCAATTTCAGCATTTAGAGCTTGACATAAAAAAAACAAAAAGATTTGCCCTCAAGTCTGTTTTTTCAAGGCTTCCTGCAGAAAATGTGTTTTTCTGATTACTGATTATGGCAGTAAAGTTCAAAATAATGACGCACCTTTAATTATTTTTGCAGTTTAAAGTCTGAAAAAGCTGCCAAAATTCATACCACAGCACTTATCGTGCCACCTGCTTTGAATTATATTATTGGATTATATATGGATGGAAGAAGAAGAAGAAGAAGATGCTGATAAGATCTGCATGTGTTACCAAGCAGGCACACTAAATATTTACCACAGCCACTGTTAAGTGACACTTGCCTTTAGCAGGCGGGGAAGTTGATTCCTCTAATGTCAGACTGAGATCACTCTCTGGGCACCAAAAATGATGATTCATGTCTCTCTCTCTCTGGCTTTGGCACACAAACACACACACTTGTAATTATGGCTCAGAGAGCGAAGACAGCGTTCGACAAAGTGAGGGTGATTACTCGTTAGTCATCGCAGGGCTGACCACATATTGACACACGTACTCATACAAAGCATGAGTGGTTTTTATAAGGAGCAGGGAAGAGTTAAACATGACGGAATGATCTGATGTAATGCAATATGTCAAAGATTAGAAGAATCTCATAAAATTTAATTGTCTGCTCAGATGCATGAACGTATCATCAGCCTGACGTCAGCTCTGGCCTGAAATCAGCAGCAGCGGCAGTGATTGTGCTGTGAGCATGTGCAGAATGACACTGCATGGTGTGTATCACTTTAGAGGACATATACTCATATGCTGTATTTAAAGGTAAAGGTAATCAGGTGACACCTGTAGTTAGACGTGTAGTCTTGTAGAATGAATGAATGACAGCCGTGAGTGCAAAGCTCACTGACAAACACACTGCGTCTCCTGTGTGTACTCCATAATGAAACTCATATTTCACCAGTGAAATGCTTTTAATTTGATGCTGCAGCAACAGGAAATGTTCCGTTTGCAGTAACTTTACACAGCATTTTATCAGAGAATGTGGCCACAGACACCCAGTTCATAATATATGAATATTACAGCAGCTTCATCAGTGGGCTCGGTCACCATTGTGTTACCTCATTCGGCGATAAATAATGACTTAACAGACATTTATTTAAGTTTAAATCTTGGACAGGAGCACTTCCTGTGAGCTCATTTCTCTTCAGAAGCACTGGTGATATGAGCTTTTATGAATTTGGCAGCGAAACAGCAAAACTTCTGCACGCCCGTGGATCGACAGGCGCGTAGGAAAAGACCACAAAACAGAACAAAAGACTCCTCCATGCTGTCGTCTTCACTCGCAGTCAGAACTACTTAATAACAGCTTTTCTGTACACAGACCTTCATCAGGTTTGCAGCAGAATCTATTATGGCCAAAAAACAGGCAAAAAAGAGACACGTCAATTAGAAAAGTCCAAATTATCACTTGGAATCTGTTCAGTGTTTTTTCTGTGCGTGTCTCACTCACTGTTTCTTCTCTCTCACCGCGTAAAGTAAAAGTCTGCTGCTGTTTCTGCTGCGGTGGCAGATCTCTCATCTGTCGAGACTCAGCAGCAAGCAGAAGAGTTACCTGTTGTGAGACTAATGCCGGGGGACTGATTGAGGCCACAAAGCTCAGTTTATCTGAGAATTTCACAGTTTTGTTTGAACCGTTTGTCCTTTCTCATTCACGCCTCGGTGCTTCCTGCGCCGTTATCGATTCACAGCCTGAGAGCAGACCGCCTGGGACCGGGCTGGTGCACGCAACCTATCCAACCAATCTGAATCCTCATGTCATCCTCATAATGTATTTACTTTCTCTCTCCTGAAATCTAAATGTTAACTCTGTCCGGCCTTTTACAGCCTTTACTGCCACAGTTCATCTCATCGTGGTGTAACATTATGTCTTTCCTCTAAGCATTTGTGTACAGATGTCTTCAGTATGGCAGACAGCCAGTTTCCCCCCATGTGGCCTGATTCTGAACTGCAATATTGCACCTCCTGAGGGACCAGATGACTCAGCAGAAATCATCAGACACACACAGAGACAGGCTGTGTGCATTTTTTTTTTTTTTTTTTTGCTTTTTTGGAGACTTTTTGAGGACATCGGACTGACACCAGAGTCAGAACATGCTTGCTCCTCCTGATCTTGCCCAATCTGGATGATAGTGAGGCTTAACATGAACATTTTCATGCCACTACTGATGTCAGGCAAAGTGCCTGTTTGTCATGTCTGACCATCAGATGCACCTGTTTTACTTTAATTATAGTAATTCAGAATGTAACTGACTTTGTAATGCTGTGGTTGTCAGTCTGCCGGTTGTTGGAGCTCTTACAGGGTTATTTTATGGCCGTGTTAGAATAAATATTTGTAAGCTCGATTGATGTCGTAGTAATAGCAAACAATAATGATCATAATTAGAGATTTTATTGGTTTCCTCCTGGTTTGAGAGCTAATGAGTGCAATCAGCTGCTGTAATGGAGTGCAGGATGGGGAGTGGTCAGCCAGATGTCCAGGGGTGCTGGTTTGGGGACGACCCCCCTCTTTGTCTTTGTCCTGCAGGGTGGCGTGCAGACTGGAAAGAGCTGTCATACACATAAACAATTAAAAAAAATCATACTCACATATGCACTGACACATTTATCCATATGCACACATCGACCTACTGCATGTGAGCTCTGCATTGTGTCTTCTGTGGTTTAGGTTTAGGTTTGAGACTTCAAATATACAACCCCAATTCCCCAAAAAGTCGGGACACTGTGTAAAACATGAAAAGCCCGGATGGTACAATGAAGAGACACTGCTGAGTTGCATTATGGGAAATGTAGGATCCAGTGTTTTTGGGGCTTGACTCCTAGGAGGGAGCAGATCTCAGCCTCTGCTTCTTCAGTGTTGACCATCTTTTTTCAATCTGTCTCACAACTTTTTGGATATGCATTACCTAATAGTCAGAATAAGTCCTTGCAGATTTGTCCCATTATCCAAATTCAGTTCTTGTGCTGGTGTGTGTGTGTGTGTGTGTGTGTGTGTGTGTGTGTGTGTGTGTGTGTGTGTGTGTGTGTGCGTTTCCTTTTTCATCCAGAAAAAAGTCATAAATGAAATCTCCAAAGAATATAATTCAAACCCTTTACTGAAAAAACATCTGTGAGCATAAGCTGCACTCACCGCTGTCACCGTAGATCCTAAATTCTCTGGTGTCCTTTGGTTTGAAGGGATCACATATTAGCCATGTAGGTTAATGATAATTTAATATGATTGCTGGGTGTTAAAGTTTATCAGTTCTCTTTTCCATTCGGTGTCGCCAAGGTGCTAAGTCTGCTGCATCTTTGATGACCTGAGTCTTTTCTGCATCCTCGATCTGTCTGAGTCCTGTCTGTCTGTCAGTGTCAGCTGGTTAATGCGATCTGCAGAGGTAGCAAGCCTGCAAGCTTGATGTGTGTTGTTGATGCATTCACCAAGGCCTGGGAATGCTGAGGTAATGCCTTACTGCTTCACTGCCATGAAAGGACATGTCAGCATGCAGGCGCTGTGTCCTCCTGAAGCCAAAGGCAGGAGAAAAACAATCAGTGGTGATGGATTTCTATGAAAAAAGAAATCCGTTTTGAAAGCATGTGTATGCACAGGTCATGAATGTGGAGGGAAGCCCGGGCTGACTTTTAAATGTTTAAAAGATTAGATATTTGGAAATGTGGTGTAAATCTTTTATGATTTCGTGAGTAATCATGTGCATCAACGTAAGAAGAAGCTGATGCTGTGAAGCAAGTCATTTGAAACTCCTTGCATTGGCCTAAAAAGTAGATATTCAGCACATGATATTAATCACAGGGTTGTTGAATTTGGAAAACAAAACAGATAACATAATTATACTAAAAAGAGAGATGAGCTGTTGTCTTTTTTAAAAAAAACATTACACTTATTTTTTGAACACAGTGATGAATGAATGAATGATTTTCCAGCTAATGGTCATATTATAGACCCACACACACATACACACACACGCACAGGCACACCCTCTGTCACGTGCCTCCTCATTATGGGTGCATTAGTGCCGAGGAGGGGGAGCGGTGGAGGAAACGACTGGTGGAGTGAGGGGGGGGGGGCTCCACTTTAGGTCCAAACAAAAGAGACACATGGCTGGGTGGGGACACGCAGAGACAGTGTGTGTGTGTGTGTGTGTGCGTGTGTGTCATGGTGAGCAGACATGTGGGGTGTGTAATGTGGTGGGCAGGCTCGGTGACAGCTGCTACACCATTTTGCCCCTCCTCTGTTTTGAGAAAAACAAAACTGTTTACAGCTAATATACTTCCCTTTATAAACAGTCCATTTCATTTATTTAGCAAATTGGCCACATTAAAAAAAACCTCTATGCATTCAGTGTATGGTTAACTGAATTCAGTAGGATCGCCACAGGATTTCAGAACCTGATGTTGATCATGTGGATGACAGTAAGGAGTGTAATGACGGTGATATCTATCCTGCGGGGGGTCAGAGGGTCATGCTTTTGCTTCTTCCTATTGGCTACACTGTGCGCCACACTCTGCTCCAATCAATCAACCATTACTGCAATCCACTCTGATCAATTAACCCCCAGTGGCAGTGATACACAGACGCAGAACAGACCACACAGGGGCTGATTATAAACCAGATTCATCTGAAGCAAGACAAGCCTCTGACAGGTCAGTGAGGGATAACATGTGATTTATATGTTTAAGAAAAATGTGTGACAGCTCAGTCACGCAGACAACTGGATGCCGGCTGGAGGCCGCTCACCAGCTGCTCCACTGCGCCCTCCGGTGGAAAGATTGCGACAGCGCCGCTTTCCACTTGAGCCTATTGAGGGAGGGGCCGGCCCACAGACGCTCCTATAGCACTCTGCGAGGCACTTTACATCGCACTGACAAGAGGGGCGACCATTCCCTGAAGCTCCCATCCAGGCGAGGGCCGCTGCAGCATCCGCAAAGAGGGGAATACGATTTCCAGAGCTTGGTTTTAAAGGTGGAAACGGACGAAAAATGTCTTATCAAGGAAAAAAGAACATCCCAAAGATCACAGTGAGTAAAGGGGAGTTATTTCTGCTTCACTGGCTGTGCGAACTTTGATGCGCGCTGTTGCAAATCACTGCGTTAGTGCGTCGCCGCCGTTTCACAGCGATGGATCAGAAACGCACACAAGCGACCACCGGCACGACTCCGGGTTTGAGATTTTTTCATTTCTGTCGTCAGGCTCGACTGCAGGAAGCCGCTGGAAAAAATGCGCACCATGAAATGGCATGAGTGGCTGCCATAGTGACAGCCAGGCAGGGAGATGAGGCGTTTTCTTAAAGGTGTCCTGCATCTTTCTTTGTTGAGGGGATCCATGCGTCTGGCCAGCCGGCTCGCCCATAAAAATCACTGTAATGCTCCTGCAGGCTCTTCTGCTGTCTGCAGTGCACAGCTGTGAGTTTAGAGTGACCCGATCCAGCTTAATGATATATTTTTAATGTAGTTTGGCAGCATATCTTTCTAATATTGCGTTGATGTGCTTTATATTATAGCAATTTCCCTTGCAGTTTTACCTACATTTTGAGAAAAACATATATTTTCTTATCATTTCAATGTGATTGAAGAGATTAAAATCGCGTTTTTGTTTTTTTCATTTTTTTTTTTTTTTTTAACAAGAATGTGTTCAGCCCTTTCTCTCTGATGGAGAATATTTCGGGCCTAATTGATCACTGTGTGGGAGGCTGTTCAACAGTGATGTTACTCTCCCTCTCCTCCTTTCTTACCAGTTTGATGCACATTATTTTTAGTGGCACACTTGAAAGTGTCCTAATGATGCTACAGCCTGGTTGTATTATCCTGCAGCTATTAGTTTGCAAACAGCCGAACACAAGTGAGCAGCGTTAAAGAATTTGCCGTTCTTGTTCATCAGCTCATTATTCCCACACGAGGCCTCATTTGTATTAATATGGAGAATGAAATTTGTCCCCTGCAGCTCGCAGACAGGGGCTGCTGTTCATGTTGCAGGCTGCTGCAGAGCAGAGTGAGAGGGGAGAGGAGGAAAGGGAGAGGTGGGGGACACACACGCCCATCTGTGATGAGCTGTGATAAGCTGGCCTAGTAACGGGGCGCTCGGAGTCCTGCATCACGAGAAGGGGAAAGATTCAGACCCCTGTCAGAGCATCTCGGCTGGAGGTTGAATTCAGGGCAGGTTGGTGTTACACAGCCAGCCAGCTGGTTGCTGGTGTGTGTCACAACTGCAGAGAAACCTCTCCCACTGCCTCTCCTTCTCTCTGTATGTGTGTGTGTGTGTGTGTGTTAAATGCCTGCCTTCCAGTTTTCATTGTTGCAGCTCAGGCTGCAGTCAGGGGTGTGGGAGACACAGCCTTTGTCTCGTCTCCTCAGCTGATATTACACCAAAGGGGTGATTTTGGGGGAAGACTGGGGTAGTTTGGGCCTGTAGAGGTCTGTATTCTGAGCACAGCCTCTTGATGCCATTACTCTTAAAGTAGGACATGTCTCTGTCATATGCTGAAGTGGGCCAGAATTTTCCAGTGCATGTTTTACAGTCATTTTAGGAATGGAAATCTAAATTTTACTCACCCCCTACAGAGAGGTTTTTTTTTCTTCTTTAGCCTTCTTTTATGGTAGAATTTCGGCGTGTTAAACTTGCAAAATGCATCATAGTTATGTCAAAACACCCGTATCCACAGACAAAATCAGTTATATGAGACTGCAACAGAGACTCACTAAGATAAGATCTGTCTCCTCCCGACTTACTTTGATACAGAGGCAAGAAATTGCACTCTGGAAAAATCCGTAACATGAGTTGTGTGCAGTGTGAGGGCCTCATGATGCGCTATCTGGGCATGGAAGTTCAATTTTTCAGCAGGGAAATTGTTGTAATCCTCACAAACAAGCTCCACCCAGTTATAGCCAACATGTTAACTGCGCTGACATTCAGCTTCCACCACAGTACAAAATGTCTCGTTGGTGTTCTTGGCCAAAAGCAGAGATAAGGTGGCTTCACACCGCGTCACTTCACATGTGGCTGATTTATTGGCTTTCAGACATGATGCAATAGAGCACAGTTTTCACACTGCACCACCACTTTCATCAGCATTTGCTCTCAACACATCATGTTAGTCCAGTCTTTTATTCCAACAGAAGGTTAACTTGTTGATTTGGCGACACCTGTGGTTGCTTTTGGTAATGGCAAGTGAAAATACAAGACGTAGCATTCTGTTCAAAATGATGCCTGTTTCAACCACTGGGGGGCAGTAAAAACGCTGTGAGCGGCAGAATAACGCACGTATTGGTTTACACTGCCCTCCCTGGAAGAACAGCGGCATCACTCTTCACGTCCAGGTGACACAGCTCTTTGGCGACTGTAATAGTTATGATGGGAGCAAATGAGGAAGTCAGGTGACGTTACGATAGAGCTGCAGCGTCCGCAAAGGGAGGAGGTCAGAGTGGAAGATGCGTCAGCAAAATATTGGATTTAAAAAAAAGAGGAGCAACGTTTGTTTCCTGTTGTCTCGTAACTTAAGATAAGAAGTGTTCATGACCAAAGTCTTGATCGTTCCCAAGCCAAGATGTTCTGCCACATGGGGCTGAGTGCTAGCAGATAACCAAATGCGACACGAGTAGTAGTAAGTCTGCCGTATTTCTGGCCCAATAAGACATCAGACAAATAAGTCTGCATAAAGATAGTCGAATTGCATTCTCAGAAATTTAGCGCCATCGTCTGAGATGGCTTAGACGCGACTACAGATCACCCACAGAGTGGATCCTCAAAGTCCCTCTAAAATGGACACGACCTGGAGAAAGGAAACAATGCCGACCAAAGACCACCTGGAGAAAAACAGTTGAGCAGCTGGAGATGGTCCCTCATGGGGCGAGGCACGACTATCTGCTAAACACCGTCAAAGGTGGAGGAACATTAGCGATGCCCTACGCCCCACAGAGGGCGGAGAGCGTGAGCAAGTCGAGGTGTTTTGGAGGGTGTCATCCTGCTGTAGAGGACATGGTTGTTTAATTTGGTGAGCTCTTTAGAAATGATACATCAACCACTGGGGGCAGCAAACAGGCCTTGAGCGGCTACAACAGAAAAACTTCTGTTTATAGTGTCGCCAAACAACCTGAGAGGATCGTCACATTGTTTTAGTGAAGAGGACTAAAGAAGGAAGTCAACAATGTCAGAAGGAAGACTCAACTTATAACTGAATTACAAGAGGAATGACTGTTGTTCTCCTGTTTCACATCCAGTACGTGCACTGATCATTTCCTTTGCGCATCAATGCACAATTCGAATGCTGAACAGGAAAGCAGACTCAGTGAGTAACAGTGAAAACTGATTAGAGAAGCAATAATTAATCAGAAATTGGGTTTGACATCATGAACATTAAGTCGAACAGATTAGAAGCTTGATTCTGCAATCGTGAAGGCAGAAGCACTGTGAAGGTGTGGCCTCAGTCAGAGCCGAAGATGCTTCGGGTCCGTCAAAGGACAGCAGCTGTAGTTTCTTTAACACCACACCATGTGAAACAATGAGAGTCCACACTCACTTAATATGTAGTGTAAAGTTACAGTTTGAGCAGCCATCCCAGAGTGGTATCAGCTCTAAGCGCACAATTAACTCGGCAGTAAGCTCTGATATATAAAGGCACATACTGCCACACAGCGACCTCATACCTGCTCACAGCCCTCCTCCCCTCCCAGACTTTCCTTCTGTATTTCCAAGCCTTGCCGCTCTATTCCAGCTGCTTCCTCACGCCTGCTCACTGCCAGAGTGGCTCTGTCAGATTTCTAGGTGTGGCTCTTCCCTTCCCTCGTACCCACTCACAGCAGCCTCAGTGTTGTTCCAGGCTGGTGCATGTCATCAATAATCCCCTCCAGCTGGAACGGGCGTCCGCGGGCACGGAGCCGGGCCGGGAAATGAAACCCGCTCCCCTTGTTGCCGCGCCACAAAGCAGTGGGCACAAGCGGGCTCGAGCGCAAACCAAATACCCCGCGGCCACCCAGACGTTGCGAGTCACCATGGCGACCAGCGGGAAAATACAAGCCCTGTTTGGTTTGTCGTGCGGGGATGTGATTGGACGCACGCTTGGATTCAGGCACACACAAACAGACACTTCTCAGACTTCTTGACTGAGGGTTTGTAATTCAACCTGTCTGACACGACTCCCGCCCATCACAGGATCAACATTCCAGACGAGCGGGTTTCTCTTTGACCGTGGCTGGCAGGACCCGCCACTGTTAATTTAGATTGATAAGTCTCATTGTTTTCACTTTTCCAGAATGCGGGGAAAAAAATCCTGCGCAGTTTTGGGTAAAGAGTAAATATTTTTGCTCGCTAGGCAACAGGGCTGCAGCAGAGGCCCCGGTGCACATTCAGGATGACTTCCCTCTTCCACTGGTTCCCTGCCTGCCTCCCCGCCTGCTCCCTCCACCCACACACGGGTCTCCTCTAATGTCCTCTCAGCCCCTTTGGCCTGTTTGGTAGCCGTGGACTTTTCCAGGCTCATTCCCACTTATTAAGCACTGTGGAGTGGCTATTAGCAATTTGCATCCCGGTTTATGAGCTGCTCTCTCTCCAGTCTGCTGGAAGTGGAAAAAAGTTGTCAGTGCATATCAGCGTAGTAGTACAAGAACAACATCCTGCCGTCTATTTTTGATTACTGCTGGCTTGTGTAACAGAAAATGACAGTTTCCTGTGCAGCTAGAAGCACTTTATTTTTGGTGCTTTGTGTGACGAGATTTTTTTTTTTTTTTTTTTTTTTTCCACCTGAACTTTACTTTTTGTTGCCAGACATTTACTGTAACAGATGAGCTTGTCAGCACAAGAGGGAAGATGCATTGGAGGAAGGTAGAAAGAGCTTAATGACTATTTTTCCAGTGACTTCAAATATTTAAAATGCATCAGAAGAGTAAAGCAGCTGGAGGCACGCCGTCTCCGAAACCGTGCAGATTTATAACATGCATTTGATCAGCTTATATTCATGACAGCATACATTTGTCTGAACTTGAAACAGACCTTTAGTGAGCGTTTGTGGTTGTGATGTTTGCATTAAAGCTAATCCTCCTTCATATTCATGATTGAGTACAAGCAATAAACAACATAAAAGTGACACCAGAGGTCTTTCAGATAAGAATAACAATGATAAAGATGGGATGGGGGGTGTTGTAACCCAGCCCACTTGCAGCTGTATTGCGATGGCGGTTGATTAATTACTTAATTTTAGACATATTGATGTATCTGCATGCATGTATTTGTTTAAAGGTTTCAATGTCTACCTCTGTTTTCCCTTCAGGATGATTCATATGAATGTGCTCTCTCATATACCTTCACTCACATTCTTTTAGCATTATAACTCCCCAACCTAAAGAGAAAAAAAAGCTAATCCTCCTCCAACTGTCCTCATTTGTCGACTCTCAGACAGCTGAGACTTACAGTAGTAAAACACCAAATCCTCGACCGTTTAACCAGAGCCAGAGGAATGAGAGTAGGTCACAGTCACGCACACACACCAGCAAGTTCACATGTGGACGTTTAAGAAATATTTATGATGGTCGGAGCCTTAAAAATCTCTGCTAGCAGTTGTTCTCTGTGCACTGTTTTCCCAAAAAAATCAAACACTCGTCATCACATTATTATTTATTATCCATAAAACGTGTTTCTTTTTCATGTTTCCACCATTCAGGGTTCAGAGCAGCTGAAAGATTTTCTGATTCCTTCTCTGTATCTTTAGTAAAACATCATTTAAACTTTTAAATTGCATATTTTATGCAGATTTATTGGATGCGTAGGTTGTCTTGTTGTAGTGTTTCAGTGCTGCACAAACAGTTCAGCGGTCAGATTCGTGCTAACGCAACAATCCACTTCATTATTTCCAGTGAATGCTGCGCGCAGCTCATCCACTGAGATTATTTTTCTCTTCCAAAAAACTGGACGCTGTAACAGTGACGTGATTGACAAACGAGGACATGGTCGGTGACCCTGGGAGGTCAGAGCAAATCAGGATCATCGGTGATGTCTCGTGTTAATATTCTAACGCTGCACTGAACCAAGAATCTAAAATACAAAGCAAACATAGTTTTAAATCCACTTATTTTGACATGAACAGACTATAAGCTTAACATAAACGAAACAAATTACTGCTCCTTTTGGCGTTCATGTCAGCAGGATGTTTGAAATCGAAGAATGCAACATAATGGACAAGCTGCATACAACCTTGACTCCAAAGACGTTGGGACGTTGTGTAAAACATAATAAAAACGCTATCGTTTGCAAATACTGACGACTGCTTTCCGAAGTGTTCCTGAGCCCATGAAGCAATATCCTTCATACAATCATGTGTTCACAAAGTGGTGAACCTCGCTCCATCCTCGCTTGTGAGCAACTGAGCCTTTCCAGGACGCCCCTTTCAAAGCCAATGGTGATGCTCTCACCTGTTACCAATGAACCTGTTTACCTGTGGAATGATCCAAACAGGTGTCTTTGGAGGATTCCTCAACTCTCCCAATCTTCAGTTGCTCCTTTCCCAACTTGTTTGAAACGTGTTGCTGCATCAGTTTCAGAATAAGCAGATATTTACAAAAATCAAGCTAAGCTAAAACATGAAACATGTTGCCTTTGTACTGTTTTTATTGAGTTTATGTCCAAAAGGATTATCAAGTTATCGCCTTCTGTTTTCTTCTTGTCTTACGCTGCGTCCCAGCTCTGTGAAATCAGGGTTGTAGCTCCACAAGACTTTGGGCTTTCCCGTGTTATTTAGTCATCACTCTTGTTGCTCATCAAAGCTTCGAAGTCGGTCATAAGCTTTTCATCACATGTGAGATGTTATCCTTGTCTGAACCCACCATCTTGAACCAGTAGTGGCCATCCAGCCTCATCTCAGTCTCAGGACTCTTGTGAAAACCACAACAGCCTCTGAACGCCATTAAACTGTCCTTCCCGAAGTCCGGGCAGCAGCAGAAATTCGAACAGCATTATGACTGCGGTATCCGTTCATTATGTGGATGGTGCTGTTCTGTTAATGTTGTAACAAATGGTGAGGTTTATTCCCATAACCGCATAATAGCACACATGGTTTAACTCCAGCAATGTCACTGTTAACCAGTCGCAAGGGTTTGAGTTCAGTTTCATTGGGCAGAAAATTGTTTTAATGGTAAATCGTAAAAACGTAACAAACTGAGCTGATGGGAAGACCTCCTGGTGACACGACTGGCCGGGGCGCATGCCCACAGCGTCGCCACTTACAGCAAAAACACGCTCCTTTTTTTCTGTCTTAAATAGTGAATAGGAAAAAGTGACAGAACCACGGATAGACTCTGAAACAGTAAACAGCCTTTTGGCACACAGTGACCACATAATCAGAATCAGAATCTGTGTTATTAAGTATGCAGGCGGACGAAGAATGTGTTGGCTTTCACTCCACAAATACAGCATCGAGGAAAAACAGAGCCAAATAGATGATAGAATTAAAGAGGAATAACATTAATGAAAAAGCATATGCGTAAAGTCTATTGACAGACAGCTGTGATGAGGGCTGTGCTACAGAGAAAGGAGTGAGATGTCAGACATACGTGAACGTGACGAGTGTGTTTATGAGTTTAACAGAAAAACTGATCCTATTAGTATGCTAAAAATGAGCAAAAACGGGAGCGAACGGCCGAGGCTGCCATTGGCGGCGCCATCTTGGTCTGTGGCCACGCTGAGGAACAGCATCCTGTCGCTTGCTGTATTTTCCATGAAATGTTTGAAGTCTAACATACTGCTGTGTCTGCGTAAATGACAGGAGCGCCGGCGAACGTGGCAGTCTGTTTGTCATAGTTTCCATGAAAAGGCCACAATAAATGCTGGGTCTGCGTTTCAGTTTATGAAGTGAGATTACCAAGTGTTAATGAAAGAACTCCTGTCTCAGATGATGTGTGTGTGACGGAGCTCGACAGCCCGCCCGCCCCTTTATTAAGAAATGTGTTCTGGATATTCTTTTGACACTTCTGCCGTGCTTGGTTCCATTCAAAAGATCTGTGCCATTAGATTTTATGAATGAGGATTTGAGTTGTTGACATTGAGCATTTTAACGTGGAGTTTTCCGCTCGACTGGAAGCTACTGAAGTCTGCTCCTGAGCTCGTTATGTATTTCACTGACGGGTGCACGAACTGAAGAATACCCAGATCAGCAGACCGATGGTCGCTGTGTTGTAATGGAAATGGAAAGCTATTGATTGTCAAGTGATTGTGGTCTCCTGCATGAATGGGCAGGAACTGACCAAGGGGAATGTGTGTGTGTGTGTGTGTGTGTGTGTGTTGAATGGTATTGTCCATGTTGTGGGCATATAAATCTGTTTACACAATCACATTGTTGCTTATGGAGGAAAAACACAAGTCTCCAAGAAGTGAATGTGAGTCTATGTAATGTTTCCAAAAGTGAAGCGCAACTGTGTGTGTGTGTGTGTGAGAGAGAGAGAGAGAGAGAGAGAGAGAGAGAGAGAGGGCAC
Organism: Chaetodon auriga; assembly: GCF_051107435.1. Classification (NCBI taxonomy): domain Eukaryota; kingdom Metazoa; phylum Chordata; class Actinopteri; order Chaetodontiformes; family Chaetodontidae; genus Chaetodon; species Chaetodon auriga. Next base: position 7,580,807 of record NC_135088.1, read on the forward strand.
ACCCCTCACTGCAGTCTTATAAATCAGATAAAAAATCTTCGCTCGTCTGATGCAGCTGATGAGAGCAGGTCTGTCTTTGCTGTGTTGGACTATAGTTTAAGTGCTGCAACTAGCAGGTTTTTTCATTACTGGTTACTTTTCATGAATCAATGAATCGTTCAGTCTATAAAATGACAAAAAAAATAGGAAAAAAGCTCCGAGGCTCAAAGCAGTTTCCCGTTTTTTCATGTCAAATGACTGAAACCTTTAATTGATTGTTAAAATCACTCGTTCCCAGTTGCTTCTAAACCGATTGATTGCTTCAAGTTTACTAATCCGTCGGCTGTTTTAGAGCCTCAGCAAGTTCTACGTACCGGTCAAACAGTCTCTGGTTTTAGCTTCTCAAACTTGCTGCTTTTCTTTGTCATGTATGACTGTTAGATAAGATAAGGTAAGATAAGACTTTATTGATCCCACACTGCAAGTGTTACGAAAAGCAAAATCACTGGGTCAAGAGGATCAAGATAAAAGTTAGTTAGACTCTGATTAACTGATTCGTTGAGCTAACAATTGGCGCATTAATCGATAGTGAAAGTAATTGTTAGCTGCAGCCCTAATTCCCCCAATCTAAGAGGCTGGAAGCAGGAAGTGTTGGATCGTAGGTCTTCTATTCTAAGTACTTCATAGGTTTTAAGGTTTTCTACCACATCAGACTTAGCATCATACTGCAGTATTTCCATGAAAGAGGTGAAATGACGTGATGAAGCTGTGAGTATGCGCTCCATGTTCAAGTCCAAAATGAGATTAGGAAGGAATTGTCTGTGAGCTAATGAGCGATGGTTTCAGCTCTGCGGTATGATCCATGCTGGTGCCGTGTTCCAGCCGCTGATGGCTGCGTGTTGTAATGTGTTGCTTCAGGGTGGGGTTTCTTGGGTTTCGCACTACTCCATCACCATCACACACACACACACACACACACACACACACACACACACACACACCAGCACCAAGACGCAAGAATACGCACATTACGCGTTGTTGATGAGCTCAGCGCTTGTTGAGCTCGTATCACTGGAGCCTCATACAAAACCGTATTATACTTTTTCCTTTTTTCTGACGTGTGAAGGAGAGGCTGCAGTTCATTATAGTGATGAAACACTGGGGCCACGGCCAGGGGTGTAAATCACCGCACACATGGGCCGAAAATATGGAAGCCTGTTTCTCTTAGAGGGGCGAGGAACTGAGTGTGAGCGTATCACTGAGGCTACACTTCTTCAGGGTACAACCTAAGAAAAAGCGAGTGATGTCATAAATTAGAGAGACACATTTGTTTTTCCAGACTGATGCGTAGTTCACTTTGCTTTGAAGGAGCTGTCTTCTTCACCCACACTGAAGGTAAACACTGTTCAAGACAGGCTGTAATTTCCATCTTTGATTAATTGATCTGTCAGTTAATCTGAAGTATTGCTTGTTATCTTCCCGCTTGAGAAGCTGGAACCAGCAAAAGTTTAGCTGTAAATGACTTAAATGATTAATTGATGGCCGTAACTATTGAATGAAATTGATTCATTCCATACAGATGTGCCTGCATGAATATTATAAAACATCGCTTGAGCTGCAACTAACAGCTGTACATTATTGATTAATCTGCTGAGTTCTGATTATTTCATTGATTAATCATTTGGTTTGTGAAATGCCGGAAAAAACAGTGAAAAATGTCCATCATAATTTCACTACGTGATGTCTTTGGACGTTTTCTGTCCGCTAGTTTGGAACTGAAATAGCCCAAAATCTCAAACTTGACCAATGCCTGAAAGAATGATGTGTTCATCTGTCATTTCTGGCCTTGAATGAATCCCACAGATCACCCAACCGACCGCCCTACGCCTCCCCTCCATCCATGTAGCCCTCCACCCAGTCCGACAGCCAGTTGTTCGGTGAACTGGCTCTCCAACAAGCCAGTAAAACCAGAGCCCAGCCTCCCCTCCTCTCTGGTCTGTCTCCCTGCAGCCAACCAGTCGCCATGACAACGGCCTGCTAGAGTCAGACCGCGGTGCAGCAGCAGATTTGATGTCTGACTGTGGCGTCATGGCAACGCCCAAATCAGACCACATGACTGGATGTGAAGTTGAAGGGTTCCTCCGACGTGACGGTGTCGTTTGATTTTAGCGCCCCAAAGTGGGACGTGCACGATCTTTTTCTCATGCGGATTAAAAACATCCCACCTCAAATGATCAATAATCAATATTTGGTCTTTTGGATAAATGGATAATGCTGGGAAAAAAAACATCCAGAGCTGGGATTGTTGCAAAACAAAATCTGGATGACCGCAGTTAAGATGTTAATCCGTGATCAGGCCTTAAAAGCAGCTTCAGCTCTGCTTCCAGCAGCAAACCGTCGTCCTCCCAGATGTACCGCCGTGACCGGTCCAGGTCATTTCACAGAGAAAGCTGCTCCGTCGGCCTTCACGAGTGCCTTCTAGCTGCTGATTTTGTAAAACGTGTGATCAGACTGGCACTCCCAGATCTAGCCAGTCAATCTTTGTACCAGTCAGTGTTATGGTTGCAAGCTGGAAGGCACATGGCGTGACGATGTTGACGCCAATTATGATCACAAGCATCACTTTGTGCTCCAGTAATCTTATATTAACAACTGTATTAATCATATTTGAAAGGGCACACTGACCGCAGAGCAGAGAAGCAATAGAGAAAAGCAGCAGACACACCCTTTGTAGCCTCGATGCAGGAAGCACTTACGTCTTTGAAGATTCTTGCTGAGGGCTACATGAACACACAAACATCCTGACATTTGATGTGGACCGTGATGAAATCCATCCCATTCCATTATTTATCCTTTGGAGGGTTGTCGGGGGCCGGAGCCAATCCCAGCATAGCGTGAGAGGTGGGGTGCCAGTTCATCAGAGGGCTGACTCTTAGACAACAACCATTAATGCTCACACAAATCAGCATTTAACCTGCGTGTAGTTGGACTGTGGGAGGAAGGCGGAGCACCCGGAGGAGCCCCGCGCAGAAAGGCCTCGATGCTAACCACAGCGCCACCTTAATGCCCCAAATTCATAACATTTCTAATTTTAACATGCACTGTGGAACTTTTGTCTCCCCCTGCTGGCAGTGAGTGTGACTACACGAACACTGTCAGCGTGCTTATAGGCTCCACCATGCTACTAGCTGCTGTCGCCCGCTCCGTCGCTTCAGTTGCTCAGCTCTGACAAACCAGTCATCACTGGTTGATCACTACTGCCACGAAGAAAGTCACCACAGACACCAGGTTTAAAAACTCCAGTATACTGACACACAGAGAGATTTACCTGGCAGCTTAATTAGCATTGCGTCAGTTCGTTTGGCAAGGACTTGAATGCAATTGACATTCATTTATATGGAGAAGTCCCGCACTGAAGGTTTGAGATGACCATTAAAAATGACCTTACTGCTTTAGTTGTGGGACAGTACTTGATTGGCTGCTTTATATGACGACTCAGTCAACAAGGTTATCAAGAAAATGTCAATACAAACGCGTTGCTTGCTTGCAGGCGGAATCAAAACCACATTTCTGCACAAGACCGCAGACAGAGCTGAGCAGACAGACCCGGAGGGTGGTCCACAGCTAAACTGTATGCGGTGTGTATACATGGAACAAGACGGACAAACATGTCCCGTCTCTTCCTAGCCAGGAGTGAAGGAATGAATGAAGCATTGTTCATGTCCTCTGGGTGGAAAAAGGATGTAATCTAGAGAAACAGAAAAAACGCTGACCACCTCTAAATATAGAACAGGAGTGATCCAATTAAGCTTTTCTTGACAATGTTTCAAGCCAAACTGGGCCTTTGTTGGAATGAAATTGCAGTGAATCATCTCTATCCTCCTCTCCCCTTTCGTCCGCAGAGCGACAGGCTTCTGATCAAAGGCGGGAGGATCGTGAACGATGACCAGTCCTTCCATGCCGACATCTACATGGAGGATGGCCTCATTAAGTAAGTCCTCGGCTGTCCTCCTTTCTGCTCTGCTTTTATTCACTCCCGTTCGCTTTCATCTCTCCACTCCAACTCTGGCTCATCATCCATTTGCTGACGTGTGCAAAATGTTAAGTCAGACATCTTGATCATTCCACCAGATTGGACGTCCAGGTGACTTGTTCAAGAAAGGGAAGTTCTGGTTCATTATGACTTGAGATGCTGGACATCTGCGTGAATGACATCAATGGAAGCACCAGCCTACAGCTTTCCAAAAACATCATTGTAACAGAGATAATTTCAGTCGAGTGAACACAGAAAGTCGTCCCCTGGAAATCATTACTCTATATAGTCCTTAACAAAGGTGGTTTGTCAGAATTGGACAAGAGGATGGGAATAACTCCGTTCATAATGATCTAAAATGTTCCCTTTAACAGTCGTTTCATCATTGAAGTGTTTGATTCTGATTGGAAATTGTAGCTAAAGGCGAGGTGACAGGTTAAACAAAGCTTGACCTTGAGACAGGTGACACTGGCTGCATTGCTCTCAGCGACACAAACTTTAAGTCGAGTGCAAATATCGCTATTATTGTCTACATGAACCCAAACTAAATATAGCAGTCTAATTAACTCTCCCTGCAGAATGAGTGATATGGAAACTTCAGAGATTACATGCATGAGAACAGGCTGCTCGATCAGGCACACCGGGTCCTGCTGGCTGACCTGAACCAAAAACCTTGTTCCTATGGTCTCCGTTCGTGGTCTTTGGGTGAAAGACAAGGTCATAACAGCTAGTCCGGACCCCAATTTTATGTGCTAGTATGAGCACGTCCCCGCCCCAGAAGACAAGGTAGTTTGAATCAGCCTCTCATCTCTTTCCCCCGTTCTGCTCCCACTTGATTTTTCCATTTATAGGCCCTTTGTCCCCCCCAAGTCCCTCAGTGAGGCAGCTCAGACAGAGGCACCCACAGAAAGTCTGGTGTTGCATAATAAACACCCAGATGCCTGCTGGACCATGGGGCTTTGAAAGAAGTGGCATTGCACAGCACAAGTAGTAAAAAAAACCCAATCATGACAACATCATCTCCCCCCTCAACAGGCAGATCGGCGACAACCTGATCGTGCCCGGTGGGGTGAAGACCATCGAGGCCAACGGGAAGATGGTGATCCCCGGCGGCATTGACATCCACACCCACTTCCAGATGCCGTACCGTGGAACCACAACCGTGGACGACTTCACCCAGGGATCAAAGGCCGCTCTCGCCGGCGGCACGACCATGATCGGTAAGGGCTGTAGGAAAGGTCATCCCCGCAGTGAAGCCGAGTTTCAGACTAAAGCTGAAAAGAGGGGCAGAAAGGGAGGGGAAGGAGGGCTGAGGCCCCAACAGAGCACAAGAGGAAGGGATGGGAAGCGGTTTTTGTCTGTTTTTGGGCAGCTCTCCAAAAGAGGACCATACAAAAGACTGAATCCAAGGGGGTGGGATCAGGAAGGGGGGCACAGAGCAAAAACACTGCTCCCACGGAAATTCAACACCAGTGTCTGTCTGCATGCTCGTCTGGTACAGTGTGGGTTTATGTGTGCGCTTCATGTAGCTGAGAGACGCTATCACAGCCAACAGCTGGTAGGCACCACAGTCTCATTAATGCCATTAACTTCTTTTGAGCTGGCTGCTGCTCTGCTGCCAGTGTGGCTCTGCCTTTAAACAGATACACTCACTAACAGCCGTGCTACTGTAGCTCTATTCATGGGCCCCATTCATCCAGGGATTATAATCTAGTGTCTGCTGTGTGGGGGGAGAAAGTGAAAACCAGCATTGTGGTTTGTATCTGTGTGTATTGTACACTGTAAACGTCCGTCTCTGCTCACAGATGATGTTGTGTTTGTGCGACGGTGAACAAACAAGCGATTCAGATGGTTGACAGAGACAACAACAGCGTTTTAGCCATTTCCAGCTCTATCCTATTAACATGCAAAGACCAGATAAGAAGATTAGGTCATCCTTAATGAGATAAAGAGGCAGGTCAGGTGGTGAACCAGCAGGCGGCCTTATTGTATTGGAGCTGAGTAAGATGGAGCGGGATATTCTGCGTGTGGTGATACTGTTGTGTACAATGAGGATTTACTGTCCATGAATAATTTCAATGAGAAAAGGCGCAAAAGATGTTCCCAAAGTGAATATTCACCTCAGGGCCATGCTTAAAGGCGAACATGTACTCTGTCTGTGAAAAAGCACAGTAGATCATGCAAATGTAGACATCAGCAACCAAGACCTTTAATAATGACCCCACTGAAGTTAAATCCCCACCAGTCAGTTAGAACTGAAGAATAACCCTAACCCCAACCCAGCCATGGACGCTTTACAGTATGTCGCATGCCACTGCAGTCACCTTGCGGCACCACTGAGTACATTTTTAGAATGAACTCATGAAAAATTGATTGTGGTTGCATAACCAAAATCAAAAGTCTGGAAATACCCCCAGTTGAAGTGGCCCCTAAATTTATCAAGGACACCCACACCCTGACAAAGACACTCAAAATGTAATGTGACATCTGACAAGGTTGGTCCCCACTGGCTGAGCACTGCAGGAACAGACAGCTGATTACGCAAGATAAACGACGCAGGGAGAAAGTGGAAACACCAGCAGACAAATCCTGACATCTCCCCGTCTTCATCTCCTGGACTCCCCAACCCCACCCCACCCCTCTCCATCACTGCTCTGTGACCTTTTCTCCCTGAAAACCTCTCCTCCTTTCACCCTCCCCTCATCCCTCTGTCCTCTCTCCTCCACCGTCCATCTCCTCCAGTGGACCATGTGATCCCAGAGCCCGGAAGCAGCCTGATGGAGACCTACGACCAGTGGAGGCAGTGGGCCGATGAGAAGGCGTGCTGCGACTATTCCCTCCACGTGGATATCACCCACTGGAACGACAGCATAAAGCAGGAGGTGGATACCCTCATCAAGGAGAAAGGTAGTCTGTGGTGGTGTAACGTAACCTCTACCCAAAGAAGTGATTGTGTGCAGTTTTTCACTACTGGTTATTAGTTCATTTCTATATCCACCTTTGACCTTTTTAGGGAGCTTTTAGTAGCGTTTTTCCCATTCTTCATTTTGCATTCCTTTGTTACAGGTGTGAACTCTTTCCAGGTCTACATGGCTTACAAGGACTACTACCAGATGAGCAACAGTGAGGTACAATAACTGTAGCTTAGTCCTGTGTGTAGAAGTTAGTGTGTAATCACTTGAAAATAAGAATGATTGTGTTTTCGTTAGCTTAGAATGAGCTCTTTATATCTGCAGAGGGAGCGGGTCTGCCGCCGTGTTGCTAGAGTAGCCTAGAAGGGACAAACCAAACACTAGCTCTAGAGGGCACCTTTTGCATATTTGGTGAGTTTTGTGGTCACCGCAGCTTCTTCTACACACTTGGAAAGGGAGGGGTGAGGGGAGGGGAGGGGAGGTATATTCAGTTGGTCGCAATCTGCAAGCTCAACACTAGATCCCACTAAATCGTCCTTCAAAGATTCGGTTCGGTCTGTATGAAAACGTGCATGCCATATGTGCATTAAAACAGCTTTTGCTCACTGAAACTTGTCTTTCTTTCCACACTGGCGTTGAAGCAACAGGAGACAAAATCCACAGTTCTTCACCTGTGAATAAATGCACAAGCCAATATGAGGCTTCTGCAGTCTGACTCTCGCTGCAGCTCAGCAAGGAAACTGTGTCAGTGGAGATGTTTGTACTAAAAAGAAAGATTTCCACTTGAGTTTTGCTGCGTCAGACTACTGAAGCCCAAATATTAGCTTTGCACAGAACGAGGAAGGTGGCTTTTGTGCCTCATCGCTTCACGCTGGAACTGTGTTAAAAAGAGAACTCTTCTTCACGGCCAGTACGAACAGGATGAATGATTAAACTCTTTCATTGAACTTTTTTTTAGACGTGCTTTAAAAGCGTGAACCTGTCCTTTGACAGTGTAAACACGGACATAACGTTCATGTGCAGTTGTGTGGGTAAGGTTAGGGTCAGGGTTAGACTCAGCAGTGATCCCGGTCATGTGGTGGTATGATCCTGAATTCGCTCAGTGTGTAATTCAAATATCATGATCTCATTTAAGTAATGAAGTCAGATCAGTTGCAATCAATTTAATTAATCATTGCTGACTTGTTGAAAAGCTGATAAATCGAGAAGCATGAAAACATAGCAATGGCCTGGTTCTCAGGCACAGTGCCTTAAAAAGTGACTAAATCAGGGTGTTCAATATAATACACAAGATTTACAACTTCATGCAAAGCTTTGGAAACTCAATCTTTTTCTCTCCCTTGAAGTACCGTGTCCTTATGTAGCTTGTTGCCTGTGATGTGCAGTGTGAGTTCATATTGTAAATCTAGCCGGTAAAAGTCGGAAAACAAACGTCCAGGCAGTGTGAGGCAGGACTCTTCGTGTTTCTCATGCAGCCGTAGATAATTCGGAGAAGCACATGAGGCAACTGAAATAGTCCAGCCTGAAAAACTGATGTCATGCAGCTCACTAAGGAACTGTGGCGCAGCAACATAACAAGAACTGCAGCACGTCCCACATGAGTTTAACCATTTCTGGAGACCACACACAGTAATTGCAGCGTGTCATTGTGGACATCCTGTAAATTGTGGGCTTCTTTCAAACTGTGGCTTTAGGGTGACCCCTCGAATAAAAACGAGCGTCTGATTCTTGTGTAAACAGCCGGGCGGGGATTTTAAATATAAAAGCAGCGCCGCTGTAATTTCTTTGTCGTCCTCCTCCAGCTCTATGAGGTCTTCACCTTCTTGGCAGAGCGGGGAGGCATCGCTCAGGTCCACGCTGAGAACGGCGAGATCATCGCTGAGGTAAGAATAAAGATAAATAAACTGTCTGTTTCAGCCCTTGGACATTTCTTCTTCTCCGTTCTTCCCCTGTTTCATATTCTTTACTACCAAAGTACTTGTCTCGTGTCCAGCTCTGTGTTCTGTCTTAGTTTAGCGTGATTTATTCCAGTTTAGTTCGCTTCAGTGCACCTTTCTAGTCGAGCCTTATCACGGTGCATCTCCCCTACCTGCAGACTAAACACACCGTCACTGATGAGGGAGAATGTGTAACCTGGAGGACAGTAATGTGTGGGTGTAGTATACACAGGCCTGCTCTTCACTCTGGACAAATGAAAATGAATGAACCCTAATAGTTGGTGGATTGAGAGGGGTAGGCATTAGTCAGAGCTCCAGACTGGGCCTGGGTTCTGTCACTGTGTGCACATGTGTGTGTATTGGATATGATTCATTGCAAAGCCCAGCTCTCCTATCCAGTCTTAAACTCTGAGGGAGTCTGATTTCCATCAGTTTCGAGAGCAAAAACGTCTGAACCCCCAGATTATGTCATGACCTGGCTTCACTTTAGATCTCCAGAGATAGAGAGGCCTTGTTTAGACCTGTGCGTGATGAATGTTGTTAGTGTTGTAACCACGTTACACCCACCATGGATCAAAGCTGAAACCGCTGCCAGTGCCTGAAGCTGCACTTCCTCTTACGGCCACATGAGGAAACCTGACTTTAACTTCCTGTCAAAGTTTACGACTCAATAGTGAATTTGTGTGTCTTGAGAAACATTTTTCCATCAAGAATATATTAAATGAAATTCCAGTATTTTCAGCCTGGGTTGCAAGTTTTCACTAACTTAACCAAAGCTTTCCAAATCAACACTTGTTTTGCAGGTGCAGATGAAGTAGACCTCTATGACGTTAGCTACAATAGCTAACCCAGGGAGCTAATTTCTGTGCTAAGGCTGGTCAGACTCGAGATAAGTGTTTGAAATGATTCATCACAGCTGAAGTGTATTTGGAAAGCTTTAGGAGGCTTGCTCTGCTTGGCCTGATATGCATAGCTTATGGAAAAGTTAGCATGACCCAACGTCAAAACAGTTGAATAATAGCATCCAAGTGTCTCCATGCAGGCGTCACCTGTGAGACAAACATGCAGCCAGATGTTTCGGGAGGTAGGTCTACGTGTATACAAAGGCCCTGGTGGATTCCCACGGTCCTCCATGTGTGGCCTGACCCAGATGACAGACCTGTTGCTCATACCCTTCACACAAAGACACAGAAACAGAATATCGTTTTGGAGTGTGACCAAAACTTTACATCAGCCCGAGCACTCACACCAGCGACGTAAAAAAACTCTCCTGCGTGTATCTATGAGCTAAGCGGCTAACAACCTACTTTTGGCGTGTTTGTTGAACAGGAGCAGGCCCGCATGCTGCAGATGGGTATCACTGGACCAGAGGGACACGTGCTCAGCAGGCCGGAAGAGGTAGTACATTTGTTTTGACACATATTCTTTGTTTTTAGTGAGATAATACGTGTTGTAATGTGTTTTTTCTGATGATCTTCTTTGGTGTGCTGCCAGTTTTAAAAGAAACACACACAGCAGTGCACACATGGTCACACACACACACTCACATCGTCCACAGTGACGTTGTTGGAGCGGTCGTCACACACACATTGCTCTTGTTACACACATGTGGTTTCAGACATATTAGAGGCGTTGGGTGAAAATTCTCCGGTTCCCTCAACTGTTGCTGCTAATGTTTCTTCAACAAACAGCAAAATGAAAGCCATGCTCTTTTATCTTGACTGGAATTTTCCACTCTGTGGTGCAGTGGAGTGAAGCTGTCCCACCAGCCTCACAGTGTCACGTCGTGAAGTGGAGTCTTAAGACTCATCGCTGCATAATTTAATTGTCCGGACGCCGAGTTGGAATAGTGTTTTACCAGAGTCTGGTGTCCTGTTTGGTTTTAATCCATTTGTTATTGGTCCCAGGTTGAGCTTGCGGACGAGAACACAGTGATCAGCTGAAGTGTTTGCGTCACCTTGCAACCTAGAAAACACATGCAGGAGGCCGTCGTCCCATCTGGTTTCCCATCTTGGCTTCTTTTCTTGACCATTTTGGATTGAAAGTTGTTCTTGCTCACTGGATTTCACAAACTTGGAAATACAGAAACATATATTTTAGGAATCTGAGGATCACAATAAAATGCCAGGTGCTCTCTGATGTGGAACAGGCCTCCAAAATGTGTCCAGAGATGTTTGTTTAAAAGCAGGTTATTGACTTTCCTCTCCAGATTATGTTGAAATTACAAGCTTCCTCTCGTCATTTGGTGAACCAGTTTACTAATACAGCTCCAAAAATACGTAATGCACTGCGGTTAAGATACTTGAAGTTTATTTGAGAAAATCCTAATGGGAAAAACATTTCCACGCCAACCACAATGTCCTGTCCCTTCTGTAGCTGGAGGCAGAGGCGGTGTTTCGTGCCATCACCATCGCCAGCCAAACCAACTGTCCTCTCTATGTGACCCGGGTCATGAGCAAGAGTGCAGCTGACATCATCTCACAGGCCCGGAAAAAAGGTAAAGATCAGTGTTTGGACTTCACTTTGCGATGCCTGCACACCTGCAGACCAGGTCCATGATGGTGTGATGTACACTCCCACAGCAGTCACAGGTTTTTACTGTTTATGATGGCGTTCTGTTTCCTGGTTTCTGTTCATTATCTCTGGAACACCCGCACGCGCATCTTATCTCTGACAGTAAAGCTCTTCGCTCAGATGCTGCGTCTTGCTTGAGATTTATCTAATTTGTGAGTTTCATCTCTGGGCATTAAACACTTTATTCTGCAGCGCTTTTAGTTCATTGTGTATCCAAGTGGAGTAGTAGAAGAGTAAAATAACACATGTTCCTCACTAGAATAAGACAAAACATGATGTTGATTCCATCTTCTAATCGTGTTTACAACTTTTACATGTTTTTCTCATTTAGCCTAATTGTTGTGAATTCTTGGTCCTCAAACCAGTACAAACAAACAAGAGACTTCCCTTTAAAACAATGTAGTCGTTATTACTTTGCTGCCCACTTTTCCGCTGTTTTTCGCTCTGTTGGTATTTTCCTTCTGCTCGTTGGTTGCCATCCTTCTGTCTGGCGGCTGAGGCACGTGGAACGCACATCCCGCTATCACTGCACCTCTTATAAGATGATTTTACCGTTTTTGCTGAAGCAGCTGATGTACACGGACTTTGGCTCTGCCTGACATCATGAAAAAAAAGATGTTATTCTTAGAGGAGTTCTCAGCTTTGTCATTCGGGATGGTTCAGCTGTCACACAGATCATTCCTCGCAGACCCAGGAAAGAGTGGAGGTGAGCCGAGGGGCTGGCTGGCTCTGATGGACTGTGAAATATACAGTTTTTGAGAATGGGACTTGGAGCACGGGAGAAACCAGGAGAATGTGTGCTTGGATGTCTTTGGTGACCTCAAAAGGACGACTTCTTGCGGTCGTGCACACTTTTTCGGGACCTCAGCGGGCTTGACACCTTTCTTTGGATCTACTCCCAAGATGTAACATTTAAAGCAGGAAGGCCATCAAACAGCGAGGTGTGAGAGCAAAGCACCATGAAGAAGAGGAGACAAGTGCTAGTGACAGGAATCAAACCCCGGCTCGTCATGCACAGAGGAGCAAGCTCAGCTACAACCCAGCCAAAGCGAAATGCGTACATTGCCAAGGGTGATGTTTGGCCTCGCAGAGATTAGGCGTGGCTCCTCTCATGCAAACACTCAGATGAATTACCAGAGCTTTTAGTGAGATTATACTGCTGACGAATTAATCAGGCTTGATTGATGCAACTTTTTGGCAATGCCAAGAATCACTAAAATAAATCAGTTTGATACGCTGTCATTGGATACTTTGACAGATTTTTACCATCGTTTCTTTCCCAGGAAATGTTGTGTTTGGGGAGCCAATCACGGCCAGCCTGGGGACTGACGGGACGCATTACTGGAGCAAGAACTGGGCCAAGGCGGCTTCTTTTGTAACATCACCTCCTCTCAGCCCGGATCCCACCACTCCAGACTATCTGAACACGCTGCTGTCCAGGTAGGTATCACAGCACCTCCCTCTGGTCGACCTGCTTATCATCTCCTGCTCAGCTGGGGGGTGAAACAGCACGTTTTTATTCAGTATTTGACACGAAACTGTGTCATATATAATAAGTGTAATCTCCACAAGTAACACAGCACAAGGCAAAGTAGGGCAACGGTACATTTGAATGGCATTGTCACTCGTATTGTACTCTTGTAAATACTTGTCCAAACCGCACACTGCTTGTTAGTGAACTGCATTTAAACACTCTATGGTTGCCATATATGCTTATATAGCAGCAAATAAAGCAGAACTGATTTAATTACAATGCTTTGCTGAAGGGTTACTCCCTCATTAGCAGGCAGTTCCTCGGCCAGGCTGATATTTAGAGTTGGAACCTAAAAATCAGTGAAAAATAATGATAAAGATCCTTGAATAGAAATGTAGCTCGTCCTAAACGTACCTGACGTGCTGACAGTCTGCAGGAGCTTGACCTTCTGTGCACCTGTCGCCTGCTTGTGCAAAGATTCAGACGTTTAGTTCAATGAATGCACGGAACTGGACTTGTGTGGTTTTGAGCTGCGTATGATAAATCCTGGCGGACTTCTTCTGGCATGTGAGTTTGAGCGTCATATGGAAAGAGAAATCATTAGCAACGGTTTGCACTGGAAGAACAAACTCTGGCACGAGGCGTATTTAAATCACTCTCAGTCCTCCTTCTGATTTGTTGTACATATCCTGTTAAAGTAAATAAACATTTTAGTTTTGATTGCTTGTGTACACTGATTGTGCAGCGCTGATGTAACTCCATCTGAACTCTGTATTTTCATGTTTCTTCGTCCCCCAGTGGAGACCTGAGTGTGACTGGCAGCGCTCACTGTACCTTCAGTGTGTCCCAGAAGGCCATTGGCAAGGACGACTTCACTCAGATCCCAGAAGGTGTCAACGGAGTGGAGGAGAGGATGTCCCTCATCTGGGACAAAGCTGTGGTGAGGACTTTAGAGGAAGGAGGACAGAGTAATGGGAGAGATTTATTCATGGCCTTTATTTTCATCTTGATTCACTTGCTCTCTAACCTTTTCTCCAAAGGAAAGTCGTTATTTTTGTGAGCTTTGTTTTAAACCAGACATCATCAGTCTCTGTTCTGTGATGCTCAGTTTGAGCTGTTTGCGGCTCTTTCTCATCTCTGTGGTTTCTATTTTTATTTTCCGTATTTTCATGAGGCCGCTCTTGCTCCCTGTCTCCCTCCTTTTATCTGGCTTTCACTTTTTTTTCCTGACGTTTCTCTCCTCAGATATTCGTCTCTCTCCCTCCTCCCTCCAGCTTTATTTCACTTTCTTGTTGTCACTGTCTCTGCCTTTATCTTTTCCTCTTCTATCTGCACGTCTGTCCTTTCCTTCACCCTTGAATACAGCACACTGCCCTCATTTTTTCCCCTTCCTTCTCTCTCTCTCTCTCTCGTTATCACTGCATCAGTGTGCTGCTAACAGACGCAGAGCATGTAGGTTTATACAGCTGTGGAGTGCAGCGCTGCCTGTAAAATGTGGAGGGGCTTTTAAAAAGTTACACTGAATCTATTTCCCTCGGGAAGTTACTAAAATCCAAGCTCATACCAAACTTGAATGGAGCCAGACTTCATGCTAAGCTAAACTAATTGCTTCCTACAAGACACCAAAATGAAGTATGAAATGTAAGGAAGATGCATCGTCTGGAGCCTTTTTTGTCTGAATGTAATCCAGCTAGAGCTACAAACATCCATGTATCTAAACCATCTATATGCTTTTCTATGCGCAGTGAGAGTGAGACTTCTTTTGACAAATGCTTTCTGATCCCCGTTTTTGCTCCTTTCCCCTCACAGACCACAGGCAAGATGGACGAGAACATGTTCGTGGCGGTCACCAGCACCAACGCAGCTAAGATCCTGAACCTGTACCCTCGTAAGGGTCGGATCGCCGTGGGCTCTGATGCCGACCTGGTCATCTGGGACACAGACTCCATCCGCACCATCACTGCCAAGACACACAACTCGGTACGTGCGGCGTAGTGAAATTTTATTGCTGCACATCCTCAATCTTACTTGGCTACAATGGGTGAATGCAGAGTGATGTGCACCAACATTTTTTTAATAATGGTATTATTACAGTACATTACAGTACTTCCTGGTGACATCAACCCATTTGCTCTGTTGTGCAGAAATGAGACTGGCTGAGTAGAAGAGCTGGGGTGAAAAAGAGCAGGAGATTACAAAATGCTGTTAAAAAGGGTGATTTTGAGGGAAAGAGTAGAGCAGAATATGAGATACATCTGTGTATGTATGTGTGTGTGTGCAGGAGACATGAGATAAAGAGAGAGAGAGAGAGAGAGAGAGAGAGAGGGTGGTTAGGGAGAGAGAGCACATTTTTGAGCAGCTTCCAGAGAGCTCTCAGTTCCTCTGAACGGAAATGAAGTCTCAGTGGATGTTCGCTACTAAGACGACTCACACTGCACTCGCCACATTAGCGGCTCTCAATGTAAAGTCGAACCTCACTAAATCCACAAACCCTCAGTAATGACTGATGTAATGATTTGGAAACGTAGGGATTATTCAGATACAACAAACATTCTGCCAGTGATGCAAACATTCTCCAAAATGCCCTGTAAAGTCCAACAAGAGGGGATCAACGGGGAATCTGTGCGCCGTGTAGTCGTGAGGTATTTCCATCCTCTATATCACATTCACTTGAACGGATCCGTTTGAAATGTTTTCATGATTGGACAACCATAGCGGGTTTAAAGAATGTCATTCATTGCACAGGATTGTGTAAACACTAATATTTCAAATACTTTCATAAACCCCAGAGATCTGGAACATCTGTACACATCGCTGGTAGGAAAAACAACTCGTCTCAAACAGCTTTGGTCATGAGACATTTGATTACATGGGAAACTTCTCGCTCAACACGCAGGCTGAATCAGAAGCGGTAGTGTAACGTGGCCACCATTTGCTCCATCCGCCTCCTGTGCAACCCACTGCTTTGACTCAGACTTTGTTGCAATTTGGGGCGCCGTGGTGGCCAAAGGGGTTTAAGGTTCTGACCATGAATCGCAGCGAGAAGACTGCTCGATTTCATGTGTTAATATTTGGAAAAACCTACAGACATGCTATTGCCTGCTCGTGTTGATTTGCTTTCCCTTTTGTCCTCCAGTCCTTCGAGGTCTGTCTAGCTGTGTTGCATATGTGAGAAATAGCCCCAGTGATTCTCTTTGCTGAAGTCTAGACCATTAGTCTGAACAAGTGATTCAATAACTTTCTTTAATTACGCTTAATGTCATTCTGACAATTTTTGTCAGTTGTCATGTGTTCAGAGTTAGGTAGTGAAACAAGTGGCGACATCAGAAACATGTGAAACTGTATTACCCCATTGCAGATGTCTTTTGTCCTCCCTCTGAGGATCGAACACATGAGCCTCATTAACACACACACACACACATTCTCTCTTACTCACACACAGTTTATATTAACTGTGTGTACGGTGCAGTATACCTGGTACATGTAAATAAAAACAGAATGTAATCATCTTCAAATGAACTGTGTTTACTGACGGCGGTCTTACAAAGTGTCCCTGAGCCCATGGAGTAATATCCTTTGGACTGAGCCTTTTCAGGACGCCCCTTTCATACCCAATCATGATGCTATCACCTGTTACCAATGGACCTGTTTACCTGTGGAATGATCCAAACAGTCTTTAGTTGCTCCTATCCAAAGTCGTTTGACACGTGTTGCTGCATCACATTCAGAATAAGCAGATATTTACAAAAATCAGTGAAGTTGATGAGGTGAAACATTAAATATATTGTCTTTGTACTGTTATATTTATGTTTGACACAGCGTCCCAACTGTTCTGCAGTGCGGGTTGTACCATTACACAGACATGAGAGCATCTCAAACAGGCCACTCACAGCAGACAAAGTGTACACACAGGAAATTAAGGCTTTACCAGTGTAGCACAAATCCTGCTTATACAGAAATACATTTGTGAGGCAAGAATGTGTTTCCTGTTAGTGTATGTAGGTGGGTCTCAGGAGTGATGAAGTTCAGTTGGTAGTTTTTAATTCGCCTTGCTTTGAGGCCTGATGGTGCTTGTTTAGTCAGAGAGAAAGAGCATCGCTGTGCCTCCAAATAGAGGAGTGGAAAAAGAAAGAGAGAACTGGACTAATAATACGCCTTCTCCAAATGTGGAGTACATCCACCGAGGACCCGTGGGTTCTTACATAATGATGTCACCCTTTCATTTCCTGCTGCTCATCCTTCCAGATAAAATAAAACAGAAGACCAGAGCACGGCAGCTCCCAGTTCCAATAAATCCACCTTAATGGATGGTCTGATGGCAGGCCAAACAGGAGCGGCCCTGTTTACCAGCACACTTTGCCGGGGAATGCCTTCTCCTGCAGAGTAAATATGACTTAGACAGTGCTGTGCCTTAGTTTGTTATCAGTAAGCCCACATCTGGTCTAAATTGCTTGTTGTTGTCAACACACAAACACTTAGATGCACATAAGGATATCCTGACACATAGACAAGAAGGGGCAGCAGCACACACACTCTGACACACACTTGGCTAAGTCATGACATCATGTTTGGCACACAGCGAGTCTTAGTTATGTCCTGTTCTGGCCTGAATTTGGACGGCAGCAGAAAACAGGGCCGTGTGCAGAGGAAATAAGCAACAATGGAATGAGGGGAGGGGACCATCACAGATCACAAACATGTAGAGAAAAGAAAGCTGGCACAAGGGCAGTTGGAAGAGGATGAATTGTGCTGAAGATTGAAAAAAAGAAAAAAAAACACAAGGGATTACATAAATCAAGGGTGAAGGAGGGAAAGACGGGGCATGAAAAGCACACAGAAAGAGGGATATATGGACGAAGGAGACGGACAACTGGAAAGAGCAACGAGGTAGAGAGGAAGGGAAAGAGAGCGAGAAGTACTACAGGGGCATTACACACCAGCTGGGTGACGGCAGCTGTTTGTACATGCCGAACAGACAAGTGTAAGAAACAAGGTGATGAATGATAAAGAGTGGGCGAAAGAGACTGTGGGATTAAGAGAGAGGAGGGGAGAAAGAGAAAGAGCCTCCGCTTCCTGTCTCCTCATTCAACCTCCCACAGCTCCCCCTGTTGTTGTCTCCCGCATCCCACCATCCGTCCTTCAAGGGAAGGTTCAAGAGCAGTTTATTTTGTTGTTTGTGTTCTGTCTCGAAATCCAATTTGATTTAATTTAATTTGATTCAGTCTTCAAAATCAAAATGATGCTAAAGCCCCATGACAAATTAATTAAACCGCCCCCCCCCGTTACGTGTTACTCTGAGTGGAGTTATTTGTTCAAACCTTAAAGTTCTGTAACTGCTCATTAAAAGTCGTCCTGTTCATTTTAAACAGCGAGTCCTCCTTAAAACCTTTGGTCTGAGTCATGAGATGGATTGAAAGAGTCAGGCTCCTGTTGCAGGGCTGAACGTCATATGATGCTTTTCTCTGTACATCTGTGTGTTTTTGTGCTCAATCATTCATTCAACACAAAGGAAACTTAGTTAAAAATGGTGACAAAAAGTAAAATGATAAAGTGTACATGCATGTTGTTGTGAGAGCAGGCATGTATATGTCTCTTAATATGAATATGATGCAGATTTCCACAGCATTTGTATTATTATTATTCTTATTCTATTCTGCATCTTCTCGTGATTTACTGCCCTCCACCGTTGCATCTTTGCTGCGCAACCTCATTTCTTTTCAGGTATCTAATGATTTTATTTTTGTGCTTCAGGCTGCTGAGTACAATGTCTTTGAGGGCATGGAGCTGCGTGGAGCCCCACTCGTGGTGATTTGCCAGGGAAAGATCATCCTGGAAGATGGGAACCTGCATGTGACCTCCGGCGTGGGTCGCTTCATTCCCTGCTCTGCCTTCCCTGACTTTGCCTACAAGCGTGTGAAAGCCAGGAAGCAGGTCAGTATATGTTTTACTTCTGTCACAGCCTTCTGTTTACGCTCAACACAGCAATTATTTGGTCCAGACCGTTGTCTTTAAACATTATGTAACGCTATATCCTGTTTGAAAGGCAAACTTTAGATTGTACAGCACGAAGCTACCTACACAATTGTTAATGTAAAATGAAATTGAACTGCTGCACAGATGAAGACAAAAAAAGCCATCATCGTATCCACCGCACTGATTGTAAGTGAATTCTGGTAAATGCAGGGTCCAAAAACACCACAGCAGTGCCCACTTTGCACCAGATTTGCCTAAATTAAAACAAACATGATGGAAGAGAGAATATTTGTTGCTTTAGATGATCGCACTTATTTAAAGACACACACACGAAGACAATAAGGGAAGGTGGAGGGCAGAACTCAAGGTGTTTTGGATCATAAAGATGGAAGCTGAAACAGAAGTTTCTACGGTGGAGAGAAACGTGGGTGGAGGCAGTGAAGTGGGACGTGGGGGAGATACAGTCTGAAATCAGCCTCCAGGGTTCAGCCCCGGCACGCTGGCTGTGCTTTTACCCTGTAGAGCACAGGGTCCACGCAGTGAGGGTGGTCGACGCTTTGTCATCATGGTTTTAAAAAGGATACAGTGAGTTTGGATTTGGATAACTTTCCAGAGAGACCTCACACACACACGCAGTAAAGGGGTTACCAAAGAGTCCCAAATTGACAATTTACTGCAGTCACGCGAGACTGTTCTGATTCTAGTTTGGCAAAAGGTTTGGAAAGACAGAAACGGTCCAGGCTCAGTCTCAGCAGCAGCCGATGTGAATATTTAGACTGTGATTCCAGGATAAAACCTATAGCTACACATCACAGAACAGTGAAGAAATGACTGCAGTTCATTAGAACGATTCGCCCTGTGCTATAATGCACAATGTACAATTTTCGGTTGCACAATGGCCATTTTCACACCTAGTATGCAAGTTACCAGGCAAGGTTTGACATCTATATGAAGACCTGGCAAGTTTTCAGTATCACAATCGGCGTGCGATGCAGATGAATATCCTTCAATATGCAGGGTGTAATGAAGGCCCTGAGTTTGTTTGGAAGCTGTTGCCACAGGTTGCAGAACACACAACAACACATACATCCTGCCAGCAGCTCCCATTAGTCTGTCTTTTAAATCTTTTAAGTTCTGTCGGCAGAACTTCAGCTCATATTATTTCCATTTCTGATTACTTGACCCGCCTGATTCATGTTGTGCCGCTGCTATACACTGTTTTTAAGGGTTTTTCCACCTGCCAAGAACAAAGAACAGTTCCATAATGGACATAGTGGTAAACAAAGTCCACTAAAATTAAGTGTACCTGTAGCATTTTCACTGTTTCACATGAGCATTGTAACGGTGTTTTGTCCCTTCTGGGAATGATTTCAAGCCTTTCCCAGCTGCCAGTCTCTCTCACATCATTTTATTGATTCTAGTCAGACACAACACCTATGTACTCTTTCAAAAAATGCAAACTAATGGGAGACAGCCAAGAAATAATATGAGAAGAGAAATAGCATGAGCGTGAGCTGTGCTGCTACATTAATTGAAAAACTAGAATCCAAGTGGAAATATTCCACAAATTCCTCACAAATTGCCTCAAAATGCCTCATTAAACACTTCGATAGAAGAGGAAATCTCCTCCGAAGCGTAAAGAGTTAACAGCATTTAACCATTTAATTTACGACAATTTAAACCCATAGCAGACCCTGCTCTCTGCTCTCTCGCCGTCTTATTTATGGGCCAGAAATCTCATTGTTCAACCATTTCCTAATTTGCAGCTGGCTGGTGATGAGAAAATGGAGCTGTAGTAACAGTGCGCTGTTTATCTTGGTAGCAGTCGCTGTTATGCTTTCTTCATTCACAGATGTCTCTTTTTAACTCTTGACAGAGCGTCCAAGATTCCACTGAGTCACGTCACAGGCAGACAGACAGGCAGACAGACAGACAGGCAGGCAGACAGACAGACAGACAGACAGACAGACAGACAGGCAGACAGACAGACAGGCAGACAGACAGGCAGGCAGGCAGACAGGCAGGCAGACAGGCAGACAGACAGACAGGCAGGCAGACAGGCAGGCAGGCAGACAGACAGACAGGCAGACAATGGCTTGTTCACTAGTAGCATAAACTTTCAACTTGCTTTGAAAGTGTACACATGCTGTATGTTGTTCTTTTTCTGCTCCAGTCTGTCAAGCTTTTGCTTGCTTTTATGTCTGTGTTTGTCTTTGTGTGTAAATCTGGAACTGGTTCTTGGCAGGAAAAAGGCCCTCTGAAAAATGCACATATAATTCAGACACCAGCAGTTGCACAAACAACCATATAATGCTGAACAGGTGTGGATTTGGTGACATTAAGTCTTTTGCAAAGGCCATGATGTCTTTTTATTCTTACCCATCCTTCCTTCTTCCACCTCCTCTTATGCTTCCTTCTCTCTCCACCTCCTCCTGTTGTTTGTCCTGTAGCTGGCCGTCCTGAGGGCAGTACCCAGGGGGATGTACGACGGCCCGGTGTCTGAATTCTCCATGTCCCGCGGTGGTACCCCCTCCGCCTCGGCACGCACCTCTCCCACCAAACAGCCTGTCAGAAACCTGCACCAGTCTGGATTTAGTCTAGCAGGTAACCCTGCACCCTGCGGTGAGCCCAGCTTCTGAATACAACCCCCACCCTTCTCTCACCCAGTCCTTTGTTTCATCAGTTTCCCGTCTGTATTGATTTGTGTTGTTTGTAGACACATCATGCATGCGCATCAGTCAGTCTACCATCATTATCTCAGCCACTGCTTGATGCTGTGAAGGACAACGATCATGTGATTTTTAACACGCTGCATCATGAATGATGCATTCACAGTCCATGGCGTTAAATATGACACCTGTAGAGAAATCTAATAATCTCTCATTATCCTGTTTCAAACTTAATGATGTTCACAGTATGGCATGCAGTTGTTTGCAGTCCGTCACACTCCTTCGTAAAAGGGTTTATTCGCTGTTTATATGACAATTTCTCTGTTTATGCATGACATTAAGTTGGCAGCTTTAGCTCCCTTGAGTTGTAATGAGCCACACTGCAGAAAGCATTAAGTTCAGTTTTTGTACACAACCAGTGAAAGTTGGCTGGCTTTCTGTTTTTTGCTTTAATGTGGCTTGACATGAAGTCAACATTTCCCCAAATTAAAACTGCACAAACAGTACTTTTGACCCATACTCATGACGTGAACTGTATTCTACCTTTTTCAGACGAGTTAGCATTCAAGAAAGCAGCCCAGTGCATTTGTGCATTTCTGTGGTATGCACATTGTACGAAGCATGTGGTGGTTTCTATTATCCCGCATTCCTGCATGTATGAAATTTATTGCACTTATTTTATTCTATTTGAAGCATGCATGCAGATTTAAGAGCATCTATGAAACATATATTTTGCACCACTCAAGATCTTAATAGGTTCGTCTTCCTAACTCAGGTGATTCCTAACTCAACCTCTCCAATAAAATACCTGTCATTACCCTTTGAGGACACTGTGACCTCTAACTAACTCTTTGTAATGTCAAGCTCCAGTCGGAAATCTAGCTTTTTTTCCACAGTTGCACTTGTAAGTCACGCTGGATAAGCATACTGGCTCAAGGCCTGAACCATACAGCGTGCAAGATTTCAGTCCAGGCATCTGGACCCAGTCCATTAAGAGAGCCTATCAAATGTGAAAGATCACAACACAATGTATTCACATTCAGCATCTGTTCCACTATGCAGAGCTGCTGAATGACAGTCTGATTGTGCCCATATGTAATGTCAGCCTTGGATTATCTCAGATTTAGCAAACCTATGTGAGAAATTGTTTTTGTCAGGCCACCGAACAGTGGTACTTTGTACACGTGGTAAAATAATGAACCAGATCAGTCAGTGTTTCCGCTGTTTCATAATCAAACAGAGCGATGATAGCTGTTATTGTAGCTATTCGTTCTGTCCTCCCTGACAGTCTAAACGTGTCCATGTGTGACCTTAAATCAGTGACAGCTACCCCTTTTGACCTGAACAGAACAGAGCTGCGCTCAACATGGGACCGGCTGTCTTTGTGAATGCAAGTGGTATTTTTTAACGGCCAGCCACTCATTTTGAACGAGAAGCCCACAGGATGGTGTTTAGCCTTCGGCCCCGTTGAGCAACCTGTCCTTACAAGCGTAGCTGATGTGCGATACCTCATCGATGAAAAAAGAAGGTGACCTGCGCTGGAAAGAATTTGCACATCTGAGTGCATGAATTTAGAGGGGAGTGAGGCTGCCCCTGCTTTTCCCAGGCTTTGTAATGGCTATGTGTGTTTGAGAGAGTGTGCGCTCTCTCAGAATGAGTCAGTCTCTTATCTATTTTAGTTTTTCCAGGGCCACCACCTGCAGAGTTAATTTAGTTGTCTGGAAGGAGATGGGAAGGATTGTTTGCCTGGATGCAGCCTATCGTAGTCTGACATCACTCAGCTTTCCATTTATATACACTCGCTGATGATTTGTTGCAGCCCTGGCTCATCCTTTGGAAACTGCATGCTTTATGTCAAACTGTAGTTCCTTCTGTTAATGTTTCAGCAGCACTCACGCAGCACACGGTCCGCTGAAATTTGCACTTCCTGTCATCTCTGTGACGCCTACCGTATATCATAGGCCATAATAATGTGTCTTGAAAAACCTCTAGTGTCTGGAAAGTAATAATAACAACAATTATTTGTGTGTTATGACGGCATAAAAGCTATTCTGAGGAGAGTACGTTTGAAGGGTTTGATGAATGATGCCAGTTTCCAGAGCAGAGCTAAAGGAGTACATCTCATCATCAGCATCTGTAAAGTCTTACTGGTTCGTGTAGATGGATTCTTGTTACGTACTGCTACAGTTGAGGCCATTTTTGTGCTGTTTGTGGTTAATTTCCCCTCAGAGCAACATGAGGACGCACCACAGTCTTTTCCCAACTGCCTCCATTGTAACCTGCGTCGTCTTTCTCTCCCTTTCTCTCTGTCCAGGTCCCCCCACCCCAGATGACATCCCCATCAGGCCTGCTGGCCGGCGTATCGTAGTGCCCCCTGGTGGTCGTTCCAACATCACATCCCTCAGTTAAACGGCAGGACGAGGGGGTCGCTTCCAGAAAAGGGAGAGCAGCCAGAGTGCAGGATTGAGGGTGGGAGGGAGGGAAAGGGGAAGTGGGGGAGGGAGGGAGGGAGGAGGAGATGCATAGGACCATGATTAGTTAAAAGTTAAAAGAGCAAAACACTGAATCCTCATGCCTTACCTGTCACAGTGCTACCTTGCTCAGATGAGAACAGTATCCCTTTTCCTGGGGAATTTGGAGTATTGAAGTGGTTTGGAGTTGCGACTAAAGAATAAGGTCACCACCAAAGCACAAAACACATGAGCAGTCTTCGTATCACGTCTTCTCAGTGTAGAATACACCACAAATACAGTGAAAATGTCCACTTGGTGCTTTGGTAATGGAATAATACACCAGTAAACCTGCATACTACCACATTCAACCAAGAAAGAAAACAAACTATGCTCTTAAAGGAAAATGGGTGCTGCTTTTCTCAGAATGATGCTATGGTTCTTTCACCCTGTTTGGCTTTCAATGTCACCCCGTTTTCAGTAGCCTGCTTTCTCCATAGTCAGCAAAGCAAAACACTAGATCCCACATTAGCCATGTATTCTCATGCAGTACCATTGATTAGCTCTAGGTGGCATTGTATGTACGGTAACTGTAATGTAGCTTTGTGAATGATGTTGTTGCAGCCTGTTTGGTCCTCCTGGACCAGTACGAGGTATTTATCAAGTGTTGGAGCAGGAGTGCTGTTGGACGTGGAGCTGCATGGGCCACATTAACACGGGTGACGTGATCCATGATCCATTTGCCCCCCTCCTCTGAGGTGCTTGATAAATACCATCCCCATGATGTATTAATTGCTTAATTATCGGTGTTAAAAAAGGAAGATAGACACATCTGCTTAAGAGAAGATTTTGTGAAGACAGAAGAAAAAGTAAATAATAGAAAGGGTTTTAATATTCTTTATCCCCTAAAGGTTTATGTCAGTTTTTTATTTCTTGCGCTCCATCATGGCTCTATTAAAAGAAAAAAAAAGAATTGTAAGAAACCGTCCTTTGCATTTGCTTCTAGCTTAATGCCTGCTCCTGTCATCCTGAAATCATCTTGAGAAGGAGAACGGAGGAAAAAAAGATACAAAAATCTGTTCACAAGAAGAGCGAATAAACCCAACTTGTCCCTTGTAGCGCGACCGTAACTAGCTTTGCAATCGAGGGCAAAGAAAAAAAAACAAAAAACAGATGCAATGAAATGAGTAAGTAACAAAAACCTGCTTTCAGATAACAGCACTTCACCTCTGGCTTTACTTTTTCATTGCTGACAAACTGGGCTCTCATCTTAGGACAAAGAGGAAGACCATCATTCCCTTGTCATCCCAACATTACCCTCTAATGCAGTCCTGGCCAATACTAATCCAACATCAGCCTAAATACAGCTATGGGTCCAATTCAGTGTACTTTACGCACTCTGGATCTGATTGTGTTGGGGGTCTTTTGAGCTCTTTTTTACGTCTCTGCTGTTTTCTGATAAGGCAGGGGGGTTGCGGTGCAGTGAGGAAAGCTTTTATTTGTCGCTGTCCCACTGTGGGGGAGGGAGGGCGGGAGGGAAGGAGATGGCGTTTTCATTTGGCAGTGGTTTGGCAGACTCTGAGGCAGGCACAAGTGGTGGTTTGTTGTATTTATGTTAGTTTGACAACCTTTGTTATTGTTTTTATGTTATTTCTTTTTTACTGTTGTGTCAAAACCCAGAGATGGCAGGTCAAAAATAAGGTGTGTTGTGGAGGTATGATTTGTTTCCTGAATAAACATGAGTTGCAACTGACTGACTTAGATCTCTTATTTATATTAAGTATGAAGTATGAGTCTTTTTTGCTAAATAAAATCTTAAGAGGGAGACCTAAACTTACTGGCTTATTATTTGGTGTAAAAGAAGGCTACATCTTTTTTTATATGACATTATAAATGATAATCAAAAATGCCCTGTTTCATGGATTTACTTCAAGCTTTTTCAGTTTGCATACGCATTAGCATTACATTTATATTTTCAAGAAAAGGCTGCAGATTTAGTTTGCATATGTAGCTCTCTAAATTCATCTCCATATGCATTGTGTATTTACACTATGTAGATGGACTTTACATGTAATTTATGTAAATCGTCAAAGCTCATTTTTCAATAAACCAGAATTACTTAAAACCATGCAGCGGCATATCTCTGTGTCAACCTCTTTTCTGGGTGTTTATACACCTCCAGATTCCACTTTTATGGGCCTGTTCTACTGCTTACACAGTCTGTGAACAGCCCATTTATTTAGACTGTCAGTGACTGACTGAGTTGAGAGATTTAAACTGAATGAGCAGCATGCATAACCTAAAAAACAAAGGATGTGGTTTGATTGACACCAACATCATCATTTCTAACCTCTCTGAGTCTGTGGTGAGGCAGATATATCATACACATAATAGCCTAAAAAATACGATAAAAGATAAAAATAAGAAAGATAAGATAAAAGATAAATACTGAGTTTTATGCCAACTCAGCTTTCGTACGACTGGATCAACAGCTCAAGCCCATTGAAAACAGTATGCTCTTATTTTGATGCAATTTATCATACGGCCACCAGAGGCAGCACTGCACACAGTCACCTGCTCGCGGCGAAAATTCTTCTTCGCTGGTACTGAGAAGTTCACCTGCGGCCGTTGGTTCAAATGTTAAGCGTCTGTTCAATTAGCCACTTAATATCCGCCGGACGCCTGTCGTGGGCTTCCGGCATTGTGGACCCGAGGCTCCTGAAACACTGTGGAAAGTGTCGGACTCTAGCTAGCTTCTCCGCTAGAGTTAGCCTGCTAATTCAACCTACGCTCACTGTGGCAACATGGCGGCGCTACTAACGTTAGCATACACTTGGAAACGAGCCAACGGAATTCCCACTAATAAAGGATTTTCAGCTCGAGGTAAATTTGTTTTCATATTGCAACGTTTACTGTTTTGGTTTACAACAGCATCACTCAAGCAAATGATGATGAGACCCTTCATAGCTATCCAGTGTTTACAGTGGAGTGCAATGCTTGGTGCTAGCTAGAGGGGCGTAGTTTGGGTGGTTGCTAACTTTGGGATTGTCTCAGGTCAGTTTGCCCTGCTGAGGCAGCCAAGACTGTTAAGTAGAAACTGCTGTGAGATCTGTCAAAACGCCAGGAGGGCTTAACTTATGTGTTGCAGTCTGGTTTCTCTGATAAAAGATGCTGCATACAATGGTGGAAGAAGTACTCAGAAAAGTAAAAGTAGTTATACCACAATGTTGAAGTATTTTGTCACAAGTAAAAGTCCTGCAAGTAAAGTTACAAAAGTATCAATGGTCAGTATCAAAATATACTTAAAAGTACCAAAAGTAAATGTACTTGTTGTGAAAAATGGCCCATGTTAGAATAACCTGTATGAAATTATTGTATTGATTATTGATGCATTACTTATTAAGTATCACTTTAAATTGCAGCTGGTAAAGGTTGAACTAATTTCAGCTACTTTATTCACTGCTATTTTATAACCTCCCCAAAGTTCCTGCATCACAGACTCTTTGTCATGAGAGGCTATGGTTTGTCCGAACTGTGTAAATTAGCCTACTGGTATGAAGGGTGCACATTATGAAAGTAATTTAGCAAAACAGCACATTTATCACACTCTCACTGTGGAGTCTAACGACTTGGCGGAATGAAATATCCAATGTGTTCCCTCATATCAGGGGTTACACACACTCAACCTCAGTGTGAGGTCCACCAGTAAAATGGCTGCAAGGTCCCACTTGCATTGTTTAATGGTTAGTAGATGTCTCATGACATCATAGCAATCATGTCTGATGGCAGAGATGACGATCGTAAAATGCTGACTAGGTCTGGATAGTGAGATGAGTCAGCAACCTCAAGCTAAACTGGAGTGGCGTGTGTGGTGGTTGCTTGTTGGTGTTGTCGGTTGCCTAATGAGAAACTGTGTCTGACTGTAATGAGAGGAGAGGATAATGTACATTCAGCAATTGTTATTATCCAGTCTGCTCTGAAACAAGAAAGATCTTGTGTTAGTGTGTACAATGAATCGATAATAGTAAGTATTTTCAACATTTATGTGATACCCTGAGGTTTTCTGCTTGTATCTGTGGGGTTTCCTGGCAGATTGTGGATGCATTTATCAACTGGAAATCCCCCTCAGACCAGCCATTAATGTGTAAATGTGCTGCCTAAGCTCAGCCCACTGTGTGTGAGAGAAGGGATTGTACCCTCTAGATGACCTAGAGAAGTGGTGTACACAAATTTGTACGCTGTGGATGTGTGTGGGTGGGAGAGAGAAAAGGAAAAGCATATGGTGCATGTTTGATGCTGAGGATTCATTACTAAAGAATGCCCTGAGACACATTGGAAAAGAGAGAGAGAGTCAAAAGAGTATTCTCACACTGCATGAGAATACCTGATTCATTTAAAGATGCACAGCAGCCACTGAAGTTTGGGAGAGGACTGCTTTCTGTTTCCACGTCTCCTCTTGTCGTATTTCACATGCTTCACTTATATTCAGTTATATCTTTGCATTTTATCCATGGATGTTCATACCGACATCTCCACCCCTCTCTAAGTTATTAACTGTACTACAAGCCAGTTAACATTGGGGGGCAGCATTATATTTAGGATGGTGGAGAGCAATCAACACCTACACTAGTAAATATTTAGATTTAGATTAGGATAAAGTCCTTTTAGCATGATTAACATCTTTTCCCCTTTTTATTACCTTTCACTCTTCCTAGTGAGAGGCTAACATTACTAATTATTTGGAATTCTTATTCAGTAAAATATGTTGATTCAGAAAGACAAAGTGAAATAAGGCACAGGGTACAGCAAGATTGGTTCTGAAAAAGAAAGTCATTATTTAAGGCACACCTTAATAGTTTGCAACTCCATCACATTTGAATACAATAAACACACAGTGACAACTGAAGGACAACAAAACCTTAATAGGAATGAAATTCACAGGTGTGGAACAGTTCTGTTCCCAGACTACATCTTTTTTTTTTTTTTTTTTTTTTTTTTTTTTTTAGACAGACATTTGGTTGAAAAATGGTCTTACCTGGGTCAAAAACTACTTGTCAATGATTACTCTATACATTCTTGTTTTGGAAGGGTTGAATCTGCCACATCAGATGATTACCAGTCACTAATTTAATATAATCATTCACAAATATTATTTACCCCAGGTATACCTTGGATAAGTCCATCTGTCTAACTATCCCACTATATCTTACAACTTGTACAGGAAACCACCTTTGGATCCGTAAAGTTACATCAATGACAACAACAGCATCAACAACAAGAACACAAAGGTAAGTCAAAACATTGTATCAATTTTCAATAGAAAAGTGCCAACAGTAATGAATTGAATAGAGCGAAATATGTTTTAAATATAATTACACGTATCAGGCTTGAAAGGATTGAGTCGTATTGCAGATAGATAAGACCAAGGTCAATAGAATGACGAGGCATTAGTAGAAACCACATTAACTTACTGGTTGTGAAAAAAGCTCAGGTTGTTTTCTACCTACACATATAGTTTAAGGGAACAAGCTGTGTGCCATATCTGCTATAAGGCATCCCTCTGCAAACTTCAAAGGCAGGTGTTGTGTCTTCGACATGGTTTTGGCCGAGTTTGCAGTAAGAATTAGGGGTATTGCCTCGCCTGGTGTTTATTTTGTCCTTCATTGTTTCCTTGTTAATAACTCTGAACATGTGAAAATCAGTTTTAAGATTGTTTTTTTTTCCCCACTGTGTCATCCACCTCGTGCCAAATTGCTGTTTAATTCCATCTGCACAAGAATGTTGCTGCAGAATGTATTTTTCTATGGGAGCAATTAATTGCAAATACACATTTACAGACTTATCTGGTGGCACATATGTAATTGGTTGAATCCAACACAAAAGAGGAGGGACATTAAACGATTATTTGACAAAAACAAATTTCAATGCAGACAGTAACTGAAAAATGAATCTTATCTAGGACTCAGCTTAATCCTTGTCTATAAAACCATCCCTAAGGGAATAAGTATTCACTCACAGCTTTAGATTTTTTTTTTTTGTTTTTGCCTCTCTGTGCATAAATGCTACAGTTGATGAAGAAGCATGTGCAAAGCAAGGTTCAGTGCAGAACACAGAACATCTACCGACTACCTTTTCTACGTTTTCTTAGCTATAAACCTTTTATTTCAAGACCCAGCTGGTCTTTTGCAGATTGAGGCAAAGGTCAGTTCAAAATGTCAGTGTTTTACAGGAGTTCAAAACCAGGTTCACAAAAAACTTTCAGCAATAGGTCCACTTAGTGCCTGAAGCTTTCAACCTGTATTGACTTGGTAGTAACTGAAAGCATACAAGTGAAGAAAACTTGCTGCGTGTTTTGCCTGTATCTGCAGCTGATGTAGCTGGGACATTGTACCAAATGTTGCAATCCTACCATCTTTTTTAGCTTCACTAGCAAAGCTAAGCATAATGACCACTACAACCATGTGTCTGCTGCTATGATAAAAGTGAGCCATTCCCGCTCAAGCCTACAGTTCAGCTCTTTATTTTCTATCTAAGAGGAATCTGTGGTTGCTGTCTTAAAAACAAAGGCCTCGATTTACCGTAGTAACCTCTCCATTTGAATGTTTTGTACTCTTAGTATCATGCTCGACCCTCAAGTCATGTTGCTCGCATGGGGGAAAGCCACCCCAAGTGTTTCTTTTTCAGTATGTTAGCCAAACTCCTTATGCCAGTTCTTCTTTAGTCCATTTCCATGTGGCCCTTGAGAACCACTGTTACATTTAAATAGCTCTAATTAACCAGAGAAATCCTCGCTGAGAATAAAAATTGAGCGTCCTGTCCAGATCAGCAGCGCGCACAGCTTTCAGCCATAGTTGATCACATCGGACTTTACTTCCTGTAACAGCTAAGAAGGTGTGGCAATGTCTCCTTTTTTTGGCTGGGGAGTGACTTCCTCTTCACTTCAGCACACTGCCCAGAGTAGAGGTTGAGCAGACCTTAGAGCACCAGAGTGATGTAAGGGGCCATGATGTGAGAGACACTCTGCTGAGGGTCATTCTTCTTGGCGAGAGAAAAGCGAAAAGCCTGGCTGTCGCATGGCTGCTGCTCCAGGAGTCCATTTCACTCCTGCAGGTCTGGAGCTCTTGATAATGTGTTTTTTTTGGGGGGGGGTGAAACGTGATGCATCAGTGCATACAGCATTTGTGTTTGTATAGATGATGTTGTGGTACAGGAACATTGAAGAGTGCCTGTGCTGATACAACAATAGGTGTCTGGGTGTTAATAGCTGATCTACAAGCTGTGGGCAGGTGCAAGTGATAAGGGAGTCAGTAGGGATCTCAGGTTAAGAGAGCTATCCTGATAAGTAGGCAGCCGGTTCAACATTGTTGTTCTGTCCGTCCTCTATTGCCTTGTTCTTCTCACTCATGGACAGCTCAGAGGACTCCGAGTCCACGACTGCTTTCCTTGACCTGTTGAGCAAACAACACCTTTTGTTAACATTGAACAGATGCAGGTACCTAAATAAACAGAATCAGTCAAAGTAGTTTACAAGAGAGAAGTGCCATCACAAGTTATTTCCCCTAAAATCTTAATCTTCCACAAGCTTCAGTATTTATTTGGTATGCCTTTTGTGGCTACAATTTATGAATGATTTAGACAGATTACAAGACTCTAATGTGTACTGCAAGTGACGTTTTCTCTTCTTTGCAAATATTTTATTAATCTTTTACTATCTTTTCTGTATTGTCAACATGGGGGACACTCTCTCTGCCCGTCACTGTGTTTCTGCCTTAATCACACACCCACATATATGGACCAGATCTTCTGCCACAAATAGCCACATTACTGTCCTTTCACACCATCCTACACGCTTTCACCAGCCAGCAAGGAGAGGTTTTTTTTCCACTTTAAACAAAGCCTGACTACAGTCTATAAACTGCAGAATGTTTTATTAACCACACACGCAGTCAACCAAACAGTATTAATTGAACATTGTGTTGGCTATTTTACACATCTTTTTACTTACTTTTTTAGTTTCACAACACTTAACACTACAGCGCTGTACAGTATTGGTCATAGAGAATGCGTAGGGCAGCTAATGGAGCTTACTTTTCTCTGTTGAAAATAATGAAGTCTCTCTGGACATTATCCAATCGCTGCTGCAGCTGGCCATTCTGGAGGAGAGACAAACAGAACGACGTCAGCAACTCAGTGATCACTGCTGGCAATTCTGACAAAGCAGCAACACAGTCGAGATCATCAGTCATTACCGTTCCCAGCTCACAAGTGTTTACATTAAATGCACACACATTTGTTATCACTGTTTAGAGACGTAACTTTTCGTAGTACCTGCTGCCTCACACACACAGTATGTAAAATGTTCAACAGGCAGTACACACTGTTTTCCTCATGCTGGCTTCATCTCCTTTAATAAGCTGCCAGAAGAGGAAATTGACCTAACTTTAGAGGACACTTGTGCTCTGATGTCTCCACCTGCTGCATGCTCTCATACATATTTGGCCCACTTAATCAAGTGAGATCATCCAGCTCTGTCATGCCGGGCTCTGTCAAGCCGGGCTGTTCTCACAACTACTGTAGTGCCAAGACAAGTAGACAGGTGCTTTCTCACTCTCCCAAGGAGGCAGTGAGGAGAGGGATCATAGAGATACACCATCATTGTGACGTTGTAGTGTGTGTGTGTGTGTGTGTGTGTGTGTGTGTGTTTTACAGAGACAAACTAGGGATGCAACAACACGAGAAAATTAACAAATGTCGATGGGTGTGTTCATTTGCTAATGATATACCAATATCACTTATATGTGTTTACACCTTTAGATTAACCTAAATGAATCACAAATTCCAAAATTAACACAAAAAAACTCTCTGGCCACTTACAACCTCCAAAAATGTCTTCAATTTGAAAGACTTTTAAGATCAGGGCATCGGGGGGGCTCGTTCTCAAGAACAGGACCTCACATAAAAGCTCAAACACAAGTGCGAGTACATGCTGCTTCACCACACCCCTCTAGTCAGATTGGCCCTCGAAGCTCCAAGCCCAGGCTCCTGGAAGCCTCCCCAGGAGAGAAATGGCTGACTCCCTGCCCAGAGCTGTCAGTCACACAGCCAAGCGGTGAAGCTGTGTACAGGTGCTGTCACAGTGGGCGAGCAGCCACTGGCAGACCAAAAGCTATCAACTAAATTAGGGCAGGAAAATAGAGAGAAAGAAAGAGAGAGGAGAGGGAGGTGTATGCGTGTACATCTGAGAAGTGAAAGAACAGAAGGTGTAGAGTTTGCATTGTGTAATAATTGTGCCTAATTGTGCTTGCATGAGAGGAGAGGGTGAAGAAGATGTAGGTCTATGATTAGCATATATGTTAATCGCAAGTGAAAGACAAAGAGTGTCTGTTTCTTTTCCTGTGGGTTTCTGGTAAAAAGACAGTCACAGCAGCATCACACAGGATAAAGGCAAATTCACGTGGACTCAGAAGGAACATAAAAGCAACTCGGTAATTCTCAATCATTCAAACATAGACTGGGAGAACAGGGTGTGCTTGTGTGGAACAAAAGGACAAAGAAACAAGCTGGCCAACAGAGACAGAGGAGGAAAACTGCGTAATTTGTCAAATATTAATGATAGATGTGATGCATAACAGATGTGACAGATGAGGCAGTAGGTATGATGTAGTGTCCCTCTGATGCTGTCATGCTGACATATTCTGAAGGCATGACAGAACGTGACTACAAAAACACCACCTTTGTATAACCTAGAAAGCACACAACCTCCACAATCCACCGTCTCGGTTTCTCCAAGCTACATGCAAATCAGGGTCGGCCCCTCTCCAGCCCAGAGGGTGGTGGTAATGCCCCTGTTTAGTAACTGCCAAAAACATTAACACTTGCATTTACAACAGTTAGCTATGCTGCTAAGACTTATGGATGACGGCCATCGATCGCCTACGAGCGAGACACAAGTTTTATTGTTTTACAATTTGTGAGGAGTTAAGCTTAAGCCTACATCTTGCTAAAATGTGTCTCAAAACACCCAAGGACCACCTCACCAGGTTGGTTTGAGCAGTTGGTTTTGTTGATTCGATGCTCTTCTTCTCCTCCCTATCCTCTGTCTTGAGAATTAAGGGTCAAATGGACATTGTTGAAGACAGTGAAAGAAAATGAGGAAGGAAAGGAGGAACACTTTTTGGAAATGGGATCCATACACAATGCTAAGAGAAGGCTCTGGCCTTGCAGAGAGTATGTTAAAAATGCTTTAACTTAGACACTTCACTTGTTTTCTCTCTCTCCCTATCTCCCTCTCTGTCTCTGCTTTACGATTTTAAAAAAGGCATTTCAGAAGCTAATTGCTCCAACTGCTTGATTAAACTTTCCATTTAGTGAGACAAACCAACAGGGAGTGCTCTTCTGGACGAGAGACATTTCTCAGCATCTTTATCCGGGCTTACTGTGTGTCTGTCTGTGGCTGCGGACAGCTTTCATTTGTAATGTGCCTGCTAATATGTCCTGTGATTGAAGTCGGAATTAGAGAACTTTTAAACAATATATAATAAATTACATAATACCCCAGTAATTAAAATGATTCCCAATTCTTACCCTGAAAACAAAAGGTGTCATCAAAATAGTGGACTCGGTTTGAGTGCAGAGCATGAGTGCTCATTAATTTAAAAGTAAATTCAATTAATATAAGATCATGGACTCTATTTTAGAAAGTATGATGTAGAGTGTAGGTTTTTCCACATTACCCATAATTTATTGTTCTTTGGCACCAAATACTTAGACAACACATCTTGCCTGCGCTATTGGTTTTAGAAGAACAATCTGGTGTAAATGGTGGATTTATTTTTACCCCATCAGGAATATTAAAAACAAGCTGATTAGGAATGCTCAAACCATAATTTTAACAGTCCGGAGACATATTATGTCAGCATTTTCAGCTGAGTTTGCCTGTGTTCAGTGAAAAAATCTATGTGGAACAAGCTGTGCTTCTTGAGCTTCAACCTCTGATGACATTCTGAAGACGAGATCTGACTCTACACTTTTAATTAGTGGCAACCATGGAGCTGTATCCCCTGATACACATGCAGCTCTCTGTCTCTTCCACTGGCCCATTCATTTACCTGACTCTAATACTAATTAAGTGATTTTCCAATACTTCTATGCAGCCTCCATTTGCTTAGCAGCAAGCACACATAAATTTTCATCATATTAAAATTTTTCTTGAAGAAAATAATTGGGAAGAGTTTGGTAGAATAGCACAGCGACAGACTGAGTTCAGTGTGGAAAAATAAGAACCAACATAAAATTTATGTTCATTTTTGTCATCCTCTGTGGAGCACTTGATGTCGCTTGCAGGTGCAATAAAACAAAGAGGCTTACTGTAAGCACACATTCCTCATTACTGCATTTGGCCACAGGATGGTGCAAGTGAAAAACAGTTTGTGTCACTTGACGTGGAACCCAAACATTTAAACCCATGTGTCCCTCTCTGGTGCTGAAACAGTCACCTGTCTTTCTTTAACATTCATTGTCACATGATTTTACTGCATCATTTAATCACCTTAAACCTGCAGTAACTTATGTTTTTGGCCACTTGAGGGCAGAAGAAGGGAGTTGAGGACACACCATTGACATAACATCACCTTTTAAGCTGATATGGCAAACTTGTTAGCAAACATTTGTTTATTTACACATCCAGCATTTACACATCAGTATTCACTCCTTTTTAGCTCTGCTTTTGGTCTCTACCAACTCCTGTTATGTTCACCAGCTCGTTGCTAACTATCTGCCATTTGGTGCTGAGTATGTAGCTGCCTGCTGTGGCCAAAAACGACACCATGAGAGTCGTGAGAGCAAAACCAAAACAGTAAAATTGCAGTCCAGACCCGCTAAAAATGAGCTGAAACTCGCTATGAAACAGTATATTTGGATGATAATACTCGTTAGTTTCATCAAAACAAGTGACCCCTTTCACATTGGTTTCATGTTACCATTTGATATTTGATATTCTAAACATAATTTCCAACCACGATGCACTCCATGGCAGTGCTAATAATTTTGAGGCAAACAACCCAAACACCCCAGCGACAGCGTATTATCACCAAACTTAAGTATCATGATACTTTTTCTTTATTTTTGAATGGATTTTTTTTTTTTGGATTCTTAATTAATATAATAATAATAATCTTAATTAATAGTTCATACTCTACACTCAACCAGACCATACAAAAATCAACTAAAAAAAGACTATATATCTTTTTATTAAGATACTGTACTCTGAATTCCCTCCACACACACATACATGCACACAATAATCCTTCTGCAACCCTTCTGTCCATCTGTATTGCTGCTATTTTGAATGAACCCTGGTGTTTGTTATCTAAATAAACTCTACAAGAAAGCTTTTCACTGTATTTCATACATGCAATGGATAATGAACTTGAATGACATCTCTGATTTGGAGAGAGATGTGTGTCTGTGTCTGTGTGTGATGGGAGTCTGCCAGTTTATATTGTTCTCACAGCACGGGTCCAATTTTGTGCTGTATATTATCAGTGATTTAATTGAGCTAATTTTACGCCACGTTATGAGCGTAACAGCGACAGGGAGGCAGAGGCAGGGAGATTAAAGAGGAGCTGGAAAAAATGGATAAGGAAGGGGACCGGCGTTGTGTGAAGGGGGGGGTTAGAGCGATATGTAGACAGCATTGTGGAAGGAGTCTGAGGACAAGTGAGGAGAAATTAGGTTGGAGAGGAGAAAGTGAAAATGAGTAGAGGAGGAATGTGCAAAAAAAAAAAAAAAAACAGCCTCAGGTAATGAGAAAGAAGATGGCAGGGACAGGTATAAGAGCAACTTGCTTACTTCATTCAATATTGATCCGGCTGTGCTTCAGAAATGCTGCACAGAACACACACATCAACACACAAACACACATCAAGCATTCTCTTTGTTTCTCTCTTTTCTATGCATCGATCACGAGCGGCCCCCCAGGCCCTTTGTAAGTGGATATGGCAAAGCATTACACAAACACAAACTCATATGTATAGATAGTAAAGCGAGTATTCTGTGTGACCAGCACACATTCAAAATAGGACTATGTGAAATGAATAACATGCAGGCTAAACAAATTATTTGGAAAGAATGGTAAAATCTGCAGTATGGTGTTTCACACTGTATGTTTACAATGTATATTATGGTCCCTCTTAAAAGTATTTTTAGTGTCTTTGGCTGCTGGGGAGTGAAGCAGTGGTATTTAGCGGAATAGCTGGGAGACAATGGGAGATACACATGAGGCTAATTAGCAAAGAGAGCATCTTAAAATAAGTGTGGTGTTTTAAAGGTGGGCGTGAAAGGCTGTCTCCAGGTTGGCCAGGAAAAAATACAACTTCAATTTCAAAAACAAATCTTTATCAAGAGCGAGATTTTCTGAACATTTTTTAAATCAAAAACACCTTAAAAAGTGACACAAGGTTTTTGGCAAGTAGTTTAGAAGGGGAGGACAAATGCCTCAGCCTCTATTAGCTGATGTTATTGTGTCAAAATGGCAGCGCTCCAGAAAGGGAGTTGAACAGGGTTTAAAGAGAGTTCACGAATCTTAACCGCTGTTATTATTTACTACTGCACTGATCTGCATAAAAGCTCAATCTTTCTTTTAATATATGCCACTTGCAGTTGTGTATTGTTGAAAATAGTTGACCTCCATTTTCATGTGAAAGACCTGTCAAGCAAATACAGCTGAATAATATTAACCCTGGTTTTGGTTGAGCTGCAGTGATCAAGCATGACAGCAAAATGAATAAGGTGATTGAATCCAGAAATGCAAGCCACAAGAGTACAAAACCATTTCAGTGACTTAATGTTAGTTTCCCTTCGTCTGACCATGCACTGTTACTT
This sequence comes from Chaetodon auriga, assembly GCF_051107435.1. Lineage (NCBI taxonomy): Eukaryota > Metazoa > Chordata > Actinopteri > Chaetodontiformes > Chaetodontidae > Chaetodon > Chaetodon auriga. The sequence goes on from NC_135088.1 coordinate 7,618,689, forward strand.
CATCTTGCTCCATAAACATAACAAATGTTTCCCTGAAAGCCCACTATCATTATTTCATTAGAATAGGAGACATTCTCTTTGTCTGAATGGGCCAAAGGATGACGAATGTTGTCTGGCTGCACAGTGAGATATCACTGATATATACACAAAGGCAGGCAGGTCTCCACAAGCAGCTGTCAGCCTTCATAAAACATGGCGCACTTTGGGCCAGCTCTGACTTCCTATTGCAAGCTGACAAGGTATGTGCTCTCGAGTCTAGACCACACAAATTGCTTCACTTCTATTAGAAAAGACTCCCATAAACTGTTCTGTGGAAAAGTGGGAGAGGGTCCAACCTTAGTGACTTTGTAATGGCGTAGGTTTTCAATGTGTGTGCGCTTTAGGTTAGGTTGTGTGTGTGTGTGTGTGGGGGGGGGGGCAAGTTTCAGTGGTGTGGTGCAGTGTGTTGGATAGTGACCAGACCCAACACGCAGGACTGCTACTGGTAACAGCGCACATTTGATTGTAGTCAGTGTCCACTGTCAGATCTTTTCATGTCTCGACAGAAAAAGCCAGAGATTCAAAATTGGACAAAAGCCTAGAATTCAATGTAGCACTTCCCAGTTGTACTGACAAATTGACTCCAGTACTGTAAATACATTTCTTCTGATAAACAGACCTCAGTGCCAGTTTTAAAGGTGCATTACTGAAATCTCTCTAGTGGCAGGAGCTGGCTTCAGCCTCCAGTGTAGGAATAGGTGTTCTACCATTTATATCTCACACAGTGATTTATCAGCGGAGGATGGTTATGCAGGATGGGTAGTAACATGCTTCTCTGTACAAGTTCTCTGACCTCCAGGGTCACATATAGCGACAGCTTTATTAAATACTGTGTGACAAAGGCCCATTAGAATACCTTCAGAGGTGAGTTTGTGCAGAGAAGTAATTTAGCGAGTCATTGTGTGGGAATAGTCAAAAACAGTAGAATATGTCTTTTCTAGTGAAAAATGTTCACCTGCAAATGAAGACAGAGATTTTATCAAACTGCAATTCACCAAAATAGTTTGCACATCAAATATTGAAAGTAGATTTGAACAAAATGTGCCCCCAGAATGAAATTATTTTAAAATACCGTGTTTTTTCGAAGCCCTTGCAAAAGAACATGTCAGCTCGACCTTTGTTGTCGCACAGAATGTTTTTCGGGTTTCCTCCAAGCTTTTCACGACCTATTTGCACTAAAGATGCAAGTGAACACAAATGACTTGCGGTCATTTGAGCTACAGTTAGCCTTGACAGAAAAATGGCTGCACTGATCAGGTCCCAGTGCTGCACTAGACCAAAAATACAATCTCTCCTGCCTCACCGCTTTCACTATCACGCTGTTTATGAGTGTGTGTATATACGTGTGTGTTCCTCCCACGTCTCTCACTTGACTGAGTGATCAAATTAACCTTTCAGTGCTTTCCTCTCTGTTTTGTATAAACACCCAGAGGACAACAGTTGATTTATGTGGACAGACCGAGAGACTGAAAGACTACAGCGAGGTGATTGCATACTTTTGCCTTCCCCATACTTGCAGCAGGCAGGCGGTCCATTTGTTCTGATGAAGGTGAGGGAGGACAGAGCTCTGAAATGTGTCCTCAACATTTTTAATAGCACTCCAGACACATTTAAAAGACAAACTAAGGAGCAACTTATCACCTGTAACTGGGCCAAATGGAACCAGCGGTCAGCTCTCGTTAATGAATAATGATGAGCACTGAGAGGGAGGGATACCTTTAAGAGGCACGTGTGACCCACTGAGGACAGGATAAACCAACCTAAAATTGAGTTTGAATTCGTATTTAAACGCTTTGTAAAGTGAAAAAGTGGATGGTGTCTTATTGATCTGTAAAACATATATGTTAAGTGAGTAAGAAAGGTGTCTTGTCTTAGAACAAACCTGTTCTTGTGTGATGGGTAATGAATTCCTAGCTTAAAGCCTTACCTGTGGGGACCCATCAGATCCCTGGTCCCTGGTTTTTCTAGCAAGCCTTTTCTTCTTCTTGTGAAGCGGTTTGGACTCCAGGATCATTTCCTCCAGCTCAAATGTAGGGTCACAGTTTAGTCTCCGCCTCTGTAAGCACACATTTAAAAAAAGACACAAGAGATTCGCAGGTTCAAATATTTAATATGGGTAATATTTCAACCTCTGAGATATAACCCGAGTGCCACTTTACCCTTGCAGTGAGCTTCTCATGGTTTTTAGTGACGACCAGGCATTGTTTCTGACATCTGATTCCCATAAAATAATACACCATGATTAAATTAGACGTGTTATCCAAAACAATATAATGTTATACTTTTATTCTAGCAAGACTTAAACAGCAGCGGCCAGTAAAGGGCAAAGCAGACTGAACGCTGAGGCATTAGGAAATGAAACATAAGGGCTGAGTTCTCGCTGAGTCTATAAGGCACTAAAGACAGAGGATAGGCCTATAATTAGATAGAGAGACACTGTCAATTCCCCATCGATCCTCTGTGTTTTTCCTCTGTTGTGCCAGCCTGGCGGCTGGGGATACCCGCTGCTCTGCAGGCGCTATAGACTTAGCGTTAGATGAAGTCATTTAGTCATCTATTCATTTGCAACACTCATTAGTCTGCATGCATTCAGATCTGGCACTAAGCAGTGACATCTTGCTGTTTCACTGAAACAGTAGAGGATAGTCATTGTATTGCTTGATCATTGCATTGGTGTGACTGACCACCAATGAAAATTAGAGTGACTAGAGTAATTTATGTATTTAAAGCAAAAATAGAGCAAAGTTTTCTGTGTTTTCATGTGCTAAACAATTAATTGATTCATCAAGAATACAACTGGCAGATTAATCGATTGTAGGTTTAATCACTAGTTGCAGTGGCATTAGTTTTATCTGTCATTAGTCATTAGTAGCTGAATGAGTCGTATCTGCAGCCATGAATGCAGTGTGATTAAAGTACTCAAATGTCAGCTATTTTTAAGTATTTTGTCCGATGGCAGTTGTATTGTGAAGTAGAATGTTGGATAAATATTTTACTGTTACCAGCTTTGAAATTGGGCACAGTAAACCAGTACAGCTACTGTAAAAACCCAACACCTGCTTCCCGCTTGGTGTTATTATTACACGCAAGCACTATCTTCATCCAACTGGTCATGATGATCCAGAGACCACCCGTAGAGCTACTTTGTCTATATCTAAGAAGAATGCACACATGTCTGCTTTGTCGTACTCAGTCTACACACTCAGTGGGACATCCTGCTCAGCCCAGCAGGGGGTGGTGTCTGCAGCTTGACTAGAAAAGATGAGATGAAGAGTGGGTAGTTTTAGCTACATCTTGTGTTCCTTACATCTTCGTCGCCTTCGGGGAAATACTGGAATGGGAATAGGTATGTGAGAACAGTAGGCGAGAGGAGGGGTTTCAGTGATGTATGGTATTTTTATTCTGAAATGTGAAAAAGGGGTAAAATCATGCTATTGTTCTCTGACAAAGATGTAGCAGATGGCATATGCATCATATTCTATTTGTTCATTTTTGTTCCATATATTTTGTTTTTCAGTGTTTTTTTTTTTTTTTTTTTTTTGTTTAAGGTGGGTGGGTTGGAGTGTACTGGATCTGATTAGCACCACAGTATAGCAGGACAGTGTCAGATAAAACATCCTTTTCTGTTCAGATGTTAGCATGTTTTTTGGGTAGCACACTGAGGCAGTTCTGATACTCACATTGGGAATAAAGCCTGGAGGAAGCTGTTTGCTGAGCACAGCGTCCCAGTTGACATCTGACATGTAGTCCAGATCCTGTAGCTCTGCTAGACAGGAAATGCGCTTCTGGACATCTATGCACAGCAACTGAAGGAGACAAAAGGATTAGAGTAAGAACAATTGTCCATGGGGAGGCATGGTTGAAAAGTTACGGGCAGAGTCCCACTGAGACACGAGTACATGTTTGCCCTAAAGGATGTGTCTGAGAATGAGGATACGGGGACAAAAGGGATGAGGGTGGTGGGTATTGAGGAGAGGATGGAGGTAACGAGTGACAGAGGAAGTGAAAATGAGATACATGTAGGAAGCAAATGGTGATGAGAATTTACGAGGTTGGGAAGTGAGAGGGATGAAGGACAAATATATCGAGCGTGGAATTCTCCCCATACGTTCTCACTTTCTTTACATTTCTGTCTCCCTCTCGCACGCAGCACGCACACACACACTCCCTCTTTCACTCCCACATACACACACATTTATGCAACCGGAATGCCAATGAGGTACGAGGAGTCTGAGCACGAAGCAATGCAACAGTTTGACTGCAGTGGATCGCTGCCAAGACAAAACCCAAATGCTCCAGCAACAGTGTCTGTTAGCCTTGCTAGAGGCTTAATTGCAACAAGAAGAACAGATGTTAGACAGGTAATTATTAATAGACTCTGAAGATTTAAGAATATGCTAATTACATCAAATGCAAAAACAAAATGTACATCAATTTATTGTAATTAAGGAGTGATATGGATAGTCCTTTTGTTTACATTCCAAGGTCTATTCTTCTACAACACAAATTCCTCTTTATGAATACTTGATTATAATTACAAAGCTGCACTGAATGCTGCAAGATCTTCCTGAACACATAAACAGGTGGTATACAAAGTAGGGTTGCAATGATGAAAGTGACCTCCTAATTTAGATTCTGTAAATGCAGCTTGCTTGCCCAAATGAAGTGCCGGTGTCAGGTATGGATAATTGTGTTCCCACGGGAAATAAACTCCTGTAATCTCCTGAAAAGTAGCTAAGAAGCCATCCAGAAATGCTAGGCTCACCCACATCAGATCGTTGCCTGTCTTGTCTGTTTATTAAGATCTCATCAGTTATATTGGGCAACTTGTGCGTTTCACTTTACTGATGTCATTATTCATGAGAGTATTATGGCACCGAAGTTCAGTTTGGCCACCAGGCATCATCTTTGTGAGAAGTTGTCAAGTGCAGGTTTAAATATATGATCACAGTACATTCTGGAGGTGTGGTGGCCCTAATTCAAAGTCACATCAGGTGTACAATGTGACTTGTACAATGTGAATAAAAATGCTCTCAGATCTCCACCAAGGAAGTAGTCAGTCAATGAATGAGTCCTTATCTCAACAGAATAACTCTTTTGGACCCCAGGAAACAAAGAAAAGTACTCAGTTTGAGACTCAGTTCAATGGTTGGCTAACCAAAATACACCCAAGTGAGGCCTCTAATACACAACTTTATTGAGTTACCACCCACATCTGGCCAGTGCACTGCTGTCGGCTCCAGGGAAGGGCCAGCCCGGGAGCCGGGCACTTTGAGGGTGGGTCCATAGACCAGAGAGGATGGAGCTGGAGAATAAACTGATTCTGTAGAACGGGTGAAGAACAAATCACAGACTTTTTGGCTTCTTGCCATTTGCTGGCAAGCTAAATGACTCTCAAAACGGACTGGGCTTCTTCCACTGGTGTGTTTTATAACTGATTGGAACTGAGGGGGTATCACGTGAAAAGGTGAGATTAATCCTAGATTATATAGTGCAGTATGCATGTGCCACATTTACCTTTCTGAGTAGGGACTTCATCTCCAAAGACCAGGCTGCTGGGTAGCTGGGATGGACCTTGTGGAAGGTCTGAAGGATCTCATTAGCTGGTGTACTGGATCTCATCACATACGGTCTCTGGAAAGAGGAGAGGAGACAATATGTTATAGAGGACTTGTATTCTTAGTCATTCTCTGCCTGGGGGCAGTGATAAAGTATGTGTCTTCAAGTTTGCAGTTGGCCCTCTCCTCTCTCTCTTCCTCCTCTCCTTGTGTTCACCTTCTGTGAACCCATTTCCCACACTGATGAGGACAAATGATAGAGGAAACAGAGAATGAGGGACTCTTCTCAAAGCACAACTTAAACTCTCAGCCGTGCAGAACGAGTGGGCTGTCTGCGGGTCAGAAAACAAGAGAAAGCCTGTTGAGAGTTCTTCACACCAGTCCTTCTCCACCCTCTGGAGTTGGAGAATGACACAGTGACAAAACACAGCTAGATCAGGCAGTGTGGAGGTGGACAAGCCACACTTTTGCCCATTTCTCCCAGATTGTTTGTTCACAGAAGAGCAAATGCTCAATGGGCAAATCGTTCTCGCCACACTTTTGATGCCATTTCTGCTTTGTCAGATGGTTCAGAGTGAGGAGAGGCAGCAAAGATGAAAGAGAAATGGGAGTGACATGAAACCCAGGTGGACGGCTCGCCTCCTCATTTTTATTACAGGCTCTTTTAGATGCATGATATCAATTATATTCCAATTCTGCAGATGCTCCCCAGACAGTGTCAGATAACCAGTAATATATTCTTTTGGAGTCAGGTGTTCAGAAGGCAGACACTGGCTCACATGTCACAATATATTGGCATTTTTGACCAGGAGGTCCCCCTCTGAGGTCGTCTAATTAATCTCATTTGGAGGCTGAGAAACAAAGTGACAGTGATTGATTTGCGGCTCTAGAAAGGAACTGAGCTACCTGGACCTTTACCTGCAACCAGTGGCCAGGCCTGGCAGGGAACCCTGGCTAGTGAGAGAGGAGTTAAATGGTCTGAGTGAAGCATGAATGGAGTAAGACGGGGTGGGAGCTTAAGAGTGCGATAAGATGAAGTAAAGGCTGAGAAGGGATCGAAAGGTGCCCCGAGCTGGATAATAGCGAGCTAGCTCTCCATTTTCAACAGCCAAATAATTCTGCACATCCAACGGGGCAGTTTTCAACACCCTGAGACTGATTTACGCTTTATAGTTGGTGTTGAAATGTGGCAGTCAGTGAAAGGTGCAGAAGAGAGTCCCTAGGAGACAGAAGGATGAAGTGAAAATGAATTTTCTGGGAGAGGCTGAGGATGATGTGGGAGAGAGAGGGGTGAGAGAAAGTTTAGGAGAGGGTTTGCATAGATGACTCAGATTATACAGGAAAGTCCAAAAAGTGGAGTATGAGTGAAGGGAGAGAATGGGGCTAACATCTATGTCACTGTAAGTAATTTCTGGGTGTGAAGGCGTATAAGTGTGTGCTCAGCAATCCTCTCCTGAGTGAGTGAAGGTTAAAAGTACTTGAAAATCACAGGACACAGCTTTTAGGTAAGAGAGAAGACTTAAGGTGTTCTGGAGCAGAAAAGATGTAGCTCTCAGGTCAGGAAGAGGACAAAACATCATTTCTGAAGGGCTAAAGGAAGGTTGAGAGACGACTATAGATATTTTAGTGGGAATCAGAAAGTAGACAAAATAGTTTTCGAAAGCGGAATGGAAAGCTATTAGGTAAGACAGCTGTCAGCAGTTTTATGGAGAAGGGTGACAGGGAGAGCTTTGAAATGTCTGAAACATGGAATTTATTTCAGCACCACTTCATGAACGGTCCAGATCACTTTCAGGTGTTCTGGGTCCTTGTCAGTGTAGACAGAGGTTACTGTAGTTGGCGTAATCATCATCCTGAAATATGAGAGGAACTTCTGCAGCTGCAGTCTGAGTTGAATCCACAGTGAGCGGAGTGCTGTCAGCTCTGAGACTCTGATCTGACACAGCAAGGAGGCTGAGTGAAAAAATTACGTCCTGTGTTTATTTCCATGACATCTGAATAAAATTTTTCCAGATGGGACCGGTGCAAAAATTAAATAAATCATATATTCAAAAATCAATTCCAATTATATGGCTCTGGAAATAACTCAGATTCTATTTTCTCATTCTCCCACAGCGATTCGTCTCACACCGTGACTAAACATTTAAACATCTTCCCCAGGAAGGTCAGCTTAAATGTAAAATTCAATTATAGCTTCACCCCCCTGTTGTTTGGTGAAGGCTGAGGACTTACGTCTGCTTTCCTTCTGACAGGACTTTTCTAGCACACTCTCGTCAGACGTCATATGTATTATTCACTGCAGTAAAGTGTGCCAAGCCAAGGCTGAAGCGAGTTGAGATGTGGACATAGTGATGGGGCTCTTTGTGTGTATGTCTCAGTTACCTGTCCTCTTAGCAGCTCATAGGCTGTGATGCCCAGCGACCACCAGTCGACAGAGAAGGAGTAGCCAGGGTGGGACCCCTCGAAGGTCTGAAACAGCTCCGGAGCTGATAGACACAAAATATTGTACGACAAATTTAAATGGAAGTTTGGTGTGTGATGCCTCTTGTGTTTTTCAGGACAGTTTATTTTAACTACAGCCTCTTTCAGATGTGGAAAACATAGCAAAGCTTGCTTCATCTGTCTTTTTGTTATTCACACATAGGCCTTCGTTAAATCCTCCATAATGGCGTTTTTCATCAGAGCAGGACTGTGGGAAACGGAGGTTGCACAATATTTGGCACTGGATTATGATTGATTTTTAAAATTCATTTTGTAATTAATGACCGTCATCTCTGCATGTGACACTGGCTCCCTCTTGCCCTCATGAATTTACTCATCAGTTTTTATCACTAATTGGATTTCTGCTGCTTATTTGCCTTGCAACTGGCATGGATGAAAACTGAAATAATAGCATGAGGGACTGGCTGTTGGAAGTGTCACCCAGTCAGACTGTCACAACTGATTTGCAAAAAGTGACTTTGGTGGTTATTCAATCATGAGGCCGACATGTAAAATTGCCACCAAACTTACGTTGCAAGTTGCGTGTCTGAATGGGGTTTGTGCAACAGAGTGGCGCATGCTGTGTAAGTTGCTTATACACATAAGATCTGTTGTCAGCAGATTTTACAGAAGTGGCTGAGCTCATAACCAGAAAGTTTTCACACTTGAACTGTTGAGCTTTTGTTCTTGTTCTGTGATGAAGAACATAATTGCCCCCCTTTTTTTTGCCAGAGGCAAGTATTAGGTATTGGGATCTATTTTGGAGCCAGTGTAGCATCATGGTGTCTTTGTAATAAATAACTTACTAAACTAGTTTTGTTGGTGGGACGAGCTATTTAAACCCTTAAATTGGTTGGTTAGATTTTGGAAGCGAATAATCTATTCTGGGTTGCTCAGATGTAATCTTGTTTCAAATGGTCAAGATGAATTTCCATCACTTATCTCTTACCCTTCCCACACTGATTCTTTATCTGTATTACACTCTCAAAATTAGGTCTGAGAGAGACATAGTGTACACTCAGGAGCACGCACACACTCCCTTCCTCCTCTTCGTCATGGCAGGTTTGCTCTGCTCTCTCGCTGAGGAGGAAAACGTGTAGTTTATCTACTGAAGCCTCTGAAAGAGAGGGTCTTTTCTTCCTCCCAGAGTACCCATGAATTATCTATTACACCACAGAGTATTCGGCTGAAATGTAGTCACACGTGGCTACAAGATCATTCTCTGTCATGAGTGTACACGTTATAGGCATAAAAGCAGGAGCACACACTCATACACAAACACACACAGACATGCGCTGCCTCATCATTCATATCCCCCTGAAATCCTGTTAGCTACTATCTGATCTCCCAGGAGCTGAATACACATCGATCTGATCACTACTGTGCTTAAGAGTCACGAGGACGACGACTGCAGCGACGCTGAAAAGGATAAAAGTTGGTTTCTGTGGGCAGCATTTTCTTTTAAATGTTACTCTCAGGTTTTGAGTCCATGCATCAAAATCAAACAAGATGCAAAAATGATGTTTATCAGAGCTAATTCTAAAATGCTTCCTAAACAACGTATGCATTAAGCTCCTTAAGCTTTTAACCTTCACTGTGTACCTTGCAACAAAGTACTACCATGACTGTGTTGGTATAAGTGCACACTTATTTTTAGCTGTCTCTTGTTCTACCATGGAGTAGCTAATATTGACAAAGGTCAAACTCTGTGAACTTGGCTTCAGGGGTTTTGTGATGAAGTATTTTATATTCAATTGTGGCGTTGTACAGGAGCATTTTTGCTTTTCTTCTCAGATCTCAAAATTACAGTTCTTCGTCTTTTTTTCTTGCATGTTCTGCATGTGTCCCTCAACCCATCGATCCGTAATTGATTCCTTACTCTTAAATCAATCATTGAGATTTTTTAAGCCTGCCAGCCGAGTTTTGCTCTATTTGTTCTGTGTGCTTGGTTGTGGCACATGCCTTTGATGAATCAACAAAAATGAACAAACTGCCTTCCAACCAGCAGAGGGAGGATTCTTCCTCCGGTGAAAACTGGGCTCACCAAAGTTGGTCTCTAACATCCCTTCGACATCCTTGGGAACTGAAATCATAGTTTCTGTTTTCTTACCCATGTACGGCTTTGTCCCAGCGATGGAAGTTGCTTTGAGGTCTTCTTTAACGATTGCAGCGATGTTGAAGTCTGTTAGATGGACGTGCCCTGTAGAACAGAGAGATTATATTACCTCAAAGTGATCCGGAGCATGTTTTTGATACATGTGTGAACCGTGTCAGTCTTAAGGTGGCGCTGAGCTGTGAGATCACACGGCTGTGTTTACACCGCCAGCAATGACAGTAACCGTGTTTCCCCTAAAAGTTTAAGCTTTTTCTTTAGACTCAAATTTAACCACATCTTCCACGTAGCAGGTATCCTACTTTGTATGCTGCTTGTGTGAGTGTTGGATATGCAAAAACGAGGATCAAAAGAATTTTATACAACATAATCCATTGGAATGATGCTGTTTCCTTTACGCACTCCTGCGATCATAATGTTCTTACATTGATATAAAAGACATCAAATGCAAATAAACTGCAGCTTTATTGATGGAATGAAACGTGTACGGTGATATTGTGACAGAGCTGAAAGACTGTTTTAATGGCAACCTCAGTGATTTCCAAAGTCAAACCATTGACCTGTGTCTCACAGTGCTGCAAAATGGCCCATAGTCTTTGCCATGCACACTGAGCACACACTAATGAGCTGAATGTATACAGTGTGTGTGTCTGTGTGTGTGTGGGTCATACTGAGTGAGAGAGCAAGACAGAGCCAGAGAGTTTTTGCCGCAGAGTGACTGCTCGCATGAATTGATGCCCCCGGTTACCTCAGCCAACACATACAGTACGACCACACGTGAGCGCTGCACAGCCATACTGTATTTTAAAGGCAGAGTATTTTATCACACACACCGTGCACAGAGATAACGGTGTGTGAATATAAAGCAGGCAGGAGCTAGCCAGTCTCAGTGTTTACAAAAAGATACAGAGCCTTAAAGATAAAAGAACTGGAAGGAAAAAATCTCATTTTCTCCCTCTTTCCGTCTTACCTCAATTTTTTGTCACTCTGCATTATCACACCTTTTCTTTCTGCGTACCTTTTTATTCCACCCACTTTCCCCCCTTTCCAATCCACTTGTTATTTTTCAGGTTTTAATTTTCTTTTTTTCCGCTTCCTTATGCTCTTACTTCTTAACCCCTCTTTGTCCTGTGCAGTTTGAAACATGCTCAGTGGGTGAAGCCTGCAGCTGTGTAGTGATGCACAGAGGGGAGATTGGGTGGTGCTTTGCCAATATAAAAAGAAACGTCACTGTAGACTTTAACTGGAGCTTCTTGTTTTCATATTTAATGAAGCCTCCTGTCTCTGTCACATACTTATCTCCCTTTTTTTCCCTTTTCTGTCTTCATCTCTCTTAGCTTTGCAGAAGACAGATTCAGGACAGGAGTTTTACACAGTAGCCGGCAGGAAGAAACAGACAAGCATCATCAAAATGTTAGGCCAGAAGTACCTACAAGCAAATTTTTAACCAAAGTGTCATTCTGACATCAGTTCAAAACAGCTCCGAGGATGGCGATGATGATCCTTTGCATCATCATATTTGCTCCAATTAGGTCTAAAAAAGGCAAGCAAGTGAGTCAAAATAAAATAAACCCTGGTTAATGAAGAGATTAGAGAAAGTGTGAATAAATTAGAAATGGATGGAGAAATTCAACTCTGGTCCCACCCAGCTGTCCGGTACCTTTCTGTTGATTGGTGGTCAATAGCACATTCTTTTAGACTCATGGGTTTGCTCCAACCATTAAGTGTTCACGTTTCAATATTAGTGGCAGGTGAAATGTAGAATCTCCGTGATAGAGCAGATATGGTCTCAAACGTGGCATAGTCGTGGACAGATGGCATTAGTCAGAGAGAGAGATTAAGAGATGAACCATGACACAGTTTTAATCTCAGCCTTATGGAAAATGTACAGTACATTGCTGTTGGGTAACAGAACTTGACTCTCATGTTCGTGGATTACTTGCTGGTTAGAGTGAATGGATGTACAAAAGCGGTGGGGTCCATTGTGATTGAAACAAAAGTGGACCCCAGGGAGGAAAAACAGCTTATTTGTGACAGAGTGCTTTTATTTTAAAGTACCATTAGCTGCTGATGGACTAGCAGGAGCTTGCTTTTTAGAGAGACAGAGAGGAAGCTAATCAGCCTGTGTGACGTAACATATTAAAATCACTGAATTTCCAGCAAAGTCACTGTTTTCATGCTCTGGTCTTGTTGTTGTTCAGCATGTGGACATGTTGTGCTGTGAAAAAGTGTTTCAGAGGCCTGAATATGACCAAATTAAATGCGGGTAATGCTATTGTATGTAAAGCTTTAATTATAGTTCCTGTTGCATTATTTCTATTTTTTTTAAATGGCGGCTTCACTAGTCTGTCAGGCATGTCCACTAAATGATCAGATTTGACAAATTTGATCATTTGTTAAGATCATACATGTAGTTCAGAGCAGTGCTGTTCCCTTAAATTGATTATATGAGCTCTAAAATCTAGAGTCCATACGTGAGATTAACCCTTGTTTGTCTGCAGTCGTTCTGTTCCCTGCCAACGACTGTTGAAGTGTGTGGTGGCTGAACAAAGGCTCAGCAGGTTTGCTGGTGGCTTAGTTATCTAACATGTTTTACTGGGATTACCTCAACCATTGTGGAGGTTTGATCCTGCCGTTATGTCACGCTGCTGCATGTCTCTTCTATTCTTACTTTCGTATGCTTTCTATGACCTCAGATCACCCCCACAACAGATGACATATGTCATGTATACTGTGCGTACACAAATTAGTTTACTATTAGTCCCATTCTGGATCTCTGTTGGCCATTTCAGGTATCCACACTTTTGAATATGTCTTAGCATCATGTAACATGGCTCAGCTCTCCTGCTCTCAGTCACCTTTTCCAAGTCAGAATCCCTACGTACTTCGTTTTCCATACCAATGCATTTCACTCTCTTTGTAGTCAATTCTCAGTGTTTAATCTTATTGGCATGCGTCCACATTTCCGCACCAGAATGAAACGCAGAGGACTCCAGCAAAACAAATGTAGGGTGGCAGAGTAAATAAAGTTCAACCTCGCTCAACTTCTGCAGCAACAGCAATGCATCGTTATCCTGCAATGTGTGTGTTGGCCAATCAAATGCATGCATTTTGATGTGAAAACGCTCTCGTAATATTAAAAACGGCTGTATATTGTTTTGGCTATTTACTACCTCAGCATTGGCACCTGTTTTCAGCCTATTTTTAATTCCATCATTTTACCTACATAAGCTAACTCTACCTGCTAGTTCTTATCAGGAAAGATCATATACTGTATTTCTCTAAAGAGTCCCATGGGTGTTGGTGTGGCTTCCCTCATGATATTACCTGAACGTAGTGCCTGCCTTCATAGCATGTGTGCGGGCTCATAGTGGATAACCTAGACAACGGCCCTCTTGGAGCTTCTTCTAGCATCCTGGGGCTACGCCGTTAGGCACAGCGCCGATTCACATGTGCATGAGTAAATTGTTTTTCTGTATTTGAAGCAGCTCCCAGAGGAACGGGTCAATTCCAGCTCACAAAATTGACGTGGTGTGCAGAAGTGAAACAGCCTTTTCCCCCTCCTCTGATACCTCATGTTGTTTTAGGCTTTAATGGAGAGGTAAACTACAGGTCTGCACAGAATAACAGTGGGGGTAGAATGCATGAGGGGGAGAGAAGTGCTTCTTGAGTTTAAAAGGACACGCACGCAAACAGAGAGAGAGAAAAAAAAACCCAGGTGAACGTCTGATGTCCTATGGAAACCAGGCTGAGGCTGACAAAACTGCCTTTCTCTCTCTCTTGTCCGTCTTTATCTCTCTTCTTCACGTATCTCCTTCTCTCTTTGTCTACCCAGCTTTTCTTCCTTTGACAAATCTGTCTTTCCAGAAACGTTTGCTCATCGCTTTCCCTCTTCTTGTGTTGTCTCGCTCTCTGTCTTTCTTTGTCTGCTTCCAGTTTGTAGCGACAGCAGGGCTGCTGTCCCACATATCTGCTCAGCTCCCTTGAGCAGCTGCCCATTGCCCTGCGAGATCTCAGGACTTGTGTGTGTGTCTGCCTATGTGTGTGCACGATATGGCTAAAAGTATGTGGACAGACTTGGTCGTGGACTGTTTTTCATGGTTGCGACTGCTTAGTTCCACTTGGGGGAAATCAGTGTATGAAGAATACGTGCAGTGTACTGTAAAATCTGTTGCTCTTGAGCCTGAGGCCAAATACTACATTGTTTATTTTATATACCTGTTCCATAAGATTTGAGGTGTTGTTCACGTTTTGTGTGGCATCCTTGTATTTCCTGTGTAAAGTAACTGTAAAGTTCATGCTCAAATGATCTTTAATATATGGCCTACTGTCTGTTCACAGCAGTCCTGTACTGTTATAATCTGTCACCTCCATTGCTTGAACCAGGTGTGAATTCATGATGTAAGTTTAGTCCATTGAGTACATAACCATTTTTGTCCTTTTTAAAGTAATAGTGATAGCAATAGTTTGCAAAATACAGTTATTTGCTTTTTGAAAATTAGATTAGAGGATTAACATCACTCTCATATTTATGCTAATATGGAGCAACAGCCAGCAGCTAATCATCTTACCTTAGCAAAAACACTGCAAACAACTGGCTCTGTCCAAACTAACAAAAACTGTCTACCAGCACCTCTAAAGCTCGCTAATTAAAACCTAATATCTAACACAAATATAAAAATGACACAGTGTGGCTTTGTGAGGAGTTACATGCTGGACTGTTTCTTGGCTGGACGCAGCTGCTTCCTGGAGTCTTGTCATTACTGAGGTTGTCGGGCTACCATGAGAGACTCCTGTTCAACTTCTGTTACTCAATGCCTGTAGCACAGTAATTCTGATACATGTGCTCCACATGGTTCAAGAACAGCTGTGAATTAGCTTTGCGTATGCCTTGGATAGACGAGTTAAGCTCATTTCTACTAGAATGGTAAGGGGTTATTAATTAACAGGTGAGGCTGTATGTGGGGGTCCACACTCCAAGGAAAGCGTGATAGAGAGTTTAAACAGGGCTTAAACTATTTGTTTCATGCAATGACCAAGATATGGCAAAAGTGTGTGACACTGTGATTGTTAGATCTGAAACAGTGACCATTGTCAAATACATGGTCTCATCCCAGCACTTAAGGTATAATGTTCATAATGTTGTAATACTTTTGCCACATGGTGTACGTGTTCATACTGTACCATCATGTCTATCTTCGGATGTCTGTGTGTCTCTACGATGGATCATAACATGAAGTAATTTAATATTCCTCTTGATTAACATATTGATGGAGAAATTTACAGTCTGTCTTTATGTGGCCTTGATTTGTAATCGTTCCCCTCTGTCATTCATGCACGCACACGCACACACGCACACACGCACACACACACACACACACACGCGCACAGACACACACACACACACACACACACTGCGCTCTCTGCCTCTTTTCTCATCGTGTGTGCGTGCATGCAAGATGTCTCTTTGTGTGAAACTGAAACTGACACTAAAGCCTATGATGAGACTTAATCAATCATTCAGAAGCAGATTTTCCCTCAGAGAGAGGAGGCATGATGAATATCACCCTGTCCTCCACACTCCTATCACATCCCTCTGTCTTATTTTATCCTAAAGCTCAGAGAAGGAAAACACCATGTAAATGTCACAGCGCTTCACCCAACGCCGACTATCACTGTGGGCAGAAAATAAAGATGCATGTGTGCACACCTTCTCTTTGTTGCATTTGTTAAAATAAGGTATGAGGTATTTACCTTCTTTATGCTGCAAGGCCTATGACTGTGAGACCTGCCTCTAAGCCTTTCAACCCCTTTGATCTGTGCAGAAGTGATCCCAGAGGTCGGAGGTTTGGTAAAATCCTTCGTCAGAAGCAGTTAGGTCTCGAATTTGTAATGCTGAGCCAAGTCAAGTCACCATTTAAGTCGAATGTTATTAACAGATGTAAACACTTACAAAACCTAATCAAAGCTTATTGTACAGTTTCTGGATTTTGAAGTCCACCCCCTGACACCCATATGAATGAATTAAAAATAGAATAAGACAAAGGATCTTACCATGTTCATCTAGGAGTATGTTGTCAGGTTTGATGTCTCTGGAAGGGAAAACATAAACACAGGACAGTGAAATCAGTATGTGTTTTTGTGTACAATATATAAATTCTAATAAGCAGTATTGTTTGGAAAGCAAGCAGTAGAGGGATTTACAAAATCTGGCCTTAAGGAGGATACAATCAGAGCAGAGTCTTTAGACAACTGTAGTTAAATCTGTAAAATATGGTTTGTTACCTTAAACCCCAAAGTTTTCTTGATCTTTATCAAACTTAAGCTTTTGGCAATCCAACGGCAAGAAGAAGTCTTGGAGTGTGTGTGTGTGTGTGTGTGTGTGTGTGTGTGTGTGTGTGTGTGTGTGTGCAGAAATAACTGGTTTTTGTATCTAAGTACCACAGTGATAATAGGCAGCGAGTCTGCACTGGCCTTCACTCTGCTCCCTTCAGTTCACTTTAATATTTTACACTTTCAAGGCACGCATTTTCATAAAGACGTTTCCTCATGACTCAGAGCAGATTTTACTAACTGTTTGCTCTGAGGCTACATCACAATGCCGTGTCTGTGGGTGTGAAATAATGAGATTGGTTATTTGTTGAAGAGCCGGCTGACAAAATGGCTTTGACACTTGAAACCAGGCGTTGCAGCCCCCAAAGTTAAAGCAAGAGGCCACTCATAGAATTAGTTCTTTGAACATTTTGAAGGCAGTGACAAACAACCCAGGTAATTATTTAGATATGAGAACTTGTCTGATATGTCATCGGTGACATATGAGTCATCCTTCAAACTTTTATTCAGATTAGACAAGACTATAACTTGACTTTGATGATAGTGACCCCCTTAGACCAGTCAGAGGAATTATTTAACACAGAACCAGAGCGGTGGTGTCAGACAGAGTTGACACCTCTGCTCTGTGAACGTTACTGTAGTCACCGCCGTCTCATCTCACCCTCACACATTTGGTCCCATGAGACACATCCTTAAAAATATACTTTAAAGTGGTAATCTAAAAGATCCTTGACTTTGGTTTGTTCTTCTTTTATCATTTTCAGTAATAAATTCACATGGCTTTGGTGTTTCAGCACCGCACTTCCCACAGTTTACCTGTAAATAAAACCGTGTGGGCGCTACTCTGATGACTTATCTGCTGCTGATGACGCTTGAGCCTCTGTAGGTGGCACTCTCCTCTTTATCTGTCCTGCCAGGGAGGCTCCATTGCTCATATTAATTGCCCAGTTCTTGCTCGGAATATGCTAAACAAACCCCTTTTTCTGCTGCTGAAGTTGAAGCACTTCCTGTGTGTCAGAGTGACACCCAAAGCTTCGTGCACACATCATCAAATGTAAAAGCTTCCAGGAGGTGACTATGGAGTAGGCTGACTCATCGATTCGTTGAATCACTTTGCTTCAGTGAGTGACGAAAATGGTCATATAATACCACAGATCAAAACGTTTTAAAATGACACCCTGTGTCAGGCATGTGACGACAGCAAATGAATATCTAATACTTTTGAGGGGGAGGAAGGGACAGCAGGTGAAGCCGTGGGAGTAGCTGAGACACCTGAGAAGAGGAACAGGTGTAGACTGAGGCTTTTCATAGAGTCGCCTTTGCCTCCTGCTTGTTTCTCGTCATCCCTTGTGTTGTCTGTTTTTCTCACGTTTTCAAGCAGATATTTGTTTTTCTGCACCTATTTTTTCTCTTTTTCTTCGACGCCACATCAATCCAAAATGGCACCTAGAAGCGACACAGTTACTCCAAATTCTTCTGGAAGCTGAATCTGTTATTAGGAGCAGAAAACTACCAGTGCACTAAAAGACGTACTGGATCTGGTGCAAAGACTACTACTGTGCAGAGATTTTATGAGGAAAATAAAAAATTGTTCTGCAGCACGTACACTGAATACAGGGAGTAGTTTCCTGTTACTGTAATTTTATATTTCCATTTCATTTTCCAGACACTTCTCAAATCGACGTCTTTTGAAGTCATTTTAGTCGGGAAAGTGAACCATTAGTCAGTCTATTTCTGTATTTTTGCGAAAGACTGACATTTACCATTTTACGTTCAGCTACTTGCGTCCTTTTGTTGTTCTGATTACACGTATTTTTTGATAATCGCTCTCCCTGCTGAATCACCCTCTCTTCCCATGAAAGTGATGCTTTACTAACGGTTGCCATATTAAATACTCAGCAACATAGCAGACCCATAGAAAGCAAATTAGCAGAGAGGAGAATGAATGTTAGCCGCAGACTTCAGAGCAACACAGACTTGTTACAGAGTGACAGAAAGGCACCAGTAACAATATCAAGGTCCCTGATGACAATCGGCCACATCAAAGAACAGCTCAGTGCCCAATGGCGTCCCTCCTGGCCATTTATTTGAACTCAACGCAACATTATTCTCCTCTTTCTTCTCATTATCACTGATCTTTATCTGTCCTTCACACTGTCAACCTTCTCTTTCATCCCTAACCTTAGACTATTCCTAATAACATAATGTGTGTGGATGCTTGGAGACTCACAGACATGCTTAACCACACTTCAACAACAGCATCAGATTCTGCTAATCACCATCCTCTCATAAGACAGGAGTGTGTTTTTTTTTTTTTTTTTTTTTTTTTTTTTTATCTGAACAGTCCACTCCTTCATGCCTGTGCGTAGCTGCAGACTACATCAGTGGAAGGGTACAGTGTGTTCTCAGCTCCTCTCTGTTCTCTTGTCTCTGGAATGCATCCCCACAGCTCTAAAAATGCTTTTGAACCGGAGAGACGACATTCAATATTCAGCGGCCTTCTCAAATGTTCCGTTTGTGCTTGATGATCAAATGCAGTGTTCAATTTGAGAATTACTACACCTTGAAATTGACATCGACATTACAGCGTGAGGACGCCTCAGAAGTACCAGTTTGTGGACATTAGCAGCGATGGTGAAGTGAAGATGCTTTTCCTGCTCATTCTCAGGTGTGCGTTTTTAACTCGTTTTGTGATCAGGCCAGCGGACGATTTCAGGAAATGACTCCTATGGCACCAAAAATCTGTGGAGGAGGGAGGGGTCTTTGCATTTTAAATGACCTTCTGTTGTAGGAGACAAATTAATACATGATGCAGATTTTAAGGGAACAAATTTGGCAACGGAAGCAGCAGTACGATCCCGATTCCGAAACAGTCGGGATGCAGTGTAAAACATTTACTCATCTGAGAGTACAAAGGCAGTATATTTAATTTTCACCTCATCAGCTTCATTGATTTGTGTAAATATCTGTGTATTCTCAATTTGATGCTAGCGACGCATTTCAAACAAGTTGTGGAATCCTCCAAAAACACCTGTTTGGAACATTTCACAGGTAAACAGGTTGATTGGTAACAGGTGAAAAGGGGCATCTGCGAAAGGCTCAGTCGTTCACAAGCAGGGATGGAGAGAGGTTCACCACTTTGTGAACACATGATTCGATGAAGGATGTTACTGCATGGGCTCAGGAACACTTCATAAAGCAGTTGTCAGTAAATGCAGTTTGTTTGCAAATGAGTGTATTCTGCTTTTATTCATGTTTTACACAGCTTCCCAATTTTTTTGGAGTAGGGTTGTAGGAAGAAAAGCGCATTTGGACATCTCATGTGTTTTGTTTAATCACAACAGTATTGAGACTGTGGCACTGTAACACACACACACATCATCTTTGTGGCAGTCAAACCCACTGTGCATCCTCAGTGTCAGAATGAGTGTGTCTCCTCTAATTGAGTCTGCTGCCCTGTAGGAACCCAGCGGTATTTAGCATATCAAAGGCCATGCTGACCTGTGTTTTGTGTGTGCCTGGTTGTGCGCGCGTGTGTGTCTGCGGCACACTCTCAGAGACAGGGACGACCTGTAGCATGGAGCTCGGCTCATGGGCGCTTTGGCGGATTGAATGGCGCCGGCCCAGATGGGGGTGAGAAAGGTCGAACATGTAACCCTTAATTAGCTGACATTTGCCTCAAAGAGAGAGGAGGGGCATGTGTTGCTGCTAAAAAAGCAGGCTGTAAGCGAGAACACGGAAGCCTCTTTTGTAGCTAAAGGCCATGCTGCCATTGTGAAGCCACAGGACAAGAAGGTGCTGAGACAAGTGGCTCAAGAGATAAAGCAAAGCAGCGAGGCTCATTAGGAGGTGGCACATGGTAAAAGCCAAGCTTTTGAGGTAGAGGTGGTGATGATGGCCATGACTGACCTGTTCCTACAACAGCAGACATTCAACTTAACACCTGTTTTAGCTTGAAAACGCTTCCTTCACATTTTCAAAAACCGCCGTCCTCCAGGGCTGCACTGGTTTGAAACACTAGCTAACACCAGCAAGGGTGCAACAGATGCAGCTCAAGGAATGGACAATGACAGGGAAGCAGATGTCTCTGAGTGCAAGGCATGTACATTTACCTCAAACGCGTACTGTAGTTAAAGTAGTCAGCTACTTCTATGCAAAGAACCAGTTAACATGAAAGTGACTGCATATACATGTACAGTAATGACATCTTAAAGAAGTGGATTTAGTGAGTGTTTCTTCTTTAAACGGGACTCTCTGCTATCCAGTGGTAGATGGATACCAGTAGCTTAAAGTACTAAATAAGTGTTATGTTACAAGACACGAAATAACGAGATTTATTTAAAACCAGAACAAATGAAAGAATAGTCTCAGATCCACTTAATGGGCTCAGCCCTGCATAAATAGCGGTTTTGCACTAAAATTAAGTCAATATTTTATAAACCTCAGAGACTTATGAAGCCTATTCTTACAGTCACAATCAATGCTCACAGTTTCTCAGTTGCATTCGGTTTAATGATCCATGAATTAAGTTCTGTTTTCATTTCATAGAAGCTGACATAAAAGAATTACCCAACAATTACAAACTAAAGTCTTTCTGTCAGGAACAAAGTCATCATGAAAAGTAGGTCAGACTGTAATGATGATGTCTGGGGAAAGAGCAGTGCTGATATTCACAGGATATTGTATTTTCCTTGACTCAGACTTTAGAGTTGACCCTGTGTTCATCGCAGCTACGAGGAGCTGTGATTTTGATTATAGTTATTACCATACTGCGATTATTTTGACAGATATTTCAATGTGAGTCATACTTTTAGAGGGAATGGTAGTTTTTACATTTCATTTTCACTGATGATATGATTTTCATTGTACCAAACAATCATGTTCCCGAACATCTGGAGATGGTATTTTGAGTAATCGTTGAGTGTTGCCATTTATATCGTTTCAGTTTTTTCTGTGCAGTGTGTACTGAATGAAGTGACTTTATACAGTGTTATTGATATGAATTATGTAACTATGTCTGGATGAGTTACTGTTCATTTCTACAGTAAAAGACTTGAGAGGACACTTTGAGTTGTGGCCTGAATATTTCATTCTCCCCTGTGTTTATTAGCCTGTATAACCACTATGCAACATCTATTAGTGCTGACAAACAGATGGGTCTGTTGCAGCCCCAGTCACACCAGTGCTGTGTGAAGACAGGACTGCTTGGCTAGGTGACACCTCAACCATCTGCAAGCGTTTACCACTTTGAACGGGATGACACAACAAAAAGGCGCGTAGCATGAAAGAGTTTTCTAGCTGATGAAATGTCCAACGGAGAAAAAATGTGTTGGGAAATACTGGAATAAGTAAACTTGGATGTAGAAGTGTGTGAGTGTGTGGGTGCCTGGTAGGACAGAAGTGTTTTACTTCAGCTGCTTGATCCAGATCCTGGACCGTTTACTGACTATCGCGACAGCAATTTGTAATCATCCGTCATTCTTCGTCACTGCAGTCGTACATGAAATTGTGGCTTTTTTGGGTGCACGTTTTCCTGTCTGGTTCTCTGATTTTCCTTTTTTACCTGACAGCAAAAAGTGATAAAACGATAATTGAAAGCGCTTTACATATGAATTGACAGCTGCGTATCAATCACTTGGCCCGAAAAAATGAGAAACAGAAAGACAGGGAGGGGGATATAAAGTAAATGTATAACGATAAACTGAGAGAGGGAGTAAAGAAATAATTTGTGACGTACGGGCCAGACTGAAAGAGAGGAGGTGAACAGAGCTAGGAAGTCAGACAGCTTTACATTTACTGAGTGAGAGAGCTGAAGGCGGGGTCGTGACGATTTGAGAGAAAACAGAATATATAGCTAGTTTGAACGGATAAATCAAGAAAATGGAGAGTCAATGAGACGATTGGAGTAGAAGGAGGGGAGGAGATATAGAGAGCTGTGGGTAAATTTAGAGAGATAGGCAGCGAGTACAAAGGCCAAATTGAGCAAGCATGGTAAAGAAATGAAGTGAGCAGTAGGAAAAGGCAAGAGTGGATGTAAAAACTGGGGCTCTCCTGAGTGAGGAGTGAAACGAAGGGCGAGGAGAGCTTGGCGCAAGCTGATCCCCCTGGCTTTTCTCTCGGTTGACTGACCCTACAAGCTATTACTAGGATCTAATGGCCTCATTACAGCCTGCTATCAGAGGCAGAGGGGTAACTGAAGCCTGTACCTGGTCATACGATACTGCAGTGATACTGGAGCGGCCAACACACCTGAGAACGGAGGCTTATGCACACACACACACACACACACACACACACACACACACACACACACACACACAGGCACAGATCATGCAACCACGCAGCCACACACTCCAATCATTCAAGGAACTTATGAAAGCACATATCCACACACATATGCCTCAGCGGCCTGTTGGAGAGAAACAGTCTTTTTATATGTTTGTATTTAACAATTTCTCAAATATTGGAATGTTTTATTTTATAAGAAATTCAAAATAGATTACAGATATCAGCAGACATTCAGTGCCAGCTTTGGTACTTGTTAGTAGGACTGCCACGATTATTTTCATTGTTATTAATTTGCAGATTATTTTCTCCATTAATCGAATGATTGTTTAGTTTATAAAATGTAAAAAGAAAAAGCAGAATCTTCAGCTTTTTTTAGCCTGACCAATAGTCCAAACCTTCAGATTGCTGACAAAGACACCTGAGAAAAACCAGCAAATATTCACATTTGAAGGCCATTTGATAATTGGCATTTTACCTTAAAAATTACTTGAACAATTTATTGATTATCAAAATTGTCGTAGACTCATATTCTGTCAATCGACAAATCCATTAATCGTTTCTGACTGTGCCAAAAGTACAAAAGTATTGAGATTCGATAAGCAGCTCTAGTTACATCATGTCTTACATTTTTTCTGTTTCTGTAGCTTTGGGCAAAATGTAAAGTGGATGGATTGTTCTCAGCCTTATAAAAATCTTTAATTCAGTGGATTACCACTAAATTCAATTCAGTTTGAAAAAAACTGCGTAGCTGCTTCAGTGAAATTGCTGTTACTGGTTTTCTGGGCCTAGATTTCAGGCGGTTTAATCAGAGGCTCTTTCATGGCTCTGCTGCTTTACTAGCTCTCTTCTCCACTCCAGAATAAAAGCAGAGAGCTGTTTGAGATTGTGCCTCTCCCTCTCTGCCACAAAGGAGGGTGGAGGAGCTCTGGAAGCCCCAGAAAGCCCACAGCACAGCTACATCACACGCTCAAAACAAGCAACACACACACACAGACACACATGAACGCGATAAAACACAGTTGCACAGAAACATGCAGATACGCATGGTGACAGAATCCCTCAGTTCTAAGTGCCCACGCCCACCAGCCGACGAAGAGCGAGTCAGACAGCCGCTGCCTTTGAACGTGAATTGAAAGCCCAACTAGACCCACAGAGGCTAACAGCTCCACCCCAGCAAACTGCTGCGTCTCTCACTCACCCTTTCTTCTTTCTGTTAAAGAAAAGCAGCTCTGACAAGTGTGAGAGTGGCACAGGTGTACGTGCGTGTTTCGCCCCGTTTATGCACATGGGTAAACATTGCGTGTGTGCGTGACAGTGGCAACCGAGAGATGTTCATTCCTTATTCATCAACACATACTGAGTGTGTCTGGTTGACGAAAGTCGGGCTTGACAAGTCCCCAGTCTAATTTGGAGCTGATTTTTGGGAGGCGGCGAGTGCACAGCAGACGCTGAAAGCAGCCAGTCGGCACTAAAAAGCCAAGGCCAAAACTCACATCACAATTACCAGTGATGAATAATTCACTGAGTCAGAAACATTCAAGGAGTGTTAAAAAAACCTTAGCTCTCTCCACCCTCTCTGCCTGGATCTTTGACTCTATCTCTGCCTGTAGCTCCTTCTTTCTGTCTCCCCATCTGCCTTTCTGACTGCTTGAATGCGTTGCTCTCTGCCAAAATCTCGCTCTTTCTTTCTCCTCCAGGCAGGCACGTGAGTTAGATACACAAGCAGGCAATTAGTGATGTTTTTTGGAGCAGACTAGCTAGTAAACATTCTATCATGTTCAGAGCGCAGACCTCCTCCCATCGGCTAATCTGCTGCTGTGAGCGGGGTTGAGCTGGGGGAGATTTTCCACAACGATAATGCTCAATTCACCATTTTGTGGTGGAAATCAGAGAGCTGGCACCAGCTGGCACCTTAATCTGTATTTATGAAATATGAGTGTATAATTTCCCCCTCCCTCCCTTCCTCCCCTCCCTCCTGGTTCTTCTTTTTCTTCTTCTGCTGGGAAATAAAACATTAACACACTCCATGAATAAAGAATACTTCACTTGAAGACATGACAAACGCTCGCCGTTTCCAGCAGCTGATGGAGAGTAAGAGTAACGACTATGCCTGCATGCCTCCATGCAATCTGCGGTACTTTATATTACCTCTACATTTTAAGAACCACCCATTAGAAGACCCACTGAGACTGTTTTTTCCTCCTTTCTTTCACCTTTAATTAACCATATAGGTGAATTAAGACCATGTTCCCTTTTGACAGCTTGGCGAAAGACCTCTGGAGGAAAAGGGGATGAAAGAGCAAATAAATTATTTGAAGCAGGGCTACACTTCGTGCCACTCCCTCTGAGAAAAAGACAGATCCTGCACAACCAGGACTAAGAAATTAGGATGAGCTAAAGAAGAGCTTGGGAAAGAAATAAAACTACTGTAGGTAGAGAAAATAGCACAAGAGGGAAAAAAGGGGGAATGATGATGAGAGAGATTATGAGGGGAAGGCATGATATACTGTGTGTATGCGTGTGTGTGCGTGTGCGTGTGCATGTGTGTGTGTGTGTCAGAGGGAGTAAGGCAGGAGCCTGCAAAAGAATCCTTTTTGGCTGAAATAGGTTTGTTGCTGCAACAGCTGGCTCTCAGTACGCTTCAGTTCATTTGTTAAGAAATAGGAAATCTGAATAAATCGACTGGACAATTTCTAAAAGACAAAACGCGACAGTGTGTTCATCCATCTCTCCTTACTTTCCAACTTTTCCAGCCTTTTTGTGGCACTCAGCCCCAAGCCCACATGTTCTAACTGCAGCTGGGTACAGTACCTACAGTACCAACAAACTTATCACTGAAACTGAAGACTACAGGGTCCACACGCTTATGGTCATGACAGAACAAGTCACCCAGTGCAATAATGTGGCTCAGTGAGTCGTGAGTAATAACATATTGTATATCAACTTCTGCTACACTGACTGTATTTATTGTCATGGTTTCAGTCTTTTCGTGGTATATTGTTGACAATAATTATTCACCCATCAACACACTATAAAAAGAGCAAATGCTCATTCATTTTAGGTGCCACTGTGGAGGATTTAGTGATGTCTAGTGCTGTGGTTAACAACACACTGATGCACCGTCCATTTTGACTGTAAAGTGAGATCTGTCTGCAGCATATCCATCACTGTCAGTTTGATGAGAAGCAAACAATTAGTCTCTTAACCACCTTAATGGCCAGTGTGTTTCCCAATGAAATGCTGAGGCATAATGACTCGTTAAGGGTTTCTGCTGGCGGACATCATGCAAGTCTTTCCATTACAAGGATTCCAGGAGGCAGCAAAAATGCACCTGAGGATTCAGCCAGAGATTATTGTTGTTGTTGTTGTTGTGTTGTTGTCAAAGAGACTGTGACGAGGTAAATGTACGCAGACACATACATACTGTGTCTTTCTCCGTCTTTCCACTTGTTTGGAGAGACTCGTGAGGTCTCTGAAGATGTCATCTAATTGAGACTCATTCTGTTGTTAATAATTCAAACTCCTCAGAGAGCTTAGGGTTAAAAACACAGACTAACCAACCCTGAATTAGGCTGAACCGGATGCATGACACCCATGAGGTTGACTGAATTCTGAATACGATGTCTCCAATTGCAAATACACACTGCATTCACGAAAATATACTTATGCACCACAAAAGGATTATTTAGACAGAAAAAGATTGACACGTGATGGAATGTAATGTGATTAATTTATAGGTTTCTGAAAACATGGAGTATTATTAATTAGTGATAATAACATTGTACTCATCAAGTTAGTTGCCGAGATCTAGGAACACTGCAAGAAATCTAAAAAAATTATTCTGTCAGAGTTTTGAGCTGAGCGTTAGGTTAGCCACACTTTTTTGAGCGAGACAGCAAAGATGAATAATTATTAAGTCTTACCCAAAGTGCCATAAACTCTTTTGTTTCCTTGCATCATATCAGCTCAGAGGCTCCCGTGTGTCACCATGATGACGCTGCCCTGTCGTTGATTTTCCGTCCAGGCTCTGAGAGATGAGCTGGTGTTATTAACCTCACTGCTGTTCAGTCTCCGCTCCCTTGAGATTGTTCATATTCGCCATAGAGTGCAAGCTCATTATTCAAAGTAATTAGCAATGCTAAAGACTGAAATGTGTCCTGTTGTGGCCGCTGCTGTTGTCATGTTTTCATGGATTCCAGTATAGTTACAGATGGAGACAGAACTCCCTCAAGATCTTTACCCTGACCTTGACCACACAAAACCTTATGTAAGCTTTTTCCAAGTTGATTAAATTACTTTTATTTGTCAAAAATCACTCCACTGCTGCCGAGAACCCAGGTGAGCTCTATCGATTGTAGTTGATGGGAGTAGTTTTACAATCCAGATTCCAAAAAATATTTGGGATGCTGTGTAAAACACGTAAAACAAAATGCTGATGATACCATCTTGTATGTTTTTGTCACGTCCACAAACCAGCCCTTCTCCAGATTGCAGTCTGCTTTTGATGACCCCCATACCTCTTTTATTAATTGTAAGCATGCTGTAAGTGCTATAAAGACGGCATGTATGCACATTACAAAATGAACTGCGACAAATTGCAGTTTGAGACCCTCCGAAGGACTTTAAAGTTCCACTTAAGATTTTTTGAATATTTGTTTTGTCTCAATTAGTGTGTCTTTGTATGTAGTGGTCGAATTTTCTTATTGTGAACTTATACAGGATGTATATTTGTTGTCAGGTCTCTTAAAGGAGATCTTTATCTCCATGAGACTTCTTGGATAAATGAAGCTTAGATTAACGAATCTGGACATCATATTGAACCAACTGCTGCCAAGCATATTCTGTCACAGTTGTGATCAAACTTGCAAATAATATAATTAGTGTATCATCATGTTGCATGCGATTAATGTCATTATCATCATTACTCCCCTAATTATCATCAGAGACCAGCGGAAGGAGAATGTGTACATCCTGCATGCACACACAAACGTATACACTGGTGCATACTGCGCACACAAAAACACATTCTGAACGCTTTAAGTTCATTCACTCGCTGTACCAAAGTCATCACGTCCACATCTGAGGGAGGAAATTATATATTCAATTTCCATAGAGATGAGCTGAGAGTTACTTTCAGCTCCTCTTCCTATTTGAAGCTAATGAATGCAGATTGAAAAGATGTTGATTCCGTCTAAACAAACACCCCCAACACCTGCACATCAAGTGGCAAGTCTGTCCTCTCCAGCACTGAAATAGAAAACACGATTTAAATATTCATACCCCTCAATGGACCGAATGAATAAGCAAATTAATAATCCGTCCCATTTATTACTCTCTCTCTCCCTCTCTTTCCTGTGAAGGTTTAAGAGCGTGGACAAGAACAAGTAGCCTGCTTTACGTTAAACGGCGTAATTTGTTATCAGGGGGTGTTGATAAATGAATGTTCTCTGTTGCGGTGATGTTTCCTATTAGTCATGATCTGAGAGGGCCTCTCTTTCTATGTTTACTGTGGTCACCAGAGTAAATGTAAGCAGCGGATGGAATATGGACATCACAATGCCTCAGAGATTGGAGCAAAGCACTACTTAGATCGTCCATGCGAGAAATGTACTTACATACAGTACTGTATGTATGTATGGAAGAGTCATAAAAAGGTTAAAGTATACATTAGGATGTGTGTGGGTAGCCTGCAGTAGTCTAAGTATGTGTTTCTGTATCTAAAGTCCTCCTTTAAATGATGTTCATATAAAAGCCTGTATTCATACAGTAGCCATGGCCAGAAATAAACTGCTAGTTAAGTAGCTCACATGATAACTTCTAGTGAAATTTTCCATCAATACATTGTCAGAGTCAGGTTTAATTCACCAAAAGGTCACCTGTAAAATGATGACTGGAAGAGCTTTAATGTGAAAAATCTGAATGAATGAATGGATGAAAACAGCACTTGTGTTACAGAAAATAAACTCTGACCAACAGACAGGTGAGTATGAAATAACAGCATGTACAGTTGGGATTAGTTTTGTTGAATGTACTATATATAATGTTGGATTCATTGAGACAACAGGCAAAGTTTTGAGTTTGCATTAACAGGGGAACATGTTAAGCTATGTGATATTAGCCTGTTTCAAATGAGACCTTTCTGCCACTGAGGTTAATAAATATAATATGTATATATATAAAAAAACAAGTAACGTTTCCTCCAAATAGTATTTGGCAAAGCAAATTAGAAAATATTTAGTGTGAGACAGTGTATCTCTAATTGTGTATGTTACTGTATCTGCATTGTCCCCAAAGGAATGAGGCAGATTTGTGTGTTTCCAGTAAGGAATCTCAACGGGTTAGTGTCTCAGCAAAAGAGCAGTTTTGAACTTTTCCCTCACTCAGTGTATTAATCGTTTTTTGGCAGCTTCACTGGCTGTAACAGGATACCCCAAGCGCTTTCAGTCACTTCAACAACTTAAAATAATAATACTGGGCTGCAGCCATGTCTTTCTTGGCCAATGCGAGTCTGTGGCTCTGCCATAGCTGTGGCTCGTTCTGCCTAAAAAGCTCTTAACCTGCATTTTGTAAATTAAATGAGGCATCGACACAGCAGCGTAGACAGAACTGGTGCATTTCATGATGACTATAGTCTGCAGCTCAGGGTAAACTGTTGTGTCAGGTGCGACCCTCATGTCAAGACAGCTTGACCTTTCTGCACAGTGGAGGAGCAGTCATATTAGAAAATAATATGGAAGTGGACAGCCAAGGAGAAAAGAACACCAGGGTGCTCAGTGCTCACGGTGAAAAGCAAGGGAGAGAGACAGAAGGGGAACATGTAGTGTATCAGGGAGAGACACAATGGAGCAACCAGTCAAAAAGTATTTCTCTCATGTTATTTGTGCAGACAGAGCGGGTAGCAAACCATCCTCTGCATTATTAAAGGCTATTGAAGAAATTACAGTATAACGAACAACAACAAAAAAAAAGGGTTCAGAGGAGGAATATTGAGAGAAAGCTTCAAACCTGTGTATGATGCGCTTGGTACGTAGGTATCCCAAGGCCAGGGCTAATTCACAGATGTAGAGTTTGACAGTGCTCTCCGAGAAGTGGACGTTCTGCTGGAGGTGATAGCGCAGGTCGCCTCCCAAGAGCAGGTCCACCACCATAAACATGTCCTCCTCATCCTGGAAGGAATACCTGCAGGGGGAGGTGGTCAGGAGTGAAGCGTGAGAATGCCAGAGGGATGGAAGGAAGAGGACGACGTGCAAACAGAATGGAAGGGGAGAAGGAATCAGAAGTGAGAGTGAAAATAACAGCGGTGACGGAAAGAGACATGAAGAAAGACGTAGTCAGCAGAGAGGGAGGTTTGAAGGGAAGGTAAATATGGAGATGTGGAAGTTGCAGGAGAAGAGAAAGAGGAGGGAAATAAGAGGTGAGGAGAGGAAGCCACGATTAAGAGTCACATATTTACCATAAAACAGTGTGCAGGAAGGGTTCCCAAAGATAACCCTCTTCATTTTTAGATGGGACTGGCCATGCTGGGAGGATGTCTATCTGAGCAGAGGGTGTTTTTTTTTTCTAACTTTCTGGATTGCAGCAACATTGAAGATACACTTTTACCCGTCAGCAATAAAAAAGGATGACAAGTGCAAATTGAACTCTTGTCAGCCTCTTGCTCCTCAGGCAAATCAGCCTCTAGAAGACCTCAGTACAAAAGGTTTGGCAAGAACAAACGGTTGAACAAAATCACCCATCAGTGTTTCAACCCCACGATCTCAGAAAAACACAACCTCAGGAGCCTCCCAGGGTGTAGATGCTGCTCTCCGTAGGACTTAGCACAGGCAGAAGAGAAACACTCTTTTACATCGCAGCGAGAGAGCGCCCACATATTGGCTGAGTCATGCCTGAGGCAATGCTCATTATCTTGTCTTCAAGGTTAACAAGCTGGTACAAGTGGCTATGATATTTAGGAGACAGGTGAGGCAGGTAACATAGTGTTTGACAGGATGTAGACTTAGTAAACGACATAAAATCTTTCTTTTTATGCCTCTTTTTTCTTCTGTCGCTTTCTTCTGTCTTGTTTTTTCCTTCCCTCTCTCTTAATCCTTAAAGTGAATGTTTTTATATTCAGTGTTTTGGCCTGCAGGGACTTCTGTTTTTTAAGTTTAAGAGCTACAAATGAAGGATGTTGGACCCACATTTATGAGCAGTAATATACCTGACATTCTTATTAATAATAATGACTTCATAAACACAAATTATGAAGGATATAAGCATACTGAAGAGGCTTATATACATCAAATACATCATCTACAGGTTAAAAAAATGTGTGCTCGACAGTCATCATCATAGTTCCTATTGTTTTTGTTACTTTCTGATTTCGAGAGCGAAAAGCAAATGAGGACAGTCGGTATAGAGAAAACATAATCTCTGTTGTGATTACATTAGTGATCAACAGATTATCCTGGCCCCCTTTTTTTTTTTTTTTGCATTACACGAAGTGATGTACGGTGTTATTAAGCGTTCGTTTGTCTTCTACGCCGTCAGCATTGGCAGCGTGAAAAGCTTTAACTGAAGCTCTATATCTGTACACACTCGGCAACATTGTCTGCTCATGCAGCTCCCTGCCCTGCTCTCAACAGGTCTTCCATCAGACTGGTGACTGTATTGCCATTTCATTAAAGCAGACCATTACATCTATTAAATATTCCTGATATCACTCTGCAGTCATTTGGCAAGGAAAAGTGATCCCATTTGCTTAGATGCCTCCAACAAGTAGTCACTTCCTATATTCATGAATGAAGGTTTTTTGGCATTCTTTTGCATTGTTTTTAGTGCATACTACATGCAGTATGCCTCAGTCCTCAATTAGTGTTTGAGGGATGTTCTAAGTGGTAATGCTACTTGTGGTCATCCATCTATTCATCAATCTATTAAGCGCTGTCATGCACAGCAAGCATATATCAGCATGCAGCCCACTGCATTGCTATTTGAGAAGCTGTTGCACAAATCATCATTGATTTTACATGCTGAGCGTCCCCCCCCACCCCCACCTCCCACCCCCAAACGATCAGCTAATTAGTTTCTCTCCCACAAGAAACTAATTTATGTAAAATAATATTTAAAAATCTGCAGCAGCCAACATTTCCTGGCTCGCCTGAAGCGTTGCTCTGTGTTCAGATCTTCCATAGAAATGGCGAACTGCACCCCCGCCCGTCTCAAGTCCTTCAACATGTTACTGATCTGAAATAAATAGGCTACAATTTCACTGAACACTGCTGCGAGGTGACTGGGACATTTTCTCTTGAGTCCATCGGGTTTTCTACTGACACACACTTCTCTGTAAGGACCGTCATCTTGGCTCAAAGTCAAGCCTCAGTGACCGAGGGTAGTTTTTTGCCACGCTGGTGAACTCCCTCCCTTCCTCAGGGCCCTTCTCCAATAAACTGGAGGTGGTGCTTTTCTGCGCTGGGTGGATGTGGATTGATCGAGCTGACTCAAAACTGTCTGCTAAGGCTCAGATAATGCTGAGGCCACTTGACATCTGATTGCCAATGGCCTCAGAGTGTGGAAAGACTATCTGCTAGATGCCTGTCCCGAAGACGCACACACATTCGCCAAAGTCACAAAGAGGTGCATGAAGATACACGCACACACACGCACACGCACGCACACACACATACAGCACTGTCCCTCTGCATGCATCATTAAATATGATGCATTATTATAAAACAACTTAAACTGGCAAAAAAAAAAAAAAAACAACTCATCTTGAATTTGAATGAGTCTCCTAAACACACAGATGCACAATGACACACACACACACACACATCAACAAACAGTTCTCTAATGAATGAATGAATGAATAGCAGTTTTTGGAGCAAAAGAAATGAGAGGAGGCCAGCCCTTCCCACTTCAAGTATATTATACAGTACAGCCGAATGGATGAGACCAGCTGCAGCGCTATCTATCACTCAGACAGGCATGACTTAGCCACGCCTGCGGACACAGAGATTCTCTAAAGTTTTTGGCAAAGCTTGTATGTATGAGGGTGTGTTTGCCATGAGGAGGGGACAGCATAATGGGATGATACCTCTTTTTTTTCTGGGAAGGATTTAAATGGTGCACTGAGTACATTTACAGCACAAAACTAAGACTGTTATAAGCTGTAGTGCTCAGTTTTTCCTGTCTCATACAGAGAGATATGAGGAAACGCATGCAAAGAACAAACTCAAACCCAGTTTTCATTTCACAAAAGAGAGCCATGATATCACCAAATCAGATGAGGAAGAATCCACCCTTGTTTATGAAATTACAAACAGAAAAATGTAATGATCTCTAATGGCCTGATCTGGTTTAGACCTTGTCAGTCATTGCATGGTCTCTTTTTTTGACATTGATTCATTGTTTTGTAGCTGTGTAAGTACATTTCTGTTTTCACTTTATGCAATTATTCCTTTTAAATTCATCACCAAAATGAAAATAAATCAATTAGTTGAAGCAAGCTGGACAAGGAGGACTTTCAGTCTGTGAGATGATTGGTCTTAAAGTTTTTTCCTCGACAGAAAACTTTTCTTTATCTTGTCAAAATGACAGGCACCTCTGTTAAAATCCCATCAATCCTGCATTTTTGTATGAAAAAGGAGACAAAATTACTTTAAAGCAACATATTCTGAGAAGAGGAGACTCCCATGGAGAGTCTACAAAGACTTGACTCTGAAAAAAATCAAAGCTCCAACTGCTGCCATTAGATGTGAGGGAGAGAAAGCAGTGATCAGTGTGTGTTTGTATGTCTGTGTCTTAATGGGAATGAGCGAGAGAGCGTGTTGGAAAATGATATGACACTCGTGTCTGGCACAGAGAGGAAGCTCAGATCAAACAGGCCCTCGCATTAACACCACATTCTTTTAAATATCAAAGCAAGTCTTCACTTTGATACAGGATTTGTAGTTTTTGGGACCAACGCGACTGAGTTCATAGATGGTCAAAACATTCCTGCGTAATTAGCTGAAGCGCTGCCGTCTCCTTCACGGAGAGCTGCTATTAGTCTGAAGCTTTCATTTGAGGATGGAAATAACTTTGATGAGAATATTATGAAAATATTGTCATGAGAAAAAAGTTAAGCGTGAGATCCAGCAACCAAATTTGAAATATCTGCGACCCCAAATTTGATGGCCAAAGCTTAAATCAAGGCGAGCTAAAAACTGTAAGCAAAGACAAGAAAAACTACGCTTTTCAGTGCTTTAAAGAGTGAGCTCAACAGCACTTTGTGTCCAGTGGACAGACTCCATTTTACTCTGCGTATTAATCATTTGATTAACTCTCTTTGTCCCTCATTCTCTCTCTTTCTACCCCTTTTTTCTGGCCTGTTCTCTCAATTTTTGGTCCACCTCAGTGTTTCTCCACCCACTCTCTCTGTTAGACAAACACACACACACACACACACACACACACACACACACACACACAGTGGAGTGTAAATACATCGAACCCAGTGGAGGGAGTTAAGGTGGTAAAGAATCCCAGAGACTGTTGTCAGAAGCATTTAGCGGACACAAACTGGACTTTAATTGCTCTTTTTCTTGGCAGACAAACACTGGCTTCCTCCAGAAAAGCAGCAGTTTATCTTTTTAAAACTATACAATCTGTAAAATATACCATGGGACAGTTTCTTCTAATGTAATGAGTTCAGTGACTTTGTGAGTTCTTAATCTGCAAATTTAATTTCATCTTTTCTGTTTGTAAACTATTAGTATGAACTATTGACTATTCAATTATGGTATTATGTGTTTTATTTAATTTTTGCTATAAAAGGTGCAAGCCAAGTCAAAGGATTGATTGATTATTATATATGGGATTATTTTAATGGATCCGTATTGGCTATAATGTAGCAGAAAAACACAATCCAATCGGTATCGGCTGATAACCAATATTAAAGGACTCAGGGCCCAAAACCTTGATGGGGACATTCCTAAACTTTACTTTTGATTTTGTGAAAACTGTAATCTTTTTGTCTACTAAACTGTCTTTTGACTTGATAATCCTGAACCTTCTTTTTGATCATTTTGGTAATATCCAAATGTGACATCTGTACTGACCAAACATCACCTCTGGTGCTTAATTTAGCATTTTCAGGCTTTTCACTGGGCAAGAAAAGCAAATGTAACATAACAGCTTCAACATCAGTTGGTTAGTAGAAAAGCCAAAATAGAAGATAATATGAAAATGCAGTGTTTTAATATTTTATCATACAGCACATAACTACTGGATTGATCGGTTGGATTGGGCTTTAGGAGGGACTGACAGCAAGTCCATCAAATCAATCGATAGTACACGTGAGTCCTCCATGAAACCAGTTTAATCGAGTAGAAAACCAGCTCTCATGCTTGACTGAGGTTTCCATGTTTTCAATCCCACAAGCCCTTCCATCAGAAAACCAAGGTGGTAAAATCTGAAAGGGCTCAGCCGTCATTGTTCGGGGAAGTTGTTCTGGCTCGTAAGCAAACAAGACTGAGTGACTCACCGCAATCTCTCACATGGTTGCTCAGGAACAAAGCTGCCATAAAGATGGTTGACAGCCTGCTGTGGTTATACACACAGTGAGGCACTTACAGTACACTCTGATTAGTGTAAAGTGCACACACACACACACACGCACATAATTATGGCCACCCAGCAGCCTGTTGTGTGAACCAGCAACCGTTTTCGCAGCATCTGATGACAGCTGCCAAAATGTTGTTTATA
The DNA here is from genome assembly GCF_051107435.1 of Chaetodon auriga. Classification (NCBI taxonomy): domain Eukaryota; kingdom Metazoa; phylum Chordata; class Actinopteri; order Chaetodontiformes; family Chaetodontidae; genus Chaetodon; species Chaetodon auriga. The sequence continues at coordinate 7,654,227 of NC_135088.1, forward strand.
TATTACCTACAAACTGTACACAAATAAACACACGTGCACACGGCCAAAGAAGTTGGGACGTTGTTTAAAACACATAGGACAGGTGATGGTATCATGATCGGGTATGAAAGGGGCGTCCTGGAAAGGCTCAGCCATTCACAAGCGAGGATGGAGGGAGGTTCAACACTTCGTAAAACTGTTGTTGGTAAACAAAGTTAACTTGCAAATGACTGCACTCTGTTTTTATTTATGTTTTACTCAGCGCCCCAACTTTCCTGGAATCTAAGGTACAGCTGAAATTTGCATCCTGCAGATACACATACAAAATCCCCACTAAGTATTTTTTCTGACTGCTTCAGCACTTGACCGCACAAGTGCACATCATTGCACTTCATAAAGATATGTTCTGCTATACATGTAAGATATTATAGCTGTAAATCAACATCATTGCTCTGGGACTGACTGACCTTGTGCTAATTGAACTTTCTATTTTATGCTATTTCAGCAATATCTCTACTCAGAGTGTAAATTGGTCTCCTATGACAATAAAAGCCCCATTTCTTCAAAAAACAAGCCCTCTGTCTGTCTGTCTGTCTGTCTGTCTGTCTGTCTGTCTGTCTGTCTGTCTGTCTGTCTCTCTCTCTCTCTCTCTCTCTCTCTCTCTCTCTCTCTCTCTCTCCCTCACTGACATGGCACCACAGTGTTTAGAAGGTGCTTCAATATGAATGAACTCTCCACTGGCCTGCTGCCACTGCTGTCAAAATGAATTAGAAATGGTACTCATTAAGTTGTCCGTCACAGGTACTCAAGGCGCTGGGTCACAAAAGTTACCCAAGTTGCCGTTAATGTGACGATGTGACGGAGTATATGTATGTATGGCTACTGTGATTTCAAAGAGTCTGTTTCATGTTGAATCTGTGCATTAGCGTAGAAAGTTTCATGTTGGAAATACAAATATAAGGTAGAAAAATATCCATCACAGATGAGCAGCTGTGACCAAGTGTTCCAATTTACACCTTCTCTGTGTCGCTCACTCAGTTGTTGAAGTAAGTATGACCCGGTAAACAATTAACACCCATATCAACAACATATGATAGCATGCTAGTTAGCACAACGACAATATGGACATGAAATAAATACTAAGAACATGAGAGTGCATGAGGCTGGACTTAACAATTTTTTTCAATGCTATGTATCTGAAGTGGGGATTTTTTTAGGCTGTGTTTTCCATGAATAGTAGCGGCATACATTAAGATTCGTGACCCTAACATTGTGTCTACAGACCAAGTGTTTCAGCAGTGTGGAATAGATGATCTGCTATTTTAACAAATCCAGCTGACAGCTCTCATTTTAGTTCGTTTTACATGTACTGGTTACTGTATGCCTGTAATTACAGTGATTGTACTGAAGCTGCTGATGCTGCACGCGCTACGCCTCACCATGTCAAACCTAACAGGCAGTATAAACCACATAATATCATGCAAAAGAATAAAGATGATAGAAAGAAGGAAACGGAAACAGATGTAAAAGTATAACTAGTGACTTATTTCTTTTACTCTCTGTTCTTTTTCTTTTTTTTTTTTCCCCGTTTTGACAACATCATCACGCTGCTGTCTGTCTCCATTTGCACTTTGCAGCTGCACTGGGCTGAAAAGACAGGCAAATCCTCAAGTATCTGTTAGCAGCTGTTGCTTGATGCCTCAACCAGAATTTTGGGTAGAGAGCAGAGAACAGCAGCCGGGCTGCAGATTAGCACCTGTGCATTATGCTGAAATGGTGCAGACTTTTCATCAGCCTTCCTGGCACCTTGCTTGCATCTGGCTTCTCTCTCGCTTGCTTGTTCTCTCTTGTCCTTTCGTTGTTCCTCTTTTCCCTCCTCTCGCTCTCTCTCTGTCTAATTCTGTCTTTCTTTCTTTCATTGTCTGTATCTGCTCTGCCACACATGCATTTCAATGTGACCTCTTGGTGGCCTCCAGGCAGTCAGTCTGATGGGAGAGCATCCTGCATGGAGCTTTTAGAGGCACACGCACCCCAGGCCACTTCAGTAATGGAAGTCTCGAGACACCACAGGGGCTCAGAAGCTAATGGTAACGTGTCCTTACAAGAAGACTTTCTTTCCCCCTTTCAGGGGTAACAATTGTGACATGCGAGGCCGCACGGTTAATTAAAATAATACAAAAACTGCTGCAATTTCCAAATGACATAACATTTTTGTTGCTTACAGAAGGGCAATGTTTCAGACACACACAATTTATCCCTGCTTTAGGTAGATTATGGCTTTTAAATCAAGCAAAGTGGCTGTTCATACTGAAATGTTCAGCAAAAAAATCCCAGTTTTTTTCATTACATTACAGTAAGTGCCTAAATAAAGTATAGTTTCCCTTCTTTAAAAGTAATGGTAATGTTGGCAATAATCCTAAACGTATCCCCTCTATTCATTAAATGTTAACATACCGTATATCCTCCTTTACATGGGCTTCTTCATCCCTCTCAGTAACCCATCTTCCATAACCTGAACACCTTTTATGAAGTAAATGGGCTAAACCGCCTCGGTCTAAACTGTAGAGTGATTTCTGTTAATTAACATCTATGTATTGAATGCCCACAGCAGAAAATCCACTTCACTGAATCTCAGTAATAAAGTGGCTCATTGAGACTGTGTTGTTCAAAGCAAGGTTTTGCAATAGCGGCTGGTTACTATCCCCACACACACACACACACACACACACACACACACACACCATCTGACCAATGCCCCTCGCTGAAATGGACACAGCCGGCCAGCCGCTCAGACTGTGACACGTTGGATCGAAGCCGACAGCCCTCCGACCTTCCTCCCACCCATCTCCCAACACCTCCTTTGACTGACAGCTCCCATCAGCCTGTGTCTAATGCTCCCTGAGTGCACACGCATGGATGCACTCTGATGCAAAAATACGCGCACACACACATCTCTTATAAAAAACACACGGAAAATGGATCTCACACGTAAAAAAAGTCACACAAACTAATAGTGAGCATATTTGAAAGAATGACTTTTCGTTCTGCTTTTTTTTTTTTTTTTTTTTTTTTACTTTTCGTTATTTCCACTTACGGCTGCGTAACAGTCTTTGATCAGGATGTTCTCTTATTCTTGCCGCCCCTGTTTCTATGATCTTCCATTTCACCAGGTCACCTTGACATCAAATACTTGACATGCTGCTTTCCGGCATTTGGCAAAGCCTGCAGTGTTAAAAGTAAAATGAGGATCTGATGTGCACATTTTGCAGATCCACAACGATGCAATTTGTACCTTAGGTGCCAGCAGATCTTACTATTGCTTGGTTCTAGTATTAGACTCTGGAGTTAAGCTTATTTTAGCTCAGGCCATTCATTCAGATTGTGCCCTGCACACAGACTTTAGTGCCTGTCACAATGCAACATATCTTGCGTTCTGGACCTTTTATATCCAGATGCTTGGAGGAATTCTATTTAGCTTGTTGAGAAAACCACTGCCTTTGTGAGAGGTTATGTCATTTCTGTTTGGTTTTCTGAGGGGAAAAATGCACACGAGTGATATCTCGTTCTGCAAAGAAATGAAATGCATTAGTAGGATTGGGCAGGAGAGGGACTCCCTGAAGCTAGTGAAGCTTTTACTCCACAATGTTTCAGATTTTTGTTAATGTTCTTCTTCTTTTCCTTTGACAGTTACGCAATGGCTTTTTTTTATAGCATGTTACATCATAGTAGTATTGGAGAGGTTGGACATGGGAGATGTCTTGGGATGAAGCGTCTGACAGACTCAAATCTGAATCACGCAGTGAAAGAGGATGGCAGTGGACAGTGTTACTCCGTGGCCAAGTTTGTGGAAGAAAACAGAAAAGATACTGAAGATCTATAGTTACACTGTTAATTCCTTAATCCTAGCCATTTTTTTTAGCAAATCTTTGCTAATGGGAAATTGGGAGGCTGTGTTATGCTTGTTTGCATCAGTCTGCATATGAGGTGAAATGCTAACATCCCCTATAGTAAAGGAATAAAAAGAGTGTGGAGACCTTTGATACTTCTTCTTTTCTCCTTATTTTTATTATTATTAAGTGTTTTTTTCTCCATTTTATTTTCCATTACTTTTCTACCCCTGTTTTTATGTTCATTCTGTCTTTTGTTTTACGTGAAGCACTTTGAACTGCAATTCTATGACAGGTGCTACACAAATTTAATTTATTATTAATATATTATTATGTCACAGACTTCTAATCTGGCCCTTTTTTATTCTCATTTTGAGCCTTTGCCATTTTGAGCCTCTTCCAGATTACAAGAAGACGAAGTTCTGAGGGACTCCCAACACTCCACAGATCACTGTAATGCTACACTTTATTTATAACAGTATGAAAATATATAAAAATTGTACTCACCTCAAGAACTAAACAGTTTTTTTTTTCCACTACTGCGCTACAGTTCTTCCCGCTTGACGCCCCAAACAAATGTGGTACTCACAGAGAAAACATTACACATCCTGCGATCAACACATTCATCACACCAAACAGCAAGGTATTTTCACAAAGTTCTTCCTCTGTGACTTTTCCTCCATCAACAAACAAATCAACTGCAAAAGCCACAGTTAAAGAGGAAGCAAGACCGACAGCTGAATACAGCATCTGATGCTGGATGCCATCTTTTCCCCTCTCTGGATTCAGTGTGAGAGTATCTCTGGCCTTTGAGTCAAAGCAGTGCAGTGCCAATAAGGGCTCCCCTTACACAGTGGGATTTAGTGCAGCGCACGCACATCAGGCTGCCCTAACAGTGCTGGCACATCAGTACACAGACTGAATGCAAGAAGTTAATATTCTTCAAAATCAGAATTCCACATTACAGTACGTAGTTTGCATGGAAGGAAAACAACTTATGTAGAAGTGGGTGTGTTGTTTTTTTTGCTCCTGCCTCCAAGTACATTGTCGCTTGGCTGCGCACAGATGGACCCCTGAGGTCGTGCCCAGTACCAAGTGCAATGACAGCAAGAGGAGAGAAAAGTAAGTGAAGCAGGTGGTGGAAGAGGAAAGCAGGAGAGGAGGAGGAAAAACAAGAGGAAGGTGAGAGAGGACGAGGTGAATGAAGAGGGGACAGGCGAGGAAGATGAGAGGACAGGCCAGAGGAAAAATAAAGGCTGGTTTTCTGCATGTAGCAGGCTCAGTGCGCTTCCTATGCCTGCAGGTAATCTCTCCCCGTCTCTGACCTTGAGCGCTTACCTCAGGACAATCATAACTTACGCCAACTCAACACAGCGAGAGAGACAGAAAGAGAGAGGGAGAGTGGGCACAGCGCTGACCCAAGCACATCTCTGGAGGAAATCACCCCCACCCAGTGGGAGTTTACGCTGCCAAAACCATTAAGTTCGGACTTTTTTTTTTTTTTTTGTCCAACACAGCATGCAATCAAGCAAGAAAGCAAGCACTGGCATTGTTTGTCTGATGAGTCTGTACACTGCATTTCTCTCTATTCCTCTGCTCACCCCCTCTGCCGTTTCCCTTTTCTACCACCTCTGCCATCTTTTCCCATCCTCTGTTCTTTTTACTGTGCTCTTGGTCTCTTTGCATTCATTCTCACCGTGGGGGGATTTAGTTTTATTTCCCTCAAATTAGTAATTAAAAGAGAGCTATTGATTCACAAAGACGTACAATTAAAGTGGAAGAATAGGGGAAGTAGGTGAAAAGAGGATAGAAAACTGAGACAAAGGGTAGATGGGGAGAAAAATTAGCTTTTTTTTTTTTTTTTTTTTTTTGTAAGACGCTGCCTAACCCCAAAAGAGCAAGTACCCAACCACATCAAAAGCAGGAACAATACATGAATAAATGTGCCTTGATTTTTAAAAACTGGACCACACGACCATGGCAGTTATTCATCGTCTTTGGACAGACATCCCCTTCTCTCTGCCTTTCTGCTTGACAGAAAACCAGGGTGGCGTCCTCTCAAAAGCTGCAGAGTGGGAGTGCTTATCAAGAATTAATGATGCCTTTCAGATGGAAACTTAACAAGCCATACTTATCAGACATCTCAAAAGTACGATTCCTGGTGCTCAATAAGCTCTGGCTTTCAAATTATGATGAATGACTTGCTGAAAATTACCTGATGAGTCATCTTAGATTAGCTCACTAGAGTTTGAATGAGCTTGTGCGACGTTGAGGGAAAGACTTCCTCAACCCTAAAATGCGGTGAGGCAAACAAGGAGCTGCCGGGAGAGGAGGGTCGCGGCTTTAAAAGTTGAAGCTGGGCTCAGTGAGCAAACCACATTTTCCTTTTAGCAGCTTCACGCGGTGAGATGATGCAGATGGAGGCTTGTCGGTGTTCTTCAGTGGAGGACACCTCAATCCAGAGCTTTCTTTAATGGCCTCTCTGTGTGTCTGTGCACTCACTGATTTACTAGACAGGATATAATCACCATAAACATCGAATTGGTGACACACAGTGCACTGCAAAATCAGTCGAATAGCTGCTATGGCTGATGGTAATAGCAAGTGTCAAACACCAGCCTGTGTGGAGGTGAAGTGGAAATGGAGTTCACAGCAGCTTCTTGTATACATATTTAAAGAATGGAGCTTCAGTCCAAGTCACTCTGTGCTAAATTTAAGTCAGTCTGAGCTTGAATTCATGAAAAAGGAATAATCATTTCCTATACTAGAGATGCACTGACCCACTTTTTTCAGTCCCAATAACCTCAGTTTGGATATCTGTCAATGCCGATACAATGCAGCACGACTTCCACCCCTCTGAATGTTGGCTTTACACACATTACAAGGTGCTGTCTGGCATTCCTGTGTTTCCAGACTAAAGCATCTCCAAACTAAGGACATGTTGAGTTGTTACTGTAGATCGGCACCTGATACAGATGTTGGATTGGATCAGTCCCAACGCTAATTGATCCGCAGACATATACAACCACACATATTCAGTATTTGCTTAAGCATCAGTGGCTTACCAGAAGTTGACCAGGAAAGGATGTTCGAGGTTCTGCATGATCTGCAGCTCTTTCAGGACATTCCTCACTTCGTTCCGCTCCACGCACTTTAGCTTGTTCATGTACTTCATAGCGTACATCTTCTTAGTGTCCTTCTTCTGCACGATGCAGACCTGATAAGATCACAAAAAGGGTAAATTCCTTCACTGCTGTGGTCAAACTTAATACTCTGTGTTCTGCTTGTGCATCTCTGTCTTACACCTCAGTACTTTCATCATCCAATATGATAATATATGATAAAATCACCCCCTTCCTCTTACGCATAATTGTATTCTTAAGTGTAGCCAGAAAGTAGTGTGATGCATCATTGATCATGTGTTAATTATGTTGCATGATACATCGAAAAATAAGAATTCTGACATTCTGTGTTGCATGTTGAAAAACTCCTGAGAAATGCTGCAGTAGAGAAGTGTGTTTACCATCATTCATCCAAGTTTGTCTGAAGCTTTATTGCTTGAGACTCAAGGGCACATCAAGTGCTATCGTGCAATAACAAGAAATGTTGCCCGTCTAACAAGGCTGGAAGGAAACTTCAGGATCTCCCTTTAATCTCCGTGATAACAAATTTAATCCTCTCTTCAGACGTTAAACTTTTCACACCGGCAGGTTTTGCATTTTAGAGATGGGAAACATCACGTCAGCGTTCATTAGAACTGCTCGTGCATTTTAGTGGGGAATGTGGACATTTCTTTCAAAATTGCATAAAAATGCTTTCGAACAGCACTCAGTCTGTTTACATCAGTGGAAATAAATACTTAAAATGGAGAATACAGCACCCGGTGCAGTCTGGGTAGCTGTCATTGTGTGTATTTATCAAACTGTACATGATTACCCCTTTTGACGATGCGTCTGACAACAGACACTATTTTCAATATGCAGCCATTTAATACCCCATATTTATTTGTAGTTGTGCTTGTCTGTGCTACAAGCGTCAATAAGTCAGTGATTACTGCTATCTAAGAGAGTGATCTGTGGACCAGCTGGCACAGTTAATCAGCCAAACCCTGATCACATCACTCCTCCCATTGAACAGCTTGCCAGCTACTGTGATTAGACTGCTTATCTGTTGTTGGACAGAGCGTGGATGGTTTGTGGGTGTGCGCATACATGTGCATGAGAGTGTGCGTCACTATATGTGCACTCATGAACTGTACATGCTGATGGGAATTACTCTGCATTATATAGCTTAACAGCAAGAGGAAGCACGACTGCTGTCACCTCAGATTAGTTTCCATGGAGCCGCCAGTTGGTCTAACTACTGACAGAGCGGGGACATGATATATAATTTGTAATGCGCTGCGCCTCATGTCCACATGCCTTTTTAAGGAAATCACAGGAGATCATGTAGAGCTGCAACGACAAGCTGATCGACGGAAAAATAATCGGCAGCTATTTTGAAGTCATTTTTCAAGCACTACTTCCAGCTTCTACATCGTGAGGATTCACTGCTGTTTATTGCTGATGTGATGGTAAAATCACTAACTTAAGAGTTCAGAGTGCACAAAACAGGCAAGTTGGGCTTTAAGAAGTTGTGATCGCATTTCTCGACCAATCAGAAACATCCTAGCACACCGTTTCCAACTCGGCTCTCTTCACCTCTCCAGGGCGGAAAGAAAACTTACTTTTCCGAAGCTTCCTTTTCCTATTGCTCTCAGGATCTGGAAGTGGTCGAAATTCACTGCAAGAAAGAGGAGCAGAAAATCTATGTTAATTCAGACTGAGCACAAAACAGAGATTTAAACCTGGAACCTTCAATATTAAAACACATGCACCAGATACTCGTTTTCGCTGCAGTTTAATCATTTGACAACTTATTGATTTCAGCTTCAAATACATTAAGTGTGAGGCTAACGAAGAAAAGAAAGCTTATACACATAATATGAAAATGCGTTCCAGGTAAACACAACCTAAAAAATGAAAACACGGTCATCCAGTCACTCGAAGCAGAACAGATGAATGTTAACTGTCGGTACAGTTACAGTAGGTTCACTGTGAGGTTTGCTTTGAGCTCATCTGGGCAGTGCAGAAAGTCAAGCTGAAGCAGATGGAGGACTCCGGGGCGTCCACAGGTCACTGACATTGTCTAGCAGAGAATTGAAATAAGCTCCTCACAAAGACGCCTTTTATGATTGTTGCGTTTTTCCACCGAACAAAAGAAGTATTTTTAGCTCTCTCTCTTTTTTTTTTTTTTTTTGCAGCTCAATATCCTCTCAGTCTTTGTAGCATTCTCTCCTCTGCATGCATGTTACACATGGGCACAGACACACAGACACACAGACACACCACACACACACACGACCTAAACCAGAGCTTAAATCCCTATCTCGCTCTCCAACCATCAGCGACGTTTATCGCCAATTGGAACCGGATGGGGCTGTTTGTGTCTTGCTGCCATGACAACCGGGACAGAAGGTTGTCCCTCTCTGCCGTGTCCCCGATGATGGAACAGCTGCTGCCCACCCTTTGCACTCCTCTGGCCACACACACACACACAGATGCACACACTTACATTCACAATCTTTATATATGTCAAGTGTTGACTGAAAACATCACCTGCTCCTCTCGCACCACACACACAAACACACACACGCACACGCACACTCATTCTGCCTGCAGTCACTAGATCTATTGGATGTGACAGTTAATGTTATGCTCTGTTAGTCACGTATCACTGGCACTTCCTCCTCTCACACTATCTGTGTTGGAGTGTTTACACAACCTAGTCTGATAGGGACCATATGAAACCCGCCTGATGATGCACACACACACACACATACTGTGCATGCATAGACTTATAGATGACACACACTCCAGATAAACATGGTCATTTTCCTGCTGAGATACTCAGAGATTCTGCTCTGATGGGTTTTTCTGAGAGACAGCTGTGGTCGTGGATGAGAGGGCAGAAGGAGAGAGACATGAAGACATACAAAGAGAGGGAGGTAGACACAGAGAGACGGGGAGGGGGTGGGATGGAAACTCATATTTTACCAGCATAACTGAATGGTTGCTGTATTAAATGATGGACACATGAGTAATAGAGCGTATAATGACTGAAATCTGCTAGAGTGGAATTGACACATTGATGGCTTTTCCATGGCTAAGACTAACTGAGGAAATCAACTGCTAGTCAATTGGAATTTGACTGACACGTGCTAATCGGTTTGATTTGAAGTAATCAACAACCTCCCGCGCCTTCTGCACGACTGTACCGCAACGTTACGCAAATGACGAGATTTATGTTAGACGCATCCTCACAGCTGCTCAGACACACAACTAACTAAACTCAAAGACGTCACTTTTCAGGTGGAAAAGGAAAAGTGAGCTTTTGAAAACTCGTGAAATCAGCCTGCTCGCAGTCGGTGTGCCAGTAAACTGAAGAAGACAACTTTCTGTCTCTTTGTGAAGCATGACGCTGGCATTATTTCATGTTTTGCAAAGTATTCTCACATTGACAACAAATCCAATGAAAAGACCAGCAGTGTGTTCCAAGTCCCCTGCCGTCTGTTGCACTCAGCCCCAAGCACATTCAATCCCAGTGAAGACATAAATCTTTAAAAACAGAGCACAAACAGGTAGTTTCAGTATTTACCTAAAACAGCTGGGCATTGTAGTTTTAGCAAACTCAAACAGGAGTAAATAATACGTTTGTTGGGGACTATTTTCAGCGGTGGATTAATACACATTTGGTGCCTGAGTGAGCATTTCCAGCAGCAGGATAGTGCATGTGGGATCGACTCAAAACAAACTACAGTATTCACGTTCATCATGGTAAACATACGTATCGGCCAGTCTGACAGCGTGGCTCCTTGATGTTTTTGATTTAAGTCTCACTTCATGCAGCACTGTGGTTGGCTAGTTAACAGGTAGCATTTATGACCCTAAATCAAATCACACGTTTGCCATCATTCAGTTCTCTGACGACAGAAGCAGACGTGTAAATGGAGAGCACATGAATTATAGTTTGGCTGTATCAAGACACTTTAACCAGCTGAGACTCCATAGACTAACTAAGATGTCTCACTCTTTACTGGATTCTGGCTGTGATCCACAGTTTAGCTGATTGAAGAGGAAGAGATTTAGCCACTGTCCTGCTCTTTAGGTGTTTCTGTGTGGAAAACATAAATGAGGTTTTCAATTGTGGACGTAGTGTCTCGCTCTGATTCCCTCCCTCTCTCTCTCATTCCCACCTCTCACACAGAAGCCTGTAAATCACTTAAGGACCCACCAGCGTGGGAACATCAGCGCTCACGCTGTTGCTCTGACAACTGAGAGGGAGCCCATGGGTCCATGTGCCACTGCAGTGTGAGTAGAGCATGATCAGCAGTAAACAGGGCCTGTCCATTAACCAGAGGCTCCTGGTTGCACAAAGTGGAAAACCTATGTGGCTCACAAGAAGCATATGTGGCACACACATCATTCTCAGAGGAGATAAACATGTCTTGACAGAGTTCACCTCCATGCACACACACCTCTGTAAATCAACTAATGCGGGTTGAGTATGAGCAACAAATTATGCATCTGTTTCTGTACTGACAGCAGCAAGGAAAAAAAAGTCTATAAATTATGTCTGCAGATACATTCTGATCATTTCATTGGAAAAAACTTATTTGAACATTTACACTTTGAAATTTCATTTTATTATATTTTCTTTTTTGGACAACTTGCTGCTGCTTTTGATCTAAAATATTTATGTTCGTTTAAAAATTTATGTTCCACAGATGTACAACAGACACTACAAAAATGAAGAGTAAAGTAAGTAAAATGAGGCTATAACTGTTGCCACAGCAGATTAAAATAAATCACAAAAAGTGCCATTAAATGACTGGATCCATCACAATCTCACATTCATCTCGGTGAAACAGAAGTGTGTAAAATATGGGAAAGAAACAGATGTTTGCAAACCCGGCCTGATGGTGGCACCACAGTCTAAACTGAAAGTGTCGAAGGACTCAAAGAAAAACATTTTTCTAAACAAGTAAAAATATTCTTCATAACTTTACAACCAGTCTGGTAGTTTTTTAGCTGCGCGGGAACTGTGGAAATAAATGACCTCAGAGCATGTGTACGTACATTAGCCGCGTTTCTATCAACATAATTTTACACACATTTTGAAGTCCTGTGTTACGGAAGTCGATGGAAGGGGCAAAATTTAAAAAAAGTCCCCAATTTCACACAAAAAGAAGCTTTTCGCTCACTTGAGGTGATGTTTGCCTTTCACGAGAGAAAGAGTTAAAGCGCCCGATGGCAGATGGAAACAACTTTTCTGAATAAGTTATGACGTAGCAAACATTTAACTGCGTGACTGAGCAACTGTGAAAGCTCTGAGGAGGAGGAGAAGAAGAAGAAGAAGAAGAAGAAATATTATTACTATTCCATGGAGGATGGCCAAGGTGACTGGTTTTGTTTTTACTTTGAGGTTTATTGTCAGTTTTGTTTCCAGGTCATGACTTCTACTTCCTCTGCTGTTTATCACAGCCATGCGTAACTTAGCCGATACCACAAACTACCGATTGAACTCTGCTTTGCATAACCTAATTTAGCCGCTCGAAACCCGTTCAAACCTAATTGGCATTTTCTTTTTCTTTCCTGTTTTGTGTCATTTCAAAACTTTGCTCCAAAGTCGCTCGACAGTTAGACGGAAACACAGCTCTTGATAAAATACTTCTGAAATGTCAGCATTTATTAATGTTCGCTGTCGAATTAACAAACATAAATTCCACCTCCGCGGCCAATATTACCTTGAAGCAACCTTTAATGTTCCTGAAGTGTGAAGTGAAAACTCAATTTGCATCTTTATTGCTACTCAGAGGGAGTGAGCGTATGATGTAGACTCAACACGCAGAGAACCCGTCTGGTTCCTCCAGCCTCGGAAGGAGAATCCTGCCTGTGTCTGACGTGAGTTTCATCGGCGAGGGGATTACTTTGTTTCCGATGAGTGGCGCTCTCTCTAATTCAAAACGATGTGTCTCTTGTGTTTATTATTCCCCTGCCCTCGGTGAAATCGCCCACGCTGTTTTGTGAGGGAGAAGTCAGAAAGGTGCACTGTTGCATTAAGCCAGAGTTCAGGGAGGCTCTGTAATGAGTGACATTTCCAGAACGGCACTCTAGATGACTAAGCAGCAAGGTTAACCATGAATAATGATTTCCTCTTTGATAGAAGTTGCCTCCGGTGAAAAAGCCACAGATACGGATTTCATGAGGCTGCGGGGCGGCAATGTGACACAGAAAAAAAAATCATTTTCGTTTGCCACGCAATCGTGAAAAGATACACGAATGAAAGAAAAGTCCAATGATAATCAATGGAGTTTGAGTTTGAACCTGACGGATCTCAATTTGCAACTTCTTAAAATGACAAATGTCTTAGATGATTTACGATATGAGACACAGAGTGAGGAAAAACCTGGGAAAGCCTCTTCACTTGTGACTAAGTGACTGACTCATGTAACACTGACTTATTTGAAGTCCATGGGGTGCAGCCAGAGCGGAATTCATTTCCGAGACTGCCTCGGATCAATAAATTCACATTGTATTATCTACTCATGTCACAAAGAAAAGGGAGATAAATTCAAACCAGGAGCTCTGCCAATCAAAGTAATAACTCCTTTTGAAGCTGACCTTGATGGCGATCGGTCGGAAAGAATTTAAGATAATAGTCTGGCAAGATTCAAGCCGCTTTCAAATTACCATAAATACGAGGACTTCACCACCAAAGACAACAGGAAGAAACTGTCCTGAAGAGTTCTATCTGTGTCTGTGGGCTTCAGAAAACTGTAGCTACAGTAAGGGGAATTCCTCTTTTCTGTTACTCAGGAAGTGGCAGACCTAATCAGCATTACATCACTCTAACCATTTACTCTAAGTGCTCTTTATTTTGGCAGGTAATAAGAATAAGTCAGCCCATTAATAAGGCTGCAGGGAAAATGGACACCCAGGGACAAGCCAGTCGACGGTGGCGAATTCTGCTCACAACTTTTTCTCTTTGACCTGCCTTTCTTAGTTATCTTCATAGATCTCAGCCTCAAAAGTGGAAAAACAAAAAGAAGGAAAGTCAAATCAGAGTTTTGGGATGCCTCATTACTCACCCTCGTCCGTGTCGTCGGTGACCGGAGCCTTGCTGGACTGTCCGAGCCCCATGGCTGCTCCTCTTACAGATTCTCCTGTTCTGCTCTCCTCTTAGCTCAGCTCAGCATCCAACGGCCTCTCCCTCTGAGACGCACTCATAGCCTGGTCAACACTAGCCCCTCACACACACACACACACACTTGCCTCTTGGTCTCACGTGCTGGACTTCTCAATCCTGACACACACACACACACACGCAGCAGCAGCTGGCTCGGTTTTGCTGACTTGAACAGGTCCCGTCTTCCTCTTAATTCTCCACCTTGACACAACCACACATCACTGCACACAGACACACACGCACACACACAGAGGAGGGCTTTGGGGAACACTAAAGGCACTGAAGCGCTGACACACACACGCACACACAGGCAGAACCACTACAGTGGAAGTCCTGTCTGTCCTCACTGCTGTTCAGATGAACGCAGGCAGACGGACGACTCTCGCCAGCCAGGAGGAGGGTGGGTGATGTGTTAGTGGCTGTGACCCTCTGTTGACTGAGAGTCTAACCTGCGAGGGGAGGCAGGAAAACATGACACCACCAGCAGAGCGAGGGAAGGAGGGACAGAGGGAGGGAGGGAGGAAAAGGTAGAGAGGCAGAGCCGTGAGAGATGAACAGCTCCTACTAAACATCAATGAAAAGATGGACACATATTAAGATTTTAAGACACAAAAAGAAAAAACACGCAAACTTTAACCTGCAGTAGCAGCTGGACAGCAGTGATGCTAATACTGGTTAGAAATTAGCTTTGTTAGAGAACAGGTCCGGGCTCTCTGGGTGATGGAGACCGCAAGCAGTCTCCTTCCTGCTTCCTTACCTTCCCTCCTTCATCTGTCATGTATCAGTTATTTAATTTTTATGCTTTACTCAGAAAGGCCTCCCAGTGGAGCTTCGTCTGCGGTGCATGTGTGATGAATGGTATGATCCGTTTTCCCATTAAGAGAACTAAATTGGAGGCTTTTGATTTATAGTTTGCTGGTGTTGTGAACTGTAAATGGAATCCCTCAGTGTGCCCTCTTCAGGACACAAGCTTTCATGACTTGCTAGGCTTTGCTCCACTAGTAGACAAAGAAAAGAGTCTCTGCTGCCTTATGATTTATAAATCTACACATGACCTCAATAATTAAATTCTTATTGAAGTGCAGTACATCATGTGTGCATCGTGCAGTATTAGATCCCTGTTCCAGCCTCAGCCTATAGGGAGCTGGAGTGCGAGGAAGTAACTTTAAGTTTTTAATGGCATGAATATCTCCTATCACACTACAACATTAACCTCACAGCTCGACCATGTGGTTCACCGTAGCAGCCTCTCACACTGAATGACAGCTTGTTCCATAACAGCATCTTAAAGGAGAAAGAACCACTGACCCGAGTGAGGAGATGCGTTTGAGGGATAAATAGGCAAACTTCAAGTCACCGTGGCAACATTCAATCCGCGAGGGGAAACCCTTTCATGAATGTCATCCCCAGACTGCATGATAAGGTCACCACGGCGCATCCGAGTGTCCCTCTTGGGTTAAATGAAATATTCAAAAACTAGTGCGGGAAGCCGCAGTGCTGAGCTCCCTGCAGAGGACATTGTGCTCAGAGCCGATATCTGATCAAATGGGGGGAAACATGCGCTGAATAGAAAGTATCCCCCCCCCTCCACCCCACCCGCCATCTCCCCCGCATCCATGCGGGGCAGCTGTGGGCACCTACCTCAGAGCGCCGCCGGTTAGTTGAGCATAGGACCATTTCCAGCCCGGTTTGCTGCAGAGATGTGAGGCGACACGGGAGCAACAGTGCACCTCAGAGCATCACTTGTCCGGTGTTCGGACGACGACGCACCGGGACACCCGCCACCCGGAAAAAAAAAAAAAAAAAAAAAAAATGGAACCACACAGCGAGACTTGCGGGATGCGCCGACGGAGTGCAATGCGAAATCCCTTGTTTCTGGAGGACAAGAGGACAAAGGGAGCCGTGTGGGTTTAAGGGGGGAAACTGCTCGGCGCGTTGCACTGATGAGCGACTGACCTCCACATCGCCGCCTGTGCAATGGGCTGGCCACCGCCGTGCGTCTGGAGAGGCACGTTTCATGGGCTGGTCAGGCTGATCTGCTGTAGCTATGGGCTTTCCCTGCCGTTAACACTCACTCATCACTCGGAAAAAATAAAAGTTGTATCTCCTGATGCATTTTCAGAGAGATACCAAATAGATCACGCCTTAAAATCTTGAAGATATTTTAGGAATATCAGAGACTATTGCGCCTGTCACAGCTCCAAGTTCACTGTAAAGTCAGTTCAGCACTGCAGAGTCACTACAGCAGCTTTAGCCAGTTGCTTTTAGGTTAGACCCTAAAACGAAGAATAATAACCCAATGACCAATCACATTAGCTGTCTAAATAATAATAATGATAATAATAATAACAATAATAATAATAAAAAACACTATTTATATTACTTTGTTCATGAGTGCATGGAGTCAGAGGTCATGGTCAGCTTCAGAACAGCGCCCCCCAGAGCTCATTCTGTCTAGTTACCTTGCTTAAAGGCACTACAGCAAGGCAGATTGTCGACAATGCTGTTTCATCCTGGTGGTCCCCAGGTGAGGGACAGTCTCTTTATGGATGAGCTGAGCCTGCTGTCCTCATAACAGCCTTTAAAGTTATATGGAAATAATCATTATACAGGCGGCATAATGGACACTAACGTCTCTCTGGTGTTCCACTCAGAGTCTATACTGACTTTATTGTACTTTATTTTATAAATTTCCTTTGGCATCAGTATAATATTCTTACATAGTAAAATGTGTACTGAAACATATAGGCCTTTTTCATTTGAGCAGCCTGTGAGCACAGACATACAGTGAATGTTGCCTAAATTTACATATCGTCTCATAAAGGTCTTGATCACATCATGCACTTTTATTAAAATAGCATACCACAGATAATGTAATGTAGCAAATCTGAAATCTTAGATTACTGCCGTACATAATGACACATTTTCAAAGCGGTTTGTGGCCTAAATTTCTGGAATAGCTGAAAAAATACATCAGTAGAAGGTGACTTCTCCAGAATCTTCTCCTTCTCCTGAATGACTTGCATTTTCCTCACTTACCCCGATCACTACTCTTTCTGTTTGGGGTCCTGTTGAGCAAGGCACGTAACCCCCACAGGCTTGCATTAGAGGATCGTGGCTGTTCTGGACAACCCACATATAGAAGTGAGTGAAAACCTGAAGTGAAAACTAGAATTTGTGTTTGCTGCAGTGGAGTTTGCTGTTTTTTGGGCAGGTTTCTGCAGTACAAGCTCTCTTTATACATGAAGTTCTCTGGCCATTAAGTACTAACTGTAAGACACATCCGTCCATTATGAGGACGGCGCGGTTACTTGTGTCCCCTGTTAATTGAGCAGGCCAAGGTCGAGAGAAGGATGGCTGAGTGGTGGGACTGTGGGAGCAGAGATATGCTTACGGCGCACACAGCACATTTTCCTCCTTTTTATGCCTCTCCGTCATGCCAAGACACGCTCAGTGTGGGCCATCCATCTTCATACAGAGGGAGGAGACGGACCCCCAACTCTCAACACACGCCATGAGAGGTGACGAGCATCCCTCAAAAGTAGGACAATGTCCTGTTGGGCGTTTGGCAGCACCAGGAAGTGCACTGCTCTTTTAGATGAGATGAGTGATGACGGTGTCATATCACACCTGGACAGAGACGGAGTAAAGCTACTTGACACGCGGGAGGCCTCGACATGTGCCAGGGTTGTCCTACTTTTGGAAGTGTGGACGTGTTTGTGCCTGTAAAGAGAATCAGTCGTATATAAGGACTGGTTATGTTAGATACAGATTTATTTTAATGAATGAAAACTGTTTGGAGCACTTCAACATGACGCTTTAAGACACTGACTGTGAGTCTTCAAGTTTAAGTCTGTGAAATTAGCCCCATCTGGTGGATAAAGAAGACAGCAGGAGTCTTATGGGAACAGAAGTTACAGTAAAGGTCTTGATCAGTCTAACAGGCAATAATCAGCAGTTATCCCAATACAAACATGCTTCATCAGTACAGGTAATTAAGCTTTTCTATTGGAGCTGTACACATTTCAACAGACATGTTTCACACCTGACGCTTAACTTAGTGCAGGAAGTTTATGTGGTTTTTCGATTGAGATTGTTTTACACACATAATGATACTTGCTTAAATGCTCAGTGTTTTAGCTTCTTGGTAAAATGAAGATAAACGGAAGAAATGTAATGTTCATATATCAACATATTAAATTCTCTGGTAGTCATACGTTGAAGTAATAACCATACACTGTAGCAGCACACCTGCCCCAGTGCAGTAAAGGTCCACATACCTTCTGTGGTTCCTTCGGGTCAAACATTTAAATTATCTGCTCTCTTGTTGGCCTCAGGACAGTCTGTGTGTGCATTACAAAGGATCCAGCTACATGTGCAGAGGAAAAGAAAAACAAAACAGTAAAAGCATGGATCAGTTTCATTCCAAAGGTGCTTCTGCATGTATTGAGTTGGGATCTTGGGACGGTGAAGCTGAAGTCACTGTCATGCTTTGTAAGCCATCATGCAGTTGATGCATAAGATATCAAGCATTTGAACCCAACTTGAGTATTTCCATTTTCTGCTGCAATTCTACTGTACTACAGTTCAAAGACAAGGTACTTAAGTGAAACTTGACTCAACAGGTATTTCTACATTGTGGTATTACAGCTTTCACTTAAGGAAAAGATCTGACTATTCCTGAAAATGACTGATTTATGGCTCCTCAGCATTAACGCCTCCCAGGCCTGTTTTGATTCTTCCGTAGACATCAGTGCTGTCTTATCTGACACGCTGGGCTGTCACCGGTCATTCCTCTGCAGTTGCATAATGACTTTGGAGTAAACAGAGGGGTGTGTTAAAAACTGTCAGCATGCATACGTGGCTGCGTGTGTGACACAAACAAACAAAGGTTCTGTATGTGCAGAGGTGTCGGTGAATCATGGCGATCTTTAACCACTTGTTGCTTGTTTGGTCCTTGGTGCCGCTGGCGCTGAGCTACCCTTTCTACCCACCAACATGCTACACCAAGGTGCTGATCATGGCCAGAGAGCTCACGCAGTGGGCTGCAGATTTGAAGAGGGACCATGAAACTGTAAGTCAGTGTTGTCACTCCTCTACATTTCTGCTCTGCATGGATTACAATTGACTCTTAAATTGTGTTTTGGATCTATTTTTGAATGTTATATATCATTATACTAATGGAAGTAATAGTTATTCTGTCTTTTACAGATGTGCATGAATGCATCAATTTAGTTTAATTCCATCAAATAAAAACACAGCAGGCTAAATGTGGGCTAATTTTAGTATGTGGGTATTTAAAGTGTATTAGATTATTCTGCCAGTTTTGAACTTCTTGTCTCATATTGGGTTTTTTTCCCCATCCAGAGTTTCTGCATGGCAAACATGCCAGATCTCTACCTTGATGTCCATGTAAGTATGACTTTTTAGTTAGTTTGTTTTTTGTTTAAATTAATTGTGCATTTAAATGCGGAGTATTTGCTGCATTCTTTTATCTTTTATTCTCACTTGATTTAAACAGCGCTAGCTTACTATTAAATTGTGTACCTCTTGTGCTTGCTTGTATTTTTGCACTTCTTGAATTGCACATTTCTCCCATTTGCTGTATTTTTATTGCCCTGTAAAGCAGATTGAAATGTCCTGGTGTTCGAAATGTGCCAAACAAATGAAATTGCCATTCCTTGCCTTCCTTTCAAATTCCTTCCTCCACACTGTTGTGAGTTATCTGGCCGTCCCAAACCTTTCTACACTGACATCTGTGGTGCTTTGACCGAACGCCTCAGCTGTAAATCATAACGGCACACAGGGACACTAATTGCTACTCATGCCGTCAGAATTCTTGCGTGATGCACAAAATGACGACCTACATCTCCCTGGTGGAGGGCCTGCGACAGCGCCGCTGCGCTTACACCAGAGAAGTGAGGAAGCTGGGTGTCACTCTGAGACAGCTCTTCATCATCATGTCAGAGAAATGTCACGGGGTAAGACAAGACAGATGGTCGAAATAAGCACAACACAATCAATACTACTGCTGTAGAACCATAAAGATGTCTCTATTTGTGCCATGAAGATGTTACAGGTAGAGTGCAGGGTTGAACCTTTGTTGCAGGGAGGTTGCAGGAGAAATGTTAGTAGAAGTTGTGTTGTTCCATCTGGAGGTCTTTACAGTTTATTCATATCCCTGTTTACATGGTCCTAACAGTGTCCAGGTTTCTGGTCACATGTCTGCACTTGTCTCTTGATATCTGATCAACAAATAATGTTGAGAAACCTGCATGAGATGCTTTCATGCCACAGTGTCCTGGTTTCTCCAGGTAGCATTTCCAGCTCTCTCTAACCAGGATGTGATCTTATCCAGGTTTCGTGAACCAGGATAATGTGTTTTTGGATACCCTAAAAGCCTGATTATAATCAGGATACCTGTGCTCATGTAAACACACCCACTGAGTGATAGTTATTATGACAAAGGCATTACCCTGAAACCTACTTTCTTAAATCATTCCAGGTTGTTTTCAGTCCGAAATACTTGAGCTACATTGTTGATTGTCAAGTAGAATACAGCTGTAATCCAGCACTGAGTTTGATTAAGGCTACTATACACAGACTTTCCATAATGGAGTCTTTGATAAATAAAAGAACTATCTGCTGTACGTCGTCTGAGCCGCCGCAGCCCAGCATGAAACAGAAAAGGGAAAACAGACTAACACTGATGAGATGCATTCTGACTGACTGCCGCTTAATGGATCTCTCAGTGGGTCATTTCACGGGATTAAACGGGGTTTATGATGCAGATTATGAAAAACGTTCCGTACTCTGTGGATGTTTGATCCTGCTCACCTGAACAGCGAAGGCAGACACATGTGGGCCTGGTTTGCTGCAGACCAGGCCACGATGTCTCCACAAAAGGTGACAGTTAATTCACTTTCACTACGGTCATCTGAGTTCAGCTTCAATAACAGGGAAAGGCTGAGCTCTAATTATAGACTGGAAATAGAGTAAGTGGAGTGCGAGTATGCACATGTCATACAGGTGATTATGTTCCAGTGGATTTTGTTGGTGCATGAAGAGATCCTGAATAAGGATCTCAATCATTTGCACATTTACTAAAAGACGTCTATTTCACCTGTCTTTTTTTTGCAGGACTTGGTGTTCACGATCCACGACTGTGCTGCGTTGGAGCGCCGAAACGCTGGAGAGTGAAGACACACCAATGCTCGTCCTCTATGTGCTTTTTTTCAAGAGTCAGCAAAATGATTCAAAGACACAAGACTGATGTTGATTTTAAAGCTACGGTAACTGGTTTTGTTCCTAAAAAATGGACTTTGACCATCTGTTTTCTAACTGTAATGGGGTTTCCAATGAATCTGATTTATCAAACATAAATTCTCATTAAACAAATGATGAGTCAAAGGCTTATTGGTGGCTCCATGTGTTGGACTGTGGGCTTGGTTCCTTGTCGACTGTCATCTCCCTCTCTCTCTCCCTCTGCCAGTAAAGCAGAAAATGTCCATTCATGTCAAATATATGAAATCATGGTCTATCTATCTATCTGGTATATATTTTGTAGTATGCTCTCGTAGTCATAGGAACTGTACAAAGCGTACACACACACATATATAATGGTGACGTCATTAGTGTGAAGAGATTTCTGTGAACCTCTGTGGGCTTGTATGCACTTGCATCTGTTCTGTAGGGATTTACAGGAAGAGATGTGATGAAATCTCTCTTTCACAATGTCTGAAGATTCTCAGTCATCCAGGTCAAGGTGATCCAAGGATGGTTGAATCTGGGGCAGCTGGACTTTGGATCTTTAGGATCTCTTTCGCAAAGTATCAAGAATGCGAAGTGATATAAGGGAGCGTTTATGGTGAAAAGTGCATTTACTCAAGTACTGTGTTTAAGTACAATTTTAAGATACGTGTACTTCAGTATTTCCAGAAAATATAGACAAGACATCATCAACACAACATGACAAATTATGTTTTCCAGCTCAAAGCAAAGCAAAGCATGACACCACCCCACTGCCACCAAGCTTCCTGTCCATAATCGCCAATTCAGCAGTTAACTGTTCGGCTAATCTTTCCTTAGAACTGAGAGTGAAAATGACTCAACGACAAAGTGAATGAAGGTCAGTGAGTTTCACTGTGAGATGATTTATGCATTATGAAGGAAGACGTCACCTGACGTTCACTGACAAATATCTCAGAGCTGTCGGTGGGTACATCCTCCATCAACGTCAGCATTGTGTTTAAATGTAGATCAGCGTTAATGAGACTTGAGTTTCATTTTAAGGACAACAGTCATTTGCCCAGAGAGCAGTGGATCAGCCTAAAGACGAGCAACTGCATGTAGTGTAGAGCCAGCAGGCACAATTCAAACACACAGACAGCAGCCTTGTGATCTCATAGGGCTGCAAAATGAATTCATAATTGCGTCATCTACTATGTTATTGATTCATTAATTCAATGTTTATTCTATAAAATAATGAAAAATGTCTTACAAAGAGCCTAATATCCAACATAAAAGCAGCAAATGTGAGAAGCTGATAGAAGAACTTGTTTGGCATTAATGTTTGATAGTTCAGTCCTCCAGATAAGTGTCAGTTGATTCTTTGTTGATCGATAATCATTTCAGCTCCACTAATATCTTCATCCTCTGCAGCTGCTCCTCTGACTCCTGGCTCACCGAGCTGAAGGCGCCACTAGAGGGCGCCACAGCACCGCCTGTACAGGTGAGGAGCAAGAGAGCCGAGCCAGCGTGTAGGAGAATAGAAACCACAGCATGATTTTAAAACTACTGATCGACACATTTAGGATTTTCATTGATGAACTCTCGCCAAAAGGCTGAGTCTTTCTCTAAAAAAAAAAAAAAACCCAAACAAAGCTAGGATCAATAATATCAGACATGGTGGTGATGCAGCTGGGTGTAAATTAGTGTCACAGCAGAAGTTGAGCGGCGTTGCTGATGGCACAGCTGTTGGAGCTGTCAGAGGACCCGCCCAGCGCCAACCCGGACATGAAGTCCTCTTTACCTCATCAGCGCCACACTGACGACGACGCGCTCTGTCAAAGAAACTACATTTCCATGACGGCAGCGGGAGGGTTGTTGAGTAACAAGGTGGGGCGTTTTCGAGCAGTGTGAAGCAACAAGTTGCCCTGACAGACAGGAAGGCAGGAGGCTACTCCATCGTGTTTCCAGCGGCAGGTGGTCACCGCGCGTCCGGCACTCACCGCGGTTTGTGAATGGGATTACGAGCGCAGAGCCTTCAGAGCTGAGATGGACGGAGTAGAATAACTTCTTTGAATCAGAGCTGATTTCTTTTTCTTTTCTTGAAGAAGCAGACAGTGAGGATAGGTACATCGGTAGATAAGTTTTTATTTTTTCACGGGTTTCGCGTGCGTAATGCTCTCCGCGTAGAGCCTTCTGATACCTGGCGTTTTTCTTTCCTTGAATGTCGTTGCGTTGTAAATAATGGCACTGGCTAGATTCAGCAAAATACTCCGTCTGCCCACTCTTGAAATCAAGAAGAAGGTCAAGCAGTACGAGCACGTCCATCGAGACATCAATCCGAACGACATATGGGAAATACTTGGCGAGCTGGGCGACGGCGCGTTTGGAAAAGTCTACAAGGTAAGATTTCAAAGTATCGAGGCACCTGCAAAGCAGTCGTACTAGTGAAGTGAACAACTTCCTAATCCTCTCACACTTTTTTTCTGGTAATTTGCGCACCTGTTGCCAAGTTCACTAACACTTTTTGGACAGTGTAAAGGTTTAAACGCAGCCCTGTCATCTCCTCCCATGTCCAGTCACTCTTACGTTCTCCCATAAAGATTATCAGCTTGTCTGCGCCACACCATGATGAAATATTGCCAATTATAAGCTAAAAGTCATCCACTTCCATTGTAAGTTATAGTCTCTCTATTGTGATGAACACACCTCATATATCCCTCTTTTCTTGGAATTAAGCCTGTAATTGAGGTGTGAATCGCTTCTGATCACCTGCGGACGCTTCACCATCCCACCATTGTTGGGATTGTGACTAATATCTCAGCTATGTCGCTGTTCCAGAGTTCCCCTGTAAATCAAACTCAGGTAGTCACACACTGTAGCTCTGGGTACCACGGAAGTGTTTTGCAACACAACCAGAGGATGAAACTTTGGAATAATCATTAACTGTTCTTATGTTGGTGTCCTCCTGGAGTAACGTGCTGCAGTTTTAAGTCATAGTTTTACTGAAGCGCGTGCAAAAGAGACGACCCAAATCTCATTTGCTGCAAACATCTGCAGTACAGGAGGTGTAGAGGAGTCCTCAGTCACCCACCCGACTCCTCCAACCCAGTGTGAAGCAGCCGCAGTGACAATGAAAGCCCTCTTCATTAGTTCTGTCCTTTCCTCTCAAACCTCAGCAGCACTTTTGGCTCAGAGGAGTTATTTAATCTGGATCTGTTCGCTGGTCGGTCACCTCCGAGAAGCATGGCACAGGCGCTCTGTGTCTGCACTGCCCAGCAGAGCACAGTGAAAGTCTTTGACACATCGGGGGCCTCAGTGGAAGAAGTGATGCCTTACCAGAGGGCTGCACCAAACAGAAAATGTAGTCTTTTTAGAGGACTCCACCTTATTTAGGTATTTTGCTTTTGCAGCACAGGACTGTATACACGCAGTGGAGCAATGAAGCGAGTGTAGACATAGGAGGGCGAGGTTTTGAAAGTTCATCAGTTCAGCCTTGCTTATGTAGCCACAGGTCTGAATCAAACATTGCATACGTTGTCCTCCTATAATGTATCTTTTGAGCAGAGCGAGCATGTGAGACGTCCTGTGGACAACACAGAGAAAACAACGCAGTATAAACAAGCAGTGCTTTCATTTTGCTTCGACTGGCTGAACACAAAGTGCTTTAAGTTTAAAGACGCCTCTTAGACGTCGCTTATGGTAAATACAGGAATTGTTTTTACAGTGCAGATGCAGACGCTCAAATTTCAGCTCCAGAGTTGTTCAAACTGAAGCCGAACCAAAAGGCTCCGTTGATTTCTGGCTTATCGGTGTGTTGAACATCGCCCCACTTGAATAACTGGCAAGCTTTCTGAAATGTTATGCCTCCCAACTATGTCTTTCATATACAAATGTCAAACCTCTTAGTTGGCTTCTGTTTCCTCTCCTTGAGAGGGCCGGAGGAGGACAGCTCCACACCTGCATCTGTCAGGCAGAGAGGGAGCAGACGACAGCCAAGAGAGGAAGTGGTGGGACTCCGTCAGGGGACAGCTTCCTCTCGCAGCTCCCGAACCTCAGAATAATCAGCTCGTCTGTGGGAGTGAAAGGCCTCAAGTGGCAAATTGCACATGTTTTCCGTTGTTAAAGTGTTTGATAGAGCAGGCGTGAGGGGGAGGAGACCCCATATCTCTGTCACAAGTTCAATCAGCTGTTTTTCAGACTCTTGGAGGCAAGAGTCAAATAGAAAAAGCCGGTTTTGAATGTGTGACAGGCAGAAGAGGAGCTTACTGATCGTCTCCTCATAAGAAGATGAGCTCTTGCCGTGTGTGCGTGGCAAGCGGCGCTGCACAGGCAGCTCCTTTTTGTTTCCAACATCTGTCTTTGAGATCGAGCGCAGACCTGTGTGATCGCGCCGCGTTGGTTCAGAGTACAGAGTGCTCCTGTCAAACTGACTCTCGAAAGGTTAATGTCACCGCTGGGAGAATAACAACTCACTTTGTTCCTTAAGGCGACTGTTGAGGACAAATCAAGCTTGTGTGTGTGGGTGGGTGGGTGTGTGTCGCAGGAACACTTTGAAAGAAGAATCTCATGAAATGCAATTACCTGCAGGTGCGACTGTGCTTTTCTTTTCTGGCCCAAGACCAGATTTGTGTTTGTAACCTTTTGATTTTTGTCCTTTTCTTTCTTAGTAAAATATTGCATAGACTTCTAACACGTTAATTTGCATGAAAGGTTAAAGTGATTTAAAGTTTTATGCATTTTTTAATTAACTCACAAAGAATTCAGATGAGAAGGTCATGAAGTGTAATTCACGGTTGATATTCTGTTCACTTGTGTATAAAAAAAGAACCAACCTACAGATGTGTTTAACCAGGCAGCTTAAGCACACAATTTGACAAAATAGACAGAGCCGACGCAGAGTGTTCATTTGCAGGTTCATGCTGTCAGAGCCACGCTGAAGGAGACACGTGTGCACAAACAAACTGCTGTTGACATTCTCAGGTTTTCTGTGTCACTGCGTCACAGTATCACTGTCCGCCATCAGCGCGACGGTGTCATACAGCAGTTAGACATGGAGACGTGAAGACTGTGTTTTTAACAATGAGTTGTTACCAGTTTTTGCTACATCCTGGTACACTCTGATTGGTTCAGGCCAGGACTTAGAGTAACAGCTTTACCCTTGGACCCAGTTAAAGGAACACATTTAGCACTCTTGTCATGGATCAACAAATGGTCTAACATCTTTTCAAACTTTACTATAACCTGCTGGAGTTTGTCTTTAAGTGAACGTGTGAGAGACTGACCATATAATCAGTGTTTTTTTGAAGTGCAGTTGGTGCTATTTTTAGATTCAAATCGCTGTTTGATTTAACTGTCCCATGTTTGATGCCCTGTTGTAAGTTCTTAACATCCTCCTCGAAAAGTTGCTCCATTTTATGCAGACCTAAAATAACAAAATAGCACAATAGGATGTCTGTGTCTCTCTCTCTGTCGGGGCTTCATTCTCACCATAACCACTTAAGCCTCTCTGCTTAAATGACAGCAGAATGTCTCACTTCCTGTCCACCCATTGTGTCATAGGTTGTGTTCTTTGTTTTCTGTGCAGTCTGCCGACGCATGCTTGCACTTGTTGGAAAGAGCGTGTGCGTGAAGGTGTGCAGCCGCAACTGAAGCATGAAGAAGAGGAGTTGTATGGCTCCCCTCGCTAATTAACGGGCCACGTGCTGCTGAGTGCATTGCCCTGCTGCCGCTGGTGAAACGTTTCCATGGGCACGCGCAGGCTGTGAGGTTACACTCCGTCAGAGTCTCACTGCGCCATGAAAACCGCAATGCATCTTATCCCAGCCGGTGTGCTGAGCTGGACTTAAACTCTGGATTTAGCCCTGTCACTTATAAGTATTGTAGTACTTTTAATAGAGATGTGTTCAAGTACAATTTCACTTGAACAATGTGGCTCATGTCAAAAATGGGAAAACACTTTAATGAGCACAATTTCTTTTGGGTTTGGACTTATTGGAGTCAAAGAGTGTGAACTGTGAGTGGCATGTGAAAAGATGACAACAAAAGTGTGTTTTGCAAGTGAGCACACACTTAAGATACAGTGTGGGTTTCTCTTTCTCTTTTTAACAGAGTTAATTCATTCAGTACTGTTGGGTATAATCAGGTTGGGCCTAACGGGTCTGATTGTCCTTCAGCCAAGGAAAGGACAGAATTGTCCCTGGGGCCTTTTTGGAAATCCGTAATCCATTTTGGCTCCAGTATTTGTTTTTTGAAAGTTAATTTATGCACATTAGGTTTGAATAATGTGTAATTCCAGAACAGGTCTGGGTTATTGGGCCTGTGAAGACGCTGCCGGGACAGATGTTGAAGGACAACTGTGTTGCTTAATGGCACAAAATAGGACATGCATTGTGCTGGTCTGACTTGCAATGACAGATGGTGGAACGCAAGTGAAAGGCTTATGGAAAAATCACTTCAAACATGATTATCCTCTTCAGTTAAGTGAAAGAGAAACACACTGGGTGTCATCAGCGAGGGGGGAGG
This sequence comes from Chaetodon auriga, assembly GCF_051107435.1. Taxonomy (NCBI): domain Eukaryota; kingdom Metazoa; phylum Chordata; class Actinopteri; order Chaetodontiformes; family Chaetodontidae; genus Chaetodon; species Chaetodon auriga. The sequence continues at coordinate 7,682,132 of NC_135088.1, forward strand.
GGGGAGGGGGGGGTCACAGGTTGCAACATCCTCTTTGTGCAGAAAAACCACAAGGGTTGCGTGTGAAATGCTATCGTCTTAATTTAGATTATGGCAGTGCCACAAAGACGTGTGTTGAAGTGCCTTCACTGAGACGCTAGTTGGGAACTCGGGGTCTAATCTCAGGGACCAGCTGGGCCCACGGCGACTGATAAGAGCCCTGCTGGGTGGGTGTCGGCTCAGCACGCTGGGAGTCCCCTTCGTCCTTCTTGATGACACTGTTACTGCCACTTACAGAAAAGCCTCTTCAGTACATCCTTTAACTGCTGGCAGTTATGGATCAGTGACAAGCTGGAGGTCGAGGACTTTCATGAGAATTTATGACGCTAATTTTTAGTCTCGTGGAGTCCATTCCCACTAAAGCAGAATGTCGCACTTGTCCCCACATACCTTTGCTTGCTCTCAGAGACTTGGATGTGCAGTAAAGTATGAAGTGTTGTCTGTCTTGGCATTTTTGTTTCACTTTTCTTTCTTGGGTGTCCTTTTGAATTTAGCACTGAAGTAACAATGTGCAATTGTGCCATTCAAGTTATTTCAGATCAGTTCTAGATAGGGTTCCTCTAAATAGTTGCAACACCCGTCTGAGCTTGGTTTGAGCAGCACGCTCTAGCTGTGAGCTTGTAAACCCTCCAATCTGTTGTTACTTCTGTGTCGTCCTGTATGCTGCATTCAGGAAGTGCAGCTCATCCGTCATGAGATTCATGCTTTTGAGATGTTGTTCGAGGCTTGAGTGAGTATGAATGATTGAAGGCTCTCTGTGGCATAACGTGATTTCCTGCCTCACTGACCTGCTTTGTGCTCCTGCCTTTGATGACTTCAAGGTTTTGAATGTGGAACATTTTGCAATGTTGATCAAAACTTTCACATCCTGAAAAGAGTCATTGCTCCATCCGGGGGTGTTTTTAGTTTGAACACGCCCAGTTGGATTACGTGAGTTCATAAAATCCTGCTTTCATGCAGTCAGCAGGTTCTGTAAGACAGCTGATAGAAGAAAATGTGGCAAACTTAAATGTGAGTGCCTTTCGTCTGCCAGAGTCATCAGCATTTTAAAATATTGGCATTTTCTGGAAAACAGATACACGCATTACTTTGTCTCTTCAAGGCTGGGGTTAGTGATGATAAAGCAAGTCCCTGCTTTGCAGCCTTGAAACAGTATTTTAGTCACTTTCATGCACAGTAGATATTCAGTGAATCAAGATCATTTTAATAACTGACAGTTGCAACCCTAAGCATCAAAAACAGACCCCAGATCAGGCCTGTCCGTGAACAGAATAAATAGTGACTGCAGTCAAGGCTGCTTCTCACAACCTCTCCATAAAAATATTATCACATCCATGTTTAACAACGCGCCCACAGGCATGAATGCGTGCTTTGCTACCCTGGTGTTAAAGTTTACATGGGAAAAAGGACTTTTTATGATACATTTTACACTGTTACATTTGTGTTTTTTGCATAAATGCATAGAAGTGAATGGGCCTTGCTGTAGAAAAACATGGTGATCTTCTAATCAAGAAGTGTTGGTATTAGCAAGTGTGTAGGTTTGGTTTCAGACTAGTGTAAGTCATATAAATATAATTTTCTTAATTTTCCATCTCTGCAGTCTTCATCACGAGCTGCCAAGAAGGTAGAGCAGCGTGTGCTTTGCCTGAGAGGCAAAATCCAGGGCAAAAAAGCTACTCTCTAGTTCTTGAGTGCAAGGTAATAACTGAAGGTGACACAGATGAGAAATTGAATATTTTTTTTTTCAAATTTAAGTCTTTTTTTATTATGAATGAATCAACCAAACTGTGAAAGTGAAGGCAGCATGCCCCTCCATTCCCAGGGGAAATTTTGCCCTGGGGTCCTGAAACTTGACAAAGATTTACTCTGAAAGTTTCTTCCCTGACACGACTGTAATTGGACAGCTTCTTGTCTTTGTCCAACTTCTGCTCCAAAACAAATCATTAGCCTACATGTGGCTGTTTATCACGCTTTGCTCGTGGGCCTTGTTGGTCTGAATGAGAGATCATCACCTCCACAGGCGTCCGCTGTCAGAGGTGAGCTTTTATTAGCTGCCGTCATTATGTAGGAGCTGAGAACCACATTCCTGTTCACAGACACATGGTGGGGTGCCTTCAGAGGAGGGCTGGGTTACAGGTTTATGAAGGGGCAAAGGTCTAACACACACATTCCCCTGGAGGGAGCCGTGTGTGTGTTGTGTTAGTAAAGACTGTAACACAGAATACACGCTGAAAATTCACGTCAACATGTGGTATGTTCATTCAGCCTGGAGGTGATTGACCTCAGGGAAGGTTCTCTGTGTCGTCGGTTACAGGGGGACCATCTGGGCCTCTGACACTGTGATTAATTATTCCTCATTCTTTTCAGCCAGTAGTCTAAATGGACAAAGGCTCTTAATTGTGCTGTAAAAAAATGTGAAGGAGTTGATGGTGGGAGTTATTGCTTTTTAGGTTATTTTCACGCTTGTAACTCACCGTGGGCTTCATTTCCATTTTGAGTGTGGGCCAGCGCTGTGCTTTTAAGCAAACACGCCCACAGTAATCATTAATACCTTCGTCAACACAGGCACAGTATTAAACGTTATTATTCCCAGCTTGATTCATTTTGAAAAGACCGTGCCTGAATGTTAACTGATACACACACACACACCAGGCCGGGAGTGTGTGCTTTTATGCATGTGTTTACTTAGCCTACGAGTACATGCAGTACAGTGTCTTTGTATACCAACACGTGGGGCTGTAACATCTGCGTTTACAGCTTCGCCTTTTCTGAAGCTCCTCTCGAGCAGCAGCCGGCGTGCCTCTCGGTCATGCATTGTGGCCTTCGGACACAGTGTTGGTGAAAACAGATGGATAAATATACGGGACAGATGGGGGGAGATATACAGGCAGGGATGACAGACACATTTTGTGAGGGAGACAAAAGCTGGAGAATGTGGCAGACAGTGAATCATGAGGGAGGAGGGTGGAGAGGTGTGCTGCACATACGCTACAGTAAGAGGATTTAAGAACAGGAAAAACAAGATGCAGGATGTTAGAAAAGTTAGATCATACTTCAGGAGATGGAGGAGTAGAACCGGAGGACGACTGAGAGAAAAGTATCATGAAAATAGAGAAAATGGGAAATGGATTCTGGCTGTGACTAGCGATTATTTTCTTAATTGATCAATTAGTTGTTTGGCCTATAAAAGCCCAAGATGATGTCCTCAAATGTCCTGTTGGGTCCACAACCCAAAGATGTTCAGTTTCAATTCAATTGCTCAAACCAATTAATCACTTGTAAGGGTGGAGGTGCACATCTCTCCTTTTTGTTTCTGTAACTTTTCCGTCCAGTTTGCAGTGAAATGAACGATACGAATCACTGCTGGACTCCCACTGTTAGTTTTGTACAATCTGTTGTGTGTAGTTGTGTCCTCAGGGGATTTTGGGAGGGGTGAAGCAGCACTAGCACTACTGTGTGATCTGCATTTGTGTTCCCATTGTGTTCATTTAGATAGGATAGAGGAAAGTATTTTGGCATTTAGGTGGAAGTCGGTGCGTCCGCTGGTCTGTGTCTCAGAGTACATGTGGTCTAATAAGACATGAATATTTTGGTCCTTTTTGGCCATTTGTTCAAACCATAGAAGAGCAAGATTTCTGCCCTGTTGGGTCCTCGTGATAATCCATTTGCACTTAGCCTACATGAAAGCCAAGCCGCCGGTGACCAGGAAAACGGCCGGGCAGAGGTCTAATGAGACGAGCTGCGAGATTTAGCAGAAACGAGTCCATCTGATCTCCATGGAAACCAGTCCCAAACAAAGCCCAAGACTGTTGCTCTGCTCTGGAGGAGAGTTTGAGGCGGTGAGGAGTCAGTGAAGCGGTGTTTTCCCTCGGTGTGGCTGCAGGAGCTGCAGTATGCAGTTGACTGTGTTCCTCAGTCCTGTGGCGGTGAACTGTTATTATGTAATAATTCACAGAGGTTTCCCTCTGACATTTGGCATCTCTGTGCTTTTTTCTTTTGTCTACTCGTCGCTTTATTTTGACATTTGTAAACAAATTGAGTATGATGGAGATGCCTCCTGGGCCAACTGGTAACAATTCGTGTTGTCTCCTTAAACCTTGAATTATGCCTCTCTGGGCTGCATGTGGGCGAATCTGCCCTGGGGTCCCTCTGAGGTCTTTCTTTATAATTACACTATATGTATGTTTGCATCATTTATTCCAGACTGGAGTTTCAACCAATCAACTTGCTTGACTAGCAGGTCCGAGCAGCATGTTGTTGACAGTCTGAAGGTGTGTGTTGGTTCCTTTGTGACCTGCAGTTACCAATAACACCCCTCAGGTTTGCAGGCATGTTTACAAGTGTCTTCTGCAAAGTGTAATTCCAGTGTTACTTCGATGGTTTGTGTGGGACTAACAGTTGTTTTTGGAAAATTTGCTCCAAAAAGCAAATGTTAATGTTAAAAGCACAGAAAATGCATCATCCCCCCCATGCAGTGTTAATATATGAAGTATATATATTCAAAAAACGCTAAATTTTACAACTCCTACAACTGCTGAAAGACATTGTGAAGATGCATCATTGATTCCAGGTTTCAAAGTCAGACAAGAATGCATATATATTTTTCACAATGCATTTGTGTGTCCAGCGTTCTTAAGTTGTGCAGAACTTGTTACATATTGTATCCGCGAAGTTGAGATGCAATCAGTACATGAACGGTATGTATTATATGTAGTAACAGCAATGGTAGAAAGTTTCTGAAAAGGAATTAACCTTAAATGTCACCAGTCTGACAGAACCGACTGTAAATCAAGTGAAGATGTCAGTCAGTCAGACAGGAATTTGTGTTTGATGGGAGAGGCAGCTGCTGGTCTTTGAAGGTTGCTGAGATTAAAGAGTGTGAAAGGATGATGCCTCCTCCTGCAATTATTTCCTCATCTCAAACATCTACACACGCCTGTGCGTTGATGTCACACTAGCTTGAGGGAAGTCAGGGGTCCCATGTGAGACACAATGAGGCGTTTCGGTGTAATTTCCTCTCTGTGCGGCGTGTACAGTTGGTGAGGTGCACACGCATGTTTGCGTACTATACTTGAGGACCCTCGTGCAGCACTGCACCACATTAATGCACGAGGCTCAGTTCTCTCAGTCCACCTTCTTTGTCTGCTCCCTCAACCATCTGAAGGCCAGAGGTGCATTCCTCAGCCTTGTTCCCACTGAGATGTAGAGGTGTGTGTGTGTGTGTGTGTGTGTGTGTGTGTGTGTGTGTGTGTGTGCGTGTGAGAATGCCCTTGTTGCGCCGAGGAGGACATTTGTTTAGTAGAGAGATAAACAGAGACTAGATACAGCTAACATTGCCTTTTTGTGGCTCCTGGGGGGAGATGCATGAAGTCCAATGAATCGCCTCGAGTGATGTCACTTGAGTTAGTGTCAGCTGGCGGTGAAGACTAGAAGTTTGAAAGTGAACAAATCTGGATGTGTGGAGTTAGAGAGCCCACTCCTCATCTCTGCCTCAGGCTGGCGGCTTGAGGCTGCATTAGCCGCTACTAGCATCACATTTCTGACTGAACTGTCGGCGGTCGAGCTGCATTGTGGGTAACACGAAGAATGAATCCAATCAGTTTGTTTTGATTCTTCTCCTTTTTAAAACTGTCTGTCATGAGTTTGGCAGCGTTACACAAGTGCAGTGCTGAAGTCGGTGTTGTGTTTTTTTTTTAAGAGAATAAGAGGAGTTGACAGATTTTGCTAATGTCCTGTTAGCTTTGCTTTGCTACAGTCAAACTGCAGATGACTGTGTGTGTGTTGTGTCTGTGTGGGTTTGTGTAATTGCATGTGTCACTCTGCCTCTTCCTCTGCAGCGGGACGATAAGGGACCAGATGAAACTATCAAAGGTGGAGCTGTAGTCTGGTGTTGTGTGTGTGGTGCACACAGGTGTAGGTCTTCAACTGGAAATCAGGCCAAAGGTGGTGAGTTTGTTGAGGCTGTCGTTGTGTTTGGTGCAGGAGGGGGGCGAGTAGCGAGGAGCTGAGATGTTAGCAGAGAAGTGAAAGTGTCTGATGTCTCGGCTTGTTAACGAACTGATTGATGGTTTGATGGCGGGAGGAGACGTCCTGTTGACTCACACTGTGGGTTAGTCTGGTGGGGGCACCATGGCTTCTCTGGAGCTGTGTTTGACAAACACAAACTCACACACACACACACACACACACACACACACACACACACACAGTCACAGCAAAGTGAGATGAGTTTGAGAGTGTGTTTTGCTGTGAGCCTGCTCTGTTTATTCAGATGTTTTCCCACAGCCCCTGTAAAGCGTGGAGGCATCAGACCCCACCAGGCTGTTTAGTCTGCCGTGTTCTGCAGGTCAGTGGGTGGATGTAAATACACATGTGCACAGTGGGATCGCCTCCGGAGAGGTGCAACTGTGTAATTGTCTGAAAAATTAGCATTGGAGGTTCTTGCCAAAGGTGCAGCGTGGATCGCCAGCGTTCACCTCTTGTTTTCAGCTCTATTTTAAACCTGGCCTCGTGCTCGGCTCTTGCAGCGCTGAACTTGTGGTTCTGTCTGCAGGCGCACATTAATGCCGCGTTTACCCACAGAATCCCATCAGTCAACATTCACAACATTCTGTCTCTTAGCGAAGGCTGAACATCATGTGTCGGGCGCCTTGTGCTTCACCCTGAGTCACCCTACGGTTCGCTTGTTTTGATGCCTTCCAGAAAGGCCCTGAACAATCTGCTCATGTTTACATTCACTTCCCTTTGTTACTCAGAAATTCTAGGAATTCTACGTCCATGCGTCTGTCTTAGTTTAGCCATACGGACACTCGATGGTTTTTGTGGTTCCTCCTTTCCCCCAGTTGCTCAAGGAGGGTGTGGAGTTTCCTGTTTTGTCCCTAAATGTTAGTTAGTCAACATTTTAATTGCTGGCCCGTGTTTTTTTTTTTGACGTTTTGGATTCTCTTTGGCTACAGCTAAGTCAGGAGAGTCCGGCTGGCAGAGTGATAGGCACATGGAAGCACAGAAAACCCATCTTTGAGGAAAACTGGTAGAGTCTTAGTATTGGATGTCTGTATTTTTTAATAGTTTCATTTACTCTGTTTCTTCTGGCATACAGCAACAGTGTGTTTCTTTACACCCTCTTAACATCGCGCAGCCACACCCTGTATCTCCCCCATTGTTAATATTTTCTGTGGCAGTTTGAGTGGTTGAAACACGCTCTCTCTGGAGAAGTGAAACTGTCGAGTTTGTAGGATTGAGGCCTGCCGTTACTCATCCGTGCTGAATTTAATATTCCTCTATGTCTCTGTTTTTCAGGTCAGGAACAAAGAGACGGGAGCTCTGGCTGCCGCCAAGCAGATCGAGACAAAATGTGAAGAGGAGCTGGAGGACTACATGGTCGAGATTGACATCCTGGCTAAATGTGATCACCGCTACATTGTCAAGCTGCTTGATGCATTTTACCATGACAACAAACTGTGGGTAGGTGACACAGGCATCTGGTCAAGACAACCAGCTATAAGTGTAAACCACAGACTTGACAGCCCGTCTCTCTTTCTGTTTTGTGTGTTTGCACATTGTAGCAGTGAAGAAGCAAAGGTGGAAATGATCCACCCAGGTTTTGTGCAAAGCTCACACATTTTATTTAAATGAACTGACAGACAGTAAGCTGCTGCTGCATGGGATCACCGTGATCATAATGTACCTACAGGACCTAATCTTCTGTCCACGCTGTTACCTTCCTCACAAGATGTATTGTTTTCACTGCGTCGAGGAGTTTCTGCGTCCGTCCGCCCAGTTTTCTTTGCAGCCTTTCCAAACAGAGCCACAACACACAAATCTGCGGGGAAGTGGAAAAACACACCTTTTAACCGTCTAATGTTGGCAGGCTCATGGGATGTTGTTATTTCATTGCAACAGTATCTCATCCAGAGTAAATTTCTCCCACATATGAAAACCCTGTTGAAAAATAAAGAGAAGAAGAGTGGATTGCCTAAATGGGGATGACACAAACCCCCCCAGGGTGACATAATGCATCAGAAATGCCCCAGTCCTCATCCTGATGTTACTGCAAGAGCGAGGATCAGTTTCAGTTTGGTGTTTCCTGCTCTCCAGTTATTTTTCCTCTCCACTCTGGCTCACTGGGTCAAGTGTAAACTTTTCACCTCCCTCTGTAATCTCTCAGTCTGTCTGGCCAAGGAAAATAATAGTGACCTCATGTGGGGGCACGACCTTGAATATCTGAGGAATTACAAGGCAGCTTTAAGACTAAAGATAGTTGTGTTAGTAATTTATTTATTTTTTTTAACCTCTCTACTTGTTATGTTATTACAAACTTAAGATTTAAAGTTTGGATTTATCTCAAGTGTATTTTTACACAGAAATGTGCTTAAGAATGAGTGAATGAGACACATTCATTGTCTTTTGTTTTCCAGTGGCCTTTCTGCCATCAATTATCTGAACAATTGGTAATTGTTAAGCGCATTGTTCAGTTGAAATACTTCAGATTTCAGTCCTGGCTGATTTGGCAACACCCGTGGTTACTGTGGTAACAGCAAGTGCAATTTAATACTACAGTAAACACTCGCTGAGCAGCTGCTGTGACAAAGATGCAACAGTAGAGCAACTGGTGTATCTGTTTACAGCTCAGCCAAACAAAGTCGCATTGGTTTGATAAAAAAAATTAAAAAAGTTGGTCAACAGTATTTAGCAGCCATGATCTGATTTCACGCTGAGCACAGAGCAGTCTGACGTGGCACAGCAGGTTACCTCACATCTCACCTGTTGAGCACTTTAAATATGAAGTAGGAGTAGGATGTTCAGTTTGCATAAGCAGAAACAAACAGGAAACAGTAAGGCTGTTTTTCAATGAGATGAAATTATGCTGGACTACATGAATGCTAGTGTTGGTGTTTGCCTAAAGAATGTGAATCCTGCACAGGAACGGCGGACCCCGCCACCACCAGTAAACTCTAGACACATTCACACAGCTCTGTGTCAATGAAAAGAGGTTTACACTGATTAAAAGGGATCAGCTTGTCTAGTTTAAAGAGTTTCTGCAGGTTGTTCCATTTGTGTGGTGCACAGTATTTTAGAACCAGAGTCCAAATCTCAGTACTAAAGACTGCCACCCAGCTTTCCATCCCTGGTTATGACCCCCCCCACACACACACACGCACAGCTTTGCCACATCAGAGCAGTCAGTCATGGTTGACCATAGCTGGAATTCCTGAGCGTGGAAGGTGAACGCTCCCATCAGTCAAAGCTGGACTGTGACAGTGTTAGTTTGTGATGAGAAGTCTCATATACAAACGTCTCCTCCTGCTGCATTCAAACCACATGCTTCCTGCGTGTGTGTGTGTGTGTGTGTGTGTGTGTGTGTGTGTGTGTGTGTGTGTGTGTGTGTGTGTGTGTCTTCAGACTGTCAGCTTTCACTTTACTGTCTCACTACCAAGCAGTGTTCAGACACTAATGTATTCTCCTCTTTCAGATCTTACACATATTTACTCTCAGTCTCTTGTTCAGCCTCTATTTTAAGAGCAGCCATCTTTTTCTGGGTTAGTATAGAAACTCACAGCCAAAATGGACATACGAGCATCCGACCGGCAGTAGAATAATTATATACAACAGTGAACAAGCTCTGCACCTCATTGCTTTGAGTGTGCGCACCAGCCTCGGCCTCAGGATCTCAACAATTAGCCCGGTGGTTGGCGGTCAGGCCTCAGTAACCTCCGGTTGGGTGGACTGGGCAGGGGTGAGGTGATGCATTCCAGTGCCGACCCACCCGTTCTGCTCTCTACAGAGCAAGAGAGGGATAGAGGAAGAAAGAAAGAGAGACAGTGAGAGAAGGGCTGTTTGTTCGCTTCCAGGAACAATCTGGTCTTGAGGCTACAGCGGGGCAGCCAGGCCCACAGCGTGAGAAAAAGAGGGCCTTTAACATGGGGACGGGACTGCTGACATCGGCACGCCGAGGAGAGCGAACGGAGGGAAAGAAGGGAGGAGGAAAAGGAAAAAGAAAGACGTTAAACAGCCTGCTTAAGCCTGGCTGTTTAAAGGGTTGGTTCCAATCATTCCTTCAGAGCCTGGTGGAGGTTACAGAAGCTGATGCACCTTTTTTGAGGGATCTCATCAACCGCTGCCAGCAGCATCAGTGGAACTTGTTTCCTTACGCCTCCTCCACCCTCAAAACTGCCCTTTTCTTGACTTATTGCATGTTCTGATTAATAGACCTGTATATCACCTCCACCATAACTATAGAGTATTAACAGCTGCAGCTTTTCTAGACCAAAATTAAGAATATACTGTTTCTAGATTTAAGATGAGATATTTTGGTTCAATGCGTTAAATACAGTGCGATCTTACAGAGCAAGCAACAGGTCACGGAGTTTTCCTTATTCCTATGAATATGGAATTTCTGTGTTTGTGCATTTTGTACCCAGAGGCTGTAGTTTGGCAAAGAAGGACAAGAAGATTCGGCCCCTGCTGTGAAGTCATGTTGCTTCGACGTTTTATATTTTTAGATTGTCTGGTTGTTATGCAGTCGCCATTATTTGCATGCAGTGAGGTCACCATCATGTGGTTGCTAGGAGGTCTTTGATGACACTGGAAAGGGAATCGATAGGCGTCAGTATGTTGTGCCTTTTGTTGGCGCCACCTCAGATACACGCATCGCTGAAGCATTAGTCAGTTCGGAGAGTGACACGGTGTAACAGTGCGTCTGTGGTTCAGGTTTTATGCAGTTTCTAAGCAGGCAAATGGCCTTTCGACTCCTGACAAAGTGAGGTGGGAAATCACTGTGAAAGTACAGGAACACTGTGACGTCAGCGAGGCCTGCTCCATTTGTTTTAAAGCTTTGTGGATTTTGTAGGCTGCGTCCAATTTGGTTTATCTTGTCTTAAAAGGATAAAAGAGGTGCTCAAAAAGAGACATTATTTAGATAGATAGCTCTCTTATTTCCTGTTAAAACTGAAATGCTGGCTTCTCCAAACAGGTGGCATGTGATACACTGACTGTTTGGTCAATTTGGCCAAGATGCTGCTACTTATACCCCTGAGAAGTGCTGCATGTTTAGCACTTCAGGATCCTGTGAATGTACTCCGCCAGCGTTGGCATCCTTGTTCTGCTCTCTTTTATGTGGACATAAATAAGTGTGCCTGTGTGTGCGTGATAGAGAAAGCTTGTGTCTGCATGTGTGTTCAGCCCATAGCGGGTATGTTTTGCATGTAGCTTGACCAGTCGGGGCACATTCTTCACCGCAGCGCAACATGTCATCCGGAGGTCTGGCAGCAGAGGCGCTGATGGAAGCACAGGCCAGTCGCTCGGGAGGCAGTTTGGTGTGTTACCCCTGAGGAGTGGCTCGTTTGATTAATTGGAAGGGGTTTCTCTTTTGTGTTGAACAGAAGAGAAATAAATATAATGAATGTGTGGTTAGCGGTGAGCAGGAATAAGGAAGTGGTTTGGTCCAAAATGTGGAAACGTCCCTCATCATTAATCAGCATTAAGTCAGCACTGCGTGGAGATACAGTTGAAACACATTCTAACAATCGTTTCATCTTCCGATATGTCACAAATTGAGTATTTCTGCAAGAATCTGACATCCAAATGTTAATTTTAAAGGCCAGCCAGAATCTGAAACTGCACACAAACAACATCCTAGAAATCAGATTAGCAGAGTTTTAGTGTTCAAATTTTATACTGTTTATATCCGTAACTTTGATTTTTGCTCATTTAGACTCAAATCTTTAACGTGACAGACAAATGTGTGCAGATGTTTAAGGAGATATAAAAGTTTGAATCAGTGGACCTTCATTTAAGAGGACAGGTAAGATGTTAAAGAGACCAGAACAAAGTGAAACATCCTTGATGACACTTGACAAAGCCCTGAACTAAAGGCCTTTGTCAATCTAAACGTCACAAAGGAACATTGTCTCACTTGGAGCTGCGCGCCAAGATTCCTCATCTTCCTCAAAGTGTACGTGTGTCTTCATGCCTCTGCGTGTGACTGGAGCTCTGCATAGTTCATCTGCGCGTGGTGTGTTTCCACCTTTTGTCTGGACTGAAACTCCGCACCCTGTCCAGTCCCAGGTTGAGGCTTTGACGGTCTCGTCACAGCAGGCGGGACTCGGTCATTGAAAGAAGAATGACGTCGCTCGGCGGGTATGCTGCGCAGCACCTCGGGCTGATCTGGGACCGCTTGGACTCGCAGGATTCTCATGAAATCCCGTGGTGTCTTTATTTTGTTTGGTCCCACTTGAGTGAGGTTTTCTGACAGTCGTGTGTGTGTATGTCTGACTATCTAAGGAGAGGAAATGAAAGGTAATTGTTGGAAGTTGCTATTGGCCAACAATTCACCATTTAGGCAGTGTGTTCCCAGAACCGTTGTTTTTTCTCTTCCGTGTGTCTCTCTCTGTTTTTGCTTCACTGCCTAAGTGGTATTATACATTTGGCAGTGTGTCTCAGGAAGTGTGTGTAGTCACAGCCGGGCAGTTTATCACACACTTCAGTCTGACTCCAGCTAGTGAGACTCACAGGAAGTAGCCTGCCATTGGTCGGCGGCTCCGGTTGACATTCTCTTCACCTTCCGCTGTCTGTGTGTGACCTGGTTGCTAACAGTATGAACGTGAAGAAGCTAGCAGCTGCTGCCTCTTCTTTTGCAGGGATTTTAATGTTGCAAGTGTGCCACTTAAACAAGTTCCCCCTACGCTGTTTTGCAAGGGCACCGTCGCTGCATGCAGGGGTTTAGCACTGCCCAAGATGGTTGTGAGCGGTTTACAGAAATGATTAAAGTCAGAGTCAGGTCTGCCTCTGCGAGACTAGAATCCAGCTGTTCGCTTTGCAAAGTGTGTGTATTCCAGTGCTTTCACCAAAGATGTCAAAGGGTGTTTGAGTGATGCATGGCAGTGGGAGCGATGACATAAAACATTAGCTGTCTGTCTGTCTGTGCAGCCCACACTGAGGACTCAGCTGCTTGGCTGCATTAAAAACCATGAAGGAATTTATCTCTTTCCTCTCTTCGTCCAAGTGCAGCAAATGTAAAAACTCACCTTGATTCCCCCCTGGGTTCACCGGGTACTCAGCAGATGGTTGGGGAAAGCGTTTGTTTTTTCAGTGTGTGTGTATGAAAGAATATAAATGCCACAGCCTGAAACACTTTTAACAGCTTCCACTAAAGACAATGAAACCTCAAACAGGTGGAACTCAGTTTGTCTCCACTCTGTATTCTAAGTAGCTTCTGTGAAAAAGGATAATTTGCTGTCAGGATAAAATCACAGTTTTTCAAAGCAATTGCATGTCAAACTCTGCTGGTGTTACGGGAATATATTCCACATATTTTAAGAAAATATTAGCGGCGCTTCGCTCTCACAGTCAGCAGCGAAGAGTCATCTCATCTCCTCTCCTTCTTTTCTTTGGCAGGTGACACAATAGTGTGAATGCTGGTGACTGGGAATGTTGCCAGTTTGTTGTTGTTGTTGTTGTTACCTTTTGTGGTCTCTGTCACTTGTGGAGTGTTGTGTGTGTGTTACTTATTAACTTAAGCTCATTTTACTTTCAGGTGTTGCAAATTACCGCAAACTTGTTTGATAGTGTTAGTTGCATAACTGGTGCATGTGCTGCTGATGAAGTGTGATGTCTTCCTCCTGTTGCTACACATAAATCCCTGAAAAGGGAGATTACAGCTGTGTACTCATTAAGCTGGGTCAAGTTTAACCTCCCCCCTCCTCCCCTCCTCTTCATTCCCCAGATCATGATCGAGTTCTGCCCCGGAGGAGCTGTGGATGCCACGATGCTCGGTAGGCCTCTCTCTCTTTCTATAAGCGCTCCACCTTCCTCCCAGTCACCTGTCCTCCAACCCTGCGGCAGCGCTGTGACTACACCTGTCCTTCAGCTGTGACAGTAGGAAGTGTAGAAACCTGATAAAAGGTCAAAAAGGCTTGTTTTAAAGCTCCTGCCATGTTTATTTTCTATAAGAAAAAGCTGGAAAACCAGCATTTTATGACAATACTGTTGATTTGCTCTGAACATGATCCTGCACTGCAGCTTCGCCAGTCTGGCCTTGAATGCTCTAGACATAGTGGAGTCCTCCGGTGTGGGAAACCCCCCTGGTCTGTTTTTACTTGGTAATCCACATCCTCATAACTGTCTGTACCCCCACTGCAGCTATCCAAACACAGACACAGTAGAGTAAAGTCTGCAGGGCAGGACTAGCTTGGACGTGTGAAAGCCTCTCTGATCTGGGATTACTTAACCAGCAACACTATCTGAGAGACTTCATTGATATCATCACGGGTTTACCTTTCTCTGTTTTCTCACACATGAGATTAGTCCTCAAGACTTTGTTTTGCCATGTTGGTATGCATGCAGAATATGGAATGTGCAAGGTGTGCACACATAAAGGGTGTTGAACCCTCTCGTTTTGCTCTCTCCCCTTCCCCATATTTAACCCCTCCACCTCCTGTCTCCTGCCTCCGCTTCTCCCTCCCTTATCAGAGTTGGATCGTGGGCTGACGGAGCCGCAGATTAAGGTGGTTTGTCGCCAGATGCTGGAAGCGCTGGTCTACCTCCACAGCATGAAGATCATCCACAGAGACCTGAAGGCCGGGAACATCCTCCTCATGCTGGATGGGGAAATCAAACTGGGTGAGGGTTTAGATATTTATCACATCACTGCTGGTTTTTGCTGGATGTGGTTATATACACTGAACTTTGTTCACTGTGTAAACACCATCTGTCCAAGTGGTCACACAAATGCACAGTCTGAAAATGCAACATGGTGTTTTCTGAGGACAGTCTCATTTAGAACAACAATATTTCCATCACTGTATTTATACAGACGATGCAAAATGTTGCGTTTTAGTTGTTGGAAAATGCCAGTTATCTGGTGCACAAATAGATCACAGCTAGAGAAATTTTAGGATTTTGTGAGTTTAAATGGTGCTTAGCTGATGCAAATATTAAGTGTTTACACAGGGAGAACTGGGGATTTGTACCTGTTGCACATGAAGCCATGCTTCTTAAATTAGTCGAATCCACAAATATACCATTAGAAATAATGTTAATGTCGAAGAAATACACAAGACATGCACTGGATGTAAAGTCCAAAAGCAATGAAATATCCCTGAAATCAAGAGAGGCAGGAGTCCTGCAGATCATTGCAGAGCAGAAGAAGAGTTTAAACACGCACATTGAATTTGGACCATATTTATAAGGAGGAATCTGTTTCTCTTTACATCCCATCATTCACACGGAAAAATACATTTCACTGCTTAAATGATGCAAGTGCAGCTAATTCTAACATCAACCACACATTCCTGTTGCACATTACAGGTTATCTGTTGTATCTGTTGTTTCTTTGGCTTACATGCACGCACGCACGCACGCACGCACACACACAGAGTTAGAGGCCCTGTGCCCCTCCTGTGGCGCTGTAGGAGGATCATAAGTGAGCATTGTGTGGGAAAACTGCATTCTCAGGAGTTTTGCATATTTTCATTTATTGGCTTTTTGAAGAGTTCTCCACATTCTTCGCATTGCACAGCTGATGTTGTGGATCCAAACCAATCGCCAGTGTGTTTTGGATTGAAGGGCAGTTTCCAGAAACGGGAAAGTTTAACGTGCTTTGTGTCAGTGCGAGTGAAGGAAGTGTTGATTTTTCTTTATTTTTTATTGGCTGCCTGACATTTGGATCCTCGGACATAAAACTTTGAAACAAAAACAAAAATAGTCTGTTTTTCGTGCATGATGTTTCACTTCCTTTCGTCTCCTTGGCTCTCTGTCGTTTTGCACTCGATGACCAACAAACCAAAATCACTGAATAGAGAGTGACTATGAGCGGCGCAGAGCTTCATTTTTGTGTCCTGCCCTTTTTGTTCAGTTTAATTTAATTCCAAATGGTTTATTGATCAACGTTTTTATTGCAATTTCTCTCTTTTTTAATTCAAATGAGGCACTTTGTCAGCTGCTGTGCGCACTGAGCAGCACTTGTGCTTTTCTGTTGCCATACCTTCCTCCCTAAGACTCCACACTTAGATATAATCACTGGGAGTTGCCTCTTTAAACTCATTAAGTCATGACACTGACTCATTTACAGTCTCCAAACTTATCTAACTACTTGTTAATTCAAAGAAGGCACCAATTAACTGCCATTGAGGTCAGCCAAAATGCATTAAATCCACCTATGATACATGACATTAAACATCATGCTCTTCCATGCAGCACAGCCTGTTGTAAACTCTTGTTGTAAACTCTGCAGCGACTGTTGATCTCTAGGTGCGTTTAGCAATTTGGCCTGTTTCAAGAGCTACATACCAGCAGCAAATCAGTGCGGAGTAGGCGACAACATACCTTTGTGTAGTTACACTCATAATTTTACACACCATCTGGATTTCTCCTCTTAAAATTATTAAGATGAAAACACTGAATTCTGTTCCTTGGCCCTCATTCAGCCCCTGATAGTGTAGTGCATTATGGGAGCTTTCAGATGTGTAGGGTAGAAATATGTGCATATAATCATAATAATGCTTCTTGAGGGGAACACAGGGCCAGATGACTCTATAATATGTTACCATCCTCTGGGATATGAATGTGTAAACTCGTATTGGATGCACAGTAAAAGCAGTAGCGCTATTTGTCTCTGTAGGAAGTAAAAATTCTTTCTGCAAAAGTTTAGGCTGCAACAGTCCAAATGATATGTTTGACTGGGAAGTCAAAGATATTTGAATTGTAGTCTGCAAAACCAAGACAGTCACTTAAGTGCCCGTAATAGAACATGCCCGTTTGTAATTGAAGCGGCCAGCTTGCTGCCTTGTGAGTAAAATCCTCAGGCCTCTGCCAAACACTTCTCAGCCCTGGCCCACACGTAGTATTCTGACTTGCAGGGGAAAACGTGTTCAGCCAAAGTGAAAACAAACACCCCTGTAATCTGAGGGTCGCGTCGGGGAAATGGGGGCAGCTTGTTTTGGAAGCGGGACTGCGATAAATTCTGGCTTTGTGTCGCTGTCCATCGCAATGTCCTGACAGCTTTACAAGCTTCTGCGAGGGTGGAAAGAAAGGGATCCAAGTTTTTTGAAGTGGCCTCAGTCCCTCGTACTGAGAAATGCTTCTGGGGAACTTTTCAACTATCTCACGTCATCCTTCTCTTTGTCTCTTCATTCTTTTAGCTGATTTTGGCGTATCTGCAAAAAACACCAAAACCCTGCAAAGAAGAGATTCTTTCATCGGAACGCCATACTGGTGAGTATGCAACATCCTTTAAAAAATGCATGAACATTGCCTGCAATGTATCAACACAACCTGAGCTACTAGAAGGATATTTAACTTGGTTCAAACCACACAGCAAAATCTCTGACTGGAGACATCCGGCATCCCTACGTGAGCTGTATAAGCAGGAGATTATTGCTTGTCGAGAACAAATTTCCTGCTGCCCACAACTCTTCCATAATACTCGATAGAGCATGATGTTGTGTACACACACACTCAACCCAATACCTCAACTCTGCTTTAATCCTCCACTGTTGTCACAATAGTGCAGCTCTCTATTCTATACCTGAACAAATTGGAAAGCTCCCCTTTGAAATCCATGAACCTTGTTCCATATTGTTATCCTCTGCCTGAGTGTGCTTGCAGCCAGTTAACCATTGACAAGAACAGGTTATGACCCATCAGGAATACCCTCCCCGCTCGAGAAACATGACCGTGCCCTCATTTTGCACAATTAGTCCTGAAAGAATACTGCAGGCAGATTTGTCGTACACCTTTTCCCTCTGAGTGCACTGATAAGCAACTGGCAACAGCGAGCAAACATTTGTTTCTTTGCACTTGAGTAAATCTGAGTGCTCCGGCTTATGAGAGCGATTTTGCAGATTGTTAGCAAACACGCTGACCGGAGAAGTGCGCCCGATGTTGACACAGGCAAAGCAGTGAGTAAGAGAGAGGAGAAACGCCCCCCCCCCCCCACAGTAATCATCAGTTAGTCACTTCCTGCCGCCGCTCAGAGGTCGCTGTTGTAAACACTGCAGGTGTAGCTTTATGATCGCGGAATCATGTTCGGACTGACGTCTCTGTGACGAGCTGTGTTGGTTTGGCAAAATTAAATCTTTACAAGCTGAGTTGCTTGATGATTAGTAGCACCAATCATGAACTTAGACTTAAAACACGTCGGTATTATCCAGCACCATATCACTGTCAGGTCACATACTACAAATTCCATAGATTCTATCATTTACACAAGAAAGTTAATCATAGACTAAATGGCATCAGCAGAGGGAAAGCTCTCCACTCTGAGGATATTTTAAGGATAAACGCTATTAATGTGCAGTATGCCTCGACTTGATGCTGCTTAAGTTTGATGGAGGATTCAGTGTCCCTCGCTACGTAATGGTTTCCTGTAAATCTTTCGTCTTCCCAGGATGGCCCCGGAGGTGGTGATGTGTGAGACCATGAAGGACGCTCCATATGACTACAAGGCTGACATCTGGTCCCTGGGAATCACTCTGATCGAGCTCGCCCAGATCGAACCCCCGCACCACGAGCTCAACCCCATGAGGGTGCTGCTGAAGATCGCCAAGTCGGAGCCTCCCACCCTGGAGCAGCCACACAAATGGTGAGGATGCATCCAAAAAGCCTGCTGTTGCTGTAAATGTATCGCATGATTTGTGCAAATTGGGAAGAGGGAGAGCAGGAATGTCTGACCCAGAAGATTGGTGTTCTGAGCCTCTTACACAATCCATGATTTATTAGTTTCGGCATAGAATATGATGGGTGGACTCAGCAGAGGCTCATATCTCCCTGTCTCGATTCCACAGGCTCATTTAATTCCACTGTGTTAACCACATTTTTCACAAGTTTTTGTCCTGTAATCGACTGTAGACACTTAATGTATCACATTGTCCTCCCTTTCTCCGCCCGCAGTCCCTTTTGCCCTTTCCAGAATTACAGCAACAACTCAGCGGAGGCAGCACCTCAGCGAGCGCCAAACTATGTCTTTAACTTTTTTCCAGCCGAATGTTCCACAGCAGCAAATTTAATACAGCAAAAGCAAAGTTATCAGGTGCTGAAAGGAGATTCGGGATGGGGAGCTGACTCACCATCCCCGTTGAAAGCTTTGTTTTACGAAGCACAGCTGTGCACAAAGATGATCCACATGTACCGACAGCGCATTTCTGGAAATGTTGCGTTCAAATGTCTCATGTTGTGACTCTCCCTTCGTCACTTCCCTCCCTCTCACCCTTCCTCCATTCACCTTGTTGTTAATTAATGCTGTTTTCTTGTGTTCACCCAAGGTCACAGGAGTTTAAAGATTTCCTGAAGAAAGCTTTGGACAAAAACCCAGAGACTCGCCCGACGGCAACACAACTCTTGGAGGTAGGTCCTGATGTGCAATGTGCAATTATAACCTAGCAAACGTGAAACAATGCTGCGCTTTGATATATGACGGAACATTGTCCTCGCTCTGTCCTTATCTTGCACCAACACACATTATCTTCTATTTTAAGGCCTCAATGGAGTGATCCAAGCCAGGGAAGTGAGTGGTGCCCTGTAGAGGGCACTGACATGTGGGTGGGAGAGGCAGAGAAGGTGTACAAGAGTGGGCAAGAAAAACAGAAATTCAGGCAGGAAAACACAACTCCAATGTTTACATCTAAGTGCACTTTGGCACAGCTAGGATATTGCTGTGGAGAGGCTGATGACAGCAAAACGTTAATATCTGAGGACGAGCTTTAACAAACACCTCTCAGCATCCAGAAACCCGAGCCAGAAAAATGAGAGAAAAAGTGAACAGGGTGTGGATTAAAGCACGAGCGCAGCGTCTATTAAAATTCAGAGCCACGGTTTCCTGTCTGTATCCCACAGCTGAGGGAATGCCAACTATTTACATTCCCACCCTCAACCAATGGTATGGCTGGATTACCCTGAGCTCGCCACCTCTGGCCAATTAGAGAGAAGCAGAGATGAAACTCCTAGACCCAGGCCCGCTGGGAATTCTGCATGTGCTCTCCAGTGGGGGGAAAAAGAGACGGGCGCGGTCCGGTTTTTGGTGCCGTGTTAGAGGTTTTAGATGTTTATCATGCCTGCTGCTCCTAACGGCTGTCACATAGTATTTATTGTACATAGTTGTGCAATGATGGCTGCTGTGGAATGGATGTTGAATGTCAGTTTATATGAAGTGTATCAGACTTTTAGGTCAGACTGTGTGATGTGGTTATTCATTGGAGTATAAGGATGTGGAAAACAGATGTAGTAAGAGTACAGGAGGATAATACTGAATCATAGATAAGTGTCTGGAATGACGGTGCTAAACTGTATGAGGTGTGTGTGACTGTATCAGCAGAGGAAATGAAAGCACGGTGCTGCAGAAAGTCTTTTCTTTTAGTTTTGAACACGTCTGAGCCTCTCGCCTTGGGTCTGTCCCACATGTGTGCTTCCAAAGAATGTATACAAAACAACATGACACAGTATCAGTCACTGTGGCTGTGTGGCTGGCAGGGGACCATCTGGATGACTTGTGCTCATTATACTCGACATAGCCTGTCCTCCCACATAGTTTCTCATGGTCAGGATTGTTGAGTGTTTTTTTCGGAGTAGCCTTCATTCCTGTCTAATATTTTTTGCTTTTCTGTTTCTGATCATGGTGTGTCTGTATGTTGGGTAGTTTTTTCATGTACTCCATGCGGCTATTTTATCTCTGAGCCAGGGCTTTGTAGTGGTTTTGCAATATTGACACATGTTGGCACACACACACACACACACACAGACACACACACACTCGTATTTATACTTTTATACTTGTGGGAACTATGGGAACTATGCATTCCATAGCCCTGAACCATAACGCTATCATAGCTGTATGCTGTAAGCCCAACCCTTAATGTGACCTTGCTCTAAACTCTTGCTCGTCTAATTCAAACATTAAAGGGTCAGTTCACCCAAATTTTTCAGACTGTGAAGCACAGATGGGGCGAGGCAAAAGACATCAAGGTGAAAGGGACAGGTGCATAATGTTTTAAAAACAACAGGAAGGTAGTTATCACAGTTTGTTCTTGCGATTTGCAGCTCATCAACATGGTCAACAGCTGCAGCAGCACGACTTAATGGTGCCTGATTGCAGCAAATTAAATTTGTACTCCCTCTCAAAGTCATAATTCGGTCAAATCTGAACACACAGACGTCATAGACATAATTGTAGTGACTTAACTTTCTGAGGATGTCATTATCTTCCATGTCTGTTGCAGAGAGCCTCCAAAGATCAGGTCAGAGGACAGAGAACAAAGAGGCTTATAACTCCATATGATGCCTGAGGATCACAGCTTTTTTGAATGAAATTTTGTCTGCGGTACTTAAAGCGTTGAAGAATGACATTTTAACAAGTCAATAACAACATCTCTTTTTAGAAATAGCTCTCTGCTTCTCTGGATAAACCACAGAGCAAGCTGTCAACAGTTTTCATACGAGCTATTTTTCACTAGAAAGTAGTTCCTGTTACGTCTGTGGATTATATGTTTTTTCAAGGACAACGCATTTAAAAAAATCTAACTTTTCAATGCCGTGAGCACCACAAGTGAAGCACAAATCTCAGACTGATATTACAAAATTTCAGCAAATAAAAGTCAAGTCACTTTTATTTATGCGCACCAAAATTGCTACATGCCTAACCCCAAACTTAACCTAAACCTAATTATAACCTTAACCCTAAAAACAAGTCTTAACCTCCGAAACGCTCTGAAGAAACGAGGACCAGAAGGCCCTCATGTTCCCTAAAATGTCCTCGCTCACTGTCTAAAACTCGAAGTTATCCAGCACAAGTCAGACAGAAGTACGAACACACACACTCCACTGTCATTGCTACACAGGTGCAGCCCCCCCTGCTCCGGTCCCCTAATGGGCCAGATTGTTCACATTTAACCTTTTCATGCCCAGCCATGCATGTAAGACCCAGAATCAGCAGCCTCTCTGGCTCTAAGGCAACGTGAAACCTAGAAGAGGACATCAGCTCCACTGATGCACAGCTCCAAAACAGATTTACCAGGGCAGCAGTACTACACTGTTTGCCTTTTTTCCTTTGATATGCCTCAAGGAACCTGAGTTTGAAGCTGAAATCTCAGATGTTCACTACTGTAGGCAGACTTCTAATGGTGCCTGAGGGGGAAAAAGCTGCTACACAGGTAGTATTTCAGTTTGATGTAGTAATTAAGTGTAGAGCAGTAGTGGACAAAATATCTTAATTAATCTGGGGAACCTATTAGTATTGCAGGAATTCCTTTTGAGTAAAGCGTAGTACTATAGAGATAGCTGAAGAGTAGATGAGGTACACACAGGAACTGGATTATTTATTGACTTTTGCCCTTGAATGCATATACCCCCTGCAACACTGTTCAGCCGGCACACCCTCCTCCAAGCATCAAGAATTTTTTAAGTATTATTGCATCATTCAGTGCAGCTGCAGACTTGAAGTCCCAGCGTTTGTTCATCTCACTCCGTACCACCACACGTTCCTTGGGTTTTAACAAGCTGACGGCTGATCTCTCAGCCTGTTGGCGTGTGCTCAGGGTGTGGTGGTGTGGTTGTTGCAGTATGAATCATATCAATTGAGCTGCGCGTGTTGAATCAACCAGAGTGTCTCTTCAGCGCGTCTCTCCTGTACAGCAGTTGCTGAGTTTATGTTGAAATACTCAATCATGAAGGTATCCTGCATCCAATTCTAGGATGTTTTTGCCGTGGACTCGTGTTCTAATTTTCTGCAGGACGTCCCTTTATTAGCTTGAACTTGAAACACACTTAATAGCAATACATTACTAGTTTCAAAGCCACCAGACTCCTTCACCAAAAACAGTCATTTTACCTCGCGGGACACGGAAGTTGCTAAGCTACCGCTGCCTCCATTGGTTAGTTTGTTTGTGTTATTGTGTGACTGCGGTGAATCTGAATCAATCCCTTAAAGCACCAAAGTCACACAATAACACAAACAAACTAACTGATTGAGGCAGTGGTAGACCAGCAACTCCTGTGTTCTGTGAGGCAAAATTACTGTTTTTGTTAAAGGAGTCCGGTGGCTTTTGAAGGGAGCGTTGATGGATAAAGTGGCTTCCGTCTGACGGCAAGGCAACGCGGTGTAAATGTTCTAAATATAGCGTAGACTTTATATATTGATTTCTAAGGTGGCTTAAACACTTTTAGCTAACCCTTCTCTACATCAGTACATTGCTTAGCTTCCATGCTGGTGCTCCTGTCTGCTTCTCCAAACTGGGGCCTGAAATATCCCTTTTAAAAACTTCCCCAAAATCTGTCCGACAGGTGAATGGGAGAATAATTAGATCATTTGCATCCAACAGTGTTCACTCTCTGATTCAGACATTTGTAAAAAAAAAAAAAAAAAAAAAAATACAAAAATTGATGTGTGTATATAGCATTTTAAAAATCGAATGCTCTTCATCCTCCACTGTCTCCACTGTGGTCTAATAAGTGGTTCGATGGCACTCAGCAGTTACACTACCTGACTCATTAGACAATAGCTGACTGTTGTTAGTCATTGGAGAAGTTAAAAGCTGAAGCCTAATGCAGTCTATGAGGACAAGCTCCTGCACACAAACAACTGTGATCACCCACGACAAATGCGCGCACACACACACCTTGACTTATACACACTTCATGCTCCAGCACAACTTTATAGCCTTTTCCCTTTGTCAGCTGTTCCAATTAAATTACACAGCAGTGCAAAGCATCTGAATAATTGATGATCAGCGTTGTAGTCCAGCTGCACTCAACTTTTAATTTAGCTTTTCAGTCTCCTCACACTCAACCTATCACTGCCTTATCTGCACCCTGGCAAAGCACACATTCGGTCTGGCAGTCGTAGAAGTAAACACGGCTCGCTATTTTAAGAACATTAGGTTAGATTGAACACCGTTACATCAGTGTGCCGTTAAGGAGAGAGTTTGTATTGTTTGGAGCTGTTCAGGACCTGGCAGCTGGCAGATAGAGTTTCCCCCGCAGTGAAAGTCCAGCTTCTCATGTGCGTCGCCGCTATAGCCTGCCTTCATCTCACTGTTGTCTCTTACCTAAAGGCTTATTTGTTGTGTTTTGCTCAAGACCTCTACAGCTAATGTGGTGACTTATTAAAAGGACAGACATCACACGTATCAGATGTTGCTCTTGCCTCGTCATTCTAAGTCCAGTACTTGCAACATCCCTCAAGCGATACTCTGATGGTCTAACAGCGCTCAGATCCAAGGATAATGTGTTTTCTTCCAGCAAATGTTGTTTTACGGTTGTAGGAGTGTTTATCCTGTGGTCACATCAAGCCTTTTAGTCTCACTCGCTCTGGATGTTATGGGTGATGGTTACATGCTCATTCACGCTCAGAATATGATGCATGAAATGAAATAAGTGGGAGAAAAACAAGAAGTTGATCTGTGTATGTTTTTTTACTGATAGCCAATTAACCACCTCTCCTCTGTCCACAGCACCCTTTCGTGAGATCGGTGACGTCGAACCGTCCGCTGCTGGAGCTGGTGGCCGAGGCCAAGGCTGAGGTCATGGAGGAAATGGAGGAAATAGAGGACAATAGAGAGGAAGGAGAGGAGGACGACGCCATGGAGCTGACTGTGGTACCGACCCTTGATCTTTTCTCTCCTTTCATTTTCTTGTGTCATTGTTTGCTTCCGGGGGGAGAGTGGGCAGCTCGCATGCACGTGATCTGGGCTTACAAGGTCAATTATGGAACATTCAGTGAAATGAAATGGAAACTCATGCACATAGTCGCACAAAGGCATGCTCGCCTGCACATGCAGCCCTATCCCGAAACGCACATGCATTCTGTCCACTTCCCCTGCTTCTGAAGTCTCTCTGCTTGTTGACCGCTTTGAACAGCATTTCTTCTGTAAACACGACCTTCCTGCCAAAGCACTGAAGGTCCGTTCTGCAGAGGCCATTCATAAATCCGCCGAGGGTATAAGATTAGAAAGTAACAGAGCGCGAGCGCAGTTCAGCGTCTGCCCTCAGCACAAACAAAGGAACAGAAACCGGAATCCTGGCATTCACCCACACCCACATGTGGTTAAATATAGGTGCTGCATTCAGCCTCCATCCTGAGTAGAAGCACTGCTACCTCACAACCCCCGATGGAGTAAATTATTTAAGGTCGCACATTGTTCTGTTTTCTATACTCTGACCCTTAACGAAAGACAGACGATTTGCTGTACACCAGTGATAGAAGACCCCAGAAATACTCTCTCTGACAGGAAGCTCTGAGCTGAAAAATGTCTCTCAATGAAGATGAAAGTTTGCCCCCTTTAATGTCCACAGTTGGCACGAAAGGAAGACTTACAACTCATCATTTCCATGAATTTGCTTAACTGCTTCTGCGCTACTTTAGTCTGGATTTCCAGCTTGCAAGATAGACATTTACTTATAGGGAAATTTTATACATACAGGACAGCACTTCACTGTAAATGGCTGCAATTGGCCGACTAAGTCCAAGCATCATCTTTCTCATCCCTGTGCTGAGTTGACCACGATATCGTCACATCTCTTCAAGCAAGGACATTGTTGTCTGCACACAGCAATATTTTGACACATGCAGTTATGAGGCTCTGAAAGCCAGCCAAGCAGGTGCCTGCCCATTTATCTCTTCCTATATATCATACACAGCCAGACAGAGATGTTTGCTGAGACATTAGAATGGCTGAACCTGACCATAAAGATGTCTGATAGCTTTGTTTACCTCCAGTGGAAGACAGCGGAGAAGTGTTTCAGGAAGCAGAATCGCTCAGTTTGACAGATAGCTGTGCACATTATTCTGACATAACATGCTCAGTAGTGTTTAGGATTACGGACCATAGAATTCCCATGTCTAATGCATGTCTGGAACCTTCTTTATTTAGATTTAAAGCTGTGAATTTAGATAATTGCTGCCGAGGTTTTAGGGTATATTACGCTCAGTTAGTTATTGTTATTAATTTTAGAGCTGCTTTTAGGATGTGGCCTTTGTATGATTCCTTTTGGTGATCTTATTCAGGATTTGCGTTTTTGTACGCTGTATTTTGTGCGAGTTGTGTTACGTTAGTCTGTCAGCTCATGTAAAAGATTGTTAATCTCGGTCAGACTTTCCTTCTGCAGCGTGTCTGCAGGTTAACACTTGGTAACTTGGTAAATAAGTCCAGGCCTTATCGTCCCTGCTTGTTTCCATATAGATATCTTTCAAACTTTGGCTGCTGTAAAAGAGGTATTAAATTTCATTCTATGTGGTAATAAAAAAAATCTTCCTTTTAACTTGGTGAACATTACGTAAAGAGATTTTTAAAAATGCGTTGTTGCATGCAAACCTGCAATCCAAGACTGCTTTGTTTTGCCAAGTGCTCATCAAGAATCACACATAAATCTTGGTAATAATGCCATTAAGAACTCTTTGTCCCTGTTCATCAGCCATGATTTCCACATGCTTTTCACCTCTGTAATTATTAGCGTGCTAATTACAATTTACATAACCACCTCAGCCACTGTGAGAGGCAGCAGTGCAGGAGTCTGGGCAGGAATGACCGCATTCCTACCAGAGCTAAGGCTGAACTTCACTGACGGTGGCACGCCTGAAGGACTTTAGCCACTGGCATTTGGGCTAAACCAAAGGTTGAAAACAGTAAATGTTGCATAAAGCAGTAATGTCAACGTCCTGTCATAGGTGGAGCAGACGGTCGCACTCAGCCACGGACTTTGATCCACATTTAGCTTTTCTGCTAAAGTCTGTTTTTTCTCCAACTGACGAACATGAACGTCTTGTCCTGCACCTCAGCCTGTCGAATAAACGACCAAACACACATTCAGTGGGGGAAAAGTGCACTGCTAGCATCAGTTCACAGGCTTAGACAGCTGATTAGCTGCTCAGCTGTAGCACATTAAACAGCATGTAAACGCATCTGCAGATGTCTCTCTGGTCTAGTTGGATGCCGGTGTGGTCCTTTCCCTTCAGCACCACTAAAACACTGTCTGCCCATGATGTGTAGGCCACAGTGAAAGTTTGTTTGTTTTTGTCTCTTGTTATTTTTGACGAAGAAAAGATGAAAATGTGATTTTAATCAGACTTTAACATTGAGGAGACCACCAATGGCAATCAGATGTTTTGCTATTTTGTTCTTAACAATACTTCCCCTCTCCCCCCTCCTCATTCCCTCAGTCTTCAGGCAAGGAGCCATGCCAGACCAGTCAGACCAGTTTGGAGGCAGACCAGCCTCCGGACACCCCGAGTCCCAGCACGCCCTCCCCAACTACACCAACACCGTTACCCAGGAAGGAGGCCGAGCCAGACACACCAACAGAGGAGCAGCAGGGCTCCGTCACGGTGGTCCCTGTTCCCCTACCACGGCAGAATCTCCCTCCAAAAGGTCCAGAGGAGCTGGGCGCAGAAGTCAGTCACCCTAAGGAGTCTAAGAAATCGGAGAGTGAGGCCTCGACCAAGACGTCCAGCTCAGATTCAGGCATTGAGGATGGCAAGAGTACCCCAACATCGGAGGAGGAAAAGGTGCTCTTCGAAAATTTAAATCCTGAAATATTACTGCATCGACTGATGGACGTTCAAGTGGTGCATTCAAAGATTGTTTTAATTATGGTACTAAAATTCATTTTAAGGTTGCTGTTGAGACCCCAGAGACAGAACAGCCGCCGTCTCTCCCCCAGCCCGTGGCATCTGAGGAACATGTTGACATCATCATAGACCCGTCTCACCCGCAGACAACTCCAACCTCAAGTCCCACCGTCACTCCCGCTCCCTCCTCTGCTCCTACCCCAGTGCCCGCATCCCGTTCTGGACCCAACGGCAGCCTAACCAAAGGTACCCCAGAGCGGACGTCGACGGGAGGAAGCGCTGAGACCGTCTCGCCTTATATCAATGGAGGGATTTTCAACAAACGGTACTCTTACTCAGGCAGCATGGCGTCGGAGAGCATGGACCTGTCCATCCCCAGGGAGAACATGTCCATGTCTGCAAGGGTGAGTCAAGTCAACAGGAAGCAAAACTCTTCCAAGTGTCTAGTGAGCAGCTTGATCTGTCCTGTTTGAACATGTTATTATTTAAGGCACCATCATTGAAATGGCTTTACGTAATGGTTTGTTGATGCAGGGAAGAGCAGTGAACCCAGAGATACAGAGCTATCGTTTCTGCTGAACCGCTTACATGAGTAAAGCTTAGGTCTCCATCGTACGGAGGCCGGAGGAAAACCCCTCCTTGGAAAAACTGCTTCTCGGCACCCACAGAGGAACTGAAACTGCATTGTGTTGTGTTTTGGGGTGTGGGTGTTAAACATCTGAAACAGTGGATAGCCTGTCTTCCATTAGGCTTGCACTGCACATTGCTTTTTGGGTGGATACAGAGAGGGATACTAGTGAATGCTCTTAAACCCTAACCTTTTCTTATTCATTGGTTATGATTTGTGGTGAATGTGGATATTTGGTGAATCTAATTGGTGGAAAAACACTTCTAGTGTTCTAAAAGATCTCTATGAAAGGTGAAAACCAAACTGCCAGATGTGGGTCGCATTTAAAAACTCATGGCGATGCATTTTTGATATAATCCAATGGGTTTTTAAAGGTTTATTTGCCTAAAATTAAAGCAGAATTCCCGTAACCCACAGACGTCTTGACAGATTTTGTGTTTTGCCTGACGATCCCAGCGAGGGAGGAAGTTAGGAAGCTGAGAGGAGAGAAGAGAGAGACCATTTTATCATCAGACACCGAGTCTTTCTGAAGCGAAATATGCAACATTTTCCATTCATTAGGCGCAACAGTGCCCTTTGTGTGGGCACGGCTCAGCATTCACCAGCGTGAATGGACGTTTCTATGCAGCTCATTGTCACTCTGCTGCTTCTGGAGGCTTATGGACTGACCATGATTGAAATCCTATTGACTGCGCGTGGAGTAGTGTCTGTTTGTGGTCCGTTAAGTTTTTCCAGAACAGATTATTCAGCAGGCGCCTCGGCCAGCAGCCTGCAGGGACAGTGAATGGGCTGTCTTTGTTTTTTGGACAGGAGGACGCTCTCGTTCATGTGAGCGTGTGCTTCTGAACGGTTGACTGTGCACTGTGTGCCTCTGTGTGTTACAGGAGAGCTCTGTGTGTGTGTGTGTGTGATTTTTGTGAATGACGAGCGATAGGAAGTCAGCGCTGTCACGTCGAGCCTCGAACGCAAACAAGGCAGCCGAGCCACAGGATGACCTCTGATTATAGTGCCAGCGTGCGCTTAATAACACACTCAAACACACAAGCGCATAGATGTATTGTCAGTGTGTCAGAGGTGTCGAAAGGGAATCAACAGTACAGAACAGCGTAAAAGTAGCATCCAGCAGCCTCACATGTTGTCTGTTTGCTCAGCTGTGGAGGCTTCATGAGGAAGCTTTGTCAAAGAGTGGACGACAGCTTGCACAACCCAAATTAATGCCTGCTCTTTGGTTCAGTTTCCTCTTTTCCTCTCCTTATGTATAAACTATTTATAAACTAGGAAATGACGACATCCAGGGTTTGAGCCAGTGTTTGCAGAGTAAACTCTACCATATCAGTCTTGTAAATATTGGCCACGGAGGCTGATTTAGATGTAATGTAACCATTGAAGAGCATGTGCTTTGTCAGCCATAACAATTTTCTGTACAATTATAAGGTGGGGTGACCCTCTGAGTCACGTTAAAGATGTAATGTGTCATATAGTGTGACGTCTCTAGACATTTTTAATTTGCCATGTACTGTCTGTCTCATACCTCCTAAATTAGACTGAGTTTGTTCGACTTTGATCTGGGATCTGGGTTTTTGCTAGACCCATGATCAAAAATAGACCGACCGTGTTTGGTTAAAACCTTGAATCTCCCAAAAAGCGACTGCTCCTGCAACTAGGAAAGCTGTTTAACTGGTTGCGAGTTTCTCATCCAGCACACGTATAAATCCTAATGTGAAAAACAACTAAATTTACTGTGGAATAAAACAGGCTTCCACCCAGTGTTGTTGTAAAGAGTTAAAAAAAAAAAAAAGCCAAGTCACATTGTGCTGTACTGTTGATGGATAGAGTGAACTTCCTGCATGGCGCTCCCCAGCACACTGACAGATGGAGCATCTTGCGTCTTGTTACAGTAAAACCAGATTGACAGGAATGTTAATGCCTTTGTCAACACACAGTCACACTCAGCTGCCTCTCCTCCTGAAGACAAGGAACTCCAATTTAATACACATCACAGTCCGTTTACAGGTCTTGGGGAGTCCTATACATGTGACAAACGATATGAAAAAAGTTTTATAAAGTCTGGCGAATTGCCTCAAGTGATGTCATTCGAGGCAGCATCAGTTGGAGCTGAAGACTCTGAAAGAAGTGAGCTTGATAGACCTCTGCAGCCCGCTCCTCATCCTCATCTCTGCTTGAGGCTAACGTTAGCCACTATTAGCATAACACATGAATCTCTGAGTTGTTGGTGGTGGAGTTGCATTGTGGGTAACATAGGTGGCAGGTTTTGACGGGGAAGTAAGATATGTGAAACGGTTCTGTTGGTTGGGGGGAGGACTCTTAAAAAATGTTGTGTTTCATTTCTTAGTTCTGCTCTTTCCTCCCAAAATGTCTCTAAACTGTCTTGTTTTTGTCTTATGCTTAAACTCTGATTTTTTTTTTTTTTTTTTTTTTTGGTGACCTTCGTCCTCTCAGGACTTCTCGAGCAAGACTCTGAAGCGAACCAGGAGGTTTGTTATTGACGGCGTAGAGGTGAGCGTGACCACCTCCAAGATCATCAGGGACGATGAGAAGAAGGATGAGGAGATGAGATTCCTGAGGTACGTGGATGACTCGGCCCGTCGACAGATCACACACGCTTCTGTCTCCACTCACCATTTGGACAAGCAGAGTGAGACATATGTGCTGCCCGTGTCCCCATCGCTCATTCACAGAGAATGAAAATCCGTCTTCGTTATCTGTGAACGAGGGCCATGAACTGCTCATTCCTCAGTTCAGAGTGACGTCTGTGCAGCGATAAGGGGCCTTTTGGATGTTGCTGTTACCGCTAGTACTATTTCAGGAATCTTGCTCTTTTGGGTTTTAGCCCCCCGAGATTTGAGTTTCACAAATATCCAAACGGTTATGGAAAAAGACTCATTTAGGGAGTTGTTTCTTTATATATAGTTTATGGTTTGAGAGAAAAATGGAGTTACTTTTAGATGTAGGTGTAGATTAGGTTTGCTGTATTTGATGCAGGGAGTCTAGATGTCTCATCAAAGGATCCATACACTTTTACAATCATGGTCTGATGACATAAATTACCTGATGCTTTTTAAATCAACAGTTTGCACAGTTACACCAGTTAAACACACTGATTTGAAGTGCTACAAGTCCCTGGTGCATGACTCTTGCCATCTAGTGGTGAGAATATGACATTGCATGTGTGACCACCTTGTGACTTGGGTCTACTTTTGACAAATTATTTCAGTTTGCAAAGACTCAAAGTCCAGCTGACATTAAAAAACATGTTTATTTCTGCTACAGCTTGTCATTTTGCTTTGTAAATTTCTTCTCCATGAGAACAAAATCAGTACCTGTAAGGGTAAAAATGTATTTCAGCTTAATTTTTGAACACAAGAGCCACAGACTTCAAAAGTAAAGTCTGAGAGGAAAAAGGAACATTTCTGATATCCCCCCCCCCCCATATACTTTTTTTTTTTTAAACAGTATGTTGAAGTCATAAACTGAAGTTGTATACGTGTTAAAAAATAATTACGTGTGTGTTTAGACGTCAGGAGCTGCGTGAGCTGCGTTTGCTGCAGAAGGAGGAGCACCGCGCTCTGTCTGTCCTGAACACCAAACTGGAGACACAGAAAGAACAGATGCAGCGACGTTTTGACCAGGAGATGAATGTGAGTCTCACACACACACACACACACACGCATGCTGAGCTGCCACTTGCAACTTATGCAGCAACTCCTACAGCTGAGAAGATGATGAGTTTTGCTGAGACAGAAAGTTGTTGCTTTCAGTCTGCTGTGATTTAGGAGTCTCTGTTTGTGATGCTGTTGAATTAGTCTTATTAGATTTTATTGTTTTACTCTTGGCAGGAGCAGGACAGAGCTGTAATGTATTTTTTGAGTCTTAATCATGTGTAATATGTTCGCGGCACAGTGCGCTACAAAACGCTGTCGGCCTGTTGTTTAGTTTTACGAAGCTCACAGCGTGCTTGTTTCCTCCTGGGTGCGTCGCAGGCCAAGAAGAAGCACTATGACGTGGAGCTGGAGAACCTGGAGAAGCACCAGAAGCAGACTATTGAGAAGATGGAGGCAGATCAC
This sequence comes from Chaetodon auriga, assembly GCF_051107435.1. NCBI lineage: Eukaryota > Metazoa > Chordata > Actinopteri > Chaetodontiformes > Chaetodontidae > Chaetodon > Chaetodon auriga. The sequence goes on from NC_135088.1 coordinate 7,714,434, forward strand.
AACGTTAAACTCAAGGACGAGACCAAACGCATCAAAGCGGAGCAGGAGCGCGACCACCACCGGTTCCAGGATCAGCTCAAACACAAGAAAAAGGAGGTACGTCTGACATGTTCAGTTAAATCATAACCAGGCTGTGGGGAAAGGATGTCTTTCAGTTTTCGCGTACTTTGTGTCTTGGTAAAGTCATTCTCGCTGAAATTCACCTTCTTTTAATATGTTCAGGTAAAACAAGCTGTCGATAAGCTGCCCAGGAGTCAGCGTAAAGAATCGTTGAAGCAGAGGATGAGTTCTTTCCAGGAAATGAAGATCAGAGAGGTGAGCTGTTTGGTCATCTGGGCTCATGGTGCTTTCATGTGACTGGACTGGTTTTCAAACCAGCTGTTTCTCTTGTCTGTGCTGTAGGAGAACAAATTCTTGGCAGGGCAGAAGAGCTACCTTGACACCACTCTTCTAAGGATCATCTCCAACAACAAGAGAGAGATTGCAGAGATGGAGAGGGAATGCCTTAACAAGAAACACCAACTAATCAGAGGTGCAGACCCCTGAGTCTTACTGTTCTCAGCCCGTCCCTGCTGCGCTGATGCTACATTTGTGGAACATTCAGTAACGCTTGGACATGTCTTCTGCCCTCTTTGCTGTGATTAGAGCGTGAAGCTACGATATGGGACATGGAGGAGAAGAACCTTTACGAGAGACACCACTTATTGAAGCAGCAGCTGAAAGACAAGTCCTTCCTCCAGAGGCACCAGCTCCTCAAGAAACACGAGAAGGTAAATCAGTGCATTGCAGCTCAAGATGTTCGCACTGAGGTTGTCAAATTGATCTCAGTTACATTTGCCCAGAATTGACTTGTCTGTATATATATTCCACATTGGCCTGCACACACGAATGTTTCTATTTCCTGTGTCACTTCAGGAGCAGGAACAGATGCAGTGCTACAATCTGCGAATGATCGAGATTCTGAAAGCTCGGCAGCAGCAGGAGAAGAACCGGCTGCCTAAGATCCAGCGCGGCGAGGCCAAGACCCGCATGGCCATGTTCAAGAAGAGCCTCCGCATCAACTCAACGGGCAGCTCGTCCGAGGACAGAGAGAAGATCAAACAGGTAGCGGGAGTTCATCTCACGCCGTCTTTAAGCAGGAAGTTAATGAAGCAGCGCCTCACTCTCGTCGTCTCTTCTCAGTTTTCCCAGCAGGAGGATAAGCGGCAGAAGGGCGAGAGGCTGCATCAGCAGCAGAAACACGAGAGCCAGATGAGAGAGATGGTCGGCCAGTGCGAGAGCAACATCAGAGAGCTGCAGCAGCTGCAGGTGAATGAGGGGCATCGCTTTTCGATCCCGCGTGCTTGTGTCACGGCGCCATCGAAGCCTAAAGCACTAAATGTGGCCGGATAAATGGCCTGCAGTTGTTAACAAGAGTGTGTTGTGCTCCAGAATGAAAAATGCCACCTGCTGATCGAGAACGAGACTCAGAAGCTCAAACATCTGGACGAACAACACAACCACCTGCTGAAGACCTGGAGGGATCAGCTGAAACCCAGGAAGAAGGTACGTCTCCTGTCACAACATGTTAGAAAATATAAGTGTACATCATACGTGTACTGAGATCGTTCATGTGCTTATGACAGACTTCAAGTGACCAGATAGTCTTAAGCTTCTTTCTACATGTAAGAATATGGAATCAGGAAGTGACTGTTTGTACACAAATGTGCACAAAGGAGCAATTTAAAAACAGAGCTGAGTCGGCTAGTTAAAGGAGTAGTTCAACAATTTGGGAAATATGCGTACTAGTTGGATGAGAAGATCGATAGCATCTCTTACATCTGCATTAAGTGTGGAACTAGAGCCAGGAGGTGATTAGCTTAGCCTAGCATAAAGAGTGGAAGCAGGGGGAAACAGCTAGCCTGGCTCTTCTCAGAGTTCAAGCACATGAAGCTCAGTAAGTCACATTTTTGTGTAATCTGTAGACCAGTAATCAGTAAACTCAGTCACAAAATCTAACATGCGGTTTGGTTTCCACCTCTTAGGCCCTTGAGGAGGAGCTCAACATGAAGAAAAGGGAGCAGGAGGCCTTCTTCAGGATGAGCGAGATTTCTGATTGCCCAAACCCAAGTTCTCCCAACAAACTCTCCAAGTTTGTGCCTTACCAAGATACTTCCGCCTCATAAAACCATCCGCTGTGATGGTCCACCCTCTCCTGGCCAACTCATGACCGCAGACACACACACACACACACACACACACACCCACAGGCGTTACAAGTGCCTGCTGCCTCCGTTTTAATTGGCTTCGCCTGTAATGGCAGCGTACTTATCCCTCCATTAGGTTCCTTAATAGTTTTAGTGAATATTTATGTTTTAGCTCATGTTCTAAGGTTTTTCTTTGAAAAAAGTGTCGTAGTATTTGATTTAAAACTCATCGCCTGCTTCATATGAATCGATTAGAGTATCGGCTCCCATACAGTGTTTTAATTTCTTTAACTTCCGTTTCTTATCGGCCACAAGCTGAAGAAGCCAAAGTAATTTTTAGTCGTAATGAGTCAATACTGAAGAAAAACACACTTTTTTGTTGAGTAATAGCAGTAGTTTGTGGTGTCTTCGCACCCAGCGCAGTCGTTTCTTTTTGCATGAGGAGGCTGAATCTTTGTTCCTATGAAAGCTGGTGAGCCAGTAACTGAGCACTTTTTGCTGACCCCAAATTATGAGTGCCGTCTTCCAAACAGCATGACCAAAAAAAAAAAAAGACACCCAAAACGTCATCATTTGCAAGCTTCTCTCTATTTTGTCCCCATCTCCGTGTGCCTTGGCTAATCGACCTGTTTTGTCAGATGCATGTCTTACAGCAGCTCAAGTCTGCCTTTATTTATTTTTACTGAAAGAGAACAACCTTACCGAGATTCATCACTGTAAAAGCTAATTTAAGTATCGTCTTTCTCTTTTTTTAATCAACACACCCATGGTATGAAGGATGTGCTTATTATTTTGTATCGTGTTTGAAATGGGGGATGAGGCTGAATCGAGATCAGATTTACTAGTTTCTTTTTTAATGATTCTGTAGGAGTGAGATTTTAACAGACAAGGGAAGACTAATCGTTATCACAAAGTGGAGCTGTTGTGTTTTTCTGTTGTGTTTTTTTTTTTTTTTTTTACTGTAAAATCAGTCACACTGGATGGGAACTGACAAAGCCAAAGCAAAAATACTGTTGTTGTTTGAAGGATGTTCGATAGGGGATATATATAATTTGAATTTAAAAAATGTATAATTGTTATACCGTGTGCAGTAAATGTACTGCCTGCTAACCAAAGTGCAATATTACATGTATGTCTTCAGCTTAAAGAGGTTTATTTTTTCTGAAACTTTGCTTTCTTTTGCACTGAGAGGGGGAATAATATGAAGAGTTAAACTCCAAAAATGGAGTTTGGAAAGATACCGCCTTGTTTAAAAGTGATTCCATCTCCATCGTTTTTAGTACTTGGAAAGCAATAATTTAGTCCGCTGGACGTTCAATGTTTAACTGAAACCTACAGTTTGCAGCTGAGGAACTTGTTGCCTTGATGAGAGAACGTGTTGTTTTTTTAAAAGCTGTTTGGCCTGCAGGTTTACACTGAAGCAGGTCAACAATCAGGTACGGCTAAATCTCTCTCTCCCTCTCACCCAAAAACTCTCTCAAAAGTATTTAAATTTCTTGTACAAATTCTCTCTCCTGTCATGTTTCATGGCTCCGTCTATGCCTTCCTCTCTGCCTCAGTTTACATGACATTGTTTGTATGGAGGTGTTGTGAGTGTGAATGAAACTGTATCAGAAGGAACCACTGTTGTAAATAACTCTTAATAAAGGCAGATTTTCTAATTACAGGATTGTGGCATAGGCTCTTTCTAACAGCAGTGACATGATCAGAGCACACATTACGAAGACTAACATGATGGCAGAGTCTTCGATTTAAAAAAATATGTTTTATAAAATACATATAATGCTCCAGTTTTCTCAGTCTGAGTGAAGAAGAGGCAAGAGGAGGATCACCGGTACGTTAGAGTAAGTTTCAAGTACTCGCACAGACCTTTTGTCGTGAGCGAGCTCTACACTGCCGTAGCCAATCATGTGTTCGTTCTCTCACTGTAGAAGCTACCAGCTCCCTCAACACCTGCAAGAACTGGACCGGCACACGGTATGAGAGGTGGGTCACCACACACCTGCTTTTGTTTGGTTTTTGGCCACTTGGAATCAACGCAACGTTGTCTACACTGGCTGTGCTGGGAGAGGATCCGCTTGTGTAAGACAAAGCATTTCAGTGCAACAAGTGGTCAAAGAAATCTACCGTTTTAGCATAAAAGTTTTGATTAATAACAAGAGAGAATATTGTCTTTACCTGATTTCTCTGGGATTTTTTTTAAAACTATTAATTCATACCATCAGCTATATAAATAGATTGAGACACAATGTGACAGCTGAACTGAAAAATCAGAAACTTTTATTGACTTAAGTAAAAGGAGACTCAATGTAATGAAAAATACATAGCAAAAAAAGTAAATAAGATTACAATACTGAAATGACGACACCATCAACCCATTTGTCTCACACTGTACTGTACCTTCTTGCATTCATCCGTCTAACATACCTGAACGATGATTTCAGGTACAGCGTGTTGAAAACTTGCCCTTTTGTTTCTAGTTGCTGTCATTTCTTTCTAAAACGTCGGTGGAAGATTGAATAACATTATAGCGACTAGAAGCAGAACAGAATCCGTGTTACAGCTTTAAGCCTTGTCTGATTGTATTAACAACCATGAACATACAATTCTATTTTCCAATTTTGCTTATTTAGTAAACTAACACTTGTATAGAAGACAATCATTTCTGGACCACTTGGGAAATTAGCAGCCAGTTCTTTCACATACTTAGTTTTCATTTGTCTCTTGACAGAAACAACACAACCTTCTGTATTTCCGCTCATTGGCAAATCCCATAAATCACCCAACCAAACTCCTCCTTGGCTCTTTTCTCCTTCTAATCCCTTCATCAGTACAGAGTAAAAGAACAGATGGGCCATCAAAGAAAAGTGACAACAGCTAAGATATGCCTCTCATTTCTGTACAATAAAAAATAATTTGCTATACTGACCATGCTTGAGACCAGTCAAGCATTAATGTAAAACATTATTTTTATACAATGGTCATACTTTGCTGTTATTTGAGCACCAAACTTCGGTTAAGAACAGACTGTACACTTACAATACTGTAAATCATTGCACAAATCACTGTAGATCTCCAATTTCTTATTCCTTAGGCATCTGGTACAGATATGCAGACATGCTCTGCAAGTCAGGCGTCACGACTCTTTGACAGAGAGCTTCCTTTCACCTCGGCCGTTTGGATGTTCTAGCCTCATCTTTTACACTGGCGGATATTTGTTACAGTGAGTATAAAACGAAACATAGCTACTAAAATGACTACTAAAACTAAGAAATAAAATGCACTGTGGCATTCCTCCCCTTCCTTCAGCGTGTGCAAACCTTAAACTTACCTCATCTGAAATGACGGACAAAGTGCACATCTGTTACAAGTCACTGCAACATTAATTACGCAGTCAACGAAGAAAGCATTACAATAGCGCGGAAAACTAATATGCATGTTTCTAGTATAACAAACAGCACTTCTACTTGGCAAAGACATCTCTTTTAGTAATTGCTAATAGCACTTGTAAGCTCTGATATAGTCACTGAACCCCCCCAGTGAGTTCCTGTGCAGTCTTTGTCTAAGAGGTTTTTAGTCTACTGCTGGGGAAAGACTGGCTGGATTTGAACATCTAGTGTATTCTCCTGCAATGCACATTTCAGATTGAGTTTTTTCAGAGAGAAGGACTATGTCTACAGTTGCATACAGTATATTAAGCACTGAAGCACTTTGCATATAATATAGAGGCACCGTATCATAGAAGGCATGGGTGGAGATACATTTGCTGCTGTTCTAGCATCTAACCTTTTTACCTAAGAGTTCATGTAATATTTAGATAAAAACTAAAAGAAGTAAACATCACAAGACCCCACACACGGTCATGTGTTATTGCTGGTTCAGTTTAGGTAGAATATTTTTATCAAAATGAAACATAACAAAAAATGTGTCAATTTAAAAAAAAAAAAGGTACCTATAAATAAAAAAAATGCTAATAAGCTACAAACTAGTGATATTTTGTTCATTTAAATCCTTAGTTTATTTATTCATATGGCGATGGTTTTCGAGAGCATGTTCGCACTAAGGTTTCTTGCTCAGGTAATTCGAGGGGATCCAGCCCTCGACTTCTTCTCGTACATTTTTACAGAACCACCAGCCGCTGCCGGTTTTTTCCAGCACCTCGAACACTGTACCCACCTTGAAGCTGGATGTGTTTTCATCCCCTTCAAAGTCTGCCACAGCGAGGTACAGCTCATCCTTACCGGGATCCTTGAGTAAAGGTGGAAGCTTGTCCTTGGGCGGGCCGGGCTTCTCGCTCTTCACCATGGGCTTGGGAGGAATCGGGACTTTGTTCACTTTGGGCTCTTCTTTCTCTTTGTTTGGAGGTGGCATAGCAAACCCTTTGGGTTTCGGGGGTGGGGGTCTGCTGAGTTGCGGTGGTGCGCCCTTGGGCATATCCTGTGCAGGAGGAGGTTTGAGTTCAGTTGGGCTGGATGGGTTCTCCTTCTTTGGAGGAGGAGGTCTCCTTGGAGCCATGGAGGGGGGTCTCTGGGGGGGTTCCTTGTGTGGAGGCACTGCTGGTTTTGCAGGGGGTGATGAGCTCTCCTGGCTATGGCTGCCATTGATGTGTTTTGGGGGGAGTTTTGGCTCCTCAAAGTGCTTTCCATTATTGAGAGTAGGGATGTGGATGGGGGAAGAGCTCGGAGGTTGACTGGGTTGAGAACTATTCACTGCTGCAGAGGCATCAGATGCAGAGCCGGCGTCTGCAGGTTTTGATGGCCTCAGTTTGCTTCTCAGGTTGGTGATGTCTAGTTTGTTTTCTGCCGGAGGATCTGGCTTGGCAGCTGGAACAGGTTTAGGTCGGATCACTGGCTTTGCCTTCATAAACACTGCTGGGCCAGCGGCCTCTGCTTTCTCCTCCTGTGCATCTGATTTGGGTTTTGGTGGATGTTTGGGTACTGGTTTCAGATTAAACTTCTTCACCTCTTTGGCAGAGACCTTGTGACCACATTCAAGACCCATCTCATTCCGAAGGAGAAGAGGTTTGCTCTTGTCTTCTTTCTTGGTATCTTGTGGTTTGTCCGGTTTGAAGGGGGCTGCCTTGGGTGGAACCAATGGCATGATGACCCCAGGAGCTGGGGGTTTTGGGGGCAAAGGTTTGGAATGATCAGGTCTTGGTTTCTCTGCTACCTCTAATTCAAAGCTCTTATTAATGGACTCCCTTCGTGGTGGCAGAGCTGGTTTCTCTTCAACTGGAGGGGCAGCTGGGGCTGGAGGTAAAGGCCCAGATGCCCCTTTGCCGGCGCTGGACTTCCAATCTCTCAACTTAGGCCGGGACTCAGAGGCTGGCTCATCTGGTAAAGGCTTGGACCAGCTTTCATCTGTGCCTGAAACATTTGAAGAACCACCATCTTCCAGCCTCAGCTTCTCCATCTCATTGGGAAGAGGGGCAAGGAAATTAGGTCGCACGGCATTACTGGTCTTCTTGTACTTGTCAATAAAGGTGGCGGGGGCCCAGCCCTCTTTGTCATCTATCTGGATGTACCACCAACCACTTGCATTCTTCTCAATCACCTGGTAGGTTAAAAAAACACTTTAAAATTAATACTGGAAATAAACGAAAAGACAAATTTTTATTCAAAGCAAATGTTTCACTGTATTCTTTATTTTAACACAGCTGAGGAAAGTAATCGACCCACCTCAACTTTGACTCCAGCTTGGAAGCTAATACCATCAGGGATGGTGGTCTGGAAGTCTGCTATGGTGTAGAACTCCTCCTCAACCTGAGGAGGAACTGGGGGCTTGGGTAGGTTTGTACCACGTGGCTGAGGAATGTGAGAAAGACACATGGAGGTTAAGTTCATGAAAAATGGAGTCTTACAGTTACAATACAGCAGAATCACATCTTTGTCAAATGGAGATTTGAACAGGATCTCTTACAATGGTAAGATCTCTGCGTGGAGGAGGTCTGTGTCTCGATCCCACTTCTGTCGAGGAAAGAAAACATTAAGTAATCGAACAGTTTGTTGTTGGTGTTGAGTGCTGACTGTGGGTGGACAATAAGACTGTAGCCTATAGCAAATCAATACCTTGTCAAATGATCGAAGGTTACTTAACATACAAGAACACTGTATTTTTGTATAGTTTTAGTGTCTTCACATATCCCTCCATTATTTATGTTCAAGTTACTTTATAGATAGAAAGTTTTGGAAGATAATAAGTGTTGCAGCAGCAAAACAGATAAACAACAGTTCACTGGATTTGAAATTCACTGCCTACTTTTGTCTGAAAAAAATGAGAGTCGGTTTTCTTTATGGCCGTTGTCTCGGTTCTCTCTGGCGGCATTGTTTTGCTGGTTGTGTTTAGAACCCCCGTCTAGGTCGTTGGTACTGGCATGAGCAGCAGCCCCTGCTGACTGCTTCTGGCTCTGGATGTCAGACTTCTTCAGGTAGGAGGCTGGGGCCCAGCCCTCACGGCCCTGGTACCTGAGTGGAGGACAGATGTACAATCATTGTAATAATCCTTTATTGATCCCCCACAAGGAAAGATTGGGTGTTAAGGCAGCAGGAGTTCAGAAGTAAGTACAGATAAATAGAATTAATTAGCTAAAATAAATGTAAATGTTTATAAAATAAAATTAAGAATAGATTAAGATTACTGGTTTCTTTCACAAATACAGATTTTTCTTTATATTTGTGATATTTGCTTTTCCAAAGTTAACGTCATCAATGTTATTACCTGATCTTCCACCAGCCCTCCAAGTTCTTCTGAATCACCTCCACAACCATGCCTCTCTCCAGGTCAATCTCATCCTCGTCCCTGGCCGAGTACGGGTAAATCACTGTATACTTCTCTTCTGGAGTCAGAAAAATGCAGCATTGTTAAACATAAGGACACAATGCCTGAAGATGACTGTGTATAGGCTCACAAATAGGGGAGCACATTAAATGCTGATGTAGGGTAATAGCATGGGAGACAAAGTGCACAGTGGCCCACTTGGATTACAATGGCTTGCAGACTCTCGCTTGTAATCTGTAACATGACGGTGTGTAGTGTTGTGTTTATGAAACTGTTTTAGCTTCCTGTGGTTGGTGTGCGCTAAAAATGTCTGCAACCTTTTAATGAAAGGGTTCAAAATCATTTCTCTATCACGACACCTTTCATTAGTGGTTTAGGATGAGATACTGTCATTGGTTTTACATCAGCTGAGTGATAAAATGAGGCAAGGCTTGAGCAGCATCTTATGGAGTGAGAAGATGTAAGATACACACATGTACAACACATAAAACACACATTCATCCTCCACAAATACTGACCACAAACAGGACAAACTTGTTACTCTACTAGAAAAATAGTAGCTACTCCTGCTGTTATTCTATATTACAGTTACTCTGTGTAATACTACAGATCTACCAAGTGTTTAATGCTGGTTAATTGAAATGGTACAGTACATAATATTTATTTCTATCAGACAAAATGCACAATCCACTCTGCATGCAAGGATTTAATTGACATGCTTGGATCTGTCATGCAGCAAACGATGCATGCATACACATGGACAGACATGCATACAGTTGTGTATGCATGTGTGCACACACACATTTAGAATAGGGGGAGAAGAAAGGCGTGCGCTCCACCTTGCCCAAAGCCTGTGCTGAATAGATCCCCTAAAGTTCTGCGACGACCCATGTGCCTTGGCAGTGACCAGAATCTCCGAGGCACTGACATCCCAGCACAGTACGTGGGGCAAAATAGGAAGTGAACATTACATAAGCCATCTGGAGGATGTTTTCATCCTAAATGAAAGCACTGTCAGCATTGGTGGGCCTGGTGGGAGTCAAAGTTTCTCACTGACGAATAATCCCTCCAGGTTTGTGTACATTTCAATCATTTTAGTGTTACAGGTTCCATCCATGCTAGATGAACTATTTCTTTTCAAACCCCAAAACCCTCAAACCCCATCTGCTCTCCTTAGCAGTATGCTGCTGTACCATGCTACTGCCACAGAAGGCAGCTCAATTTATAACTTGTTCTGTTAATACTAGGTTATGGACCATATATTTCATGGTTAATTAGGGTCCGTAGGATGAACGTGGTCTTTCGGCTATTTAATTAAATCTTTGTCATTACTGGAGAACTTGCTAAACTAATGCTGACTAGCATATGGACAGCTTGACCTTACTTTCTTGTGTGTGATGTGCTCAGTTGCTAATTTATTTGCTTCTATTTTTGTATCATAGTTCTACATGTCTGCGCATGTGAATGTCAGATGTGGATGAGTCTAATTCCAGGGCTGTAAGGAGTGACCTGCCCGACGAAGACAGGGCAGCCAGCTCAATGTCCACTTTAAAACCACATACTTCTTCGGCTTGCCAAGACCTGAAATATGGTCTGTAATTTACATACTGGCTGGGTACTCTTCTTTGCTTAGCAGGGCCGCTACTATGTGCTGTGAAGTATCATTACAGTATCGTCTAAATCTGGCTTTTTTTATGGAATTTCACTCATATTTATGTCACAGATAGCATTTCTTTACCTATTTGTTCTTATTTTTGTTCAAGTTTCACCTTTTAATGTTTTCTTTCCATGTATTATTTGTGTTCATGAGTGCTCTGTAATTCAGGTATTTCAACATATTTGTGTTGCTGTTCTTAGGGGGAACACACACCAGGGGAATATAATGCACACCTTCACCTTCAGCATAAATTTAGTCACATTTGCTGCTTGGATCTGCACATCACGGAGCTATGACTACTTATTTTCTATTTATATAGAGAGTCTGGTGTGTGTTGCCCTTTAGAAGGCAACAGAAAGACAACTGCACAAAACATTTTTGTCCAAATTGCATACAAGTACAGTTTAACTTGATCCCAGTACCCCAGCCACCTACAGCTGAGTTCGAGAGTAAATACTAAATGGCCTCTTTACATTATTAAATCTTCCTTGAGAGGACACTGAATCTCAACAATAGCACCCAGATGGAAAGCTTTATGTACCTTCTTCCCCTGGAAAAGTGAAGTCATCAGGGTCATCCTGTGCCTCAAGGCAGGTGGCAGGGACCCAGCCCTGAGCATCTTCTGAACTGACAAACCACCACCCTAAAGGAGCAGAACAGAAAACCATCGATAAACAAGATATCTCGACTGAGTTTGTGGTTGTTCACTGTTGAAATACATGACGGATTTGTGCTCTTTAAATTTCATATTTCATGTAATGTCGCTCAAATTTTGGCTGAAGAAAATGGCAATTAAAGCACGTTTCCATCCATTACTGTTATACATATATTCAGTCTGCAAAAATAACTGAGGAGTATACTGGATGCTGTGCAGAACGTACCGGACTCATTTTTCTCAATGACCTCCACCACCTGACCCACGTGCAGGCTGATCTCAGAGCTCTCCTGCTTCTCATAGTCCGTTACTGCCACGTACTGGTCGAGGAGGAGAGGGTCTGCTGAGGCGGAATCTCCTGTTGAGGTCAGAACGGAGGCTCGGTTAGCTCCGTGCTCACTCCTGCTCTCTGTTGTTAGACAGGCTCAGGACGAAATCTCAATAATGTAAATAAGCCTCCACTCATCACCCGCTGCTCTTCACTGAGGATGTGTGGTAATATTTGTTAATGTGATATTCAAGGAATGCTCCTGAACTTGGAATCATTAGGAGATAAGAGATATTGACCTTTAAAGTCCTTGCATCTCACTGACTTGAGGGAACGTGACCTTTTAAAATGTCAGATTTTATAGGCACTTTAAGGAACTTGGCCGAAAATCCAATTTAACCACGGTCTTTACAAAACAGCCCAAATGCATCAGGAGAGCTATAATAAGCGAACAGTTCGTTTTTGATGAAATGCCAATTACAAGTCCAAGGTCACAATTTGTGTAAAAGCTTTTAAGTAAAAAGTGAGAGGAGGCTTATTTGGAGTATGGAGATTCACCCAGACACGAAGCAGAGGAGGTGGTGGACGTGATTGGAGAGACGGCGTGAGGGGAAACAATGAGCTGGCAGAGGAATAACTGGAGATTCAGAGGACGGGAGTGAGAGGCGGGGGTTTCAGAAGTGTCGAGGGTTAAGTCAATCATCAACATGGCTGTGGCTTCCACACAGAAACAAACCAGCACCACGAGGACCCACCACCAATGTTAGCACCAAGCCAGCCTGAGAAAAATCATCTTCATCACATGAGGGCTCACAACACACCCAGTAGCACTACTTTTCTAAAAAAAAAAAAAAAAAAAAAACCCTGAGAGATTGTATTTAAGGTTCATGTTGAAATAATTCAAAACAAAATACTTTGGTTGACACGTAGCACGCTGCCATTTTAACAATGATTATGCCTTTGCATTAAGTGCACGAGTGGTGAGGGGACATTAAAAATCCAGCATAGCATGCAGATCACTGAAGGTACGGATGAACACGTTTTCAACAGGCCGACAGGAAACAGGTCTCAGCGCAGTTCAATATACTGTAAAAGATCTGAAAAGTACAGATGTGGTAAAACTCTGATCAGATGGCTCCTAAAACAGCTTCGTTTTGTCTGCGTGTATGCATCCTTCAGTGAGCAGCAGCAAATCTGTAATAGATTCTCATTTCAGAATCAGAAATGTGGATATTAGTAATGCAAACATATCTCAAAAAGCAGGGAAACTAAAATCAGGTTGAGTTTAATTTTAAGCAAAGCACCACAGTTAGCTAACGTAAGAGCAAAAGACTGAGGGCACATGAAAATCAATTCAGAAGCAGATCGTCAGGGAAGCTAATCGAGGCTAGTTTGAACTGGGATGATCAGATGGACTGACAAGCTAACCCAAATAACCCAGGTTAACTTTTAAATCACTAGTCCATAATGTTAAACTTAGTGTAACGCTACTTATCAAGTAAAAACACACACAGGCAGAAATAAAGACCTTCTCTACTGGGACAGAAACGGTCTTTTCTCTCCCAAGACAACACACTTAAAAACACCCAAGACGTGAGCCACTCAGGGTTTAAAGATCACCAGCTATGCCTTCTTTACGGAACCAATGCAAGCCCCAAGCCTTCATCAGAGCCACATCCCACCTGCCCAGGCCGGGGGAGGAGAGGGGGGAGCAGGCCGCTAGCAACCCGCTGGGTCTCACACACACACCAAGTGTTTACTACCTCGCTTTAGGAAAGTAGTCGCTCTCTCCACAATCCCTAATGGAAAGGAAAACGGATGGAGAAGAAAACTGAAAACAGTGACATTGATGCAAGTTCAGAATATTAGATGAATGGAGAGGAAAAACAATGGCAGAGGTGGTTTCTTCACCTCCAGGAAAACATGAGGATACAGACAGAAAACGTCTTTGTTAATGAAACTTTTGGGATGGTGGAATCCTGCGTTTACCTGTGTGAAACTAAGTGACCACTAGATGGAGATAATGTCATGTTATATACTACAGACGGCTTGTGGAGGATTTGTTATGAAGAGATGTCATAAAAGGTGGAGCCCCATTAAAGCAGTAACAATAGAGCACCTGACTTTTTTTTTTTAATTTCTCCTCTAAACTATTTTTTTTTCATGAAAAATTAATAAATAAAATAAAAACAACACACCACAGCCAAAGCCTCCCAACCCCGCTTTCATCTCAAACACATACCTGATTTCTTCTTTCCGATGGGCTCCCTGTCGAAGAGAGGAAATCATCACGTTACTTCCAGATAACAGAGCTGTGGAGGCATTCCTCACTCACCGTTTTCAGGATTCATAACAGCTCACGTCATCTCGTGGATATCACAAAATGTCTTAAAACGTGAAAGGAGACAAGACAGTGATCTGTTATGTTTAATCTAGACTTTGCAGTACAGAACAGAAGGCTGTGTTTTTGTGCTTCACCGTTCGATGTTTGCTTTTCTTCCATTATGCATCTACCGCCGTTGGCACTATCTGTCACTGTTGATGTTTTCGGTTATTAACTGCGCCTGGCAAACTGGCACTAACGATGCTTTTTAAATAAACTTTGAGTCGATTTAATTTGATCTGATTTTGATTTGTTTCGTTTGATTTTTGAATTTGTCATGCCGCACAACACTTACGCTGATTACTCCAGCAAAGAATCAACAATAATTGCTAATGTTGACGTATCGGTTAGATCTATTTATATGCTCCAGACGCACGAGAGAGGAATACGTCTGTCTGGCCGTCTCTTTATTCCAGGCCGATGTGAATAGAAAGCCTTTACATAGCCCATCTCTGAAATTCAGTCTGATGTTAAATTCAATACAGCATCTGCTGTGTCTGCTTTAGACATTAGCCAGATAAATAGACCATCACTCCACAGCAGCAGTCAGGAGCTGATTCGATGTCCAGATGCCCCGATAAGTCAGCGGTGACTGAATCTAAGCATTTCGCCCTCTTCGTTATCTAAATATCACTCCCTTACGTTACAGCCTTCCTTTTTCCATCCCACATCTTCCACGTCTCCTTCACTCACTCCTTCATCTCCCTTGGCAACTACTGCTTGTTCGTTTCCCCGCATCAACATGAACGCTCTCAGCCACATAAAGCACCGTTCGATCGGCAGAACTGTTAATTGCAGAGGCTTTAGTCTCGATAAATCTTTACCCATAAGCGTGCCCATTAACGCACTATAAAAAGAAATCCCTGGCCGGGCCAACCAAAGCAGTACCAGTGCTGTGGATTATTATAGAGCAGGAATGTGTGTGTGCGTAATGTTTGCTTGTTTTGAACTGAGGTGAAATCAGGGTCATGTAATGCCCCAGACACAGCCGCTCATATTACACCTCATTAATATGATTATTTTTTTTGTACCTACGTCCAAGTTTTCATGTTACTTAAAGACAAAACATTAACTTAAATTTCAGCTTCCCTGGGAGCGTTGGCATCAAGCAGCCACGGCTCAGGCGTGCTGTACGGTGGCCCCTAACGTGATGAATGGGACAATTAGAGGACTCGTGAGAACGCAGTGCACGCGTCTGCTCTTACAGGAGAAAAGGCAAATGATGAGACATGTATCAAACCTGCTGCTGCTGGAGCTTGTGTGGATATATTCGCTGTGGGCTCTGACTCTTGCAGACCCTTTAAAACAAAAGCCATCAGGTTTCTACACCTGGAGCCAAACCTTACAGCGAACAGGTGCCATTCCACAGAGAGCTCATACATTTGAATGATTAATGAAATCCCCCCACTCGTAATCTCTCCCCACCCCTCTTTGTTTCACCTCAAACCGACCCTTCATCTCCTCTCTTTTCTTCCCCTGTGATGCCCCTTACTTTCCACTTTCCTTTCCTTGCCCCAACGCTTCCTCTTTTCCTCAGACTCCTTCGCTTCTTACCCATCTTTTCTGGTAGTCTAAGATGTCCCTTTCGGTGCAGCAGATTTATAGTCCATGATAAATCTTCTCCCACACTGGCTGCTGTGTCTGTACACCGGCCCCGTTGACAGTCAGCCAAACAACAGGCTGCACTGGCAGAAAGCAGTAATCCAATTTCAATAAAGACAAACCAAGGTCTTTCCTATGTTCATCCGCCTTGAGTAAAGGCTCCGTCTCTTTCCTGCCTCTCCCAACGCATGCTTGGGGGTTTTGTATGAGGAGTAAGGAGGTATGTGTCTTTGGCAACCTCCTCTGAGGGAGGACAGGAGACAAAATGTGTGCATGTGTGTTCAGGCATCGATCAAACACAGATATAAGGACGTTTGTTTTTATGGGGGAGTTTCAGAGGGTTATGGTTATTATCACGCTGGTCAAAATGTTGGAATGAGAGATGCTGACCGACACATTCACAGAATTCTGTTTATGTTATCACAGGCTTGAGCATTGAGAGCAACACAGCCTCGGTAAACCATCTGACCGCAACAGACAGCACACTTCAAAGTGACATTAAATCCATCTATATTATAGATGACAATATGGCGGGCTGGTGCAAGTACCCGTTACATACTCAGTCCCTGTAACAGCAATGTGTCCTGTTAATTGTCCTTGAGCAAGAACCCCCAGCTGCTCACTCAGTGTAAGTCACTCCTGATACCAAGAATATGAATGTAGATACTGCGCTGCCTTACATAACCGTATTCACTCAACATTGCAAAAGAATAAGTTTATAAAACTTCGATGCACTTTGTGGCTCGAAGTTGAAAACTCTTGCTGCAGTATCAAAGCACCGTGGCGACAGCGGATGCGTGCTGACCCACAGTGAAATGAAAGCAGGCTGCACAGGCATCGTCTCGTTTTTGTACCAACACAAAACAGAACATTTCACAAGACGCTATCATCACAAAAAATACAGACTGAGCGGCCTCTGGGTCAAATCAACCAGGAGCTGCGGCATCAAAAATTAATCCAAAAGCGGAGCAACATTTTGCAATTTCACCGCCTCAACAGTTTAGGCGAGTTTTAAATGTCAAGGTGACCGGCGGGACGATGGGCATGTGAGAAAGACACGCTCACACCTGCACGAGGCAGGTGCACGACTGTCGCTGCCTGAACCGAGCTGTGCCAGATAAACTGTCATTACAATAAGTGAAAAGTGAAAAATCTTAAGCTGTGTCCAAATTGGATGTGACTATACAGACCAGGGTTGTCCATCAGAGGGCCAAAACACAAACTTAATGGATGGCGACGGACCAAAAAGTTGACACCTATTGTACTGTATTACTCATATGCAAAATAGTACAAGGATCCCTGATATAATAATAATAATAATAATGATCATAATCTAACCATGTTTCTGTGTATGTGGTGCATCCATCTGTCTCGGTGAACACTATTATTAGTATTTTATTATACTATTAGCATTAAGTAAGGGATTCGGACACAGTGATTGTCTCCATGACCCAGATTTTACAACAAAGTCTGCCAATTGAATAACCCACTTTCTGCTGGCTTACTGCTGGCCTTACATGCACTCCCAGCATATATCACAGGACTTATCAACTCAATTTCCTGCCAACTGAGACAACTTCTCAACGCCCGGTGCCACACATCAGTACGTGATGACAGAGAGGTTAAAACTAATAAGTCAGCTGACAGCCGCTGGTGTAAAAACCATCTCCAGGGTCAAAATGTGAGCCTCGCATTACGGTGTCTATGAAACCAGCCACCCGTAACCTCCACTGCCCCGAAGGTGCTGGTAACCTTAATAACAACACATCTGTAACTGAGGCCCGCGTGTGAAGTTATGTGTGCGTCAACACTTGCTTGTGTGTGTTGGACGCTGGCATTCATTGCCTGCTGACGCCTTAGTTTCGGCACATTGCAACTGTCAGCGCTGGATACGACGATAATGTGTTGAGTGAGATTTACAAGAGACTGCCGAACAGGTCTGCACGCCTCCAGAGCAACCATGTCTGCAGCCTGGTGGCTGAACCGAGCCGCAGCGACATGCTTAAGTGCTAAGTCAGCATTTAAAAGGCCCACTGCGTATGTTTCTGCTTGATAAATCCAACAGGAAGTAGTGCAACAGTATGAAATCATATCCATTAGAGGGTGTAATGAACGCTCATTACCGGCAGGCTGGGGGTAGATGTTGGCAGGACGTGACATGACAGTCAGGAGAACAATGACGGCTGTTTGCCACTGTATATGAGCCTGGGGGTTTCTGACAAATGTGCCCGTGTGTGGGTGTCTATGTGCGCGCACATGTGTGGGACTTACTCCTTGGGCGGGTTGAGGTCTTCAGGTCTGGTCTCAAAAAACACTCTGACTTCCTCGCACTGCGAGATGTAGACTGGCAGCTGAATGAGGGCCTGCAGGCACAAAAGACAGCAGGAAACTTGGTTAATCACACACTCTGACAAGTACAGTCACTTCAGAGCACTCAGAAGTCAACCAGAGGTTAAATATAGCGTTCAATCATCGGTTGTATGCAAGTACGGCAGGTATAAATACTACAATGGACACAAGGCGTGGAGCAACATGTTTGTCTAATGTTCGTTTTCATAAGTTTTTCATACTTGTGTCCGATCAACTGCCTGTGTAGACTTTTCTCTCAGACATGGAAGCTACACAGTTAACTGTCTTTCCTTCATTTCACACGGAAATAAAGTTTCCACCATTTCTTCTAGTCTCTTAATATGTATTGTTGTCCCCGTTGGTGTTCTGTTTTAATATAAAGAGCAAAAACAAAGTACTTTGAAATAAAAAATGATAAGTAAAATGAGTCATTTCCCCTTCTCTTCTCGCAGTGCTTCCCAATCACACCAGCTCATCTCTTCTCTGGTTCTGAGCTCAGTTCATTGATCGGTCTTGCCGACCTTCCTCCCTAATCTTGTGCCTCTGTGGAGGATCACCAGCAACACGGAGATGGATCCTGACAACGCGGCCAGAGATGAAAGACAAAACGGCCACATTCGTCTTTGTCTTCGTTGGTGTGAGCTCTCCCTCGCACACACGGCCCGTCGTGCTATCGCTCGCTCTGTTTCTGGCCCCTCTTTCTGTTCTCTCCTGAGTCGGTTTTATCTGCTTCTCCTACTCTTTCAAGCTACCCACTAAAGGGCAGCTGTGGAACAGATAATCACCTCCACAGCTTGATGCCCCAAACCAACAGACAGAATAACTGTTGCCAACGACCCCACGGTGACTATTTCTCTTACAGCTAAGGGAGCAAGGCCACTCCTCCTCCTTCTGCTGGCAGGCAAGGCTCAATGCTATCCATCAAGCTTCCTCTGCTGGCCTCTACCTCTGATTTTAATACTCGTAAGTGTTTCAGTTCAGTCCTGTCTGCCTCTCATACTCTGACAGATACAGAATGGAAGCCAAAGACCCGACCAAGGTGCCCTTGTCCCATGTGCAACATTTGCCTTGTCATAGTTATGGCCACAAGTTCATGCCAGCAGCTTGTGTTGTAAGAAAGGAGTGGGACTGCTGCCATGAACAAAGTGTAACTGGTGTTTTCCATTAGCTGCAAAATCGCATGGAGCGTGAGGGAGCCCGCTTAGGTGTTTGTTGATTCACGATACATACAGTGTGATATTATTTTGCATCAACATAATCTCCCTTCGTACAGTGGTTTCATTCACATCCTGAGACACCGAAGCCAAGCAGCTGATTTAAGGTCTTAACTGATGACCTCCAGGGGACCCCCCCCTCTCTACTCCTGCGGCCCAGAACGCTGCACTGTGCCCGAGGTCAGAGAGCATCCTGAACTGGCTATCGTCTCCTTGGATTTATTCCCCTCCTCGTGTCAGACTGTGGCTCGTCCACTCATTACAATTCTCCCCAGGGAAGAGACGGGGGGGGGGGGGGGGGGGGGGGGGGCCTCAGGGTACATTACAGCAAATGGACTTTATGGCCGTTCTTTACAGCAGGCAGCATTAAGGTAATTGTGTGTGCCTTTGTGTGTGTGTGTGTGTGTGTATGTGTGTGTGCGCGCACACATGTGTTTTCTCCAATGAAAAATAGGTAATGGGAATGACAGATCTACATGTGCTCTTCCATACGGTGCAGTACGCTGTGACTATATCTGTGCACAGTATCTTTTCACACGTGGACACACACGGCCAATGGGAAGCCTCAGTCTGGACGAACACAAACAACAACAGAGGTTTAAGAGGTCAGATTATTGCATTGGCTACGTCTGAAAAAGGCATCATCCACTAAAAATAAGTCTATTATTCACAAACAAAGGGATTATGAATGTACTTCGCTCCCACATCCCACCGGCTGATGAAGGTCAGGTGAAAACTGCTTTTACAGCAACTTTTGATGTGATGCATTTCAACAATGTGTGTGACCTTTCTAGTCATCCTCAGCAGTCTTACACTTGGTTTATGCAAACAACCTCCATGTTTCTTTCTCTCTTTCTTTCTTTCTTTCTTTCTTAACCGACTGTGTTTCCTGATGTGAATAAAAACATAAGACTTTACAACCAGGGAAATTCCATATGAGTCAGGTTAAAGCCTCAGCTGTGCTACAGAAGGGCTGACTAAGCTCTTCCCCGAGAAAAACACGAAGTTTCACCTTGTCAACCTGACTGCCTACGGGGGTGGATGAAAATGCCAGTTTTTATTTTTTGCTTCCAGTCAAGTTCAAATTAGTTTCAGCGGTTATCATAATATGCAGGATACACTGCCAACGCCGCGTTCTGCGATCCAACACGCCGTGACGCTATCACAGGTCTGAATGCTTCAAATCATTTTCAGGTATGTGTGACTGACACTACTGATGTGTGAGACGGCGTTTGGCTCACTGGCCTGCTGGAGTTGCGACATCCAGCTGCTCAGATTTAAAGGCAGTCCAACAGGATCGGATTCCCTTCCACTCCACGTAATGCTCTCACATGCTCAGAGGCATTTTGTCCTCAAACTACTTGAAGACAGGAGCTTAGGACCCCAGCCACTATTTTCATTTTTTTCATTTTTTTTTCCGCACAAACAACTTCGACTGCAGCAATGCCACTGGTGTGCCTAAGCTATTCCCATAAACATCCACACCCACTGACACGAACCAACAACTCCATCCATTCCTCCCCCAAACTCTTATTTTTCACATAAGTGGTTAAAGATGTTGCCTACACAAGCTGTACATTCCTTTAACCCCAGACGACACTTGGTGGAGTAGCTGCACAGTCACCGCGCCACGCCAGTCCTCAACACTGTTTATTATTCATGAAACTTTTCTCCTCTTCACTCTGAGGCCTTGAGAATTGTTATTTCTCATTCCCAATGGAAGAAGTGACAAAAGGCCCATCAGCACCACATCAGAAGCTGATTTGTACAGTGACCGTTTCACGAGGCTCTTTATGGAGACGAGAAGCGGTCGCATGATGAAATAATACAGTTGGAAATACAAGAAGACGTGAGCAAAGGCTAAGTCAGAACAAACTTGTAAAAACACCCTCAAGTTTCCCCTCTCTCTGAGAGACAGATGGGGGTGTGTATGGTTTAGAGGCCCTAAGGCAAGCCTGTAAAATGTAACAAAAACACAGCCTATGGGATGTGGATGTGCTGACTGGAGCAAGCTCAGCACCAGCCAGCTCTCTGCCTTTGGCACAACTCTCTGCTGATAGTTACCGCCACTAAATGAGATACAACAACAGCTCATCCTGCCCGGTGTTTCTGAATACCAGAGCAGTGTTTCACACCTAAATCATGTGACTTTGTGGCCAAGATACCCATTTGGAAATGTCTCATCATAAAAAGTAATGACCCCTGGTTGCAAAACAGACTCACTCCTTGGTTACTGTAGATAAACAACTGGCAAGTTAAATTAGAGAAATGGAAATTTTTTAAGATATTGCTTTGAATTTACTTCAAGGGCAAACCACTTCGTCTTGCTGCTAAGATGCTGAACATCAATCATAATGTATTCATTGAGGTTGCTGTGGTTCCATTTCTGTCAAACGGTTGCGATTAGTTGCTAGCTATTGGCAGTTTTACGCCTGCAGCTCTGCTACAGCAGAGCCCGAGAATGCACAGTTACATTTTTTCCCCCTTTCTTGTGGCCAAGTGATTAATCTCTTTGGTAAAAAGCCATGTAATGGACTGGATAATGCACAGGTTTTACATTATCTCCCTTTTAACTGGTGGAAAAACGCTGTATTTCAAATGGAAAAGCAGACACCACCAACGCTACGACACACTCTACGCCCACCCTGCCTTTCTTCTGCCACTGACAGCAACAAAACAGCATTAACACGTTAAGTACATTTATAATTGCTCTTGTCCAGAGGGATCATGGGAGTTTACTGTATATTTGGGAGCTCCAACAACGTCTTCTTCCCACTTTTTTTTTTGCTCATACACTATTGATCCCTTAAGAGCAATTCCACTTTAGTTTGCATCCTTTGGCAGGGAGGTCACTGTCAGCTACAGAGCACCTGGGGAGCTCTTAGGACACCTCAGCGTGGTGGATGCCTGCTGTCGCGAAGGCCTGCTCCGGGGAATTTAGCATGGCACAAACCATACAGTGCCAATTTAGAAGGCAAGGGCACTGGCATTATTCATACAGCTGTTCTTGGAACAATGTAATCCTATAAATCTGGTTGTTATGCAAATCTCGCAGTGCGGCTATGAGCTTAACTTTAATGAACATAAGGACGTGTTTGAATTTTTAACAACTACAGTGTCTGCGCGTCTGTTTGACAGACGACGGTGGCGGCTTATAAATTTGGGACACTGACATGTTGTCACGCTGAAAATCACACAAGAAGACACGTAGTCAAACATTCAGTAAGTTCTCCTGAAATCAGATGTTCAGGTCAGTCAGCATAAGCCTGAATGTGCTGAAGAGAAACAGCGACTTGTACGCAGAGGGCACCAAAAGATTATTTTCCATTTTCCTGTTCATGACTAAGTTAATGCATCGTGGGTGGGATGCTTGTTTTTCTTTTCCTCTGACCACTGCGCTTTCTGCCTTGATTTTAGTTCTTTGTACTGAAGATGGAAGTGCGCACTCGTGACTGTAGCTTTCATGAACTAGACCAAAAAAAGACCACAGCAGATTTCCAGGTTGAAGGCGAGTTCTGGTCGAGACACTTACCCTGCAGTACTCGTTGATGGGCCTCAGCCTTTTCATGGCCACATCTCTGATATGGCTCCTCCTAAACAGGATCTTGCCTGTAACAAAGAAGGAAAAACAGACTTAGAAGTCAGAAAAGCCAAACTTATCATTAACTTAGCAGACGCACATGTCTGTGATGCTAAAGTAATAGAATATTCATCAGTATTTCACAGCAAAATTACATTTTCTACTCATCATCCTTTATACTGAGCATGTATATGTATGTCATATAGGAAAAAAAGCAATATTTCCTAGTAAAAACATGCTGAATTGTTCTGTAATTTGGATGATGCTCTTGTCAAGAGCAACTTCAAAAAGTTAGACGTCCACTGAAGGACAATAAGGACACAGCTGCTTTTCCAAAACATGGCTGGTGAATTATCATGCAGACACAATACAGTCACGTCATCAATAACACTGACAGCACAATGAGGTGGGTAAGGAGCTAGGTGAATAGCTGGCCTTTCCAAGTCATGAATAAATGATTTTGGGAAAGCAAATTATGTCTGCATGACAGCTTAAATGCTACTCCAGTGCCCTTATCTCCAAGCACGAATAACCACAGGCACAGACGAGCTGTGTCGCCATAACAATAACAAGAAACGGCTACAAATAGGCCTTTTAAAACACTCCTCTAACTTAACGGTATGCAGGAAATTTCAGAGCCAGCATTTATTTTCTCCTCGTTTTAGCTGCTGAAGTTTCTCTAATAAATTCACTGAGACAGCTCTAATGCAAACATATAAACTGGGCAGGAAGTCAAGGCCGTAACGCGATCCTCGACACAAAAGGGGACATGTTTTGAGAAGTTCCTGAATCACCTCCATCACGGGGTTATGGTATTTGTTTTCAGAGAATCTAAAGCAGACTTGCTGAAACATGAATCTATCTCACAGGAGATCGTCTCTGAGCAGTGAACCCCCCGACATCTCCACCGTTTCTTCCAGGTTACTAAAAATGCCTTTGTGCTTCCTTGACAACACAAAACCATATGTGTTTGTTTATTGGTGGAGAGAGACAGAGGCTGTTTGTGACTTCTGCTCATCTTGTGATAAACACTAGAGGAAATAAACAACTTCCTTGACAGACTTCAGATCTCACACATTTCACACAATAACCACAACCACCAACAACCCACTTCCAAAAGACCCCACCTCTGCCCTCTCCAACCGAGCCATCTCTGACGGCAGCCTGCTAGCTGACTCAGATGTGTGACAAAAACAAAAAAGGCAGGAAATCACCTTCACTTCACATAGTCAGTGAATAAGGAATGCGTTTTGAATAGGAGAGAAAAGTCATTCAGTTTAGCCATTTTGTTGACTGTTGAATGGATTTTGTATAGACATTCATGGTACCTCGATGAATCCTTGGTGATCGTACTGACATATACTCAACTGAAAACAGCACAAAGACAATACATTCAAAGTTTCACCTCATCAACTTCATTGATTTTTGTAAAAACTCGATCTGCTTGTTCCGAATTTGATGGCGGCAGCACGTTTCAAACAAGTTGGGACGTGAGCAAAGTGTGCTTAAAGAACACGAAAGGACTTGAAACTCAAAAGGCTCGGTCGCTCACAAACAAGGACGGGGCGAGATTCAGCGCTTTGAGAGACACGCCTGAACCAAAGACATTACTGCATGTCCAAAGGAAGGCTTGGTTAAACTGTGGTCCGTGAACAGTTCGTTTGCAAATGATTGCATTCTGTTTTTATTTATGTTTCACTCAGCGTCCCAATTTTTTGGGAACTGGGCCTGTACTACGTGGAGACTATTAAAAAGGAGATTAACTAGATGAAGAATGAGAGAAGACATTCCAAGTCTCTAAGGCGTTGGCAACATCTTGCCAGAGCAGCCGAGAGGACACGGTGTCTGGACCGCTCATGAAAACTAAAGAGATTTGAAAGTCAACCCCTGGACGCCTACGGTACATCTCCTCCTCCTCCTCCTCCTCCTCCTCCTCCAGCTCGGCCTCTTTCTTCCCCTCCTCTCCTCGTCACTCCTCAAACAGAAAGCTTTCTTGACGGTTTTCCAAAGCTCTCAGGGGTCAGGAGAGAAGCTCTGACTCAACACTGCCCACTCTGTATGCACGGCAGCTCATGAGCGAGGCTGAGAAAAGGGCTTGTTTTGAGGAGGGAGGGAGGGAAGGAAAGCTGCTGCCTCGGAGCTACGGCTGAGGCAGACTTTATGGTAAATCTCAGTGCCGGCATTGACCAAGGGTATCAAACAACTTTTGTTTCCTGGGGAGAGTGAGGGAGGTAGACGGGAACGCAGAGAGGGTCCACAGAAAGCTGCTCTCAGCACTCACCTCTTAATCACCAGGCTGACCACCACACATGAATTCCTCCTGTTTTTTCCCCCTACTTAAGCTCTTCAGATGGACCTTGACTAATTAAAACCTTGACATAAGACCAAAGTCGTAGATTTAAAGCACAGACTCTGTTCAGACTGGTCACAAAAATCGAGGACTTTAATAACTCACTATTACAAACATGAGACTTAACATGAGACTTGAACTTGGACGCTCTAGTCATTTAAGACAAGTCAAAGTCAACTGTTAAGTTTAATAACAGTCTCAAGTTAAGTCTCAGGTCTTGCACTAAGAAGTCACAAGTCAACTCTGCATTACACAAGATAAGACTGACAACTTTACGTCAGACCTTCAGTTACAAAGCTGCAGACAGAGCTGAAACTTGATTTAAGCCTTGTTCTGAGACTTGACTGAAAAACGACTTGCCCCAAAAGGCTCTACATATCACTGTAACAAGGCATGTGTGGAGCTTCAAAGTGTGAAAGAATGAGCGGTGTGTGAGTTGTAATTACTGTGTTCTTGGGTAACTTGCTGACTAAGGGCAGACGCAACCTCATAAGCTAACGTAAAAGACAAGTTTGGTACTGTTGCACCACATTCGAGCAGACAGTTCAGCGACTGCTTTCCCTCTGCGGACGAGAGATGAACGTGATATGAATGAGGCATGAGCAACAAGGTCGTTGGAACTGTTCTGTTATTTTGTGCTTTTCTGCCCTTCACAGAGGACTGACTGCGGAATGTGTTATTCGGATCCACAGAAACATTATGTACTTCTTTAACATGCCTGACATACTGTGCATCCTGCTGTGGCAGCCAGAGATCCCCAGCCGACCGCACTATGTGAAAAAAGTAGGACTATATCCATCATCAAGGGGAAAAGGAATAAAAAAAAGTCGAGCCAAATTACAAATTCATATCGTACTTCTGGAAGTTCATGAAAGAATATCCGCTCTTTTATCATGCAGGGGCCCTAAAGAAACAGATCCGCATTCTTGGGATCTGATTATAGTTAAACAAGCCCAACTTTAGATAACTGCTCAAGAGCATATCAGATTGTTTTCAAAGGCTGACCTGCTGTCAGTGCCTTGAAGAGCATCGTTCGGGGCTCTGCAGTAAATGGATCGAATGTATTGCTTTTATCTAAATGTCATATGAACGTATCACAGGAATTTAGCACCAGGAGACGTACGCAGACGACATATGGCCTATAGATACCACGCAATGTTGAAACAGCAAGAGTCGACCTCCTGTATATATATATATATATCAAATGGCCAAGTTTTTGGACCTCAAAGGGTGGACTCAGAACAAAATGCAGCAGTCAAGCTTTTTGCGTGTACACCTGGCAAAAACACAGCATAAATTCTGCACTATGCACACATTCAGACGAGCCACTTTGCTGATGTTGAGATACCAAACAAGTAAAAACAGCTCGGGGCCTTGACAAACCAAACCAAGAAGGGAAAACCACTTCCGGGTCTTGTTATGCTGGTCTCAGCCCACAGTCCAGATTTTTGCTCTACAACTGTGAAGTAACTGTAAGCTTGGAATCCATCTCAAAGATGTACGCTGATCTGGGATCTAAGACTAGTAATGGTCATTCTCTTAAACCTTAATATACGCAGGCACTGAGGATAAACATTTTTTTTTGTCAACAACACTGTACCACAAAAGCAAACAGTTCCAGAGGAGCAGATGGGAGTTTAGTGCCTTCCTCTGGGGGCATTTCAGTCGTCTTTTTCTTCCACAGAAAAAAAAAAGGACGAGTGAAAGTCGAACACCACTCTGAGCTTCACTTGAAGACAGGAAGAAAAAGCAAAGATCCTTCATGGGAAGTAGATGAAAACCTCTCATTTCAGGGTAAAACTGTAAAAGCAGGAAGGAAGTTAACAGTTTAATGTAGTAGAGACTGTGTACAGGGATAGTATGAAAAGCAGTATTTTTCTATCTTTCTTCCCCCTCCCCCTCCCCCTCCTCCTACTCAGAGTTCATCAAACAGTCTGAGTGTGTGTGTGTGTGTGTGTGTGTGTGTGCACGCATGTGTGTCCGTGTGTGTGTATTCTTTCAATGAGTTCCAGACCTGCAAGGCCACGAAAAAAGAAAAAAAAAAAAAAAAAAAAAAAAAAGTCCTATCCCCCACTCGTCCCAAACCTGGTAGGGGAGATGTGGGTGGGGTCTTTGGGTGAGGCTTTCTTCCAAACTCTCATAAAGGATTACTTTCAGCAGGATCTAAATCTAAAAAAAAGTTGGTCGAGCACACCCAAAGTCCTTATTCCAAACAAGCTGCATTGCCATTTGTCCTTGTAGGAGAGTAATGGAAACAAAGAAGAAGAAAGCATAATTTTGGCGAGTCAGGTTTTACACAAGATGATGATTCAGCCGGGACAACGGTGCAGCGAGGCCGAGACGACAGCTCGTCGTGAGCGTTACGCATCGTAACCTCTCAATTTTATGATCTTTTGTCAACTTGGCAAATATTAAATGTATCAGCCAAAGGCTCCAACACTAATCTGTGTACTTGTTTAATACATGTATGCCTGTTGGCTATATGCTGAGAGATCAGCTGAGTCAGCCGAATGTCTAAGGAGTAGATGGAAAACACAGGAACAGTGTGGTTATGACCACTTATGGCTGCAGCAGATTGTTCTGGCTCATTCTGCTGTGTTCATTCGCAGCCTATCATCTGAGTCATTGTTGTCCCCATTTTAACCCGATGCCTGCAAATGTTTTTGATGGAGAAGTCAAAAGGAGCAGGAATGAGGTGGAGACACGACAATACAGAGAGGAGGGAGGAGGAATTGAAGTGATAATGCACGAGTTCGCTCTTCTTTGTGTATTGTTATGGCAGCATCTTATCATAAAAAGGGCTGCCACTAACAATGATTTTCATTATCTTTTTTTTTTAGCTTAGCTGGTCCATCTTTTGCCTTTGAAATTTCAGAAAATAATGAAGATGACCTCTTCAGTTTGCTTGATTTGTTGATATGAACGGGAGAAAACAGCAAACGCTAATGTATCAGAAGCTGGAACCAGCAAACGTTTGGCATTTTTCTTGATACTAATCAAATGAATATGAAAATAATTCTTCCTCTATTCATTTCAAACAAGCCACAGTTGTGTGTGTGCGTGTGTGTGTGTGTGTGTGTGTGTGTGTGTGTGTGTGTGAAAGGGCCTTGGGGACATGTGTTAACTCTTACCTGGTAGGAATGGAATGATCCTGCGCTTTGGGTCTTTCTGGCCTCCTTCCACTGGGAATTTATCCAGCAGTTCCATCTGAAACGCCACAATGAGTTCAAACCAATTAGCACACAAAGGAATTTACGCTCACACACACACACACACACATAAACATGCACCTAACAGTACACACAACAGGACAGCTGAGGCTGGAGAGTAAGGGTTCACATTTTTACAAATCAGCAGTTCCTACAAGGAATTCGGCCAATAAAGTAAAACCTGCCAATGATTAGGAACGTCCTGCGCAGATGGTATGGTTTTTCCCTTCTAGTTCATGTGCTGCTGCAGCAAAGTGGCTATTAGCAGCAAGGCACCACTGACATGGTGGAACTTTCCTGTTTCTATCGTTTTCAAAGGCCGGAGATCAGCGGCTCCTTCGGTCTGATTTACAGTTTCTCTTTTTGCCCGCTAACGTCTTCTTTGCTCTTCCACATGTATGGTTGTTCATGTATAAGTAAATACTTGTGCGCATGTGTCTGTGCACGACCTCCTTCTCCATGCAGCTGAGGCCAATAAAACAACACCTGGCCAGTGAACTCCAGGTGGACTCTCTCTTGTTCTTATGCTCTTTTCTGATAGTGGATGTACATATTGTAGAGCCCTGTGATTTCCATGATGCAGAAAACACGAACAAATTAGCAGAATTTGACAGTAGAAATGGAATCAATGTGGCCAAAATGTGGCTGCAGCTTAGGGTTTTCCCGACCATTATAGGTGATTTTTCTTCAGGGAATCTGAGCTGAGTGAGCAGGGAAGAACAACAACAACACTGCTATGTTTTGGTGTGTCTCACACACACACACACACACACACACACACACAAACACAGTGCAGACACCCACTGAGAGTGAGAGAGAGCGAACGCTCAGAAGGGCAACCACATTAGCAGATGCAAGAGTTCATTGAAGACTTCATATCTGCACACAGAGTCAGATATTCTGTTGGAAAAAATGCTAAATCTGAGTCTGTTTCTGGTCAAGCACGTAAACAAGGAGGAGCGTCGCCCATATGTGAGAACAGCCTCGGTCAGACCAACGTCACCTGCTGTGTTTGAGCTGCATATGGAGACACATGGAGGCTGTCCGGGTGTTACATCAAATCCTCGATATTTAAAATTCTGATTATTTTCTGACTGAATTGCTGACGTTGTATTCATCTATCACATGGTGAGACACTTCCTGATTCTGATCATTTCTGACAAAAATGTGCTTCAATCATAAACAAAGAATTCAGAAAAGTCCAAACCGAAAACACAGGAAAAGAAAATGGAGGAGAATCCGGAAAAACTGAAAACAGATGTCAACGAACCCCAAAATGTCTTCACTTATGGATCCTTGCATGCTGCTTGAGGTAAACCCACACGAAACCTCCAACCATAAGATTTAGGGCGAGGAGTAAAAACACTTGACTCAGCTGAGAGCTTGACAGGAGCGTGTTTGGACGTTTCTTTGATATTTCACTCAAATTTAAGAATGTAAGAGTTCAAAAACATTAAGGGAAGACTTTCACGTTCCACGGCAAATTTTATTCGGCTACAGAAAAACATGTTTACGGGGATTCGAGCAAGTGTTGCATGGCTCTGCAGAACCAGCCAAAGTGTGACCCAATGATATAAAGGGATATACCATTTCTTCAATTAATTATCGGATTATTTGATCACTGCTGTGGTTGCATTATGGGCCAAAAAAAAGACGACACCGGGGGGTTCGCTGCTGAGTGTCTCCTCTCAGTTCAGCGATCTATTAACGAAATCACAAGCTGAAACTAAAACCTTCATTCTTTGATCTTCAGAAAGTACTGAGCGCTGAGATAATCCTCCTGATCTAAAACATTCTTATGCACTTCTGGATCAGATTACCTTTGATGTTCAAGCTGTCATTATTAGCAAATGAGTGACAGATGGCCAAACGTGCTACTATGCAGACTTCCTCATTTGAAGGCACTCCAAAGTTAGTTAAGCTTCAACTGAGATCAGGGACAGAGCTTTAACATGATGAGATTAATGAGATTTCTGACCGGGTTCTGTTCAATGACAACCTGGTAAAATGATATCGCTGTCAAGGCTGTACGAAACGGGGATTTTTTTTAATTCCCCACCGTCTCATAGCTCTGTACCTTCACTGGTGTGACTCATTTCTTGAACATGCAGCATTGGCAATACCCAAACAGGAAGGTTCGGCTATGTTTACCCTCAGTGGCTCAATTTCAGATGTCACAGTGGGTGTGTGTGTGTCTCTGTATGCACAATCTTAACAAAGACATCTGATGTGTAATAGATTTTGGCTTTGGTTTGTTAATACCACTCATATTGGACGATAAGCAGCATCCCATTAATATTATACTGCAAACTATACTTTGAACATAAACTGTTACATCACTGATCGGCCTCCTCTGAGCCGCCTACTCTTGAATCTAATTTTAAAGGTGTGGGTCATGAAACGTGGAGGATGCAGAGTGCTGCTTTTTATCTGCTCACCAGACATTATTTTTCATACGAGGTCAGTATCATCCACTGAAGTTCATAGTTGAGATTGAGTGATACAAAGTGCCATTAAATGTTATCTTGCTAAGCTTGTTCCAGTGTATTAATGCAGTTTTCAAACGACATAAATTAAGTTCAGCTGTCACAGAAAGTCCTCTGGTGAATTGGAAAGAAACAATAAGTTGGATTGAGCCAAAACTAATAGACAGAGACAGGGGAAGGTATAATATGAGGTGAGGTGATGGAGAGGTTATGGGAAAGGCAGAGGCCTGTGCCAGATAGTATTTTATGTTGCTTTATATGGACAGCCTCAGTCTAGTCAGGCGCCAAAGAGGTGTTGTTGCCATAAAACAATGAGTGGCATAATGTTTAGACAGCTTCAAATCACTTAAGTGGATAGGGCTTGATCACTTTCTATTTTGGGTAAAACACAGATGCATTTTTTGGACAGTTTGCCTTCTTTCCACTGCGCTCCGAACCAAGACAGTCGGAAGAATAGATTTAATGACGAGAGAGACTGCAAAACTGCATCAGATGTCCCTAATGAATGAGCATTCATAATTTAAACAGGTATTTTAGTTCTAATTGAAATATAGCAGTAGGCTGAAGTCGCAACAGCGCCTCAGCGGCACTAGAGCCAGAAGCCTGACAGCTCCTGGATAGCTACAGGCATCTGGATGGAAAAACACCAGTCAAAAAAAAGGAAGAAAGATGATATATGTTCACGTATACAAGAGGACACATGTTTTACAGGTGAGTGTCTACAGATCTTTAGCTCTACACACAGACCCTCCTGGCCCTTTGTTTTCTCTGGCTCACTCCAATTCTTCACTAACACTTGCTCAGAGCTCGTGCTTCTAAATGTCCATTTGTTTCACTTTGAGCACTTTGTGCAGAATCCTTATTCCGTATACAAGGAAGTTCAATAACTTCATTTCAGCCTAATCGTTTTGCAAGACTCAAATCTTCAAGCATGCCAAGAGAAAAAAGACACTTTGCTTTGCTTTGGAATCTTATATATGTTTGATGAACTCAACCTCTCTCACCTCAAAGGGCTTATAATTTATCTCCATTTAAAATTAGATATATTACGAGCTATCCAACATATAATCCAATAATACTTTCATTCCTGACAGACATGGGTTATGGTATTAATTGCATCTCAGAAAACTGGTGTTTGGTGGTTATGTTTAAAACTGTGTCCAATGAGGCCAGAGATCAGGGATGGCTTGAATATTAAGCCAGATATGGTTGCACTTAAATGACTTGTAATTGGCTCTGACTGCTAATGCTAACCATCATAAGCTAAAGCCATAATTTCCCTTGAAACAAAAAAAAAAAAGAGTGAACAGGATGACAGAGGACAGGAAAGTGAGCCATGAACCCTCTTTGTCTGCAAAATAAAGACAAGGACAGAGGTGAGTCAGTCCACTTTAGTCTCACATACAGCAGAAGGCACAGAGGGACTTCAGAAAAGGACGGAAGAGGAGCACTAAACTCACTAAACGACAGTCTGCTCGGCTTAAGAGTCAGACGCTTCAACACGGACGCAGTGTCACCTTAAGAGAGACGGCATGCGCAAAGACACAGGCAGACCGAGAGAGACAAACACAGAAGAGCCAATACCCCACACACTGTAATTGTTCCCATGTGCCTGACTGTGAGTGCAGACACACCCAGCCTCTGTGTCTACTCCAAACCTTGTATCTACTCTGTAATCAGAGCCACTCACACAAGAAAAGGCATCTGGAGAGAGTAAAGCTGTCTCTTCAAAATACCACTTACATCATGCGCCCAACATCAAATATTCATGCTCTACAGGCATGAGGATGACAGGCCAGGGCGGACCACGGTCAAGCTCCACACGACTTTGCAAGGCTATTCTGAAGTACGTTATCAGAGACTGTGTCCTGCTCAGTTCATTTAGTTAGAAGGACATGCATGATGACAGATACAGATAGTAACTGTGGACACTACACAGTGATCACCTCAAACAACGGCTGAAAAAAATGTGCTGATTTCAGTCTATGAACTCCTCAGTTGTCAAAACAGTGTTGAAAGTTGAGTTCAAACCCTTGACCAAAGCCTGATCAAGTCATATTGCTATTATTCTACACAATGCTTGTAAAATACCGAGATTCCTGCAATAGATTAAGAAACAGTCAGCAAAGCTATAATCTGCCTGGGAAACTAATGGAAAGAGTGAATAGACTTTGAACAAAAACTGTTAAAACTAACTGTGCTGTGTCAAAGTTAGCCACTTGCTATAATTAAAAAAAAAACTGTTTGACAGGATGTAAGGAAGAAGAACAAATAGATCCACTGTCACGTTACCAGTCTGTTGTAATACTGTAAACTTTTAAGCACTGTTATTTCATTTACCAAATTCTTGCTGATTCAGAGACTAACGTAATGGTCCAAGGGGCTATAATTTGTCTACTCCATATCCGCTTTAACCACATCATCAGCTTTCAAATAAAGGCCTAATAAAGAAGATCTAAGACGCCCGGGACTCTCTTGAATGAGAGTATAAAAGGCCAGAGAACAATGGCTACTCTCTCTACCACATGCCTATCTCAGTAGACCTCTGATTCTCTCTCAGTCTACTACACATTCATGCCTGAGGTCATTTTTAACCCTTTGCAGAGAGCCAGACAGAGAGACAACTGAAGCACCCTTCATTTGTGCAAGGCTGAGCTATTTGTTCACTTCTTAAGCAGTGAGAACAAAGAGATCCTGCATCGGCTGTAGCTCTCAATGTTATCAGGTGAACATACTATACTGCATAAAGCCGAGGGTTGATTATCAATGTAATGCTTTATGCTGACTACTTTTCCTGTTTGCACAAGATGATACTGGTACTTAGAGTGTTCAGTCTAAATATCGTCAAGATAATCTTCTTTTTAGTTAGTCCCTTTAGGGCCATTGTCTTTTCATATGTCTACTCCTTTGAGGTCACAGCAGAGGGTCAGTTTAACAACAGCACACAAGGGTACAGTTGTGGCTCCGTGTTTCTCAAGTACACTTCAATAAATAAAAAGGCGTCTGACCCTGGATCCTCAATGAGCACAGAGGACTTGGTAAGAGTGGGCAATTTCAATCCAATCTTCTACCATGATATATATTGTTATATACTACAGTAAATGTGAGAAAACAAATACAGTAATTATTAATGTGTTTAACTTGTGCTTCTTAAATGCCATCTAAGGCCTGACTTACATGAGTTACTGCTTTGGCGGGCAGCTACCACACTGAAAAGCCTTGGTTTAATCACATACTTTATTTCTGGACTCCTTGTCTCTCTGGAGGCATCTGACAGAGTTTATCGGGTGTCACACACTGCCCCACACCCACTTGTTGCTAAGACACAATTGCCATGCATACATCAGTTTTCTATACCCACTTACTCTATTCTTAGTCACTGGATCTGGAGGCTATCCCAGCATGCACTGGACAAGTGGCAGGGTGCACCCCAGACAGATCACCAGTTAATCACAAGACGTGAAGCACAACTTCCCTGTCTCACATCTAAAGCGCATTTTATTCTGAAAAAGGCCAGAGTTACTGGGCACAAGAAGGAAATGAGCACATTGTTGCTGCTTGGCGAAATGTGCACAACACGCAGCCCCACCGCTCTAAGCAAAACAAACTGCCTCCCTCGAAAAGTTTTGTTACTTGCTTACTGCAGATGGAAAAAATGACAGCTGTGCAACTCTGAATAAGCAAGCAGTGATATATTAAGTGTATCCTGTATCCAAAGCGAGCGGGAGCGCTGGGAGACGAAGCTTGTGAAGTCGAGTGGACACGTGTGCAGCATGGAAACTGTTCTCAGTGACATGGAAATAAAATTGCAAAGCTACTAAGATGACCCCATGGCAAAAAAATCTCTGCACTTTCCATGTGTCTGAAGCAACAGATCAGTCTATTTTTGTTCGCGATTTAACACTGACAAGAGGGGAGAAAAAAACCCACAGAGGTTTCCTGTTAAAATGCTAATTGCTCAATTCATTCTCTCAGTATTCAACAGCTTGCGGGACTAAACATACACTTTGCATTACATACATTTATGCATAAGCGCAGGCAATAATTCTATCTCACCACTGAGTCCTTCACTAGCATGCAGAAATGGACACTGAACTCCCTGATGCTATCTAGGGGGAGCAGTTACAGACTGCTTTGGGTGTTAGTAGTAACAGTAGCAGAAATATCTAGGGTGAGAATAACATCTGGCTCTTTGTCAACTATCCTCAAGACGTGAATCCTGTCAGACGTGTAAGACATCGGTAATCAGAGACATGTCTGAGCCATGATGTCAGTCGTGTTGCAAAGCAGACTGTGCGTTTGATGTGGTGGAGACCTGGCAGGAGAATCGTTCCCGGACAAGTTAAAACAACAGAGCAACATTTAAGAAGGTGAAGGAATGCAAATTAGTATTAAGATAATAATTATCTAATGAAACGCGGTGTGTGTGTGTGTGTGTGTGTGTGTGTGATTCTCCTTGACATCGGGCTGTCTGTTAAACACAACCTGCTCTGAATTTTACCTCTTATATGAAAGAGAGATGGTTGATAATGTCTCACCCAAATCTAAAATACATACATATGTGTTTAAATGATAATACCCAAACAGGTCTGGAGGGATAGAAATTCCGCTCATATATGTAGAAATGATACTGAAGTCAGACCGAGTGAGTAAACAGTCTGTGATCACAGAAAAAGCAGGATGCCTTGGTTGAACTAAGGCATCCGCTGCTCGGGCCAGCTGCGTTGAGGGGGTGAATAATACTTCCTGTCTGGCTCTGAGGCTTTGGAATGACCAGAGACACTTAACGTGTCATTTTGTTTTTTTCAAACAGTATAATCCCTATTTACATAACAACAGCGTCAAGCCACATGAGGGATGACCAGAGCAGACGGGCAAAAGGCAGGGTGAGATGTAAAAAAGCAAAGGAGGATGACAGGAAATGAAGAAACGTGAACGAGACGAGCTGAATGACTCAGCTCTATGTCTCCGTCCCGGCCGGGCACCTGGGATGACGCCTGATGATGTCAAACCACCGCCTTATTCATCATCACAGCCCACAGTATAAGAGGTCAAAACAATCAAATGACCATTTAAAAACAACTTCTACAAGTTCTCTGAACAATGCCAGCAGATGAAACATGTGTAATCTCTTCATCACACTGGAGCTGATGATCATTCCAACTCGCCACTTTTCTGTAAGAAATACCACAGCCTCAAGGTGGCTTATGATACCTCAATGCCAAACCTTACAGGAGATAAGAGATTGGCTTGTAATCTTTCCAGCTGGGTTTATCTACATCTCCTTCAGCAGTGAGAGCCCACCCACAGGCTGTCAGCACAGCAGGAAGCAGCTGAATGGCACGGCGGGGGGAAACGCCAGCGGGGAATGCCACTGCTGCAAATATGTCACACATGCTCACCGGATTCAATCCCATTGATCCAACACTCTAGGTCTTTAGTGATGCAACTAGTAATTTGTACTGGTAATCTACGATGAAACAAGCATGGAATGATTTTGTTGTTTTGTGGATTTGTGGGTGCAACAAGAGAGTTTTTGTGCTTCCTTGCAAACATATGACAACATGTTAAGGCAATCAAATCTGATACAGGAATTACATCATCCCATGTTAAGATGTCTGACTGTCAAAACTCACGTTGCAGCCTATGCTGGAAAGAAAACTCCCCTCGCTGATATTTGAAGGTCTCCCAGTCTCCTCCTCTCACTTGGTCACACCACTCACAAAGTCTAAAAAGCCTTGTTCTTGGGCCAAAAACATCAAAAGCAAAGCAGTGCCACGGCTGAATGATGACACCAAACTTACTGTAAAACCAACACTGGGAGAGCTCTGACTGAACTTGACTTACTTTAGAGACAATTTTCCAATGTGTGACAATTGATTGTGATATAGATTTTAGATAAGCACTGTTAGTTAGTAGCACTGTTAGATAAATTTAGCACCGATATAAAATCTTGACTACACACATGTCACAGTACACTTCCAGATTATTAATTTTTCTTGTCTCTTTAATGAAATCTTATCATTTGTGTCATTATAGACTACAGTAATAATGGGAAAGAGGGATGGGGTTTGTGCTTGTGTGGGAGGCGACAAGTTCTTTAGCTGTTGTTCCTGTTCTTGCTGATCGACAATAGTTCAACAATGGGCACCGATGACTTAATACACCTTTCAATGTTATCAGTAATGACCAGACACCAACCCTTAGTCAGTGTTTGTAGCCAATCTGTGTTCATTACACTACAAAGATTACCGTTCATAGCTACACTTGCACTTTTATTTTGGCATGGCTGCAACGACAGGAGGGTGCCATGATTAAGTGTGATTTGAGCTGATCTATAAGAAACGCTATTGGCAGCTTTTGTAGGCTTACTTAAGTCAAACAAATGAAATTAGCTGTGAAAAACTTTGCATTATTCTGGTTAACATACAATTGCAGGCTAAGAGAAACCTCTGTGGAGCAATATCATTTTTTACTTCATTGCTCATGCTTTGACCACCCTAATCAATTAAAAGGAATTTAATCCAATTAGGAATGACAGTATGCTTCGCCTAAATCGACTATGTGCTCATTAAAAGCGGTTGCCTTTCTGGATTTCCTTGAGTCCATGCTCTCTAAGCTCAGACGTGGCCAGGGCCCCAGATCCATTACCTTCGAAAGAGGAAGGGAAACTAGGATACTAATGAGATTCCCTCCTTGTGCAACACACACTGCCAGCATGACGTTCGAGAATGATTCAGACATTTCTGTGGTCATCAGTGTGGTCGTCGCATTCATCACTGTCCTCTATTAACTTCATTGGGACATTTTCCGACTCCTCTCGCACAATATAATTACCAATGTCACATGGGTGGAGCAGGCAGAGCTTGGCTACAAGCAGTAGGTCTACAGGGGGACAGTGCTGTATTGAGAGTACTTCCATTCACTTACTGAACCACACTAGTCTTGGCTGGTGGAAAAGTTAGAGCTCGTCACACTGCCTGCCCTCTAAAACGTGCAACTGCACACAGCTACAGTATTGAAAGACAATCAAATACCAAGACATGCTAACACACTTACTCACCTGCAGGTCGAAGAACTTGCTGTAGCGTCTGTAAATGATTTCTGTGCTGCCATCGCTCCAGGACACTTTGATAATGTAAACCTGGAAAAGCGAGAGACAAAAATAACTGGAACATTCAAGCTAATAAACAGCCCAAACCACCCAGGGCAGCACTCCTAGAGAGGATATCATGAGGAAAGGCAGACAGCACACTTATCAGGCAACATGAAGCAGGAGTCAGTGTCATCATCCGTTCACAGGAACGCTAAAGGGATATCCTATTATTTCATTTCCCAGTCCATTTGCATCACTTCCTGCCCAAGAGGAAGTCATTATCCTGCATGAAAGCAGCAGATTTGATTATGCCGTATTTCCAAAATTGCAGCTCTTTGAGACACTTTGCTGTGGCAGGTACTGCCAAGAAGAACGGAGCAGCAACAATGGAAACAACTGTTAATGAGTTTGATGTGGGGTCTTTAATGCTGTGTAACATCACACTGTAAATGTATGCCAGGTGCTACAAACACCTTTACAATACAGATAAGTTGTTGATACCTTTGTTTCATTTGTGGCACTGTGTTAAAAACTATCTACTCACTGAGAGTCTAGAGGAAACAGACACAGTTCTTTAAGTTGTTCGCTAAAGAAGAAGCAGGGAGAGGCAAGAAGGTGATTGGAAACTCCCCGGTGGCTCGCTGTGTCTGGCTGAAAGCTGCTGGCCCCAGTCCCAGACCTTCTCACTGTCTCTTTCAGGGCACTAGAGTCAGATATGGCCATGGTCAGACCAACTCAGGCCCACAGGGAGGCCGTCTTCATTCAAAACAGTATATATTTATTTGTCTGTGGCCAACTACTATTTCCCAGCTACTAAATTCTCAACAATTAAGAGGGAGAATGATTATATGCAAAAGGGTGTGTGAGGACCTTTTCTCATTGGTAAAGTCAGTAAAAATGACACAGGCAGACAAATAAGCTCTGAAACTACAAATACTATCACTACAATGCCAAATAAGGCTGAAGGCGTACCTCTGAAGAAGAAAAGGGAAGCTGAAACTGAAACACTGATACTGGCAATAAAAAGCTCTTATAGGGCCTCTTTTTTCCTGTCTACATTACAGGTTCCTCTCCGATGAGCAGCAGAGAAATAAGCTGCTTTTTGCACTCTTAACCCAAACCTCCAGGGTTGTATGGAGAGAGTACCAGAGGCCCTGAACCACATGGCCTCCACCAGAGAGCAAACAAGACAGATGGAGAAGACACAGGACCTCTAGAACTCTGTGTCCTTGACCACCAACATTCGCAGTGGTATAAGGTCTGTTGGTCCCTCAACCCAGGCGTCATTTTCACACATAGATGGATGCAAACCAACATATGTGTACGAGTGCACATGGAGCCACGCACCATGTACACGGAACTAACGCTAACACCTACTAAGGCCTTGGCACTGGCTCGCACTCTTGGCCCTCTCCATCCTATGATGTCATCGATGTGTTAAACTGACTGTGTGCACTTTCACCGACAAATCCCCCCCCCGATGTATCCCTGAATATATTTCCAGACAAGAGCGAAAGCTCCGCTGTTTACAAATTGCAGAAAAGCAAGCAATGGGCCTTTGTCTTTTTGACATTCTTGTCTCCCACACAAGCTTTCCAGTAGCAGCGGGGAATGATGGTTTTCTATCCCTACGTTTCTCCTGACCCACGCACACAGTAGTGGGACTTGAACAGATCAACTAAATTGGCACAGATACTGTATGGCAACAGGGAGACACTTAAGTTAATGGCAGCATTATCACCGGACATCTCTTACAGACATCAGGATATTATCAAGTGACTGTCTCCATCAACTAAACACCACAGAACAAGAGCTATTCTGTGTAAGCAGTCAAATTATCAATACATCTGGCTATAAGTAGACATGCCTGATTGAAAACATGGCACGTGACTTATGGTATGTAATGTTTTGGCCCTTCCCTTGCTCAAACATAGCTGTTTGTTCACTGTGATGACCTTAGAAACTCTGTCAGTTATACTTCCTGGTTACTGGTGCCTATAGCTATGTTTTTCTGAGTAAATTGGAAAGCCTGAGGCGAGACAAAGCTGCGATGCTCCATTTGAACTCTACCCTCGTGGGGATTAGTCTGGATGCTGTGTGGACTGGAGTGATTTGCCTATTAAGATGTTTTCTGGGACCTTAATCTGGCTCACACATGGCAGCAGGCATATGGAAAGACTGGAGAAAATTTTTGTTAGACTGCAGACTCTGGTATTGATAGTACAATGTCAATATTCACATATATACATGTGACACTGAATTGCTGACAGTCACTCAAAGGTATGCATTCAAAATCACATGAGTCTGATCCATCTGAGCTCCTTAGGGTTACCCAAAACAACTATACTGACCACAATCCCTGTAAGGAGTAAAATATAAAAGCTGCTGGTTAATCAAACACCCAACAAAGAGCTGATAAAGCCAACAGTTAATCTCAGGGAGGCAAACTTTAGCGTTTATCGTCTTTTCCTTACTGTATGGTTTGTTGGGCCCTAATGAGGGGGTTTCGCCATTTACTGTGTCTAAAGAGTCTAAGTCTAACTGCTTTTCGGCTGGCTTGGTAAAACTGTAATTTGATACTCTCTTTGTTTTTACTTTGCCCGACAGGAAAGGGAGAAGAACTGCAATGCAACCTCGGTCTGCTGCTCATTTTAAGGAGAATTAAATCAGGCTTACGTAGTGTTTGTTCGGATTTCTCCGCTTCTGGACATCTTGCACGGTTACTTCTTGCACGGTGCGCCGTGGCATGATGTCCTCTTCTTTACGCCTCCGTCAGAGAGAAAAACAGAGATCCCTGTTGGGTTTTTACGAGCGATCAAACCCGGTTGAGAAAGTTTGCACGGCGACGCTTCTTTGTCATCCGCGCCGCTCAGATCCGTGAACCTCTGAATGCAACAAATGCTATTTTCCGTAAAGCTGTCGGCGTCAAATTTCCTGTCCAACATTCAGCCGCTCACAGGCCAGAAGTTAACAACCAGTCGGTTCTTCGTTTTTCTTGTGCCTGGTCCTGTTCCGCTGACGGCTCCGACCAAACTCCCAGCCTATCCCAGCTCGCCCACTCCCATTTGAGGGACTGGGACGCTCCATTATGCTCCGTGGACCAACCCTCCAGCGTCAGAGCAAACCACAGGCTGAAGGATCGCTCAGCCACGGGTTCAATCCATTGACTTAAAGTTGTACCGACCTTACTGTGAATATTTTGATCCACATGTATCAAATAGCTTGAATGTACACGATTCACAGAAATACTCAGATTGGAAAAGGTGAATGGAGAGTGAAACATTATAAAGTATATTGACGAAACAATTGTTGACAACCTTTCAGGCAGCACTCAAAGGCAGCATCAAACTCAAGGGTATTTAGGTAAAGAATATAGCATTATTGTTAATAATGTTATAAAAGTGGATATTGTTCATCATTTAGCATTACTTTAGCTAACTATTTAAACTGTTCAGCTAGTATTCAACTAGTTAGCCAAGCTATCCATTTCATCCATAATGTCGCCCATTTAGTCATTAATTTGGCTGAATAAGGTAACTCAAATTATAGTTAACCATTTAAACTATTTAGCTGTTACTTTTAACTAACTATTTCAACCATTTAACCATTAGTTACTTTTACCTGTCGAGCTATTTAAACCTTCAGGCTTAGCTAACATTAACATTTAGCTAGCAAACGTTTCATCCGTTATGCTCGGTTGCTAATAGCAATGCTAGTTCACACACACACACACACACACACACACACACACACACACACACACACACACACACACCTGTGATGTTTTACAGGTATCTGACTGTATGTACACAGGTTATACTGTTTAATCAAATCATACTCTCTTTTTTTTTAGTTGAGCTAGTTATTCAAAATCCTTCCACACACCCTTGACGTACAAACACCCGTGGTTGGTATCTGCTATACAGATTGTACAGTCCTTCAAGGCGACTGTGTGATTTTGGGCTATATGACCTGAGATAAAACCCACCAGACTGATAAAAGTGCGTGCATTTGGGAACCGTGTTCCAAGTTTATTATATTATCCAAGATAAGTGGATAATTGCAGTACATATGGGAATTGTGGATCATTTTGTAATTTGCTCACATGTGTACCAAACTGCATTTCAGTCTAAATCCACCACAGGTTTCCTGTCCTCACTGTGGGTATTATCGGTTCCTATAATGCTGGTAATGGTGGAAAATTTGTACACTTGTATAGAAACTCTATATAAAACTTGAACACTTGTATAGCGATGGGGTGAAGGAAC
This sequence comes from Chaetodon auriga, assembly GCF_051107435.1. Lineage (NCBI taxonomy): Eukaryota > Metazoa > Chordata > Actinopteri > Chaetodontiformes > Chaetodontidae > Chaetodon > Chaetodon auriga. The sequence goes on from NC_135088.1 coordinate 7,756,514, forward strand.
CATTGAGCTTGACTCACTGAGACTGCATCACATGATGTTATCCTGTGTATGTGGTTAATGTCTTTCTAAGAGTCATGGGGTAGTTAAAGCTGTGGTGGGTTAGACTGGAAATTGGCTAATTTTGCCTCTCAAATGTGCTTATTAAGTAGATTTCCTCCCTGTTGATATCACACTTGATACTTGTAACATACTACTGTATGTACTTACTGTAAGGTTTACAGATTTTAAGAAGACAAATGACCAAGGTTCAGAGTTGACTGGCAGGTTTGTTGCAAGACAGCGCCATCTTTTGGTGTTTTGTAATCATTACATCAATACTGCATATGTGGCAGTTTTCCCCTGTCTGAGGAGGAGGTGCAGCTCTTGCAGACATGCAGATATTAATATGAAATGATGGCTGCATTATGGAAAAAAATGTCAAGGGTCAAAATTGTCATAGCAAGTTTAGAATAAAGTAAGCAATTCATTTTTATGACAAATAATGAAACTATGTGACTCTGCATACGTACAGTGTACATTTTACTTCCAGCTGGGTTATGGGAAATAAAAATCACTCAAATCAAAAGCAGAAATGAAAGGAAGAATTTATTGCATCATTCAAATATAAAGAGATTATGTAAAGGAGGTCATCTGAGTCCACGTCCGTGGGATTTTCATAAGAAAGGAGAAGGAAAAAAGTATGCAAGAGTCAGTATCATTAGGGCATATTTAGCTTTTCCAGTTAACTTAAGATAGAACGTAGTATTCAGTAGGTGGAAAAATGATAATACAAAAGTAAAAATAAAAATAAAATGGAGAAATGGACACAAAGGATCATGAGTCACATAAAAGCTGGCCACCATGAGCTTGTCATTAGGGGAAAATGTAGTTACCATAATACAAGACATCAATTTTTTTGAACTGCTGTCATTAGAGAGAGCAAAGTTTTATAAGGATGTATTCTGCTGGGAGGACAAAGAATTGGGACTGTCGTATCATTGGCCAGTCAAAAAATCAAGGATTGTATCTGCAGGGTCAAGGGTCAAATATTAAGAGCTGCAAAAAGTGAAGGGTAACAAATTGCATGAAAGATGAAAGTCAGTGTCATATGAACGGTGACGGGTCAGTGCCGTCACACATTTGCAGCTCCAGGTGTGATGTGATGCCGGAGAAGCGTTCCTGCAGTGGCAACAGATAACCCAAGGCTTCTCCCCGAGCCACCGGGCCGATGTAACGATAAGGACGGATGTTGAAGATCTTAACACAGTGCACTGGATCACACAGAGAGAAAAAATAGTTTTGAGGACATTAATCCCCCGTTACTTCCTGCTTGGAGCTGCTGAAGGATTTTTTTTTTTTGCTGTGCAGCACCTTTTCCCTTCATAATTTGAGAATTTCAGTGACATTTTGTAATAGAAAGACATGGTGCTAATGCCAAGACTGAGTAAGGTCAGCTCGCTGTCACATCTAAGAACATTTCTGGGAGTTAAAGCTAATTTATACCTGTGAAGTGAGGTGGTCTCATCACTTTACCTTCATGGGGTAATTTTGTGGGAAATGAATCACATTTTTCTCACTCCAGTTACTGGAGAGCGTGGATGTGGCTGAGGTGAATGTTCCTACACAGGTGAACGGATATATGCAGTAGGAATCAATGGATGATCAATGCTTCCCCCTGGAAGCTATGAATTTCTCTTAATGTGCTGTATACAGATGACAAATATGGTACGTGGAGCTTGCTGGATCATAAATGCTCATTTATAATTCCAAATGCATCAACATACACTCAAGACCCTAAATAACATCTGCTTTACCATCTCCCTATCACCATTCTGCAGACAAAAACAAGCAAGCTGCCAACTCAGAAACAAACAACCCAAAAGTAGGCTAGTCTACAACTCGACACCATCATTAAATGCTACTAGCTCCTAATGATGAGTGTCTCGGCATTAATGTGGGTATCATGGCGAGGTAATGTGTCTCTGTGATGTCTAATCATGTCTGTGCTTTACCCTGAGATGAAAGGAGCTGACAGTACATGTGTTCTTCTGATAATACAGTTCAATTAGGGCGAGAGGCAGAATGAGGACTAATGATGTTTACTCATCACTTCAGTGCCTTATCCACGCAGGATGCTCTCAAAATACACTCCCTCATACGAGCATACAGACACGAACATACTGTACATTGCGAAGGCATATGTCCGCTCCTCTGCCAGGCTCTACGAACACAAACACACATGCTGATGCGTTGCTTTGTTCTGTAATGATGGCCCTTAGTGGGGGTCATTACCCATGAACAGCCTTTGATGGGGCTTCAGATGCAGCTACGTGGGGATGTTAGAGGCCATCGGGAGTTCAGTGGAGTTTCAGCCGCCCCTCTCCAACACTTTGACTAATCCCTCTAAATCACTCCTTTTTTTCATCCCCACCTAATGCCTACACCATAATAACCTCACATTGACTTTGCCCTGGTCATGGCCCTATGCACTGCAGATTACAGGAATTTACTTGCAGAGGTAACAGAACAAGTGCTGCTTTTTAATTATTTTCTGTTGTAGTGCATGACAGTATGGCTTCTAGTGTAAAAACCAAGGATGGCAATGCTGGTCAGTTAGTTGGCTGGTCCATCATTTTGGCCGTGATTGAAGTATCTCAACAGCTGTTGGATTGATTGATGACATTTGGTGCAGATACTCATGGTGCACAGAGGATGAATCCTGCTGACTTTAATTATTCCCTGACTCTTTGTCTGGCACGACCAGCAGGAAATATCTTGACAAGGACCTCATGGATTGGCACCAGTTTTGGACAAACGTTCATCGTTCCCAGATGATCAATCCTTTGGCAACCCCCTGTTCAGTGAAATATCTCAACAACTTTTGGATGAGTCTTTGTGAACTTTGTCTATCCCCTGACTTTCCAACAAGCACCATCACGTTTTTATCTAACCTTCCATCCTTCACAATGAATATTAAAGCCTCACAAGGCTGCTAGCATGGCTGTAGACTCTTAGTTTTGTTGATTTATTATACAGTTATTATCAAGTGAAAATAAATGGTTTGCTTATCTTCTATTAAGTAGACTAATGCACTCAAAAGTATTGACTTTAACATTGGTTCCTATGCAAATGTGGATTGAAATAACACTTTCAGAGGCTGAGTCCACTAATTTTAAATTATGATTAATAATCTTCAAAGTTAATTTCCCTTGCTGCACTCACTTTCAAGCACTGTATCGACATCTCGTCCTTCTTACCATCATTGAGAAGTTTCACCCCATCATACTGATTCCCAGCGGGGTCTTTCCGACTCACTGGACCCGCCAGAGAGCCTGAGAATGGAGTGTTGATAATACTGTAGTCATCACACACCAGGTCCACTGCTTTATGTAGGTCATTACCTCTGCAAGAGGAGCGATAGAAAAGATTGGGATTACATAGCCATCTTAAAAGGCCTGTTCCAATTTGTCATATTTCAACAACGTCTGGCTATGAATATTGTACTTGTCCGGCCAGATCTCCACCCAGAGGAGTCATCTATAAACTTCATTATCATGGATTTGGTGGTAAAAGTGAGCTGTGCCTTGAAATTACATCACCTTAAATGATAACTTAAGTTCTAACACCTAATCCATTTTCTCTGTGATACGGGGCTGTTCTCATGTCTACCTCATAAACAGGTTGATCCCACAGAGCAAGACACGTCAGAGGCCACACAGTGAACAGTTTAAGAGGACATGCAACACCAGAAATGCTGCTTTATCAACTCATCTGCACTTTGAAGCTTTAATGTTGCAGCATGAGTGATGTCAAAGCGTAAATATCAGATCTGCAAGAATCACCTGTTGGAGTTGAAAGCTCCGCAGCCGTGGACATCACACGCCCTCACTCTGTTGTTGTGGTGACCAGCACAAAGGATACTCCAGGCTCCAACTGAGACAGGTAAAAAACAAGTAATATGTTAAGCCAATACTTTTATTACGTATTTAAAGGCAGCTGCATTGCATTCAAACAGGCCAAGCATAGAAATCATATTCAAAAAAAGATATTTTACCATCCACTGAGTCTGAGTCACCTCATGCACCATTCATGCAGAAATAGGGCCAATTACAACAGAAAGACACGATTCAAAGGTCATGTATTGATGTGTTTTATATCAGCGGTGTGTCAGACACTGATACAGCTTCACACCCACAATAACACATTTTCATGACTCAGATAGGAAAGAGCGGTACACAACCCTTTTAATCCCTACTCGACAGAAACCAGAAGTATGTTTGTGTGACTGCATGAAGTAGCTCATGTGCTGGAAACCTTGTGATATTTGCAAATTTGCTGGTATGTGTTTGCATTCATGTGGAACTGTGTCACGATACCTGGCATACAACACTGCCGAGTCTTTGCGCCCGAGCACTTGTCTTTTAGGTACTGGCCTTGGCAGATGTACCGGTTAGACTGGCAGATACCTCCCAGTTTGGTGCAGCTGACGTCGCCTCTTGGTCCCATTGAAGCTCTTTTATTTCCCGTCTTCTTGACCTTCTTCCTCTGAGTAACAGCCTTAGGTCTCCTGTCATTTGCTGTTGTGTAATTTCTCTTCACCTTGATGTTGCTGTCAGCGCTCTTGTCAGGGCTTTGCTATTCTTCACCTTCCCTCTCGTCATGCTCTAAAGCACAACTTAACAGGACATCTTGAGGAGAGATTAAAAATGCTCTAAGAGTTAAGGGGCGAGGATTAAAAACGAGAATGTGGCATGAAACGACTCTCCTGGATTAAGGATTAAATCAAACTTTTGTGATATTGGTATTTGGGATTACCTTCAATTTTGGATTTGGTTTCTTCAGACTTCAGGGATTCTGAGATGATTTTACTGTCTGTACTCACCTGACCAACCCACTCAACCCTCAGCAGTGTAGTTTGTGGTGTTGTTGAACTGTCTTGCATCATACAGAGAAGTGTTTCTATTTCGCCCACCCTCATTGATATAAATGTGGTGGACAAAATAATAGAAACATCAGCTGAAATACAATTCAAAAGCACCACAAACTGTAGCCTCCAAAATGAATCAACTAAACACTGAACGTTATAACCTTCAGGAAGTTAGGTTTTACTGCAGGACTGTTGTATAAGACTGAATTAGTTTTAGCAAAGTGTCCCTAATAAACTGGCAACTGAGTGCACGCATCATACTAGACATCTGCCCACCTACCTATTTCTAACCATTTTAAGGGATTAGACATTGAGAACGTTGAGGTGGGTTGGAGTTAAGTGGATTCACTTTAGGGCTCAAAAACCAATCACCAACCAATCACAAGAAGTTCACATCATCAAAAAGAAAGACAACTAAATGACTATTCCCCAAAACTTGCTGATCCTGAAGCAAGTTTGATAAATTTCCAAGTCACACCTATTGCTATAAAATACCATAAAAATCTGTAATGTAATAAAGAAAGCTAAAAAGGACACCTTCTAGACATTAACAACTGATGGATGTTAATGGAAAAACTTTAATGAGTTCACCGAACTTGCTTTTGATTATGTCTTTGAAGTACTTTTGTTAAATATGGTTGTTCGTAGCATTTTCTTTTTAACATTTTAACAAAGTCTCAAGGTACGTCTTAGCTCCCCGTCTGGGCACACTTGTTGAGAACTGTGTTACTTGTCCATATAGACAGACAGAGTCATAGTTCAGTTATTCATAGTGTGTTTTCATTCTGACAGAATACTAATTATCCTGCCCAGACACAAGTCTTTGATCTTCATTAACTCTATTAACCTCAGAGGCACAGAAAATATTTCAATCACGCTGCCCTGGCACAGGAACACACGCTGGGCTCAGTGATTGAAAGAAGCTGCTTATCACTAGAAGGCCGTAATGACTGGGAGACAGTCGGGCTGGATAGCTGGCTGCGGCATGGAAAAGCAATTCGCCTCAGCATGTGAATTTAAAAAAACAGAAAAAGCCAAAAATTTTGTGAGAAAAAAAGTGTGCCTGTATCCTGAGCAATTTTACGCTGGAGTAGAGTTTTAATGGTGTTTTGTTAGATGGCTGTTGCATTGCGAGGTGACTGCTGCATTATGGGGCTGTTTGGCGTCGTTGTCCACATCCATACGATGCTGAAACCACACATACCAAAAGCAATGTAGTGCTTAGCAAATACTGCATTTTCACAGTATGTTAACTGCACCAGATGTAGCCAAGGCCATGTTTTCATGATACTGTGCACATAGTTAGCATGCTTGCCAGGCAACACACACTACTATTATGTCTCATACTTAATTAGAGTGCTTGCTGTGGCAGGCCATAGCCAAATTTTGCTATTTGCATATTCATTATTGTTCGTCCTGCTGTTTCGACCAGGCTGCACATCATTAAGGACACACAGAATTAGCAAAAATCAGAAAAAATGGTTAGGTTTTTTGTTAATCTTATAATTACTCTTTAAAGAGTCCAACAGAGTTTTTATTTCTCTGTTTCTTTAGACAAAGTTGAATAGCTTTAATAGGTCCAAGCATTATGTACTGAAGTCACAAAAGAAGAATTTGGGAAAAGTTTGTGACAGGGAGTGAAATATAACCTGCTGCTTGGACAAATAGGGTATATTTGGCAGCTGCATTGTTTCAGATTTTTACCTTTGATGGCAAGGCTTTTTGTTGATGGGCGGGATACTACAGATACCTCGTAACCTCACAAAAAGAGGGACACTCAGTCAAAGCGTCATCAACATTTAAGCAGAACAGGTTGATGCAAACAGCGACAAACATTATTGTCTGAATTCTGGGTACCTCTCATGCAACTGCAGAGTGAGCGCTGCGTCCACTGTGTGGCCTCTCTGCAATAAGATCGCTGTCACATTTTCATGTAGCTCAACAGTCCCTCGGAGTCAGACTGTGCCTTAAGCTTTGCAGTTAGACGCAATTATGCAATGTTGCATTAAGCATTCAATCATGCTTTAAATGTCTCATCCACTTGCGCCAACACACAGTCACTCCAGCAAAAGACCCGAACCCCCCAAGGTTTATGTTTACAGGAGTTTAGAGTGTGCTAATAGGGCTCAGTTCATGGTAATCACCAGAGGCAGGCAGATATTTCTACACCATTTATTGTTTCTATAATAAGAATCTTATTAGTGTACTCTGGAAGGTCAGATTGCTGAGTGTGTATGTGAGTGAGCCTACACATGCATGGTTATGGTTGTGTGGAGGCATTTTGTGTCTCTGTGTTTGTGTTTTGGTTGTTATTATACAGAAATACTTCAGGCATATTGTGTATACATGTGTGTATATGTTATGATACACAACACTTGTCTGGTGCATGTAGTAGGCTACTTACAGCATACCAGCAGAGCTGCAATGAGACAGACCCTCAACAGCATTTTCATCAATAGAGGATCAGGTCAGAACTCAAAAGTCTGCAGAACAACGACAGAAAATATAATACATTTAGTGATATAAGCATTCGTATATAAAGCAGCAGGCTAATATGGGCATTAGGGTTATTTAGACATGCAAATTTTCACATCTGAATCAAATCTGAAGCATTTTCTTGCACTCTGACTCAATTTATACAGTAGCAAACATGAAATCTCCAGTGCAAAACAGAGGCAGACCCGTACTAATGTCTGACTGAACACTGCTCAGATTTTCAAGTGAAAGAAATTGAAACTTATACATACAAGTCTCATGGAGAAGTTGCAGTGTGGCGGCTGGCGCTGTGGGTAGAAACACAAAGCAGGGACTGTTGGAAAAGCAGCCTGCTGTGGAAGCTGCAGGCCCGGGCCACAGGACGTCCCCCCACTGTCAATATTGATATTGGCCTTTAGAAAACACACCCATTTACTCGCTGGAAAAGGCTCACTTTTATTGACTTTTTGTTGCTATACTGAAAGTTACACAGAGCTAGTTATTGACCTCTGAGAGGAAGCAGCTGGAAATAAGGCCTGAACAAATAACCTTCTAGCTCCACCTGAAATTATTTATTACAAACTGAGCAACATTTGACACATTTCATTTGACTTTGCAGTTTATTGTAGCTCTTATTTGTTATTCCTTATTCCTTCAGCATATCGCACTAAATTAGCTCAGTGGAAAGTCCTCAGAACAGTCACCAGGAAACGTAATAATGTGATGTTTATAACATTATTGGGGAATTCAAGGTTTTATCATGATGTTCATCTTACTTAGAGGGACATTTTATTACAATTTCTCATTTTGTTATATTGCAAACCTGTGTCATAGAAATTAGGTTCACATAATGCTTATTTGTTTTCCAAATTCTAGTGTGGAGAGAAATGTAATTACCGCCTGGATTATGTTCACAGCCGTGTCGGGCAGTTAGTACAGTGTCAACTGCTACAAAGCTGCAACACAATTATATTCGGGGATGCACATAACAGGTACGTACTGAAGGTAAGAATGTGCCCTGAAAATCAGAAATGCATAATGTCTGTTGTTCCAAAAGTGCCTTTGCACACCAGGTAGCAGCTGTCGATGCTCATCAATACACATTTCTCATCTACCCTCGTTTCTTTTCACCACAGTTAACCTAATGAAGGAAGTTTTTCCACGCCACTGTTGTCAAGTGCTTGCTCATGGGGGAATTGTTGGGTCTCCGCGGGATTAAAGAGCATGGTCCTGACCTGCTCTATATGGCTGTTGTATGAGTTTTTCCAACTGTTGACATTTTCACTTGAGGGTGCAGCAACTGTACAGTAAAGACCGACACTCCTTTCATAGCTCTAATTACACCCCTGCATACAAAACCATTAGTATGTGTGCTGTGCAGGAATAGGACTGCTGTGTCAAGTCTCACCGCTCTGTGCCCTCACGCTGTCACATAACGAGACAACCCCCCCCCCCCCCAAAACAGTATTCTGCATGAGCCTGGCATCTATAATGAGATCATTAGCTTCAAGGCCTCACACAATGCAACAGAAGTCAATCAATGGTATGAATTTTATCCCCTCCCAGTGGGACAGTGAAAGGTAGGTACATGGATGGAAGCCATAAAGCATAAAGCAGTCTGTCTTGTGCATTATGTGTGTACTGAAAGCCAAAGATGGAGAATCAGATTTCTCCAAGGTTACATGGATGGTACTGCGTAAAGGCAATCCTTCTGGTTAGGTGTGGTAACACAGTTTGGGAGCTTGCTGGGTGGCGGAAAACAAACTTTGCTGGCAGGAGCATAAAGATGATTCATGTACGATAGAAGTTAGTAATTATGTTAACAGATGTGCAACACCGTTACTTTTGTTGTTGCTTTGTTTATTAATAGCAGATATAAAACTGTTGTTCTTTTACCACATAGAAAGTCCAGAATGAAGGATTATTATTTTTATTTCTTTATTCAAGTTTCTCTTGATTTGTATGTCCAAGTGTGTCTTTCTCTGCTGATGCACTGTGGTGCAGATGAGGTCGCTGCAGAATTTGAATGCTTTTATACTAATTCAAGCCTGTTACCCTCTCTGAATTACAATTTACTGAGTGTAGGAGAATGGACTCAATAGTGGTCAATGGAGAGTTGAGCCTTTTTTCAGCCAGACAGCTTTGATAATCAAATATCTGGGCAGAGGATTACACTGATGGACCATATGCCTTGGAATTTGAAAAGGAGAGAGGGAATTAGGGAGCGCCAGAGACCAATAAAAGACAGAGAATAAGAGGAGAATAATGAGAGATGGAGTAATAGTGCTCAACTGAGAGCGAGTGAGTGAAGGAAGGGAGGAGGACCTGAAGCAGTGAGAAAATAGACAGAAAAATCTTGAAGGACAGAACGAGTGGGGGGAAAAAAACGAAGAAAGAAAGGCAGCCAACCAGACAAACAAAAGACGAGAAAGAGGCAGGAGAAATTCCAGCCAGCCGGCATCCCAGACACTCTGTGCTCCGGCAGAAGAAAGGCTGGTGTTGACTCTATGAGAACCCTTTGATAAACATGGCTACTTAAATAGAAACACGCGGCACATTCTTCAAACTCCTGGGAGGATAGGACTGACATTTCACTCCCGCTTCTCTGTCAGTTAGTTCTGGCATTTCAACGAGAGGGAGTCGAGATGCCACAAGTGTTTCCTAGCAACAGTTCGCTGCAAAAGCCTCCCCCTCCCACCTGCTCTCCTCCACATACCCCCCGCTTTAAACTCCCTCCTTCCCTGAGATACGAGTTGCAGCAATGCACCACTTGCCTCAGACCTGAAATACATTCTAATTCTCCTGACTCTCCCTCCCTCTCCCTCCTGTTCCCTTCAGCAAATCGCCAGGCCTGCATCAAATGACATTCGGGCCCCTGTCATCTGTAAAGAAAAAGCACCCAGCGAGCCTTGTGAAGGTTGAAGGCACTGCAACCGAGAACTGTCGGCAGACGAAATATCAAAAGATGCAACGATATTTCACCCTTTTACAGGCTGAGCGGCGACTGGGCATGAGCCTGACTTTTACTCTTTCATTTCATTTTTACTGCGCCTCCTTCTGCTGCTCAGGTGAAAGGAACACCTCACAAAAACAGGCTTGTGAAAAGGCTCTGTGGTCTGTTGATGGATCGGAACTGCTCAGCCGGTTTAAATCAGCTTTCTCAACGCAGTCACACCCACTTGGCTCTGTTGATTTGTAAGCATATTCGTGGGGTTTGGGAAGCAGGTGTTTAGCCATCCTGAGCAGACAAACAGAGCGCTGCAGGGCAGGGGATGAACTCTGCGACTCTGGTGGCAGCAGACAGGGGGCACCAAAGTCTGAATAATGTGTTCGACTAAAAGCATTTCCATGTCTGCCAAGGGAGGGCTTTCAAAAGGGCGTTAGTGGATGGACTGAAGTCTGGTCACACATCACTGTCTCCCTCTGGGTCCGCAGGGACGGCAACATTTAGGCAGAGCAGATCTTTTAAAATATACAAATGTCAATCTGTGTCCTCACCCCTCCTGTGAATTCCCATGAAGCTACAGTACAAGTTAAAAGCCAACCTGAGCAACAAGCTGAGAGACAACGAGGCAGAAGACTGACTGTGACTGGAATCTCAAGGCAGCCTCAAAGCCGGCAGCAATTCAAAGAGACCACTTGCAATGTTATTCCAGAGTATTAAATAATATGATATGCTATGGATGTGTACTTTTGACACAGCTTGAGGTCCATTACACTCCCAAAAATACAAAAATGGCCTATGAAGCACAGAGGGAGAAGAGCAACATCTATGTTTATTCAGGCCTTTATCATATAATAATGTGTCCTTTAATAAAAGTTAATATTTGGAACAGTTTTTTGCAAGACGATAACTGCTGTGCATCTTTTGTGTTGAAGCAAAACGGCTCTATTTGACACTTTAACCTGTCACATTTCCTTAATGTTGCATCACAACCTTGGTTCTGAGAGAATTAGTAGAAGCCGTGACACAACAAATAGAGGAGTGAAGGAGAGACCTGAGGAAAAAGTAGTTAGTTGGAGAGAGATTAAAGTTTAAGGACCGAGGCCTTGCAGCGCGTAGGAGTGGACATAACGATGGCGGTGAATGTGATAGGCCAAGACCATGAATGTCGCGCATGTCACGGCCAATCGTGTACGGATCAAAGTGCGGTTTCATTCCTGATGGATCAGTGCGGAGGAAAGTGTGAATATCAAACACAGCGGGGAGGGTGGCTAAATCACATCCCTTTGCTTTGATGAGGAAGAAGGCAGAGGTACGCAGCGAGAGATGAAGTGGAGCAGGGGAATAAATGAATTAAGAGAGAGCGAAGTCACTGCTGAAAAACATGGCAGTCAGCCGTGTCACCCTCACTACTATCTGATCCCAGCTGGAGGGCAAAGAATGAGAGAGCAGCACTTTTTTTTTTTTTTTTAACTGCTGCTTGCTTAGAAGAGTTTGAGTAGGGAGCATGCACCACAAAATCCTCATGCATTTCAGCCATGAGTGCAGTATGATGTTTGGCACTCAGCAATGTTCAGGGTTTATCAGCAGATGGGGAAATAAGGCCAAGATATCATGGAGTTCATCCCAGGTGTTAAATGTGGTGGGCGCAGACACAGCAGCTGCTGCATCGATTAGCCTTCACTGTGAGGTCGCGTTGATGGGCGAAAAACACAGATGTCCCCCATTTTTACATCAACTGTCAACCCAGTCGCCAGAATAAAGGCTGGCATTGTTTCTGCAGACCACGGATACGTCGAAACTTTATGCTTCTTTATGTTCAAACTTTGTATCTTTACATTTCAATTTTCAAGTTTATGTTGTGACAGCGCTGTGGTTAAGGTTTGGTTAGGCTCAGGCACAAAACCACTTGGTTAGGGTTAGGAAAAGATGTGTTTTGGCTTAAAAAACCCAGCTTTGTTGCCTCAAAGATGGCTGGAATATGCCCTGAAATCGTGTTACCAAACCTGGTTTTATCGCAAGAATACACGGTTCAAACAGAAGTCTGCTGCTTGGCTGTCATCTTGTCTGCTGTCGCGCCTTCTCCTCCTCATGAGAAAGTCAACTCGTATACATGTAGCGGCAGTCTGAAAGACCTCGCTTTGAAGCCTTTGTGGAAACGTTGATATGATACGTATGAAGCTTTGAGGTGATTTGTAGAAAAATACAATACCAACATCTTACATCTTTTGGTCAGATAGGCTGAGATTGTTGTTGTCAGTAAGTGAGGACAATACATTAGAAGTAAGTTCAAGAAGTCTCCTAGTCCTATCTAGCTCCTGCTCTCATCGAAGCAACATCTCATTGAAAGTCTGTTCATTAAGATGTACCTAATTACACCCACATTATCTATAATTACAGTGTTTTTATATCACGCTTCCAAGATAAAACTCCTTCAATGCAGCTTCATTGTATAATTAGCCTTTGTAAGCACCTACTACACACATAATTAGGGAGAAATTGATACTAATACACCTGTCTACCAGGCAGAGAAAAACGTAGCATCTACAAAGACACAAAATAAACCTTTTCACAGGGATGATTATTGTTTAACTGAATGTTACACGTTGACCCTGCTGAGATAATGCTCTGCTCAACAGAGAGGTGTGAGAGAAAGATTGCCCCTGTCATGTGACAGTGAAATAAGTTAATATGTACGTATATGGACAACAAGGCAGGAAACTACTTGGGGCCCCCAAAGAACTGAGAGGGCTTCCAAAGAATTGACTGATTTGAATCCACAGTACTGACAGCGACAGCAAAATAGCCTTCTTAAAGGCACTGCTGCATGATATAAACCTTCAAACCTCACTAAAAGGGCCCTGTTTGATTCTGGTCCTCCACCTGCCCGCTGTGACTTTCAGTTTGTTTTGAAGCAGAAAGTTTCATCCTGACAGGCACAATGAGGAGTTGTCCTTCCAGCAGCTACAAAAACAAAGAGAAAAAAGTGGAAAAAGTTGAGGAAACGGACACAGAATTGCACTAAAGGTGGTGCAGTGACTGAGCAGAAACCTAAAGACTAAAACTTTGCAGGTTCACAAGTTGTTTTCTTTCACTACGAGGCACTTAGCAAGTTAGCAATTTAACTTTAATAATAACAACAATAATAGTTGCTAATTCAGACAGCTAGCATGTTATTTTAGTGACTGTCCAGCTTATCCGTCACAGGGTTTGCTGGAGCTGATCCCAGCTAACACTGGGTGAGAGGGTACACCCTAGACAAGTCATCAGTTGATCACAGGGCTGACACATAAAGACAAACGACCAGTCATGCTCAGAATCACACCTACGGACGATTCCTGCATGTCTGAGGAAGCCAGAGCACCTGAAGTAAACCCACAAACAAACTCTACACAGACACAAATAACAAAGACATTTTTAAGTGACTGATTTCAAGAATTCATAGCTAACATATTCATAGCTAGAAATAACTCATTAGACACTCTTATTAATTTTATTTATATGGAGCTATCTAAATAAAACCCTTAGTCAGGTTTATTTTATGTTATTTATACTTAAACTCTTAGCTTTACCCTTTCTCCCTTTTCTGTGTAAAGTTCACAGGGGCCCCATCAGATCTCCCTCTTCAGATCGTAATAACCTCTGAAGAGACGTAAGACAGAGAGACAGAGAGAGGCATTTTTGAACGGACAGTAATCCGTCATCTCAGGAATAGTTGCGACTGAAAATGTCAACAGCTTCCTCTGTCACAGCTTTCCCTCACTGTGGGCATACCCAGGTTTTCGTTCGGCCAGAAGATGGCAGTAATGATCCACCAGAGGGGGCCACTGAGGCAGGCACAAGGCACGTTGCAACTGCAAGAATCTCATAGGTTAATTACATAGCACTCTCATGCCAGGGAATGTGATCATTCAAACAGTATCTAACTGGATAGAGGCACCGAGTGAGAGATCGGGAGAGAGAGGTGAAAAGAAAACCTGTGTGAGAGAGAAGTCAGGTAGAGAAAACAAGAGAAATCTTTGTCTTGCTTGCTAATAATTGTGTCATTGTGTTTGCTCGCTAATAATCTGCACACATCACCTCAATTTGTCATTACAGTGTGCAGTGGCTCTTTTTCTACCACTGTCCCCATACTGACAGGTGGGGCCAGTTTAGACAGAACCACCAACCTATCTGGAGAGAAATGAAGCAGAACGAAGATCAAAGCCTCAGTTTTTTCCCCCCATTTCTCACATGCACTCAAGTGTTTAATCAGAAATGTCACTTTACAGGGTCATTCATGAATGAGACTGAGGATTATGTGCCTTGCTCATAGGGACAGCAGCAGTGACAGTGTGAGAGTTAAACATAAAACAGCCTGAATGCACTTTTCTACCAATGCCAGGGACTGAACAACACACCGGTTAAGCAAATAGATGCAGATTATAAGAGTTTGATGATGCTGACTTGAATAATATTAATTGTACATATTTCAAGCATTTCAGCTAATCGTTTAAAAGATAGGTTCACTCTTTTTAGGGCTCACATGCCCAACAGTGTTTCCTGGCTGAGCTGCAGTATATCTATATTAACCCAAACAGAAAAGTCTTGAGTCTTGCTCTCCTAAGGCCTCATATTCATTTCAGATTCTATTTTTACAAAGGACGGTGGCTTTTGATTTGTATCTCTTCAGGGCCAATATGGACAAGAGGAACTATTCAGTACATGAAGTCTTCTGAGTATTGTGAGTAGATAAACTTGAAAAAAACAACAACAACAACAAATAAAGCACCTTACCTCGACATACCTTGGGCTTGTTCAGGGACTATTTTAATGGTGTAGACTCAATTAGGTGAAGCTGCCCTGTTATGAGCTCTCACAGTGGTGGTGAGTGTTTTTGTGGGTGGTTGATATTACTGTCAGGTGCTGGAAGCAGCTGGCTGCAGGTGGAGTTAACTGGATGCAAAAGGCAATGGTGATTAGTGATTATCACCTATGTGGGTCAGCGAGAGGAGAGATGCTTTCAAGGTTGCTTGATTAGATGAAATGAAGTGAAGAAGTTGATGCTCAGCTGCTGGACCGAATGTGGCGATGACTGCCATGGGCTGCCGACGCCTACCGCAATCAGCTGCTTGTGGGTGGATCCATCGTGTTATGAGTCCAGATTCATCCATAGCTGCAACGGTAGGGGCTCATAAGTGAAGTGGGTGAAATAGGTCTCATTAGAGCTTCATTTCAGCATTAACATGATATAACCCCAATTCCAAAAAAGTTGGAACGCAGTGTAAATATCCTTTACAAAGCCTCATGGTAGCAAGTGTGTGATTTAGTCTTCATGGTGGACATTACCAAGAACCTCAAGCTCCAGCCAGCTTCTCAGCTCTCTGTGTTCAAGTGTGAAATCATTTGAAGTGAAATTGAAGGCGCAGCAAGTGTATGTGGAAAGAGGTAACTACCCAGGAAGAACAAAAGCCTGCTGTGACATCTGAATATGAGGGTGAGTGTGAAAACTCCTTCAGACATTTGGCGAGAGGTTTCAGGACATGAAAAGTAAACAACTGAGCATATTTGATACGCTGTTTAATGTGGAACCAGCTGTTGTGCCCGACAACCTACGACAGAGATCACTGAGCTGCAAAGCAACAACAAGCTAAGTTGGCACAACAACCTCCTTCAGCTCGAGTATGTATGTCCTGAGGATTTTCCCATTCTGACAAGACATCATCATCACTACCATCTGAGATCAGACGCCTCACCAGAGAGATAGATATATGTATAGATAGAACAAGGTAGAATGAGGTAGAGAGGTTGACTGTGTGCTAACAGGCCTGCAGTCAATAACCATGGGCTAGAAGCATGGACATTGTTAACAGTAGTCATTAGTGTCACCACAGTGAGACATAAATAGTATCACAAATACACAGGGGCGTCTTTTTTTGCCCATTTAGCACAGAAAGCATTGACCAACTTGCTGAAGAAGCTCAGTGTGGGTGAGAGTGTATTCCAATTACGCTGCGCTCCCATGGTGGCAATGTTCTTTCCTTAAACCCATGTAGGAAAAGGGTATTTTGTCACTGGAATCACCGGTGGTTTCATATTTTCCGGGATGCCACTGTACAGTAAGGTTGAAAAATCCATTATGTGATGCACAAAAAATTCACGCAGTGTGACAGAAGAATACAACATGCTGTTAATTAGAGACCTGCAGCCAGACACAGTCTTTACTCGTGGGACAGTTAAAGGACAATGTTGTTCTCATGAAGTGCTCTAGTCTCTTAACTTCTGTATTTCAGTGATTTTCAAAATAAAAATGTCCTGCAGGTGTCAAACCCAGCATGACACTAAATGTTGTAACAAACATGCCCCATAAGAAGACATGAATGTGACAGTGTGAAGCTGAACGTGATGCATTTCCTCGTGGAGACTCGCCTTACTTCCTGCCGGTGTTACTTGACTGACACTAAGTAGAATTAAACATAATCACAAAGTGCAGAGAGAGATGGAAAGTTCCAGTGGCCAGTGCTCACATGGCCTGGAGTCTGAGCTTTCCTGTGGTCGAAAGAGCGGCTGACCACAGATAATTGTGAAATGCATGAAGCCAACTCATAGTCACTTCTTAGACATTTAGCATATGCACAAAATGCAGTGTAATAGAATAAGAGAGTTACACATTTGTATTCCCCCTTAAAAAAAACCCCTCTTTATCTTCTCTGTCCCAGTTCTCTGCTGCCTCGTGATGGAGTGATAAATAAAGTGGATAAAGGCGTTAAAGTTCTTTTTTTTTGTAGGGGGTTGAAAAGAGACAGAGAAGAAAGTTATGTGACAGGGAGGACAAGGGTGTCTGAGAGACCTGAGAGAAAAGTCAAAAAAGAGAGAGACTCCTCGATGACATAACAAAATGCGAGGAGGCAGGAGTCGCTGGGTGCTGTGCAGTCCGATCCTCCTCAGTTAGGAGTGTGCCAGTGGAAGGGGCGGCGGGCCGAGAGACACGCAATAGAGAGTGACACACATCACCCAACACTACTCTCCTCTGCAGCGATGCCTCCAATCGTATTCTCCCAAAACTTACTTGCTGCTATCACCTATCCAACTTTCCCAGAAAGTTGCTGTCCCCAAATCTGAAAACCATGGTTTCCTTTGGCATTGCTTGAAATGCTTTCAAAAATTGCATGACCCAATAAAATGCGCCACAGCTCGACAAAGAGCCCAGAGACTCTGACCTCCAGCTACAATTTAGAACTTAAAATTTCACCTCAGGTACGCCTCCTCACTCTGCCTGACACTTCCACTGTTTTCCCAACACACTTTAGATCCACCACCATATGATGGAAACCCCACTCACGTGAGTCCCGTGAAACATGGCAGCTACAGAAGCTTGGAAAATAGCGATATGGGGCGCTAAATTTGATGAATTTACTGTTTATCAGACCACAAGTGAAAATAGAAATAAGCTAGCGTCACATTAAAGCACACCCTTGAATCTGTGGTCAAGGCACAGCCACCTGATTGGCTACAGGTAATTTCTCAAAAAACCCCACACACAAATACAGTTGATAGATCTCTGTAATGCATAAGAGCCCTTAGTGATTTTCTGCCCAGGTCCAAATGACAAATGGTTAGTGGACTTTGTTTATATCACGCTTTTCTAGCCTGACGACCACTTAAAGTGCTTTTTCTGCATTCATCATTACGAGCATTGACCATTCACACCCACCAAAGGCACGGCATCGAGGAGGGAGCAATTTCAGTACCTTGGCCAATAATACTTCAACATGTGGACTGTCGAGGCCAGGGTTTGAACCAACAGCTTTCTGATAAGTGGACTACAGCTGGATGACCAGGGGGTAGAACACCCCTGACCATGATTGATGACCAAGAGCATGGTGAGAGAAGGTGGAGATTTTTTGAAGGCAAATAAACTGAAGGTGGCAACTGACCCATATGAAAAACGAAAGTTAGCAGCAGTGCACTGTCTAATGAGCCTCCATCTACTAATAAGAAACAGCAGATGGAAAAGCAACACTTCACTAATGGCAGCTGCTGGTTGCTGCGTTGTGTTGCAGCAAGTGAGCATTTGATGCCTTTTCAATACTTAAAGGACCAGTATGTAGGATTTAGTGGCATCTAACTGTGAGGTTGCACATTAAAACCAGCCAAGCATGTAGGAGAACCTGTGGTGGCTGCTAGCCAGTGTTTGGTTTGTCTGTTCTGGGCAATTATAGAAACATGCAACATGCTGGATATCAGTATGCACGGATATTATTTTATTTATGTTCTGGGGCATATTGTGTAGGCTATACTGCTACACAAACATAAGGTTAGCTTGGTTGTACTATTAAATTGCACTGGAGGAAGCTGCAGACCATTTTTCATGTTCTCATTGCTGTCTTCTATTGGTAGAGCACCTGCCTTTTAAGGTATTTTTAAGGTATTTGAATGTGCATGTCTACTTTGCATTGTTACGCATTAGCTTTAACCACAGGATTAAGTCATAGGTGCAATGCCTTCGTATACAATTACAGTTATGAGTGCCAGTCGTATGAAAATATCAGAAACAGGCAAAATTATATGAATAAATATTAGATGAACAAGCTTTGCTAAAAGACTCAAATTAGATCACTGGATTCATGGCACACACTGGGTGAAAAGCAGGGAGACACCTAAAACACGTCACTAGTTCATCACAGATGCTCCTGCCAAATGTAAGTTGGGAAAGGCTTCAGCCCTGTGGCCATGAAAAGGATTAAGTTGGCGGGAAAAAAGAATGAATGAAAGAATAAAATGATACTGAGATATTAAAAGGATGGATTTCAGGCACCATAAGGCATCAAATCCTTCACAGGCATTCCACAGAGGGAATAGGTAAGTTGAAAATACGTCGATGGTGAACACACACAGAAACACACACTCAATCAGACATGCATGTGTATGGTGTAACATCCTATCACTGATTTGTGCTCTCTCGCACAAAACACTGACTCACACACACACACTACACGTACACACACAGAGGCATCATATCTCTGGTGTTCACCTTGACTTAGCAGAGGGCTGCCTTCATAAATCCCTCCTTATCTCGGGTCTCAAATGCACCCAGATATATGACCGTGGAATCTGACTGAAATATGTAACGCTATCAACAGCAGTGATGGGCACACGCATCACACACACACAGACACACCAACATGCAGAGGGAAGTGTTGGAAGAGACGACCCCTTGTGTGAGTGTCGTGGGATAAGTTGTATTGTTGAGGTTGAGGTCTCCATAGTATTGCAAGCGTAGTAGAAAATACAGTTATATTTAGCTGTGTGACTTGTTGCTTTACTTTTGTTACTCAGCAGAGATTCGCAAACGGTGCCTTTAAAAAACTCCAAATCCCCTTCACCCACATAACAAATTGTCTGCATTTAACACGTGTAGAAGTAGAAAAAAGACATGGTTTAATGACATTTGCTGGAAGAACAGTAACTTTAGAGTCACCGGGAATCGCATTTCTTAGCTTTTGGTCAAGGCTAGCTGCCTTCCCCCCCGAGCTGCAGCCCCTGCGCTAAGCCCACATATACCAAGCTAAATGGAGAGCGAGCAAACTGATATAAACCATCCATCAAACCCCGTAAGACAGTGAACAAGCCGACCTTGCAAAATGTCAAAGTAACGGACTCTGCTAACGGACAGCTCGACTCTTTCCCAAATCAGAAAAACTTCAGTAATCTACAATGACTATTGCTGTGGTAATCCTTATCTCCTATTGATTACATAAATACATTTTGGGATAAACAACTTTTTTTAACACTCAAAAACAGTCTTCTCGAGGAGACCTTCTGCAGTGTGTATTCTTACATATACTAGCTTCCAGTGTTTGCCAAATAAAATCACAGATCACATAATGTGTGTATGTTACTTTATACTCTATCTTTACCGCCTCTTGTTATTTATGCGCTATTCTCTTTATGTGTGTATCAGTATAATATTCAGTCTTATAGTTCCTTGTGTACTAAACGTATTAAAGGTTATATTCATTATCATTCCAAATTAAAATATGCTGCATCTCAGTTGAAGAGTGTTCAGGATAAAGTAAGTCAAAAGTCCCAAAACTCTTCCTGAGACATATCTCACCATATCCCATGTTCGTGCACACATACAGTATACAGACAAGCTGTCAGACAATCAGACAGTTACACAGGCATCTCCCTTAAGGCCTGTATTAACAACTCTCTACACAGAAAGG
This sequence comes from Chaetodon auriga, assembly GCF_051107435.1. Taxonomy (NCBI): domain Eukaryota; kingdom Metazoa; phylum Chordata; class Actinopteri; order Chaetodontiformes; family Chaetodontidae; genus Chaetodon; species Chaetodon auriga. Next base: position 7,777,047 of record NC_135088.1, read on the forward strand.
ACTAGATGGAATGGAGACAGGTGTGTGAGGGGAACAAGGTTGGTCAAAACACCTGGGAACTCAAACTTGTCAGTGCTTGGAGCGCAAACTGGCTGATTGCTGATGCAGGTCCTGCTGAGTACCTTAAAAACCAGAACCACTGCCTGGGGAAAAGAAGAGGAGAAATAGGGTGGATTGAAAAGAAGGTGACTGGTGGGACAGTGGAAAAAGGAGGAGAGACAAAAGAATAAGAAGACAGTGAGCAAAAGTCAGAGAAACCTGAGATGTTTCAGAGGCAAGAGTGTCAGCCTTTCGATGGCAAAGTCAGAGCAGGACTTGAAATTTAGCAAAAAGTTCCAAGGTCAGGGAAAGAGGGAATTGGAGTTGGAAAAAGAAAGAGGTGAGAGTCGGATGTGCACAGAGGGCACGCAAGGTGAGCCATTTCACAGCGTTAAAGCACAGAGGGATAAGAGGAGACGGAAAGTAGGGAGAACAGGGGTAGAACAAGGAGGTTGGAGCCCTGGCATCCAGAGGGACAACCCACCTGCAGAGCAAAGCCACTGGGCATTGACACTGCCCCTTCCATGATTTATAGGGCTGTCACTTATGACAAATGCAGCACTGTGTACATGACCTACTTCAAGAAAGCCAAAATGCAACATTACCTCTTCTGCTCCTCTTTTCCCCCTCTTTCTCCCTATGTAAAGGGAGGACCAACTTCTCCTCTAACTCCTTCATCTCCTGCTTTCTTATTGTTGGAGTTCTGCCAATATCTCGCCTTTGTCTGCAGCTGCAAACATCCTCTGCGCCGACGATGGGGCTGCCTCTTTCGTGCGACTGCAGACGAACTGTGCAAGTAATACATTCTACCGTGGCCATGTTAACCTGCCAAAGGCCCCCTGTCAAAACTGTGCTTCCTCTTGCAATGTCTAGGTTTATCTATGCTGCAACACTACTTAGTTTGCTGTGTGCTAACTGGATTAAGTCTTAAAACTAGATTGTGATACAAAGACCTCCTTAAAGCAGAGCCTCAACTTAAGCTAATAATGCAGGACCCACCTCAAGGCCCTTATCATGTCAGTTGATATTGGCCTTTTCATTTCCCCAAACAAACTTTTAATCACATTAGCACACAGTAAGGCGATACCTTTCAGCCCCCTGGAGTTCTGCTCTGCTCAGCTAACAATCTCGCCTTTTATTCTAACTACTGTAAAATGGCATTATTGGAAGAATCGGCCATTATTCTATCCCAGTAAAGACTTAAGAGGCAATGAAAGTGAAACTTTAACATAACTGAAAGCTTTTGTGTGATGTTAGTGAGGTTTGAGTGTGGCTTTGCCAACAATCAACACGGAAAACGAACATAATCCAAAGAAAACATGGAGAGCAATTTCTCCTCCTTTTAATTTATTCTTATAATTTTTTTCCCCAGGGCCATTGTGCATTCCTATAGCACCATGGTATCTCTTGCATTTGCCCACTGCACATTGCCTATAGCTGTTAGCTCTGAACCCATACATTAAATATTTGATAATGTCTCCAAGTGAGGCAGAATTGATTTAAAGATAACTGTGAATAATGAGTCGGCCATGGTGCAGAGATTCACTGGCAAAATTGAACCCGTGCAGGGCTGTGCCGCGAGCCTAAGGTGAGCTTCTCAGAGGAAGATGCTTTTTTTTTCACGAGTCATAAGTAGGGCCTGTAATGTGTAAGATTTGTCCCAAGAGGGAGGACCATATGCTGCAGTTCTGTGTCTATATCTAGTTTTGATTCCTCTTCGGCTATGCAGAGTTCTTCTGAGCTCAGAGTCCCTCAGGGTCTGTCAGCCTGCGCAGAACACAATCTTCTCAGCACATGATCAGAAGTTATACGCTGCTAGTGGACGATGTAGTTGGGGTAGGGAAGCATCTGTGCAATGCATATGGTTGCAGGGATTTTTTTTTTGTTATTACAAAAGTTAAATAATAGATTCATTGTTTCATTCCTTCATTTATCCTCCACATGATTACTTAATTTTAGAAAATTGGAGGCAGAGACAAGACAAACCTGCTCTGTTTAAAGTTGAAAAGTTCGACGGTGTGTGTACCTTGTTAAACTCGGCACCCCGCTGCAAACACACGCAGCCTCAATGGAGCAAACCGCTCGACAGGTAAACACCGCAGATGTATTCCTGCAGAGAAATGATAGGAGAGGAGAAAATGTGAGGACACTGACACACAATGAGAGGGGTGTAAATGTGCATGTAGAGATTTGTTTGTGATTTCATAGTTAACTTGTTGTAACAGGCAATTTACTTGTTACTGTCTCTCCCGGGAATTGCTACACCAAAGGTTAGCTGTATGCAAATCATCCTTTTTTGCCTGACTTGCTCACCGTTGCAGAAAGCACTTTATGAGGCTTTTTATCCTTTGACCTCGCCATCCAGAGATGCTAGATGGAAACTATTTGACCGTGAAGTCCTTGTCACCAAATAAAAAGGGGTCAATTCTGGTGCCATACACTAAAGGCAAATAGTGAGTGCAATTCCCTCTAAAATAATTGAGTGTGACGCTGTCAAATACATAGTATGCGTGAAAATGTTCATGTGTTGAGAGCTTCATTTTGTTATACTGTGCATGAAGCTTTGAATGCAATGCAACAGTGAAATTCGCATTAGTATGAAGGTAACTCAAGGTAGTGACACCAAATGTCTGTGACCATGAGGGACCTCCAATTAAGGAGAATAAAGCAAAAAATTGAAATGACAAAGTCAATGGAGGCCTCGTTAATGGTTGAGGTAAGGTGAGGCAAGTGGTTGTTCCTTCACATAGAGATGTGATGAGAGTGCCTTTGGATGAAGGCCTGGGCAAGACAGATTGGAAGAGTACACCAAAGGACATGCTGGAGCTTGAAACATATCACTTTTGGACACACTACATGAGCGGCTATGCGGAGAAAATGGATGTTTGTAGACACATCATGCCCATTAAAGCTGGTGGGCACATGGTCCACCTGATTTTTGATATCTTTTATACTTCTATTTTATTTTATATCTCATTTATTCAGTATTATTTTTCCGAATATGCATTTGTGATCATTTTATGTTATGAGTCAAACACATTCTTGTAATTATGTCACAGATCATACCTCAAAAAGTCACACACCTCCTCTCTCTATGGCGTTGGTTTCTTCCAAAAGTTGCAGGATGAAATCGCTTCACAACAGCAGGTGTGCACACACACACACACACAGCGCTCTGTCGCGCATGAATGCTGGAGGAGATTTAGGCTGCAGCTTAACGGTGTGTGGCTGAAGTGGTTAGTCAAGCATCAATCCCTTTTTCAAACTTGTGGAAATGCAATCAGTTATATACACTTAATTGCATTTTAGGAATACATTGCAAAAAAATTGCATCATTATTTTATTTTTTTTCCGAGTGAGGGCCGCTCTAATTCTGCCCCTTATCAGAACTTTGGCTTTCATGACGCCCCCGGATGTTTGGTTGGATCATTGGAACTTTTACCCAGGAAAAGGCAGCTGAGCTCTCTTGCTCTTTTCCAGCAACACCCTGCTTCCCATTCATAGCAGACCAAGGGAGTGAATATGCCACAGATGCTCACCAGTCAAAACAAGCCTGGTTGTGAGTCCCACTAACATCTTGAATGGCGCCAGCTGTCAGCGAGGCAGCCTGTCAGTCAGCAGCCTAGCTGTCTACCTTCATCTCCGTTCTAATTTTGTTTGTATGTGCATGTGTCTGTCTTTGCTGCTTGATGCCTGAACACACCCTAACACATACCCCTGTGAGTGCGTCCCCTTGTATTGCTTCATGTGTGAATGCTGCTTCTGTAGATATAAATGTGCATCCTTGTGTTGTGCGTATGTCCTTCTGTGTCACTCTGTGATCCTTGAGGTGTTTGGGAGCTCTTCTGGAGGAGCATGTGCAGCAATGGAGGGGAGGGTGACAGCTCATGTCAACCCTTTCACCAGACAGTGGGGCAGATCAAAGGCAAAAAAAAAACAAAGAGACAAGGGGCCCTCGTCTTGGCTTGCTCACCGGAGGCTGTCAGGAGCATGACAAGTCCATTCACACGTCCTAGAAAGAAAAAAAGAGGGGACGGTACACACACACACACACACACACACACACACACACACACACAAAGGAATACACTGGTAGACAAGCAGACACACAAAGACACATAAGCCAAGACTGGCTGCAGGCTTGTAAAATAGACAAACATTTGACTTTTATCGACTGCATTCTCTTAGCCCTCACACCAGGGCATCGCCTCCACCGGGACGAGGGGACATGTCAACCTTACTTTCCCCATGCAACCTCCATTTCTTTCCCTCTCAATTTGGTTCACTCACTAAAATCTGCCTGAAAAGTGTCCTCTGAGTTCACAGAAATGTTAATAAGCTCAAGCTCTGCATTGCTTTAATTATGACCAGCAATAAGCTTTACAGGCATCAAGTGTTTTGTAGTGTATTTCTTTAGCCCTGCTTGAAGCTCTCAGGGTGAAGCTCTGCAGACAGAAGATGTGAGACTTGAACATCAGGCAAAGATAAGGCAGTCAAGAAAATATATACCTCCTAAACCCAATTCCTCACCTTAAAAATGTACCTTTAACAAAATAGATTTTTTTTTCTATTTTCCTGAGGACACCTGTGTCTTGCATGTCTAGAAATACCTATGAAAATAAGGAGACAAAAATAAATGCATGCTACAGACACATTTACAGATTCACACTCCAAGAGGATTACAGACACAAACTCCAAGGGCGGTCGCTGACTGTAAATGGGTTACATTCACACATAACCACACACTTGTGCACCCCCGTGCACATTGATCGATCTGACTGTGGGCATCGGGGACATGTCATCACGGCTGTAAAACCGAAATGACTTTCATCACTCGCTGAGGACGGCGAGCAAAGGGATTTGGCTCCTTTCACTTTCTTACTCCTGTAGTTTAGGTGACATATTTCTTTAGTCAATCACACCTCCATCTCCATCTTTCTTCTAATGTCTTTTCCATTCATTTTTCTTTACTCTGTCGTGTGTCTTCACTCCCTTCAGCTTCTCTTACTCGCCTTATTCTCTCCTTTCAGCGAACAACCTCTCATTTCTGTTCTCTCTCCTCAACTTCTTTCTCCCTCTCTTATGCTTTCTCGCTTTATCCTATAATCCCTGATTTATAAATTTGTTCCCATTTAATCTTATGTATGCTGTAATCCTGTATTATCATCCACAATGTCCGTCACACGTCTCAGGGCTTTTACCTTTTCATGAGTGAGGTTTGCATTGTGACTCCACTTGTAAAAAGAGATGTAACCAAATACCAATAATATAATAAATGGCAGTGTGATGATCCAAATAAAAGAATAAAACTGAAGCCAGTGAAATGTTCATAAATTAATTGTACAATGCATTTAACTAAGCCACATTTGTTAATAATCTAACAGTAAAACCATGCAGCACTATGCCATAATATCATATTTACATTATGAACAGTACAGTGATGAATTACTGTGACTAGGCTGACCCGATCATAGTTTGCTGTCTTTCACAACTTGGCGTACATACATAGGTGATCATTAAAGTGCCAGGGGCGAAAAAATTTGTTGCTCCATCTGACAGCAGCCACAACAAATGCTTACGTATGTAATCAGGGTTTTATGAATGAACCTTTCATCGTCACTCAGCAGTAAAGGTGAGCTATGTCTTCGTCCTTCCCGGTCGGTAGAAAGAGGGTGACTATGTGGGTGTGCAGCGTACAAACTGTATGTATGCAGAAGGTGTCTGAGGGGCAAGGGTGAAAACAATAAAGGAGCAGCTGCGTGTGGTGGAGCACAAGCGCACTGGTTAAGAATGAAACTTTTATTTCGAGCTAGATTTAAATCATAACTACGACACCAAAAAGCACAGGGAACTATTGACTTTTTAACCATTTAGAGGTAGATAGAGGCCATCTAATTTTCTAGCATGTAGAGCAGCCTATAAGGCACTGCATCATGTTTTCTCTACCGGCAGGGCACCCTAGAGAGCGCTTCATCACGTTATCACCTCATTTTGAGCAGAGCCGTGCATGCACAGGTGCGATTTATTTCGTATAATGTTCCTGACCTGAGGGTGAGAGTCAAATGGTTACACATGCACTGAAATGAAACTTTAATCTTCTTTTGCTTTGCCCCAAACCCTGGTTAAGAAAGAAATTGTTTTATTATGTGAGTCAGATTTAAATCATAACTACTACACCAAAAAGCTCACGGAGAACTTTTTACTACTTAACCCTTTAGAGGTACATAGAGGCCAACTCATTTTGTAGTATGAAGAGCAGCCTATAAGAGCAGCCGTCATGTTTTCTCCACTGGAAGAACGCCCTAGGGTGCACTGTATCGTGTTTCTGTGTTTTAAGGGCACCCATTAATGCACTTTATTAAGTTTTTTCCACTGGAAAGGCACCTTACACTGCCCTGCCTCATGTTTTCTCCACTGGAAGGGCACCTGAGAGAGCACTTTATCACATTATCACCTCATTTTGAGTTCAGCAGTGAAAGCACAGGTGTGATTTATTTAGTATAATGCTCCTGACCTGAGCGTGATAGTCAAATGGTTACGCATGCACTGAAACGAAGCTTTAATCCTCTTTTGCTTTGCCATGTTTACAGTTGTGGGTGAAGAGCACTCTGTGCTCCTGTGGGTCAGCGTAAGTGGAGAGGGATCCCAGATGCTGCCTCGGTTGTCTTCCACTGCACGAAATAAAATGAGCATGAAAATGACTGGCTGTATTGTATGTTTTTATTCCAGGCACCCATATCTGAGAGGCTGGGCCATTACTGTGCAGCCTGAATTTGGCATAAGTGGAATAAGAAGTACTTGTTGTTCTTTGAATTAAATTTTAATCTATTTAAAATGTCACCGTGGATCGCGTTTTGTACCTGTAAATTGAGAACTCATGTTCACTATTTTACTTCTTTATGTAATGTTCAAGGAGTAACAAGGAGGTCAGGTGGAAAATAAGACTAAATTTGTAACAAACCACAATTATCCTTTAACATCCTCCGTCATATCACACAAACCACATTCACCGTGGTGCCTAGACGTTAGTCCACAGTCTCAGCCAACAGTGCATTGTAGTCTTATGGGTGCGTGCATGTGTGTGTTTGTGCATTTTTGTCACATCTCTCAAGTGTGAGTCTGAAAGCTTTAACCACAAGTAAGATAGATAACGTGATGGAGAGTCCAATATCTCACCAATTTCCTCCAATGAAACCACAGTCAAGCACAAAGACCATAAACTTTTCCTCCCCAAGTGAAAGAAGAATGTCCCTGCCTGGACGTGTATTGCTGGTGTGACATACAGCCTTGTGATGTTGAACATTTTTTCACCTGTTTTTTTTTTTTTTTTGAACAGATAGAGGACTGAGAACTCCATCTCTGTGCCTCTGTATCAGCTATTTCACATCATCTCTCTCTGTGCTACTTTACTCTGGCAACTCTCCACCTCCTTCAGTCTCACATCATAAGGGAACATTGTCCAGAGCAGACTGGAGGAGCTGTCATGACGCATCTTGAGAGACAGATTGCGATGAGCGCTGCCTCTGACATGGTAAGTGGGAACCACTGTAACTGACTAGCATCTGGATCAAGCCATGTGACTGTGTGTTTGTGTGTGTGAAGTGGTGAGGAGGATGGGAGATTTGGTTGTTGTCTCTGGATTGACATTATAAAATGATTATACTATGTTACAAAGGCAGATAATTTTATGTGCAAAACTGCGTTTGAGTGAGCTTTCATTGATGAATCCAATTCAATCTAATGAAAAGAACCGATGCCAGATCTGCTCTGATGAATCAGAGAGTTTCACCTGCTTCGTCAGCAAAGTGTTTGTCTGAATGCTCCGCAGCGGTGAAGCGGAAACGCCGCTCTGAGCAACATGACATTCAAATGTCCTGCCTGAAAAAAACAAGTTATGCCAAAATTTAATTCACAGCTTCCATCCCCTCATCTGACCCGCAAAGTGAGTTCGGTGATAGTTTGAGAGCATTCTGTGGAAGATTAAATTCCCCTCTAGCTAAATATCCTTGTGTCCTATTTGATTCCTGAGGCAGACAAGAGAGAGAGCCGTAGTCTCTGTCTCTAATATTTTGTTCCATTCCTGGCAGGTCTAAAATGTTGTGATGCCAGGAGAAGAAAAAGGGATTCTTTTGAATGCCGTAAATGCTTTCAACATGCATTAACTGATTTTTCTGGCCACCAAGAAGCGGCACAACAACCTGTGAACACAACACTGACATAATATCACCTTATAGAGTTGCTATGGTGAATGCATTAGCAGAGAGTCTAAGATACATGCTCTGTAGAGGGGACTTGCAAAGTTAAATGATAATTCTCTGTGAGTTCATAACTGCTGCTTCTCTTGAGACATTAACTGTAGTTTCAATAAAAGTATGAATATGCTACGAGTGAGCTTTGTGCATGGCTTTGTGTGGTTTTTATCCTGCTGCATTCTAATGCCAGGTCATATTTCCTGTTGGCCATATCTGTAAAATTTCAGGAGACAAGAGACAATGCTCATGAAATGTTGTGTGTGAAATGTTGATTCATATCACCTCAGAGGCAACTTGCCTTCAGTGTCCTTCAAGTCCGATGCAACATCAGAGATGATCTGCACTCAGAGCCCCTCTAGATAATTGTGGTTGCCTTGCCTCGAGTTAGACCTGACATTGGGCCTCTGCATTGTAATAGCCCGTGGTCATAAGCCTCCCCAGTAATCAGCCAACAAAAGAACTGAAATGGAAGATCAATGTGAGTTAACGTTATCTCCCTCACTGCCTGCAGCATGTTACACAGGAAAGAAACGTCAGTGAGGTAAACTGATTCACAGTCAGCGTTGGGTCGCGGCTGTGAGCTGCAGAATCTAAAGTGCGTTCAGTTCTGAGAAAGATTCAGTTCTGATGCTGCGAAGGTTGAAGGTCACAGTCAGGAGGAGAAACGATGTGCCTCTGCTCAAATATATTTTCTTGCTGCTGCACCAGTCGCACTGTCGATATTTACGCCATTGAGTATCTGTAGGGTGTCACGATCAACAGGTACCGTACTGTGATTCAGTATTTGACATCCTACAAAGTAGTTTTCAACATTTTGCCTGGAAGACGACGTTGATCTTCCAGGTGTTATATATGACTACCAAACATCCACGTACAGCTGTTGTTAATGCAGTGCATGACAAGGTTAGCCTGCAGAAGGAAATAATTTAATTAACTGATCCTCATGTATAATTTAATGATGACATCACTGTCAGGCAAAGCCAAGGAGCTCCGATGTCCATCTCTCCAGCCGCATCCTCATGTTCTTCCTGGATCCTGAGGTGTTCCCAGGCCATGTAGGGTGTGTAATCCCTCCTTAGTGTTGCGGGTCTACCGCATGGTTGGGATAACTCCACTGAGAGGGATCCAGAGGGCATTCTCATCCGATGCCGGGATTAACTCGACTGACTCTGTTCAGTGCAAAGGAGCATTAGCTCCTCAACGTGAATGTACACTGAACAGGAAGCAAATTTTCATCTTGTAAAATCTGTACTCATTTCACTGCTGGAACATTTTGCATTGCCTAGAGCTAGTTCACATTCACTTGCGTCTGTCCATTGACTTTGCATGCAGCTGTGCCGTTTCACTGCGTTCAGTCTAAACACACAGTGAGAATGAACACAGATGCTTGGTGATACTGTTTGGACCTGAACATCTATGTTTATTTTGGGATTATAGATAGCTCTTGCCAGAGTGTTTTATGCTTTGATAGTTCCTCAATAAATACAGCTCCTAATAAAATGGATAGCAGATATTGTGACTGCACTCCATATACATCTTCCATACAACAGTAACTTCTTTTCTGTTGCTCGGGTTTCTCCCCTGGTTAGAGCCGAGCGTCTGTTCCTTAATGACTTCCCACCTGCTTGACTAATTACCAGCCGACTACAAATCAACTGAGCATGCATGGAGGACAGAGAGGGGAGAGGGTCGGTTCTATAAAATGTCACACGTACAATTACACCAACATTAGTTAACAGATTTTTTTCCTTAACTGTGTTTGTGCATGTGTGTAAATCTAAAGAACTCTGTTAAGCGATTTCAATTATAGAGGATTTAAGGGAAAATCCTACAGTCGAATAGATTGCCTGAAGCACAGAATGGCCAGAGTTCCTTCCTGTGGCTGAGTTGGCCTCAATGGGACTGAGGCCAGCATTGATAGCCAGTATAGGGTACATATTCAATCAAACAATGTATTACAGAAGGTGATGTATGTGCACATGTAAGGAGATCTGTAGCTGAGTCTGTAAAAGCTAATGCTATACGAACTTCTGCTTGTGGTATGGAAAGCCATTACACGACATGCTGAGCAGCTTTCCTCGTCCTAACTTAAATAAATCAGTTTCTATTGTATTCCATTGTTACTTTGCTGTGTTGAGTCCCTTTGTCCTGCATCAGAGGTGAAAATGTGACCGAAACGTCCCTGGATGAATGTAACCTTTCCTATCAAAGGGATGTGTGTGTGTGTGTGTGTGTGTGTGTGTGTGTGTGTGTGTGTGTGTGTGGTTAACTCATCACCAGGTCACAGTTCCTGCTTTCTGTCTCTGTCTCGACCCTCCTCAGGAGCCTCTCCTACGGTCCAGTGGGCCTGCCCGCTCTTCAGTGAGGATGTTCAGTCTTTTGCCTTTCTTTCGTCCCCAACATATCTTGCTTTTGTCTTCCTCGTGGCGTGTCTGAAACAACTCAACCAGAAATCTCTCCCCACAGGTGAGACTCCTGGTGGCTAATGAGTCAGCCCCACCATCCCCGAGGTGTGACATCATGACCCTGCTTCTCTCACCCTGCCTAAATCGCGCCTACAGAATGCATACAGAATAATCTGATAACATAGTTGTCTTTCTTCTACTGTGGCAAAGAGTAGAACAACCTGAGTTTAACAACATTTTCCTGGTCTGCAGCCTTCTCTGAGATCCATTTCCTCTAACACAACTTTAGAGCAGTGAATACTCTGTGTTCTTGAAAGCCTTAGACATTTTAAGCACCCCTCAAACATCAAAACATAAAGAGATGAGAAGAGCAGCTTGCAAATGTGTTTCACCTCAAGCCACCACTTGAAAACAGTTGCACTGACACTTGAAAATGGCAATTTGCTTATGGCTGGTGCATATGTGCTCTTCTGTGTGCCTTTGTGCGCCGCGCTCTGTGTGTTTGGGAGTGTGTGTTCTTGTGTGTGAGTGGAAAGTAAGGCCCCCCTCCTACGTTTGGCCTGTTACATGCTGGCAAGCTAACGTATGGCTCTGAGCGTTCCCAAGGCTGCCATCTAATTGGTTCTCTACAGGGAACATTGATGCTTCCATGCATCCCATATTGCCATCACTTACTACATCCAAGCATGCCAGTTAGCCTTAATCACACACACAAACACATGCACTATTGGAGACATGCTCACAAAAGTAAATGTATTTGAATACATAAATGCTGTATGAATTCAAGATAACGTGCTGCTCAGTCCCATTGAACATTTTAATTGGCCAGTTAGGTTCCAGTGTCACCTAACTGGACACAATGACATTCAAATGATGTCTCTGCTGTGCCTATTCAAGTGATCTGCTGCTTCTATCCCAACACAGACAGCATCCTCTTTGAGGGGGTTGATACAACCAGATTTTGGAAACACAGGCTCTGCGGGCTTCACACTAACAATGTTGTTTTCTAGCTTGGCGCACTACACTTTGACTCAAACTATAGAAGACTGTCACATTTACTCAGCGATTGAATCACAAAAGCAAACGTACTGCATCCAAACAGTTCAGCTTGGCTACTTATTTAATCTGTCTCACTGTCTAACTCAAGCTAGTGTTGAACTAGAGTGTGTTGCATGGCTGGGACGGTGCCAATTAGGAAAGAAAATACAAAATATACTAAGTTTTGGAGTTCATTTCATACTGTGTTGCTTCATAAGTACTGTTAAAGTGCTTAAAAGGGAATTTATTTGCTCATTTCAAATATTTAATAATAATAATAATATAAGGTTTTAAGATGGCTGACTCTGAGTTGAGTGAGTTCTCCATTTATGTGTGATGCAAGTGGCCAAACTATTACTGTTCACATAGTATTTATGACACTTTGTGACTCATACCTCATATCACCCTTGTGCCACCTCTTTGCACTACAGACATCACTGGTTAGGCATCATTTACTATCATGTACATTGCACAGTTCTATTTTATATTATTCTGGACTATATTATGTTATTTCTGGCACATGTGCATAAGACACTTTATACTGGTCCATTATCACTGCTGTGCCTCCTGTTTGGTCTCTGTACAATCACCACTGAGGTTATTGGCGATATCTTCATTTAATTATTCACCATGTTTAGATTTAGGTTTAGATATGGCCATATAAACACAACATTTCTTAGAGTCATTTTTATATTTCTGTTCTATTTTATGTATATCATATTTTCTTTTCTTTTCATTTCAGTATCCTGAAAGTCACCTGGTCTCCTGCATTTTTAGGGTTTAAGAGGAGGACAGGGACTGATGTGATCAGAGCTCATCCCAACTGTCTGATTGAAGTGCTTTTAAAATGTCAAGAGTTCATAAATTCTTCATCACACAATATGCTGGTTAATTTACATGTGATGCAACTAGAAATGGTACATGTGCCGCACATAAGAACTTATTTGTATGCTGCTTGTGTAGTGATGTACGTGTTGGCGGCACTAATGTAAAATGTTAATCTACAGAGCTCCAAACACACACACACATGCATATATACCAAAAAGTTCAAGAAAAATGAACATAAATTGATCATTTTTCTGTATGAAATGTCATTCTGGAGGAACTGTGGCTCTCTGGCATAATTACTTCCTCTGAATGTGCAAAGAGAAACACAACACAAGGACACACATAATTATGTAAAACACTCAAATAAAAGCATGAATGTTGTGTAAATGAAGTGTAACCTGTGTCACAGAGAAGGCAATGCTGTGTGGAGAATCTGTTTGGTAGCGTTCACAGAATAGGTCCACAGCAGAACAACACACAATATGCATATAAGAGCATTTAACAGAGCCATAACTGCATAACTTCAACTGCGTGACCAATTTCTCCCTTGTACCTTAAAAGCAGTTTTCTAGGAATGAAGCTGTATGAGAATAAATTGGGCCGCCTGTCAAAAGCACTGTGCGTGTTTGACAGGTGGATATATGTAGGCTGAGGTACAGAGCGGAGACGCAGCAGATGGTGAGGCATCCATATGGGAACACGAAAACGTTGAAACTGTCAAAATGAAAGCCAAGGAATCTGTAGAGACATAAAAGAAAGCACTTTGTAAATGAATTCTCAAGGAAGTCTGAGAATAAGCTGCATGTTTCCAAAATGCATAATCCAGGACCTTAATGCCATTATACAAAAACAAATTAATGCTTCACTTTTCCAGTAAAATATCGGTTGCGTACTCTTGTAGATGAATTACACAAAGTCACATGTCTGCAGAAAAGAAGATTTACTGCTTCTCCATCTGATGCAGGTGTGCAGAACTGTCATTAATTTAACAGCAACTGACCATTGCTCATGCTTCTGAACAGAAATCATCACCATAGACAATATGGTCATATAGAGTGTCTGCATTTTAACTCCCTGTATTAACAACAAAGCGTGGTTGCTCTAGCTGTATCTGTTCCTGGCTTGTATACCGCCTCCCCTGCAGGCAAGCCTGTGATGGAAGCGTAAGGGATCGATCCGTTACTGATTAAGTTGGGTTGGTATGCATCTCCTCTGCTTGTAAGACAAATAAATTACAGTTGATTCGAACGAGGCAAGTGTGATTGAACAAAGGCCGGAACACATGGAGAGTGTAGGCTGGCGATCGATCCCCAGCAGTGCCAACATGCTAATGTGAAAGGTGATTAAGGCCGACAGACTAACAGAGCTGCTGACCTTAAAACCAAGGATGCGTCCTTGGCCCCGGAGTCAAGCCACATTTGTTGGCTGCAGAGGCAGAAACTGGGCTGGATGTCCTCGATACATTAGTGCTTTTCTTAATCACAGTTTTGAATATTCTCAAGGCTGGTCATCTTAACCTCTGAACTTGTACCTGTAGCCCACCAAACATCTAGAAACCAGCACAAAACATACAGCAGAAGGCTTTCCGCAGGCTGCAAGCTAATACTTTTAAAAATGTATGTAAGATGTAAATCTTACAGTTCAGAAATAGCAAACAAAAGCCATATGGTCTATTTTCTGTTTGTATGAGGGAATAATAATGCTTATCCACTGAAGCTTCATGCAAGTTACATTTACCATTAGCATTTTAGAAAGCAGAGCTATGATGTGCAAACAAAATTCTCAGTGAGCAAATAATTAATCTAAGTGCAGTTCTATGTTGCATCTTATGCAGCATTGCTTTTCACAATGCTTTTCACAATGCCATCGGAAAGGAAAAACTGTTGCAGTCGTGTTACTCACTCCAGTCGGTACGATGCCTGTGACTGAATGCTGCCTGTGAGTGCTTTGTAGTTTGGCACATAGCTACAGACAGCCAGTCTGAGGCCGTGTGTGAGATGTCTGTAAGGCAGCTCCTGAGCTTTGATTTTATTATTTTCATCTGTGAAAATGCCATCTCACAGAGGTAAGTGGATCCAAAGTAGACACTCACTCTAAGTGCACATGGTGAGGAGGGGAAACCTCTCCCTGCTGACAAGTCCCCCAAAATCACTGTCCATTGATCTACCTTTCAGCTCTACGTCACTTGGCAAAGAAAATTCTTGCTGGAATTTGGCTGCTACCTGTATTATATCAATGGGAAGTAACGCTTTCCAGATGAATGCAGCAATATCTTCCATGATGTCTAACTCTCCAAAATGCTGATTGAACTCTGTTGCCACTTTATCCAGGTGAGCATGTTTTTGATTTCCTGTGACAGTTTTTCCAGGTTTGGAAAGTGTGTCAATCTCCCATTCTTGAGATGTGTGGTCCATACACCGAGGTGGGCCTTGAACGCGTTCACTGCATCATGTGGGCCAAATGTTGGTCTTTTCCATGGAGCTCATTGTTAAGTGTGTTAATCTTACGTCTGTCAGAAAACAGAGGAGTAGGTCTTCGTAAGCGGCATCAACTCATTCAATAATGCCTTGAATAAGTGCTCCTGATGAATCAGTGATAATTCACAAAGAAAATCGTGATCATTATGGCACAGTGCTATAAAACCAGTGGCACACTGCGCATTGAATGGGGATGTCCTTTTTGCACACACTCTCTTTGCAAAAGAGCGAGAAAGTCCTCCTTTTGTTGTAGAATCTCAGAAAACTTCATCGAACTGTAATGACAAATACTCAGAGTGACAAGTCCTTTAAAGCTTGTCTCCTGACAATGGCTCGATCCTCTTTCTCACTGTTGAAGGGCCAAGCAGTACACCATGAAGCACGGTTTGATGGTGTCTTTGTTCTGAGGACGTTTAAAACAGTCGGTAATGGCCATTACTTCCTGGAATAAATTGGTATCTGTGACTTCTTGTGTTTGGCCAAAAGGTGACTGGGATGAAATGATGCTTCAGCAGCAGCCTTGTTTTGTGCAGCAGGTTTTGTTAAAAGTGATTGCTGGGCCTTCAACCATGATTTTAGCTTGTCAACTTTCTTTGCACAGATTGTGCTCTTTGGGGGGTACCTGTCTTTGAATTTCTGATCGTTGTTGTTGTGGTGCCTCTCCAGATTTTCTCTTGTAGACAGTACTTGTGTTTGGTGGCACAACATATGTACACACTTGTCTTTCACCAGGCTAAAAATAGATTCTTCTTCCCATTCTTGATGGAAATTGTATGTTTTTACCTTCGTTCATGGAGACTCTGCCATGCTAGCTACCTACCTCGCAGGTTATCACCAGCATGGGCCCTATATTAATGTTAATGTACTGGTACTCTTCTATTACCTCATCTGTCACTTTAAAGCAGCAGCTGCTATGCTAAAGAAATACAACAGCTGGATCAAAACACAGAGAGTGGCCTTTAGAAAAACTGAACATTAATGTGACATAATGCATTTTTGCATTTATTTTTCTATTATTTTAGGGAGTTGTAGGGAAAGTTTCAAAAACTTACCAGTTGATGAAGATCGATGGGTTGACGACCACTGCTCCACAGAGTATTTAAAACAGCAGGACAGTGTATGTGGGATTGACTCATATTAGACCCATTTTTCATGTTAATGAAGGAACATGTCACCCAGTGTAACAATGTGACTCACTGATGTGTTTCTAATACTATTGGACAACACTGGAGCACTATGGCACAGAAGAATAAGCTCTACCAGGCTTTGGTTGCAGACAACACTACATGAAGTTAATAAAATATCACCAACTTTATCCTTTAAGAGCACCATATATATTTCCAAATACATTGAAGTAACCAGAGTTTTCTATGCTGCTGGTAGGACAGATGGTTCTTTGGACAGTGACGTTTGTAACCGAGGTCAGAGTCCGTGTGGACTGATTGGCTGGACGTTCACGTCTTTCCTCTCATTTGAATTCATCTCATCTGTGCTGGCTGTGCAGCGAAAGCAGAGGTACTGTTGATGTACCATGTTTTTAAAATGCTTTTGGAGAACAGATTTGTAGCCAGGTCACAGCTATGAGCATAAAGGGTGAGGGTGAGTGTGCCAGCATGAGTATCAGACAGACTGAAAATACATTCTGTTAGTTAGAATGCAAGTCTCATTTTCTGAGTTTCATTGCCACTGACCAGCACTCATAATCCATTCTTAATAAGTAACTGTGGAGTTGTTTTCCAATGATTAGATTTTTCTACACATGCTGCCATAGTATTTTAATGTAAAGTTCAAGTGTAATACCTATACGTATATAAATAAATCTGCCTTGCCTGGACGAAGTGGTTAGCTAACTTCTGGAAGTTCTGTGCTGATATGTGTTTGGTTTCAAACATTCCTTGACACATTAACATAACACCTGGAGTACAGATGGGAAATGAAGGCCCTCTCCATTTATCGTGTTGAGAAAAGCCACTAAGGAGGGGAAATAGATTGATTCAGTCCACACATCATTAGACGTTCTCCCGTATAACCTTCACCCCTGGGCTACTTTTGATGAAGAACAATGACGAAGGGAGAAATGTGTGTTGTATTTGTCAGTGGAAAGTCTCTTAACATGCAGACCTGTCAGCAGATGGCCTTCTTATCATTTAATTGGAAAGGTTGAACCATCCGATTACTCCCACTCTTCATTTACTCCCAATCCATAGAACTGAGCAAAGTGACAGTCTAGGTTAGCGTAAATGTGGGCAGGAATAACACATGCATTCATTCGTGCAGCCTCATTCAAGCATCCGTCTTGAAATGTGATTTAATCTCGTATTGAGTCTTAAAATCATTGTCTTTGAGCAAGAGGCTTCATGTCACGTCTACAGAAGCCTCTTTTTTTTCTCTCTCTCCATAGCTACCATTAGGTTCATATCTTTCATAAAATGTGTCTATTTTCAATTGTCCTGTTTGCCATTATATTTTAGATCTGCGCAAACCTCTCAGCATGCTGTGTCCTGTGCTGTAATCAATATGAAGCAAAAAGTAACAATAATACCGATAACGATCATCTATGCAGAATGTCAATGAATCGTGTAGGCGCTTCTTTTCCCTGCCGATTCGTTGCTCTAGGCCAAAACACAGACGCTGTGCTTTCTAACATTCCTACAGGTTGCATTATTGCAGAGGAGCTGGGTAAACAAGTGATGCAAAGTATGGTCAATTCTCATAAATCCCATCTCTTGTTTGCTCCCTGCATCCTAAATCCCTTACAAAGGCTTGGACAGAATAGCAATGAGGAACATGCAGTAATGAACAAGCTTAGGTGAAACCCAAAGTATAAGCATTTCCAGTCACAATTAATTATGGAAAACAAACTGAACCTCTGTTCTCAACCTCCTCAGATGATATAACATGCAGATGATACAACATGCAGTAATATGAGAAGCAGTATCCCAGCCTATGTCATCACTGTGAGCTTCATATGAGCCAACGCCAGGACAGTATACTGTCTTTATAGTGTGATCTGAATCAGTGCTCTAGTTAACGCAGCTTTGATTGAAGCCGCTCTTGAGAGGAAACATTTTCTGCACAGGAACTCTTCCTTTGACTTGGAAATGCACAAGACATTTACCTTGGGGATTTGAGCGGCATCTGCCTGTCAGAAGATCCTGAGAGACAGAGTAAGAGGGAGGAGAGGCCTTTTGATGAAGGAAAAGAAGCTTCAAGTGCCAACTGGATAAGGAGAGACAGACCAACAAAGTCAAAGCCCTTAACCACATTCTGATTGTTTTCTTCAGCTTATCATAATGCATGCTGACATTGAACACTTGGGGGCTGATGGGTGTTTTGCAAATGTGTAGTGCAAGTTTGCAAAGGTTTGATTACTTTTTGCACTAATGTGGAAAACAGGGACGTGACACAATAGGATATCGAATAGTTTTTGACTGTCTTTGTAGCTGAATCCAAATGTCTAACCTCCTGACTTGGACTGGGCTCCAGTAGACAGTCTCCCAGGAATGAGATATGACAAGAAGGATATGAAAAAGATCACGACACATGCTGTAAGCCATCATGGAGACCTGACATTTCCTACCTTCTTTCTTCTGTTTGTGTTTCTCACACACAGCGTTTCTGCTATAGTGCAAATGTTTTACTGATTCTCATCTCATGTAAATCAGCAGTCAGTATTAATGCAGTTATATAATGGCAGAACTGGGAATACTGTACCAGTATGGCAGCTGTTTGAGGCTTCATCAAACACAGGACCTCAGTAGCTTCTCCAGACTTCACAGGTACACGCTTCTTTAAGTATGTGAGTCTATAAGTGCGACGTTGTCACTGATCAAATAATGAGAGGAACAGAGTCTTCTTCTTCTCTGTGTTTTCTACATTTATTTACATTCTGCATCAAGACTATGAGTGTGGAGCTGCTTTTACTGATGTGCAATACAACTGTCAGAATGTATTCTTCATCAGTGCCACAAGGAAGTTAAATTTGATGGTCTTCCTCGAAACATCTGTTATTAAACTGGCGCCCTCATGCACCGACATCAGGAAGAAGAGTGACAGATCCAGTCAGGAGAGGAACATTTGCATGCTGGTGGCTGCTATGGATCACAGCGTTCTTAGTCACTGATGAATTGCCGGGTGCCCCAATCTCGAGTCCTCTCTCACCGAGAGGGCCAGTTTCTCATAGGCTTAGCTTGTCCCTCACCACCTCCCCCAACCACACCACTATTTTGCTTTGAAATGCCTCCGTCAAACTTTAATTTGTATGGAAATAGACATTCTGGGTCCCAAGATAAAGTGTGTATTTTGCAAAAAAAGTTAGGAGAGGCAGAGAAATAAACAATTTCAAAAGTAAACTGACCGTGTCAAGAAGAGGCTGTGTTTTGCTCTTGTGGGCTATTGAGCAAAATTAGCGTGTGGTAACTGAATATGAACGGAGAAGCAGGAGCGTGTGTGGGGAGGGATCATGGACTTTTTTTTTTCTTTGGGGTGATGTGTAAGCTTTAATGTGTGCCAAGGACATCACCTGCCAATGCAAATGTAGTGCCATTTTATTTTTAATCTCCAGTGCCCTCCTCTCAAAATCCATTTTAATAGGAATTTAGTGAACTCACAACTTTGTCTGTGCATAGGAATAAGTTAAGCCCTCATTTTTTATCTGTGAATGGGCCTTGATATGACTCTGTATTCAAAAGACTGCCATCGCACTCTCTCTCACGTACACATGCGCGCGCGCACACACGGACACCGTAACACTTTGGGAGGGATATCAGCCGAGATCACCTTGACATAGTTTAATTCCTCAAAAGAAATTCAGAAGGCCACAGATAAACTACTTAAATGTACAAAGGGAGGACTGTACATGTTTTTAAATGTGAAACTTTCCCGAAATCGTTTAAGTCCACTTGGCAAAAAGTATCAGCAAGTATACTGCTCACTCCAGATAACAGAATGATGTATTCATTATATCCACATGCCCTTGGGTAGGATAATATAGAAATAGAAGTGAATGCCTTTCTTTTCTGGCTCATCCCACTGTGAGCTGTGAGCTTTGGAGACAGCTATCCCAAAATACTGGAGGATACAGGAGAGAGCACACACACACAGACACACACACACACACACTCAGGCATGCAAATTCCCACGTGCACGCCCGTACATCAACAAATACACACACAGTCAACATCTCCCACGCTTGGCGTGTGAATGAGCATTCTTGTTTTTATCTCCGGAGCACCTTCCTTCTTTGGGGAGAGCCACCCGGTCTCACTGTGAGCAGCTGAGCCAGAAGACTGGTGTCTGAGCGCTGAAGCAGAACAATGATATGACATGAGAAGCTACTATGTCACCTGAAACAGGGACACACAGAGAGACAGCTGCCACCAGACACTGGAGCCAGTGTACCAGCGGCCTGCAGAGACGGGGCGCAGGGTCCTCGTAGACACGCACATATGCGTATGATTTCCAACACACTTGCATATGCTAACACATGGCACACAGTACGGCACGCCAAGACAAGGCTAATCATGTATGCACTCAGTCAAACAGATGTAAACCTCAGACAGATGCAGGCACACAGGAAAGGGTAGGAGCTTTTACTAATGCAAGAGGATACAGTGTTAGCAGCATAAATGTTGAAAGAAAGTTTAACTGTACAGGATGCCATTTATGCAGTCTTTGCATGAGAGTGCTCTAATGATCAGTGACAGTGACAATAAGAAATAACAGAGATTTTTGCTCATTATTTATTCAGAAAACATTTGCTCTGCGCTAATCCAGTGTATCCATACATTATGTCCACACCAACAGCAGGGGAGTGACAACAAGTCAGTCAAAGAGGCCACAGTGTGGCGTTGGTGCTCACTTCTATACAGCTGTACAAACAACAAGGAGATGATCTCTGAAACCGCCCTCCGATTTACACCTTTACCTGTCACCTCAGGACATCAGCCATGTCTCCTCTGACGTGTCCTGACTGTTAAACAAGGAGAATAAGAACAACACCTGGAGTCACCGGGCTTTACATTCTCACAAGAGAAGCGACACAGTCTAGGTGTCTTCAAGTGCAGAGGAATCTCAGAGGAAATGATTAAACATAAGGAAAAGAAAGGAAAGTTTCCTAAGCACCTTCTGCAGCCATATAACAAAATATTAAGGGCTGAGTGAACTCTAACACTGCACTGTGTATCTGTGCATTTTCACGCAAATGATAATGGGAAATGGAAACCAAAGCATTAAACACAAACCAACGTCTGCCATGCAACCCTCATGTGAAATTCTCCTCTGTGTTTGCTATAGTAACACAGTTGCAGAAATGTCATAAACTCTCAAAGCCCACAAGACCAAGGTGCCTCAGAATAACACAGACAGAAAGCAGACAATGTAACAAGCTGCACTAAAGCTGAAAGCCATCAATTAAAAGGCAATTAGTTTTGAACTCCGAGGGAATACAAAGTTGCTCAGGTTTTCCTTTTCATCAAAATCTTGTGATGGCTTATTAGCGTCAAACAGTTCATTCAAAGTAAACTTGATTTGAAAGTGCACAGCAGTGAAAAACGAGGGCAAAGCTGGGCAAGACAAATAATGAACAGAGATGACAGAGAGAGAGCCACAGCAGACAGAATTTAATAAAGGTCAGCCAGGCACAGAGTAAGAAGGCGGAACATTTCTTACATGCATTTTTATGTGAATTAATTTGAATTTTTCAGTTTCCTGCTTGAAGGACGAAAGTTTTCCACTACTCCCGCCATGTATTCTCATTAGCAGTGGGAACAGGGGGAGTTGTAACACCACTTTTCATTACAATGAAAAAGAACAGATTTAAATCAAGATGACATTTTTCAGAACATGATTCAGCTCAAGTTTGTGCAAAGCATGGAGATTGCATACTTTAAAATGAGATTCCTGCTGCAGGAGCAAACCTAAGGAGAACTCAGTGGAGCAAGAACAGCATACTGCCTGAAATGGAATTGACAGATTGACTTCAACCGCCATGTACACTTTATCAGCATGAGGCCGGTGATTAGAAAGCTTCTCCCACTAGATCAATATGCTCAGGGTCCATATAATTAGCTTGGCCCTTACCTTTTTCACTGAGGAGGCCTACAACAGTAATTATGACATGCTTTAAGACACTGTCAAAATGTGCAATGGCTGTCACAATCTCTATTTAATGATGATATCACACTCTCTGCTAAACAGCGTATTAAAGCCTAGACTCATGCTGAGATGGGTAGATGAACAGGTTGGAATACACTGATGATGTTGACCCTTCTAGTGTGACCTGCTGTAACGGATGGACCCACATATATAATTGGCTCTGCATGGCCACAGTCGATAAGAGTCGACCTGCTGAGGAGGATGCGCTCTAAACACAAAACTGCCACTAAAACCCTGTTACATGAACCCAAAATATTCTTTGTATACGTGTAATCCGATTTTGCTATCAATGCATTCAGATTCTTACTGACAATGTTGTGATAAAAAAAAAAAAAAAAAAAAATCTCATAGGGTATTCAGTTTGAAATTATTTCGTCAAAGTCAATTTGTGCTATGGTAATGGCTTGGCCCCTTGCTACTTGCCTATTCTGCAAGAAGGCGGTGGCTGGCCACAGGCCATTGCTAAGCTTGTGGCTCATTTTCACAGGCCAAGCCAGGGGGAAAATTATGTGCCAACTAATAAAGACTTGAGGTGCTACAGCAGAATCAATAAAACTGGACAAATGGCCGCGTTTCGATATGCATTACTCTGGGACGATGGGACCTCTATCCAGCTTTACAAACGTGCAGATGGATTTGCAGACAAATGATGCTGAATTTCCTGATAGAAGCCTAAGAGTTGTACCCGTTTCTAGGGTCTATGCTAATATGTCTATTTCTTTATGGTGAAAGTTTAATGTGGAGGCTGAGTCACTGCGCTATTCCAGTTTCAGCGCTCTTGCTTGTCAGTCTTTTTCAGCACAAGTAAGACTGGGGGTGTGAAAAACAGTGAAAAGCAGTCATTAGAAGAGTTTAGAGTTTGAGTGGGAGATGCTGCACAGGCCTACTTTCAAATACAGCACAGTACCAATTCAATTCAATTTTACCATCCTAGGATCATCCTGTAAGGTTTTTTCAGGCCACTGTTTTTCAGGACTAACTTCTCAGACCTATTTACATAAAGTTAAAATGGAAGTGAAGAATAGCAGTAAAAAAACTAGCTGCCATACTGTCAATGATAATAAACATTTTAAAGAAAAAGTGAATTAAATGACAATCCGTGAAGAGATCCACAGAATCATCTTACATCTACAGGTAACAGAGGAAGGTAACGCAGCCTCGGTTTTCTCTGTATTTTTAACATTTATCAATAAATACATAGCTGACGTCTCTACGCCACCGCCATATTACCTGAAAATGTAAATCACTCAACAGCATGTAATTGCCTGAACACATCATTGACTCTGTCCTGTGGACGGCTGGCTTGTCCACATTGTCCTTCACTTTACAGCAATCATTTCTGTGTGTCAGATATAATTGTCTTATTTGTACAAGTGTGCACTCAGCCACTCCATGAGATCTTGACTTTTCCTCCTTTGATCCAGTTACTATAATCAATCTTCCAGCTTGTACGCACGTAGCTGGATCATTACCTCACGATATTGATGGCCAGGTGGTGTTGTGGCGGTTTTCTATAGTAAAACAACAAAGATAACAGGATAGTTTTATAGAAATATAATGTGCAATCATGATCAGTGGGATCTGCAGTCATGATTCTAACTAAAGCTGGAGAGTAAAATGCAAACAAGGGGAATAATTTCTCTCCCTGTTAGTATATTTTGTGCTTGCCATGTCTTTATTTTGTCAGGTAAAGTCTCTTAGTGTGAAATTTTAATTAAAGCACATTAGTGTCACCTTCAAATCGTAGCCCCAAGCGACGCACACCGGATAGATGACCAGCAAAATGTGCAAAAACCTATGATTTTATGATTTTCTTTGGCACTTTAAAAAAATATTATTCCACATTCAGCTCTACGATAACAATTATAACAAAGGCATGATGACGGGGTGGGGTTATATTTGCTGAACTTTTTGAAACAAACTGAAACAGCAGCATTTAATTAAAATCAGGATTTCTTACGTGCTGAAATAAATGCATATTTCAGTTTTTCTGTGTCCTGGATGTAACTCATTTTATCTTCTATTATTTGTTCTACTCTTTTTACCTCCAACTTTTAAACAATTATTGGTTCTTCATGATAGATGATCTATTGCTCTTTGCTAAGAAGTCTGCACAACAGCTTTTAATCAGAAGAGCAACAACACCACTATTTTTCCTATTTTGTGCTGACTTCTTACCAGTTTAGTTCATCCAATTAATCTTCAGCATACTTTCCCTCAAATTCCTGCCTGTGATGTGAGATAATTGTGTTTTGTATTTGTCACAATGAACCCGCGCATATTTATTTAAATAGTCAGCTGTAATGTTTATACAGTTAATATTAAAACATGGGAAATCTAGATCATTATATCTTTTAGTAATGGATGCATTCATCAGAATAGAACCAGTCTGAGAATCATAGATGGTTTTTCTGCCTCTGAGTGAAGGTGAGCATTGCCCAGGACTTTGATTCTGAAGGTTTAGAGCCCAAATGAGGACTATGTCCACATGTGCTGAGGGACGCCGGACTGCAGGAGTGAACTCAAAGAATGAGTGTACGTACGCACTGCTGGGGTGCGAACAGCTTTGGTGTCATTTGTTTTAGGCTGTCATGTTTTTCCAAGCTGGGGCCCAAAGGCTGCAAGATCAAGCGAGCAAAAACACAGAAACTGGAGACAACTGTTACCACCGCCCACAACAGACAGAGCCAGGGTTTAAATACTGGAGAGCAGGTGAGTAATTGGCTGATGAGTCTCAGGTGTGCTCAGGTGATGAGGAAGAGGTGCGGACAGGTGGAGCCAATCCTGTTGGTGCGACCTGCATGACGCAGCCACACAAAGACAGGGAGAGACAGACAACACATGCAGCGAAAAAGAAAACCTTTGCCAAACCTAATGTAGGATATTGTGCTTTTAATTTTATTTTTTCCAGACATAAGATGTCTTTATCACTGTTACATTGATCCCCTGCCCAAAATGAACCGTAACCTGACCCATCTTCTTTCCGACCTGGAGGGCAAAGTCAGTTTGTCACTATTTGTAGCCTGTGTGACGACCCTTTCTGAGCAGGACTCATTGGCCTCTGCCTGCAGGAGCCTGGAGGGCGAAGTCAGTTCATCAGAGAGATTCAACTCATCTGGACTGATTGACTGACTGACTGACACCAGCTCTTATTACTCTTTATTAGTTTATCAGTCACCTATAATCAATCAGACTAAGCTTAATTGATTTACTTCTTATGCAGTGCATATGGATGCTATCTACTGCTGGTGATGCCCCATTTTACTTTGAACATGACCCACATTGAGTGAGGTTTGGCGTGGATGTTCCCCCCGACTTCAAAGCAGGATCCCCAGATGAAGAAACGCTTTAATTTACTGCCTGACTGAGGCCTCTCTGGACAGCTACAAAGGTGAAACAAGGCCAGCCACACCACCAGAACGCTTGTCTTGTTATCAAACTGCAGAGAGGAAGAGCTCTCCACAGAGATCTGCAGTGTTCAGCATTGATTCTGGGCTGCATGTATTTTAGGGTCATTTCAAATTATCTACTTCAGTTGCATTACTCAGCGTGATACATCACTTTGGTGAAGAACTTTATTCAGGAACTGATATTTGAAGAGATGACATCTCCCATTTCTGCTCGACAGTAATGCTACTCCAGTCCCTTTCCTGAGTGGCAGCTTGCTCCAGTTACATTATGAGTCACAGTTGTAATGGCAGAGGTCGTGGTTATCAGTCTTTGCCCCTAAAGCATAAGGAGGGCGAACTCCGAGTGAAATAAAGTCTGAGTGCTGCAGTATGCACTGAAAGTTACACAATGTTGTTCAGCCTTTAATGCATTTCCCTGAATTTCCACTAGCTGCAAAAAGCTTTGTGGATGATGACGAGGGATGATTGTGCCGTCACAAACACGTCCTTGCACGTCACAGCTTCGGCTGTTTGCTCAAACGCTTAAGAGGAGGAGGAAGAAATTGGGATAGTTGGGTCAACGGTGTTGAAGAAAGCATTGAGATCTTTCACTAAGTACCAGTGGACTGTCGAACACATAAACAGACAAGGACAAATAGATGGTGGTAATATTAGACATATTTTTGAAGTATTTCTTGGACACACTGTTGGCAGTTATTGCTATTTAAAGCGGGACATTTTGGAAATGAATGTGCATCCTCAGGGTACTTGATGTTGGAGGTTGGTGTCTAGTGAATATCTTTACAGAAGTAAAAAATGTTTTCTCTGAGTTAATTTGCCATATGTGGCTGTCCATTTCAGCACATCCTCAAGTAAACTGGATCACACTGCACGCACTGTATGTTTTCTAATTCAGAATACTTTGAATGAGAAAAATCATCTTTTCTTCCATACTGACTAAGTACATTTATTCGCAGCGTAAGTACATTTCTTCATGGTGTATTCATATAAAACCAAGTCAATTTAAACAGCTCTGAGAGAAAATTTCCACTTCATGGGGAAACAAATCAGAATTTATGCGACATTAAAAGCATTAAAAATGCTTCTGCAAAATTAACACACTCAAAATATTCCAGAGGATGAGCTGGCTGCCTTGTTACATGTTGTGACTTTGCATCTCTCTCTCCCCTCAATGCATGGATGAGCAGATGAATAAGCTCCATGCCTAATTTACAGATGATTTCCCCCATTAATCTGCAGTCTGCAGATGTTGTTAATTTATTTTACTCCTCTAACCTCCTGTTGTCGCAGCTGTTGAAGGTTGGGAAGGGGAACCTTGTGTGTCTGTGACAGGGAGTGTGTTTGTGTGTGTATATAGTACATATGTACTGTCTATATGAGCATATGCAGGAGTTCGCTTGTGCACACGAGATTGTGTGTGTGTGCATGAAAGTGCATGTTTGTGTGTGACTGTATTCGTGCATCCTGTGCCAGCGTAGTGTGGTGTTAGGGCAAAGGAACAGGTGGAGCACGAAGTGAGACATGCACAGCAAGCAAAGCCAGTTACATCTCTTTGAACTGCAGCCACAACAGGACGTGACCAGATTCCATCTCTGCCAAATTCTGCATACACAACAACGTGAGACTGCGTGTGTGTGCCAGACCAGTCACAAATCTGATGTGTTGCAACTGGACTTTCACTTTAACTCCAAGGACTTGTCACCTCACTTGTACTTTAGCCTTGTGACTGGAAATCACTTGGGCCCTTCCCACGTCAAAATAAAAAATTATGCTATTAAAAAATTAAGCTTCCATTTGTGGCTCGCTCCTCAGGCAATCACTCTTGCTCATTAGCAGGTGACAGAAGCGGCGTATTTAGCCGTTTCTTGCAGTGGTGTTTGGAACAAACTGAGCAAACGAATGGACAGTGAAGAGGTACTCTGGTGCAAGAGCAGTTTGGGAAGTTTCTATGTTTCATGTGGTTTTTAGCTTTGAAAACTTTTTGCCATTGGAGCACATTATAACCAGCATGAACATGCAAGCTCGCTACAGCTGCTCCTGAAGGAGAACGCTTTAGCAGCAACTTAACAAGCCTGCACGGTACTGAAGAGGGTGTATTCTTGGTGGTGTGACTTATGCTTATTCATTCCAAAATGAATAAAATCTGCATTGCCTAGCATGAGTACAACATTCAGTGATGAATGCTGTGACAAAACTAAAATGAGTGCTGTTCCTATTTTATTATGATTTTATTGCTCTCTGCACTGTAATTCTTATTGACATTTAATTTGGTGAAGGCCATAATGACTTGTTTGGGAGTAGACTGGGGACTTCAGAGTAAAGTTGTTACTTCCAAAACAATTTGTCTGTACACATGTACACTGTAAAGTATTTATGTTTGTGTCTCTTTAATATCTTCCCATCATGTTGAACCTCATCTATTTTAATCTAGCTAGTGGATAAATATCTCTTAAATCTGTGAGTATTTATCTCTTCCTGGTCTGGAAGTGGACGTATGCACAGACTGCGTGAAGACAGCTACAGATGGAGAAACCAGTTTGTTTCACAGTGTGTTTACATGTGTGTGCATACAGTATTTTGTGTGCTTTCTGTTAATGAATACATATTATTCAACGGAGAGCAGCGATGATCTCAGTCAATTAACTGACTTTCATTTTTGGATTCTCTGATCATTCTCCTGATAGCCCTGAAATTAACACCTCGTTTGAAGAACTTCAGGGAGCTCAGTTTTTCAGAGGACATTCATTAAGAGTGGCAGTCATCCTCTACGAGTTGATGGCAAACATCAATAACGTGCGCTAAATTATCCCCTTTAGCTCATTTTATCATGACTTGAAAGACTTACTAATATCATGCAACTCCTCCACCTCCATCAAATTGTTCCAGCTGTTTCAACTCTGTCATGATGTTATTGGATAAGAGTGGAGTTTGTTTTTCACTTTTGAAGTGACTCCACATAGAGACCAATATTTATATCCAGGAAAGAGACTGTGCTCTGTCTCAGACTTTTGGTTTCATTCTAACACATTTTCCAATAGATTATATAAGAGTCTGCATTGTAATATATGTATATTTAGTGATGTAATGAAGGTAATATTTAGCTTTTTTCTTCTCTCTGGAGCAGGAAGTGATTGTATGGCAATAACAGTTATTTAGGAACAAAGGGTTTAAAACCCTGTATGAAGGTAATGTTTATATGCTGGATGATTGGATATATTGAGTTCAAATCACCATGATCAAAACTGCTCAACGCTGTGCATGTTGCCAAACTTGAAAAGACATTACAGCCCTTGTTAGTTTTCCAAAATAAACTAGGAGCTGCTGCATTCCCTGTATTAGACTCAGAAAACACACATGCACTCTCATTGATTATCCTCTAAGCTTCAACAACCTCTCAACTGAAAGGTTAAGAGCTAATGGTATTGATAACTCATTGGCTCTATTGATCTTGCTCAGGAGTTAATTGGGTATTACTCATTAAAGTTTATACTAATTAACTGAATTAGAAGCATTAGAATCCTTAGCAGTGGCAGAGACAGTGCTTGTTATAATGGACTCACTAATTGCCTCTGGTGAAGTTTCCTCATTACCTCCAAAAACATCCATGAAAAGTGTGGCAAGGTGTGAGCGAGCTGGGCTGAGAGAAGGGCGCTGATGGGTCAGATCTCGTTTTTTCAGCGCAATCAGCACTGGCTGTTTGTAATCAAAAGGCACAGCGTGGGCTCAGTCAAAGTGTGTCAGGACATCCTGTAAATGTGCACTAATTAGAAGCAATGACTGACACGAGGAGAACAGCTTGAGGCTTCATCTCACAGCATGTGCTGATTTTATTGATAGCAGTGCTACTTTTACCTTAGCTTTCTTCTCTGGGTATTTGCTTCACCTGGGCATGCAGCATGTGTCCATGGCCGCGGTGACCTCACAGCCCTTCCTCTTGCCGTGCTGTGTGTTCAAATTAGCATGAAGAGCTTGCTGATGCCCCTGCAGCGTACGGAGGTACCAAAAACATCATTACACATTCATACAACACAATAACATCAAACATACATCTTTTTTGTTTTTGTATGTTTATGCTATTTACATCTGATTTTCTTTAGAAAAACTTACTGGAATCTGGCTGAACACCTTTTCCCTTTCTTACTGATTTCTTTATATAAATGGATTGAGCAGGAGATGGTTAATAAAGGACTATTTTTGGTACTTGCCTGACTCATTGAGTCAATAAAGCAGTTACACAATACAGTCCACTAAAGTCAGGTACAGCATATTTCATGTGTACGGCTGATTTCAGCGGAGGAATTTTGATCAGTGGCGAAAGTTGAGAATAGCATTTATTGGATGGCAGTTCTTGAAAAATTTACTTTCTTTAACTCAAAAGCAGAATGACTTGACCTGAAAACAACACAGATGCTTCTGCTGCAGTCATGCAGTGCTTCTTACAGCGTGTCTCCGTCATACAGTGTTTCACACCAATTGCACAACCTGCTGCGGGGCTGACGCCTGAGGCAAATAAACGAAAACATGACAGAAACTGCATGAGTCAAAACTGCTGAAAAACAACCACAGTTTCCATGCTATCGTCGACCTCGGTGAAAGTGTGTCCGTGGGTGGGTGTTACCTGGCAGTGAGCAGGATAGCGGCAGTGGCTGGTGTATCATCTGAGCCCAGCGGAGCCAGAGAGGCCATATGCACAGACTGAGGGGGCCTGAGCCACAGAGCCTTGGTCCTGTGGTCAACTGCTTGGGACAAACTGCCGGACCATATGGAGATGAATAATGTGTGTCTTTTGAAAGAAACTCTGAACTCCCATCGCATGGTTCAGTGAAGTGTTGACAAGAATTGATAACTTGACTTGGAATTCTTATGCAGGATTGTAAATCTCACTTCTTCAGGAGGTAACACTGATGCTGTGCAGAGGTTCACAGAAAAAGTCCACTGAACTATAACAAATATAAACCCCAGTATAGCACAATAAAATTTAACAGCAGCACCAATTACAGCCTCCAAATTGACCATAAAATTGCACTAACATCCCTTTAAATCAGTTTCAGCAAGTCTACTTATACTTTCGTAAAGGTAGGATTCCTGCAGGACTGCAATATTAGCTGTGCACTGCATTTAGGAATAGCTAGGTGGATCTAGTAAAATGAAAACTGAGTGCATGTTATCAGTAACCTTGGGATGTACAGAGGAACAGCTCATGGTCAGGTAATGCTCAAACAAGACTAATTTGTATGACTTGTTATCTAACAACATCTAAGGTTTAGTTGTTCTGAACAGCCACACTGGAAGGTGGAGTGAAAAACCAGCCATCGCAGACCAGGAGGAGATGGTATATCCTTTAAATAAGGGGATTACAGTCTCTCCTGGAAAGCATTCGAGTGTTCACTTGATAGTTCATGTTAAAAGTGACAGAAATCGAGCTAGAGAGAGAAGTTCAAACGCTGGCTCCTTTCTCACCTCCACACAAGTGGCCGGTCAGGGCGTGAAGTGGGTGCAAATGTCCGAAAGTTACAGAAATGGTTGGATACAGCCCCCCCATAATCTGGTGTCAGCAAGTTGTGGTTGGAGGAGGTTTCTGAAGCTATTCACCACCTGACAAGCACTTCTGAAGGTACATACTGGCCACTTAATAGTGTTTTACTTATGTCTGAAATGAGCAAGACGCTTCCTTCTTCCAGACACCTTCAAGGTCATCTGGCTCTACAAAACCCAAACCGTCTGCAACAATGCACTCTGGGAGAACTGCAGTAATGAATTTTACCAGGCCAGTCATGTCTGCAAAGAAATATGAAAATAATCATACATGCATAAACTGTGACAATGATCTCCCTCATGATTTATTTGTGAGACAGACCCAGGCAGCACAAGACCTGCCACAGGCTGCAGCAGCTCTGTGTTAAGCTCTGACAGCTAAAAATGAGGAACTGGCTGCCGCAAAGCATGACATCAGGATCTATGCTGTCAGATAATCAAATAAGAAGTATGCCAAACATGGACATAATTAAAAAGAGTTGCTGGTGAAAGAAAGCGTCAAAGGTCTGTTACATTTTGTTCAAATCTAACTTTTAAATGTAGCTGGATATCGATTTGACGTTTTGGGCAAATGAGATGTACAGTTTCCTTGTAGTTCACATTAGAGCAGGGGCAGCGTTATTATGGACCTCTGCATTGTGTCTCGTTGCATAACTTGCCATTTATCAAAAGGAAAAACAACAGCAAATGTAAAATGGCAGATTTTATTGTCATTCTGTGCAACAAAGCACTGCAATCATCTGTGCAGGCCAGTTGAACTGGTGTTAGAATACTGCATGATAATAAGTGGCCCATTAGGAGCATTGCCGAGAGGAACCCTGCTGTGCAGATGCAACAGACTGAATAATCAAGATGCCCACTCTGGCAGTAATAGAAGCTTTGCTGCACTGTGAAAATATTCCATTCTGAATTCGTTGCTCATCTGTGCGTGCAAGTGTTTGTAGCTGAATAGATAGAATTGCTATTCTCAGGTTGGGGCACCACTCGGACCTCCACCTTTAGTCATAAAGATTAGATTTCTGGTTGTTTCTAAGTTGCAAGTCCATGTATTAAGCTGGACTTGTACAAACTCTACAGAGAATAAGCCCAGACTGTGATGTGATGAGGTACGTGCAGTGGTTTTGTATTTCTAATCATGAGAAATGTTCACCACAATCACATTTTCAGCGGACAAATCTGAATGAAACGCACATGGAACAAGACGAACAAGAAAACCCTGACAGAACCAGACACCTTTACTCTTTGCAAAGCAAAACAGCATAATTGAATGTGTTGACCGCCAAAAAATGGGCCTTGTCAGGGCTCAGCATAAACAGACACAGGAATACAGAGTGCACATGCTTCAGTTCAAGCCAGCAGAAAAAAGTCAGGATTAACACTTTAAGCAAGGGATTTCAAAGGGTGTCAAATGTCACCGCATTTAAATAAAATTTAATTGGAGTGCCAGTGAGATGGAGAGGATTAAAGCCATTATTCATGGAAGTGAAAATACAAGTTAGAACTGCAGCTAGCGTGTATTCTTTTGTATTGCAGGAGCGTATTTATCTGGGAAAATAAACCAGCCATAGCTGCCATTTCCAGGGGCGATTGAAAGAATCCTATTTCAAAAACCACAGCCTGTCAGTGTTCTGCCTTTGGCTCAGCAATATCTCATCATCGCACATTTTCTGACAAGAATTTCTGCAGACACGGATCATTTAATATGGAAGTGCAGCTTTACCAAGATGAGTCTGCAGTGGACCCTGACCTGGCCTCCCTGGAAAGGTGAGAAAACCAGTGAAGAACGGTCTTCCAGAAATCAGTAATAGAGGTAATATAATTTTATTGGCATTTATGTAAGCGCTCACAGCTCAATAGCCACAATTCTGCGTTGTATAACTATGACCACAGTCAAAGTACAGCATGTTGCAGTTTGATGTGAACTGCAGACAGTGTTTGTCTAACTTCACATCACTTTCTTTGTCAGCTACAGCTCAGGCTTTGGGAGATGTAATGAAAATAATATGGTACCCATCACAGACTCTTGTGTCGGTTTCATTTTGACCCACTCAGGGTGTTATTTTGCAGTGCATAAACAACTCTGGCATTCATAAATAATACCTCTCCCTGGGTAAAAGAGACAGGCCGACATGAGGCCGGCTGGCAGATGCCGGCGTTTTCAGTTGGCACCCTGTGAGTGTGGATGTCCCAGCTCTTTCACTGACACTCTGCCTCTGACTCCTGCAGCCATCCATTTATCTGTCAGTCTATGTTCCTGGGTTGTAAAAGGTAAGAGGCATAGAAATCCTCCTGCTATATATCATACTTGTTTTCGTCTTAAACAGTTTCTTTCTCTACATTGCTTTCATACGTTTGTGCTTATGTGTTTGTGTCCTGCAAATACGCAACACACACACACCCACATGAATGCAGTGATATATGTATGCAGGGAAGAGCATCCGACTTCCTCTATTCTATCTTCTCCTGCTGTGTTTGTCTCCATATCATTATTCACCACCATAACAGCTCCTTGCCAGAGTCAATCAACGACAACATCCCAAAGTTGCCGTGTTGTTCATCTCAGCGGAGGAAAGGTAAACACTATCATTGGTCATGAGAGAGACGAATTGTCACAGGAACAAGGAGGTTTGTGGAAATAATTTTTCTAAAGCTTCTCTTGTCCATTACTAGCTGCCTGTCATTGTCAGATCCCCACATCTCGGCGTTCGCAAGGCTCCATGCAGTTTTGTGTTAGCTTGCTCTGCGAGGTTCTTTCATCCATATGTACGCCTTGGTCAAGGTAATACGGTATGACATTCCTGAGTTTCCTGTGCTTCAGTTTGTATGCCCCGCAGTTATATGTGTGAAAATTAAAATCAATGAAAATTTGTAACGGTTGAGGTAGTCAAGGTTTGTAATCTTTAGTGCAATGAGCTTGTCAAAGTGAAGTGGGCTGGGTGAAAAAATAAATTTCATTTGGGGCACTTCTTATTGCACTGTTGTTTGAAGTGACAAATTACAATGCAAAGTGAGTGGGCACAACAGTTTTGACAATTAGTTAATCTTTTACCAGCCTCTGAAGTGTTTGAAGTTGCTCTTTTGCTCAGTTTTATATTGTAAATTCAATGGCTTTGGGTTTTGGGCCATTTATCAGACATAACAAGCAATTTGTCACTTGGGGCTTCGTGATGGACCGTTTTTTCTTTGCTTTTTGACATTTCACAGACTGAACAATTAATCAATTAATCAGAAAAAAGTAATTGCTTTGGAAGTAAGATGCCCCAACGTTATTAATTTCTGGCATGTCAGAAACACCTTGCTTTAACCTTTTCTTTGGCTTCACTGCAGAGATGGTGACAGTACAAAAAGACAGGAAAACCTGGCACTTCTGCGATGGTTGCATCTATATTCTCTACAGTTTGAAGGCCAAATTCCATCGTGTCGTGCCCCTGGTATGACCTACTCTTGCTTGTTCTTGCCAGAAATGTCTGCCAGGTGAGAGACACATCCTGCAGTCTTCATAAAAGGTCATGTAGAGGTCTGCATCAGAGATATGAAAGGTCAGCATGACTTACCACTGAGATTAAAGTGACCTGTCTCCACCCCAAAGAGAGACTGATTAAGACCAGGCCACAGACAGCTGCAAGGCCCAGAATGCTAGGAAGTGGTCACTCATGGACAACATGACATACTTTTTAACTTTGAGTTCATTGGCGTGGTCAATCTCATCTGTCTATCTGGTAAAAGAGAAAGCAAGAAATGAAGAGCTTGTGTGGGTTTTCATTCAAAAATCAGTGTAGTGGTTTGGAAAGGTGTGAGGGTAACAATGATGAACTGAGGTGGGAAATGTAAGGAATTCTGTGCTGTTGCATTTGCCTGAAAACCAACAATAAGAAAATTTGGGTCAAAGCACAATTTATGAAATGAAACTCAAAACTATGTGTCTACAACACATTATTATGGATCTCACTCTGCCTCTGATTGGTTGCCTTTGCTGTTTGGGTTGGTTAGGTTTGAGGGGTGAGAATGGTTAGGGTTAAGGTAAGAACATCAGGGTATGGCGAATCAGAGGCATAGAGGGGTGGGTCTTGTCAAGAAATGCAGTGGGATCTATAATAATGTCATCAACTGCTCAGCATTTAACTCGAGCTGGCGAATGCAGCGATGCTAACACAACATTGAAAACCCAATTGACATGTGAATGCGATTAGCATCTTAACATATTTATGCTTGTTGAGGGTCATAAAGGAATTAACAGCTTGAAGCTAAATATTTAATGTAAGTAAATCAACTATGTAACTTTGTACTCACAGATGTACAGTATGTTCTATAGGGACTGAATGAAAAGTTAATGAATATGGAAATAACAGCTAGCCTCTGCAAAAGATGCTCTATAACAACAAGCTAAACCAATGGTATGAAGTGGTATACACTTCATGTCTCCTAAGTAGGCGCAGTTGCCTCTCCACCATCCCCCTTTGGCAAGTTTAACACTAACACATTACTGATGGACTATTGCTTGTCACTAGATACAATACAAATTTATTGTTGTTATTTGCTAGCTTAATATGCTAACTCCAGATCTTGCAGGAATATGTTGCAGGGACAGAAAAAGGTCATGAACAAAGTTAATTTTCCCCTGATTTGTCTGTCTGAAAAGGCCATTTTAGTGTCAGATTGTGCAGAAGATGTGTGGCTTATGAAAAATGGGTCCAATAATTACTCTGGTGACCATGGGGGCGAAAGAACCAGACAGGGAGTGAATAGACGGAGGACCTCAAGGGGTGAGTCAGTGTCATGTGACACAGATACAGGAAATGAATCTTTACTGCGCTAACTTGTCTCTGCTTCTGCACTTGCTGGTGCAGAGCAAAGCTATGCTAAAAAAGGACAGAGGGTGCCACCACAGTCAGCCTGAAGGGAGCAGTACATTAGTTAAAAAACATTTATTCTTAATGGACTTCAGATTAAAACAACAGTATTACTGTAGCATCTAACTGGTGCATACCTTGTTGATTATCATGCCATTTCCCTAACCAAGATGAAGTATTTGGTCATTTGTCTTTACAAAAATGATGATGACATCTGAATGTCAAGATTGGAGTAATTACGTATGACTCAGTAGGTGAATACACAGCTTGAGATGCATCCTGTCATGACCAATGTATCAAATTAAGAGCCACTGATAAGTGTGTCAGACATTTTCTCCAACTGCCATTACCAGAATTACCGTTTGTTGTATTATTGACAATCTGTCACAAGCTCTGCCATCATTTATAACTGACAACTTCATGCCTTGTGTGAGCTGTTTAGATGAGGACATGCAGCATACATAGACAATAGTGCAGAAGAAAATACAAATAAACACGGTTATCTCTGAAAAATGAATAGAATTTATAAAAGTCTTGACAACAATGTACAAGATAAGTTCATTCAAGTTGCCTCCATTTGATTTTTAGTTCGGTTAAGTAGAGGGAATGAAAATATGGACGGAAAGAAGTTGTCATATATATTTGCGAATCTTATTTATGTGTTTACTGAGCCCCTTCTAATTCCACGGCCTACATCGTTGGCGCTCGTCCTAAAATGATGCCATTTGAGGTTTCTCATCTACGGTCGTGTGTGACCATGTGCTCACATCCAAAGCAGTTTAACTCTGCGAGCAGCCAAATCTAAATGTCACTTTCCTGCCGTCTCCAGGACGTCAGGAGGTCTGCTCTGATTTGCTCTGTCAGTCCGTGGATGCTCGCCAACCACTGTTTCGGATCCTCCCTCGGTTTGACGGCTGGACACTGAGACGGGTTGTTTTGCATTCAGAACGCACTCGCATCGTGTTTGTGCCAGAGACGTTTCCATTACCTGACAGGAGTCCCGGAGAGCTTGGCTATGATCCCCATGGAAACGTGACACACGGAGAGATTAGACCAGATAGGATGATGATGTGAGATAATGTGACATGGAATACTCTTCTTCTCTGTAGTATCTCTGTGCAAAACAGATAGAATACCTGTCTGAGCAAAAGAAAGATTATGTTTTCACCATGCGAATTAAACACTGCCATCTTTAAATGCTAGGCCATGACTTTGATATTTAAAATAAGAAAACACCTAAACTCACTCAAATCCTCCTTTACTCTGAGATGCTGTAATACTAATTGAGCTATTTCAATTCTGCAATGCCGGAGTCATGCAGTTCACTCGCCATCAGGAAGCACATTTGCCTTGACATGAATGATATGTATTACACAGCTGTCCTCCTCCTCTTTGTAGTGTAAATGTTTTTGTAATTATTTCAACTGCAGGGTGTCCAGGGTGCGTGAAACATATTCAATTTACCAGATATGCAGGGCAGTGATTGAAGTTTATTGTTCCAAATACGTAAGAACATGATGAAAGCACATAATGAAAAAGAAAAAGTAGAAAGAGAAAGTTTAAAAGCCAGGTACGTCATTTGCATTTTCATGTTTGAAAGGCAGCTTATCGTGTATTCAAACATGAAAGAAGGCCACTTTCAACTTTCAAGTTATGCTTCCCTGAAGAATCAGAAACATAAGCTACAAAGCAATGGTATCAGTGTCATTTCAAATATAACACACTTGTAAAAATGTCTTTTTCTCAAGAAAAAACATAAAAAAATACAGAATTAAATTCAGCAATTTCATTACGTTACAGGTTGGAGGTGTAATTGTACAAGGCGCTGTTGCCAACCTTGTAATATGAGCTCTAGTTCTTGAGTTTTGTCCCTCATGCTTACATTTTACATGACCTTTCCATATGTCAATCACACAGTTTCACAGCGGTGCATACATCAGGCAACAGTGATGAATTGCGAAGTGAAGGGAAGGCTGGGCAAGCTGAAAGGAGAATTTAAGAAACAGAGAATGAGCCAGTAAGTGCAAGTGAGTAGAAACAGAAACGTGATGGAGAGCAGCGACTAAGGATGAGAGAAAAGAAGAAAAGGAGGGATGACGGACATCATCAAGGTCATAATGTTTCAATCAGAGAGCTGTGCTGCTGCAGATCAGGATTTAAATGCAGAAACAATTAAAATGCAGATCACAGGCATGGGAGGCTTTGGGAAATGAGGCGTTTTGCCAAGACACACTCTTAATAAATTCTATGTGCAACCCCATTGCAGCCTGCTGCCTCCCTGCAAACCCGAGCAGCTTCTATGGGCTGATTACAGAGTTTGTCCATGGTGAGTGCTTAGACAGACAGTCCATTAGTCCACTTTAACATTAATCTCCATCACTGCATTCCCCATATCCTTCGCCTCCTCCCCCGATCCATTGTTCCTAAAATGAAACCACTCACAACATTTTAGTGGATTGATTGGGGTTCACTATCGCCATCTAACAAATTGAGGTTTGACCTAGTGATGATCCATCTCCGTTAATAGAAAATGAACCAAAATATAAAGTAGCCTCATAGACCGCCTCCCTCCCTCGCCCTGCCGTACCCTCTCTAACCTGCTACATTTTCTCTCCACAAGCTCAATTATTGGCCTGTCCGTCTGAATGACAAAACGCAAGGCAAGTATTATCGTATTGATTCCGGCTATGCAATCAATCATTTTGCCATAAAATAGAATGTCCCACACAGTATTCTTGAGCGACACTCAAAGAAAAACACTCTTCTTCTTTGGTAAGCTACTCCTTTCTGACCCACTGCATCTCCTTCCTTGCCAGCTACCTGGAAGACCTCCTCCAACTTCCTTTATCTCACCCAGAATGCTGCAACCAGCATTGTCTTAACATCCCACTGCTCTCCCACCTCACATCCCCTCTGTACTCACTCCAGGTACTCATGGCTGCTTACGCTACATTCAAAAGTCACTTGCATGGACTTGGTCTATAAAGGAGCTCTTTGTTCTCCCTGTACCAGCCTGGTGAATTGTTCTCCTTCCTGGCTTCACCATCGTCGAGTGGCCTTCCAAATCCAGAGCGGCACTCACTTGCAAATGTGATTTGTGGGAAGAAAGCTAATCTTTCACAAAGTACTTTCCATTGATGTGGTTCCCTTCCACTTCAGTCCACTTGAAATTCTCTCCACAGCTAAAAAAAAAAGACAGCATTTAATGAAAGATATTACCAATCTTTTCCAATCACAAATTGCAGAGGCAATGAAGAGTACTATCCCTTACAGACCCCATTAACACCTGTCATTAATACACAGCTTTAATCCAGTGCACAGATCAGATTTGCCTCCATGTTATTTACACTGATTAATGAGGATCTGTAATTTGCAGTTGGTTATAAATTCAGATTGTCAGGTTTTGTGCTGTACGTCATGATATTCACAAGGGACAAGTGGTTTCTGACAGTATCATGAGCTATGTGATGTTGTCAATATGAAGATCATAGAATAAACAGCAAACTGCAGCTGTGAATGGATCGAAAAACAAATGTCAATGACCGCCTAATGTTTAATTTCAACTGTCATCCTGCATCAGCTTCCGTGGTTAACACCCGCTTCGCATGCGCACACTCACACTCACACTCATTAGACAGCTGAAATCGGCTGACTTCCCTCCCATCTGTGGACATAATGCTTTCCCTCCATATTTACATAACATTACTGACCATCACTGCAGAGTCTGCGACGCAGTCCCCATACTGATTGCAGTGCTGCGAGCCATTTCGTGTTGTGACCTCTCACGTGCAGCACTGAAAAGAAACAATCATCTCTCTTATTGTAAACCCCACTGCTGATCCAAAATCTATTTTCCAGTATTAATTATTTACCCAGTTCACTGATGGCCTTCTCCGATGAAATTGTCCCCTGTTTTTTTTTCTTTTTTCTTTTTTTTAACAATAACAACAAGAGCACTGGCCATCAAGAAATTACTCACTTTCAGTTTAATTTTTCTTGTGATTCGGCCTCTGATTATACTAACAATGCATATCAACTCAGCTCAGCATGTTTCTAGGCCTACTTTCAAGTGTTGGAACAACATAAAGTGGCTGTGTGATAGGAGCACCAACGGTGTGAAGCCTAGTCCAGCTTGGGAAAAAGTCTGTGTGGGGGAAATGAGCAACTGTCACATGCCCGGGAGCAAAGCATGTGGTCAGAGACTTGTACCACCAGAGAACCATTTTATCATCTCATATGCCTACTATTGTGTTTTTTTTTTTTTTTCCCAAACACAATATTCCCCTGGCTTCAAACCTGCCAACAAGCTGAGACAACGCTTGGTTTATCCAAAGGACAATACAAACACCAAGAGAGCAATATTGTCCGTGCTGTGAAACGCAATGAGGTAGGTAGTACTGTGTTATGCATATAGATGAGACGGCCACACAGAGCAGCCCAGCTCCACAAATGTACGCTGGGGCTCGACCTCATGCGAAATATG
This sequence comes from Chaetodon auriga, assembly GCF_051107435.1. NCBI lineage: Eukaryota > Metazoa > Chordata > Actinopteri > Chaetodontiformes > Chaetodontidae > Chaetodon > Chaetodon auriga. The sequence goes on from NC_135088.1 coordinate 7,817,519, forward strand.
ACACATTTGGCCTTACACTGTTGAGCAGCATGTAAAATTGATCTATGAAAAAGTTGATAATCTTAAAGATAGAGATATAGGTAGTTTTCAGATTCATGCTTTTTGTTTTTTTAAGTGTCTACTACAATAGGTATTCAATCTTCAAGAATTCAAAGAACACATTATTCTTCTAATAGTGTCCATTGCTTTTAGCTCCAGTCCTCCTTAAGGCCCACGTCCTGAAAAGCTTACTCTGCTCTCATTGGTCAACTCACACTGGGCAGAGCAGCCACCGCTCACCATGTTTCTGTGTACTTTGCTGCATGTACCTACACTTGTACTGTGAATATCACAGTAATAACCACAGCTAAAATAAAAACTAATATTACAGCTTTATTACAGTCTTTCTATGGCCTGAGCAAGCTAGCTGCTAGGTGCTAATCGTACTTACACAATGTTGCCAAGAAAATTAACTCCTGGATTTTGACAATTTGCTACACAGTGATGCAGACAAGTAACGTAAGAAAAGGCTGGATCACTGATGAGGCGTTTCAGGCAGTTCAAACATTTCAAAATGAGATAAAAGTCTTCATCCTCTAGTTTTGATCCTACATCCCTTGTCTGATAAAACAAAAGCTGTCATAAAGGGGAATGAGTTAAAATCACAGACAGCATTCATCAAAGCTGCTATCCCTAATAGTCCCTATTAATAGTAACAGCCATGCTGATAACTAGGGATCTAACTTTTGGATGATAGTATCAATGGAGTTATGTCCAAATAGGAGTGGGAGCCCTGAATGGAAATTTTCAAAGGTGTCCTGCTGCTTATGAACAGTACTTACAGAAAACACAACCTCTGCCAATATTCCCAAATGCTAACCACAATATAACATTCAGCGCTGCTGCACCCTACCGAGCTGTGAATAAAACTGACAGTCTGTCTCGCAAGTCCTATAATTGCTTTTGAGAGATGTTTCGTCCCATCTTTAACCATGAAAAAAAGCACTTGAATAAATCCAATCTAGGAATCCCCTGTGCTTCTGCCTCCAGCAGAAATTGTGAAATTCTTAAATCAGCATGTGTGCTGATGAAAGAGATTCTTGGAAAAATCTGAACTTAAAAAACTGAGCAACATTTCTGTGGAAGTTGTGAATAAAACACTGTATATAACTTCTGTATTTGTGCCCTGATACGTGATATTTTCTTTGTGACCGTAATTGCTACTGGTGGAATACATTCAATATTATTAAAAGTAATTGGAAATTAGCTAAAAGGTGCAGTGCTGAAAAATTCTAATTAGTATGTCAACAATCCGTCCGTTTCCAGCAGCAGCAGCTACATGCCTCTGATAAACCCGCCTCACGCTACCTGCCCAGAACCAAAACGGTAGCAGAGAAAGCCTTTTCACACCTGAAAGTCCTGACCAAGACTGGTGCTTTTGTTATGCTGTAAACATTTTATCTGGTTAGTTTTGGTTAGCAGACAAGTGCGCACGCAGTTCGGTGGGAAGCCTTCTATTACATTATGAATCAATGCAGAAAATGAATTAACAGATTCATTTTGTCGTTTGGAAAACAATTGAAAAAAGTGTTTTACACACTGAAAATGAACCAAACCATGGTGCAGGTTTTACACAGGTGATTTTGGTTCAGCTCAAACTGAAAGTGTGGACCAAACAAGGTTGGTGTGAAAGGCCCCAGTGTCAGTGACAAGCTGATGAAGGAAGTTACATCTGGCAAACTAGAGTTGGTGGAGATCAAGCAGAGCTACATGTGCATGTAAAAGGACAGTGACTTCTGGACCTACATTTATCAGGGGGATAGAAACATCATGCTAATGAATTTAAACGCTGCTTTGTGTTTTGCTGGATGTGTGGGTAGACATTTGCTTGCTAACATTTTGACTATGGAAACTTTCTAAAGCAGCTTGTTTTGGAGCTCTTCTGCCTCCAGGTGACCAAAAGCTTTAAATAACGCACATTATGGTTCCTGTTGCCTGATTTCCCTCTCCTTCACACATTGTGCCTCTCCTGTGCCCTTCTTTCCCTCTCTCTCACACATCCAAAGACAGACTTGTCTATTTTCTCCTCCTCTCCCAAGTCTCTGCCCCCACATCTGGTTCAGCTGTGACAGGCTCAACATATTCCAATATAACAAGAGACACATTAGCAATTAGAGGCTAAAAACATCTTGTCATGTGTAAATGTGCATGATGTGCCGACCCTACATCATTCTATGTGTTTTGGATTTCACCTCCTAAGTATATAGTGTTATTTTTCACGCTCATTAACACATGCTTGTCTCATGTTGTTCATTGTATTTTTACACACACACACACACACACACACACACACACAATTTTATGTATGACATATATGAAGTAGCCACATTTAAAATGTTTGTCACTCCAGGGAGGGATGACATTGTGGGTTGGTGGTGTGTAAGAATGGTTGTCATCGCTGGCAAAATATGTTTGCAGGCTTGTCAGGACATATGACACATTGGAGCACAGTTTTGCCACAGGCCTTAGTGCAGCTGCCGTATATAGAATAAACAGAGACACATTTTGAAGGCACGCCTAAAGCTGTGAAGTCTGTTCTGCACTCATCCAGCTCCGGTTTAGGTTGTTACTGATTACTGTGACTCACACGGTGACATATATGGATATGATGAATGTTTTATTCATTTGTACCTCATCAAATCAGTCTTAATCACGGAATGAGACAAATGTTTATATGCAGCAGGGATCACGTGATTAGCTGTTTACGTGTCTGCAGACAGATTTTTCTGTGAATTAAAAGCAATCAAAGTATGGACAATGTGTCATATGAGCACACACGCATACACACACAGACACACATAGTCTTACATGGATGGACTGACTGTGCTCTTTTGACTGGAACAGCAAAGCTTCCAAGCCCTTCACCACCTTACATGCCCTACTGCCAATGCGTGTGTGTGTGTGTTTGTGCATGGGAGTGTGCCTCTCTGAGTGTGCGTGCGCGCCCTCGTGTTGTTTTGTTTCCAAAGCCGAAGGCAGTAAATGTGCCTCCCTCCATCTCTTTTGGATAGAAGCCTCATGGAGGAGCTTTTATGCCGTGTCATGTTCGGCTCTCAGTTTTTAAAATGATTATACTTGTAGCATAAAATGTCTTGCAATCACTGGTCTGCCTAAGTTGATAATGCACCATTAAGCTACACAGACGGGACACATTTTACTCTCAGTAATGCATTTCATACATTAACATAATATTCCAGTTGCTTTAATTTCCTGTATGCACTGGATGTTGTAGAAAGGGTATTGGACTATGTTGCTATTTTTCCACTTTGGCTTAGATAACCATTGGGAATTTCCAGAGAGGATTTGAACATGTAGTGTCAGAGCACTACTGGTTACATTTGACCTGGGATGTTGTGACAAGGTTGGTTTTAAAGCATGTAGCACACACACACACACACACACACACACACACACATATATATATTTATCTGAACACATTGTGTAAAAGCATATATGCTCCTATAAGACTGAGAGATGGGCTTTCTTTTTTTATAGCTTCTCCAGTGCAATATTTCTAAATTAAGATTGGGTCAAATGATATGTGTAATGTAAAAGGGATCACAAGTGAGGATGAACCAGAACCTTTAGCGAATGCAGTGAAACAGACAGAAATCCAACTACAAATCAATGCTAATGTTGATGCGTGTCTGCTGGATGCGTAAATAGATAATATAATAGATGAGGTAACGTGTCAGTGTTGTGCTTAGAGCTTGTTCTGTTGCCCCAAGTGGCCAACAAAAGTTAACTAATACAATTTTTAGCAGTTTAAGTAATTTCTAAGATTTGATGACTTTTTCCATCCTTTATTTTGGTCTCCAAATCCTGACCTTAAAGAACAGCACTCAGTCATTCTCTCCACCTTTTCCCTGTCCTTCACCAGATGCTTACACCCATCTCGACATCTAAATTAAGCAACACACCAGACAGCGCATCCTGAGGCAAAAGGAAGCTCCAGTGATGCAATGTCAGAAATAAAACTCGAATACAAATGTGTTTGACAGCCTTTGCCACTGTTTGTAGAAAACTTTCTGGTGCCAGACACTCGGTGTGCTTTGTAGTTCAGGAGTTGAGAATGTCATATACCATGGCTCAGTGTTATCAATTTTTTTAAAGCCAACTCAACAAACATGACTTGTCTGAGCCAGAAAAGCGCACAGAAAAGTAAAGATGAAAGGAAAAGACATATATTTTGCTTTCTGTTTCTTCTTTCTTTTCAAACTGGAACTGAAATGGTGTTTTATTTGACTCCAGAGTCAAAGTGAAAGTCAAGGTGAAGAGAATGCAGATAACCAATTGTGATTTGTCAGACTGTGGTGCATCATGATGGGAGATAATTCAGCTTCAAGCATCAGTATCAGCAGCATTCAAGTCAGCATTCAAAATCAAATGAAATGTGTGTTGTAGATATAAAAACCCAGTTGTAACTGACAAAGATCCTGCTACTGTGTAGGAGCAAAGTAACAAACAACAGTATCATCTGCATAAAAGCATGAAAGTTAACATGGGTCACATTTTTACTGACACTGTTTATATAAATTGTGATTATTAGGAGTCCTGGGACAGAACCCTGGGGCACACCCTTTGATATGTTAAGCCTGCACGCACTGTGATCTGTCCAGAATTTTCAAACCAACAGACAGTTTGTTCCGATAGTTCAATACTGATTTTTGCATTAAAAGACAGTACCAAAAATCTTAGATCAATGAAAAGGGCTGCACAGCTGCAAAGATTCAAAAAATTGTATGCATGTAAAAGATTCTTGGATTTTTCACAAAATCTTAATTAAAACAGACAGTTTGGAGATGGGCCTATAACTGTTTAAAAAGTGTGGGGTGTCCTGCTTTTATGGAAGAACAAAGGCACACATCCGTATGGGAAGAATTTCATTACACACCAAGGAGAGATTAAAGATGCAATAAAACTTGCAGCTAACTTTGGAAAATATAGCTCGAAGTTATCCCAACCTGTCTGTTTTCAGGTGTCTTAAAAGTTTAAGGGCTTCGTGTACCTCTGTGACAGTAACAGACTTTAAACTGAAAGACTGACTTCCAGTTACCCGACCATCAGAACAAACTGGGGATTTCTCTTGAAGCTGGCTGAGTGTCAAACAGGGAACCAAAGGCAATGAAGTGCTTGTTGCAACAGTCAAGCATTATGGCTTGAGAGTCCTTGACAATGCATGGGGGAAGCACTATACCATGTCTTTTATTTCCTGATAAAGATTTAATCGTCTTCCAAAATAGCACTGGGTTGTTTAGGTTGTTAGAGGCACATCTAATGTTATGAACAAGACATGCTTGTGCCGTGACAGCACTAAACTTTGATGTATTTCCATTCATATCTCCACAATAAATGAACTGTAACACATATGTTTTTTGCCACTGAAAGCCCAGCATTGACCAAGAGCTGATATATTTTGTTATGATATGTGATAATACATATGAAACATGGCAGGTTAGTGTTAGCTCCTCAGCTATGGTGGCTTGCCAACTAGTCCTGCAAGTGATATTACAGCGTTTTGTAGAACCACATATTTAGCAAAGATGGGCAGATCAAATCTGTTGTAGGCCTATCATTTTCTGTTGTGACAGGGTCTTAACTATTGGCACTGGCACCAGATCACCCTCTGTTCTGATTATTATGTCCCACTATTGTCCCACTTGAGCTTGATGGTGTACTAGCAAGAGTGTTTGTGCAAGTACAGCAGTGAAGTTAGTGAGAGTTTGACCTAATAGACAAAGTGAGGCAGTAATGAAGCACACCTGAGCTTAATTAAGCACTCTGAAAATAGGCCACACATGTGTGTAACAGATCAGATGAGATGAGCAGAAAGGGCTGATATGAAAACTGATTGACTAATCTTGAAAGGAAATTATTCCCTCTGGAGCTGCTTTCATTTAATTTGGTTACACTAACTGCTGGTATGCACTAAAATAATTATGCTTAATTAGTAGCTAATCTTGAGTGTAGATTAACTACTAGTGCTCTTTCATTTGTGTCTATCTCCCTGATGTCTCTAGTTTAACTATGACTCACTCTGTATTGAGTGTTTTGCCAGAGTGATTGTTATTTGCGGCGCTTTGACTGTGCGCTCTCCCTCATGCCTCTTGGTTCACAGAGAGCTGTTTTCTCCCCCACTCTGCTCTGTGCTGGTCTGTTGCAGCGTGTAGCCGTCGTCTGCTTCTCACAGCTGTGGGTTTTATGTAGTTTTCCATTTTCATCCCCTCAGGTACTGTGCTGTCTCTGTGCCACCTGTGCACATGTGCTGTGAAGCGCTATTGCACATTGACCACACTGAGTATGGATTTGGTTATTGATTTCCCACGAAGTGTATGTGTTTGTGATTGTGGTACAGGACAGACCCAGTGTATCATGGACAACAACCTGCTTTGTCCTTGCCACAGCTTTAATTTAGCCTCAGATGATTTCACATTTGAAAGCAGAGAGCCGAGAAGCTGGCTGGAGCTTGAGGTTCAGCTATGAAAGCCATGAAGGCCAAATTGCACAGACACTTGCTATCACTGAGTTTCCATGTCAGGTTTTCATCTCTGTGCATTCTTCAAAACAAACTTACACTTCAGAAGAGTTTTTTTTTTTTGTACAGGGCGAGCGGCTCTGCAGTAGAAACAAGGAACTCCTTCACAAATTCTCCATCTGAATGAGGTTTCAGCTTCTTAGCTAGCAGCTCACCCACTACAAGACTTGCCTGCCAGCTGTTTGTTGAGCACCCAAAAGCTGCAGAAGAGCATTCATCCAAGTGCATTTGCCCTTGTAACTCATGCAGTTTATTCTGTTTCAAGCTGTAATAACCCTTACACGTACTTTGCTGCAGTTCAGCCAAAAAACAGAAGAAAAACCTATGAAACAAACTTTCAAACTGAAAATTCAAAAGTCAAGCAAAACCACAAATCTTCCTCAAAGGGCTTTACAAACGATCCAGCATTCCCAAGTGACTCTCCACCATGAAGACCTGGAAAGAGGTAGATTACACATATTGTGAGCAATAAAACTCAGGAACACCATTCACACAGAAGGAGAGGGGGAGTATAAAAACAAAAGAAAAGAAAATGCTGTTCTTCATATTTTAGACTTGCCAATGTTTGGGAGAGGTCTAGAGATTACACAGACAAAATTGAAAAGAATGAGTGGGTGAGGAGATGTGTCAAACCTCCAGAGAAACAGCACATTCCCATGATTTGCATAAGTGTATGCAATTATCTCTAATGAAGCACACACGTTGTGACATAGCATGCTCATCTTGTGAACCCCACTGGGATATGGTCATCTTCTGGAAACATTGACCGGATTTTGTCGATGGTTTGTCGATGAAAGACAAATTTAATGTTAGAGAGAACCGGTGCTGATGTTTTAGATCTTTGATGAAGTGATGGCAGTGAAGAATGGCTGAGATTACAAGATGACTCATTTGCATGCTGGAGAAATGCATGCCATAAAAAACATTTATTTGTGTGCACAGCTCCTTACTGTGACATAACACACTTGTAAAGTGCCATTCACGATGTTATGAACAAACACTGCACCATGTTGCCAGAGCATAAAACACCAGTAAGTGTTCTGGAGTACGTTCAATCATCCAAGTATGTTAGCATATTCTAGGTGAGCAAGACATCTTTTTGTTTGGCATCACTGGTTTCCATCATGTGTTGCACACAGGGTCCGGTGTATCATATTGTATATAGAAAAGATGCTTGTGCATTTTGCTAAATAGAGTACAGACAACACCCAAACCTGTAATTTTCAGTATTTTAGCGCATCATTATGTTGGGGATCCAGAATATTTTCTTCACTCATTAAGAAAGAAATATATTATTTATTATTTTTGATGACTATGTATAATCCATTTGAACTTTTGTAGCTTTTGGATTTTAGCCAGGCACACATCATCGCTGTGATGGAGATTCCTTCCAGGACACAGTTACAAACAACCAATTTATAAGTCTGGTTTTATTCCCATTATTCGTTCCCCTCTGCTTTTATGTGTGTCTGTTTTATTGTGTACTGTTTTATGCACAAAATACTAAATAGGGTGTAGGGTGTATTTGATGCAAATGCAAAACATTTTTATTTATAAGAATTAATCTAATTAAAGATATTGAATTTGATTTTGAACTGAATCATCACTGAATTAATGTCGAGTTTTATCCTTTTTGTATCTGTAAACACATTAGGGCTATTCTTATGAGTACTGCTCTATAAATAAAGTTGATTTGCTTGCTTGCTGATGCTGGTAGGATTTGTGTTGTCGAGTGTTGACAACTTCACTGCCTTCTTCTCCAAATCCCGGCTCTCTTGTGATGTAAGAGCATCTTCAGAGAACTGGCTGTACTTCAAATGCATTCTTTTTTTTTAAATGCAATGTTACAGAAGAATAGGGATCCGAGGGTATTCACCGTGCATATACAGAGTCTTTCTTTTCACAGCAGTCGAACTGAAGAGCTTCCCATCTTCATTTCCCATGAGCATTAGTGGCTGTGTCCTCTCAGGGATTTACCAGCACCCATGGTTCCCTTGTGGGTCCTCCCTTTGGATTCACACAGGGAAGCCGACCAATGCAAGAGCTGGTTCATTTAAAAGCACATTGTGCTGTATGAATTTTTAATAGGGGAAAACAATATGTTTAGGAGAAGGTTGGGAGAAAATCACAAGATTAAAAATGACTGTGCAAGGTTTATCCTATTAGAGATGACATTTAATTCCCTGACAGGCATAAAAATGCTCTCAAGTTACATAGAACTGCAATAAGTGATCAAAACCATTTCATTTCAAGGTTTTTCATCTTTGTTTGTAGTTTACTTGTCACTCGTGGGAACGTTTCATTCCCCCGTGGCCTACCCTCAACCTAACCGCTACATTTCCAAATTCGCAACTTTCTGTAACATTTACTTAACTTTATTTCTACCTTTGAACAAAAAAAAAAAAATCAAGTCTTAATTGTAAAATAAATGCTTAACTTTGTGGGGAACAGCTTTTTGGGCTCAAATGGGACAGGAGCCCTGACAATGTGGCTCTTTGAACAGATCTCCCTGAACAAAGTACAAGTTCATCCACGTGCACAGTGACAATGTGTTAGACGTGCACCTGGACTGCATTACACCGGTCGACTGAGACCACAAGCCCAGCTGAAAATTGCTTTGAAGTCAATTGACAGAATCTCAGTTTCTAGGTCATCAGTTCCCAACAGGCCCTTGTGTAACTGGTGAGTGAACATTTAAAAAAAGAAAAAAAACAAAACAAAAAAACACACATCATTGTTAACGCAACAGACGATGCAGATGAAAAGACACACACAGGATAAATAGAATGCCACTCATGCTTACTGCAAAGAGAGGCTTTATTTTTTCTTCAAATCCTGGATTTAGAGTTGTGCTTAATGCAAGTACAATGCCTGGTTTCACACTGCATCTTTTCCACAGGCTCTAATAATATTTCCATCAACACAGATGCAGTTTGTATCTCCCAAAGGTGTTAAAGTTATCTTCTTTAGATTAGCACAAAATGAAAATCTGAGGCACCAGAGAAGCTTCCATACTGTGTTAGTAAGTGATAATTAAACTACCGAACAGAGAATATTAAAAGGAAAAACTGATAAACTCATAAGTAAGCTTATCATTTTCGCAGTCAGAGAGTTGTAATCAGGGTTTTCAAACACATTACATGTCTTGCCCAACTGACACTGGTTACACAATTGATAACTAAGTCAGTTCATCCACCCACCCATTTTCTGTCACGTATCTATCCAGGTTGCAGTGTTAGCGGGCTAAACAGCAGTAGCCTAGACAACCGTCTCCCCAGCTACATCATTTAGCTGTGCCATGGTCTCCTCCAAGTTAGATGTATCCAGAATGCCTCCACTGGGAGGTGTCCAAGATGCTCAAGACACCTGCGCATGCTCCTTTCAGTGTGAAGGAGCAGGGGTTATGTGCTGAGCATCACCTGGATGTCAGCAAGCCCCTGAAAATAGGCTCAGACTCCCTGCTAAGGAATGTATTTGGAACACGATTTAAGGTTGTAACACATCCACTAATATGGCTTACAGTTAATGGTACCATATAAAAGCCAAGTAGGCCAGAGAAGGTTAGAGACTAGAGCGCTATTTCCTGGAGAGAGTATGTACCAGTGTAAGCCTGGTACAAATTGAACTTGAGAGAGAAAAAGTGCAAAAAAAACCTCTTCACTTTCTGCCAGCACTATTTCACTCATGAAAAAGACTCCATGATCACTGAGCTCCTTCGCCTGGAAAAGCAGCCTCTTTCAAACCAAAGGAGGCAGTCCACCAATAGGTAGCAGAGCATTGCATCAGACTTCTAGGTCGAAAGTCTCATCCCACCTTGTTCACACTTGGCTGCAGACCATCAGATGGTCGCAGGATTTCATCTCTGTCTTTATGCAGATGACATTATCCTATTGGTTTCACTGGAGCATGGCCTTCAGCTTGTGATGGGACAGTTTCCACCCCAGACTGAATAAACCAATACAGAGTGACTCATGCACAGCAGTCTACCTGGACTACCAAGGTGTACAGCTACGCTAGTCTGGAAGAAGTCATTGATTTAATAGTATGAAGTGAAGCTCACACAATAAATGAGGCAGGGTCAAAACCAGGGAACAGTCCAGTACCAGCAAACAAGTCCAATAACTTTAAGTGATACAGAATTATCAGCTGGAAGTAGGACTATGATGCTGTCAATTTTTTAAAAGCTCATTTTGAGCAATTAACTTCTGAATGTGTATAATGTGCTGACCTTTATTGCTTTGCAAAGGAATGAGAGATTCTAATAACCTCGCACTGATTATTTCCTTATGGTAAATCTTTATTTGGGGTCGGTTGGATGTCTACTCTGCTGCCTTTCCTGTTTTGCAACCTCTCTGTGCATTACCCATGATCCCACAGGTCTGAAAGCTTGGTTTGCTGATTGCCAAGTAGGTAAACACATCAAGCAGGCAACTGCAGCTCTGACTTTTTCCTCTGGAAATTGGTACAACCTCAGGCCATTTAGAAAAGAAATATTAAGCCAGTGTTGTATTGTTTTTCCACCCTGCAATAAATGTTAACAAGGCATTCAATTTGATGTCTGGCTGGGTAGTACCAACAACCGACAAAGTAAAGCTAATGAAGACAAACACCATCAACCTCCAGCAAAGAACTACTCTAATATAGAGCTAAAACTTAGAAACCCTTGAAAAGCACTTCAATAAACCTGCTCATAATACACGTAAGCAAACTACGAACACATGAGCAGAGCATTGTGTGTAACACACATCCATCCATTGTGAGGTTTACGCATTGTGGAATATTTTAAGGGCTTGAAGAGGAGAATGCTTAAGCAGCCCACAGAGAGATCAACTGGTATCAGCAAATCGTTACATTCTGAATTTCTACAATGAATTAAAGATACTAAGAGGTACTACAGATGTTCACAATGCAATGAACTCATCAGGCTGGGACGCCCTCGCTTCCTTTTGTTCCTGGCGACATCTCTGGATACTTTATCTTCTCTCTTATTTTAGTGTGTCACACAAACAAAGCACCTCAAGCAGCAACAGAGAAAAGCAGGCAGGCGAAAGCAGGAACAGGTGAACGTCACTTAGTGCCCCCTGGTCATGCAGTTTATTTAGGGCCATTATGAATCACCCAGAGAACCACATATGGGGAGGGCAGAAAAGAGTCCCCAGCTTGTAAGAAGTGCCAGAGTGGAAGAAAGAGTTATGGCACACCGAAGAGTAAAATGCGGAAGTGCTGGTACTGCAAACTAGTGAGTACCGGCCCACTTTTTTGTACATATATGCTTGTTTTTATCTACTTTGCCAGACTGCTTTTTCAGACAGCATACATACACACAGTCTGGTACAAGCACACACACACATACACCCAGCAAGAATGTGTCAGACAGGTGGGAATCATGACAGCCATGAATTAGCTGGTAATGAGGCCCTTCTCTGTAATGGGGGAGGCACCATCGGCTCAAAGAAATGAAAGGTCAAACTGTGAGAGCTGCCACAAACTTGTTAAAAGGTCAAACACAGCACTGAAGCATTTATCAACCCAAGATCTTTACAGGTTATAAAAGACACACATATTTATGTAGGTGGGCTTTGGGTGTGTGTGTGCCTGTCATCGTTGCATTATGGGATATCTGATTGATGCACATTCTACTTCTTTGCTGGATCTCTGGGAAAGAACACAATACTGAAAAGTAGTTTCATATAAATCATAAATATCATGGTCTGTCTGAAGTTTCAGTGCAGAAATGTGATTTGAAAACAGTGTTGCATTACATTGTTTGTCCAGGCAAGTTCATTTTTCAGCTGTTAAACATGCTGCTCAGCACGTGTGCTTGATATTTTTATGTCTTTTTATATTTTTAACTCAAACATCAATAACAGTGTTGGCCAAAAAAAATATAGTATTTATTGGGCTAGTTTCATTAAAATGTGAAAATGTAAAAGGGCTGTTGCAAAGGGATCTTCAATAAAAAATTAAAGTAACAAAATGGATTTACTCAAATAGTGCATTTACAAAAGTACAATGCTTAAATACATAAGAATTTCAGACATCATAATTTCACAGAAACATTGTACTGCTTACCACAAGAGCTGCTCATTTCACAGCATCATCATCATCATCATCAGTTTGCCCATTTATCATGGTGCTAATGAACAACATGTGAGAATCGGATCAGAATGATGTGGCAATAAACGGTACATACAATGAAATTTATTTATAATGCTTTTTATCTTTGATCCCTCCATGCCACTGTTTTGTGACAAATTAATTTCAGATTGAGATCAATAAAGATTTATCTTAAATTATCTTATCTTATCTTCCTGCCCGTTTCCTCAGTCAGGAGGTGCATAAGTTGTGAATGGAGGGCAGGTTGGTGCCATTGATTTTCTCAGCAGTCCTTACAGTGTTTTGCAGTCTGTTCTTGTCCTGTTCGGTGGCCGACCCAAACCAGACGATGATGGATGTGCATAGAACAGACTGGATTATTTCTGTGTAGAGCTGGATCAGCAGCCGTTGAGGCAGGTTCAACATCCTGAGCTCATGCAGGAAGTACATCCTCTGTGACTGAAAGCTCCAGGACAGCTGCAGACCATGTAGTTAACTTGTTTTCTAAACTGTTGTTTCTGAGGTCGAAAATGAGCTTTAAGCCTTCACTGTAATTTTTTTCTCCACTATATTTGTCACCAGGTTGTGCTTACCTGTTAAATTCAATAACAGTGTTTAACTTAGGAAACGTAGTATGAGCCCATAAAGCAAAGAGCGTGTGAAGTTGTCAATGTAAAATACAGGCATCAAGGTGTTTTCTAACAACAGAGTTAAGTCAGTTTGATGGATTTACTTTTCCCACCACTGTTCAATAACATGTTGTTAAGACTTAATCCCTCAGAAAATATGAAACGTAAAATAGAATAGACGGTTGGGAGCACATTGGGTCTGTCTTTCCACTGTGAACTGTCTCACTTGTGAGGTAGATTACTCTTATTAGCACTCACTGAAAAGAGATCTGCAGGTTGGGGTTCGTGTATAATGCTCCCATTCAAATCCTTATCAGACACGCATTCAAAAAGGTCGGCAGAGGGTGTGCGTGCAGAGAAACTGTAAGTCTCCAAAGCCCTTGAAATCTTTCATGGGGTTCCCAAACCCTGATTCTTCCTGCCATGATGGATTCAGTGCATTAATAATAGACAGGCCCACTATTATTCTGGGATATCCAATTTAAAGTGATGAAAAAGTAATACACTGAAGCTTGAGTAAAATGAGAAATATGAGAAAAGAGATATAAAGGGGTTTCTTAGAATGGGAAGATGTGCAGAATATCATATTAGTCCAGTGTAAATTACTCTTGTGCAATTTACTAAGTGCTCATAGCACTGAAAGCCTTGGCTAGACTCCTGAGACCAGATGCATAAAATTTATAGATTCATGACTAAAATGCCCAGGTATGCACAAAAGCCGAAATATGCAATATGTGCCAGATTAATGAACCTCTTTGTACACATTGTTCATTGTCATACAGCTCAGTCATTGTTAAATCCTGCACACATTAACAACCCTGATGACAGCACTCTGCTGCGGTTAGCATATTTAGCTATTTATTTTTTAGTCCTATTCCACTGGACATGTGGACATTTATGCATTTTTTACCTTTAACTTTTAACTCCTTGCTTGCTGTGCTTTTGGAACTTAGTGGTTCCACTTGGGAGGAGCAGAAGTGCTGCATGAGTGATTTGAAATTCTCCCATGGAAATTTGAGATTTATGATGTGCAGTGTTGTTATTTACACTTTACTGTATAATATGCATGATAAAGCTCTGCTGAGAAATACAACGGCTGCGGTCAAATAGTCTTTTTTTCCTTAGGAAGGGTCCAAACTGAGTGAAAAGACCTGAAGTATCGAAGTGGCAGCTGTTCAAATGCTATAAATACTAAGAAAAGATGCTTGAATGCTTCCTTTCATATCCCCTTAGCACAGGGTCAACTGGACTAACCTTCATAAACGGAAAGGAGACAATGCCGTCCCACAATTCCTTGCAGCAGCAACATTCAAAGCGACGCAGCATTCGGCTGTTGACGAAAACAAAAGATCAACATGTCACATTATGCCACCGCAGCCTGCATCAGCCGTGACAACTTCAAAGCACAATCGTTATAATAGTTCATAATAATGCAGTGCAGCGACACTTCATAGAGGAGATGAGCGCAGATCTATCTGTCTGTCACTGTTAACAGAAACTCCAGTCTGCAGTTAACTTTGCTGATAAACCACAGAACTGCAGGCTAACATTAAGCTTCATGATCAAAGAAAGTTTTTATATCAGGTTGACACTTCTGTCCAGAATCTCACGCTCCTTTTCTCTCAATAGTTCACATGAGCTCTCTTTCTCTCTCCGTCTCTCTCTGCTGTGAGTCTGCAACACTTTTTTTATCAGTTGATGGTTTTCATAGTGTCTGGTTTCAGGGGGGTGCTGCAGCCCCCTCAGCGCCCCGACTTCCTGTGTCTATACCTGCATTCCTTTTTTAAATTGCAATTCCAGCTTTTCACCGAGTTGTCCACATTTATGCAGCCCGGTAAGAACTCTCGCTTTGTTCTTTCATTGTAACAGCAGACCCACGTCAATAACGTCTGCCATCTTGTAATTATGTAGCCTTGTGTAAGCGCAGTCGGATTCAAAATAAACATTTTTCAAGGATATTTTGATATGTGACTGCAGGAAAAGCACAGATGTAGATAACAATGTGCATGTTGAGATGCATAATTTGCAACTCGTGGAATGCTCTTCTTAGCTCGCTAGCTGTGCTAGCTCCCGCAGTTTATGCTTACTTAGAACACCTTACAACTTGACAGATGCTCCACTGTGAGAGACTGGATGTGAGCAGGAAAACAATCAACAAGGTGGTTAAACTGTCTCTCTGCAAGCAGCTCAGCATCTCTACATAATAAAAACCAAGTCCAGCTCTTGTCTCTCACATACTCGTTTCTCAGCCCTGATGAACGTTCACCTGTCAAAGATGACCGCCGAGACATTTGACCCAAAGCCAGCTGTTGACTTATGGATGGAAACAGCTAATCAGAGGCTCAACCAGAGACTTGGGGTGCATCTTCATCATCTACGATGCGGGAAGCTGAAGTGGAGGACAGTGAGGGAGACAACAATGAGGACAGAAAAGACTGACTTCATTAAGACCACACACAAACATCATCTCCTGGTACTCACCTGAGTAGCTGGTGCACCCCTGTGTATGCATCATTTACATCTTCAATCTGCTGAAAATGAGCTCTTTCATTTGCCATCTCAACCATATTTGGATGTTTCCCACAAAGTCCCATTTGATTTTAGTTCAAAGAATGAATTTTCACAAATCAATAGAGTCCATTTTGTTTTATTTTGAAAGAGGTGAAGGGGAGAAAGAGAGGATGAGGAGAAACTGACACAAAGGGATTCGTTCTCTTGAAGAGATGCAAGATGATGTCTGAGAAATTAGCCAACAAGGGGGTGTCTCCTAACACATGTATTCACGCATGTCCCACACTGGGTGGATTAATTGAGCCTATTCATCACAATGACTGGATCAATTTACCCTTTGAGAACACCGGCCCCCTTTATACAAAATTAAGTGAATCAAATTTATATTCTGGTTCCTCTCTACTCTCTTCCCTCTCCCCCTTTTTCTCTCTTGTACTCTCTTTTCCTTATCTGTCTCTTCTCTCCACCTTTTCTATATTCTTCTGAAAGCCTCAGGGGAAGTGAGGGAGAGCGCGAGGTATATGTAAAAAAAGAACGGGGCGCTCGCTGCCAGAGAATGATGAGAAATCCACTCCGAGCTAATGGAATACAAAGACAACGTCTCCTTAATTTTCAATCCAATTACCTTGTGATTAATGCTTTGAGGGGGGGTTGTTCTTCATTGTGGTCGTCACTCACTTCACCTGATTAAATAGCTAGTTCTTTGCCAAAACAATCAGAGGCAGATTTGGTGCTGCGGCAATTGTTACTCAAGAAGGGAACTACGGAGGAGAGAATCAGGCAGATTATAATTACACTGTTATGCAGATTGTATTGTCTGAGGTGGATGGTCTGAGTGTGTAGATGCACGTGAACCAGCTGCTGCATCTCACCCAAACACTCTTTTTTTGATTCCCTGTGACTTATCAGACAGCACGAAAGTGGAGCATTTATGGAAAACGTTTGGATATTTGCCTCTGGATCATATCAGCAGGAACTTTTTCTGAGATGATGATACACAAACACAGCACAACTTTTCCCCCCGATGATTACGTATATGCTGTATTGTGAGGCAGCCCCAGTTTACATTCTGCTGTGATTTACTTTGCACAGCTGAAACTTGATTTGATTTGCTTAATAACGAAATCTGATGTTTTGCATTAAGGAAGGGCAAATATGTTGACAAGCTTTATAGCGATCGGCTGCTACAAGTGTGTGTGAGTTTATTAGCGTGAAGGTTTGTGCATACGCTCGGTATTTCTGTGTGTATTTGCTGGTATCACAGTGTGCCTGACAGTGTGTGGATGGATGTTTGTTAGCATTGTATGACCTTGAGCTGTATGGATTTACCATGTTTTCCCCACACACTAATCTTCAAGCTGTTTTTCAATGTTATGTTGCCTCAAGCTGTACAGTGGAAGTGAATATGACTGTCTGTGGTGATCCCAGCACTGAAACATTACATAGAAAAAAAAACAAAAAACAGACATAGGGTCCGCTTCATTCAAGATCAGCAGTTTACACAATCTACTTGTGACCCCTTGTTACACGGTGCATGCCTGTAAGTTATGAGCAGTTCATCAGCATCGATGGAGAGACGAATAGGTTTTAGAATAAGAGGTTGTTGATGCCAGTCAGAACAGAAAAACACAAATTACAAGTCAGAAAAGTAAACTACTGCTCAGGATAATCCACAGATGTTTCTATAAGGACTCTTTCTTCAGTAGAAAGTAGTTCCAATGAGAATAACTCACAGCATGCTCTGTGCATTTTCCAGAGGAACTGGACACTTGTTATTGTTAGATGTAATCTTCGATGCTGTCTGCACCGGCTAGATACCACGAGGGGTGAGCGAGAAAATATTGCTTAATGAGTGAACATGTGATTTCTCCCTGTTAAAGGCATCTGCTGAAAACACAGACCACACCATGCTGAAACACAGTTGAACCAGACTGCGGACCACCTAGCCCAACTGTAGCGGTAAAGACAAAAGCACAGCGAGTAAACAGTGAGACGACACTGCGCGGCAGTCAACAGACAGCAGCCAAAATGTAACGGGACGTTTACATGGCTTGGGGCTGTAGTCAAGTGTCGTTATATGGTGATAGCACATAATTCTTGAGCCAGGT
Organism: Chaetodon auriga; assembly: GCF_051107435.1. NCBI lineage: Eukaryota > Metazoa > Chordata > Actinopteri > Chaetodontiformes > Chaetodontidae > Chaetodon > Chaetodon auriga. The sequence goes on from NC_135088.1 coordinate 7,835,437, forward strand.
CTAGGCAGAAAAAGGACCAAAGTGTATATGGCTTGGCAAGGGCTTGTTGTGTCCTTAGGGCTGATTTTAACCAGTTTGATTGGTTGTATTGTGCTATTACTCTTTCTTTTACCCCCATCAGCTGGCACCTACTATTAACATCTGAGGCCTCTTTACTCATGAGTTACGTAATGACTTTTGTTGCACAAGTTACACTTACTGCACAGCCTCTATGGTGTGTTTACATGATAAACACAGAACACAGACACATATTCTCAACACTTACACCATAAATTTTCTTCTATAAAAGACGTTTTAAAGATAATTTTGAACCTCCCTCCATTATATTACTTTGTGAAGCATTTGTGATGATTAGGCAATAAAAAGCACCTCACAGTCATCCATCACAGTGCTGTTGGATTTAAGTCATTCAGTGTAGCTCATCTTGAATGAAACATGTGCAACTCCATGAATATTTCATCACTACAACCTTCAGCTGGACCACGTACTGTACTGCCCAACACACGTGGCAACCATTTAGGTTATCTGTTTTCAGCTCCTGTTTTATGTTCCATTGCACAGCAATCTGCAAGAAATGAAGTCTGAAGTATATCAACAGTAGAAAATAAAATATATAAGTATAAAGACTGACTTATAATGTTAAACTAAGGAGTTCCATTTCATAAAAATCAGTTGTTGCACAAAGACAGATCTTTATTGTCCAGTGCCAAGGCAGACTGGCTGTTACATGAAGGTACCTCTTGGCTGCATTGCAGATATAAAATTCATATTCTGTGGCCGAAGCTTGATCTTCCTCCTCCCTGCAACAGGGCCTGAACAGAATGTAATCATGGGAGAAACGGGGGATCAGTCTTCTGCTCTACCTGCCCCTCTATATCTTTCTATTCTTAACTCTATCTGCAACAATTAAAGCAATGTATCTGATGTTCTGATATTACTGAGGTCATCTTAAAGAGCACGTAAAAGAAGGTAAATCCGACACAGTTTAAAAGCCAGAATTTTATTGTCCTTTGAAGGCAGAACTCTCTACCATGGTTGGTGACAATTTGAGGCTCTAAAGCAACTGTCAATCATCTGTTCAACAGAACAGATAAGACAGACACAGGAAAAACACCTAGTAAGTGTAGTGAGTGTTATTTAAACACAGTATAAACTTGGATTGTACAATCTGGCTGAACACTTGAATTATACTGTTTCTTTTCATATGTAAAAAACACAAACCAGGAGTATTACTGTCTGAGGAAATGAACGCCTTCCACCTTGTCACTCTGCTGAAATATCACAGTCACTTGAAGTTGTTTCTGAAAATATGCATGTATGTTTCTCAGAGTGTACGACAGAGTGAGCCAAGCGAGATGAAAAACAAAGAAAAATTAGGAAAAAAAAGACGACTGACTGAGTGAGTAAGTGGCTGAGCGATCAACCGAGCAATTGAATGAGTAATTCAACAAGAGTGTGAGCTGGGGGACTGATCAGCCGACTGACTGACAGCATGACAGCTGACTGATTGTCTGAGTGACTGATGTCCAGGTGAAGCTTTACTGGTTCTTAGCATACTAATCATGACTTTGCACAGGCATGGGGGGCACAGCGAAAGTGAGAATGGATGAGAGAAACAGAAACAGAGATGGAATGGCAGCAGGTGAGCTGCAGCTGCGTGAGGCTTTGCTGAAGTGTAGTTCCAGGTTGCTACAGATAAGACTCAAACAGGAAATTGCAATATGGAGGCACAGTGTCTCAAGTGGAATACTAAGAGACTCTCTGTGTCTCTCTCTTCCTCCATAAGTCTTTAGAAGAGGACAGTATGCCACTGAAATCCTTATTGCATTTCCTTTATGATTATTACCATGGCACTAAACTTTGGAAAAGTCATATGAAACTGTGTAATTACTCCAATTATGAAGCCTTACTTTCTTTCTATCTACTACAGAAGATTGCACAAAGCCAGCAGGGTGTTGTTCAATAGGAAAGTACTGGACTATTAATAGATATTTAAACACCATTTTTTTTTAGTTTCCATTTAAGATTGCTTAATAAGTTGATGTTAAGGTGACTTTACTTCTTATATTTCCTGTATAAATCTTTCTCCCAGCTTCTATAATGTTTGCGTCGCTTCAGTGGACACATTCAGTTCCAGCAGATCTGCAGAGCAGCCAGCAGGGGGGAGTGCTGATCTCTGCTAAATGTGACAGAAAACACTCACACATGCACACACAAAATCATGTATTTCTTCTAAAGCTCATTTTGAAAACGACTACTTAGAGCCATATATACTGTGTAAGCCATCGAACTTAATGTCTTATATTTCTTCGGCAGTTCCATCATCCACAGGTGAGAGTTTACTATTCTGGACTGTATTTACTCATAAGGATGCAATTGCGCTCTTACCAGCTGGTGCAGCATCCTAAATATCTATTTCCATGTTTAATTACTGCCTCATCTGCCTGGCACTACACTAAACGTTTTCATTTTGTGTATTGTCAGGCAGTGGTTATTCTGAACTGTGACCATCAAGCTACATTTAAATCAAAGAGAAGGGGCCTGCATGTTCTTACTGAACTGTTGACTGACCATCTTTTCAAACAGGCGACATTTAAATGCGCCATATCCATGCAGAATCCCACTGCAACCCATACATGGTGACATACGCTGCATTATGTGCAAGGAACAATGTAAAAAAAAAGGTACCATATAAATGTGCCATAGCGTATATGGTACTCCAAACTTCTCTCCTCACCATATACAGCACATCCTACAGATACAAGAGCAGCTAAGACAAACTGGCACTGAGGGCTTCTGCTTACACACCAACAATGTTGTTGTCTAGCTCAGTGCACTAAGCTTGGACTCCAACTATAGAAGACTGTTATATTTATTCAGCCATTGAATCAGAAAAGCAAACACACTCCAACAGCCCAGTTTGGCTACGTATTCAAGCTGTCTCTTTTCTCAGAGAGCAGGAAGATCATCTCGAAAACAAAACAATCTTAGAGTTTTTGGAAAAACAGTTTAATAAAATTCAACATAGATGCTTAATTCATTACTGTTTTTTGGAAACATAATAAAATATTGCATTGATTTTGTTGTCATATTCTGCTTTTCTGCTTAATGCTTCAATGCCTACTGCTTTGTGTTAGAGGATAGAGATTTTGCAATAGCCTACATTTTAGCCCACCATGATATCTTGCAATTGACTCCTTTCTTGACATGTGGTTGGAATCTGCTGGACTGGACCAGTGGGAGCTGGCAGTGACTAATATTGTGAAAGACAGGTATGCTTGATGAAAGACCCACCTTGCTACGGCCTTGCCTCACCGTCCCTACATCATTGGGATTGTATTGATATAAAATGCAGTGAGCCTCAGTGATGCTGTTTACTGCTGTTAAGTGTTTTGCAGTAAGTACTCTCACGCAGCACAGGGTTGTTGTCGCTCCTGGGGGTGTAGATAAAACCTCTGTCCCCACAGACCACTGATGATACGAGGGGGTCAGAGAGGTGTAGCAGCATTAGAGCTGCTGAGAGCTGCTTGGTGTGATGGTGGATGGATGGAGACTGAGGTCGGGGCTTTGAGCAGTTAAGGTATTCCACACTAAACTGGGAAAACCTTTTGTTTATTAACCTCAGTTTGTGCTGTATGCTTAATCTTATGCACCAGTTAGCAGTGGCTCTAACTGAGGCTGCCAAAGTCACCACTGGTGAAGCATAAACCCTTTTGCAACACTTGTTTTATCCAACTCATAATTGCTAAAACAGTATCAAGACCTGCTTGTTTCTGCAGTAAGTTTCACCTCACAGCCCACATCTTTCCATAATCTTTGAGGGTTATTAAGTGTTAATAGGGCATAAAATGCTAAACTGATGATTTCAGTATTGCAAGGCCTGAAGATTGTTGTCATCACTAAGAAATGATGTCGGCACAGGAATGGACAAGTCTGACAGACAAGGGACTGTAGATAGATAGACACATAGATGGATAGATAGATGGATAGATAATCTACAAAACACATGTACAGATTTGCATATCAGCACACCCCCACATCTAATCTACATTTAGTTCAAAAATCCTTAAACAATAGCAACTCTTGGCTCCCTCCCACATACAGTGCATACATCAAGAAAGAGATGAACATACTGCAGAATCATAAACAGTGTTGTACATTATGACACTGTTACAATAACGACTTCGTTTTATAGTGGCTCATGAAAATACTGGCAAAATTAACACGCAGCTTATGAGCTAGAATAAAGATAGATAGACTTCCTGTCAAAACTTGCCACTCACCTAGCAGGTCCACTGACAGTTGGATCAACTTGTAGTCCGAGAAGGAGGAGGGAGGGTTTCTGACGGATCGTCTTAGGTTGAGCATGAGCTCCATAATACTGTGGCAGAGACACTTTCTGGCTCACTGTGGGTATATGAAGTGTTCACTTTATTCCTCATCATGGTGTACAGTAACACACCGTGGGGTAGATGGGGGTACTATCCAAGGACCCCATATCCATCAAAGTGACAAAGCTGAGGCAGTAACATCAAGCATGGCACTGTCATATTTTAACTGACAGCATCTCATAGTAGATCAATATCCAGACAATAGGTCTTGAGAACCTGAGGGACTCTTATTAAAAGACTTAGATACAGAAGAGTTGTAGCATCTTTTTCTCAAATAAATGAGACCGTATGTACATGGTAGCTTGCAATGAAGTGGTGAGGGCATGATGGCTGTGTGGCTTGGCATGGCATGATTAGCTCAGGCAGGGGTCCATCATGCTACTATTGATACTATATAGATAGTGTCATTACAGTATCTCCATGTAAGCCTTTCTCTGATTCTTGGAAAAAAAGAAAACTGCTCCTGCCAGTCCCTTATGTACCTTATAAGACAGAGTGGGGTTTGATATTGAATACTCCTGGTCTCTTATAGCAAGAACAGCTTGTTTCTCTTCTTATTTTGTTGAGTTGTTCCAGGCTGCAGTCCATGCAGATTCCAGATCACTTACGGGATGACTGCATCAGCTCCATGTCAGTTCCCTCTTGGCCTGATCGCCTTTTTCTTACTGATCCTACTGAACTTGTTGCCCACCTGGAGGGCCTGGATGTTGTAGAAGTAGCTTTGTTGACTGTATAGTGCAAATTGATGGTTGTATCATCCATTTCAATGTAACCCAGCAGGTAAATTGCAGGGGTTCTTGTGAGAGTCAGCAGGACCCTTAAATCTAAAATGGTTTAGCATCACTCTCTCAAAGGTGTTCACGATGGGGGATGTTCAGTAGTGATGGAAACAAACTTATATAGAGCTTATTTATAATAAGTTTTGTTCTGGTTTTATTTGCAGAACTGGCAGTAGCAGAAGGGGCAGCAGTCATAGTAAACTAAACTAAACTTGATTACATGACACATATTATAGAACTGTACACCACCATTCACGTCCTTTCTATAGTAGTTTAGATTTTGTTGTGGCAGGAAAACATATTCACAGTTTCATTGGACACAGATAAATTAATCTCTCTCAGCAATGGCAATTAACAACATCTGTGTCCCTTCCCCCAGAAGCAACAGGCAAGACATAGATGTCATCTTCATGAATTATATAATGGACTGCACTTACATTATCCTGCTTTTCTTTTCTTTTTCTTTTTCTTTTTTTTTTTTTTGCACAATGCCCAGTTCAATGTTTGGGTTGGATTCAGTGTCTTGCTCAAAGGCACTTCAACATGTCAGCAGGAGGAGCTCTGAACTGAACCATCAACCTAGCAATTAACTGGCAACCTGCTCCACCTCCTGAGCCACAAAAGCTACATGTTATTTCTCATGCTCCTCATAGTGAGGAAGATAAATAACCTTGCTAGAGGCTGTGCTACCACCACGGACTTGTTCTGTTGGAGCAATGCAAATTTGGCTTGGCGTGACTGCCCTGAGGTTACGGGGTAGAGAAGGCCTCCTCGGCATCTCAATCTTTTCATACGACTTGTTGGCTTCCATCTCAATTTTCAATATGAAGCTTTCTGTGGCTCGAGGGAGAACAAGCAAGACTGCATTAATATCCAGGACCCCAGCCCACAAAGGTATGACACACACAGCATCAGCCATCTGTACCTTAATGTAATTGAGCATGGGCTGCTTAAGTCACCTTCTCAGGAGTACAACAACAGTGATTTGATGTTGCTGTATTGAGGTTAAACTCCACTATTAAACTTGCTCTGTTAGTTAAGGATGGGGCCCACTTACTGCACTCCGCACATGATTGATGAAACTGCCTCTCCAACAAACATTAAGACATGAAACAATGAACCAAGACGTTAGCACTATCGAAACTGGGGACACTTAGTGATAAGAGTATTTTAATTGATTTATTATCTCAACTGTAAAAACTCAGAGTTTTATCCTATTGAGTCCTGTGTGTGTGTGTGTGCATGACGAAGACATATTACGTACACCTCAGATGAGGTAACATAGGCCAGAACATCTTTGTATCTTACTATGTGTCTGAGACAAGATTTGAGAACATTATTCCAAAGACTCCAGGGGAGTAGCTCAGGCATTTCTTTCCAAACCCTAACCAATCAATAAAGACAAAAAAAAAAAAAAAAAAAAAAAAAAAAAAAATCCTGCTTGTCATCGTCATCTAGCTGATATATTGTGTGTATCTAGATACAGAGCAATCTTCAACCTTTAAAATTTTATTTTCCAATTCTGATTTTTTTTTTTTTTTTTATGTCAGAAACAACAAAAAGGACCTTTAGTAATAGGAAGTGAGCCAGAGCTGTCCATACAATGTCATTTTATACCCAAGAGTGATATTTACTGCAAGCCCTGACACTCTCACTCTTAAAGGGTTTTATGTGATATTTTCTTTCATCAAATGTAATCCTGCATTGTCCTTGCACTTATAAGTCTCTGGAGTCTGGATAGGATGAACATTTAAATTCCACAAGAACACAAAAAGGGAGAAAGGTCACAGAGCACTGTATACCTCATGAGTAAGTTTCTGTGAGGATATTTATAGCGCTCCTCATGACCTTTTTGAAAGCTACATTACTTGTATACTGGTCATGATGATCTTTGTGACTTCTTTCTGGGGGCACGTTGCACCAAGAAAATGTATTCACAATGAACTTGAAGACTCTTCTGATACAAGGTAGTATCAAGAATGGGGTTGGATGAAAATTGTTAGTTACATATTGTAACTCCATGTTCTATGACTATAGGCGTAATGCTATGAGAGCTGTCGTTTCTGGGTTTACTCCCTGCATATGCCCAGTCATGTAGATTTTTTTCCTGGCACTGTAAACTGTACAGTTGCCTGTCTCAGGTAAAGAAGCATGGGACCTAAACTTACTCATAGAATCTTGAGTTACCATGTGTAGCTAATGTTCTATTTATTCAAGGCTTCACCTTCTAAGAGCTGTCGCTAATGGGTTAAGGGCAAGCTGATGTCGTCAATGCCCACTGTGTCACAAGCACATAACATGCACCAGTTCACAGTTCACGCTGTGTCTTAGGCCCTTATTGAAAAGTTTCTACCTATAAAGAGTCAGAGATTTGAAGAAAGGAAGACAGCCGACCATCTGCAACCAAGATGCACTTAGCATCTAGCACTCATAATCACTTTCCATGGTTCTATTCTGTTACAGTTATTATTGTAAAAGCCTCGTGCTCAATTCTGATTCACTGGACTCTCATTTTAATGCAGCTCTTAGCACGACACAAAGGACACTTCACTTTCACCAGCTATAGTTGCACCCTTTCTGTGAACCACTTCCAGATCTACTGTCTGTCTGGTTCGTCTTGTCTCATGAGTTCTTGTGTTAGCAGAGCAGAAATGATGCAATGTTGCACACATGAAGACTGCAATAGATTTACTCATACATGGCACTTTTAAGGCAATTAGCTGACATGTGTCCAGAGCAATGAGTGAGCCAACAGCAGGGGTTCACTGATTCCCTCATGATGATGGTGAAATTAGCTGCAATATGGATTGAGTGGGAATCTGACTACAGAAGCCAACATAACTACATTGGGTTTATTATGGTAATCGTCTCTGCTTTGTTAAATATGAAGCCTGCAGATTCTTATCAAAGCGACAATGTAACCGATTTCTCTCCTTAAAAAAAACAAGTATATCAATAGATTAATATGGGTAATTTGTTGTTCTGATTACCATGAGGTGTACCTGGAACTCTTGCAAGCACAGTTCTCATTCAGAGCACAATCTTTGTTTCATTATGCAGTATTCCGTTGCACTGCTGTGACACACAACTCCCTAAGTAATTTTGATTCCAAATGGATACCATGCAGTAATGTTGCATTTATTCAGGGACACAATGTTTCTTTCCACGACTGCTCAGACGAGAACATCCATCTAAATACCCTCAATAGATGCACATCTACAGAAACACGTCAAAGTCGATTTCACACCTACTGCAAAAACAAGAAGCAGCTCCAAAATAGACTGAAAATGGGAGCTGCTATGAATAACGCACAGGTCTGCAAATAGGTGAGGATTGATTTGAATGTATTACTTGTTGCAAAGTGATTTCATGCCATCAACATTCTCTGAATTGCTCAACTGTGCAAGAAAATGTGGGGCATACAGGCAGGCTGTTGAATAATTATGTGACATTAAATGGAAATGGAACAGCAAACAGCCAAAATATATGTATTTCTATAAATAAATAAATAAATAAATAAATAAAATGAAGCCAATATCCTAAACCCACTGGGTGTAGGGGATTTAATGGCTGAGCTGTATGAGTGTACCAGCAGCTAACAGGCTACAACATATCTGCATGCAGCGGTTGCACTCAAAGAAAAGGACACAGGTGAGCTTGGCTAACACCCACTTTTGGCAGCTGTGCACCAGCTGCTCAGCACTGATTTCACGTTGTTTTGGTTAACAAATAGGGTTATCGTACATTGTCCATCATGGTCCCAGTGAACTGCGCTTTCATCTGCAGCAGTCACTCACAAGCGTCATTGTCAGGGTGCTACTTAAAATGCTATTGCACTTGCAGGGCCTTGATTACACTAAGTTCTGTTGAGCTGTGCGCAGAGAAACAGTTATGGGAATAAGATTGTCAAGAACATTGCTGTCTGTTGCAAATATGGATGAGGAAAGAAAAAAAGATTTTCCACTGTGACAGCAAATCAAATGTTCTGAGGTAGCCGATTAAACAGCTCTAAAAGACACAACTTGCATTTGGAAGTTTGGAGGTGTCCAGCACAAAACTAGAATTCATTGTAGTTGAGTAAGGATTAAACTTTTGTATTTCTGAGTTGTGCACAACATTGCTCACAACAATTAGAACAGAATAAAGGCCCTTTTATGTTTGAAAAAAGAAACACAGCACACAGAAACAGGCTGTCAAAATGCTGAACAAGCTGGTTTCCACTCAGATGGTGTTTGATAAATCTTTAGAGAGCGTTTGTGGCAACATATGTCAGTATCTATTTGTCTTTGTTCAGTTTGAGTAGAAAAGTTAATTAGGCTTTATATATTGAAAAAACTCAGTTTCTTCAATCAGAGCATATAGCTTCTTATACAGATACGTACACACTAGCCCTCATCAATGTGCTATGCCTTAATCTCTATGATACAGACTGCCAGTCGAGCAGAGATATTTTTTTCATTAGCAAGCGAAATACATAAAAGATAAACCTGCCGACATGTATGAAAAAAAAAAAAGGAAACTCGCATACAGTGTACAAGGCAGCTAATTAAAATGGATGCTGCTCATTACAAACCAATTTAAAATGAAGACACAATTACAAATATGGCCACTGGCATGGAGGCATGAAATGTCCCTGAGTTACGACTGACATCAGAGGTAGAACTGTTTCACTGAACTTTCCATGTGATTACCTGTGTTTAGTCACCATAACTGAAATGCACGATTTAATTTGTAAAATACTGCACATGCCCCAAGGGAGTGCAATATCATGCAATACCATAGCTATCTAAGATGGCCAACTAATTAAACAATTGGCTTTAATACACTAGCAGGTTATAAATACAGTATTTTCATCAAGTTGGGGGTTTGCAGAACAGCACTACATACATGAAGAAGTCTTCTATTTTAAGTCTTCAAGCACCAGCTAGAGGAAGCCATTCCTTCATGTGGTAAAGTGGTCCATTAGTCAAAAAAATGCTAAATACTAATGCTTGTGCCACTGAGGGACACAGTTTAAAATATTCTATGAGCAATAATGAGGTATCACTTTAAGCATAGCTTGGCTGGTAAAAAAAACATACCATAGAGACCAAGATATTGAAGCTTTTGATAGTGGATGAGTAGTATATGGAGTCATCCCAGCATTACCTGCTGCACACCTGGTTGAAATTTGATCTAGAATATTTAAATATTCTCACCAGTCCTATACAACCCTCTTTTGAAAGAAGCTGAAGCTTTCAGGTTCTTGACTGATTGTCAAGTCTGCCGTCATCAACAGATTCTAACATGGACAAAGAAGGAATATCTCCACTTATCACCCAACTGTCCCATTTTGTACTTTATGTTCTTCTTCCTTTCACTGTCACACCACACTTTCTGAAACTGGAAGAAATTCTAAAATTTTAGGTTGGAAACAAAAATGAAATATTAATCTAAGTTTGAACAGACTTGTGAAAAACTGCATTTTGGTGTAGATTTTAATTAGTACTAAACGAATGATTTATATGTTTGGTGAGATCCCATGATTCCAAAAATTTGTTTCAAGCAGTTTTCTAGTCTTTCTCTACCCTCCTTTTCTTTCATTTAGGCATTGAGCACACAAAAGCTGCAAGGTTACAGAGCACAGAGACCTCATATTGTCAAACAAGAACTTCTTGTTTTACTGTCTACTGTGGCTGGTAGTATCTGGAAAGTCTCACTCCCCTCCTCTCTAACCATAGCAACCAAGGTGTTATCGATACAGCATGTGCACACAGAGGGGATTACTCAAGGTGAAATGCCCAAACCTAACAGTTTGGATTTTTGTGAGTCAAACTGTGTTGGTAAGGCAATAGTCAAGATGTGTGTAAATAAGACATAAGCTAATGTTTAGATTCAAGCATCAAACAGAATAACAGTGATAGGTATAGAATGACCATATTTGGGAGTGGTACGATATCTATACTGAAGAGGACATCCTCAGGAATTGGTGAGGCATGACTATGATTTACTTATTGATCAGCTGATCAGTTTCTCCTCGTTATCAATCCTGCAGTAAGTACTTCTTCTTAAGTCGTCTCCTGGTGAATTCCTTCCTTCAGCTCACAAGAATTTCCATCACACCCACGACACTAACATCTCCAGTTTTGGAGGAGACCTGGTCTGACCTGTAGTTGCAGGTAGCCTATCAGTCATAACTTTATTTCCGCCTTCTGATTGGCCAACGTGGCTTTCGGGTTAGGATTGTCTCACAGCCTGTTGGTTTGGCGTCCTCGTTTTAAAAAATACCCACGTGCATGTGGACTAGGTATCGACTAATGAACCAGGTTTTGACTGTTGGACACAGTTTCCTGTCAGCTGTGACGGAGCCTTTGCCATTCTATCTTAGATGTTACACTGATACTGTGATTGTGGTGTACTTCTCTCCCCTCTCTCTGACTATCGTGTGCTTGCAACAGGACTGGCTGGAACAATTAATTCCAGTAGTGTCCTGTCTGTTGCAATAAAAGCTAAGTTCAGTGATGTGCATGGTTTAAGATTTAATTACCCTTAAAGGTAGGAAGGTATGGACAGAGTATTAGTGTGGGTGTGTGTGTTTGCTTGCAGTGGAGAGAGAAAAGTAGTTGGAGAGAAGGCAGCCGTGGCTTTCCCACCAACAGCATTCAGATACAGCGGTAAGTGTGTGAAGTCATAATAAATGTCAAGGGAGAACATTTAACATACATTTCAGCAGTTTGTAGACCTCTACAGAATAATTCTGGACATGCGAGAAGAAAATAGAATTGAAAAATTAAATTATCTTACTTTCCCGGTCTGTGTTGGAGAGCACTGAAGGTTGCACTCTATGATTCTGCTGAATTATTTTCCATACTGGTTCAGGACCCATAAAGCTGTCTCTCGAAATCATTGTAGAGAGCCATGGTGGCAAACAGCAATAAGGTCGCTAAAGGAGCGTAACATTGCCATGAACTGTTGTGTACATGCATACACTACCAACCAAACACTATACATCACGAGAGGGGCCTGACAACAGAACCCCTGAGGCTCAAAATGTTGTTTAAGCAAACTACTGTTATTGAGTTTTTCGGTGCTGTCATCCATATAATTTCTCCACTGTTTCTGAGCCACCCAGGCTTTTCTTTAATACAGGGTATTGTGAAGTGTATAATCCAAAGTTATAATGCCCTGTGCTTTATGTATAGTGGCAAAATTCATACATATGAGAATAAAAAAGCACTTGTGCTCTTATAGCTGGGTTTTTCTGTGCTCCTTTTGAGACAGTAACTCATATTTGCTAGCACTGAATCCATGAATCTGTTGATCACTGCTTAAAAGTCTGTATCTGTCCTTTCTGGTCCTAGTAACCATCATCTTGAATTGGTACTGTATGTTTAATATCAAACACATTAATTTTACATGGTTCTGACTGAGCAGCTCTTTGTCTGTTTTTTGGTGTTGGTTACTAATATAACCCTAGCTCAAAGCTCTTAAGATTCACTTTTGCTGTCTTCACCTGCAACTTACCACTGTATTCATTTAAAACTGCAAACAAACACCTACTTCATATGTGTCAGCTATATGGTCTGGTTACTAGAAGTTCATGGTGTAAGTATATACCCTCAAGAAGCATGCATTGTTAACAAAGGTAGCATATGTTGTTTTTGCTTTTTCCCATTGTATATTGCCTGTGTGACATCTCATGTGTCATACATAGGCTCAGATGTTTCTAAAATATTTCAGAGGTATGCTATTAGCTATGTCTTCTTTGCTAATGTAGCCCTATTGCAGAGCACTGAAGTAAAAAGGTGGTAACGGTGGAGTATATTTTGATTTCTGAATGGACGTTTTTTTTATACAGCACTCAAAAATTCTAAGAACCTAATTGCATAAAATGTTCTCCCTGTGTCTGCATGCGTTTCCTCAGGTGTTCCAGTTTCTTCCTGCAATCCGAGGTTGTCCAAATTGAAGACTCCACACTGCACACTGTGTGCAACGTGTGTAACTGTGAATGCTTGCGTCTGTCTGTACGTGTTGGCCCTGTGATAGATTGAAACCTGTCCCAAGCGATATAGCTATACAGTATACATGATAGTGCAGAGTGTATATGCACTGTGCACATCACTGTACAAAGTGACTCTTGGCCAGAGCTCCAGAGTGAGTCATGTATTAGTCATGTCCTTGGACTCTGCTGCCTGAGTTGAAAAGTTGTGTTGTGCGGCTGTGAGTTAAAAGGCAGTGAGAGCCCTCGAGCAGGAAACGCTGTAATAGATATGAGAGTGCAGGGCCCAAATACAATACTGTTGTCATTGTGTGTAAGAGTGTGTGTGTGTGTGTGTGTGTACATGTATTACTCATGTGTGGGGACATAAATCTGTTTACACAGTCACATTTTGGGGACTCACCTTCTTTAAGGTAGATTATGGTTATGATAAGGGTTAGGGTTAAGCAAGTAGTGGTCATGGTTATGGTTAGGGTAAGTGTCGTAGAAATGAATGTAAGTTAATGTAATATCCCCAGAAGTGATGGAAACACAACTGTGCATGTGTGTGTATATGTGTCGACACAAGCACATGTTTTTAAGTGCTTGTATGTATATCCATGAATCTGCTTCCTTGGCAGAGACCAGCTGCTCACAGCAGCTACATCAGTGGCTGTAGGCATGTAATTCTTCATATCAGCGGTTCTCACGGATGGAAAATAGAGATGAAAAAAGCCCCTGAAACAATGTTTGTTTCACATCACATATGGGTGTGCATCTTTATATGTAAGTGTTTTAAATGTATTCTTTTTTAAGCTTTTTAGAACTTGGTCAGCTGTGAATGTAAATGTGAGTTATTGCTATAGATTTACACCTCTGCCTGTCACTTCCCTGTCTGACTGTCACAGCTGATAATTTGCATTGTGAGGTGAGGCGTTCTGGGAAAATAAGCTGCAGAACATCTTGCTGGCAGTGCTCAGAAAAAAAAAAAAAAAAAAAACTCCCAGAACTTTGTGCATCCTCATACGAGCGTGGGTTGCTTTTTCAAATACAGTCATTTGTATTTAACAGAAAAGGCTGAAACCAAAGGTTACTGTGAACTTTTTAAAGTGATACTCATCACAGAATCGCTTGACTTCTTTTAGACCTGAGAGTGAAGATTTGCAGTTTACTCTCGTGTGGAGAGTGGCTGGGTCATAATGGGCTCATGCAAACCAATAGAACCTGAAATTATGGGACCGCTCACATATCAAAAGTAAAGAAGTTTGTTGGTAGTATTCTGTAGGTATCTGCTTTTTTTTTTTGTAATTTATGAAGTAAAGTTACAAATCCTATACTAAATGTCTGCACTGAAAACCACAGCAAAAGCTAATTCTGGACCAGTTTGATCAGCTTTCTGAGCTATTTTTAACTCTAACACAGAGAATAATTATATGAAGCTCGAAATCAGACTTTTGACCAGAATTATGATCATAAATATGACATCTAAACTCTCTAAAAATACATTTACCATTTATTACATTGTATGAGTGTGTATGCCTAAAATCAAAGAACAGCAACACAAAATCTGGGATACTTCAATAAGTCACTTTAGAAGTTTTAGAACTGTAGCTGTAAAACTTTTGATACAGATGTTCAGTAGCACTGTTATAGTGGTTTGTCCACATACTCACTGGTGCTGTAGACCAGCAAACACAAGAATTTTGTTGAGTAATTGTTTTTCCAAAATTCATTTTTTTTAGGCTTGTTTGGTGCAGTATGCTCTGAGGTTTTAGCTCTTGTTGGGCCACCTATCAGCTGTAGAATGGGTCCAGTATTTATTGTTGTTATCTTATGTTATCTTTGGCCCAAAGCTTTTTTATGCATCCGAGGCAGAACCAGCCATGGCCAGAGGTGTTTTGTTTTAGGTTTGTCTGTCTATCCCGTTCCCCTGAACAGAATATCTCAGAAATGCCTGAAGGTAACTTCTTCAAGTTTGTCACAAAAGTTCACTTGGACTCAAGGATGGACTGATTAGATTTTGATGGTGTGACCTCACAAAACATGTTTCTGTTCATAAATCAAAAATTCATATGGCAAAATTTCACTCAAATGTTATGATAAAATGATGAACAGGTGACATTTCATATCCAAAAAGGCACAGGTCAGCTTCACTGTGACATCATGATCGTGACATCACACAGGGACTCTTGTTGACTGCATTTCCTGCTTTATTTTGTGGTGGTGTTTGTCATGCATTTCTGTATGTTTCACTTCTAATCATTGTTCAGTTTCCCGCCAGTTTCACTTTCCACCTGTATTCAATCATCCAGTCAGTTGTTCTGTATACATAGCCCTAGAGATCCAATTCCTGGTTGCCACCAGCTCATTGGTTCTGCTAATATTGAGCTTCTGGTGATTGTCATTGCACCATGTGATGAAGGTCTCTATCAGTCCTCTGTACTCTGGAAAAATAGTGAAGACAGCTTGTTTCTCAATGGAAATTATTCACTGCAATCATACACGTCAACATAGTGATAAACCACCTTGCCAAGGATAAATGCATGTGCATGACAGCTAATGTGCACTTGCATATTCATGTTTGAGGAAACAACTAGCAGATGCATTACATGTTCTGTGGTTAAATCTGAAACTTGCCTAGAAATAATATTACAGGATGGGATTAACAATATGATCCTTATGATCCAGTATGTTTAAACATGAAACAAGCTCAGATTTGTTTTCATCTCCTCATATTTGTTTTCTTACCTTCACAAGTCCATAGTGGGTTAATTGCTGCTTTATGTGTACAAGAGGACATCAAGATCAAACATCAAATTAAGGGAATGCTGAATTTGCAGGAAGCCACCAGGCAGCATAAATAAAGAGCGTAAATTCTTCAAAAATGGGGATGTAAAGATAACATGCAGCCTCACTTTCACGACTGGATGCTGTGCCCTTTTTTTTCATATTGCCTATTATTTAGTTGGACTATTAAAGTGAAGAAATAAGCATGTTTTTCTGCGCCATTAATTTGCTACGGCCAGTTATGTTCAGCAGCTCCTCTAAACGTTTCGCTGAGGTGAGGGCACACAGTCACCTCAGGATACTTAAGTAGGCAATTATATATGAAATTGTTAAAATTATTTTTTCTACCAGTGATTTCTTTAAAAGGATAAAATGATATTTCCACTTTGTTTCACTGTGTCCAGGGACACACTTTACAAGTAAAGAATAAACACTTTATTTGAATGCCCTGAAACAGGTAGAATGATTCTTTCCATTTGTCATATGTCAGACACTCACTTGCATTCAGCGTAACATCAGTTTTAGTCATTGCAGCGATTTCTGTCTCACCTTTGTGTCTCTTAAACCTTTTCCACTTTCACCCTTGTCTCCTTCTGCACAAATACAAAAGCCAGAAAGCCATCTCATTGCTAAGCATTTGTAATTGGAGCCTGACCATTTGTGCAAAACCCAAGCAATTATCTTTCCCGGTGAGTAGGTGATCGGCAGAATAATGTGATAATTAGGTAACGGCAGTGGAAATGTGTTGCATTTCCTAATAAGGGGAAGTGTAAGTTGTCTCGCCATTTCATAAACCTCAAATTGTTAATGATTCTCACTGTGTGTGAGGAATAATATCTGCTGAATGTTTTGGTCAAAGGTGAACCTCCTAACTTAAAGCAAAAATTTAAAGTTGTTTCACACAAAAGCAGCAGGGATTCCCAATCCATCCATCTTGTCTCAGAGTCCAGCACAAACAGAAACTAATTAAAACCATCCGAATAGTTATAATCCACATTTTTTATGCTATTGTTGTTCCTAAAATTATTTGAAACATGTTTTTTAGAGAGGAAGGGGGAATACCCTTCACCACCAAGCTCCCTCATGCCAGCTGGTTTTCTTACCAGCGGGTGAAAGGGTATTTGGCACACCTGGCACCTCCTGGACCACTTCAAGCTGCAGTGTGGGTGGGCAATAACTCACACATGATTGGTTAGCATAAACAAGTAGAGCGCCTGAGGGATCAGTCAAGATATGGTCCCAGAAAAGCAATCAGCTGATAAAAGAAGAGGGAGACTATGATGTAAAGACCAAATGACAGGTCTGGTTTTTGGTCAATTTTGTGGTGTTGTTTTGATGTTACATGATATAGTCTCACCCCATCATACAACTAACTGACATCCATTAAAAAAGTGTTGCCAGGTCAGGTCAGGTATACACAAATGCTCCTGACTTGGCCACAGAGTGAAAAGTGCTGCGCCTGGAAAAGAAATCTGGGCAAGACATCGACTGTGCCACAATCAATCTAATTTGAGCCGTACTGTGGTGCAGAGTATACAGTGAGCTTTCTCAGAAGTCTGTGGCAAGTGCTTCAAAGTATCACTGCCTGCTGTCTGATACAAATGAATTGCTTTCACTTATGTCTTGACAGTTCAGAAAGTACACTTATGTACTTGCCTCCAAAACATGAAAAAGTGTCTCTTTACAGTACAGTGTGAGGAGACATTGATATCAATAACCTGTCAATCGCATCTGAAAACAGTCAAAGGAGAAATAAAACAGGACAGGGTGATAATGAGAGAAAGCAGGGTTGTTATCCCTAACCATATCTCAGTATAAAAAGCAATTGGAATTCTGTTCCCCTGTTTGTTTTAAAGTGCTGGAACAGTCAGCCCCATTTAATGGCTAGGACAGCTGATTGCAACACCACCTGCACAGAGTGCGGGGAGGACTACTTACCTATGTCAGCTTCCATTTGCCTCATGGGCAACACCGGCAGGTTACGAGGACAGCTGACCTCAATAGTCAAATGGAGGGTGCAGCGGCAATGGCTGCTTGTTGACTGGTAGTGCGGATCACTACCAGTGGGTGAGCACACACCGTTTGATGAACACGCACAGAGACGGTGGCAGATACAGGCCTGCTTGTGGATATGTTTGAGAGGGTGAACCAAGGACGTGCTGTTGAATGCTAAAACGCACAGAAGCAAAATTATTTCCCTACCTCTCCAGTTTTATCTGTCTGCACAGCACAGTCATGCAAGAGAAAGAGAAATGAACACATCCATATATTCACAACACACACGCATGCAGGCACACACACACACCAACACCAATCAAATATGGCAAGCATGGAGAAAACCTCTATCTTACTGTTCCTGACACATATGCATGTGCGCACACACAGACACACACAGACACACACACACACACACACACACACACACACACACACACACTCAAAATGTAGATAGAGTTATCATCCTTATGATTTCATTTCTGGTTGATTTGGTATCACAACTGTTGGTAAAAGTAAGTGTGTTTGAATAATACGGGTGCCAGAATTCAGCTGACAATAACTTTTCAATTGACCACTGGGGGCAGCAAACTCAAGAAGAACAAGTCACTTCCCTGAATAAAGTGCAGCCAAACGAACTATTGGAAGACAGGATTTGTGTCACTGCGAATAGAATCTTGTTTTGTCATGTATGTTTCGTATCGTTATGTCCATAAAATAGTGTTTGCCGTGTGATGCAAGAACATTTTCAGAGAAATCTGGCATTAAAGCAAGTCTAATCCAGTCTAATCTACCCATGTTGAGCCATGAGCAGATCTCACGCTGCATGCACAGCACCAGTGGTTGTGCGTACAACAACACAGCAGGGGGTTTGTCTTGATGAAAGACTGGAAGTGTGCTGGTTTGCACAAACTGCAGTACGAGCCTGTCGCCTGCAGCTCTGCACCTAACAACTCACTGTGGGTGATATTTAAAACTGATCCATGGACAAAAGTGCTCAAGACAACAAATCAAAGACCAAACAAACATCTTGCTGTGTGGACCTATTTATAGTGACAAATGGCTCCACCAACAAAGTGCCGCTAACCTTGTGACAAATACAATGCATTTCTTGTCGCTGCTGCACGGGCAAAGCCATCCCATAGTTTGTCAGTTGCACACTTTTAATTTGAAAGGGAATGGTTGTTTTGAATTAGCGGCAACAAATACAACTCAACAGAGAACAGAAAGGTTTCTACCAATTTAATGAACTCACAGATTCACATGCTGTCATGCATGTGTGAGCAAATTGAAACGTGCGTGGTAAAGGTGGACTCCAATGGTTAACAATGACAGCTACTAGAGAGGTAATTATAGGTAGGGCAGATACATTGATTATCTTGCTATTATGTATGGACATTAAAAAAAACCTTAAAAGAGGGAGTGTTTGTGATGCAAATTCTTTTCATAAAATTTAATTTTCTCATTTATTGCTGGCAGTAAAAACAGGCATATTTCGTTTCCGGACGTCTCCTTCAATGTGATATTAAATTGCACCCGAATGTCTTAGATGTTCCTGTGACTTTTCGTCGCTTTAAGAGGTTGTAAAGGATATAACTGCACTGTAAGAATTATGATTAGTACAAGTCAGGGCATGGAAGAGCTAACAGATGCACCTGACTGCACTCATATAAAGAATTGTCTTATCTTTATTCAGAGGTAAAATCCCTTTATTTCAAGTGTACAATTTATCAAGCAGTGGAGCCGTGCAGCCCACAGGCATGAGAAGGCATGATGAATGCCTAGCACAGGCCAAAACAGTTCCCTTAGTCTTTCCAATGGTAATTATAACGGCATAATAGGTCCCTGGAGACTCGTTGAAATTACTGGCCGGGACACACAGTGTCAACAAAACAATCATCTACCATAGATCACTGTTACTACCAGTGCGACGAAGGGAATGAAACAAACTCCTCAAAGTCACAAAGAACACTGTTGGGCCAAAGATGAGGAAAAGAAGCAGGGTGATTTTGATGGAACTGTGTGTAACTATGAAAGAGGAAGCAAGGGGAACTGAGCTGCACAGTTTTGAATATAGACAAAATAACAGAATCCCATATAAAATTCTCCACTTAGATATTTATGCAAGCACTTAATATTGCGTATTTGAAGGGCCAGAAATGCAAACTCTACAAAACAGTTGGATGTATTATCTCTGACTCTTGTTAAAAAAGATGCTGTACCACGACTCGAGTCAAACTTTGAGGGACACAACAGGGACTTGAAAGTATAAAAGCCTTTAAAATGTTACGCTGTGTTGCTTCTGAATACCGCTGCAGTGGATAAATGAGTAATCCTCAGAACACAGTGAGCATTAGTGATTTTTCCCAAAGTCCTTCATTTCTCCCTGTGCTCCTCCTGTGGCTCTGTGGACATCATTAGGCTGACTGAGGGATTCCTGGCAACTCCTCTGTGTATCTGTGTGTGTGTGTGTGTGCGTGAGCAACAGCAGTGGAAATGAAAGCAGAGAGTCAAGGAAATCACAGCAAAAATTGTCAGCGAAGCAGCTGCTTCATGAGGGATTTGATATAAAGCCGTTGTGGCCAGGTTCACCAGTATAATGGTCCCTAACTGATGTCCAATTATCAGCCTTCTTTCAATGTGCTGCCTGACCTCCGCCAGGTAGTGTCTCCTGAGATACAGTAAATGATCTTCGCACTTCATTTAGCACCAACTGGATAGGTGAGTGTGCACTAATAATCAACGCAGTGAAATGGATCTCCCAAATGAGGACGTGTGTGGATGCAGATGGCTGTTGAGACTGTAACAGGGGGATTTTTTTATGCACATTTTAATGTATCACTTAGGAAAAGTTTGATGGAAATGGCAAAATTTGAAAAAACTTCCTCAGTTTAGCAAAAATATTTTCACTTCTGCTTGAGATCGTTTCTACCTTAGAAAAATAGGTAATGCGCCTGATGGTAGATGGAAACGCTTTTTCCACAGATTGCTCCACACAGATCTCAGGTAAAATTCCTCACAATCAATAAATGAAACAACCAGACATATCACATTTCCATTGGGTTTTTCACATTTGTTCAACTGATGCTCTTGAGAACTAGCGCCACCTCCTGCTTATCTCTGTGAACCAGCTCCTAATAATCATATAACGGTAGTGGGTGGAAACAAGCATTCATTTGCATTTTCTTTTGCTGGATTTCTCAAAATTTGCTAAAAATTTGTGATAGCGTTGGATGGAAACCCAGCTATGCACTCGAAAGCACCACTACTGCATTATGCATTTCCTCTCTACAACCAGATATGTTAATGATTTAATCAATGTTTATATGGTGCAAGACACTATATGACAATTGATATGATATGATATAACTGATATGACAATTTCATGTCAGTTTGTGTTGTTTTGTCACTACAGGGTGATTTTTTAAATTACATCTTGAAAGAAACCACTGTTATTTTGGCACATTCAGAATTCCCTTTGCATTGCTTGAAATAAACAGTTCAAGGTGAAAGTCAAGTCACTGCAGAATAGTGGCTCAGCTCTGTTTGTTGATGCTGTTGGCGCCATTGGTGAAGCCTTTCTCGTCCATGCTCGTGCTTCTGCTGCTCACTGGGTCAGTCTTTATGCTGCTGGCTAGATGCTGCCATTTAGACAGCCGGTGCTGCTGGTTTACCACCAGTCTGTTTGAAGCTATCTCTAAGTTTTGCATATCCCTGTAGTCTTCAGCATCTTTGACACTGCAGTGAGTCCTGGTTGACTGTTTTCACCACTTTCTTGGTAGCTTTTTCTAGGCCCTGCACTGCTGAATATTGTGACTTTCAATAAAACAGAGAGAAGTTTTTCACCCAATAATACATCCTTCAGAAAACAACATCTGACGGACTACATGACGATTTCAACCTTGTTCTTTTAACAATATCTCTTCAGCCTCAGACACGGGTGCCAGCATGTTTCCTGGCACCCTCCATGTTCTGCCATTCCTCACCTGCTCACTGATACGTCTTGATTATAATATATGTGCATGGGATTTTTCTTGTTTAGCCTCTGCACGATCCATTACCATCAAATGAATGTACAAGTTGGAGGGTTTCCCACTTATACCTTAACACATATGCAATATGCAATTATACTTGAAAGTATTCATTTACTTCTGAGATGATGTCAACTTGCATTGCTCTGCAACATCTGGATAAACAGGAAGGAGTTTCTGTTGCTGTCTGTATCCTGCTTCATAGGTGTCCAGTTGTGCTGTGTACTGTGTTCAGCAGCATAATCCTGTGATTTGCGATCTCCTGCTGCAAATGTGTAAAAGCTTAACCGCTGACAAAATGTTCATAGCAAAATGCCAACATGCAGACTAACAGCTATTTTCTATCTTGCTTTTCCTTTCTGTAGTCCCCGTTTTTCTCTCCATCCAACTACTCTCTGTGCTCCTTCATCTCCCCTTCTCTTGTTTATCCTCCTGTCCTCTCTAACCTGGTGGGATTTGGTCCTCTTGGATAGGCCCAAAACCAGATGGTGCTCAAAGGCTTAAATGTTCTGACTGGCACTGTTTCTGATTTGTGCTTATCTGGCCGTGAGCTGCCTCTCGTGCTGCTGAAAACATCCGGGCCAGTGGTTCATGTCTGTTTATGTGGAGCGCAGCTGACCTTTGGGATCCCGGCCTTCCAGTCTGCTGCACATGGGACAAGCTGACCGCCCCCAGTGCTCGATGATGCAAGGCACTTGATACTTGATAGAACCTTTATACCACACGCATACGCTACATGCATGTGTGTTTGTGTGTGTGTGTGACTGTGCGTGTGCTGTACACACAGTGAGTAAAAACACTGCAAAAACTGACAAATATATTTTTTGTATTTTATAAAACTGCATGTGAAAGAGATGATGCCTCTCTGGCTCACACACACTTTGACACATAACACTCTACCAAGTTCATGGAATAAAAGGAGAGGAAGAAGAAGCAAACCACTGAAATGGGTAATTTAATATCATGCTTTGCAACTCTGAACAGTATCTTCCCTTATCTGCCTCGTCATGCAGGCAGCTGTGGGTGTTCAGACTGCATGTGCTCCTGAAGAGGTGCATGATAAGGAAAGGAAGGAGGGTAGCTAAAAAACACAAGAACGTGACAGAGATACTAAAACCAATACGGTGGTCTACTCCAGAAAACAAAGACAATGGCAAGAAGAAGATGAGG
Organism: Chaetodon auriga; assembly: GCF_051107435.1. Classification (NCBI taxonomy): domain Eukaryota; kingdom Metazoa; phylum Chordata; class Actinopteri; order Chaetodontiformes; family Chaetodontidae; genus Chaetodon; species Chaetodon auriga. Next base: position 7,858,547 of record NC_135088.1, read on the forward strand.
CTGAAACAAAGGGATTTTGTGTTCCAAATCACAGATCGACAGAGAAACAAGAGCCCAGAGGCTACTTTTGCCAGAGCTTGAAGATCTTGATGAATTAGGAAAAGGCAGCATTCAAATTTGTTTCTCTATCGCAGCAGTGGTGCAGAGTACTTTTCTGATGTGTTGATTTTTCATTTTCCCTTTGTCCAGCCCAGAATGCACACATTGAGACAAATAAAGACTTATTAGGTGGCAGGGAGTCCCATGACTGCAGGAGACTGAAAGTGAAATTCTTAATAATCCTGAAAACTAACTTTCTGTGAGATACTGAAGCTCTTTATCGCATTAAGATTTACAAGGAAGGATTACCAACCGGACAAAGCAAACAACTGTCCCAGGGTCGCATTATACCCCCCAAGCATCCCAAAAGCTCCAGTTTGTGTGCTTTGTTACTGTGTGGTAATCTGATCAAGAGACTTATAGGATGACCCGGTGTCAAAATATAACTTTAAAGTTTTTAAAGACAGATCCAATTTAATATTGATGATGGTGATAAACTTGCATTTGTGATATTTGGCTCTGCTTGGACTCACAGCAAATTTTGTGCCTGAGGGTTCCAAAGTGGGCTAATGAGCATGCTGTATGAATAGTGTGCTGTCACAGGTTCGGTTTTCAGTCAGAGGTCCATTGCAGCACCGTGCACCTGCAAAAAGACTAATCAGCTGAAAAATGTCAAAAATGGAACATGATTTAAAAAATCACCGCAATAAATCAAATGAAAGTACATTCACTTGAAATAATATCAGACGAGCATTGCTTCACCTTTGGGCTTTGTCACATTTCTGTTGTTGCAATGATTGGCTGGGGAACACAGCACAATCACAGAGATAAAAACACTTCAGGCTTTTTTAAACTGACCTTGAGGACCAGCAGGTCAGCTTTTCCCTCACTGAATTCTGTCCCTAAATGTTAGTTAGTATTTTGGAAACTTGGCCCTGCATCAATCCACTCCCCCCACACTGTTTTAAATAAATTCAGGGTAAGCCAGTAGGTGACACTGTTCTCTGTAAAGATCTTTGACTTTGTAGTGTGACTTTGACTGTTTTTTTTTTTTTCTCTAAAATATTCCATGGATAGAAAGGCAGTGACAGAGGAGCATGGGGAGAAGGAGGGACACTCACAAAAAGAGAAGTGGGTGTTTTCCTTGGCCACTAATTGTCTCTTAGTGTGATTGATTTCTGTTTAAGAAAAATAACTCTTTGTCAAGGACAACGCCATCCCATTAACTCTAAAAATAATGCCATTTTTGTGTCTCAGAGAAGATGAGTGTGTGTGTGTGTGTGTGTGTGTGTGTGCATTCTTTTGCCTATGTGGCATTTACCTAGATTTAATTTTGTCCTGGTTTGCTCAGGTGCTTAGCGTTGCTATACTATCCATACCGATGCATCAAGGCTGATGAGAGCAACACATCACCTCTGATAGGAGGCAGAAAATGAGTTGACTTTAAATGCCCTTCAGAAATAGGACAGCTTACATGGTGGACAGGCTGCCAGGTGACTGAAATACACTTGGGTTTCATTAAAGGGAATACAAACACACGCATATCAAGTGTGTGCGTGTCGATATGGCATATATATGTTCACATACCTGTGCTCAAAATTGTATGAGTGCATATGTTATATGTATAGCACTCATCACATTGCAGGGACAAATCGGTGTGCTTGTGTATGTGGGAGTTTGTGTGTGCGAGTTAAAACGCTCATGCATGTCTGAGTGTGTGAGAGCGTAATACTGCTCTGTATGCTGTAGTGTACAGTGGTTATGTGTGTGAGTCTGAGTGCATTTGGTTGGGGAGAGTGATATGTCTTTACTTGAAAGGATAGGCTGTTTGAGTGTGTGTGTGTGTGTGTGTGTGTGTGTGTGTGTGTGTGTGTGCTTGTTTACTTCCATCTATGTGGACCAACTAGAATTTTACACCATATAAGGAAAGACATTTCAGTAAAGCGAGGTCCTCACCTCTGCAAATGGCTGTTTTGAGGTTGTAAGGTTAAAGGATAAGACTTGTGATGTTCTCAAATTTTGTTTTTGTCCTAAAATCCCATCAAAAGACTAAAACCAACCATGTAGCCCTCCCAGTGCTGTCCGACTTCCTTACCCTGTCTGTGGCCCTCACTCTAAGCCCATTTGTCCCTTGAGCAGATGTTAATCTTTAAAAATGGGCCACAAATAAAATGCTAAATAATTACCTTGAACAGCAGTAGTAAAGTGGATTTGTTGGGAACTACTTTCAGCCATGGATTTGGTGCAGAAAAAGGCAGACTGGCCTTTCTCCTCGAGCACTGATTGTCATCCTGTGGTCTTGGTCCTCAGATCCTTCGCTCTCCTGTCTGTAGCCCCTCATTGAAAAGTCATTCCCCCGGTTACCCACCACTCTGACTGTCAAACAGTTAACAGTTTTTTCTCCTTTCTCACTCCATCAGCCTTTTTCTCTATTCCCTTCTTTCTTCGTTTTCTTCTCACCATACACATTTTCCCTTCTTCCTCTTTCCCTCTCTCTTTCACACACACACACACACACACACACACCCTTTAGCTCCCTTGTGTGCCCATCATGGGCAACATTTTTCCCATTCCCCTTCCATTAGCAACTGAAGGTCATCCTAATGGGGCCACTGGCAGACCAATAGAATTGCAATTTAACACAAAGACAATTAGACATTGATAGGACAACCCACCCCCCACCTCTGACACACACACACACACACGCACACACTCCGCAATCATTCTATTCCTCTCTCAAATCCCTGCCTTGATCGCCATCATTCTCCCACTCTCAATCATTCCATCTGCCATCAGCCATTCTCTCAGTCAGTCACTCCATCTGTCCTCTCCTCAGTCTCATTGACCCTTTCAGCCATTAGCCTCTCACTCACAGTTGCCCAAATGTGGAGAATGCCAGCGCTCGCTGCTACATAACAATACTCATTTGCTATTCTGTCTGTACAACAGGGACATGTACTGTGGACAATTCTCTGTTTTTCTGGATAAATTAAGCAAACAAGCAAGATATCAAATCCAAACACAATAGCGTCAGGTTGTTGTTCATTCACGCTCCTTAAAAGGAAGCATGGAAGTGTCTCTGATTCACATCATTTGTCTGCGCCTTCCCAATCAGCTCCAAATCATTCTTCAGTTTAAGCTACAAAAGCGCTTTGGTTGAGGAGAAAGACAGTGCTTTTATTCAGTGAACCTGTGTGCCTCAAGTCAGTGTTCACTTTTTCAATATTTAATCAAGATCCTTTCCCTAACCTAACGAAGTGCTGTGAGTTAACATGACCATAAAAATGAAAATTAAGATTTAGTCTCTACAGGAGCTGAAATTGTATTGACAAAGAAATAAGCCAGTGAATGTGTTGCAGATAGACTCTGCATGGACATTTTGTTATTGGTGCTAATTATTACCTTTCTCTCAAAATGTATTTGCTGTTGCAGATTAGTGGAGACAAGGCAGCTAAGTAAGTGTGAAGAAATCAAGATTGGTGTCACGCGTGACCTTCTAGACCACCTGGTTAAAAGCTTAGCGGCAGCATTTTGGGCTGCTCGTAACTGTTCCAGGGATTTCTTGCCAAAACAGGTGAAAGGGGAGTAACAGTAGTCGGTAGGATGAAATAAAAGTGTGAGTAATAATTCATATCCATTTCAGTTTAAGACACAGTGGGCAATGTTCCTGGTCAAGAGTCATTTTTTGGTCTGCAGGAAGGAATACTACAGGCAGGTACAGCCATGGTAAGCTGTTAGATCAAACACCTTGATCCCTGCCTGGTCTTCTCTCCCTTGTCTCCCTGCCATGAAAAGTGTCAGCACATGCCACTCTTGCCACCACTACCACAGATGATGACCTTATAAAAATCATACACAGACTTGTCTGCATCAGCTCATGCAGATGTTTACCCTTCTAACAAGTGACGAAACCATTTGTGTTTGTCTAGCCTGTCCACGAAAACCATAAATTATAAATCCCTGCAAGACCATAACTATCAACTGTTGTTGCCACAGAAGGAGACAAAGTGACAGGCGTTTTTCTTACCCAATCTGCCGGTAATGCCGACCTCATTCTGCAAGCCACTAAGTTGCACCAGTTTTGAGAGAGCCTCGTTTGATGGAAAACGTACAGTACAAACTCTAATGCTGAAAAGCAGGCATTAGAGAGGAAGAGACCGAAGCTGAGATATGTGCATAGATTACAGCTTCTGTCTTCCATCTGGGGTAAACCTCCACAGGGCATCACTCATCTCGGAAAGTCAAAGTAGCGCGCAATCTAGTGTTTTCTGGTAACTCATACAACACTCAGACATGACTGCCTTAATTTGGAAGGCTGTCGTGCTGAGTCAAGGGAGGTAGGGAAGAGAAGGGCACTTAGATTTTGCGTGCGTCGGCGCATATGTGTGTGTGCGTGTGCCTGTTCACATGCTTGCACTTAACAAGGTCTCAGATGATGAATAGTTTAGCAGTGTTTCATTCCATCTCATTTAAAGGCGTTACATGTCTCCCCTGGTTCCGGGTTCCTTCTAATCTCATTGCAGCTGTCAAGAAAAAAAAAAAAAAAAAAAAACCCTCCATGAGCATCAGAGAGGAAAAACAGCAGACTGAGATAAAGTTGCTGTCGTAGCTCTTTATTGGATAAAAAGTCTGATAGTGTTTGGTCAGGTTAAATGATCTGTGGTTGTCTGTGTATGTCTGTCTAGGTGTGTGAGAGAGAGGGAGTTTGGTTCTATATGAGAATCTGCATAGACTAGACTTTTACATCATAGATGGTTGGGAATGATGAAACTGACAGTGGACGGTTCCACTTCCATCTGATTGGCATCACCTTTCCCTTTTCTCCATTTACAAACCCACCAGATTCCTGTGACTTATGAAGATCATTTTTTGGTGTGCAAATGAAGTCATTTGACATAATAATAGTAGATAATAGTATAATAACAGACAATCATTCTTCCCTGGTTTGGTGTACTTTCCTGTAGGATGGATTCTGTGTGTGAATATTCTGGTTATCACCTTTTACTAAATGTGATAAAATGTGAACAAAGAACAGTCTGAAATGTAGAATAACATGATTGGAAGGTGTCTGGATATCCAGACAACTTAGTACTGTCAGGAATATGAAAAAGTAATACCATCTGAAGCGGTTGAGTGGTGAATTTAAGAATCCCATTATTTAACAATTCAAAGGCTCTGCCAATAAGCACAGACACATCCATCATTCACACACACACACACACACACACAAAATGCAAAAAGAAAAAGAAGACAGGAACATCCATTACCAATTAGAAGCACAAAGCTAGATTTCCCCCTGTATCAAACACTCCTCCCAAAGCGGAAAATCTCCACACTCTCCACCGCTTAATAAAACCCATTTTAATTGAGCTGAGCTGCTGCCTTCACCTGCAGCACCTTCACTGGGTCATCCACCAACAGCTTGACATCTTGTGCAAATAGCTGCACCTTAAACACCTCCAAAATAAACATGCCAAGGTCTCATCTTTGGAAAGAAAAGGGCAGCCACCCCACAACTGGGATTCAGGTGTGCTGCTGCAAGTGTCTATATGCAGCTATTAACCCATGTCCCAGCCTCCACTGGAGTCCATTTTTCAATGGGCAGCATGTACAGGGACCGACAGTCCTTGCATTGAATTATTCTTCAACCACTCAATGCTCCTCTCACAGCATTTATTCTTGAACGCTACCACATGTGCCTTTGCTGAACTATGATCCTGCTCCCTTTTAAGCGAGCAGCATGCAAGCAAGTCTCTCCTAACTCCCCCCCCCCCCAACTGATGGGATGACCGTGATGCTTTTGCAGTCCACTAAATCCAGTTGTGGCCTGCGGTGGCCCAGCATGCAAACGTTGACACACGCCATTCATGATACAGCGATCAAAGTAAATCCCAAATCACACACGTGAACCCGCTGAGCTGCTCGTATGTGAAAGCGAAAAGGTTGTGAGTTGATTTTTTCTATAAAAACAAATTGCATCCTTCTGCTAAGCTGTATATAACATCAGCACCTATAATATGCTGGCCTTCAATAAAATGTATTCGTGTGTCCATGCCAACAACTTCTCTTATGGGATCTATTTCAAGCCACCATCTCTAAAGACTTAAAATTGTCAGAGAATTCAAAGATTAAAACAAAATCCAAGGCAATAAAGACATTGGTAGAAAATGACAGTGGTGGAAATATACCAATACTTTCCTGACTCAGCCGAGTATTTTGCTGGGATCGCAACTGTTATTTTTTATTATAGTAATTGTGATGATGATGATGATGATGATGAGGCAGTCTGTCTACTCTTTACACAGTAGATAAAGATTGAACAAGCTTTCTCCTTTATTGTAAGTAACTAAATGAGCATTTCTCTCAATTATTGTAAGTAATCAATGTTCATCAGGATCAAACCAAATTCATGAATGGTGCCAATGGGTTGCTGGTATGGAATTAATTAAAGATGTGCTGTATGTAAAAACAATTAAAGTGGGGTAGTATATTTCCCCCAGGTTTGCTGTAGTGCAGTTTGTGTGAATCGCAATGAGACTATATTCTGTATTTTCTGGTGTTGTCGACCGACCCTTCATGAATAAATCAGTCAGTCAAACAACCGGTAGATTGAAATGAATGGGTAAGTGCATACGCAGTGAATTCATATAGAAAAAGATCACACAGCACTTGTAGATGGTTTATTGGTGGAGTTAGGGTCAGGGCAGCAGCTTCCTCTGAAATATCTGCAAGTATAGCCCATGGCCATTTATTAAAATGGCAGCAGCATTCTCCATTCGTCTCTTTGTGGCCATGCCTTACAATTTTAATGGCACTACTGTTTGTTCAGACCGACCAAAGCTTTGACAGTTTTTCTCACTTTACATGAAGGTGGTCTTTGGTGGTGTCCTGTAGAATTTTGTACAGTGTCCTATTATATTTTGTATCATACCTGAAAAAAGAGGATGTCGCTGAGGATCCGTTGTGGCAGGAAAGATGGGATTTACACAGTCTGTCCATTCATTTTCAGCCAACAGCAGCGTTTTAGACCTGCAGCCCACTTTTAAATGTCACTAAAATAAATACAAAGTGACCATATTTAAGCACCAGGCAATTCTCATGGCATCACTCAGTGAGGCCGTCATATCGCTAATTGAAATTGCTCCCTGGTGTTTATTTTGTGGCTGCACAGTTCACTCACTCGCCACTCTGTTCTGTGTTTTAATGGAGAGCAATGGAGCATTTTTGACAGCTGACATTTATGTAGTGAGCAAACAAGGATCTGAGCTATCTGGCTTTATATACTTACCCATCAGAAAATACCTGGATGTGCCAACACAGTTTAGTGTATTATTAGACAACTACCCTGTAAGTGGAGTAGACTCACCTGCACACATTCATATGCACAGGATAAGAGTTTTACCCTAGCTGTGACTATGTGCAGTGATGTTTACAGGGAGCATAAATCACATGGCTATTAATTTTTGATGATCACTTACGTCAGAAATGGTCTTATCAAATGAGTGCTTGTTAAAGCTGCACTTAGTCATGATGATTGGATCCCTATTGACCAGTGAATCAGCTGTTTTCAATCCAGAAGGTGTTTGGAAATTCTTGACAGTTTATCCACAAGCATCTATGGCACATTTCTCAATAAAATAAACATTGTTTATTATTCACTTGACAAAAGACGACTTCTGACCATGCTAATTTCAAGACTTTAAGTGGGTCTTAAAGTGGTTCTGTAGGCAGAGAACATTTCAGAAACTGATGATGTGAGACATCAAAATGTCTGCAATGTAAATTATGCATATTTATGTATGCATGAAAGGTTATTTTTTGACTTAGCATTCCATGACTCTTAATCTAATCATTGCTGTCTTGATTTTCTACTTCATTTTCATGCTCCTCATCTACATAATGTCATTATTTCTTACGGACAAAATGATGAGATTTCTGTATATATACGTTATTTTGTTCTCTAAAGCTCCTCGTAATTGTTCTCAGACTGGGTAAATTTAGAAATCTACACAGCTCACCACCAGACAGCAGTTAGCATTAAATGTGTTATAATTAGCAGACAATGTAGTTTTTGTCCAACCCTTGAACAAAGCAAGGTCTAAGAGCAGAACTCTCCAGGTTCTTTCATGGTGCTTAGAATCACCAAAAGAATAAAGTGGCTTTCAGCTCCTAAACTTGAGATTTGGAAATTACTTCAGCTTTATTTTGACCAAGGTCAAAGTGTCGGAAAATCTCTGCTCGACGAAAAACAAGCGTCTCTCTAATTGCTTAGAGGTTACTCCTCAATTGCATGTAAAAGACAAAAAATTGGGAGAAACTCAACTTCAACTTATAATGTTCCAGTTTCAGTTAAACCACTTCAGTGTGAATGTGATGCCATGCAAAGCTGAAAAAACCCAGAGACAGACCATGAGAATAAGAATTGATGATAATTCAGTAGAAATAACCTTAATTAACAAGATGAATGATATACCAATTACAGTACAATGATCATACCAATTGACCTAAGATAACTATGAATGAATGAAACATGAAGCTGAGAGTAAATATGAGTGAGGTAGTATAAAGACACACTGACCATTTAACATGACTGTGTTCATCAGAGTCATCAATATTGTTGTCTGCTTGCACTATTAAAGCCTGTGAATCAATCATTGTGCTCCAGTGCTGTTCTCCTCTCCGATTGCTGTCTGCAAGTATGTGATTTACTTGTCCATTGCTATGAGGCGCAGAAAAATCCTTTACACTAAAACCCTAACGACTTATCATGCTGAATGCCACTGTTTTAACATGAAAGTCGTGTCACTGGTCTTTAATTTACACAGAAAACACTAAATTAGCGTCAACTCCCATAGGCTTATGCATTGCCTTGGGCAGCAAAACTAAATACATGCGGAAACAGCTATGTATGTGCTACAGTATTAGCTATGCACACCATATAATCCAACCTGAAATGTGCAATTTGCAACTTTGGCCTGAAGTGCTATGTGATCTAAATGCTCATGAGCAGTGCCAGTCGTCCTCGCGCTGCAGAATAAAATTCATATATGAGCTAAGGCTTTGGCTTTCCTGTCTGGCACAAGGCGATTGATTATAGAAGTGTAAATACAGTGTGAAAGATGACAAAAATGATTTTGCTTATGCCATGCAGGGCAACAACAGACCATGAATATTAAATACTTGCATTGCACTGTGCTCTCGCATGGTTAGAGGAGGGCGGAGAGCAGGAAAATAAGAGAATGATGACAAAGGGAGGGAAAGAAAAGAGAAAAACAAGGAAAATTGCACAGTATATGTTCTTGTACAAGAAACCTTTAAGCAACGGCAACACGAGCTTGCACACTGAACGCAGGTCACTGAAGCGTGTGCATCTCACTTCTCCCCTAATTCAGAATTTCAACAGCAACAAAAATCAGAGACAAAACATTTTTCTCCGAGAGCTCTGCACGGCTCGCAAAACACCTTTCGGCTTGTCATGTTCCCCCTCTTGGAGGCTGTTTGAAGAATAATTACCCCTTCCCCCCGAAGCTGTAAACAGGTCAGAATGACTTTTGCCTTTCTCCCGGGACCCACCCGAAAATTACTTTCTTAGCTTCTTATTAGCACCAAAGCGAGGGGGACGTCCCTGTTGCACTGGTTGTATAGACTGAAATTATTTTACCACCCTGGCGAGCATTAATGTTTTTTCAAGGATTGTCATGCCTCTGTTGAACACTGTAGAGACCATTGTCTATTCCCACACATGTGCCCACATGGTGTTTAATTCCACTTGCGCAGTGACTTATTTCTTAAAGGTGCAAGCTCCAGTCGAAATGCAACAAACAAAACAAACAAGCCAAAAAACTACACACGTCAAAAATTCTCAATACAGGACTGGAAGCTGTTATCAATCCCAATTTAAACTAACGTTTTAAATGTTTTCTTTCTGCCCATCATCCTTTTACGATCACGCTACATCAACAAATAACGCGCTGAATTGTTCAACTCCTTGAATACATAGATGTATACTCCTGCAATTCATATGATCAAATAAAATAACATCTCGGGTTTTTAACAGAGGATTTGTAACACGTCTGTCTGTAGCATTCAGCCACTTGCAGCACCTGCACAATGTGGAATGGCACAGCACCGAAATAAGTAAGTTACTGATAAAGAATCTGGCAAGAATGTCTAGAAAATAGAAGAGACCCTGAAATGTATCTCAGGACTAAACCAAATAAAGCAGTGACCAGTGAAACCTATTTTCCTCTGTTTCTGTTGGATGTAGTCGTAACATATTTTGCTAACATATTAGCCATTTGAACTTGATAGACCGATATACTGTAGCATCAAAGGTTGTTATAAGGTTGCTTTAGAAGATTTCTGCCACCTAGTGGTCACAATTTTTGGTTTAGGGGTTTATCCTGACCTTGCTTTTGTTCCGTAAGGCTCATTAGGATGATGCATGGATCATTTTTAGCGACAGTTAAAATGAAAAATAACACAGTAGTACCCCTAAGAAGTTAGTGTGTGTTCTAAGATAGATTGTTTCGTATGCCTCATCCATCTCTTTATCTTTCAAGATTGCGTTTTTATAAATTAAAGCTTGCTCCGTCTCCATGCTGAGTGATTCGGTAAGTCCCCTGAATTTGCACCCAAAATGCTATCAAGGTCTTCATTAATTATTTCTGCTGCAGCCTCAACAGCTCTTGAAGAGGAAAAAAGTGCAGAGAAAACAGAATTTTAGCAAAATGCTGAGTCATGCTGAATCATATTTGCAGATTATGTTTGCACAGAACACAGAATTCACAGAAAAACTCATGACTCAGAGGGTAAAACCATGCCTGGTCAAAATGGCCTACGCTATAACGTGAGACCAGAATCTCAGACTTGTAGGTCAATGCAATAAATTTATGTGTGGTTAATGTGAAATAAAATTTGAATGGGGCTTAACAAGTGTAGACCTTAAAATAAAGGAATGCTTCATCATGCGAGCATCTCATTCTTCTAGCCCAGAGGTGCGACCACAGTTTTGACCTCAGAATGATCCTGTGGATATGTTCATAATAACACAGAACTACAAACAAGTTCTGTTAATATACAGCACAGTCTGATTGGAAAATAGTGGAATGCACATGGGAGCTGCTGCAGATGCTATGCATGTTAATCAGCCATCGCAATTGTCTCCTACGTTGGTACCCGCATATGTAAAACCTCTACACACACCAACGCCTGCATATGAAATCTATAAACACACACACACATAAGCACACTCCTACATAGGAACACACTCCTACATAGGAACACACTCCTACATAGGTTAACTAATTCAGGCTTGTGATGAGGGGAGGCAGAACGCAGTACAAAGCTAAAACAGATAGCTAAAAGAAAGTCAAAAACCCAAACAATGAGAGTTAACGTTGATTGGCATCTTTGTTGTCAATAACTCTGTAATCTTTCATAATCAGCATTATACACAATGAAAGCCAATACGGCAACAAAACGTTTGAGACAACCTGTTATTACTGGAGACAAGTATGACACATAATTATAACTGTCAAATCATTAAAATCACTTTCCTCATGATTCTGTTTTTGTGAAAGAGTATAGGAAAACAAAATTCTGTTGTGATTGCCTCGGAGCCCGGGCTAATGATTCATTTTCAACAAATTGCTGGCTTTGTTGAGTTGTCTTGATGCTCAGTGATGAGTATTTTCTATTCTCTTACTTGGTGACATTTACTCAGGCCCACAGCGGTTTTGACTATCTTGACTTGCAGCTTAGTGTTCTGTGTGTATGTGCATTTCGCCTGCCAAAACACAAGTTCACATAACATAAATAAATGTCTCAGAAAGGGGGCGAGCTTCAACCGGTTCTGAGTTGGAGCAGGTGCACTGGCTGGCACTGCTGGAGAGAACCAAGTCCCCTCTCTACCTCCAGCTGGTGCTCCAAACACACCCGTCCATGCCACAAACAAATACCCTCAGCTTGCATCTTCATCGCTTTCCTCTTCCTGACACATTTCTTAAAAACAGTTTCTCTCATCTCTGCCCTCTTCCAAAAATCCTGGGTCTTTTGCTTGCCTGCTTCTTCCCTTAGTCCATATTTTATCTCCACTGCTTTCCTCCTAACAGGAGTGGATTTTACAATGAAGCTTCTAACTCTCCCCCGAAGGACGCTGAATCGCTGGTGTTCGAGCCTCGAGGTAGTGTCGTTTTGTGCACAGCATCAAACGTTCAAGTCTGATCTCACCACAAAGTGGTACAGCCAAATGAATCTGCGCATGTTCCCGAAATACGTGCTTTGAGAGGCTAACACACTGGCCAGGAACATGCTAGCGCTAGTCAGTCATAAAGCTCTTCAAACCTCTGGGACATTGTCACTCCTCTGGCATTTTGTTCTCAAGATTGTGCATCATTTCATTCAGCAGAGAGTTACTGAAGGTGGATGAAAGCTGGCCGAGCTAGCAAACAATTTATAAACTCATTAACTTTGTCGCTAATGTGACAATGAGAACACATTTTATTCAAAAGACGTACTTGTGCCTGAAAACAATTCCTCTTCCCTGACAGAGGAGGGTTAATCCAAAGTGGATGGGGCAGCACAGCTGAAAACAAAGTTATTTCCACAGATTTACTTCTTCCCCAGTGACTATGGTGATCCCATTGAAATTAACTGATTTCACCTTGAAATTTTGCTGTTTGAAATGCTGGTGCAAGCAGGCCCTCTGCCATATGATAAGAAAATCATTAATTACAAAACTCCTAAATACCTCAGAAATTCAGCAACTTAGACTGCTTGAGCAAATGTACTTTTCAGTGAAAATAGAAGCAAAACAAAACCGAAATGATTGCATCCATGGCAGTCACTAACCTATAATACTGATGGGGTATCAAGAAGGTGGTATTTTGCTTCTGTTAATTTAGTTTTATATTTTCAAAACAGGACTTTTTCCTGGACTGTAATTTTTACAGCATATACCTCAATAAAACATCTGGTAGTTTTTTCCACTACCACTTCATACCACCTTTCTTGAAGGGTAAGAATAAAGCACAAGGGAGGCACTATGACTGGTTTTACCAAGGGATCCAAAATCGCCAAATCTGCCCCTACATCATCATGTCATCGCCCTTATCTTCCCGCTTCCCTCGCTGCTTCTTCACCGTCCTTTTCCCCCGTGCCCTCACCATCCCTCTAAATGACACTTGAGCCAAAGAAGGGGAGAAAAGAGAGGATTTCAAACAAGTGAAGCAGCTCCTCTGCTGACAGCCTGCTGGCCGTCTGTCCAAACACAGGTCAGGTGTGAAATAAGAACTGCTCAATCAGAACTCTTTTTTCTGGGTTGCATGTGTGTCGGCATCTGTGTGTCCCTGCAGGTATGTGCGGATACATGACACTCTCCCATGTTTGTGTGCATAAGCACATGTGTATGGGCATTTACACACCCGCTGAGCTGACATGCTGTGTGTTCAGACTGGCTCCTGCTGAGCACTACAGCTTTGTTTTTCCTCCTTCCCTGACAGGGAGTGATAGGTTTGAGTCTGATCTAATTACGTTCAACAAAATGTTTAGTTCAGAACACACCAACCTCTGAAATTCAACATCTTAATCATTGTGAGGGATGTGAATATGACAAATGGCTTTCTTCAATAGAGACGGCAAGCACAGTAAGTGACTGGACACGACACAGACCTGGTTCTTATTTGGCGTTCGCTGGTCTCAATAATAGATATTTATTACTTTATAGATTCCTGCAGGGGGGTCTAATCCAAACCCCCTTCCTGCTTCCTCTCCACCTTCCTCATTATTGAACCCACAGGCTCCATGATGTGGTAATGACTCCTCATTGAGATAAGACCCCACCCCCAATCTCAATCCCTTTTCCTCGCCGTGATGCCTCCTGGGATAATCCCCCCCTCCATCCAGGACCCTCATTTATCCCCCACCTTACCTGCTGTAATTTTTCATCTTTTTTCTAAATTGGCTGACTGTAATGGCACACTCTTTGTTAGTGCATGAAATGTATAGAAATTGTTTGCATTCGTGAGTGATCCACCCCCTATCAGTAAATACAATGTGTATGCTACGCTTACTGCTCCAAAACTTAGAATGTCAATATAGCCGCTAATTCACCTCGAACTCTAGAGGCATATGGAAGTCCTGGGCCCCTTACACCACACCCACCCACACTCATTGCAAATCAGGCAAACATAGCAGTGCATAAATAAACAGACAAATACGCACAGACACGCAAGTGGATGGCTCTGTAGGAGGACTGAGAGAGGAGCCGTCTGTCAGAGTGTTTGCTGGAACGCAGAGTGCAGCGGCATGGATGTGTGGATGCAGGCTCTGTGGGCCCTGTGGAAGGTTGCTCACCTGAAAGCCACAGCATACCAATGAACATGCACATGCACACGCACACACACACACACACACACACTGAAGAATACTTGTCAGATTGACTGGGTGCCTTGGGATCTTTCCACTCTGGGAAGGCTCTATACACAGAAGAAATGAACAAACACACAAACATAGACATGCGTGCACACACACACACACACACACACACACACACACACTCGCAAAAAAAACTCCTGCAGAATTTGTCTTTAATGAAACTGCCAATATGTAATGCAATGTATTATTTATATCTGAAAACACTACAAAAAAAATTCATGCAAAATTTGGTGCAAAATGCAACATTTCCACTTCTACCACATTTTTCAGTAAGTGCTTTGTAGAAAGCCAAACTATCCTTGGAAAAATGAAACATTTACTTCTTTTAATTGTGCATCAGCATTATTCAGATGAGGTAGGGAATTGCGCCAAGCTTCTGCACATTCATCTGGCAACAGGACAACAATTTCCTTTTGAACTGGAAATCAGGTAACAGCAGTTTGTTGGATAATTGGGTTTTGGGGCCAGCTGTTGCCTTTTTAACAGCATTCACTACATTACATCTACAAGTCAAATTGTTCACGTGTGAAAGAAATTAAAGCCCCTAAATCCTTTTAATCCTTAGTCTTAATATAATATACAATGAAATAATATATGTGCATTTGTAGTGTATGTACTACAGTTTTGCCCCAAGGATTCTCATATGTGATTAAAACAATAGTAAATAATGAAAGCTGAGTCTGGAATGACTTGTCTGTGGAAAGCTTTGCCAGAAGCTTGTGCATTACTGTTGTGTGTCATATAGCTCATAACCAAGAAGAATTAATTGCTGCACATACTAATAATAACATGTTCACATCTACTGCACTGACGTTTTCATGCCCATCTGTTGTGCAAAGCTGCATTTCAATACACAACACACACAAACTGCAACAGACATTACAACTGCATTCAGGAAGTTTGTGTACAAGATACTGTAAAGTAACAGCAATACCTTTTGGATGTGCAGGGGTGAATTATAAATTTAGAATTTTATTTCCACACACATAGAAGGTGACCAGATCACACACACAATAACAAACATAATTAACATAATTCCAAGCTGGTGCCAAGCATTTAAGAAAACCTGAGCTATGTTAAACGTCTTGTATGTAAACACCTCGTCCTATAATCTACATTCATCTGACATATCAAACAGACTGGGATGTCCTACAGACATTTTCAGGAAAAGTCTAAGCTTGAAGTTATTATCTTCAGCCAAATCACCCAGGCGACACTTGGTATCCTCCTCTGGACTTGGACAGTAGACCCGACATGACATTAAGACAGAAATACCGATGAGAATGCTGTTTGCTGTTATTGCATTTCCCTGGCGTGTCAGGTGTAATATTGACCTTAATTGGATAGGAAGACTAAAAATCAGCAGGCCTCTGCGCTCCAAGAGATATGAAAGGCTCCAATGTAACCTAATGATAATGGGGAATGCAGGGTAGTTACAGAAAAATATTCTTTTAGCTGGTTTTAGTCTTGCTCAAGGACACATAAACAGAGTATACACATTCATGAGGAAGCCCCGGCCTCTAGCTGAAGGCCGGGGTTTCAACTTGCTACACCACCCTGCTGCCCGCAGCACTGTCAGTATTCATATCTGCAAATTGCTTGAGGGACTTTGAGTCCAGAAGGCAGGGAGGAGGTGCAGCAGAATGTTCAGATTTTTACAACAGTGTCCACATGAGATCAAGTTAACAGGGTGAACGAAACGCTAAATGATGCTAAATTTCACACCATACTGTGAAAATTACTGACGCTAACCACATTTTAAAGGCTTTTTATCAATGCACTTGCCAGAGTTTTGTGACACCATATTAGTTAAATTGCCCAACTGAAGCCCTTTGAACAATGACTTTTTGACATTGACATATGCCATTTTGTGGTAAGCAGGTTACATCATGTCTCAAAGGGATTGCTGGCTTATAAAGAAAATATAATGTGACTTTGAGGCTCCAGTGCGATTAGCTTCATATTATCTTAGTAAACTATATGTAGCCAAGTTCCTTAGCAGTCAACATGTGTGCAGTGTGGGGAGTTTATGCACTCCTGGAAGAAAGAAGCGGTGTCACAGAAGCAGGTACGTAGGATAAGGACTGCAGTGCAGAGAGATTTAGTGGTTTCACTTCATGCAAAAATTAGATTAGAAAAAATCCACAAAACTAAATACAAGGTTTTAAAAGTGCAGTGATTCTCATTTTCAACCCTTTGGCCACAGATACGTCACAGAAACAGAAACACTGTCTTTGGCAGTTATGAATATGGATAATGTCTGTTTTGGGTTTTCATAATTAGGCACACTGTGGTATCAAAATGAATTCCGATTCAAAGGTTTTATACTAGCAATTACATAATAATTCTCCAACACAGCATGCATCTTTTACACGCATAAAAAAATAACGCATTGTACTCACATGTTTGTGCAGCCATGTGCACTTGCATGTTGATGAGATGTCATCGTGTTGCTGGATGCTGGGGAATTGACTATGGCATCCTTGGCTGTTCTCCAGCTTAGTTGATTATACTGATGCTGGCATTTAATTGCCGTTCATAAATAAATGCAATAGAAAGGGACTGGCTGGTTTCACTTTCCCAACTAATCCACAAGACTGTGAGGCATCGTGTCATGACTTCCAGATTGGTGAAGGTGCTGTAGCAATGATCTATGATGCTGAATATTAAAAAACATCCCATTCCACCGCAGCAGTTTGTTATTGTGTGTATAACCCTCTTTTAGCAATGTAGCAAACATTTCCCCATTGGCTTACAGTCCAATTACTGCAAAAGGTAGGCGCTTACTAATTAATCAAAGTTAGATGCTTTTTAAGAGATTGATGAATTTCCCATCACATGTGTCTTAATTAAACTGTCTCAAGGACATGTTTCTTTTTTTTCCCTTTAAGGTTGCATTGTCTCTTGAATTGTCCCACACCACTCGGCATACAGGAGGGGGTTACATGTTTTAATTAGCTCCTAGATTGGCTTTTATATATTGGCTAATTTGTCCCCAGAGGATAAATTCAAGCCTTGCCGGTCCATGTTTTTGTGCTCCCATTTGTTTGAAATACATGTATACTTAGGAAACAAGTTACTCTTCATGATGGTGATGATTTGTGTTTCTACATCACAACAATTTATATGACCGAAAATATGAATACAGCCTTTTTTCTGATGTTGCTACACTGTGACACAATGTGCATAGCTTTGTTTTGTGTTTTCAGCACGTTTAGGACCAAGTTTGAGTATCAAGAGGGTGCAAAGTCACAGTTAGTGATTCAGTCCCTGAAGGCACCATATGAATACCTGTTTTCCTTTTAATTTCATTGTCTCTGTACAACCATCTGCCATGAGGCAAAATTTCATCCCGCGAAGAAATAAGAGAGTATTCTAACTGCAAGTTAACAAGGAAAATATGCCAGTGAACCCAGAGAAATAACACTGCAGGGCAAGTCTAATTAAGGCTGGAATAAACCCACTTCCTTTTAAGGTGCAAGGGCCACACCGATGACTTTTTAATTTGTTTCAAGCAGAGCCAATGACCTCTGTGACTGTGCAATGACGGGAGGTAGGTCTGTGTTTTATTGCCTGGACTACCACTTGTCTTTTATGTGACCCAAAGGACTATGCCTGGTCACAGGAGTCTATGTTTAGCGGTCATCAAATGACTGGTTATCTATAGTGGCAGAAATTAGGGACACAATGAGAGATGAGTGTGTAGGAAGCTAAAGGTCACTCTTTGTTTCATAAGAACTTGTGACAATGGGAAATTAGACTCGGCCTGATCCGCTGTGAAGTCATTTTCTTTCCATTAGGGCTGGTCAGAAAGTGCCACATTATGCAATAAAATGCAAATTTCACAGGTGATTTCTTCACATTATCAATCTTTCATTTCAACTTTTTGCTTGTGCTTCCCTGCCTTTCATGGTTTTCTTCCTGCGGCAGAAAACACAGCACAAAAAAGGCCATTTGTTAGCTGTTGTTGAACGCTCTCAACGCTAAAGTCGGGTTTATTATGCACAAAGGGAATTTTTTACGTTTGCTTCAAGAAGATCTGCTCAGTAAAAAGTTTACAAAGGCTCAGAAGCACAAATAATTTTTTTTTGATTTCACAAGTCTACTGACATTGTGTGTCTTTCTTTCAAAGTCAGCACTTGAGAGACAAAGGAATGACAGACTGTGGCTCTGTTGACATCGAGAGATCAAGCCCAGACAGATCACGCATGTCATGAAAAAAAAAACTATAAAAACAACAGAATTTGTAATAATGTTAAGGCACAATAAAGACACTTAAGCCAAGAAATTAATGAAACAGCCTGGTTTCCTTTCATAACAACAGTAATTACTTTGTAGACTAGTGACAGAGAGGCTTGGGTTTTGTCCCGTGCCTTTCAGAGCAACCCCGTCTCCTCGAAACTGCTTTTATATACTGCTAAACTGTTTCACCTCAGATGTTTGAATGAAACATGGGCTAACCGCTGCTGAGATTATGTTCACTGGAAACTTTTTTTTTTTTTTTTCCAGTCCACTAAGTGCTATGTTCCTGTACTGCACAGAAGTTGTATGGGGAGGGTGAGTGTGTGGCGTTCATTAAAATTTGATTGAAAAAGTAATATGACATTCTCAAAGTTTTTTTTTTTTTTTTTTCGGTCTGTCACAAGGAATCTAACATGACTGCTAGCAGGAAATAGTATAAAATAATAATATAGTATTATTATTTATAATATACAGTTTGCAGTAAAGCCTGTGGCGATGAAGTCAGTGAGGTAGCCTACATTTCCTGCGGAAGCTTTCAGAGACTCAGTGCCCTGTGGTTTAAAGTGGAACAGCAGAGGATATCTGCTAAATGTACATGTTTTTTCAATTAACCCTACTGTACATATTACGTTTATAAGTTTCCTTTCTTTCCTTTTTTTTTTTTTTTTTACTCATAGTAATAGTTTGTAAATGAGGATACAGTCCCCATCTAGTATCCTGTTGGTAAAAGACAAACTTTAACCCTTTGCTTGAGGATTTTTGTCTATTTGATTAATAAAAAAAACATATTTTTTCCTTTTTGGGGTTGTGCATAAGAGATAAACATCTGCTGTTGCCTGCTTAAGAGAGGTGTTATGCCGTCATTGCGAATAAGGCCGTTCTGTTACTGCTTGCATAAACAACCAGGGATGCATGTGATCCCTTTAAACCCATGGATCCCTTAAGTAGTTCTCCACCTCAGCCCTCAGAGAACTGCAACTATGGCCCCTTTGCATTTTAAATTCTGCTAGAAATGTGTAATGCTTTAGAAATATTTCAATAGTGCTAACCCATAAATGTGGGCTCTGATTCAATTTTCTGACAATCCTCGCGAGGGATTTGCTCTATGTAAGACGTCTTGTTGAAAGCTTTTCTCCCGACTTCTCATTTCAGACTCCCATGACACCCCAAAGAACAAACACAATATTGCCAACATAGTTTTACAATTTAAGCTAGACACTAAAATTGGAAGATGAGTCAAGGCGAGAGACTGTTTTCTCTTATTTCTCGTGTTTTTGGACGCATGAAAGACTTCACTGCAATGTTTCAGTTTCCTGTATTGTATCACTGTCTGCATCTGTCCCAATATATGCTGTCTGAGCTTACTTCTACAGAAGATGTTAATGGTGTCACTCTGAATAAGGCTAATAATTGCAACAACAGCGTGCCTGTGATGGATTTTCAGTCTTGAGCCTTTTTTCTTTGTTGAGAATGAAAGAGAAGCTTCCTGTTCTAATAAATAGGACGCTGACACTCTGACATATTTAGGAATGATTCTTTAAAGACACAGTGGCCCACGAATGTTAGCATCTTTACACACACACAGCGTCGAAAGGAAAGAGAGATAAACAAGAGAGTGTGTGTGTGTTTTGTTGGTATATGTTTTATTTGAGGGGGTGTTGGTGAATGGCAGTTGTGAGATATCAAGTTCTTTACATTGTTGTTTTTCAGTATCTGGTGACATTGTTCAGTGGGGTGGATCTGTTAGAGATTCGCATTTGATTCACAAACACCACACCAATAAGATATGGATTTAGAATAGTTTAATGCATATTACGGATGCCAAGACGATAAGCATCCCGAGGGAGAAAAGTGGGATTAAGGGATGAGGGGATAAGGAGTGAGGCATGAAGGGACAAGGAATGAGGGGATGATGGGGAAGGGATGAGGGTAGAGGAATGAAGGGGCAAGGGAAGGAAGGGTGATGGGGTGAGGGAATGAGGGGAGAAATCCAGGTTGTGGCTAGGTGGAGGAGTGCGATGGTGGACTGGGGACAGGAGGGAACCAAGGGGAGTCAAGACTCTGGGTGGGGGAGCCATCTCTTTAGCGGCTTGGGATTAGTGCTTAGTAATAATAATAGAAGTCTAAACACACTGTTGGAGAAGGTTTTTATTTCTGCCTGAATATTTTTTTTTTGCAAATTGATGCCTGCAGATGACTATATTTGGACCTTGTTAGCTGGAAAACACAACCTAGTCGAAATTCAATAAAAAATTGATTATAATACCACAGAAACTGAATATTTTATGTACATATTTCTAATGGTATCTCTAGGCCTTCTCCAAAAGAAGTCAATTCATTATATTCACAGAGATAAACATATTTATATTCAGGCAATGTACTTTTAGGTCATCTATATCTAAATTTTGGCTAGTTATACTCATATTTAAGCCGTATATCTTTTTATTATCTTTACACAAAAAGAGGAGAATGAGGCCCTTCCTTCCAACATGGAGTCTTGTTGGTTGTAGAGATGAAATGGAAGGTCCTAATTGGTAAAGTGAGGTGTCAATCAAAAGGTCAGAGTGCAGCGGCCATCTTGAGACCAACATGTCACCTGTGCATGCATGTTCACTGGAGTTACAGAAATTGTGGAACAGCATCGTGCCTTCCGGACTAAATATTCATCTGGACCTTTGCCAACGTAACAGACCATTTTTGCCAGAGTGTTATTGATTGGTGGATTACTATGAGACTTCATCGGTGAGTTGCCTCAGTTTTGTAAGCTTTTGTTTGTTTGCTGTTGCAGTTAATTGTGCCTGCTATTGTGACTGTATCTATCAATCATCAACGGTTTGTTCAATTGATTCATGAGTATCTTAGCTTTCTTTCTTGTTTGGGGTGAGTGTAAACTTAAACACAGTGGGACTTTCTTATGAATCAGTATGGAGACATGCATTTGCCAGAGAAACCTTGACTGAACTCTGCTGCCTCTAATCTGCTGTTGTTAGAGCTTGATGTGCGGGTTTGCTTGAAGTTTGCACATGTCAGAGCTGAGTTTATTTAAATGATTAATTATTTCAATATCTTTTTATAATGTGAATCTGAGTGCTGGCTGTTCAGAGATGAGACCACAGGGGAAAGAGTCAATTGTTTGTATGTGTCTTAGAAAGGACGGTGTGGTCCTGGGGTCATGGTGAAGCTGTCCCTCAGTGTATAATTTGACCGCAATCAAATCTGTACATTTGTTGTTTTGTCTGTGTTGTTCCATGAAGAACTTTGCTTTATTCATTGAAGTCATGTGACGACTGGTCATTATGTCCATATTTAGCAGATTTCAGTTCCTTTCTTTGGTTTCATCAGGCTTTGCGGTGCCATATGTTGTTCATTGGTTGTGGCTGATGGTTCATTCAAAGCACTTGACCTGTGGTTGCAAACAACTGTTCTAACAGGAAACACCTGTGTATGTTTCTTCCTCTTTTTCTTCTTCTTCTTTAATCATTACTCATTATAGAGGGGTTGGAATGGTTGTTTGAAGAAAACCAAAAAAGAAAAAACAGGTGTGCATTTGGCAAGGTTCAATTGACATGTTTGTAAAGGGTGGTACCAATACTTTTGAACTGAGGAATCTTATGTTGATACCCACTATATGAGTATAAGGAGACCAAAAATCACAATAATTTAGAAATCCACCTAAAGGTTAGCTCTGTTTGTGGCCTCATATTGGTTTATTCTTAATCATTTCATGTCTGCCGGTTCGAACATTCGTTGTCATTTCACATGCCACCATCCCTTCCTGTCCTCAGCTTGTCACGCCTCTCCTCAGTCACCTGATTAACACCACATCTTTTGCGCTTAAAGGTGCACATTCATTTCTGTGAAGAGCAGGCTTAGGTGTATTTACTTCCAGTTGCAAATTGACCCCATCTCTTTAAGTCAGTCTGAGTTTGATCTGATTGAATTTTGACATGTGAAACTGTGAGACTCTCTGATGTCTGGCTGCTTTGAGATGGGAGTGAGATTGGTCTGTCAATAAGCTGTAGTGAGTACAAGGAAAGTGTCAGACGTTAATGCCACTGAAGTGTTTGATAAAAAGCCGTATAATTTAAAGCTTTGTGGACTGCTGTTGTTAGTGCCGTAGCCATGCTACCTCCCCTGGTTTATGTTTCCAGCCGTACCCTGTTTCCTTTCATTTTGCACACATTTCCAGACCTTGTTCAATCTGTCTGTCTGCTTATGACCTCTGCCTGTTTTTGCTTGCCTGTGAGTTGTTGTCAACCTCATTTCTGAACAAAGACCAAGTGGCCTTTTTACCCTACCTGCGTTGCCTCTGCACCCCGTTTCTCCATCCTCACAATATTTACAAGATAGGCCACTTTCACAGGAGACACTTTGATTTCTTTTGGCAGGGGAAGCACACGTGTTACTACAAACATTAACAATGGCTGTGTTTGCCTGACAGTGTGACAGTGAGCAAGTATGTAAAAACCCTGACACTGAGGCAACTAAAGAGAATTCAGCCATCAATTTTATTATTATTTGCACTTGTGAGAAAGTGTAAATAACATCATATCTCTCCACATCTCTGGGGATCATTTGTATATAGCTTAAAGTAAACTGGAGTCCTTTTTTTTTTTTTTTTTTTTAAAGACACAATGACCTGAAATGCCTGTCTCTGTAGACTGCAGCCACAGTCAGGAAAAATTCTCATCACATTGTTAAAAAGATTTATCTGTCTTGCACTCGGCCAGATCATGCACTCCTTGTCTCTGTCCTTTGCAGCCCTAATTATTTCCCCTATAATCTACTGGGCAGCAAAGTCACAGAGCTTTATCAGATCAACCCTGGTGCCTTGCCATCTTCTAGCACACCGATCTATATAAAGGTCCAATGTCTAGATCACCAGCCACCATCTACTGTCTGACACTGATAGGAGGCTGATACTGTAGATGCAGCAGAGGAGAACTCAGTAAAGCCCTTTAGTGAATGCTCCGGTATTGCTAGGAAATCTGGACGCAGGTTAATCAGAGCACTGCTTGTTAGCCTGTAAACCACAAATGACATTGGTTGGCATGAGTGGAAATAGCTTCTTGAGGTGGACGTGATGGCACTGTGTTGACATATTGTTTATTTACCCTAACTTATTTTATAAGCAGCCATAAACATGTAAAATTTTCCGAGGCCAATTTCAGTCAAATGGCTTTTATTACATGTATTCATGCATTTTAGGTTCTGTGTGCAAGGAAATGATCACATTTATCGAAAAATCTTTCAGTTCAAGCTTTATCTTTTGACTTCATTGAGATTTTCATTAGTAGCTCTTCCAAGATAATTCCAATAATTTGAATGAGAGAAATAAAATGCAATGGAGACATTTTTAGTCTATGCAAATGTAAACAGAAAGCGCAATGAGGATGACTCTCGTGTGATTCTAGTAGATGAGCATTTATACTATAGTTCTTCAGACCAACTTATTCACTGTAGCGCGCACTCTGTCCGGCTGAGACATGAAAATCCATATAAATTGGCAATAACCAATAAACGAAACCCAGCATAATGCAATCACTGCCTACGGGAGGCAGGCGTGATGAGAGTGAGTTCAGAAGCGATGGCTGACGTGAGCCTGCTGCCACTGATGAGCTAAGAGGAGGCACTCAGCGGGAACCGTCTGTGCTATGGCGCCATTGCAGCATTGGCCAGTTAAATGGCCATGCATCCAGTAACCAAATGGCCTTCAGGAGGAGCCAGGAAGGGCTGGCTAACTGACCGAGTGAATGACTCATCCTGCACAGCCACATGGTTTAATCAGAGAGCACATAAACATGAGGCTAGATGCTGTGTGGGGATGCGAAGCCCATTAAGATTCACATCATTTGTCACATAGCCATGCGTGCATAGCCTATAGACCAGACTCCCCTCTTCACATTCAGCAAGACAATCAGCATGCACTGGGTGGCAGTGGACAGTTACTGAAATTTCAGAGTGTAGGCGAAATACTCACACCCCAGACATTGTGAAATGAAACTAATTTGGCAACAGTCTCAAGACTCTGCAGACATACATCTAGAACAGATATCTATTGTGTCTGGGGGATGAATCCTATTAACTTTGGTGATCTGCTGACTTTTTATCTGGCGCTACCATGAAGTTGACATTTGTGGTTTTAAGTGAAATGTCTTAACTACTGGATAGCCATAAAATTTGGTCCACACGGACGAATTGTAATCGTCCCTCTTTAGCCATCCCTCAACTTTTCATCGAGCGCCATCATCTTATCAAAATTCCAATTTGACTGACATGTTGGTTTATGACCAAAGACCTGAAAAACTAATCAGCCTCAGCTGTACTTAGTGTTAAGTGCCAGTTTGTAAATGTTAGGACGCTAACCTGCTGCACTTTGTGATTTTTGTTCATGCCTTTTTAGTTTTCAGCAGGTTGTCTGGTGCTCTGTCTCCTATTTGCTTTTATTGTTTGTTTTTTTATTGTGAGGCACTTTGTGACATATGCTCTTGAAAGGTGCCATGTAAATAAATTGAGAACCTCAAAGGCTATGATCTATAAGATTGCATTGTATGGATGTCTGCATGCACAGCAGGATGCAGGATAAGTCACGAAACCTATTTTGGCAGCAGTTGAAATATTACTACAGTATGGAAATGGTTTTCCTGACATATTTTAGAAACATGTTCGATGGCAGAACAATACTCTTAGGTACATAAGGCAAAGAAAATGCATTTTTCATTCCATGGGACTTTTGATATATTGCAGTAAATATAGAAAGAAAGAATGGGCAAGTCCCTTGTATCTACTATTGTGTTGCACTGCCATTTGGTGCTCCATCTGAATGAGTATTAATCCTTGTAAATGCAAATTCCTTTAAGAATAACTGACAATTTAGTGTCTTGTGCTCATATGTTGTATGTCTTGATTTCTTTTAATCCCGGCATCATCACTGTCACACACCTCATTGCTGTCTTCAGTGACTGCGTATACAATACTGACAACCCCCCATAAAGACTCTTTAAAGTGGAATGTCAGCAGGCAAATGCATATTATCATAATTATTTACAACGCGTTGTGCAGCAAAGGTCACTGACTTTTAATCATCTACTTGCAAATATGGATGTTTATTTGTAATAATAGATGACTCATAACACTGCAGCACTGTACTGGCGGGGGAAGAAGAAGAAAGCAATCTAGAGAAGTATTGGTATTCTTCCAAACTATGAAACATATACAGTGATTGGTGTTTTTTTTTTTTTTTTAACTTGCCATATCAGAGCTGCTTACAAAGTGCATGGATCTCTACATTGATGGGGTGTCGGCTTTTCAATATGTTTGATCACCCTATTTGTTACCCCACTGCATTGCTTTTTTCATCGGGAGATGGAAGTGCCCGAAGATGCGCCTGTGCTCATTTGATGAAAAGCTGGCACGTTGCATCTGTTATCTGTCAAGTTTGTTGGAATAATCAGAATCTTGGTGTAGGAGAAGGGAAACACAATCCCTCCAATATCATCACAGATGTCAAAATACAGCCAGAGGGAGACAATGCATCAAATCAGAACATAATGAAATCAATCTTAATAGAGAAGCAAAAATCAGTTTCATTGTGATTGTTCTTACCTTTAATTTCATCTTGAACCCTTTCTGTGCAGAATTTCCATACTGTCAAAACCAGTGAACCATTATCAAAGTGATGCTACCTGTGTTCAGAAATGGCTACAGCACGTCATTGTGCTTGAAAAGTAATGATGAAAAGTGAAATTACATAAGGCGAGGGGTATAGACATTCATAACACGCATGCTGTTAGACAGACAGGAACTGCTGCCACATCAGCCGTTGTCATGCACATGATGAATGTCCAAATCTGCTGTATAGTCTCCGATCAAATGCTTTCATTTGCGCTGTTGTTCAATCAAGTTCTGATAGGCTGCCATGCATTATGCAAAAACTCCACACAATAAGGTAAATTAAATGAACGCAGTATACTGTTACATGTTCACATCAATGCATTTATGAATGCTTTTAATAATGGAGCGGCTGTGCTGTGCAGGTTTAAGGGAACATACCACAGTTACTGGCATCTGGAATGTGGCCTATTCCAACAAGCAGTGAGATGTTAAAAATACCCCACAAGCAACACAACATGCCAGACTGTTACATCAAGGATTCTTGATTAAAGCGCTGAAAGTATTTTTATGCATTTCTTTTATGTCTCCTTGTATATAGATAGCAGCATAGAACCTAGTTGACTGAAACTGAGGCGACATGCTATGCCATAAAATTCCACTCTAAATTGGCCATTTTTCTGTATAAATATGCAAATGAGCACCGCACACCCACCACGTTCATTCAAAGAAAAAATGGTTTAAAGGAATCAGTCTTTTGACGATCAGATATTCGCCCGGTGTAGATTTGAAAGGTTGATCAATGTTTGTAGCTTTCTCCTTGAGGGGGAGGTGGAGCCCCCCAACACTGTCCCCCATTACCATACTCCACCGTATTGTGCCTGCAGTGGGAACCTTCATCTTTCTGGGAATAACAGTCTCCCAGGACCTGAAGACCGACATTGACTCCGTCATTAAAAAAAGGCCCAGCAGAGGATGTACTTGCTGTGCCAGCTCAGGAAGTTCAACCTGCCACAGCGGCTGTTGAAGCACCTTTACACAGCAATCACTGTGCTTGTTCTCTGCACATCCATCACAGAGCAGGATGCAACAGAAAATAAGGTCCCTGCAGACCCCTCACACCTTGGACATACAGTAACACATTCCAACTCTTTTCTAGTGGGCACCACCAGATTAAATGACAAAACACATTGTTTGTCCATGCCCTTCAGAAAAGCTTCTTCTGATCTGACGCCACCATCACCAGGACATCATTTGTCAGGTTTTTCCCAAGCTGTTAGAAATCACTGTTGGAAAATAAATTCCGTTTTACGATGGGTAAATGGTATCGTTAAGGTTTGGTTAAGTTTAGGGAAAGGTCATGGTTTGGGTTAAATGACAGTCGATAAGAAAAAGAGATCTTTTTGGTCATGGTTACAACAACAAAGGCTTGATTTATGTCTTTGAATGATTAGGGAGTGTTAGGGTCATGGTCATGCCAGACCTCCTCCATGTGGACTTTATTGCTTAATAATACATCACCAGACTTCCTCCTTTGCCCCTGCCATAATTGCTATGGCTAGTTTAGGTCTTTATCACTTGAACATAAACGCATTTTCTATTTTAATGGACTTTAGGAAGCAGTCGTTCTTGCAAGGACGTTCCCGGTGGGCACATCACTTTCCTGTCAAAGGTAAACCTTAGCAGGCTGTATATACTGCAAGTATGCATGTATGTACGGTATGTGTAACGCTGACATAAATCACCTACTGTATGTAAATGAACATTGTGAAGGCTCTTTATAGAAGCATGAAATGCACACTAAGAGGATCATGCCTTTTAAGAAGACATGGGTGCAATTTTTCACAGAAACCGAAAAACGTCTTGCCATCACAAGCTCGCACGCCGTATTGTCTATTTTTGTTAACTTATTTAAATGGTTTCTTTTGTCTTTTGAGAGTGTTTGCAAGAACGTCCATGAAAAGCAGCTCAGAAATATTTCAGATGTCCTCATTCATATGTTACCGCGCAACACCAGACTGAAAATAATCATATTTGTCTATGTGTTGACTGTGCCTTTTGTATTATTCCTTCAGATCCTAAAATCCCTCCAAATGCAAAGAGATTGAAGACCTGTTCTCCCACACAAATGTTCCTCTTTTGTGCAGTTTTTCATTTTCCTGGAGCCCTCCGAAAAGAAATCAATCAACGGCACAGAGAGCCTAACTTACTGAAATATATTTCTGGCATGGAAAAAGGATTTTATAATTATAGACTTTCTGGTATGTTCAATACTTGGCATCAAACGCATCGGAAGATTAAGGACAAACAAGAATGCATGTGTGTCTGATGTCTATATTTGCCGATTATCCTATTGAATCCAGTTTGTTCACTAAACTTAAACTTACTAAACATAAGATTTTTTTTTTTTTTATTCCAAGCTGGCCACTCACACTCTATTCTTTATAACAGCAGTTTATCAAGGAGATAATTTGGTTAAGATATTCATCAACAGTCTTTAAACCATCGCAAAAGCCACAAAATGTCCCTCTTCTTCTGTCTTTCCAAGAACTTATGTCCCTTTTTATACTGTTAATGTTGTGTAAATGAGGCTGCCTGGTGCTCATGTGCTGTTAAATGGAAGTGGAGCTATTTCGGACATCTCGAGCCATATAATTTAGTGCTAATGTGGCTAATGTGCCGTTTTCTTGGCTTTGACAGACAGACAGTCCAGTCTGTTCGGTTCAGCTTCTTCCTCCACTTGTCTTTCCTATCCACACAGGCACATTAACACGTAATTATACAACATTTGTGCACAGCTAGGGCACCCTGTGGGATCCACCTGGCATACGCAGCCCACTGTGTGGGTTTCACAGCGCCTCTCTTCCTCTGCACATGCTACTCACAGGAAGTGGAGGTCATGTTAAATGATGACCTCATCCTCTCAGTGCGCCATGGGTTTTCATACTGTATACTGTACCCAAGTGATGATAACATCACTGACGTCTCTTTTAGAAAGCAGAGCTGGAGGAGGGGGGGGGTTTGGAAGGTTGTATCCAATTTTCCATCTGTGCTATTTTTTGGTCTTTTTTTTTTATTCTTGGCCATGAGCATTTGATGAATACCATCAGAGTCTGTGATGTGTTTTCAGTGTAGATATTGGTGGCATGCCATCATCTGGGCATGCTGGTGCACTAAATTACTATCTGTCCTAAATTGCCCTGTGAATGTCTGGACATGAATAACCACAGTACAGATGCAGTGATGATAATCATCAAACACTCCAGAGTGTTTCCTGCATCTGTGTAGTAGTAACCCAAACTCATTATTTGTCCACAGAAGAGCCGAATAAACATACTGCACGCGCTGTGAAAGTCAATTTGACGCCAACTTATTTTTGAATACATTTCGCGACCTCTCTATCATCACTGGTGACAAGCTTGACAT
Source organism: Chaetodon auriga (assembly GCF_051107435.1). Lineage (NCBI taxonomy): Eukaryota > Metazoa > Chordata > Actinopteri > Chaetodontiformes > Chaetodontidae > Chaetodon > Chaetodon auriga. Next base: position 7,888,301 of record NC_135088.1, read on the forward strand.
TCCATTATGGTGACTGTCAACTAATAAAAAACTCATTCCTTCATATCTGTACTGGTGAAAGACAGGTTAACTTCTGTTGTTGTGATTCCACCGCAGGGCTAACCAAACACATTTTTTTTTTTTTTTTAACAAGTGACAGAGGGTTGTAAACAGGGCGTCTCCAGTTTTGATGAGTGTCTCATATACCGGCTTATATTGCATTTCGTGACCCGTACTGATTCCGCATATTCTAAAAAAATATTACATCTCAAAAAATAGGTGTTGTTAGAGAAGTCTGTGGCAGCCTGAATGTGAACAGAATATAATTTGTCTATTTATTTTTCCTTTCTAACATTGAACCTGCAGTGCATCAAGTATTATTTCACAGAAAATACAGAATCCCTTTGGTTTCTAACCTTTTCTCTTGACTTTTTGTCAGACAGCAGAACTCAAATTTAGATATTGTAGCCACCATAAAGGTACCGATGCATTTTTTTTTATGGAATTATAATAGACAGAGAAGATACCTAACGCCCATGATTAGGCATCTGACCTCATGCCCATTAGAAACCAATAGCTTTCCACATATAAATAGTTGATCCCATCATTACATTTGTGAAGGCCTTTGATGTACATGTATTTTGACTGATAACATAAGTAAAAAAAATAGTCAAATATGGTACTTGACTCAATGAAATACTAAAAAATAACCATTTTTTTTGACCATCTCTTAATGAGTAAAACCATTAGAACTCACTCAGGTGTTTTTAAATTCAAGTGTATCATAGCAAACACAACATCTTAGCAATACAATCAAATTCCTGTCAAACTTTACCTCACAGTACGACTAACTTCAGTTTAAATACAGTGGTTTGATTGAGCATATGCCAGATTGACATGCTGTAGTTCTCTGTGTATAAGACATGCCTCACTCATGCTTCACAGATCCTGCCGATGGCATTTGCTGGCATACACCTGAGAAATGCGGGTGCACTGATCCTGAAGGTGTCTGTTTGTGTGGGTGAATTTAGCAGATGGCGAGATGATGTGAGAAACAGTCTGGACAGCCTCGTGCACTCCTGTGTGTCTGTGTTTCTTTCTGTTTTTTCTGTTAGAAATGTTGAGCTTTAAAGTCAAAATGCACATGCTTTATCAAACAGACTTCTGTTTGTGGAGTCAAACTGTGGAGTTCTTAAGTGAATGACTTAAAATGTTCAACTGCTATTGAATTTAGGAAGCTGTATAGAGATCAAACAACTGGATGTTACGAACTTGAGTTATGTTTAATCGTCTGATGCGTGTGTTTGTGTGTGTGCGGCGCGCATACACATGTCTCTAAAGGTTATGAAAGTATTGTCAGACCATCGATGGCACACCAGTTATTGCACATCATTCATTTATTGTGAGAAAAGGGCAGGTGATTAAAGCTTCTTCTTCTCCTAGAGTTATTTTGTTACAAAATACAGCTTATGTGGTATTCATGTAAAATGCTCTACACTTATGCGATCGGAAAAACTATGTACACAGTAATAGTAACAATTTCCATCCCCAGCTCTTCAGAATTCAAAATAGCTGCTAGCAACTGTGCTGTTAATTACCCGTACCTTTCTCTAATTAGCACTGCTGGGTTACCTGACCCTGAAAATGTAGGTTTAGCCTCAAGAATAATTAGTCCAGGCCACATAGAAACACAGATGAACAATGCACCTTATTGGATCATGCTTTGATGTCCTCACATGTCAAAAATATATAGTTTTGCATGTCAAATTGAACAAAAGCAAAAATCTGGACATAGTGAACCTGAAACGCATCGGCCTGCACTGCACATTTCGTCCCGTCATCGCCCTCGCTTCTGTGCACATGCTCATCGGGGAACATTTAACTCTTTTTCTCTATATGCACCTCTCTTTCTGTCTTTGCTTCGTTGGGAGTTACTCATTTACATAAACCCAAAGCAACAATCTTTCATGGTCGGCAGCACGTATATAAAACCAAGCACGCTGTAACATTTATGCTCGCACTATAAATGTTTAACATCAAAGGGCATGTGATTAATATGCATGATGAAGACAGCAAAGGGGGTCCAAAGCTTTGTGGAACCAGTGAACCGGAAAGACCATTTTGTGTGGTTGTATGCGGGTGCATACGCCTGTGTGTGTGTGTGTGTGTGTGTGTGTGTGTGTGTGTGTTTGTGTTTGTGTGTTTGTGCTTTGACCTCTAATCCTTGGTAGGTAAATAGGCATTTGGCTTTGGTTACTGGTATCCATTCCTAAAAGGATATACCAAATGGGTACATCTATCATGTAGAAAATGGCCTGTTGCTTGGCTTTCACTGCAGTCTGAATCATTAGAGCACATCAGATTACACCTTATTTAAATTCATACTGGCAATGAGGTCCATAAGAAGTCTTGTTTTCATCATCTATTGGTTATGCTTCTGCCAATTTGAGGTGAGAAGTGGCTTTTTCGATAAGTGAGAGGAGGAGATGAGTGGCATGGCTACGAGCAGAGGATTTCAAATGGCTGCAAAGGCCACCCGGTGACAGACAGCATGACTTCAACCCAGTTTCATGAGTGGAATTAGACAGAAGGAACCTGCTGCTGGAAGGCTAGAAAGAACTGGATGTGTCTGCTCCCATGTGAGGGTGTGTAACGATTAGAGAAGAGACAGTGGGAGGTTTCTAGCTTCTATATGAAAAATGTTGCCTGGAAGGTTATGCTCAGTGTGTGAGATGGCTGTGTTTTTGTGAGGCCTTGTTTTTCCTCACCTGCGCCCCTTTTGTATTTGGGTCACTTGCTGTGAGGCACAACAGAGTTTATGTCAGTCGCCATCAAGGAGAAATTTTGGTGGGATTATTGGAGATTTGCTCTTGATCTGCTTGTGTACTCAAAGCACCTTTGATCTGCGTTCTGTGGCTCAAACACATCACGTTCAATTTTCAAGTTCAGGTTTAAGTAAAGCGGTCATTTCAACTATAGAAAATACAAAAAACATGATCCAAACATTCTGTTTTTAAAATCAGAATTGATTTGAGGTGACAAATCCTGGCAATCCACCGAGTGAAGTAATCATCCAAACCTACACGATTAGCAGTGTTTATTTGGATTTTGACTGATAATTGCAGAACAATTTCTTACAACAGGCTATGCTCATTTTAGGACCAGAGCAATGCGTCTAGCAAATGTGCTTTCTCTTCCCCGGCAAAACAAATTTAAAGTGTTTTATCTTCACTCATTGTAATTCTGCACCTCACACACAAGGACGTCAGAGGTTATGGCAGGTCTGCTCTAAATTGTTGTCTTTCATCCACCAAACTGTCAGAGCTGTGGTGCACATTTTTAGAGGATAGGTAAAAGGTTTGCTCTGATGGCTCATGACTAATGGCACGCACACACACACACGCACACACGTCTGCCTCTGATAATGTATTTCATCTAAACCAGCCCATTTCTCACGTGGTGCTGCATGTCTGTGCATGTGTCCAGGCATGTATTGTATTCATGACACAGATCGTTCTCTGTAGCATCACTGCAGTCGCCCAGTTTTCTGATACTGTCTTTGAAATAGATGATTTTTACTTCAAACATGCTGAAAGGCTATAGAATTTAGAAAGAGGATCGGCATTTAATCATTTGTCACTTGAAAAATAATACTACGTATTACTGTATGGTAAGGACCATGGCAGGTATCAGCAATTCATATCCTGAAATGAATCATTTGTGTCCACATTTTAACATGGTAACTCGTTCAATTACATAGTGGCATGTAGGCTCCCAAAGCAGCAGTCCTGAAACAAAGAGCAATATAAGGGGCAATATAACAACAACATCACAAAATCCTCTTTTAATTCAGCGGTTAAAGCCACAAATAACTGCTGGTCACAACATTAATCCATCGTAAATGGTTTATGGCCACCATATGTGCATCATCGTTTTTATTAATTTTCACCCGTGGCTCTGGCTGTATAATGTTCTACTGTGATGCTCTAAAATTTGCCCTTAACCTTTGCAACTTGCACACCATAACCAAAGACATAAGTCCCCCCAGGTCAAGTGTGTGTTCTTCTTTTTGTTCCAACTGTTGACTTTTAGAGCTTCACTATGCAGAATCATGCATGCGCACAGTTTGACACTGTTTTCACATTCATTCCTGAAAATGTACATTTTCTCGAAACTGCCTGAAAATCAGATTTTGACGAGGCGGTCCTACGAGCGTGATTTGTGACATCACAAACGGTTTGTAGGAGACATCTTGTTTCCAGCAGTTAAGCTTGTCAAATGAAAATGATTTGCATTGCATTTTAAGGATTTTAATGTGATGAGCAGACTTATTTTCTACAAAAACCTGTCAGACAGGGATCTTTTATGTATACCTAAATACATGTGTGGAGGGAGTTCAGAGCATTTCAGTCTTTGACAAACATAAATCTCACTTCAAGTGATCCGTCCACACAACAAATCATTAAGTGCAGCCGCTGCAACACCCTACATGAATGTTTCTAGTTCCTTCTTCGGTGATTAGTGAAGCTCAGTACATACAATTAAAGAGACTTCAAGCAAAATACCTCTCCCTGTTATGAATTAATCTAATCTGTGCAGTTCATTCTTCAGTACATACATCAATGTTCACATCAATCATGAATGTGCACACTGTATGAGTGAGTCATTTGTGAAAGCACATAGTGTCTCCTTTCTCTGTGCACGGGAGCTGCCAGCACCAGAGGAGCATCACTCTTTCTTACAACCTACAGATGCTGGATTCTCGTTTCCTCTGTGCAATCCACATGTCACAGCATGTGTGCAATGCTGGAGATAGGAAACTGGAGTTAAGCCATCAGCAAATAGAAAAATAGTGATGTAACAAGGAAGCTGGGAGAGGAGGATGAAAAGAGTGTTGAAAGGAAATAAACAGAGGGGAAGAATGGAGGAATGGAGACAGAGCATGACTCACATGAAGTGAAACTGGGAGGAAGAAAGACAGGCAGACAAAAGGAATTGTTAATTTGACTTTTTTTTAGCTGTTGTCAATACAGTGTTGCTATGCCATGGAGTCAGATCAGTCTTAATATTAATGAATGCACGCAGGAGGATTCACTAATGTATTTTGTGATTTATATTTATGCGTCTCCACGTAAACATCTTTCAATGCACACAAAAATGCTCATCGTGTATAAATGTAAGATAAGTCCACATATTAGAAAAAAGGTTCACAAATGTATTTCTGATGCACACGCACATATTTCTTGTCAGTCAGTCAAATGGCTTCTTCCTTTTCAGCCAATCACAGGAGTGCAGATTAAAGGGTGTGATTCAATGTGATCATACCAAATGCTTATTTTTAAATTAGATTTTTTTTTTTTTTTTATAGAATTTTACATTGTTAATCTGTAGAGTCAGATAAGTCTCAATATAGCATATTGCACAGAAGGATTCACAAATGTATTATAGAATATATATATACTGATTAGGATTAGGAGATTAGGAGAAGTGCAGCCACCGCTCACGCTCCTCCTGGGTGTGCGTGAGACAGGCGGCGCAGGAGTCGGCAACAGCCAGATGCCACCAACTCAGGCAGAGGAAGCAGGACTCGCGGGAGTCCATCGGTAACACAGGCGAGGCGGTGGAGATGCAAGGCTTGCAAACAGATATGATGAAGTAGTTTTCTCCTGGATGGTGGACAGAGATTGCAGGATAATTCTCAAGGTGTTTGAGTGAAAAAGAGAGATGAGCGATGCATGCACTGGCACTGTATTGCGGTCGGATGCTGTGTGTGTGCGCAACCCCCTGATTGGGTAGTGAGTGCAAATATTTTCTCTTGGGTGCTATGGCTTAAGGGTTGAATAAATAGAGTGGCCCGTTAGATAGTGGAGCATGTACTGGAACTGGGAGATGAGGCAAACAGGTAAACACCTCTGATGGGGGGTAGGCAGGGAAATCCAGTGTCCAGGAATCAGGCAAAGGGGTCAAACGGGCAGGTCAGGGAAAACAAGAAGCAATAACCCTGGCAAGGTAGTTAAACCACACAAGGCAACCTGCCAGGGAAGGAATGAAACTGGACCAGTGTACTGAGGGCCCAATGAGGGAATAAGCTGCAGGTGAGGAGATGGGTGGAGAAACCAGGTGAGATGAATGAGTTAATTGCAGGTTAGTGATGATGATTTTAGGACAGTGTAACCCCCAATCAAATGGGCTGCTCCAACGTCAAGTGAGCTGCAGCCAACAGGTCAAACTTTTTTGCCACAAGGCTGGTGATGGTGGACAGTGATGGTGGACGCTGCTGGCATTTGGCAAGTCTGACTAAAAAAAAAGGCTTTGTATTAACACTGTAAAGATGGTCTGCCACTTGTTCCTGTGGCCACAAATCCACCCACCCAGAGCCTGGTTCTGCTTGAGGTTTCTCCCGTTAAAAGGAGGTTTGCTCTCACCACTGTTGCCAAGCGCTTGCTCGTGGGGGGGATTGTTGGGCCTCTGTAGATTAACAGTGTGGTCCTGATCTGCTCTATATGCAAAGTATCCCAAGACAACGTCTGTTGTGATTTGGTGGTGTATAAATAGCTGAACTGAAAATGTAATTTAATTGAACCTTGGTTTTATATGTGGACTTGTCTCACATGCATATACAATAACAACATCACCAGAAATATTTATGTGGAGAGAGTCATTTATACAGATCCTGAAATACATTATGAATCCTTCTGTGTGCATTCATTAATATTGAGACTACGCTGGATGTACAACATGAGGGAAAACTCTTTGATTTTCTTCCAGGAGGAAGAAACGCAACATGCCTGCACACTGTAGCGTGCATGCTTCAAAGGGACACCATGTAACATAACGAAGTAGCAAAAACAGACGGACTGAAGCACAGTCACAAACAAAAAGGACAGAGAGACACACACAGACGGCGAGAGAAGACAGAAGATTACTCCCGTAAATTCAGCCTGTGGTCTTGTGCAAGCTCAAATCAAGATTTTTGCACCCTGGCTGCAGCTACTTCCTACTCAAAAAATCCAATTCCCCATTCTCTTGCTAAGCTTGTTAATGAAGCTCCATGTTTTTTTTTAAATATATATATCTAAAATGGTAATTCACCATTGTAGCTAAGAATCTGTCTCATTTCCAACGCGGAGAACAGGCACAGTACCTCGTGTAATCTCTTCATCCAGTGCATGTTCGAATCAGGGTGATTTCCGCAACTAGTGAGCCAGCAGCAAGACACACATATAGGCACACACAATCACACGGGCATACACATCGGGACTGGCTGACAGTATCTGCGCTCTAATCAGAATCTTAATTAGTCTGCTAGCAGCGTCCCATTAACATATATGCCTCCTAATTAACTAGGGACACACACATACAGGCGGTGAGAGGCTGAGACAGAGAAATTAAAGATGTTTCTTGAAGTTTCGTGAGATGAGAAAATAAATTAACAAAGCACACTAACAAAAGTAAAGCTTTAATCTGTCAACCTCGTTCTGCCTCGCTGACAGAAAAACAGCTCTGCTCGATTGCTTTGGTAGGCAAGGTCTTCGCTCACCAAATTAAGTTTTAATGTTACAGTACTCTGCTCAGAGAAATGGTTTAGGCCTTGTCACATCGGCTATGTTACCTTGTTTCTGCGTCTGCGTGTTTTTGACCGGACATTATGGAGTGAGTAATCTAAGTTCATACAGTTAGCTTTACCCCACCTCTTCAAGTGACTTGTGTCATCAACCAAAAACCTGTAAGGAAACGGTGTTGGAACAAAGACTTGAGAGGATTCAAAGTAGAAACAACAGGGGACTTATTTGCCAGACAGGAAGGCTTCAAACCACATGTTTGTGGCTACGGGAAACTTCTGGATGTACCATTAAAGGCACTGCTGCCAGACTAACCCACTGATTCTGTTGCTGATTTTCCTGTGTATCTGTGTGAGTCCCTGGAAGCTACCTGTGATTAAGGCTGCTACACTGGAAGGTACAGCACTAATTTATCAGTGATGCTGCGACCGAGTGTTGGTAGAGCAAAGACTTTAATCTTCAGCAGTGTCAAACATGATTCCCACAAGTCAATTATGAAAGTGAAAAGTAGGCTTTTATGTAGGCAAATACACACATACACACACACAATTAAACACACTTCCGGCTTCTCATCTAAGTATTTTCATAGATGAGTCACCCCTTTAAATAATACTGGTATGATATCTTGGCTGAGCAAACACTGCTTCCCTTTGTCAGCTCAATCTGAAACACTGGATGATTTAAAAAAAAAAAAAAAGACCACATGGGTTACGCAAACACACACACACACACACACACACGCTGGTGACCAAAAAGGGTGTTGTGGGTGAAAGATGAAAAGGAGCTTTTTCCATTAGACTCTAATGTCTTTGTTTTAATGCCAGGCCTGCCTACAGTTCTGTGTCATGACTCATGTCCTCCTATCCGGAGCCACCAGAGCTCTATTTCTACACCACCGTGGCTCAGTTTCAAATCTCAGCATCACACAGTGCTCGTATGAAAAAGGCAATGCAAAATTGAAAAGATCTTTGTTGCCATGGGATGCAGATTCGTTTGATTATGCTGGCTTACACTGTGCTGCTTATGCATTTTGAGCACGCACATTATGAGTTGGAGATGGCACAATATCTGCCAACAAACAGCTTCCACTGAAACTTTGGACCGCTTCGGCGCTTTGCCCAGGGGCACTGCGGTTTTTTTTTTGTGGCATCTCATTGATCCCAGCATTATTTCTGCAGAAGCGACGCTCTGTCAGATATTTTAGAGTGTGCCGTCATGTGGCGCCGCTTCATATCAGTGGTCCCTAGTGACGGCTGTCCTCCAGAAACCACATCCTCTGATTAACACCTTCATGTTAGTATCTGAATTTAAACCAGGGAAGTTCTGGGAATGCCTGACTGACTCTTTTACCACAAGATCACCAAAGGACAGACCGCACACGGCACTTTTTGGGGCCAAAGTGTTGCATCAGCTCCACATACTGGGAATCTTTGACCACGTCCATATGACTTGGAGTGAGGATGCTTTGACCACCTACAATTCCAGCACCAGTGAGCAACTTTTCAGGAGCTAAGGCTCACTGTGCATGTAAGATATGGAGGACAAGAACAGAAAAGAGGCTATTTTGAGTGAAAATAAGTTGTAAATAATTGCTGTTCCATCTTAAGATCTTGAAAAGGCAGCTGCGGTATGATGTTATTCTCAGAGATTTGATGAACCGAGCTGTAAGGCCTCTTGGTTGTACAATGCACACTGACTGTTTAGCGTCCAACAGTCATCCTTGAGTACTATACAAAGGCAGCTGATATTGACAGTAATCTACTGTTGACATGGGGCTTAAAGCTTGGAGTACAGTCATTTTTACCAATTATGAAAAAACTCTTTTACTAAAAACTGAGCTTCAGCCTTGATGCGTTGAATCTGTGAACTCCACTGAAATAGTTATTATATGTTTGTCATCTTTTACCATGAGTAACCACTTTTGAATTGCTTCCTTGTGAAGAGCAACTATTTTATGATATCTTAACTCCTTCCCAGTCAACCCTATCCCCAGACAGAATTTTATTATAATTGTTGGACAAATCTGCAAAAACCCTGGACTACATTCAATGACAAATTTTCTCTAATTTATTATTTGTCTGAGGCAACTACAGAATGGTTAGAGAAAGATGATAGTTATGGCAAATAAGCTATGATTAACAGTAGGCAACTTAAGCTGATTGACATAAAGAAAAGATGCTTCACACTAATCCACCACTGCAGTCTACTCCTTAGTTTGTGCTTTGCTACACAAAGGGCACACTGATCATTGCCAATGTAAATCACAAAGCATGGAATCATCCAATAAGGACATAATTCTCATGGAAACTGTGGCAGTGCATCTTTAAGTGTTCCTTGAAGCATATTTATTGGCCTGCTACAGCCAGTTTCCACTCTGACTGATGCTTTAGATTCTCTCATTAAACATAAAAAGGGGATTATGGGTTTGCTGTAACTATTTTTGTTTCCCTCTTCCTGCGATATGTTTAAGAGGACTGTGTTGAGGGTCCTGCCCCAATGGTCCAGCACAGACAGGCCTCGGTACTGAAATGACTGTGTTGCAGGGAGACATGGGCTGCCTCTGATTCAGTGCATGTCTTGGAATTTGCAAATAGCTTTGTTCAAAACTTTCAGCTAAAATAAAGATCAGCTTAGAGTTGATCTGCTGTGTGGCTAAATTATTAAGAGCAGAACTAGTTTTTATTTGTTTGAACTGTTAACATGCGACGAGTTAGAAAGCTGGTCTCATCATCACCATAAAACTTAAACTACTGAATAGGTCGACTCCCAAAACGACATACAGTATATGACTGTTTCCAAAATTCTGTATATCACCATTGTTAATCTCCATCGGTCACAGCTTGCTTTGGTTTAGGCAATGACACTTCTTGGTTAGGTTTAAGATAAGAAGATGGATTAAAAGAAGTACGTTACTGTTACTGATGAGTGCTGACATTTGGCTTCACATGGGACATGAACAATGGCCTCCTGGGTCGAAGTGTTCGTCCATCCCATCTTCCTCCATATGCAGACTGCCTTGCTCTTTTTACGTCACCTGACTTCCTCCTTCGCTTCGCTCCTGCCATAATTAATACAGCCACTAGAGGTTGCCGCATCATAAAAGACGTAAATAATGGTCGTAATAACCTTCTTGCGCAGATGATCTACACAGCTGTTTTTATGGTGACAATGAGCTGAAACTTTCTGTCAGAGTGAGACCAATGGGAGTGCGCTGATATTATTATAGCAGTAGCAGCATCTTTCAACTCCAGATAAGCATTATTTCCCTCACTGTTTTAATGTGTATTACTGATCTCTGGGATGTGAAGCCTTGAAATTGAAATGCAAATGCATGAGCAGTGGATTGGAAAATTTACACTGCCGGCGAGTCTAAAAGTGACCTTGTACCTACTGAACTTTGAAATAAAGTTGTCTCAAAGCAAACTTTGGCCATCAGTATTAAATCTCCAAATCACATAAAAGTGTACCTGAAAAAAAAAATGGTGGACTTGAGGATTGAGGTCTGAGTAACTTCGCTGATAGCTTTAAGTGTCATGTTGTTTGTACCTGTTGTGCAAATGAAACCCAAATTGTATTATGCAAAGTTCATTCTGGCATGATAAGATATGAGTTGTTATCATGGGTGCGTAAATCTGGTCTGATTGGGGTTTTTTGGTGAGCAACAAATGTTGAATATAAATGTCCTCACATGCCTGCATAAACAAAATTTTAGCAAAGAATTTGAATAAACTGGTAAACATGTTTGGTGTGAAGTCCCATTAATCAAAAAATACTTCCTTTCTTCTCAGGTTCCTCTTTCCTCCAAACTAGTGCAAGAATGAACACTCACAGGTTTAGAACTGTATACAATATTTATTGACAATGTATTCATTTCCATAGGTTTTTCATAGTAAAGACAGACACTGACTTTTACAGGGCTTATCTTTGAGAGGGGTACAGCTCTGGGCTTCTGGGAATGTTCTCGTGAGTGGCACATACAAGGAGTTTTCAAGGTGGAGGGTGTTGAGAGGGTAAGAAGGATTGATGCTCCTTGGAGTGAAGTCCAGGGCAGCAGGAGGCTAAGGCTTCTTCTGTGAGTGTGTGCAAACATACACTGTCACCAAGATGTGTCATTTAGGCTTTTAGGATGTCAGGCTGTCCTTGCTCTCCAGAGAAGACTCTGCTGTCTGATAAAACCTTGCATTTCCAAGAAACCTTCAAAAAACCAGTGTGTAGGATTTAGTGAGGTTGCAGATTGCTACCAAATGAGCCCCCCTCACCTCACCCTCCTCTTCTAAGCATGTAGGAGAACCTATGGTGGCCAGTAAAAACATGAAAAACGCGAAAGGCGCTCTCTAGAGTCAGTGTAAGGTTTGACCATTGTTTGCTACTATAGAAACATGGCGGTGCAACATGGGGGACTCCGTGAAGGATGACCTCTGTAGCTACGAAGAGCTCCTTCTAAGGTAATGAAAGCACAATGATTTATATGTTCGGGTGATTAAGCAGTAGTATGAGTCTTCTGCCAATAGATCCCGCTAAATCCTACAAACTGGACCTTTTAACTTTCCAGGAGTGAAGAAAAAAAGCCATTTCAAACCTTGTCCGACCATGTATTTTTTGAAACTTTACACAAGGGACCATGAAAGGAGTTTGTAAGCATACATGCCGTTGAGTTTTCACAGTCCCCGTAGGACAATGTAATCATTCTGTATCGTATAAATGTGAAAATTGGCAAAATTGGATTTACAAGGTTTTGCCAAACAACAGTGTTTGCTGTTTTTTTTTATACAGGAGTATAGAAGTATAAAAATATATGAAACAAAAAAGCGCTGTGAAGTACAAACACGTATTCAAAGTGTAGAACTCATGAAGCAGACCTTTCTTGCCAGTTGTCGGTGTGCTTTGGAAACACATTACTGTCTGGCCGACATACATCCACGATACACTCTCACACTCAAATACACCACATCATACCACACACAGCATTGCTCTGAAGATTAAGAAATCTAGTCGTATTGGGTGGGTTGAGACTTGTCTATGGCTGAGGTGGATTTAGTACCTTAATGTCTATGGTGTTTAGAGTCTGCCAATGCTGAAAAAGGTGTAAGACTGTTAGTACTGTTAAGTGTGTACTTTATACAGTATTACGGGATTTGTGTTAAACAGAGAAAGCAAACAAATTGCAGAGAAAACATGAAAAAAACTCACAAAGGTACTTTTCTTTCAGTACAATTCTTGAGTTTAAAGTTGTAGTTAGTTGTCGGTAGTGTGAATTGTGCTGACCTGAGATGGTTGACTTTAGGGCTGATGCAAAGGCGTCACTAGCCTCGTTGTCACTTGACCCTTTGTGTGTGTGTGTGTGTGTGTGTGTGTGTGTGTGTGTGTGTCTGTTTGAAAACATTGGTTGGTACAATTGTTGTACTTTTGCTGACACATTACAGCAAATACATGCTGCAAAAGAATATCAACTACATTCATGAATACATGTTACATTTTGGCAAAACCAAAGAAATGTGCTTTTACAAATAGAGCAAAAATCAACAAAAAAAGTGATCAAGTGACACTGTAAAACAGACTATTTACATTGTTTCACACCAGCCTTTGCATTCTCGTAACATTACAGTAGAAATGATATTGAAAATGTCTTTTGTATTTACTCTTTTGAGCTCATAAGTAATTATTTACAGGAATAATATGTTCCAATTGCTGATTAATAATATACTATCTGATATATACATATTTTATTTAAATAGGTTTTTTTTGGGGACATGATCCCAAATTTGAGTTCAACTCATAGTCATCTATAGGAAAATTTACAAAGCCAATAATCAGTTTTCTAATAGAAGTCAGAATCCATCTGGATTCCTTCACATATTTGTAGTTTCTTTTACACTTACAAAATAAATAAATCTGTTTGAGAGAAAGGTATATTAAAAACAAGAAATATAGGAAGAATTTTGTTGACATAATCACCAGAACTACCAAAAAAAAAAACAAACAAACAAAAAAAACCATAACAATTTACTTAGTTTGTGCACTTTTCAACACCTAGATCAACACAATGTGAACATGGTTCATTTTGATGAGTAACATGTAAACACCAGTGAGGTGAAAGTCCACAGTTCAGACTGAACTGGACTTTATTGTAAGTTAGAACTATGCACAACGCTCAGCCGGAGTTCACATTTCAGTTTTTGGGCAGTGCTTGTGAAAACGCAACACCGTGTCATTCTCCAACAGCCGCAACTGTTACATAAATGCTTTATAGAAAAATGTAAATACTATCAATATCATCATCAATATTTGCAATACCAATCAGACATACTCTTTATAACTGAATTACAGACTTATACGTATATGTATGCTCATTTGTGAGTTGAGTTAAACACAAAAAGCACAAATGAAATGAAACAATTCAGTGAGGAAGGAGAAAGTGATCAACAACAGAATATCAAGGTGTTACTACTATACAGAGCATGCAGTGAGACATAACTGTATGTGGCTACATTTTAAGTAAACAATTAGAGTACGAATGGTTAAGTGTGAGTAAATTAGATCTCCGTTGTTTTAGGTTAACGCAAGAGAAGCACGTGAGACAAAGGAGACAAAGGCTCTAGTTACTATTTCTCATTTCTGAAAGATATTTGGAGTTGCCTTCGCTTCCTTTCTGTGGCAGCTTTTTTACGTGGGCTCCTCCAACTCGAATTCCACATTTCAGTCTTTGATGAATGAGTTGGTACTTTGTGTGTGCAGAGAAGAAGAGGCCATTAACACCAGAGCTCATTTCTACAAAGAGTGTGGCAAATCTGTGGTGAGGGGGATCTTACACTCTTGTGTATTGCAGCCCTAGTTGTATTTTTTATGTTTGAACCTTGCTGTAACTGAGACATAAAGTGTGATCATGGCCATATTAATAAAGTTCCTTCTTAAGACAGCCCCCATAAGCACCAGGTATTAGAAGAACTACGGTACAGCCTCTATGGCTTTTAAGAAATTGTGTGCAAAATCTTTTATAAAATCTATCTTGTGTACATACAGTCAAAAGCACAGCATCATTGGTAAATAATCTGTAATTATTTGTAATAAGTTCATTTTGGACTTACGGCTATGTCCTTTATGACTGTTAACCCATTTTTCAATCTGGAAACAATACATGATTAAGAGGTTTTAAACTTAGAATAATTATAATAATCTGGTTTGGGAGACAGTATATAAACCCACTGGCAACAAAAAGAAAAATAATCTCCATTAAAAACTGATATTGAAATGATGCTTTCAAAAGCTGATATTTGATGATTTTTGTGCTTTTTATGCGTCCTGGGGTTTCGGTGGAGTCCTTTCAGTTTCGCCATGTGTTCTTTTTGAACCTTGATAGAGTAATCATAGCTAATAAAGTGCCTGTCAGCAGCTCTGAAGACTTTTTGATCAGTATTGTTAATATGAATCCAAAAAAGTGAGAATAGAGAGCTGAAACTGGAATTTTGCAGGCTGTACTGTCCTTCCAATAGCTGCTATACAGGTGATATTTACAATACACTTACTTAAAAACTAAACTACTTTCATCAAAAACAGTCCACCCCAAAGACCTCCATACCATGTATTTGTGCTTTGGAGTAAAATCCACTTTTACTAATTACAAGAAGATATAAATAATCCAATTTGGCTGAAGACAAATATTTTACATTTTCTTTCTTAGAAATTGCTCTGAATCTTTTTGTTCTGTACTCTCTTTGAACAGTTTGACTCTGTATCAGCTTTACGTTTATTTGCATCCATCTGTGACCTTCAACAGGCTTCTTGAATGCAATCTGAGTTAAAACCTGGAAGCTTTGTAATGATCTTAGTTGATATTACTTAATGATACCGCATTAAAAAGGTTTTGAAGTGAGAAAAGGCTCAGAAATAAATGATATAGTTCTCCCAATATATTAAAGTAGAAAAAGGTTGATACATGATATTGTAAATTGTGAATTTCAGGCCCTTTTTTATATTAGTATGAAATTAATTCTACTAACAATACATGTTGTTTCTTGGACAGAATTAATCATAGAAAATCCTGTTGACCTGAAGTTGCTTCAGCACTTTTAGGTTGTGTCAGTGAAAGTATTAAATATGTCAACTTGTCAATTTGTGTCGAACTGATATGAAAGTTGGCAATGAATTATGTATTCTGTAACTGTAACATGATAGAAACATAAAAAAAATGCAAACAAACATTTGAAAAATAAATGTCAAGATACACAATTCACAACATATGTAAAATTTTAAACAATTCCTCAGGAACAGGCACCTTATATGTTTGTAATCTCTCCTCTATAAGGTTTTCACGTGTTAGCCAGCAAATGTGGTATTCCAAGATATGACGGATCTAGTCCTGAATGTAGGAATTCAGTCCAGTTTTACAAGATCACATAAAAAAATGAAACAACCCATATACAAACAAGAAATGAGCGACATATTTTGCTGTTTGTTCTTGCCCTCACTAACGTCCTTTTTTTTTTTTTTTTCTTTTAATTGACATAGTAGAGCCAGTAAACAATGTTGAAGAAGGAAAAGACAGTTGGGAAGATCATCCTCGACCACTTGTCAATAGAGTTTACATCAGTCAAGTCTGGGATGGTGATCTTTAGCTGCGAAGCGCGCCTCCGTAGTCGGCTCTTCTTCTGAGCCATGTGGCACTCCAGTGTGTTTCGGCCAAAGTTGTGCCTGGCCAGTCCTGGTTTGCGGTACTGTAGAGTCGAGCTGTCGTATGTCAGCATGGTATTTCGTGGGTCATTGAGACCCAGAGCGAGCTCTGAGACGCCCATGTCGTTCTTGATATCCAGAGTGCCCAAAAGGATGTTTTCATGTGGGTCCATCTACCCAAGGAAAAAAGTCAAGTTTGTCTCAGGTATTAATATCTTGCAACATGTTTTTCTCCAATAAATCACACTTTTTACATTATTAAAATAAGTTTTTGGTTACCTTATTCTTTTGGTCGCCAAGTCCAATTGCTGCGTCATCCACAAAGATTGGTTCCCACATCGAGTCATGGCCGTCAAGATCCCTTTGTTTCATTCTTGCATACAGAGTATCGTCTCTGCCAACTACGTTCCCCACCAGCCACTGCAAGCAGATAGAATCGCCATGGTTACTTAGCAGCTGAAAAGTAGTGGAGGGGTTTTGTTTATGTAGGCGGGTATAAGTTGGCATCAATGCATATTTTATAAAATAATGAAATCCTTGTGTTCACAAGTAACTCAAGTATTTCTCTTGTTATCAGTGGATTTCCTTTGCCTTCACTTGATGTTACAAGATACTAATGCAACCATTTTTCTGCTCAGTTCTAAACATTGTTTTGTATTCAACTGCTATCCGCATGTTTGTGCGCAGCCAAGTTAAGGATGGCCATTTTGCATCTCTGCTAGCAAGCATTTGGTCCATGTCAGCTGGGAGCACAACATGGGAATGTGAACCTCTTTCAAAACAAAGAACCAAGTGGCTCAGAGGCCTTATTTTCCTCTGTTTCAGCTGGCAACATGTCACATTCAAACAGAGATGGTACAAGCTTATGTAGGCTGGCTTTACTTGGCACAGTGAAGGCAAGAAACATTAGGTCAACCCTCCATTTGAAGTGGTGACATTTCTTTTCTTTGCAAGTAATTATGCTGAGCTCTTTGGACGGCTTCATGAATAATTAAATAAAAATTCCATTGCAAAGTAAAGAAGATGTTTGATTCTGTGAATCTAGAGCAAAGGAAACTGCTGCTAATGTGAGCACAAGGGAGCTCATGAGGAGAATGGGAAGGGAACATCAGTCCTTTCTCAATGAAACTAAAAGTTCTGTAAACTGCAGAGGCAAGCCAAGCTGTTCTTACCTTGTTTGGATCCATCCGCATCTTTTCGTTGTTGGCTGTAGCTATCTTCTCAGCTGCCCTTTTCTGGCGCTGAGGGCCCCGTCCAAAGAAGATGTAGTTTACTAGCGCATACTCCAGCAGAGCCAGGAAGACAAAGACGAAGCAGCCCATAAGGTACATGTCTATTGCCTTGACATAGGGGATTTTGGGGAGGGTTTCCCTCAGGTGAGTGTTAATGGTAGTCATGGTGAGCACCGTGGTAATACCTGGTGGAGAAAGACCACATTCACTACATGATGACAGAAATGCTGTGAATCAAGAACAAATAAGTGGAGTGAGCACTCACACTTTTGCCTTTCGCATCCCTCTTTCAATGCACCTAAAACCTGACTGCACTGTTCTGCCTGAATGTGTGGCAGTTTTAATCCATCCAACTGCAAGACATCATTGCGATCAACTTGATCTGTGCTTCATTAAGCCTGTCAGGATCAATGAAAACAAGGGACTTACCCCCATGACTTCAAACTACACATTGGGAGATGAGCTAAAAGACGTGCACCTGAAGCGGTGCAGGCATTTGCAATTCAAATGTCAACCTTGGTCTTGTTCATTAGCAGAGAACACCTACTGAGAAAAGTTGTAGACTTACTCTCCCAGCATGCTGTGGGGATAGTTACTGTCAGATTGACTGTGCATATCAACGTGTTGCATTTGTGCTTATCATGAGTGGCACACTAACTCTTGCGAGCAGTTATTTAATTTAATATTTTTGTTGTTTTAGCAAAGCACTGGCTCCTGGATGGTGTGTGCTTACAATAGTGTGTGCGTGCAGTTTTAGCTACATGCAGGAATTACAAATGGTATGAGAGTCCAGATTCTAAAGCTTAAATGCAATTTTCCATTGCATTATAAAATAACTGTGTGCTCAGCTCTTATAGCACTCATGAATCCTCCCCCGCACACCTGTATACTCTACACTGAAAGCACACACAAAGCGTGATTATTTAAGGCAATTTCTATTGAGAGCCTCTGTAAACAATTCCTGAATTATTATACAGCTGTCACAACGCTGTCAGGTGACCACCACTCAAAATAGGATTCAGGCAATTTTCCCAAGCTGTTGCTGCAAGAGCTTAACAATAACAACAAAGGATTTCTGCCGTGCTGTGGCCATGTGAATCAGCCCTTACAGGTCCATTTTAATGCCTGAAACCAGGTCAGAGAAAAGTGGTTCCTGAATCTAGTGTAGACTGGGGTTGACCGAACATTTCCCAACTCTGCTGACCCACCTCCATTATGGAGCATTACCTTTTTTTTTTTCATTAAATCCCATGCATGCTTTCCCCCCGGATCACTAAATGCAGCTCAGTCGTCAATCAGCGAAATTGCCTTGTCGACTAAAGCGAGGGATGGGTAGAAGGATGGATGAAGCTGGGTGGATGGAGCTGGGTGAAAAGAAGGCAGGGAGCTTCCGATAAACACAGAGTAAGCTAGAAGCTCAATACAAACCTCACAGGCTACATGGGGTTTACATAATCAAGGATGACAGGAGGGGAAATAGTGACTTCCCGAAAAGAACGGACACTCTGGAATCAGAGTGGAAACAAATCACTTCATAATACGTTTGTGGAACACAGCAACATTTGTTCTCGTGAGATGGATATTTGACCCTGTTAACATCCATGGTGATTGTGAAAGACAAGAAAACATAGTGTGGTTGTGGATCAGTGCAGTGCAACGCTGCTTTCCTCATGATCATGTCTAGATTTAATAAAGACACGGAGCTCGGTAATAAATGACTGGATTTATAAAGGTAAGGATGAGATGAAACGGTTGAATAAATTGGATTCCTCACAATGTCAAAGCCTTCACAGCAGTGAAAAGTGCTTCTGTGATGATGAATATTGTGAAATTCTTGCCGCTATAAGGCATTGTATTTTATATGAGACGCAGGTCAAGCAGGTCTTCTACAACCGAAAGCTTTTCCCTTTGTGAGTGTATTCAGTGTTTAGGCAACAGATTTCCCTGTCTGACTTAATGTGAAATATGCTGTAAATCTTTTATTTTCCTCAACTTGTCAGTGGTCCCTGTCTCTATTTGCCCTTCAAGTGAGTGATGTGAATGTTATGAGGTGAAATTGGAAAGAAAAAAAAAATCTATGAATTGCTTTCTCTTGGATTTCCCCGGTCAGTCTATTTCAGTGCCAGTGCAATCTTCGTCTAAGTGTCCACCGCAGTTTCAACGTGTCCTGCCTATCCATCTATATTTGTGATGCCGGCCTCACCTAGAGCCACTCTGGCAGCAGAGGCGTCGTAGTTGATCCAGAAGGAGACCCAGGAGAGGATGGTGATAAGTATAGAAGGCATGTATGTCTGCAGGATGAAGTACCCGATGTTTCTCTTCAGCTTAAAACTCAGGGACAGGCGAGGGTAAGCACCTGCCGAGACGGGACAGGGGGAGAAAAAAGAGCGAGCGAAAGCGCCATTAGTTGATGTATTTTTTGCAGTATGTGCCACAGCTGCGAGGTATCCGGGACTTTGTTTTCTGATAACGCTATTTTAGAGATAACTGTCCCTTACAGTGTATATTTTGAGATGTTCTCAGCCAAAAAGTCTTCCAACAAAACAATCTCAGATCTGCCACCGCTATGGTGAAGGGAAGGTGCCAAATCTTACTTGTTTCAGGTTATATTCAGGTTGAATGTTTGTTTTGGTGATTCAAAGCAACCAAAGTTGACTGTTGGTACGGGATGGGGTAAGAATGCCAGTTCCTGTCAGGCATTTTGTGCACCTAGTCCTTAATCCTGGGTTTGGAAACCATGTACAAAAAGGGATAACATCATTCAAACGTCCACCATGGTCTGATGTTATTCCTTTTTTTCCCCTTCTTTTCTATTAATCTGTTACTCCATAACAAAGATAGTGAAACACTCTGATCATAATTTCTCTGAGCTTAAGGTAAAGATTTCAAATGACTTGCTTTGTCAGTAACTAAAGAAATGGAAAGACAATCAGTGAAAAGTAGCCAAACCTTTGATCAGGCCCTCTGGCTTGATAAATGGTCAAAACAGCTGACTGATTATGAACTGATTGATTAGTTTTCAGTTGATTGTGCATGTGATTTTTTTTTTTCTCTCTGCTTATCTCTGCTCCTTTTGAAACAAACCCACAGCGAGGTATTGGAAATTGTAGCAGAACACGTATTTCTCTCTTTGGGGGATTGGCTGTATTTTGGTTTGAGTCACATTACAGCGGAATGGAAAAAGGCTCCACGAGAAGCGCAAGAACACACTGCAATACGCAGTTTACTGTAAAGCCATGCAGGAACAGAAAAGGGATGAGATCGTTTTAATGAAATCAACAACAATCCACTACCAATGTCCTCTTGGTATGTCAGTTAGCTAATGTTAGCATGAGCCACAGAGGGACTCACTGAATAATTTTTTTATAAAGTCAGGAAACAACTCGGGTAGAAAACAACAGGACGGAGGTGCAATAGTGCATATTTATAATTCATAAGGACAACAATGATATTGCTGATCCTTGGAGTGAAACATGACACTTGTATTGGGTAAACGCCCGGGCACTTGTGCTGACGTTTGCATCTCTGAGTGACCCCCAGGTCGGTCCCTCCTATATTGCAATAGACAGCACGTGAAAGGGGAATCCCTTGTCCATTTTATCTCTGTATAACGTAATAAAACCAGGCACACTGCAGGGACGCTCTTGAGTAGACTTGCATGCATTTTAATGGACAACAAACAGACACACACGCACACAAACATTGTGAATTCATCAGGACTGTTATGTTATTAAAAGGGTTGTGGGTTTGTGTGACCCCTGCAGACAAAACAAACCCTCTCATTGGCCGAGTCCCTATTCTCCTACTGCATTCATGTCCTCATCTCATTCAATACAGTACCCAGAAACTGTATTCAGCAGAACCGCGGTCCCGCTTACATTTGCTTGCTTGCATGACAAATTCATGAATATGAAAATGCAGAGGAGATGAATATTTCATTGTATCTGACAGCATTCTTTTTGTTTATTGCTGTTAAATAAGTCATGGTGTCTTCTGTCTCCCAGGACAGCATTTCATTCAAAGGTTTGCATGTGGGTTTGCACATTTACATAACATTGTGCATTTCTGGAAATTAGTGGATGCTGTTTTCATATCAGTAAGTACAAACAATCAAATGAGTCCCTATTTATGAACTGCCATATTGACCTCTTTGCAGCTCGTATAATGATACTGAAGTACTCCTAAGAGACAGAAACTAAAATATAAATATATATATATATATATATATATTCTAAAAAAGTATTAAGTGTGTATATGTAAAGAAAAACTGAACACATAATGTATGCTTCAAGAACAAATATATATTACCGACCTAATAATGTTGACTAGCCTAACTTGGTCTCTTTTATTATTGGTGTGATTCATGCATTTTATTACCTGTAGAGAAGACGACATTCTTGGAGATGAGCTTATGATCCACAATGGAGAACTGGGGCAGTTCAATCTTGTCCACCCCCGTCACAGCATTGTCTCCTCCTCGCCAGTAGAACTCAATGTCATCTGTAGTGTAACCATCTGAGGTAGGGCAGAGAGAACAGGATTTACTGAGGATTGCTAATGGCCTGTATATATGTTCATAATCATGTCCCATCTGGATCCCGTACCATCCAGTTAATTAATCACTTGGCACTTGACTGGATTGCCTCTGCCACTATTTTACAGTCTGCTGACAGCAGACGCAGTGACCAGTTTTTCCAAAAGGAAAGCAGGAATTACATCATACTTATATTTTTTGTAAATGCATTTACATTATGAATACATTTGCTTGTTTGCTACTACAGTGTGTATCTTGTATATTAAGAAGAAAATGTGCTATCTAAATTGGGATACACTGGTGAGAATGAATGGAAATGTCAAGTAGCAACTCATAATTATTCAATCAATCTTTTTTTGAAAAGTACCTGCACCAGCAGCCTGTTATTATTACTATTATTATTATTATTTTATATGCAAAAGTATCCACTTGTGTGCTCTTGACTCTTCTTGACTCCTCAGTTGTGATAGTGCAGCATGATATAACCTTGGAAACACTCAGCAAAAGTGCTGCGTAGTGAATTTTTTAACAGATTTCTTTAACCTTGATTCATAAGCACACACACAGTTCACAGTTCAGCTGCCCGGTACAATCACATAATGGCCTATAGTGGGCCGCCGAGCAGCGCCACCGCAGTGCCGTGCCTTGTACGAGTGCACCTCAACATCAAAATCTGAGACACCCGTGAGCAACGCACATGCTGATGTCTTGGTACTGTATTCTTGACAATAACTCAATTATGAAAAAGCCTGTTAAAACTATAAATTATGAAATCAAGTTGAGCATATAACATTCCACATAGTAGCTGAGGGAACCCCTTCTGTATGGACTAAATATATATGAGTCAACTTTATTATGTTTTGTTCCATGGGCAACTCAATTATTAAATACTAAGAGCAAGAATGATTAAATAAGCAGGCTTGGCGTCCATTTTCATCACTAAAACTCAGTAAAATCTCCAAAGGGACATGAAGCAAGTCCATTAATATTAATCTTAGGCAAATCTACTCGCTCTTTTGCTCTCATTTTGGCCAAATCAGTGGGGACACGGACAGCAAAGCGGGCAGTGGGCAGGAGCAATAAATGATTGAGTAACATGGTACTCTGTAGTTAGAGCTCAAGACAAGTGGTGTTGAAAAAGAAAAGTAGAAAATCTTCATCAGACCATGAAACTTGGCTCTTGCATAATCCACTGCCTACTGTCTGCTGCGGTGCAGTTGTCATGTCTGCTGACTTCAGGGCATAAGAGTATTGGTCTCAGAGAGTGGAAGGAGACGAGGACAGACAGGAGACAGCTGGGGTTGGTGCACTTTTTTAGAAGGGTGGCTCGAAACTGTGAAGAACACTGTTTAAAAAAAAAAAAAAAAAAAAAAAAAGCCCTGCAAAGCAACATGTACAGCAGACAAGCTTGTTTTAAATCAGAAATGGTGATATTGCGTTTCCATTCTGGCATTCTTTAGGGCTACACATGTTGACACACTGCTAATTCTTATAATGCAACACAGTGAGGATGCTATATTTTGCAGATAGCAAGCTAGCAGCGCTACGTTACCTCACAGTTCTGACAGCTCGTCACGATGAGTGTATCGAAGTGTGAACTTGCTCGACTGAGAGGCAGGAGGCCAAGAGCTGCGTTACATTTTGCTGCCTCGAGACAAACAACCGAATGCTGCAGTCTTACATCATGAAACTGTTAAAACTGTTCAGCCGCTCATAATGTGCATGTGTGCTGTTGCATTTTTAGGGAACAGCAGGAGATGGATTAAACGACGGGAATGTTTTCAGTAACTAAACATGCAACGTAATAATCGTTCAGGATGGTTGCAACAGTTGTTACGGCTGCATGTTTGCTACAGTGGGGATTTGCTTGCATGTCAGTCGAGTTCGGTTGAGCGAGTCATTTGATTGCTTGCGTGGAAGTTGGCTCTTTTTTTACATTAGTGCGACCATTATTCTGTCGAATGCTGATGATGGGCAGATTTAGCTGCGAGAAAGTGAATTAACATGTCTGATTTGCATGAGTATGTACAGCGTGTGTGTGTGTGTGTGTGTGTGTGTGTGTGTGTCGGCGGTGATGACAGGGACGGGCTGGATGAGAATGAAAGCGTGTTTGACAGAACAATTTAGAGGGAGCTCCCACGCTGTTTCATTGATTACTGCACACAATATAGACCGTCATACCATACGTCCTTCCTCCCCTGGTCTCCTTTTCTCCCCCTCTCTTCTCTGACTTGTTCTGTTTTTATCTCCCTTTCTCCCACCACTTTTTCCATTTGATTACACTCCTCTCCCCTCGCTTATTTCTCTGTCAGAACCACTCTTATGTGTCCATCTATCTTTCACTCAACCTTCCCTCTTCTTTCCCTCCCCCATACCCTGCTCTGCTTAATTAATACTTGTGTGACCTATTTAGTTGCTCTGAATTATTAAAGCAGACTCTTCAGCGGATGCTCTCAACACCCTCTGACATCTCTTGTTCGTCTTGATGAAAGTGGAGTCGGGCGCTCGGTGCATTCAAAAACAGAATGCTGCTTTTAGTCTCTCAAAAACAATGTAGTTCCAAAACATCCATGTACAGTATAGATCGGGTAGTCATATCGCATCAGCGTCATCATCATCACCTCACCTAATCGATGAAATCTCAGAATATATTCCAAAGGCAATAAGTAGCCAAAGGACGGATGCTAAAATGAGATTAATGTGTTCTCTCAGTTCCAGTAAAAAGCCTGGCAACTGCATTTTGAACCAGCTGCAGACGATTAAGTGCTTCTCTACTAAGTGCAGAGTATAAGGAAATTATATTAGTCGAGATGGGATGAAATAAAGGCAGGTCAGGTCAGGGGCAGACAGAAATAACTTAATTTTGGATACATTTCTTAAGTGGTCAAACCGCGGCTGAATAACCTCCCCTACTTGAAATTCAAAATTTAAAGTTCGGTCCCAGCAGATCGTCCCCAGCGGATGAAAAGCTCGTTTTATTGTCGACCCCTTGATCTTGTGCCGCCACCGCTTGTACACAGGATATATCAAAATCTAAAGGAGATTGCCATTGAAATGTACAGCAGTCATTCCCCCCTAGAGGGGGGGCTCTTTCTATTTTGCACGTTCGTTTTGTACCACCTCTTAGCTCCACCCAACGCTTTTTGTATCACAGCGTGTAATACACATAACAGCCTGTCCAGGGGCACTAACGCAAGTTTAAACAATTACCTACGTCATAAGCAACACACAACAACTGCACACACTTCCAGTAAAGAGGAGTCGATGCCTCGGTGCAAACTGTGCGTATATGAAGTCAATGATTCGATCCCGGCTTCATATTATTGATTGTTCAGCTTCACACGTTATTGAGGCTGACTTTGCAGTTTCTCACCTTCATACTAAAATTATTACATCACAGTGTTTGGCACAGATAGATCGGCCTGATTCCCATTACACGTGGAAATAACCGAAAGGATTAAAGTGAGAGTGAAAAATGAAAGAGGAAAAAAGACATGATCTGCAATACATCACAGACAAGAGGGAGTTAGTCTGCAGTATAACTGTTAACTGTGAATAGAGGAAATTAGCTCATTGATTCCTCAGTGGCATGAGATGCAAACTCATCCTTTCAGAGGAAAAAAAGGGAAAAAGGACACTATGGGTGTGACAATATGTATTTTACACTAGCACAAGGGCTTCTCTCAAAGTCTGGGAGCGTTGGCAGCCTAAAAATAAATGAAATTGTTCATGATAGCATCAGAGGAGATAACAATACAATACTAAAGCTATTTAACTGGGACTCTGGCATATCTCCCTGACCAAATCTGACTCCAGGCCTTTTTATCAAGCTTATGAAATAATGTCTCAGTTGATTTGTTTTAATGGGCAAAGAAGGATTTTGGAGACAGATAAAACACTGGCTTTGATATTGCTTTGGGCAAAACATAATCATGAATAACAAAGTTTTTTTTTTTTAACTTCTGAACGGCACTTTGAAACATCATACACCTGTAATAAAGAGTAATAATAAACACTATTGTTGCTGTGACATACATTCGGAAGCACTGACAACAATCAAAATATCCCTCTGCCTGATTTTCTCCACAGACTGATTCAATCACCATGAATAGTAAAATTGTGAATTTTGACACCGCCACACGAGCCTTTAGATCCAGGAATTACACAAGGCGGATGGGGGAATGTGTGTAAATGCTGAAACTTACGATACAACACATAAGGTCCATTAACTACACAGTTCAACCCAACCAGGTTGGTAAACCTGACTCTTTCCACACTTTACAGAAGGAACTGCGTGTCAACCCAATGCACAGACAAAGGCAAACACATGCATATTAATCTCATAACACATACGTGTTTGCATGGACACACGACAAATGGGCTCTTTAAATCAAACCCCCCTGAACAACACTGACTCTCTGTCCCCTCTGTGAGCCGAGAAGGCCACTTCACTCTTAAATATGTCTCAGATAAATTTTTGATTCCACGCAGTTCAAAGCCACTTTAATGTCAGTCCTGGTGTCCAATTAAAAACGGCTTCAAACTTAAGCACTACACAGCAAGCAGTAACCGACTGCATGCCCTGGACAGGGGTAGAACATCTGAAGTTAAGATAAATAAATAAGCCATGCAAGCCCATGTGAAGAAACCATTCACACCCCAGAGGACGTGCGCGGTCTCTAAAAATGGGCTCTGATGGGCACAGATAGAAAGAGAGATAGTCAGTGAAAGTGGCTGTGTCCATATGATGTGGATCGCTGGTGCAGAAAATATAACTATTACTTGGTAGAGATGCTGTAATGAAATGATAGTTTCATTGCGAGCGCACCGCTGCTGTGTGAAACAAGACGCAATGTGCCTCTCAGTCTACACAGAAATAAACAGGGATGTCTTCATCTGTGCGGCGATGCATGTGTGAGGATCTGAATGTGTCAGTGACTGCAAGTTTGTCTTCACTTGCGTTCGAGTTCTGTTTCGGTGCTTTTTTCAAAGCAAATTCCCAGTTTTGCTGTCTCCTGAACAGCCATCTGCAGTCACACCTATGCTAAAGCTAAAGCAGCTAATCTGGACAAAGAAAGCTTCAGTGTATTCAGTGTTTAATGGCTGAGTGACCCCACTCCTCTCATGATTTATTGAATAGGTGCACAGCTGCTGCACTTATGAAGTCAGTGTTACATCGTTTACCAGGTACAGTCAGCTTCCTGTAAAGGTAGAGCTACTATACAGCACTGTATATACTGTACATGGTAAACTACATTACTGTAACAGTGACCCAGAACATCTGAGGTTTAACCCTTTTAAATAATGCAAGCAAAGGTATTTCCTTGAACTGAGGTGAAATCCTGTGTGGCCTACTACGTTGCATTGAGGTCCTGGATTACGCATGCATTATAGAGATGCTGAGCAAGTAGTAAGAGAACAGATGCAGGGTGACGGCTTGCAGAGTTATAAGCCCAACCCTTATCCGACACAGCTGAACGTGAGGCTGAGTTAGTGCGGTATTACAGCCAAGTTTATTTTGCCTCATAATAAAAAAAATGCTAGCATCTACAGAGTATTTTTATTATGTGCTTGGTCCTTATTAAGCCCTTAGAGCTGTAAAAACATTACAGACAACAGTACAGTCTGAGGAAGAACAAGGAAATATGTTCTGTACCTCCTCTCATGTCGTGTGTTCATATCCAGAGTGTGGTAATTTTTATCACTTGTATCTATCATAGTTATGGCGTTTGTTTCTAGATAAGCCAACACAGAGTTGAGTTATGAGCAAAGAGTTAATACACCATCTCACAGCTCTACCTGGATCATAAACGTGGAATGAGGAGAACCCAGTGAGATTTTCTTTAACTAGAAGTCGGATTTATCCTTAAGGACTGACCACACCCTGTGTTTTATGACATTATCTCTGCTGTCTTAAAGTTCGGGCCATATCTCGACACATAAACCCACACCTTGCGTCTTGTTACACCCTGTTATGATTGTTGAAGTGAAGTGAAGTGCTTTTTTTCTGTCATTGGTCTGCTTGTGATAATGGTGTAGATCATCTGCTCAATCAGGGTTAGTGAAATCAGGTTTGTATGATGAGCTGTTAAAAGGTTCCCTGTGGAGTTTTTGACCTCTAGCAGCACTATGGATCCGCTTCTCTATGAGTCAGTCTGCATGCGTATGTGCCCAGATGACACATGGCTTTACACTATTCCACAAATCTATGGGTGGTGGTAACATGCAAAGACATGTAGTTATGTGCAAACACAGACAGGGAAGAAGAAAAGTGCACCCTAGGAAACATGGATGTAAATAATGTTCAATTTTAAATACTTAAAAATAGAATTTTTATAGGGAAGAAAAGGCATTTGACATAAATAATTCCTGTACTACCATGTGATGTAAATGAAATAAAATAAACACATAAATAAATAAATAATAGTGAATGTTTAAATTAGAAATAATAAGTACAATGAACGCCATAAGCATAATTCATATGTACAATATGTTCTAAACCACCTTAATGTACCATAACATTAAAAATCTGGCAGGTAAAGACCTTGTACAGACTGAAGATCCACTCAATGCATTTTGGTGAGTAACACTGAATGTAAACAGCACTTTGGTCTGTTTACAAGAAAACTCTTAAAGTTACGAGTACTGTTTTGTAGTAAACTACTTTCCGTTAAAGTCGGTACACTCGTGGGTTTTTCTTCGGTTTGCTTCCAAAACATCTTCTTTAAGTATTCCAATGCCAAACACATCTACTGCTCTTTTAATGAGGTGGCGGCACTACAGATTGACAACATTCCAGATCCTTTAAAATGACCCATATTAATTCACATGAGGATTTCCATAAATATTCAGCCACCTCCACAGTAAAGGTTTGGTTAACTTTTGGTAACTATAACAACTTGGCAGTCTTAGAAATTAGATCACAATGGCAGTGTTCCTTAATTTACTTGTTAATCTTTATCTTTATTTATTCTCCCAATCCAAAAAATGGGGGAGCGATCTCTGAATTCACCGAACCATTAGTCACAGGCAGGACAGGAAAAGTCCCGGGGCTATCCAGAGTGACTCATTTACATCCTGCATCCCAACACATGTAAGCATGAGGTGTTCTATTTTTCCCTTCCCTCCTCTCACTTTCATGTCAAACATGCTACAAATGATGAGCATAGAGGGCATGAGCCTTTTCCATGCTGGTGTGATTCAGGACCGAAAATCCTAAGTAAGAATAAATTTGTGCAGCTTTAAGGGCGAATTGGTTGACAAAAAGGCAAAAACTCATACATAGAGTGAAAGTTGCAGGTTATAATGGAAACTCTGCCAGTAAGTAAGCATGTTTCATGCTGTTTTTTTGACATGCTCTGTGCATCTGTAATACCCAGTGTGGCCTGAGAAGTATTTATAGGATTTCTTCACTACCTTTCATTCAACAGGTGACAGAACTGTGTGAGTTCAGAAACAAGATGGCTTTTAAAAATGATTAATGCTCTGAAGAGAATTTTTTGTGTGTGGCAACTTGAAAATTCTAACAGATGAATGAACTTTCTTGTAGAATTGATAACAATAGAACGCCTCCATCCCTCTTTGCACAGAACAGCTATGCTGACACAGCATCCACCGTAGGGAAACAGCTTGTTATTGCATGATTAAAAGTTGGTAATTAAACCAGGGTCAGCAATTTAACTTTTGCCTAAAATAATTCCAAAAGGTCAACATAAAGGGATGAAACCCTGATCCACAAATGAAAGTTCTTGGACGTTATTCAACTTGTCAAAGCTTATTAAATCACAGGCATCACCCTGTGACTCAATACCAGGGATATTTGGAGGCTCTGGAGCAATCAGACCCACTGGAAACAAGCCAACAGACAGAAAAGAGACATGTGCAAATGTGTGAAAGAAGAAAGGAGGGGCTGGACAGAGACATTAAACAATGGGCAGAAGCACAAGTGCAGACCGAGATAGTTAGAAAACAGACACACTCAGGGACTGAGAGAAGACAAAGAGCACAGCTGCATAAATCCAACACAATGAGAGGAGTCATTGAAGGCAACACTAAGATCTAAGACAGTCCAAACCAGCACAGATCCCATTCATGCTGCTGCTCTGTGAGGCCCTCAACTCTCAGGGCACAGATGAAACAATCGAGGGAACGTGTGTTTGTGTTTTCAAATTTTTATCTGTCGGGCACATCACATTTTCAAGTGCCTGCGGTGTGCACACACATAAAGACCCGCATCTATGCATGCACGCACACACTCACAGCTACAGTTGCTGCTCCCCAGCCAGTGTGTTTTAAAGTTGGTGGGGAAAGAAAAGCCTGTCAACAAATTAAAAGAGAAGGATTCATGCTCGGGCTGCTGATGCTGAGCTGTGCTGTGAGGCATTTGTAAGCAGCAAATGTCCCTCTCTGTCTCCCCCTCGCTTGCCTGCCATCACTCCCCTAAACTCTGTTCAAACAAGTAGTTTAAATGGACACTGCTGTGCGGTGAGGTGACATTTGCAGTTTCAAGCTATATTATCATCTCATCCAAATTAGGTTTGATTAAGGTATTTTTGCTTGTTGCTCCCCTTGGAATGAGAAACTACAGATGACGAGCAACAACAGTATGTATGAACAGTGTGTATCACAGTCAGGATGACCGTCATCCTCTCAACACTACTGCTTCAACGCTTTTCTAAATTCTTCCTGGTCTTTGACCTTATGTGCAGCCGTCACCATGCCTGCATCCCACCTTGAATCAAAAGGGTTAACGGATTTGAACCTCTGGGGAAATCACTAAAAATAATTATCACCAGAGGCCCCTCCATATGGGAAAAGGAAACGTGTAATGTCGTTATCTGCCAATCCATGTTGACAGTCTTATTTTGGAGACCCGTAATGTGAGCGGGTCACGAGGGACAGTGGTCACTAATTTCAGGTTCACTGGGGGCGGTTAAAGACAAATGTGAGACAAAGCATCCCTCAGTGCATAGAAGTGGCAGTGATGGACAGAGTGGGCAGAAGAAAGGGCGGTGATGTATCTTTGGTGGATGGTTTAGATTTGATAAAGATCTGTAAAGGAGAGCGATAGCTGGCCTGAGGTCAGCTCGTCAAACCTGTTGAAAAACAAGTTTAATTGGTTTGTCCCCTCCTGGTTCCCTTCAACCATTTGGCCTAACAGCTTACACACACACACACACACAAAAGAAATGTTTCTCATCCTATTCCACATCTCCTTCCCACTAATCTGCCACAGCTTGATTTCAGTTCCCTCTCTGCTGGCGTTCTCTCTTCACTAAGTTTGCCTTTTCTGTTTTGTTTTGGGTTTTTTGTTTTTTTTAATGTCTACGGCCAACCTGATTGTACCTATCTGCAGCCCAGATGGCTTCCATTTTTCCTCCAGAGGATGGATAAAATGTGTGTTTTAATTCAATATTTGATATCCACAAACTGTGGATGGTATGTAAGATGTAATCCAGAGCTGTATGTGGACATCATGCACCAAGCAAAATGCAATCCAGTCCATTAGCTCAGTATTGTACAGCAGAGCATTCATGCGTTCTTGTAACCAGACTCTCAGAGAACTCAGCAGGCTGCTGGACAAATGGCCTGTGTCGGGTGAAGCATATTTTGTCTATGGAGACGTGTGCATCGTTAGCTCTGCATACGGGAAGTTCCAGGCTCTCCTTAGAGGAGAGAAAATTGCTGGAAAAGGTGATCTTTACTTAATAACTTAATAACGGTAATGGCGTGTGAAAATTCCCCAAACAGGTACTGTTTTTACCTGGAGTCCAAAAAAGCTGGTAAAAACATATAAAACGTAAATAAAAACTGAATTCAATCTTTTGCATGTTTGTTTACTGACACCACTTTTATGAAGCGTTCCTGAGCCCATGCAGTAATATCCTTTATACAATCATGTGTTCACAAAGTGGTGAACCTCGCTCCATCCTCGCTTATGAACGACTGAGCCTTTCCAGGATGCCCCTTTCATGCCCAGTCATGATAACTGTTTGAAACTTGATGCTGCATCAGATTCAGAATAAGCAGATCTTTACAAAAGTCTGGCTCTCTGGTTGGGTCTCCGCTCAAGTTCACTGTTTAACTCTATTGTGCAATCTTGAGTTCACAAAAACTCTTAAACGGCCTCTCTTGCTCCTTATGCTCTAGTTCCCTTTGTACACCAGCACCAGCTGTAGGCCTTCCGGCTCACTTGCACAATTGACTCTAACACCCTTTAGCCCTAACTCTGTATGGCAACTACATTCAAATGGATTTACAGTTATCCAGTTGAGTTCTGACTAAGCCTCTGCAAGTTCAATCATCTTGGTTTGCAAACAAATTTCATTTTCCCCATGATGGTAGATGAAGCGCGAGGTCACTTCCTTCGACCTCGGTACTACGTTCATCCCTCTCTTGTGTGCCAGGAACTAAGGCGGGAGGCTTTTTTGGCATTTGAGCAGGAGTTAGCCTCAAGGCTGTCAGCTGTGTTGAGCCACATCCCACACAAGTCGAGTTATAAGAAAAGAAGACATACATTTGAGAAATGAGAACCTATCATTTTAGATTTTAATGATACCTTTCAACAATCTTAAATTAACAACAGACACCCTATGTTTTTCCCCTTTTTTTCATTATCAAATAAATGAAAAGCTGAGCCAGAATAAACTGAAAAACACCGATGGAGATGCAACAAAAGATCCTGGGATTCATCCAAACCTTAAACCAGATTCCTGTGGTTAAATGGTGGGTGGTGCAGCACCCCTGTGACACCCATTATGAGGTAGAGCTCATAAATTCTTGACATTTGAATCTAGGCTGCTGCTTTGAGCTTTGTAAATCATTAAGGATGGCTCTGTTTTATCACTTCAGCACCAGTTGTCCTATAGGTGTTCCTAATGCATCACCCACACCCAATGGTAATGAAATGCATCAGAATACAAAGTAGGCTTATAAATTTATTTGGCCTAAATTGCCACTAATTTTTCCATGTGCCACATAAAGTTAGTTGAAAAAAAAAAAAAAAAAAACATTTCTTCCAGGAGCCATAAAAAACAGCACTATAGTATTTATCTGAACTAACGAAGAGCAAACTCAGCTGAGGGAATATTTAAGAAGGAAGTAATGCTTCTACTTTTACTGAGGGAAACACAGTAAATTGGATGGGAAGGATTATGTTGAAAATATTAAAATTCTGAGAAAATCCTTGCACCACAGCAGAACAGAAATTGAAGGGGTCCAGTGCTGGCCCAGTGGCACAGACTGTAGTTCCTGATGGCTGGCTGAATAAAGGTGAGGCTATGCCAGTGTAAAAGGGCACAGACACTAAAGATTTATAGCTCTGACAAGAAGCTAAATATCAATAAACGACTGAAGAGATTAATTGATGAATAAAGGAAGGAATTACTCACAACTCTCTATCTCGAGTGTGCAGTTCTGCTCATCCAGCGGATACCTCCTCAGGTCCATCATACAAGCAGCTGTGGTCGTGATTCTGGAAAAGCATGACACAACGATATGTTCAATTCATGGCATTGTCAGTCTGTAAGCTTTGTTGTTTTCAGCAGGAAAGTAACAGTAAAATCCAGCATCTTGTCAGTGAGAAGGTAAACCACCACTGCACTGCAATTACACAGAACTGTTATCTGCAGTAGAGTTATTTAGCATTGAAGCTTGCAATGTGTAGAATCTGAACATGTGTGACAGCTGTCTTAAACCCAACCTCCACCTCCATGGGCCCTGCACTAGTGAATTAAAGTTTCTGAATTGTGTAAAAATGTAATTCACCGAAGCGCTTATAATTACATCTCACAGAATTCTGATGACTTGAAATCCTCAAAACTTCCACAGGTAAATGCAGGAGTCTTTGAGGGTTTGGGGGTGGTGACAGCGGTGGTGGGAACTCCATTGGGGATTACATGGCCAAAGCTAATCCTTATGTCCCAGTTTTAGCATTGTTTGGATAATCCTGTGGGTCCTCTGTCAGGCCCCACCTGAGATGCGAGTCACTGCAGGGATCAAACTCTGTGGGACAGTGGTGGCAGCAATAGGCCGGAGATAACAGCGGTGGTGTTTGTGCTCTGACTACAGCCTGTCATATCATCAAGGAGTGCGTGGGATGAAAGTGTGTGTTTTACAACCTGAGGACATCCCAGAGACATGACAGGTCAAGATTAGTGCTTGCATTAATACTACCACCACAAATATTAGTACAAGAAGAAGAAGGAGGAGGAGTGGAAGAGCAATGTGCACATTTTAAATTTATTTCCATAGCTGTTATAACAGATCTGTAGAGCATACTGTAAAAACAACAAACACGTCAAAAAGTGTGTGATTCATAAGGATTTACAGGCCTTTTTTTTTGAGTGTAAAGTTCTGGCACAGTTGTCCATCCCTCCCTCTGCTGGTTTGACTGACAGCGCTCTGTGAACGCTGTTGTCGAGTGAGAAAAGTTGTGTGAATAAACAAGAATAAAGGAGATCGTGGGAGGTTCTTTTCTGTTTGTCTCCACTTAGAATCAGAGCACTTTTCATGTTTTAAGTTCTTAACCTCTGAAGTGTCTCTCGAGAGGGGAGAACATTTGAGGATGCTGGCACAACTCCACAAAACCACGGAAAACGGTGACGTGTTGCTCTTTGAGCGAATGAAATGATCTTATTTCTGCATCTCAAGACACCAATGAAGTTTAATGGCTGTAGCATTCGAGGATATATTATGTATCATACCAACGAAGAAGCCATTGAACGTTCCTCTCTGAATGTTGTGTAAGTCAAAGGTGTTGTTTTTATTGCGTATAACATGGGAGCAATGGAATAGGCCTCTAACACACCAGCATATATTTCATCCTGACACTGTTAATTAACAAAAGGTCTCAGAGTTACAGTTCAGTTAACAAGTTTCATCTGAGGAAGTACTTTAAATGACAAATGTAAATCATATGATCCTCTTGCAGGCTGAAATGGGATCTAGCTCTAATCCGGAGCACCCGAGGTGCCACAAACCGACACTACCTGACCCTGTGGAACATGCTGAGAAAAAGAGATCAATAAGGCTGTAGATTATTATCTTCATTTCAACTGGGATGGCCTGAAGGGTGATTGTATTGACAGATACAAGAGCTTTGAGGTAAAATGGACAGTGAAGCATAAAACTGACACCCGAGGCTTAACTCTTTGACTTTCCCCCTGGCAGAATCCAATTTTGACATAAAAACATGTCATAAACTGGGCTATGGTGAACCCGATTTCAGTGCAGTGATGAGAGGCAATCAGATTGTGTTTTTAGCGCTTTGGCATGCACCTTTATCAGTTGACGAGTTGACCAGTAAAGTCTTTTTCTGTCTACATGAGCGGCAGCCAAATGAGCCAAAATGCACCTGATCAGAACGTCAAATCTCACTGATAGAAACGATCCCAGCATTGTTTGAATTGTTTGACACTGAGCCTTATTGAAGGAGCTGATTCACACACAGAGCTCAATTTTTTCCACAAAGAAAACACATTCTTTAAAATTTCACTTGAAATCCGTCTAAGTTTTGACAGTTTTTAAACAAGATACATGTACTGCAAGAACACAAATGTTCCAGCATGGTAAGTGCTTTTGTAATAGCTGCAAACCGCGGTAGCCAAGGCGATATAACCTTTACTGCTCCTATCATATTTTGTGTATATATGTCAGCATAAAAGCATTTAGCCTTCCAATCACTATCAAAACAAATAGACAGGGGTGGACAATAATAAGGGATAATAATAGCAGCCGACTACAAGTCAATAGATAAGGTTACGTTGTTCGTCAGACTTTGTGAAGGGAGCATAAGGACGAGGCCGTGAGTAATAGGCTGCCGTTCCTTCCCTGGCTCTGGTCTTGTGTGAGAACTTGACTCCCACTGAGGGAGTTGCCACAGAGCAGCACAGCATGGTGGGTAATCGTCTAGGAACACCTGACAACATAGATAAATTTGTGCCAGAGGAGAGGCTCATCTTGAGTCCAATCCTCTGTGTTACACAGCAGAGATAATCACCCTTGTGTGTGTGTCTCTGTGCCTCTCTCTCTCTCTCTCTCTCTCTCTCTCTCTCTCTCTCTCTCTCTCTCTCTCTCTCTCTCTCTCTCTCTCTATTCCATTATTCAGACCAACAGCCACTGCAATGCCAATCTTTCTGCATCTCATAATCTAAGTGTTTCTAAAACCCAAGCCACCCAAGATTCGTGCAATTTCATATTGGACGCCACATAACGCCGTATGTGATATTATTTGCCTGCGAGCTTTTGAAATGATGATGCAGCAACACGACAATACTCTCACTGAGCTGCTGTGGTCATTTTTCTATATAGAGGCATCCCACTCTGTCTGTAAATCATCTGTGTCTGTGTCTAAGCGATTGAGCTCACGACAGGCCACATATGGTGAACGGGGGGGACCACACCTACTCAAATCAAAACAGTCCCTGCAGCGTACTCAGTAATTTTAAGGTCAAACCAAAACCGAGGCAGTATTTGTTATTTCACACTTCATGAATTTTTATACTGTTGTCCACCAAAAATATTGTCCGGTTCGGTGGCTGGAAAAAAGCAAAAAAGCGACCAAAAATCTTAAGGATATTGTGCCTCCTCAAGTGTACTGATGCTGAACCACTGCACTGTGAGCCCTAAACTCGTAATTATATCAGTATCAAGAGCAAGAGACTAAACACTTTTAACATGAAGGCCAGTTGATTGTATTTGCACTGTGATGGATGTGAAGGACAGATGATTCAGAAGCAGCCTGTTGATATCTAGATTATCAGGAGAGATTGCGAGTTGGCAAGAAAAATGAATGATGCCAAACTCTGACTTTGATCATTTTTGTCGAGGATCCACCCACACGATGTGTAGATACCAGAAGGAACCTTGACATCACCGCATCAGAGGGTTCAGCTCATCCGCTGTGTACTTTCTTTCTCTTTTTGTCTGTCTGACTTTCACTTGTTGCATTTCTTTGCTTATCTTTATGTGCTGCGTTAGTGGAGCGCTGCTTGCAAAGTTGATGTATACGGCTGTTTTTCTGGTGGGGATGGCTGAAAAGACATTTTTATGTTTTCCTAGCAAGCAGCCTCATTCAGGCAATGACTGTCCACTGGCTGTTTGCTCACAAAGCCTATGTACATTAGCACAAAGCGTATAACTTCCATTATTTTATGTCCCTTCTCCTTCAGTCACAATAGTTTTTTTAAACCTAACTCTGAAAACGATCCTGAGTTGCTTTTACTGTTTTTATAATTCGACTGACAAACAGCCTATTTTGTTGTTTAGGTATCATGCCTCTATGTATCCACAGGAATGGAGAGCAGCAAGGCGAAAGACGCTACAGGAGTAAAAGGAAAACGGGAGGAAATGAAAATCTGAGGAAAGAGGATATCAGGTGAGACAGCGAGGGGACTATCATAACAGCACCTTTTAATAGCAATAAAGAAGTTCAAAGGGAAGCGCTCGAGCATTAACACGCCGTTTCATATTACACACCTCAGGGGTTTCCACCCCCCAGAGTGAGAGCGAGGTTGTTCGAGCCTAAGAGGTCTAGATGTATTCCCCTTTTCTGTCTGTCTCGTCCCCTGTCTTTGTCAGCGTTTATTTCTCTCTGATGGATCCTCTGATGGATTTGCTGCTGGTGATGGGGCTCTGTGGCTTCCAAATGTTTAACCAAGGAGTAAATTGCCGGTTACTTTCCGGCAACTTTCTGATCTCTGTGTCAAGATGGAGTCAGCGGTGTAGAACTGAGAGCAAGAGCCTCTGGCAGAGTCTTTAGAAAGACTGTGTAGGAAGGGGAAAGGTTGTGTGGGGGTTATGTGTGTGCCCTCGCGCTCCCACATGTTTGTTATGTCGCTGTCACTCTGTGGATGTGTGTGTGTGTGTGGTTGTGCCAGAGTTGTGTCTGCAGCCGTCTGGCTCTCCATTACGTAAATGATGCACAGCCGCATGTCTCGCTCGGTCTTAGTATAGTCCTCGGTTGCTTGGTTACCGCCTGAGGACACTGCCAACCGCACCAACTGAGCCCCATATGTTGCATCACCTGCAGTGGCCCTCCATATTTACCAGCCTGTGCTCGAAGACTCTGTTCCTGGATGGATCAAACTTGTGAGGTCAAATCAGGGCCAAGTAGCCTTCAGGGTTTCCAGCAGTCACTGGGATTGAGGCCAAGTAAATGTGTTGACTGCTGGTCGCACACTCGCAACCAACACACATGGTGGAAAGTAACTAAGTAAATTTTCTTGACTTCTCTAAGTGTAACTTAAGTCTAAATTCACTTACTTACTGAAATAAACTGTATATTTAGTCATTTATTATTACTTGTCTGTAGTGTTCATTGCAACAGTTGTCTATAGCAGTGGCTCCCAAACGATAACTGCATTATTGCTGCAATATGCAACTGGTGTTCAAACATAAGCCTTGTCATAAGCCTGGTGTCAGGAGGACGAATAGTGCAGTGGATGTGTGTATTTCCCAGTTGGAGTTTCTACTTTGGCAAAGCTTTGAGGATATCTGCGGTAAAACACAGCTGATTTTTGATTTGTCTTTCTTTTAGTAGTTGTGAACTGGATTGGAACTGAACTCTTTTGGGCTTGTGGGGAAAACAAACGGACTCTTTACTCTTTAGTGGACTGAACTCCAGGACTGTCTCTCTTCAGTTCAATTTTGTGGCCTGTCTGGTTTGAATGGGTGTGTTGCTGCTTTTATTTGGCCTTATTAAATAAAAATAAACCTTGGTCTAAGTAACTAAGTACATTCACTCAGTGCTGTACTCAAGCATGCTCACTGCTACTTTAAACGTCTACTCCACTACAATTCAGAGGCAAATATTTATTTGATAACTTTAGTTAGTTTGCAGATTCAGATAATGATAAAATATATAATCAAATAAAATCACCTGGTCAACACATCCTCATACCTAAAGGACTGAAATGAATGCATTTTTTAAGCACATTTTTGAGGTACTTTTATGCTACTTTATACTTCTGTTTCACAGCTCCTCTAATATATTCTATACAGCATGTACCTCCAATCCCACCTCAGTTCCATATGGTCTCTACTTTGAATCTTTTACATTGTGGTACAGCCCGTTTACTTCAATAAAGGATCTGAACACCTCTCTCCTATTGCCTGCAGAACCAGATTCATTCAGAGACAGAATGTGCAGCGTGCCCAGGCTTCATTATTTGATAGTTAAGATAATGATGGCATTCAGAGAGCGCTCATTCCCCATAGCCAGCTGGTTCCCACCTACGGCCTACCACGAAAACATAGGGAGTGGGATGCCCACACAATTAAATCAGTTGGATGCTGTTACACTAATCACATATTCAACAAAAAAAAAATCACTGCTTTTTATTGTCGGAAGGCAAAATATTATGTTAATCACAATCACACTGGAAATGTTTAGTCAACTTGATATTGAGTATTAAAATCAGATATTTCTTGTGTATATCTCATTTTAATTGTCAGAAAAGCTCTTTGTTTTTGCTGCGTCTCTGCAGTCTCGCTGTCCCTTTGCTCACTGATTCTCAGAGACAAACGCGAGTCAGTTCAACAAAGAATATGCAGCCCTATCCTGCAGCAAATAACCTCGATAAAGAACAAAGGCAAGACCCTCCTTCAGATGTGCCTTTTCAGGTCTGCCTTGCCTGAGACATACAAAGAGGCACATTTGTTGTTTGTTACCATTTGCTTTTGCAGTTATTATTACTTCCTGAAGTCAATTTCTGCTATTTGCTGTTGTTTCGTCGCAGGTAAAAGAATGCCCTTCAAATGGTTTTGAAGATCAATGTGGGGGTGTGAGAGTTTATGCGGAAAGGGAACACTAGTTCGCATGTCAACAGATGTGTGCAAATGAATGCATGTCAGCCCACAAAAAGGGTTGGTGCTCTTTGCCTTTTAGCCACCATAATGAATCCCTGCAATGAATTGGCAGTTCAGTGGAAAATACAGTAAGTGCGTCTGTGAATATTCATCAGCTGTTTGTATATTCTCCGTGTGTGGCTTTCTGTATTATCAGCATCGATGGACTCGCTGCATCCAATTACATTTCTAATAAAGCACCTCAATGGGAAGATTCTCCTTTTCAACAGTGCCTCTCGCTGTTTGTGTATACAGATAATTTGGCCGGTATTTCCTTATTAAAGTATGAATATTGTATTTTGGTAATAAATGGACTCTTAACTGCGATGCACAGATAGCTGTTAGCAGCACTATAGGCCACAGGGGAGAGGAAGTGTTTGAATGGACCCTCCTTTTTTCTTCTCATACTTGCCTTGAAAGCGAAACATAATTCCATCCTTCGAGTCTGACGAGCAAAGTAAATTAAAAGAAATATTCAATGGCTGATTTCTTTCAGGTGTAAATCAGCATCAGTAGGTGAAGCCTGAGGATGCTCTCGGAAGCAACACAGCCAATTCTATTAAAGGACTTTTAGATTTTATTTAACGTTTACACAACTTGGGTAGATAATGTTTCTCATATCACATATAATACCAGCTTTTCTTGCAGGTAACTTAATGCTTGCTGCACATTATTTTTTCCCAGAGCACTCACACAGCACTTCTTTGAGGGATAGCTAGATGCTGTAGCTATTAGCTTCTACTAAAACCTACTAATGAAGCTAGGCTAATCCTGGCTCTAGCTCCATTTTCAATGCAAAGACATAAGAGTGGCGTCAATCTTGTCACCTATTTCTCATCCAGAAAGCAAATAATCTCCCAAAAAATTATCCCTTCAATGCAATGTCCAGAACAAAACACCAACTTCATCCATGAGTTAAGATACCGAATATATGCATCTATCTATCTATCTATCTATCTATCTATCTATCTATCTATCTATCTATCTATCTATCATAATGTATCCTAATTATGTCTATTTGATTTTCTTTGGGGTATGGTTTTACTACTGGCTTCTGCAATAACCCAATTTTCATCACAGGGACCATTAAAGTTTCATGTAGTCTGATCTAATTTATTGGCATAATAAATTAAATAACTACATAATTTGTATTGGGTTTCAGGGGACAGTAATATGCTGTATCTGCATATGCTGCCTGGATTTGTGTGCGCTCACTGACATGCGCAAGATCCCATGACCCAATTTATAAAAATCTGGTCATCCTACTTACATGATATTGAGTGTCGAGGGTGATGGATTTCTTTTCCCAGTTTTGATCTAATCCCACTTCATCCAAAGTAATATTTGCACAGACTTTGTGTCATAACTTCTGCAGTGCTTGAGAAACGCACAAACCCAAATTCCATGTGAGTTTATGGATTTTTCATTTGCGTATTAGATTAAATGGTTGGTTTGATACTATATACTATAATCTGACCCTAACAGGCTGCCGGTGCCTCTCTAGCGTCCTTCTGTATGTTTTTGTCAACTTCTGTTGTTCCAGGAAATGAGCACATTGGCTCTGATGCAAGACGGAAGCTTTTTGACGCGATGATCAAGCACCATTCTTATTAAATTCATTATAGCAGAAGTTGTTATGCTACTAGATGCCACATTGATATCCCACGGGACTGACAGTATTCAGGGTACAACATGTCCAGGGTGTTTTTATTTCCCACAGCAATAAACCTCAAAAGATTCCAAAAACAACATTGCCAAACGACTTCAAAACCCGTCAAGCACTTTGCTTGATGCTGTGTGTACTTTGTGGAGGAATCAGATGTGCAGTGCTTTGCTTTTTCATCAAATTAAGTGTCTGCAAATCAGTTTAAACCCAGCTATGATCCAGGAGGAATGCTTAGTCAGTAATCAGACTGTAAGTTTGACAGGAGGATTTGGTTTTTAGCAGACGATTTCTGATTTAATGTGAAGGCGATAAGACGTATCAATGGGCACAGAAGAAAAAATTCTAGAAAATTCACTTCGGCCTCATCAGTGTTCTGGTATAATTGGACACCACGTTCAAGTGAAGGTGCCTTACAGAAATACACCTGAGGATCTAATTACTGCGCTTTTGTTTGGCAGAGAAGTCCTCAAGTGTGTAAATTCAGGGATATATTCAGTATCATTCTGACAGAAATGTTCCCTCTTTTCTTAACTCAAGGACGGAGCAATGAAAAGTAAAATGCGACTATTGTGAGATAGATTCGGCTACCCGGAGGATATTCTCCTGCACGTATTTTCTCTCCTTTATAATTGTCTCTTTCTTTATCTTCTGTTTTTCTCTCAAGTACCTGATTGCTCTTCCTTCTCCTTCCCTTCCCCTCTACTCTTGCTATAACTGCAGGGACTACCATATCTAAAACACTTATCCTTTTGTGCCATTTAAGTGTTCAGAACTTCAACGCGTTAATTTCATCAAACCTTGGCAGAGATGTGTCTTTGGTTGACATGGAGGCAGTAAAAGAGATATAATGGAGCTTTGTGTAAGGAACCTGAGCAAATTACAACATGCTAAGCACTGTAACAGGCCGGTGGGTGAGTAATGAAGACAGACAGCCTTGATGAAGAAGACCAAAGAGAGCAATACCGACAAGGTGTCTTTCTAATCCTCTCTCAACACCCCTCTCTCTCCCTCTTTGTCTCGTTGTCGCTCTCTCTCAATTTAATTCCACTCTCCCACAGCAGCGCCAATGCACTGCCATGTTAGCTATTTGGACGTTATGGTTTTCAATAACATTTTATGGAGTTTAGGCATCAGAGGCCTATTTGCAAAATGAACTGATGAGACATCAGTGAGTGTGAGAAGTGCACTGTAATCATGTTAACTTTGGGAGGTTGAAACTCATGGAATGGGTCAATCAATTTATATTGTACCATAAGGCTTTGTCTCTGGCTACTGGAAAACAGATTGGACGCGTCATATTAACATATGAAACATGCCAAAGTCTCAGCTTGGGGAAACATTCAGAAGTGGTCTCCCTGAATGTTAAACTTGCTGTTTTGTAAAAGTTGCACTTGACAGGTTCAACAAACTCACTGAATTGTCCGAGTAACTCTTTCATCAGGCTGTGTTTGAGAAGATTGTAAAAATGACAACCACATTATGCTCGCAGTGCACTGTTCCCTGGTGGATGTTTGATCATTGATTCGGCGACGTGTGGGGGGGCAGAAGACGTGTGTTTGTAAGCTAAGAAGGAAACATGAGCAGGCTGATGGCTGTTAGTGTGACTGTCTGACAATGGCAGAATGATAAAGCTACTTCTTTATGCAAATACAGTTTGAAATATTACAATTTAATTGGTTATATAAAGATAAGTTCTCTATTTAGGGATCTAATGCATTCCAACTGCTTAATATAAAGACAGGGGGTGCAATCATGAGGCCAAAAAATACAAAATGATGCATAAATTTCTCTCTTTCGGGTTCTGATTATTTTCTCTGAGGAGATCAAAAACATTAATCAAAAAACATGTCATTTAATTTCAGTTTATGTGCTTTTTTAATACCTTTGGTGATCATGTAAATAGTGCAAACTTTCTAAAATAGCTGAATTAAGTGTTCGAGAAGCCTGTAGTTGGTGATGTGCACATGTCCTGTAAATGAGGACACAAGTAGGTCACTTCATCAACATTATAATTTTCGCTCAGGGGCAATTTTGCACCTCACATCAGTAGTTTTCTTCATCTAGCTCTAATGAGCTAATTACTGACGGAGTGCAATGCAGCAATCGTTGACTCACTGTTATATTAAAGTTGGAAAAACTTTTGCTTTTCTTTCAGGTTTGTTTGATTCCAAAAGTAGAAGATATACTGACAAAAGATTAAGTGTGAAGTGTTTGACAACATGAAGTGGTAATGACTGCAATTTGTGCAGCGTAGTCTGTCATTATCCGGTGTTGTGCTCGTCCAGCATTTGGGAGCAGTTGTGTTTTTGTCTGTTTATTTGCATATGGACGCATTTAACCCTTTGGTCTTGCCGTGTCGTCAAATATGTTATTTTAAGAGATTAAACTCTTACCTTAGACCGTACAGAACGGTACCGTCGGGGTGCAGTCGGATCATTCTATTTTTCACTGTGACACCGTGGACAAATGACTTCTTGTCGTTGAGGAAGTAAGTGTCGGGGACCCAGAGCTGGTCAGCCACCCGGTTATCTAAGGTCAGGTTGAGGGGGATCTCAGAGTAGGACAGCCGCTTGTCTCGCCAGGCCTGCTGGAAGTACATTGTCAATGTGTAGTCCTGAGAGTGCACAGAGAGGAAGCAAACGAGGACAGAGAGGGGAAGGGAGGGAAAGCAGTCGGGAGAGAGATGGATAAAATAGAGGAGATGGAGAGGAAAGACAGAGAGGAAAGAAGAGAGGGTTACCCCAAAAAGCAGCCATTTTACGCAGCTGCTCTGTAATACTTCTGCTGCAGGCTCTCAGATTAGACTGGACTAGGCTTCAATATTGGATGAAGTTCACTTAAAAGCAAATGGAACAGTAACAGAACAGGCCGAAAAAAGTGAGTACAAAGCAATGGGGAATTGCTTCTTTTCATAGAAACATGAGGTTAAGACAGACAGTGTGAAAGAGTGTGTATGTGTTAGAGAGGGGAAGAGAGACTGAGAGACAGATGGTTAGAGTTTGGTGTGCGTGAGTGTGTGTGTGTCAGTTTGGGTCTGTTAATATATGATAAAAA
Source organism: Chaetodon auriga (assembly GCF_051107435.1). Classification (NCBI taxonomy): domain Eukaryota; kingdom Metazoa; phylum Chordata; class Actinopteri; order Chaetodontiformes; family Chaetodontidae; genus Chaetodon; species Chaetodon auriga. Next base: position 7,932,842 of record NC_135088.1, read on the forward strand.
TGTGTATGAGGCTTGCTCGGTGTGTGTGAGACAGAGAGAGAGAGAGTGTGCGTGTGTGAGTGTGTGTGAGACCACATGTTCCAGACAAATGAAAATAACCTCAAGCAATCTAAAGAAATCTGTTTTATAAAATATCTCATATATGCTCTATTTGCTTTGACAGTTTGTGTCTTTCTGGGATTAAGCATTGTTCCTGAATCGGGCTCACAGTGTTGTATTTGCATAACATATTCACCCATTTTCTTCTGTTTGTCCTCCCAACACTAGAAGGGTAGACCATCCTCTCTCATCACATCACAAACATGTAGCCTTTGAGGGACTGTACATGTCTGCTTTATATAGGAGACCCAGACATCAAAGTGTGTTGGACAGAATATTTCTTAAATAAAAAGCAATATACACAGCATATGCCCATAAGCTCTTCTTCAATAGCAAGAAATGTAGTTAATTTAAGATTTAAGAAGAGGCTTGTCCATGCAGCTGTTACTGAGGTTCGCCTGTGTATATTTACTGGACGTGCACACCTCATGTTTTACAAGCACTGCAATGTTGCAAACACACGCACATGTGCATGCCGGTGATGCAATACACATTGCTGACTGTTGGTGGCACTAATGTGCCAAGAAATGTACCACAAAAAGCAAAAAGTGCAGAACAGGAAGACAGCTAACTCACAAACATTAATGTCAACAATACAGATTTCAAAATATTCCAAAAATCAGCATTGCAAATATTTTGTTCAAAGGAAGGAGATGCATTTGTTCGACCTGAAGAACGTTTTATGAAACAACATAAGATAGCAACACCTCGTGATATACAGGTCAGTAAATTCAGTGGGATGCTAAAAAGCATTCAGCCATACATTCTCTATTTCTATGATGACACACGCAAAACCTGAAACACATACAGTTTGTTAATAATCCCAACACATCCTCATACCTGAATAAGAGAATAGGTAGTTTGCCAATGATTCTCAAAGCAACATATCAATGAGTGACAGGCTAGTATGACAAAGGCAAACCTTCGTCTCACTGGGCTGTTGTCCTCTTATCATTTAGGTTGTCGTTAACACATCAGTCACATTAAGAGTACTTCAGATTCACAAAGTGACAGAGAGGATTGTGCGCATGCCACAGTGGCTGATGTGCTTTTACATATGGTACTTATTATGAGTGTTTGGGCTGCAAGTGGTGTAATACCAAATGAGTACCAGCGACAGGCACATGTACTCATAGAACGGGAGTTACATCCAGTAACTACTATTCAACATTGTGAAAAAGTCACGGATTGGTCAGGTTAACACACCAAAACTACCAGGTTGAGGAAAAGATCATGGCTTAAAATATTAAAGTATTAAGTATTTTTGTTATGTAAATTAAGTTATGGATCTAAGTGAAATTACTTAATGTCCAGTATGTTATGTAAATTAAAATAAGTCAGTCGTGACTTTTGATTTTGCATGGGATGTTTTTTTTGACCCATCCATGCACCTCACCTCCTCCATTTGCAGACTTTCTGGCTCTTTATACTACGTCACCTGCCGTCCTCCTTCGCTCCCATCATAATTATTACAGCCACTAGAGTTTACTGCCTAACAATGAATGGAAATACGGCTCATAATAAGCTGCTTGTGCAGACGACCTATGGCTGGTATTAATTTATTTATTTGGGGTTTTTGTTTTAGGGAGAACAGTCTGAATAAGTTATAAACAAATACAGGAAGTTTCATTGCTTCCAGTAAAATTCCCTGATGGGAAATCTAGGACACGATAAAACAGTCAAGCCAGCAGTCAGATGCTCATGTATCTCACTGAAGTAAGAAGCCTACCAATCATCCATGAAAAACTAAGTTAAATAAACTTGCTGTCTCAGGGAACTTTTTGTCATGACTGGCACATCCACTTCCTGGCAAAGAGGCTGAACATGCATTTTTGAATACGCCGTCGGCTACAGATCTGACATCCCACAGCACCTTGGGAACTGGAGGCTTGGATATTGACTGGATGGAGTCAGGGAAACGGGAGCAGCTTTTCTCAGTGAAGTCCTTGTTTGACTTAAATAGCTTTTGTCATGTTTTTGTTTGCGTCTTATTTGGCTTGGGGTGCTGACAACCATGAGTTCGAGAATTGAGGTTTTCAAAAGACATAAATAGTATAGTGGCAATTCTAGCGTTCAGCAATATAATTGGACTTGGAAAGGAAATAGGAAGATTGCAGTAAATACAGGGAACAACACTGTATGGGACTGTTGAAACCCCCCATTTTGACAGCCTTTTCTCATATGTGAAAGAAACTCTGGAATGCCTCAGTTAGTCTTGATTGACACAAAAATGAGGCAGTAGGTTCCTACATAAATGGAAACAGCAAAAAACCCCAACAACTTGTGGGCAGTATTTTCTCACTTATAGAAAGAACAACAACTATAGAGGTCTAAAATCTGGACTTCTGGGTCTTCATACTTGCACCACAGGATCCTTGGCTACACGTGCTGCCTTCCCAACACTTCATCCCCGATCGGTGGTTACGTAATGGCTCACACTCCTCTCTTTCTGCTGTGCATCACAGCACATGTGGCTGAAGAGATGCTTGTTGCTGTGTAGTCCTCCTAAACTATCTCTGCTGCACTCATCAGCACACTCCATCAAACAGGAGGGTTTACTGTGATGTATCAAACATCAAGGAGGCTTCTCTCCCCCTCTTTCCAGTGGGCACCCACAAACACACAGTATCTCTTCCTGGCTTATTAGGAATGTGGACATTGAAAATGCCATCTGCAGTCTGCCTCAGTGTGTATATATATTTGTAGTATATACAGGTACTACATCAAGAAATTATACATGCAATGTATATCTTAACAATATGACTATCGCCTACTCGTGTGTACCAATGCATTTTGTGCATGTAGGTCTATAAGGATGCATGTGTTATATGCGTGTGCGTTTGTTGTGGTTCAGGGATCACAGCCAGGGCCGAACAGGGAAGAAAACAATGCTGCTGTGATTTGCACCTGGCAATTTGGATGCAATATGTGATATTTCAGTATGCAACATGTCCTTTGCAATACAAAACAGCAGGGATTGGATACCAAGAGTCACAATGTTGTGTATTACACAGAGCATCCTCCTCCTGAAGCTTTCCCTAAACCTAACCAAGCAGTTTTGGTGCCTAAACTTAACTGAACTGCAACCATTTCACACTCACTTCAAATAATTTTCCTGGATGTAACTCCAGTTCTACGAGTACAAACACGATCCCAAAAAGTTGGGACGCTGTGTAAAACATAAATAAAACAGAATGTGATAATCTGCTAATACTTTTTGACATATACTCAATTTAAAAAAGGGAAATTGAAATTTAGATTTTACACAGCACCCCAACTTTTTTTTTTTTTTTTTTTTTTTGCAATCAGGGTTGTTCAGGTGTCTGATGGTAGTACTCTCCAATGGTCATATCTGTTGTTGTGAGAGCCATTGGAAAACGACCTATTGTGTCATTTAGGTATGAGGATGTATTACATCATTTGCGGCCCAAGCACTCATAATAAGTGTTATTTGTAAAAGCCATCAGCCATTCTGGCATATGCACAATCCTCCCTGCCACCTTTTGAATCTGAAGTACTCTTAAGTAGCTGTGAAACATTAAAAAAAAATAAATAAAAAAAAAAATAAAAACCTGACAGCTATGGATAAGAAGATGCTATGTGTCATGGGGCATAATTATTAAACTGAGTGAATGTTTCCATTGTCATCCCTGAGAGCCTATTATTGCAGGCCTATCTACTTGTGGTTTGCCTTGTGGGACAGGCTCTGTGGAGGTGCCACTGTGGCTAGTTTACTGTGAACATAAAGCTCTCCTCAAAGACAGCTATAGTGTGCCTCTCTCTTTCCCTCTCTGTGGGAGGAGGAGGTTGTAAATCACCAGAATAACTGCAGTGTCTGTGTGCATGTAAGTGCAAGGGAGGCTGTCATAACAACAGTCATAATGAGCATCAGTACATAAACTATGTCAGAGAGAGAAAGAGAGAGCGGGAGAGAAATGGAAAGAGGAAGGAACGGAGACTGAGAGTGATACAGGAAGAATGATGTCGAATTTATGAGTGCAGAATATGTTCTGCTGCCAAGCTGCCAAGGAGAGGACAATACAAAGTGATCATTATATTCTCACACTCCAAGCTACTACAGAATGTGAGAATCCATTATAACTAATAACTAATATCCACTTCCACAGCACGCTCCCTACTGTGTTAATGCTTCTCATTTTGAAGATTTCTTGATAAATACTTTTCTCACAGATCTTGTTAAACACACCAGATTTTCACTAGAAGTCAGTCAGCCAGTCAGTTAATCAATCAAACTGTCAGTGATCAGTTTTGTTCCTCTCTGCTCCTCTGCTTTCAATCCAACTCTATAATTAATAGAGTTGAAAATCACATTTCTTGTACAGTACAGTTCAAAATTCCTTTCTGAAATATGGCCGATCCTTGCTATAAAACACCTGAAACAGTCTTTGTTGAGCTGAATGCTCCTAAGTTAGAAGTACAGTTAATAGTGATACTCAGTTCACTGACACATGCGCAACAGCTACATCATCATCAAAAGCCTGCGAGGGTGCTCTCCACAGCCGGGGGACAATCTGGTGCTGTAAGATCATTTCTATTCAGTGTGCTGACTCCGCTCACCTGACCCGCTGCCAGCGTGTACTAACATACTGAGAGAGGCACCGTCATCGCCACCCTGCAGTAGCTTGTAGCTATCTGAGCGAGTGAGATGCATATGCAACAGGCCGCAATATGTTTGACAACACGTATTGAAATAGGTACTCTGCCCTGCTCATCATCTCGAGTCATCTTACCCCGAGTTATAAACAGATGACAAGACTCGAATAGTTGTAAAGACCAGAATCCCTTCTGATATAAATGCAGGCTGGGCTGAAAATAAACCTGAAACTGATATTTACACTGTTTGGAAGATGCAGATTGTTGAGCATTAATGAGGAATTTGTTCAATGCTTGGTTGAACTCAGGTCCTCTCTGCTGCTGGCTGTTTCTGGATTAAATCGAGTGATGCATCTTGATGAAGCCTGATAAAACTTTCCAGCACTCTATCATTAGAACAAAATATTGCCTTTTGACTGAGATATACACATTGGATGAGGAAACCAGCTAGTTGAGGAAGGTATTTGATTTAACTGGTCAATTATTAGCCAGGTAAAACTTGAATTTCAACTGAACTGAATTTCACCCTGAAACCTGTGTTTCCTAATTTAACGCATAATGTGTAAAAAAGCCCGGCCCACACGCTGACTCCCATCCAGATGATGTGTTCCCAAAAGTACCCAGCAAACTTAAAGTTTGTGATTCATTACTGAAAGGGCACATTTTACAGCCCGAGTCACTGTGTGGGCAGATTTCTCAGACAGAGGCAAAGATTCCAGACAATGCTATATCTACAGTATGCTCGGTCAGTCCACCCTTCAGGCAGCCAAATTGTGTAAAATCTCATATTGGCATTTCCTGCCATGGATATTACAGTTTGAGTCTGATATGATTTGACTGCCAGGGAGACTCATGAATGCCAAAAGCGTTAGTAAGTAACCATCTGATCTCATCTCTCGCAAGTCACATACTTTGTGCTTGTCAAGACTTTGTCTGCACCATAAATTGGCCTTGAGTCTATAGCTGTATCCACCTGTGTCATTATTTTCTCAGAATTTTAGAAAAACAAAAAAAAATCCCACTTCCTTATGTTGCCTTTTCCAAACAGATCAGTGAGAACTGGTGGAAGAAAAACAAAAACAATCAAAACGAAAAAAGATGCTCCAGCTGCCCACTCTGACCTCGTCAATCCCGTTCATCCTCCAAGCTGCCCTGTCCACTAACCCCTCACATCTCATCCCACCCCCGCAACACATGGCTTCTCTTGGACTGAGAACAGCATGAAGAACCAATATTAGACATATATTGTTAGACTGCTACGAGCCCCCTACAGATCCTACTTTGTGTATTGTTACAAGTCATACATACCCAATGTAAATGGTAAGACAAGCAAAGTTAGCCAGCTGGTGAACATAGTGGACCAGGCAGCTACTAAAGAAGCAAATATTTCCCTCAGTAGTTGGTACAGACCAAAAGTGGAGAGTAAATGTCGAGTGAATGACTCCAATGACTTATATTCCCAATGTGACCAGAAACCCAACTCTGACGCTAATGCTAATTCTAATGCTAAGGTGGAAGCCATCATTTAAATGGCATTGGAGGCGCTGTTCAAGTTCTGAAAGAAAGTGATGGACAGAGTGAGAAAGGCAGGGAGAAGAAGATTGAGAAGAAGAACGAGGACAGAGGAAGGAGAGCGGAGACTTAAGTCTACAGGGAGACAGAAAGGAGTGAGGGATCAGAATGAGGATGACTAAATAGTGAGTACTGGCTATATATCTCTTTCTTCCCACTACCCTTGAAGCCAGTTTTCCATTTGAGAAGTGTGGAATAGTGTGGTGAGTTTGCTGGAAGGGATGGCGGGGGAGGGTTCGGAGGGGGGTAAATGAAAGGCACTGGAAAGCTCAGTGGAGCAGTGATGCAAATTGCTTTTATTCTCACAGCTCTTCACTTCCAGTCTCTGATTTCAGCACCAGCAATGACCTCCCTCTGCTACTTTCTCCCCCCTCTCTTTTTATCCTTCTCTCATCTCCCCATCCATTCCCTTTTCCCCTCTTTCATGTTATTTTTTTTTTCTATTTCATCTCCCATTTACCCTCATTCCTTTACATGAATCTCCTTCCATCTCCTTTCTCCCTATAGCTTCCACTCTCTCTCCTATATTCCCTCTCCATCTAGCCATCTCGGTCCCGGAGGAGTTCCTGTTGCATCTATTTGCATTTGGTAGGAAAAGAAAGGGAAGCGAGAACACACAGGAGGTGAGTGTGAATGGCTGAGATCATTACCACTAAACAGACACAGCCCAGGGAGCCATCTAGAAAACATGACAGGAGTTGGACGAGCCTCTGAGGTGCTAGATGGGTTCTGAGGGGCCCCAAAAAGGATTCAGATTTGAATATCTCCTCCTCAAAGCTTGCCGACATAAAGCTTGGGAGTACTCATCTCTAAAAATGGCATATTTAGCATTCAAGCAACGGGGCTCCCAATCAACCTGCTTAGCAAAAATGGATGGGCTGGGTATTTCACATTTACTGGTAACACATTTGATCTTGAATGGTTATTCTTTTTGGGAGGACAACAGGTAAAGCTGAAAGAGGTACATGTTGCTTTAAATGATTCCTATAGTGCGCTGACCTTGAAGAGTGGGCCTGAATCCTCAAGCAGCCTTTCCCTGAAACATCCTCCGCCTCTATCCTCTCTATGTCCGTCTTGCCCTCCCCTCTCCTCCTCTTTGAAACACCTTCAGTTGGGAGGAAATGTGATCCTTCCACCACTCAGCCATATGTCCACACCGCACTCTATCATCCACCTACTTCAGTTCCTCCCAAAAAGCCCTCCAACAACAAGTGGCTTTCAATTTCCTGTCTCACATGGTCCTCATGCCACCAGCGACAGGCTATGAGGAACCTGGCATAGGGCACAGCATTTCCAAAGAGGCCTAATAATAAACATGCCGATCCCCACAGAGCTGAGTGACATGCGGAATATTCCTCAATCTCTGGAGATCTGCGTATGGAGTCCTTAGGATTCAGCTCTGTATCTGGAACAGCTTGTGCACCACATGTAGTAAATCTGCAACAGGAACGCATACAGGGGCTGCAGCAGGGGTTTCATTTGGCCTGTTTGCTCCAGGATGAAGAATCTTGATGTTTTTTAACACTGACAGCTAAAGCAAAAATCTAAAAATACGTCCAAAATAGATATAACAAGAAAATATATCTAACATATCCATAACCAAAATATTACAATGCCTCAAAATATAAGTATCAGTTGAAATCTGATTACTTAATTGATAGATTACACAATGTTTCAATGCAAATAATTAATAAATACTTTCTACATTTGTATGTAGATGTGTTTTTGGGCTAATAAGGAAAAATGTTGGTATGTTAGTAGAGTGAGTGTATTTTTTATTCTGCTTAGGACTTGAGATTCCCATAAGGACATTACTCTGATCAAACCTCTTTGACTCAGGACACTTTTAAGACCATTTCCAGTTTATGGCATGTCGGAAACTAGATGACGAATTTCAATAAAGCCCGGACTCGTTTGTTTACTTGTTCTTTGTCTAACCGCCTTTTCCATTACACCATTCCTCTCTCTCGTCCTCTCAATGTCTCTTATCCCACTCTCTGTCTCTCCATCTGTATATATTCCATTTTCCTTCCATGCTCTTTCATCATTAACTCTGGCCTGGACATAGCTTTCAAGAGAGCTCGCCGCTGAAGGTGAATCAAATTTAGAAGAACCTCTTTCTTTTTTCTTTTTTCTTTTTTTTTCTCAGAGCTCTCCCAAGGCAGAGGTTCACAGCTTTGCCAGTTGGCAGTCGTGCAGCCTAACTGACTACATACAATTTATTGGAGTCGATAGGAGCATCTGCAGGCTCTTTTGTGTCCCCAGAGAGAAGTAGAGTGGAGTGGCAATTTCGGAGAGGGGGGACGGTGGTTGGGGTGGTTGATGGGGGAGAGAAGAGAGGACAGAGATTATTAGGGTGCTTTTGAATCCCACTGGAAGACAAGGTGGAAGTTGATGGAGGTCTCACTCTCGAAAGCGTAGCTAGCGACGAGGGGTGTGTGCGTCATTTGTGGTACTTACTGCTTCTCCATGAGGAGGTGATGTGGATATTGGGGGCCTTGATATATATATATATATATATGTGTGTGCGTTTGAGTTATTGTACAACGTGCCAGATTTCTGCCTTTCTGCTGCTGCTAAAACTCTGGACAGCTGTCCTTTAACTACCCTACATTCTCAAAACACGTACAAATACACTGATCCACTAGACGAGTCCCATACCTCATGCATTATGGAGGTCTGGGGAGCCGAGGAAGAAGCTGATTGCTATTCAAACAGAGTGCCCAGAAGCACACACCACATCTACACATTGTCAACAATGAGATAATGCAATATATGCATTATGTCGATCGATGGCACGCATCGAGGCTGAGTGAGTGCAGAAAACTGGTTATCAACCTATATCTGAACCACAAATCCAGTTTATGCATGTGTGTCTGTGTGCATGTCTTTTCTTTGCCAGCACAGAGTTGTGTGAGTTCAGATTTGATGGCCTGCATACGGTATCTCCTTCAGCAAGGACACCCTTGAAGAAGCAATATCTCCTCACAGTTGGTCTGACCTACAAGAGACGCAGGGGTGCTTTAGGAGGGTGTCAGCTTCAGAGTGTGTGTGTGTGTGTGTGTGTGTGTGTGTGTGTGTGTGTGTGTGTGTGTGTGTGTGTGTGTGTGTATTGCTTACGTTGTGAGGACATAAATCTGTTCACTCAGTCAAATTGTGGGGACTCGCCATACTTGTGGGGACAAAATGCAAGTCCCCATAATGAAAATAATTAAATTTAAGGGTGAAGACTTAGGTTAAGGTTAAGGTTAAGGTTAGGGTAAGAGTTAGGGTTAGGCAAGCAGTGGTTATGGTTTGGATGAGTCCCCAGGAAATGAATGTAAGTCTATATGATGTCCCCAAAAGTGAGGGAAACCTAACATGTGCGCTCTTGTATGTGTGTGTGTGTGTTTGTCTTATTCAAGATGCAGATCATTAAATTTCAGGCTTAAGACTTGAATAAAGGTTAGTTTTAGGGTCAGTGGTTACGGTTATGGTTAGGGTTAGTCTTTCGGAAATGAATGTAAGTAAATGTGTGTGAGTGTGTGTGCTGGAGTGTGTGTCAGTGACATAGCTACAAGGATACTGATACAGACATAGCAATGTGGAACGCAATCCAATCCATCTTCAGAGCACTACCTACCAAAAGCACAAAAAAACCAATATTGATGTGAGGGGCATAACACGACTGGCTCGATGTGGAGCCATTCTTCAATACAAGCGAACTGTGTTTTTTTTTCTGTGAGGGTGTGCTGAGAGGAACAGGTGTGATACAATCAGTTACGAGAAGTTTCTAGAGGAACTAATCCTAATGAAGAGCTAACATGGAGGTCTGTGGAATATCCTGAAGAGGAAGGTCACTTTTCAGCTTTTTAAACACCAGAAATGATCCACTTTTACCTCCACTCTGTTGGAGATTTGGCAGAAGTTTGCATTCATTTGCATAATGATGTAATATTTTAATTATTTTGTCCTACTTCAAAGACAAGGCCCCTCTGATTTAGTTTTATGTTAACACACGTTAAACAGCCTGATAACGTACATGAGAGAGAGAGAGAGAGACGCAGTACATTTGGTTCACTACATGCAACAACGAATAATAATAACTTGATGTGAGCATCAAGAAGCTTTAATACCCGCAGCACTCTGGAATGAAAGTGCATCTCGCACAAACCCGCACATACAGCGTGGTCAACACTAATCCTAACAATGTTATTTGTTTTTCCAGGGAGTTGTTCCTCTCCTCAGCTCACCCTATCTGACCTCTTTAACTGGTGAGAGAGATCAAGATTCCAGACTTGTTTTTTATTTCACTGCCACTGGCAACAGCAAAACAAAAAAAAAAAGTAGAAGAAGAGAAAGAAATAGAAAAATCTCCAATCCCAATTTCACTCGCGGTGTTTTCACAAAAATCTATCAGTAAAACACAACAAAAAGTCCTTTTTGTATTCCTTATTTAAAGTTTGATATTGATTAAACGGAGGGCAGACTGGCTGCATATGCTGCAGAAAACACAACATCCATGCATAAATATAACATGAGTGATAAAACATAACAGTGGACTACTTCCTCCTGCCAGCTCCTCCTCTACTTACCAGCCAATAAAACACAATATTACAATACCAAAAGACACATACATCCTATGTGCATCAGTGTACAGGCTATGACCACACACACACCGATACAAAAGGCTAGACACACATTGCTTGCATGCATCCTCCATGACTGAGGTGCCCAAGTGGGAGAAATTTCAGTAACTGGAAGGAAAGCATTTCCAAACGCTTACACGCCCGACTAACCTCTCATCCAGGTTTTCTTTTATCTTTTCCTTGAGTACACTCCCACAGCTGACAATATAAGGCTGAATAATTAAAAACGCTGGAAACTATTTCAGGCTTCATCTTCAACGTAAGTGCTGATGTAAAACTCCATTTAAAAGCACAACAGACAACAGCGGCACTTGTTCTCAGCATCATTTCCCCAAATGTACCACTTCCTGGAATCAAAAGAGAAAGTGAACTACAAAGGAAGCTCGAAGCTAAGACTCTGAGCAATAAGGCTGTGAAGGCAATGGATTTGTTATTTTTCTGTTTTTGCATTGAAGTGCGTATTTTAAATTGAACTAACTACTGTATACTTTACAAATAAAAAAGCAGACAACTGAAGAAAGAGAAGTGATGGCAAAAGTATCACTCGAACCAAGAACAACTGCTTCATTATCCTTCTCGACGCCATCCCATTATCAACTCTCAGTGTCATGTTCAGCTGCTGTGAAAACCAATCCACACCCGCCGTCTCTCCTGTTTGGCCATTATCAACTCCTTGTGTTTTGACAGGCTGTGATGAAGCAGAGTCTAATCTTGTGCCCCACTGACAACTTGCAGCATGAGTTTCCACGCGCTGTGAAATCTGCGTGCTAGTGTCAGACGTGAGTCAAACCACAGTGACCCACAAGACCAATTATAAGGCTTTGATGACAAGACAGACCGGCAGAACCGCGCGTGTAAATCCATTCAGCTTGGAAAAATAAACACAAAAATCAATACGTATACTTCAAAAACACATTTGTCTGACGCATATCAAATACAAAGACCTTTCAAAATTCTTTTGTCTTGGCCTTTTATTCACATTGACACTGTCAACCGCCCAAAACTGAGCTTTTGGAAACTGCTCTCTGGTGTTGATACCTCATGTAACGCTGTAGAATACTCCCTTTACAAAACATCTTTAATTCAGTTTGTACGAGTGCAATGTTTCGAGCCCAGTTGCGGCGAAACCACAAGTCCTTGTGAAACAGACACCGGAGCATTAACACTCCTCCAAATCTCTCTGTGATTGCTTATTTGTTCTGTCACGACAGCCCTTCAAACAAAACAGGTGTTTATGCCGTGACTGCATGCATATAAAACAGTGATTTGATTAAGACTCTCAACGCAGCAGACCATGGAATCAAATCACTATTAAATCACTTCTTAATACTCGTACAGTTGTCAGACAAAGGAACCAGAGAGACATGTCAATGGCAACACCTTTGTTGTGTAATCACTTTTATTGAAACACAAAGTAAGTCATCATCAAGAGTTTTACAGTGCAAACAGGAACTGCCAGTCGCCAAAGCCGCATGTTTTTTCATAGTGCTGATTTGTCCAATTCTAAACTAATATAATGCACAAAAAAAACTTTGGCGGTTTGCTGTGCAGTGGAGCATAAAGTTTGACTGATGTTGTTGCCCAGGTGTTGCCTTCACCTCATGGCCCTACATTGAAGCCTGACACTCTGCATGACTTGACAGCTGACAGGAAGATGACAAACTGAAGTCAGGGACGCTCTTAAAAGCACATGCAAAATAACCAAAAAGTCAAAACTTCACATTGTGTGGGCCTCCTGTCATTGCATGCACAACCTCCAGTTTAGGTACTTACTTATTGTCGATCATGTGGTGCAGCCCTGTGAGCCGTAATGGCAAATACTTACCTTATTTCACAGTTACACAGTTTTTATTTAGACTCATTTCTTGTCTTTTTTTAGTAAAGCCAAATATGTGGAGCACGCAATAAACACATACAGATGGTCGCTCTTTGTTACACCTTACACTTGACCTCAAGCGGTTTGCTGTTTGACAACAGACACTAAACCAAATACACATACCTGCATACACACACACACACATGTTTTTGACCTCTGTTAGGTCACTGCGGATGGATGAGCCGAAATGAAGCAATCTCGCTCTACTCACACTTTATGGGATATCATACTGAGTGTGTCAGTCTGAACATGTTACCTTGATTAACAATCTAAAAATAGGTCCCACACAATGATGAGTGTTATCCCCACTACACAACACAAAGCAGACTCACTCGAGGCAGGAGTGGTGTGATGCTGAAATGTGTTGGAAACATCGTGTTTCGGAAAATTGGAGTTCATGAAAAACTGATCGTTGAAGTAAAACATCAATAGTCAATTATTGTCAAAGCTGAAAGGAAACAACGCTGACCCCTCATTCACCTCCTCATCCCGACTCTTCATTCGTTTCTCTGTCACTGACTCGCACTTATCTCTCAGTGCAACACAGCATTTCTATTGAAATAATTAATAGATTCAGAGGTGGTCTGATTTTTGTGAACTCTAGAGTTGGTTGACTACAATTCCCTCCACAATGACACAGAGACATGCTACACTTTGAGGTTGTCATCCTCAGAGATGTGTGTGCACGACAAACTGTCAGTGTCAGAAATAACACAGCACTGTTAATACATAAATAAGTACCTGGCCCAGAGCCATATCAGCTCTACGACTGATAAAATACTCCAGTCAACAAAGCCAAATAGTTGTCAGTGAGCATTTAACACTGATTAACTCTGTCAATTGTGCTGTTTAAATAGACACTGAGCTTTTGTTTTAAGGGATTTAGTCATTTTGGGCGTTCTAAGTTCAAAGCACTCACTTGCTACGTTTGTCTGCTTCCTTAATTAATTTCCATACCTGCCTGCTTACCTGACATTACGTAACATATTAGAGTCAGTGATGAAAAATGAACTTGAGAGTTAATGATAAAGCAAACTCTGTCTCCTCCGTTTGAAACAAAGAATCAGGATGCAAATGCGCCCGCAAATGATTGATATGGTCTGACTGTGATCAAATCACGATGATTCAGTCAGTTCAGCTTGAGGATTCAGACATGTGAACACCTCTACTTCCAATCAAACTCATGGGCTCAAACTTATGTCACATGCAGTCACAGCAAGTTAGTTTATTGACCATAGAACATGAAAGTGACTGATTTGGACCACATCTGTTTAATCACCGCAAACCAATGACTGTAAATAAAGAAGGACGGCATGTCTCCACTTCCTCCCACTTAACAAAAATTATTAATACTATTATAATAAAAAATAGCAATGGATTCCATTAATATAGCCCTTTTTCATGTTAGCCAAAATATTCTATGTTGCATTGACATGGAGCTTGATTTTTAGTTTGACCCATTGGCTAACATGGAGGGAGCTGGGTTCATGACCTATACTGCAGCCAGACACCAGGGGGCAACCAAGGAGTTTTGGCCTCATTTTTAAGGAGCTGACTTGCTGCCCAGTGCACTTCATCAACTTCTCAGATGTTAGCTGTAAACTTACGAGCAAAGGATGCACCAGTTGTGTGTGTGCGTGTGCTTTTTTTGTCCTTCCCTTCTGAAGCAGATTCATACATGTAAGTAAGACACATCTTTGCTTCGATTCATGCCACCCTGGTCGAATTTGCATGCAATGGTGTCTTTCTTTGTGTGCAGCAATGATCACACAGAAGCTATAGTTCTCCCTCATTTAATTGTTTTTATCCTCGGTCATTCATGTACTTAAAGGACTGTTGGCTCTTGGATTTTAGCATGCATTTCCCTTAGATCACATGGTAAAGCATCTCAACGCAATTAGCTGTTTCATACTGATGTTCCTCATGTGCGAGTTCAAATGAAGTTCAGCTAGTGTGACTGGTACTGTTTTCACCACAGCAAATCAACCAAAACTGGTGAGTGTGAGCAGTAGCACACACACAAATAGAGCAGTGGGGCCAGTGAACTGAAAGATGCCTCCTGAAATGGTAGGCCAGCCGATTAACCCACTTTGATTTGTAACTCTGTCTAATCCCCCCTGCAGCAGGGCCCCAGCCTTGTGTCATGAACAAACAGGGAAGAGAATCCAAAAGCGAGAGACCAGAGAGTGTGAGGGATGAGCAGCAGAAGAGAGCAACATCAGCTTGACATGGGACAGGTGTGGAAATTACTGCCCTGCAACGAGCGAATGGCACAACGGCAATATGCTGTCAATTCCCCACACTCTGCCCATCGAGTAGACAGCAAGATGCTGCTGTTTAACAGACCTACAGCTGCAGGGAATGGCCTGTTCTCTGATGGCTAAGCATGCACCCCATCATTCACTGTCACAGGCAACCGTGAATCAGCTGCCTAACTAGTGAGCTTGTTTAACCTAGGGGAATTGATTACATGCGTTCTTTCCCCTGACATTTAGAGCTGTGTTACTAATTGTACAATGAGCAGTGTCTGTAACATTAACACCAATCTAAGCAGTACATCTGTATGACAATGTGTGTGCACGCAGGGGCATAAGGCAACATTCTGGACCCTGCATTCTCTATGGGCACCTTTCTACATCCAGAGCTATTCACTCTAGTATCTTTGCGGGCCCTCTTCTTATGAGGGGTCTGCATATTTAGTCCCCTTTCCCCCCAGGCCTACGCCCCTGTGTGTATGTGTGTATGTCTACTGCGATGGGTGCATGTTACTCCATTTATGAATGTTAGATGTTGCAGATGGTGCTCGAAAATGACCCAAATTTATATTGCGTAACAACACTCAAAAAAGCAGTTGACCCTGATCAAACACGAATTACTTCACACACAACAAAGTGTTGCTGCAGGGTTCTTGATATGACTTAATGCAGTCAGCTTTAAAGTTATAGAGAGCTTGTTTGTAAAAGAGAACTGAGACAACACATTTTCTACACAACAAAGGGGTGAGCACACCCCCACATCATAGCTGGTCAGTTATTTAATTGCTTTCCCTCCGTATTCTCTATATGATTCCTTTTACAGGAAAGAACTCACACGGGTGCTAAATGAAGCCACAGCTCTGTCAGGCTATACTTAGGCAAAGCAGTGCTTTGAGAAAAATGCTAACGTGAATGAAAATAACATGTTAGCAGGTAGTACTTACTGTATTCACCATGTTAGTTTAGCGTGTTAGCATGCACACATTTGCTAATTAGCACTAAACACAAAGCACAGCTGAGACTGATGGGAATGTCATGAAAATATGTATAAATATGAAAATATAAGAAGGGGAGTGTGGTAAGGCTGCACACTGTTCTGGAACATGGAGGAAAAGACCATTTAAAGAGTATTCACAGAATAAAAGCCAAAGTTTGGGCAACTGCAGAAACCTGTTGTATAGACTACTGATAAGATTTAAAAAGAGATATCTGCAGCGCGAACAGAATTAATGGTGGTCTAACGCTTCAGTCACCATTTACCCACACATCTTTGTACACACAGCTTAAGAGATTTGGACTGCACAAAAACCTGTGGTAATCTTGTCATGGCGACAGCTGCTCCGTCTACCTCTCCGCCCTCCATTGCCTCGAGTTCCTCTCACTATTCCCTCTTTCAGAGGCTCCGTTCCTCACCTGAGTACCAGCTGTTGCTCTCAAGTTTTCCCCATCCTGCTCAATACCCAACTCAGTCACCTGCTCGCCCAGTAGCCATTGTAATTAGCTCCAGTATGTATAGAGGATAGCTCACAGTTAGCCTCTGCCAGATTGTCTATGTTGTCATGTTGCTTTACTGTTCCAGGCTTCATTCTGTTTTCCCTGTCTGTATCTGTTTATACATGGCCATCTGGCTGGCTTTTAATTTAACGCCTATCACCCTCAGTATTTTGGATTTGTTTGCCATATCAGATTGACTTTGTTTCCAACTGTTAGTCCACGCATTGCCCAAGTAAATACTTGATTATCTCCAGAGTTTTGGGTTCCATCTCTGCCATCCCATGTTGGAATTATTTAGTAGTTTCTTTGTGTTGATTTTTGTCCTGTATTTGTGTCAGGATAATTATTTTGGTATTACTTTAGTATCCCTTATTTGCATTAGACAGAGTGTCAATACTAACTTATTGATAAATCTGGATTGATCATCATTGCTTCAGGGAAATATACCAATACGTATGGATATGTGTTTTAAAGGATAAGGCAGGTGTTATTGTACATCCTCCTTGGTTTTGACATATCCCTGTTTCTGGCACTCAGCCCCAAGCCCCTTCATTCCTGTAGTGAAGGAGTAAAGGAGTTTTTAACAAGAGTAAGCAATTTCCTAAATCAGCTGGGCCCAACAAATGTCACTCAAACTGGAGTATAGTGCATTTGTTGGGGGCTATTTTCAGTTGCTGATTAATACAAATGTGGCACCCTGGTGAGTATTTATGGCAGCAGTGTAGTGTATGTGGGATCTACTTAAAAGTGCAGTACTCAAGTTCATCGTAATAAATAACTACACCTGGATTGGATCATTTAGTCGGAATTAGCAAGGCCTCCAATGTTATAGCTGCAGGATATGAACTACAGACAATATTACAAACAGGCAGCTCTCAGTCCTGCAGAGCTAGCCTCCTATAGTCTTGCTTTGAGGCTGAAGCATCATTTTGTCCGTCATTCTCTCTTTTATTTTTTAATTGATGAGGGGCTGTCAAGTACACACAACAAAATACCAGATGTTACGGCTGAGCCCGCGCCAAGAGCAATGACTACTGTTGCTTTGAGTTATCAGGATTCCAGCAACGGAGACAGGTGCTCACACTGATCTCATGTGTAACGTACAGTTCCCCTCATATGAAGGGAGGGATAAAATATCACTTTGTTGTCGCTAATGCATTTATTTATCCAGTGTTTGTTTTTCCTCTCCCTCACCCCTCATATAAAGCATGCGGGGAAAAACTTCTTATTTCCTTCCTTGTTTTATCCTCATGATCACTATCATCAGAGCAACACAACCACCACCATCTTCATTTACATTAAGTTAATCGGTTCTGCTAATGAGTAAACACCTACCCATATTGTCACCGATGACATAAAAATCCTATTCTCAGTATACAAACAACCCACTTAATGTCTGTCCTTTTACGTTCAAGTGGCACACAGGTGTAATCTAAATGGATTACAAAAACTCTGTAGGGAGGCATATGTATCTAAACCTACCAGCATGAATAATGCAAGTTGGAGCATGGGGTGTTTCAGCACTCCACTCACATAATTCACCCACTCCTCCCTCACTCCCTCCACCATCCCTGGTGACTTTCCTCTGCACAAGCTTGCTGTATTTTCGGCATTCGTATGTGAGGTATACAGCTTCTGTGTGTGCATGTTTCATGTTTTTTCTGCTGAATCTGTTGATAAGCGTAGCAGGTTGCCTCCAAGTCTTCAGGTGGGAGGAGGAAACCCAGTGGGAAAGACATGGCTTAATGAAAGGGTTATAGAAATGAAATGAAAGTATAGAGTAAGTGGGCTGGAAATATTTTGCCACCTAAGGGGCTCCGCACATTAAAGACTAATAAATAAAGAATTAAAATAGACTCAAAATAAAAGTTTCTGACAAATAGTAATCGTATTAGTGAACATAATCCAGCATCACCTCGATATTTGGCGTCAAGACCTGATACTTATTCCACTGACTGTCAGGTCAGCTGGAGTTAGAGATAGTGCATTGATCCAATCTGTACACAGGACGGTAGTGAGTTGAAGGGAAGGAGTTAAATTGGCAGCATTTGATTAATTTACAATCAAGAAAGAAATTCCTAACCTACCAAATACACTGACATTCATGGTAGAATTGCCATATAAGGAGGGAGGTCCTTTATTGTCCAGAAACATGCTTCCATTCATATTGTACATTATAGGAATGTACTATTACTATACAGTGGTCTAGCAGTACTTCCTGGATATGGGTGAATTGGAGTGGATCTGATCATGGGGTTACTGAGATGAGGCGTTGGCTAAAAGCAACACATCATTGCTTTGGATTCATGGCCCAGATTTACTGTTTTGGCTCAGTCTCATCGCTCCCAACTACCCTTTTTCCAGCAGCAGCAGCAGCTGTTTTCAGCCAAAAAAAAAGCCCAGATAAACCCACCATAATACCACCTGCCCAGCACCAAACTGCAAACAGACAAAGGAAATGACTACCTGGTGAACACAGTCGAGCATTTAGCCGCCAACAAGACAAGACTTGATGAATATCAAAACAGGAAGAGGAGTAAATATTGGATTTACATTCCTCGGGTGGCCAGAAACAGGACTCCAAATGAATGCTAATGTTGCTTTGTGCTTGCTGGATCTGTAATAAAGCGACTGTTTGCTAACATACCTGCTGTTTCAACTTTGTCAGCTGAAACCTGTGCATTCAGATAATTCTGCTGCGCACAAGACACTAAAAAAAATATCATATACTGCTTTAAGTTTAAAGGTTTTGTCAGCATATGGTGAAAGTTATCAGTATTCATGCTTGTGCTACATGGGTAATTAATTCAATTTCTTCATGGCACATTTAAATGAGTGAAATTACTTGCATCCGGTCTCCGCCTCCGAGATTGCGAGATTGTTCTTGTTGTGTAACTCCTAATTGAGTAATTTCTACTGTTTTATATTGTAGTGACAGCCGAGTCAGTGCAGTGATTATATCAAGTTGACACTGCTAACAGGAAGGATGTGGTTAATTGGCTGTCTAATCTGAAACATAATGACGATTGTGTTCTTAATGTCTGAATCCTCTGTTGTTTTCCTCCGTCCTGAATTGAACTCTGCACATGCAGTTATTACATACACAGTGAGGTCCCCTCTTTAGTGCCCTTCGCCATAAGTCAACTCTTACCCTTTAATGTATTTCAAATGCCATTCATGCCAATTTTTAATGAAATTGTCTTGGAACAGGAGCCTGGAGATGAATCTGGATTGTCTTTTAAGTCCAATGTATCATCTATCCTAAGCAGTGAAAATAAATCAATACTGTTATATTAGAGCCTGGCTTTCCCTGTACATTGCATTCACTCTAGCTGTCTCCATTACAGCACCAAGTCAAATCCTTGCTGAAACCTGGTTGAGTTTGACTCTGCTCTGTCCGTCACATAATTCGAACAGCTACTTTCTTGGTGGCTAATATACCAGTTTATGAGGAAACACGGCTGGAGACTGGAAGGGGATTAGGATTTATGAATGTGTGTATGTGCATGAGAGGCACAGAGAGAGAGTGTGTACATCCTCACTAGAGACATCCTCGATGT
This sequence comes from Chaetodon auriga, assembly GCF_051107435.1. Taxonomy (NCBI): domain Eukaryota; kingdom Metazoa; phylum Chordata; class Actinopteri; order Chaetodontiformes; family Chaetodontidae; genus Chaetodon; species Chaetodon auriga. The sequence continues at coordinate 7,952,940 of NC_135088.1, forward strand.
ACAAGTTGTCTGCCCTATATGCTAGCAGTCTTAATATAGATGGTGGATAAGAAGGGGACACTGCAAGTCTCTCCAAAGGACTTCAGCAGCTGAAACCTTTAATGCAGTAGTTTTGAGTAAATTAGCCTTTATGGCCAACTCAAAAACTTGTGCTCTCTCTTTGTGCTGCAGAATATCCAAACCAGCCATCTGCAGCTCTTTGAATTCACGTTACAATAACATCTTAAGCTTGTAATTAAATACTTTATCATCAACAATTGTGTCTGGGGACTGAGGCCAATCCCCATTTGCTCATTAGCTTGTTCTAAGTTTAAAAGACAGTGTGTGGATATTTTTAACAGTTTGACAGTTGATTTTACAACAGGACAGAAAAGTTGGAGTGCCTTCATTTCTTGTTATTTATTTCAAAGCACAGTTGGAATGTGTTTCAGTCTGTGGATCTTCACACATTGCCTCTACACTCTCATTAGTTACCATGCAACCACCATGCAGGAGGAGTCTGGAAATAATTTGAGTGCTGACAAAGATGGCAGTGATCAACCCTTGGGTATAATTTTGGTGAAACCCAGTCAGACAAAGTTGTGTGCGCGGTGACAAAATAGTGTCACTGCACCCTTTTAAGAAAACCGAAGCTGCATTCATTATCTCCAAAGATTAATTATATCATTAAGGTGATGTTTTCCTCACCTGCTCACCATTGTTATTATATAGTATTAAATGTTTAAATATATGCCATGTAAATCTGTTTGAAACATAATGAGTCATTATTTTGGCTCCTCCCTGCACAGAGGTACTTATACATTACTTGAGTTTTTCTATTTTATGCAGCTTTATACTTCTACTCAACTACATCTCAAAGGTAACTATTTGTCTGGCAGCTTTATGTCATGCATTGAAGCTGACAACAGCCTCTTTTTTTTTTTTTGGAGCTCATGAAAAGCTGACTTATCAGAGATACATGGTTCTCACAGGACAGGGACACCACATCTTATAGAATATGATGCATAGCTGTAGATTAAACTGCCAAACAGTATATAAATTATCTAGAATTAGTTCAGCCATAAGCATCTACAGCCATAAAATGCAAAATAAACATTCATGCAGCAGTAATGTGAATCCAGACGCATCGTATATAACAGTAAAATACTGATTTTAATGCATAACAAGTGCTTTTACTGACACTTTAAGTACCTTTTGCTGCATACATGCTGTTACTTAAGTAAGGTTTTAAATGCAGAACTTGTAGTGTAGTATTTTCACAGTGTTGTATTAGTACTTTTACATGAGTAAAGGATCTGGATACTTTTCCACCGCTGTGCCCACATCAGCAATATAATACTGAAGGCTGCTGTGAAATAGATTTGGACACAACTACAGATGCAGAATTAATATCATTTTAAAGCTCTCAGGTCTGGATGAGATATTATGCAATACCACATAAGTGCTTCCACAATCTTTCTTTCCTTTTATTATCATATGGCAAGCAATAACCCCTTTGCCTTTCAGCCAACATCCATTATAATGTATCACATTTGTATAATGTATAGTACAGGCCTAGTTTTCAGTGCAATCCTGATGCATTTATAGCAGGCATCCCATCAGAGATATCTTCTGCTGAGAGGTAGAAATAACTGGGTACTAAAATGGGGGGCTCTGAATTTCATAGTCCCTCTCCAACAATCAATAAGCTCCTCTTGACCTTTATGTGCATCAATAATGGTATTTCTGCCTTTTGGAGGAAGATAAGAACTTTAGTTCATCCTCAGATAGGAGTATTTCTCCCCCAGTGAAAACTGTTGGCTTAGGATTCAAGTGCTCAGGAGCTCAACCAAAAGCAAATATTGAGAGTTAAATGGCAGTGGAGAGAGTGCCCAAAGAGACCTGCTGGGAGAGAGAAATCAACCAATGCCTCTATGCACCTACTGTGCATATTTTCCATCCTTCCTTTGACCAATGCATGAATTAAGGCTTGCAAAGCCACTCGCCTTGGGTTGAATGTCTAACATGACATTGGTATTCAGTGTGTGTGTCCCTCTCTGTATGTCCACCTCTGAGTCATGCAGAATGAACCCTCAGCAGCACTAGGTACATGACCTTCCCTCCAACACCAGCACTGCTTCTGGCTCTCCACATGGTAACTTGTCAGTGCTCGCTCTCCCATCTATCTCTGTCTCTCTCTCTCTGTCACATACACAAGGGTGAAGAATTGACCCCTAGGTCTTACACAATCATATCCTATCCTTTTTCACCCCAGAAGGCTTGGGACTTTGGCTCCGGCACCCAGGAACAAGTGACCTTTCATGGGAATGTAATGAACACCAGCGACAACCTCCTCATTCCATGTCTGGCTCTGAGCCTAAGTGACATGTAGTATTGTTTTCTACATGATATATGATACAGTAAAGCCAGCTATGGGTGTACAGAAACTGTGTCACTAGCTTTTTCTGAAGTCCTGTCTTTAATTAAGAAAAGGTAATCTTGGGGTCCTGCAACATGCTTGAGCCCAGGTTGTGCATTTGGACATCTGAACCGCTTACGTGAGAAACAGCAGAGAGGACTTCATGTCCTTCCAGTCACGCTTGAAGGCTTGCATACTTAGTTTGGTGACTCATCTAAAGTGAGCTAGAGGCCTGTGTTGTTTCTAAATGGATTTTTGCTCTGAGACATTGGTAACAAAGTGCTAAAACAGATGGTTTAAGACAAGCCTCTTTGCAGTTCCTTATTTTAATGGCCCCTCTGGAAAAATCTAATAAATACACTATGTTATCACCTGCTCATGTCTCTGCTTTAAATGTGAGGTCTTCAACAGAAAGCGGTGGTGGGTGATAGAAGAATATATTGTTAATACACAGCAAAGCACGGATGTCCCGCTCTGCCATAATGGCTAATGGCACACTGTTGGATACAACCCTCAGTGACATCTCTCCATTATCCTCAACCCTGCTTCTTATCTGTTCTCTAAAGAAAGTACACAGGGTGGCTCCATCCCCGCACCAAAATAAGTGGCAGATAGAGAGCCAGATGGGGGAGAGGAAATGGAAGAAAGGAAAGTGCTTCTACACCAGCTGCTATCCTGAAAAGTGGTTACATTTATAGGAAGGGGAGCAGATCAAAGATGCCGAAACCATTACACACACACGTGGCCTCTTCTTTTCATGAGAGTCCAATGGGTCAGGTGGTAATGACTCCCCTTTCACATTAGAGGGTGTTTAGTGGGCCAAACCTGACAAAAGAATGGGATGATCAAAGAAGCTGCGCGGCACTGGCTTTGTGTGTTCGGATGGAGAGTGGGATTTTGGCCATGTGTGTGGGTGTGTGTGGATAAAAACCCTGACGTACTTCTGGGTAGGAGTAATGAAGCTGGGATATAATCTACTTTTTTTTTTCTGAAAGCTGTAGCCCAGAAGCCATGACAGCAGTGGAGAAAATAACAAACAAAGCACAACAAACTTGGTCCTGTTGGCTTTGTTGTAGGATACATACTGCTGTATATCATATATTTGTAACACAAAAGCTAAAAATTGTGCTTGTGCCATCTTCCCTCACTCTCTTTTGGATTTATCTCACTGCTTCATGCTATCTTAAAAATGGAAATTCCCTGAATATCAACATATATTTGTTGCCTAGCACAATGGTGTGGCCATTTAGCATAAAAGAAAATCACTCCTTTCCTTTATGCTGAGAAACACTATGTATAAATTGAATGAAATATGCATTAGGCAATTAGGTTGTAGATACAAATAGCATCTTCCATCACATTTTAGCATTTGATTTCCCTAAATACCTGCTATGTCCACCCTCACAGTGTACAAACTGTATTGTCTGAACTGAAAGACTCTTTATTCACACACACACACAGCCAAAAACACAATGTAAGGCAGCTTTCAAGCTCTTGCATCGGTTACACAGGGAAAGCATGCCTTTAATTAAGAATTCAATGCCACTGTGGAGGGCTCTGCAGACCTGCACTGTGAATGCGTGTGTTTGTGTGTGCGTATGTACTGTATGTGCCTGTGGTTGTGCAAGTCTTCTGTAATAATGCATGCAAATAGACACGGCATCATCTGTTTTCTCATCTCATCAACATAGTCTACAGGAGCACAAAGACAGCAACATCAGGAACAGCCTTTGGGTGCTGCTGCCAAAAATATTCCCACGTGTAATCAGTCCCTGACATCCCAACATGACTCACATCACAGCTAGTAACGGCAAAACAACTGCAACAGCAGGATTGTATCTGTGCAAAGATGAAAACATGCTAACTCCCACAGTAGAGGTCAACCACAGAAAGAGACAATGTTAGAAAAATAAAGATGACAATGGACCTATCAAAATCTCATGCATATTACCATAAATATCAATTTTTGCTCACCTTGTAGTATCATAAGTGTCAGGAGTGACCTTCCATGATGATAAAATGCATCCTTGAGTTTCAGTCAACTGAGGCGCAGTTCTAACATCTCATCACTAGGAGGTGCACTTGTATGAAGCAAAACTTAAACTCCACTTCTCATAACCACAGCTCCCAAGTTCTTCCACTGCAACTGTTTCTAGTAAAGCACTCACAAACCAGCAATAACAGACAATCTGAAACATTTCTCAGGCAGCAACATGTATGATTTTGGCCAATACTCTGACTTCCCCTGTAAGGCATGACAGAGGTGATTGGATTGAACTTGTCTTATTCCCCCAAATCATTGATTTTTTTTGAGGTTAGTCATGCTTGCCTGTGTACCTGCTCAGCAAATTAAGCAGCCAGCAGTTTATGAGACCGAAAACAGAGCGTCCATCTACGTCAATCAATTTCAAAACCCCAGAGAGGTCGAAGTCATGCCATCAGCCCTCAAACAAAACATCCGCTGCCTTTGAGCTCTCAAACCCACAAGTCGATGCGAGTGATCGGGGGGAAAGAGACATTTACACAGCTGCATTAGGAGGGGGTTTCCCCGGTGGTTTGGGAGGGTATTTCCCCTGGTAGGTTCACGCATAGCACAGATCATTAGTCCAGAATGGCCACCCGCTGTCAAAGAAGAGGTGATAATGGCCTACTTACCATATTGACTTCTGATACCATGTCTATGCTGGCTATGTCTATATTCATTCCCACTCCAACCGGAGCACCTGGGACAGATCAAAAACAACGGTAAGCAACAGAGATACTGTACATCAAGTGCATCCTGTATCATTCAGTGACATATTAATGATGTGTTCGTGATGGGAGCACAGATTAACACTCGTGAGTTCAGATGTTGTCAGCCGGATAACAGTTGACAGTGTTCATTTCGGGTGGGATTAGATGCGCTGAGCTGCGGTCAAAAGTGCTGGTAATTACCCTAAAAGTTGTTTACGTTAAACCATCTAGCCCTGAAACACATTTCCGTCGCAGTGTACACCTGGATCGGGACGTGGATACAAACAATAATTGGCGCTTAATTGTGTTCAATTCCGACAGATGTGCACTGACAGCCACCTTACAGTAGTGATTTCTCAGTCGAATAAAGGAGCTGGCGTCCACATTCATCACTCATGTGTTCTCCCATTATGTCGGTACCCTGGCTTGTTTTTGACACATTTTGCCTCGATAGCATCATATAAAATGACACAGACTATGGCAGCAGCAGAAGCCGATAAGAAATGGCTCCTTCACTTCGCGAAACTTAACTGAGTTACCGCTGATTGTAGTAGTCATTTAAACACTGTACTATTATGCAGGCTGACGAGGCGCAAACTCGAACAGAGTTGGAGATAAAACGAGTTCATTTACCTCCGAAATCTGGCCTCAATCGTATATCATAACCTTTCAACAGCCTATCCACCGTTTCTTTGACCAGAGACATATTGCTAGGGTCATTGACACTGGCACTGTGGGAGAAAACAGAGAGAAAGGGTGCACAGGAGGTTTAGACAGAAGACATTCTTGAACCATAAAGTGTCCAAGTGCTTTCCATGCCGTCTGTAACAGTCACACTTAGTAAAAATGAGTGGAGCATCCCCCGACCCTTTCACTTACCTTTGAGCGCACACCACGGCCACCACGAGAGGGAACAACCAGACGCTAAAACACCTCATTCGTCTTATTCTGAAGACTGCCATACTTATGTGTGTGTTTTTTTTCTTTTACTGAAGACAGACGAGGTCCAACTTATTCTTGCCAGTGCAGTAATTCCAATGCCGGGCGCATGCGTATTCCCGACCACAACATCAAGAAGCGGCGCTGCTGCTGGTTGTGGCAGATGTAGTACCCAGCCACGGAAGAAATTTAAAGGAGAACCAAGACTGTAAGTTACTCAGGGGCACACGGGGGTCCCCCTGGTTTCTTTACACCCAGTGTGGCTGATTAAGAAGCGGTCACTGTGACGGGAGAGTTGGCGGTTCGAATCCACGGGGGCGAGGTGGAGCATGTGGGTGGGGTTGTCTCTCTCTCTCTCTGCGTTCGCTCTTCAGACACCCGTCAGCCAGCTAATCTCGCTGTCCTCGAGCAAGGCACTTAACCCCGCCGCTCCAGCAGAGCGCTCGGGGGCTCCCGGCTGGGGGCTGGACTGGACAGCTCTCAGTGTCAGCGTGTGTAACCTCCTGTGCGTAAAGCAGAGCAGCACCACAGAGAGCATTCAACTTCACTCCAAGCTGACCGCCAACACAAACTTTCACTCCATAAATGCATATGTGAGACAATGGTGGGGTCGTATTGTTTATTAGAGAGCTGCAGGCTACATCGTGTTAAATCTGCATTTCTGTTGTTTATTGCAAACTACAGATATTGATCAGTGACATCAATCCCTCCGTGCATGAGTGGGAACTTGCACAGATACCGAACAAGGCAGATAAAAGTATTCTTGGAGCTTGTGGTAATGGTTAGTTCTGTCAGTCGGGTCCCAGGGGACGGCTGAGGGAACACAGCACATTCACCGTTTGCTCTCTCCTTCCAAGAACGGAAAAAAGAATCAGCCCTCACTCTCAGTTAGTGACTCTGTCCACGGTCCTGACATTAGTGACTTCGGTCACCCTCTCTCTGACTCTGTCCATTGTGCTGAAACCTGCCTCCCCCCCATCGCTTTCTCTCCTCCACATAAAAAGGGGGGTTCCGTGCTATAAATGCATCCCTGCACCAACGGTTGCTCATGCATCGATCTCCACGCATTCGGGCCTCTGACGAAAACGAGAAGCGTGGCTTAATGCGCTGAGAGGCGCTGTGCCAATGCAGTGCCCGGGGCTTGGAAGCGGGATGCATGGAGCAGAGCAGTATGCACTGAAGCCTACACGCAGCACATCTCTCGCAGCCATGCGCGCTTGTGGCTCCACGCACTGGTAAGCAGGATGCGCGCCACTGTGTAAACTCGGACACGTACTATCATGGATATGGTGGGATCAGAGGCGGATGCTAGGGCAATGAGCCCTGTGTAGGAGTCCTACAGCGGCTCTGCTGCCAGAGAGAGGAGGGGAACAGAAGTGAGCCAGCCAGGGAGATGCTGTACTGTAAAAGCACAAGTAAATAATGATGACTGTCCATGACATTATTGGATTCCTGCTGAGATTGCATTGCTTTGTTCGCATTAAATATCGGAATCCATTTTATTATTTTAAAATTATCTAAAAATCTGATCTCTATTTGGCCTGACGGGGGCGCTGTAAAATGTGAAGGATTTCAAAGCCAAATTAAACGCAGTTGGACTTGGGTAGTAGTCAATGTTATATTTTCAGGCACATTGCACAAATTAGTAACACAACTGCAGGTTGATATGAAATTGTTGGGAGACTTCATATGACTCATACGTGTAATGAATAAATAAATAAATTAATAAATAATCCAGTTAAAATGCATGGAATATACATTTATAGTCTCATGACCCAGAATTTGTGTTGCATTGAGGTAACAGCAAAATCTAGGCCTATGTGCTGTTTAGGAAATAAAAATACTTCATAATAAGTTTTTCAAATATCTTAATGCACACGCACTGATTTAACCTCTGGAAGCACAAGCAGGTTTCTGCACTCTTGGCCCTGCAGTTTGTCTCTGGCACAGAGTATCTTCATGGTTTTCCAGCCTCTTTTCCCCGACATATTAAGTCATTTTACAGTTTTGCATTGAATCACCTGCACAGATGACTTGGATGCAGCAAAGCTTCAAACACTCACATGTCAAAGTGCTTGATGTCAGACCTCTTTTGTAGCTGATAATTGGCATTAAACCTGATATGGGCCACCTCAGAAGCAGCGCATTTGTGATTACGATTGAATTACTTGAGAGCTTAAGTACTTTTCTGAGAGTGTTCACATTACTTTGTCTTCTCCATGTAAATAAGATATATTTTGCCAATTACAGACCACTGTAGATAAGTTCTGTTCATTATGTTGCTGTTCCTCTCCATAACTAGAAATTGATAAAACTGATTTATTTGGCACAACAATAAGCTGTCTATTCAATACACTGCCGTGGTTTTCCAAGCAAGCATTTTCAAGACTGAGTGGCCTGTAGATACACACAGATTTTTATATAGTGTGCGTAAGACATGATGCTGATAACTAGAATTAGTCTATTAAGCGGTTGTGGTGCTACCTGGTTACTCACTGGTCTGAATGTGAGAACTCTGGTGTGTTCATGAACAAGTGTCTGCGTTTTCTTGAGGGCACGCAGTAAAATCAGCACCATGGATTGCACTCATCTTTTCATAATGGGCCTGCCACCATGTTTTAAATCAATTATATAATCAGGCAAAAAAGGCACAGAAACAAACTTTAAAGTTGTTGTTTTCCATGCATGCACAGATTTCAGTGCCTGTCATGAAGAGTCATGCACAAGTTTGGTTGTGTGGCACATGAAGGGCATGATCACTACCAATCAGGGGTTGGTTTATGTATTGTGACCTCTTTTACTGTAGCATGCATTTTATTTCTCACTAATATTCATCAGAGGGTGAACAGATGGTGGAACCATAGAGCGTTTCGGCAATCACAATATTGTGGCTATAAAAAAAAGGACTAAGTTGTATTGTAACCCTTCAATGTCAGTGGGTGGATGTTTGCATCCCTTTGAAACTGGCACTGGGACAGGCAAACAAATATTTTGACCTGCTTTGCTGCTCTTAAATGCCTGATTTACTGAATTGTTTAACGATCCCAAATGGGTTGTATTCTCCTCTTTTCTCTATCTGTTTCTTTCTGCATCTTTGCACTGAGAGGGGTATAATGACTGCTTTTCTGAGTCCCTCAGTAAAACACATGCATTCCCGCCAGTGCAGTATTCAGGTTGTCCTGTGCTGATGAATAAAAGAGGATGTCCCCAATGTTTGAAAAAAAAAAAAAAAGGCATTTGTGTTGTTTCATGTCAGTAAACAGGGGTTTGTTTGCTGGCATCTTGGCAAGATGATGGAAAATGTGCATGTGTCGGAAAGAAGCTTGTGATTTCTGTGTGTGTGTGTGTGTGTGTGTGTGTGTGTGTGTGTGAGAGAGAGAGAGTGAGGACTCTGTGCCTGAGTACACAGATAACACATCTCAGTCCATCGTCTGCTGTGACATTGACTTTTGTTTTTTTGCAATAAATAACCCACATGATGATAAAACTCAAATATTGGCCCACGACATCACACACTGAGTGTTTCATTGGGCGTAAAATTTGATGCCAAAGGCTTGAGTTCTTCACACATGCATACGCATACACACACTCGGTCAGGTTTTACGTTTTTCTCCCAAATGGGAAGTGAGTCCCCATATTACGACTCTGGACAGACAGATTGTGAGTAATAGAAGTAAACACACGACACAATTCTAAAACATTCAAAGTAAAATTCATGCTTCAATAAGAATTCTTATGAATCATAAAGTAGCTTTTTATTCTTCTGGTGATCACAGATTTGGGGCTTTTGAGACTTTTTGATAGATGTTTTGTTTCCTCTTCTATCATATATCTTTAAAAAAAAATATTCAGTACAAGAACAGGTTCATATTTATGATGATATGGCGTTCATCCATGTTAAGTGCTGTGCTATGAGTCTGTCTCTACCCACCACATGTCTCATTTATGAATGTTTCCTCAATTAAATCTTGCTAAAGCCATTGCAAAATCTTGCCAAATATTGGCAAACTAATAAAGCCAGTGCAATCAGCTTTTATTTATTTACACATTTCAGGCATGTCCAAGGGGAAGGTGGGAAGGGAAGAGGGTGGATTACTATGCAGTGCTTAATAAAACCTCTACAGCTTGTGGTCTTACTGTGGAGTTTGCACCTGGTCTGTTCTCAGCAGGTAACACCTCCCATGGCTTGACTGTCTGATATCCATCCAGCCCCACAGAGATGGAGTGGCAATGTGCCAAAGCACATGGCCAAAATACAGTGGCATCATTTCTCCCACTTACTGTCATGGCTGTGTCTTTGAAATTGCCATCAGCTGTGTGCTGATAAAATATACATGACAAATGGTGTTTTTGTATTCATGTTTTCTGTATCGATATGTGCATGTGTGTGCGTATATGTACACATTCGTTCTGCTTGACAGGATTTCACACTGTAAAAGCATTCAACCCGTCAGATCAAATATTACCAAACAACATAAGCTTCGACAGGTAACATACATATCATTTCAAGTATAATCAACACAATTTGTCAGCCAGAGATGAAAATTGCACTCTGCCTTTCCCTGTAATTAAAACACCTCTCTGTATTTCTCTTTTATGTGTAGTGCAATTACAGCATTGACATTGCTGATTAGAGCTCCTTAACTCAGCAGGAGAGCTCTAATAGAGGCCTGTGGAAGGCACATTTAAATGATGGCCTTCTAATTATTGGGAAGGTGACTATTTAGGTCAATGAGACACAAAAAGAATTCAGACACCAAATAACTGACGGCTAGCAAAGTGCAGTGTGGTTATGGCTGACGTCTTTTTTCTGGACAGGAAATACACTGAACCGCAAGTCTTGTAGCGATGGAGGAAATATTCAGATGCTTTGATTCAACAGTTGTAAAACAACCATCTACATTACAAGTGAAAGTCTTGCATAAAAAATCTTGCTTGACTAAAAGAAAGCACTGTATTTCCAGTAGAATGTACTTACTGTGAAGCATCAAAAGTAAAAGTACTCATAATGCAGAGTGGCCTCTGTCAGTCTTAAAGGTACAGTATGTAATTTCTGCTGTTGCATTACTTCAGATTGTGTTGGCTAGTTCTGTTAAACAGCAATGCATCAGATTTTATAAAGTCTGACCTTTTGTATGTAAAATCCTAATCATAAATATAATTTTCACATAAATGTAGTGGACTACAAAGCAATATAGAAAGAGAAGTATAAAGTAAGTGCAGTACTCGGCTAGAGTACAAGTACCGCACAGCTGAACTTAAAGAACAACTGCAGTTTAATACAACTTGGTAATTCTGATGACTTCAAATGTTCATGCTCGAATGTCTCAGGCTGCAGTGACGTTGCTAAAAATGGGTTTAATGGGGCAACAAACTAGGGTGGTCCATCAGTCAGAAAGCTTGTAAACAGCTGACAGTTTAGCCAGATTATCTAAACCACTTTATTGGAACTAAGACAAAAAGTGATGTCCCTAATAATCCCCCTCTGCACAGGAAAACAGTGAGTGTGCACAAGTACAGCTGGCACGGAAGTCAGTCTGTAAACTGTGCTGAGTGTTTATAACAGTTTGGGTTTGTAATCTTACTGTTTGCCTTAAACTGTCCTGTCAGCTTGTTTACAACCTGTGTGAGCTTGTCAGTGTCATTCCCACTTTTTGACATCTGTGCAGTTACATTGTTGAGTTGTTCTAAGCCTCTGAAAGCTTCATATCTGAAGTATTTCTAGGATTTTCAGCATTTTAAGACTCCAATAAGTCAAACAAAATTAGACAACTAAAATAATACAGAAATGGAATACCCAAAAATAACATAACGACAAAATAAGTTTTTTTTTGTTTGTTTTTTCCGTCATCAAGGCTGTGATCTGACACTGTGACCCGTAATTATGTTCAGGAATTTGTCGCCATACCTCACAGGTCCATAGTCCACTGTGTGGCATAGGCACGGTGGCTGCACTCCATCTATCGCAGTTTACTTTTAATGGATGCAAACCGGCCCATCACCATAACCTGAAAATGCCCCTGGATATGTCCTGGACTGCAAACTTTTCATGCAATCCCTGGCACCACCAGAGGCCCGCTGTTGGCCAGGATCTCCACCTGTCCCAGGCAAAATGTCATGGTGGTGGTTTCGACCTCTGAAGAGTAGATAAGCAGGACAAACGAAGTCCATCAGCCAACCTTTATGCCTCATTACCCTCCCTCTACCAGAGGAGGCGCCACCTGCTACCTCATCAAGGTTGCGCCGTCCTTCCCTGCCTCACCACCACCAAAACAGCAGATAGTTGGCCGATTCCTTGCCTACCTTCACACACGCTCCCTCTTTTCATCGCTCTCTCTCAGTCTTTCACTATGCCCCTGACAGACGTTGGTCATCACTGCCAGAACTGCTGACAGGAGTCCAGGCTGAATGTCAGCTTTAGCCACAGTTGGAACCGGTGGAAAAATGGAGGGAGTGATGGAAGGAGGGAAGGAGGGGAGGATTATTTGAGGGCCTCTGCCAGAAGCCCCTCTTTTGGCATCTTGGCATCAGAAGCGATGATTTAGATGGTGACACAGGATGATAACGCAGCAGTTGGCCTCTTGTGTCACTGTTTCGCCGTGCCACCTGCAGATTACGAACATCAAGAGCTACTGTAACGAGGCGAGGCCTACACTTGATGCCCTTCAAAGTGGCACTTTAGTGTCAACATGGGATATCAGCGATTTAAATAAGAACCTTCTGTTAGAGAATAGACACGATGCAGAAAGAACAAAACTCAGACCTCTTCTCTAACATTTTACTGGACACTTAATTAGAAAATGCCTTTTTAAAAAAATCATTTTTGCAAGTATAAACCATCAAACAATCCACTGGTGCATCATCAAGTGATTATAAGAACTTAAAGTTAACCCATCCCTGTTTATATTCAGGTAAATAAATTGCAACCTTGACAGACGTCCAGCTGCTCTGACCAGGTCAAGCTTAAAGCGGATCATCGCAGTTTGAAGACAGTTCCGCAGAGTTGGCAAAGTACCACCTCTGCAGGCTCGCTGACTTTAACCTGACATTGATTCCATAACTACAAGTGGTAACCATAGAGACTGAATACTAACTCTATTCTTACATCTGCTGAGGGAGGAAAATCATATGCATGGTTACAGAATGTGAGAACAGATTTAGCATCAGCTAAATGATCATAATGAAACAAGGAGGCAAGGACGAAACATTTGTGTGTGTCAATAATAATGATAATCATAGCACTTTTCATACAAGAAACGTACGACAAAAAATATGAAAAACAGAATAAAACATGAAGGCAGGATCAAGAATAAAAACAGGAATAGAACAATAATAATAATGATGATAATGATTGTAAAAATAAGGATGAAAATAGGATAAAGCATGTGCATAATGTAAGATGGAAAATTAAAGTTACTGAATAGCAGCAGCAGTAAAATAAAGTTTGAAATAGAGTATAAAGAATGCATAAAATCAAGTAAAATACATCATTTTAAAAGAAGTGCAGCAGTGCATAAGTACGAGGCAAAGCCCAGAAGTTTCAGGCCTCTATCAGGAAAATCATCGTTAGTCGAAAGCAAAAGTTTTCTTTTTAAAATATTCAACAAGCTGGCTTCCCTGATATCTACAGATAACTGACAAAGGCTGCATCCCCAGTTTTCTTTTGGCTGCTGCAGGAAACCTCCAACAGACCAGCAGCAGATGATCTCTGTGCTCTTGAAGGCAAGTAGTGAACGAGGCAGTTAGCAATGTAGCTTGACCCTAATCCATTAAGGGCTTTGTATACAAGGAAGACCTTAACATCAGTTCTAAATGTTAAAGGAAGCCAGTGCAGAGCCGCTGAAACTGGACGTGTATGTTCTGTCCTCTTGGTCCTGGTTAATAGCTGAGCTGCAGAGTTTTGAACGAGCTGAAATTTCTCTGTGTTTTTATGTTTATTTTTTTAGGAAAACTGAAAAGTCTCTGACAGTAATCGAGTCGGCTCAAAAGAAAGACATGAATTAGTTTTTCAGCATCTTTTTGATTCATCAGAGGTCGTCATTTGGGCGGCAGTAACGTTTTTTGAGCGATGGCCTTTCTCAGGGCAGGTTTTGTGCTTGGCAGTTTGAACTGATGTGCTGATTGCACTCGACGTCTGGAGAACTGCAACAGCATTTCAGAAAAAGTGCAAATAAGCTTTTCATCTCCAGCAGAAATAAAAATGTAATGGTTATACAAAAAAAAAACATGTTTGTAAAGCGAAGCATTCATACACACGTTTGCACAGACACACCAATGCTTTCACAACCAGCTCAAATACGTATTTATAGTTTGCACATTCACAGTAATTAAGCACATACAGGAGTGCATATGCGTCAACGTAACACATCCACATATCTTAGTCTAAACCAGATTATATTAAAAATCCGAGTTGTTTAAAGGAAGTTGTAATCCTAAAGTTCTTGCTCTTTTCAACTTTTCCTTGTCGTATTCTTTGCGTTTCACTCGGGGCTGCTGGCAGAGTTTTCTGCTGCACAACTTTTCATGCCTTTTTTTTTTGTTTGTTTTCTGTCTGTAGCTCACAGGTCAGCTGAGGCAGTTAAAGTTTTCTTAACAAATTGTCTTGCAGAGAAAATGGATCGGTTACCATAGAAATGGTGACATGTTTGTTTTTCATCTTTATGCGTGTAATGTGTGTGCGTTGGTGTTTACTGTATGTGCAAATCTGCGTATTTACAGAAAGATCTGCCCCAAGTGTCTGACAGGTCTGTGTCATTTGGAGAAAAGATCAATTATTATATGCATAACATTTGCAATTCAATAACAATACAAACCTCGAGGCAATAAAGTTTATTGAATTGACTTTCTGTGTTTTTTTTTGTTTTTTTTTACTGCCTTTATTCCCTCTCTGTGCTGCAGGCTGCTGGCAGCTGTCCAGCACAGTTCATTGTGAAGCTTGTGGCTGTAGTCGGGCGAAAGGTCAACCGTGGCAGTGAGGACGACTGTTTTCTCAAAATCAACACTTATTTTATCTTACTATGATATGGTTTGGTCTCCATGGAAACTGCAGTGAAATTTTTATTTATTTATTTATTTTTTTCCCGACGTCGAATCCACTGGAGGTGGTGCAGCACATCATGTCTAAGGAGTAGAGATTTATAGAACCACTGTTTGTGTACGCACTTGAGTGGATGCGTGGCTACGGGGGCTGTGAGAGAGCGAATGTCGAAGCTGAATCCCGAAGTTTTCAAAGCACTGAGTTTAATGCGGGTCTGAAGCAGTGAGGTTACTGACGCAGAGGCACGTAAAAACACGCACTTCATCTTTATCCAACCGTTACACTGTGCACACAATACCGAGCAGAGTACACGGGAGCCAATGTTTGTTTCCTTACCGCTAAATCTGGACCTTCTAACACCACCTGACCCATCACAACATCCCTACAATCGCCTTTTTGAGACTCAAAAATTCAATTTGTACCAGTGATTTGTACCAGTGTACCAGTACTAGTGTGTGAGTCTTAACTGGTGCACTAGCATAAAGTCAATTCTCAACACCGTGACCTTATTCAAGTCATTTTCACGAGCAATGACCAGAAAATTCTCACCTTCATATTCTTGTGAACACATTTAGTTTTTAATAGTCCAGAAACACACGCACACACATTCCACCACACATGCTGAGTTTCTCCTACTGTAAGTGGTTACCATAGATACCACATGCTGAGGCTCATGAAGTACAGTGGGTCCATCTCACGTGGGAGATATCGAGTATTTATAGAAGCACTGTGGTGTGGCCAGAAATGAGTTTAGACAATGCACTTTTTTGGGTACTAACAAGCAATAGATGCTGTGGCGTGTGAGAGGCACTGCGAGCCACGGCGTGCCAGTGCGTTAGCGGTGACTTTGAATTGTCATTGTGTCGAGCACTTCAGCGTGATAAAAATACGTTGGATGTTGGAGCTGTCCGTGTCGCTGAACATAAGATGTGCTGTGAGGTATCAGAATATCCAGATCTGGAACAGGAGAGCTTTTTCTTTTCTTCTGCTCCTCATCTGTTTTTTTTTTCTCATCCTCACAGCATGCTTTTGCGTATGTCAGTGTCAGTCTGTTTTTCCCACAGAGGAAAAAAAAAAAAAAATTGAATGACTTGCACTGAGAAAACAGCTTAAAAAAAAAAAAATCTTTCTGGTTCTGCAATCTGAGAGCTCCTCTTCCTTCGAAAGGTCAGCGAGTTTTGGAAAGTTTCTTGCGGTAATCTGCAAGCTCGGCACCCAGCTGCATGTTATGGGGAATCAAATGCAGAGTACATATCATGACATGTTTAATTAAATCCTATTTTGTGGAATAATGAACTAATTAACAAACTCCAACTGAAGGCTTTTTTTTTTTCTTCATCAAAACACGCTGGATTTTGAAGTATGTCCCCTTATCTTCCCAAAGTAATTGTACTTCCAAAATTGACATAATTGAATTGCTACCCACCCTGGCATAGGAGGTGTATTGTTCTCATGGAATGAAGCATACCTAATTGCAATCCATCATAATCACTGCGCCTTTTTTCATCTCAATTCAGACCTTAAGTCTAATGAATGGTTCTGTGATTGTGTTTTGTGGAAATATTGTCTGTTGGATATAATGGCCTCCCATTATTTAACATTGTACACTTGACATGGGCTTTAAAAACTAATGACCAGTTACAGAGAAGGGATGAATCGGGTCAGATGGAGATGTTGGTTATGGCAGGATAATCAATAAGACCGGTAAAAGGATTCACCCAGGCTGACTATTATCACTTTTGACTTCCAGACTGTGGGATTAATGTCTGTTTTATATAATGATCTGCATTTGCATAGCTCCCACTTTAACCAGTCTGAACCATCTGCTTCTCTTCTCTATGTAGCACTTCTGGTGGATGTTTGGCAGGTTGACTGATAGGCGTAACATTTCGATAGCTGCCTATCAGCCCGTGGGTCAGCCAGTCATCCAGCCACTTAGGAAATGCATCGAGCTACTCAGTACGCCATTCTATCAGTCGGCCATTTAGGTAATCAGTCAAACACTTAACCAGCCAGCAATCTATATCAAGGAAAATAATCACTATAATCAGTGACAGGAAATAAGGTGGGCAAGTGGGCAGACAAAACACAGGTGCAGGCAAGAACACAAGAGTGAGTGCACATATAGAATCCATATTTAGGCCACAGCAATCATCTCTAATCTAAACATTATTGTGTGGCTGCAGACTCCTCAGCATCAAGTATGAATTCAGCATTGCTAATATTGTGTGAACACTGAATAGACTTGTAATAGGTGACAATGCTTAAAAAGCAGAGATTAATGACGACTGCGTGGGTGTGTCCAACGCATGACGCTTAAAGCTGCCAGCTATAGAGGTGGATTAAAGAGTAATGGCCCTCGTCTATGTCATGTGAGCGCGTGAGTGCGTGTGTACACACGTGGGCCTCCGCTTGCTTCTTAGGGGCCATTGAATAGCATGCTAAGCGCATTCACACAACGAGGGACGGAATAAGTTCGCTCTTGTGCCGGCTCATCCGCAGCCTCATCTAGTGCCGGCAAAGTGAATCAGGTCAGGAGCCCGTCATTGTCACCGTGCTGTGGTTGGTCAAATGAGCATGATGAGTTGACCTCACGGCTGATGAGATCAAGTTGATCACAGCATTAGGGTCAGATTAGCTTGTCTACCAGCAAGTTGACAGAGAAACAGTGACTGCTTATAAACGATATAAGATTGCCACACAACTGCTACTATTCCAGTACTACTGGAATATACAGTATCACTACCGCTTCCTCTACTTCTTGCTTGCTACTATGTCTACCACATCCCTGCTGCTATCCCCCTTATACTGCTATTACATAAATTAATGTTACATCTGCCACTTCTACTCCTACTACTGCTACTACTCCTTTGCCTTCTATCGCTACAACTCTGTATGGTGGGTTATAGTGCAAAGATGTTTGCTCTGAGCCCCCAGTACATCCAGCGAGGTTAGATATATCCCTGAACAACACACCATACCAACCAGCTCCTCCATATCGTTGCTCCACTGTAGACTTCACTGGGACTGTTTGTGAAGAACGTGTGGAAACGCCAGTTCCAGTTGCTTGAAATCCTACTTGGTCTTTCTATTTTTACTGCGAGTATAGAGATAAATCTGTCAGTACTAACCAGAGGTTTTCAATGAAACCCAACATGAACCTTTTCATTCATCCAAAACATTCATGCCTGATCATCTTTGTAAGGGCTGACTCTGGGAGCACTCGGCCTGAAAGTGATCCCTTATTGTTTGCATATTGAGATCATATTTTTTGAGATCATTATATAACTTGTAGTACAAAGAGACCAGAGTTGGCAGGATTATGTTGCGTAATCAGACTCCACATTTTAATGCTGTCAGAAGAATATCCTATATTATTTCTCCCTCGAGTGAATTATTGATGGACATAACTATGATACCACTTATAATGAAAAAGTAATGGCGCGCTGAAATAACGTATTCTGGCTCGATGATCAATGGGGACATAATGTAGTGAAGACACTCGCCGAAGTTGGAACATCAGAAAATATTGGATCTTTGATTTTCTTTTCCCCCCTCTTGCAGGAACTGTTTTTTTTATTATTTTTTTCCAGTTTAAGGGTCAAGTTAGGTTAAAGTAAGTTATGTTCAGTGAAGGGTTATAATTAGCTTTTAAACCACAAATGGTAATGCAGCCAAAAGATCCCTCCCACACACACACACAAACACACACACACACACACTGTTTGCTTTGGTGAAAATGATGCAATTTCTTGAATTGTGTTTTTTTTTTTTTTTTTTTTTTGGCTACAGAAATAAACTCGATCTGCCAGGTAGGAATAGCTGACTTTGGCTGTGCGGTATTTTCCCCTTCCTCTTGGTCTATGGGTGCTGTGAGTTTGAAGTTACACTAAATGTATCTACCACCTACTCCACTCAACCACCCAACCACCATATGAATCACAGTTCATCATGCTTTCTCTCTAGTAGCAATTTTTTGTCTTTGTATGGCCAAACCCTGTGCTTTCACACACACACACACACACACACACGCACGCATGCACACGCACGCGCACACACACCTACACACACACACACACACACACACACAAAGCTAACAAAAGCTGAGAAGGCGGTAGCAAAATGATATTTAAAAATGATGCTGCATTCAAAAGGTCACAGGGTATACTGTCCATTGATATTATAGTGCTGTATGCGTGCAAGCTCTCTCCCTCTACTTCTCCCTTCTCTCTCTCTCTCTCTCTCTCTCTCTCTCTCTCTCTCTCTCTCTCTCTCTTTCCCTCTATTTCTGTTTCTCTCCATCGCTCTTTTCTTTTCAGCAGCCTTCATCAAAGCACAGTCGCCGTCATTATTTCCACAAAGCACAAACATTTTCCCCCCCAAAAAAAGAGGAAAAGAAATCCAAGTTGCATTTGCGAGCGGTGTATTTCTTGTAAAATGCCTCGTTCGATTACTGTTAATGCCCCCCTCGTCCCTCCTCTTCACTCTCTTAAAAACTCTTCAGGTTTTTCCAACTGAGCGATTCAGGCTGAGGCGGGCGCAACCGCACTAGAGGGGAAGTCAAGTCGTGCTGGACTGGCGCGATATCCTCGCACGGTTCACAACTAAAAGGAGACCTGACCCGCGTTTAATCATGCTTTTAAAGGATGGACTATGCTGATTTTAAAAGTTGACCAGGGATTTCTAGTTGTGGGGTGTTTGCGAGGCATGGCTTTCCTTTTAACTTGCTTATTTCTGTCTTGGTGAGTATGACAACTCTTTTCTCTGCATGTTCTCGGACTTTTACGCACGGCAACCAGAGACTGTGGATGGATGTGCGTGTGAGAAACTCTGCATTTTAAGCTGTTTTCTGTTCCGTTGAAATAAGCTTTCACTAGTGCATATGTACTTTAGTTACAGTGCGAGCAGTGTTTGGGGAAATCAGCACAGTGAGACCAGTATCTATTTGGATAACATCACGCGTATATTGGATAGATTACTGGATGGCTATGACAACAGGCTACGACCTGGATTTGGAGGTATGCTAATGCCCGTGTCATATTGTATTTCAAACGATATTGCCTCATAAATTCACGGATCCATGTTCTTTTTCTCAGAAGATAAAGTTTTACTCCAGTAGTTGTGTGTGTGCCACATTTTCATTTAGTTTTATGCTGTAATGGTTACATATCACAGTTTCCTTTATCTTATACAATTATAACGAATTACCAGCTAAGAACTGGAGACTGAGTGTGAGAACCAACTTAGAATCAATTTCATGTTAATTTATGTTAAATGGATTAGATTATCAGTGGCTATTTAGCTGTGTGTATAGGCTATACATTAAATATACCATATTGTTATTTTTAACTGCTGTATATTTTGAATAACATACAAATGTCTCATCCAAAGTTGTTGTTTTTGTGTGTATCAAAGCAACCACTTATCCTTCTGCTGTAGGTCCAGTTACAGAGGTCAAAACTGACATCTTTGTCACCAGCTTTGGACCTGTTTCAGATGTTGAGATGGTATGTAAACCATACTGACCACTGAAACACTCGCACAAGACAGGCACAGGCTAATTCACCGGCTGCACGCATGTGTTTCATCACTTGTTTGCAAATTTGGTGGCGACGTATGAGCACAACAGAGAATATGCACAGTTTTCCCGGGAACTACTGTGCATATAGCATCAAGTCATGCTTCTCCCAGCCTTCATTATTCCAGCATTTGGGCAGGATGTCATTAGTGCAGCTTAGGATTTTAATCTGGTTGACAATCCCCCCGCCAGAGTGGGAGAGAGAGAGATGTGGCTGATGTTGGGATGGGATAGGTTTGCCGCTCCTGACATGGGATAGGCTGAGCGCTGTATGTCTGTTGTACTCTACACTGTTTAGGCTTTAGGCTTTAGATACTGTCATGTGATATGTTCTGCAGAGACGAATGCAAAGGCTCTCCAAGGGAGCGAGGCCATCCATTTGATTGAAAGGCTTCCGGGACAGGCTCGTATTGTAGACTTGATGCTGACTTTAAAGAGTTCATCATCAATCAAAAAGATGTTTCACGTCTTGGCATCTGTTTGAGCTGCATTTTCTTTTGAAGGATTTTAATATACTTGATAAAGAAGCATCATCTTGGGGCTATTTTTAGGGAACCACAGTATGCTGAAAGCATCTAAAAATCCCATATTAACTCCCTTAAAACAAATATAGTTAAATTTCCTCATCAAAGAATTTATAAATAAGCACAAACTTAAGCTTTTAATTTCATTAGTGCTGGCAGCAATAGTCGAATAGTCCAGAAATGAAAAAAAAAAAAGAAAGTAGTCACATTGCCAGTACTCTATCCAGCAGGTCCAACGAAACCATGGCTCACAAACCCATCTGCCATTCTCTCCGGGGTAGTGAAGATAGTAGCAGCAGGAGCAGAAGCAGCACCAGCAGTAGATGTGGTTGTAGTAGTAGCTGTTGTAGTAAATAAATCCTTAAACCCACACTCTAACTCCCATCCAGGAATACACCATGGATGTGTTCTTCCGTCAGACATGGATTGACGAAAGGCTGAAATTCGAGGGCCCCATCGAGATCCTGCGGCTCAACAACCTGATGGTCAGCAAGATCTGGACGCCGGACACCTTTTTCCGGAATGGCAAGAGGTCGATCTCTCACAACATGACCACCCCCAACAAGCTGTTCCGCATCATGCAGAACGGAACTATCCTCTACACCATGAGGTAAACAGTGCTGGACAGTGAGCTCCAAACCCAGCCAAGACCGGAATAGAGCACAGACCTGGAAAGCAAATCAAACAAACAAGCATCCAAGAATATACACAGACATGAAAAGAAATGAGGAGTGCCATTCCAAAAACAAGATGTGTGCCATCTGATACTGAAAACAGGCCTGGAAAGCCATTCAAACAAACATGACTCCAGCCTCGTTCCAAAACCAGATATGTAGCATGAAAAGAAAAAAAAAAAAAACCCTCAAGTTACTGATGGCCCAAAAAATGATTTTTAAAATGATTGAGTGGATCAACTTTAAAACATTTAACGATTAAGTTCAAGAGCTTTATTCAATCCATATTTTTAAGAGAGGTACAGCTACATTTTTCTCTCAAACTGGATATGATGTATTGCTATAATATAATGTGAAATCAGTTCCTATTAATCTCAACATCCACCTTACATCAAATCTTTTGTTTTAGTGAGTGGAGGCCATTATCCAGCATGGCGCCACACTGACTGGATCCAGCTCAAAACAGCACTCATTACTTAGCCAGTAACAGCGTATCAAATATAAATCAAAGACTCCTTCCAACTCTTCTCTATTCTGACAGATTAACTATAAATGCGGAGTGCCCCATGCGTCTGATGAACTTCCCGATGGACGGCCATGCCTGCCCGCTCAAGTTTGGGAGTTGTGAGTTTGTTTTTTTGTTAAGCCTCGCTGCTCTGACAGATGGTGTCGCTCTCTAATGATCACTCTGTCACCGAGCAGCTGACTGATTGAGTAATCTGACAGCGTATATTCAAAGATTTCAATTTGAAATGTCACATACAGTACACTTTCGGACTTGCCAGGAGTTCCTCGTTCAGTGTGTGTCAAGTGTATAGAAGACCAGGCCTGCAAACACGTGTATGTAAATCAGTTTTAAAGGTAACTCTGTGACTCCCTTTATTTGTTATTAGTGAGAACACTCACAATCTGCTCCTAATCTCCCTGAAAGATGGTTGCATTCAGTCCATTTTTTTTTCCATAAAACATCCTGATTCAAGTATATTGTTTGTATTTCAGGGTTATTTGAAAAAAAGCACTGAAGTTTCTCTGCTCTTTGTTAGAATTAAATAACAAAAACAGAGCGCGTTCATGAAATGGTCGATGTCTAACAAAGCTCTCGTCCGTCCTGTGCAGATGCTTACCCCATCAGCGAGATCGTGTACACTTGGAAGAAAGGTCCTCTGTCGTCTGTCGAGGTGCCGCAGGAGTCATCCAGTCTGCTGCAGTACGACCTCATCGGTCAGACGGTGTCGAGCGAGAGGCTAAAGTCCAACACAGGTGAGCAGAGGCCGTGTTCAGAACTGCGCGGGTCCGGTCCGATGTGCAGTGCGTGCCGAGATTATGGCCCTGTCAGATCACGATTACACGGCTTTGACTTGCCTATTTGAGTGTGATCTGTGTTTCAGCTTGTGGTGCGATGTCTGAGAGTTTTAATTGTAAACCAAGATACCTTTAAAAAGATGCAATTATGTTTCAAAACGAATTGCTTGCAAGCAAAATGTTTAAATATGATTGCAGGTGTTAGCAATTTTAAACAGTAATTATTGTCATCTTCACCATCTTAGCACAGAACAGGTATTTTACTTTTTCGAATAGATGTTATTATGTTGTCAGTCTTAATTATGTGTCTTTGAATTGCTGATTTACCACCAATAGAAACGGAAATGTCTGGTGTTGGCAGGTGAATATGTCATCATGACCGTCCACTTCCACCTGCAAAGGAAAATGGGCTTCTTCCTGATTCAGACTTACATCCCCTGCATCATGACGGTCATCCTGGCCCAAGTCTCTTTCTGGATTAATAAGGAATCCGTTCCGGCTCGGACTGTGTTTGGTAAGCCTGCTTTGAATTCACTTTGCTCACACGCTGCCTAAATTGCAGTGCGAGTTTCGGGCTTCATTTTCAAAAATTTCATGTGAAAAAGGGACATTTATGCAAGCTGAAGCAAATGGGAGAGGAACACATGCGGCACATTACTTTCATGTTGGAATCAAATCATTTTGCAAAATTCAGGTCTGCTCTCATTTTAGCTGCCAAAAATTGCTACAAAATGGTCTCGCAGATAATGGAGGCTTTTTTTCTCTTAAAAAACGTTTTCTCTGTTGTCATTTTGCATGATTGCAATCACTTAAAGAGGGCTATAATGTGAGGGAAAATGTAAATCACATCAATTCACTGAGGAGAACAAGTCAGTGCAGGATTTCTAAAGCTCTGCCGCTGATGCGTTCTGTTATATTGTCTTTCAAGTTTCACTTTTACGTGTGTGTTGCTGAGGTTGCTCAAGTTTTTGTCACTAACTTTTCAGCCCTCAAAACTCAACTTTATTTTTTTCTCAAGTCTCCAAAACTCGAATGGAGATTCTCTGGATTTATCGACTCACCGCCCACTGCTTGACCCCAGTGAGAGTCTAGCTCTGCAAACTTTAAGCAAGCATATTTTTCTCTATTTACTGCACTCTGATTGGATTAAGCTACGCAGAGCGGTCCTTAAAATGCAACCTTCCGAGGGAACAAAGACAGACACTGTCGTCACAGCATGTTTTAACCTTTCTTCATTATCTCTATTCCTCCTCCACTGTGATGGAGCTGAATTTATTGGGAATAAATGTCCTTTTTGAAATTGGTCATGCAAGGGCCAAGAGAGGGAGGATGTTTACTTGGCCCTCTTCCGTGCACTCACAGGTTCCGCTTGCTCACATTACATTACGCTACAGTTGCCATCAAGCTCTAGCCTCAGGAGCAGAGAGGGTTAGAGACACCGAACAAAGACAGAGAGACTCTCAGAGAGAGACTGAAGGGAATGAGAGAGACAAAAGGACAGAGACAAAACAAAGAGGAAGAAAATGGGGAAAGTGTGCAGAAATCCAGACCCTTTTTCCTTTAATTTCCCCTTAAATTTTCAACGAGCTGCAGCTCAGCGGAGTAGCACTGCTGGCCCACGTAGGTTATGGTTCTGTAGTCTTGTCTTTGGATGCGAGCCAATGCAACGACGAGCCCGTGCACTCCTTCAGAGAGTAGATCCCAATCATTAGCGCTTGTGTGGAAGTTAAGGCCCCATGCGGAAAGCACATCTGCGGCAACTCATTAACCTCTCTCGTCCTGCTGCTTTCATTTCACTCAATATTGGGTAAAGGATAAAAAAAAAAACTGCTTGTTCTCTGGATTGGCTGTTGTTAAAAGGAGCTGTAGGTGAGCCCAGGGCACGCTGGGTATTCAAGAAGTTATTCAGTAAAAATCAAATACCACATATTGGATTTTCTATGACAAAAGGCCAAACTTTATCTTCAAACTGTGATGAAGTTTGTTTCTTAAATTAAAGTGACCTGCTTATGAGCTGTTAAAGCACTTGGAGCTACAGTATGTAGTTCCATATTTTTCTGTTATAAAGGGCAGCAAGCAATATGTCCAAAAAAAGCCATTATCGGAGTAAGTTTCATTAATGCCGTTGATGGTGCATGTGAGATAGAAGGAAGGAAAAGGGAAGACAAATTGCTGTCCGGATGTTCTCGGCTCTGATGATACATTAAGTCATAGTGTGTTGTGCGCTGGATTGCCAACAACCTCTCTAAGAGCTGAAAGTCCCTTGAGCACAAGTCTCACAGACTTAATTGAGTGTGGCCTAATTTGTACCTTGCTTTTTTCCGTATAAAAGCACATAAATGCCCCAAGCATTTCATTTCTATCCTGTCTTTGTACTTCATCCCCCTCCCTCCTACACTCTTTCTTTCGTTCTTTCTTTCTCTCTCTTTCTCTTGCCTCTCCCTCCTACCCTGACAGGCTTTCTTTCTTCCCATGTCCCTCCTCCCCTTTGCGATCATTTAACTTGTGCTTGAGACAGTCAGCGTTGGTTGGCTATCGGAGGAGGCTGTTGCTGAGAGTTGTTAGCTTTTGCTGCTGAAGTAGCGTGCAGAAAATGCTTTTAAGACATTATTAGGTGCATTAAATCCCCCATAAGTTCCTATGCTGCTAATGAAATGTGCACAACTACAGCGCACGCTTGGTAAAAGCATGGGCAGCAGTGTTCAATGGCCCTTTTTCCCTGCTTGCTTTAGCTTGATGAAAGTGAATTAGATATGTACTTTGTTAATGGGCCATTAAAAGAGATGTTCATTGTCAGCATCTTTCTCTGACTTAATAAGGATGGAATCTGGGTGAGACAGAGGAAAATCCTTTCCCAGAGAATAAGAAGGTGTTTTTTAGAGGTAAAATTGCACCTCACATCTGTTTTTTTTTTTTTTTGTTTTTTTTTTTGACATGTTTTGATAGTTTGGCACTTCAAAAGTGCCTGTAAAATGCACCTGCCATGGACTTTTTGTATGGTCCAAACTATTCTAAAACTATCATGTATCCAAGAGAATTTATGAATGCCCTCAGATCTATACAATGTTTTTCTCTTAGCTCTCTGTTCTTTGAGGATGTACTCAAAGGGATGTTTGTAGTCTATGCATCAATCTGGAGCCACGGCCACAAGTTAAGAGCAACTTTTGACGGGGTGCAGTCTTACTTCAGCTGAGAAAGATATCAAACAACATATCAACATCGCTGTCACTCTCCCACCTCTCCATTGACACATTTCTTCCCTTTATCTGTTATCTTTGTCTTTCCACACATCCCGTCTGTACATCTTTCCATCATCTCACCCTTAGCTTTTATTGTGAGATACTTAACAGTTAAGCAATCATTAGCAAATGCTTCGTGGCTGGTATCTGGTCATCTTACTAGACGGCTTTCTCGAGAATATTTACCGACATTTGGTCTCTTTTATCAGTGTGCCAGTGCAGGGCCATGGGTTAGTCTGCTTATGGACAGATTAGCACCCACTGAAGTGACTTTTTGGCAAACCTCACTGCGCTGAAACGCCACATGGCCTGACATTCCAGTTATACTGTATGCCGTAAAAGAGCACGGCCGTCGTGTGTCAAAGATATTCATTGAGATTTTTTTTTTCACGCCATGATTAATTGCCATCTTTCATTATTTTGTTAGATGAAATTATGTTAAATGCGTGCCATGTTATACGGTTTTCAACCTCAGTCAAATAAATTATATTTTTATGACCGAATCACAAATCACAGTTTGCCTGAAGGGGCTTTCCAATCTGACCAGCGTACAACACCTTCTGTCCTTAGACCCTCGATCCGGACAAAGATAAAAAAAAAAAGGGTAACATCGTGTATTATATTACACATATATTGTATTGCTTTATCTGTCATCATATAAATTCTTAGATGCAGAACTATTTCCATCCAAGTGATTAATCAGTGATGAACACAATGCTTTGAATTTAAAGTTCAAATCAACAGACATTATTCAATAATTAATGCAAGCCTTAGCGGGCATGTCTAAAATATGAATAAGAATCAATGCTTCACTTTCTCCATTACTAACATCATTTGAATACTTTTTTGCACACAGAACACCCCAAAGCTTCAGTTGTTTGTAATTAAGTTTTGCATGTACGCAGTGTTACACTGAAAGGGCAGAAATGAATGCTCCAATTTAGCCTCTTTAAGAAGAAAATATCAGTAGCGTCTACACGATGAGTAAGATCAATCATACTGCATGTTGTGCATTTTTATTAATAGATTGAGTCTTCAGGGAATCAGAATGCGTCTTTTTAGTAAACTGGCGATAGGAATAACCAATATTTTGGAAAATAAACATTCAGTTTAGTGTTGGCACCTGTCAGAGCTGCGTGTCAATGATCCTCTGCAGTACATGCTAAAATTTGCCAGGACCTAGCTTTGAATCATCTCTGCAGCATCGTGGTCTAATAAATGCTGAAGACATGAGTGCTTCAACTGCTATCATCTCTGCAATGCTGAAGTGATCACAGACGTTATTTGCCAGATGGTAGATTTTGCAAAGAGCCTTGAAATGGTAATTTCCAAAGAGATGCTGCAGTTTTGTTTGTGACTTAAATGATAAAATAGCTTTGGTGAGAAGATATGATAGATGTGATCTATTGATTTGGAGAAAAGACAGGCTGAATGGTAGCTATTTATCCTTAAGTTGTTTTCTAATGTATAGTAAGACATTACATTTCTATGTGTGTGCTTGGGTGTCCAATTCAAGCTGATTGCGACGGTCTCTCAAATCAAGCCTTTCCATTGTTACTCAATGACAAACATTTCCAGGAGTCATGTTCTCAGAAACAGACAGAAACACAGACATTCACACACTTCATACGTATCTGGAACAATCACAGCACTGAGGTAAATACCCTCTCTCCTTCCATGCATTATGCATACGTGCTTAATCTGTGCACGAGTATGTCATGTTTTGCTGAAATATGTATCTGGAAACATTATAGGACTTTGATATTTCCATTCCCATCAGAGAAGGGTCACTGCAGGAAAAAACTAAAATAAAGAGACTAGAAGACTAAAGACAAAAGAAACTAAACACCAACGTGCCACAAAGCTTCATTGGACTTCTCTGGGAACCTCAGAGAATTATGTTTTGTTTTTGGCTAACAGTGGAAAGTGACCTCTCGAAGTCTTCTCTTGTTGGTCTGATTAAAGACCAACAGGATATAAGGTGTTAGTTAGTCAGCTTTACAGATGTTGGTAGGGAAGGCATTTGTTTAAAATTTGGAGCTTTTCCCTGTGCTTGTATTTTTTTTATCCAAAGCTAAGCTAAGTGCCTCCTGGCTCTTGGTCTATATTTGATGCACAGACATGACAGCAGTAGGCTATCGATCTCATCATCTGACTCAGCATATTTCACAAAATGTCTGACTCCCTATACAGGACAAAAAAGTTTCAGGTGACATACTGCCAGAGTTTACTGAAAGTGGAAGTACAAGAATAAAGCCCTTGAATCCAGCACCATGTTAAGATTCGATGTGAGATGAAGAGCAGCACATTCCTGACATCTCTCTCCTCCCTGCATGCAGGTATCACCACTGTCTTGACCATGACAACGCTCAGTATCAGCGCCCGCCACTCCCTCCCCAAAGTTTCCTACGCCACAGCCATGGATTGGTTCATCGCCGTTTGCTTCGCCTTCGTCTTCTCCGCCCTGATTGAGTTTGCGGCCGTCAACTACTTCTCCACCCTGCAAGCCAACCGGGAGCTGCGGAAGGCGGCGGCCATGAAGGCGGCCGCTCAGGAGGCAGCGGCTACAGCTGCAGCTCCGGCTGCGGCCGCGGGGACGGATGGAGACGTTTCCTCAGTAAGTCTGCCCCCACTGCTTCACACGTGTTGGGTTTACATATGTCGACAGATCTGTTCTGGCTCAGGTTTTGACCTCAGCAGACAAACAGTTGCTTTCCACTTGTCCTGTCCGTGCAGGTTGCATGCAGCAGGAGGCTGTGCACAGATACAGACCCTACAGAACGCACCGGGTTGCTGTGATAAATGGTGATCAGAGCCGGTGCTGCACTCACAGTAAAAGATAAAGGCTTCACTTGGCCTCATTACATGCCTCTACATCTCTTCATCAAACCGCTCCACCAGCGTGTGCTCCTGCCTTTTTTCCTCCTAAATATAAACTTAGCTGCTAAATAACGTAACTCTTCAGAGGGCTTTTAATTCCGCTCGCTGAATGTTTGTCATTGTAACGTCAATGCTCATTTCCGGAGCCATTCTCCGTTATTGAACTTTGCACGTATAAGGAATAGAATGTGTTTTGTCTGTTTAATGTTTCCAAACAGCCTGCTAACATGATGTGTCTAAAATAGAAAAAGGCACATCGAGTTCAATTCTGGTAATGTTAGTTAGCTTTCACAGCTGTGACGTACTGCTGCCTTTACATTAAAATTCAGAGAAGCACAAACAGAAAGTGGTGATTTAGTATCAGCAGCAGCTTTACACCTGAAGAGGAGTCACTCCATGCAAACGAACGGAGCACTTCATGTGGCTCGGTCACATCTGGCTGAAGCTAAACTACATTTATTGACAATTTTGTGAAACTGCGGCGTGATAGATCATGTTGCATCCTCTCTCTAACCATGGTTACACAGATTCCAGCAGAATGCGTGTGACTTATTATTCACTCTGTTTGACTAAGTTATGTATCCGAGAAGACGGGGTGCGTTTTTTTTGACCCAAATAAGAGAAAATATTGTCAGAATAGCCTGCAGTGTTCTGGACGCATACATGCAATGTCTCCGTCACTATCCTCCCTCTTTATATCTGGTCATACTCCACACTCTTCCTCCTGCTTTGACTTGATCGGTTCTAGTTTCTCTCTAAGCTCGTCTCTATTTCCCCCTCCTGTCTGTTCTGTTTGTCTCCCTTTCTGTCTAAATCCACTCTCATTTCTTTGCCTGTATATGACTGTTTAAATGTCAACGTTCTGCTCTTTTTCAATTTCAGTTGGCTTTATTGGCTCAACAAGTAAACACATCTGTTTGGCAAAAGCATACGAAGTAAATAGTGGATATAGAAAGATAAAACAATGGGGATTTTATTGACGAAAGAGCAAATAGGACCCGTGAACTTTAAAGTAAATCATCGCATGTCTTGTGCAGAGGTGTACATCCAGTTTGACTGTACAAATATATTCATGTCACAAGCTCCATAAGTGTTAATTTCATAGATTATAATTACGTACACTGCTCATGCTGTTAAAGACGGGCGTGTGTTGACAGGTTGTTTGTTATTTGTCTGCCTTGCCTTGTGGCAGCAGGTAATAAACAGAGCTGGTTTTTCATCATCAAGCAGAGTCACAAAGCCTGGAGTAGCTTTTACAAGGCTTTTACAATGTTTATCTCTGGTGGTTTTATATTTTGGACACCCACAATAGAAACCTGTTTCAGTGTTTAAGGCTCTGATGGCTTTCAGCATTTCATATAGCGACCTTTCAATCCCCCAGTTCACTGTTGTTTTGTTAAGATTTAGCTTCCATTCAGTTCTTTTTTCGACATTCAGCCAGTTGAATACTTCTGTTGATGGATTGATAATAGGTCAATTTGCTGTGTGATTTGTTTTCTTCTCTCCTTTCTGTACTGGACTCTTCTTTTAAAGTGTTTTTCAAATGTAATGATGGATGATACTGGTGTGTGGCTTCAAGGCCGACTGGTTCTACTGGTTAGTTGTCACAGCCAGCTGTGTCAGTGGTTTTACATCCACATACGTAGCACTGACTTCTCAGGAGAGTGTGGTATGAAATTGGGTTTGGTTCTGCTTGGTTTACATTCTTTTTATGTCACTCATGTATCATTTTTCCTACTTTCTGACTTGCTCTCTTCTTTCTACGCAATTTCCTTTACTTTCTGTTCACCCGTCTCCTTCCTTTCTTCCCCCTCCAACACACACACACACAACACATAGCATTATCCCTCTTTTTCGGCTTCTTCTCTAGCCCCCTGCTGCGCTCTTCATGTGAGCCCTCTATTCTCTCTTGCCACACACTCTGTCCCTCTCTCTCTCTCTCTCATGCACAAACACACCTCTCTTGACCGTCCCTCTTTTGCCTCTCTCGCTCTCATTTTGCTCGAATGTGCTGTCCACATATACACACCGAAACACCACAATCTCCACTTTATCCACGCTTGTCCTCACAGTCCCACACACGTCCACACATAATCTGCAGCACAAACGCATACACAGGCGCATATAGATGTATACACGTAATCTGCAGCGAATCATGTCCCCCACATCAATACAGTTCACTCTACACTATACGATGTCTTATCCATATATCCATCTACGCTATATCTATCATCCATCCATCCCTCTCGCCCAGTCCTATTCTGGCCTGTAACTATGTGATAACCACAGAGAGTGACACGAGGAGACAGGCGGTGGCTCTGTGAACGATGTTGCTGCAGATTATGTAAGAGCCATAGATTAAGGGAATATCCAGCAGATCACTGCAGGCTCACAAGAAGGAGGGCAGCCACCACAATGAAGCACAGTGGGGGCCGAGAAAGCCGGCCCGGTCCATTTCTGTGGAGCAAGATGGAGAGATGGATGTGAGGGGCCAGTGTGGTTTGTTTTTGTGTTGTGTGTGTGTGTGTGTGCGCATGGGAGAGAGTTACACTGAGAGAAAGAGAGAGTGGGAGGGATGCATCATGGAAAATGACTGCTTTCAACAAATATGTAGGAGGGAAGACTCTTCATTACACAGAGGAAAGGAACAAAAACAATGGTGTATCATTGGGAATAGAAATAGCCATCCACCAGTCACGATCTAAAACACTATGACCTGTTATGACTGTCAGGTAGAGCCATAACAGGAATGGAAACCTCACAGCAACATAAGATAAATGGCCCATTTAATGAATCAAGTATACAACTGTAAACACAAAGGGGAAGGGGGTGTTTATCAGTGTGTGTAAAGAGTGCTGCATGCATTGTCAGTGGCGTGTGTGAGTAGGTGGTGCAGTATGTGGTGCAGGAAATTAACAGAAAATAAAATAGTCGTGGGAGGGAATAAAAAGGAGCAGAGGGAGAGAGAGAGAGACAAAGAAGGGACCTTTATTTATAGGTCTGGCCACAGGTGCCTGTGATCACTGTTTGGGTGAAAAGACACCCTGATTAAGACAGTTTTGGGTTTGAAGCATTTATCCTGGGGTCCCAGTGCAAGCTCAGGAAAGAGCGCTGACCACAAAAGATGCCGTGTGCGCCTCACCCTGTTGTGTTTTCTTATTCACATCCATCCATCCATCCATCCATGAGGCCTACCACTACCGGCTGTACAACAGACCGGCGGAATAGTGTGGAACCAAGAGGCATCATTTAGAGCCCCGCTATGCTATGATAGACACCGGCAATCATTGAGATAACTGCCAGTTTGGCATTTGGCGTCTTTGGCGTGTTCTTCTTCGTGTTTAATGGCTTGCATGCGCTGCACTGCATTACTGACCTCTGCAGTTAGCAGGGAAGTGCCGACCTCTTGCTGATGCACTTATACATGTGTCCTCAATTGCGTGCAAGCAGACAACTTGCTTATCAAAAAAGGGAATCTTTCATTTTCAGACACGTCTCAGAGATTTTTTAACCCATGTGCATGCCTGGATTATTAGTAATACACTGTTGATATACTGCGTTCGTGCAGTAGCCTCATTCATGACTTCAATACTCATACATTATTTTGTCTCACAATATGTCTTCCCTGTAAAAACCTTTGGGGTATAATCATAATTCATAATATAACCAGCAGTGGGTTGTACCTGCAAATGGGACACTGCATGTGACTGTCCAGCAAAGAAAAGAGTAGTTTAGTCTCTAAAATGTTGGACTTAAATGTTAGTTTTGCCCAGAGCAACTATATTATCACTTGTTGAGGTTGCAAATGTGGCTGTGTTGTTGCTATTGTTTTTTTTTTGTTTTTTTTTAAAGCCTTATTACTTTTCCTTATTGTTCCGTCACAGTCACACAGGAAGCTAGAGTCTCATATTACACCAAGTTTGAGTGTGAACTTGTATAAATCAGCGGTGGAAGAGCACGATCTTTTAGATTCAGAAGTCGGAAAAAATGTTGTTTTCTTGCACAGTCCACAATCCTGTAGTAGCAGTACACAGTAGATGTTAAGAATACAGAGTAATAAAAAGAGAGGGTGCTGTAAAGGCGTAAAATTACTTTTTATTTGCAGCTGATGATCAGGTAGTCGTGTCTTGTCACTTGTCAGCTTTATTCCAGCTCTCACTGCTTCAACTTGTCTTCTTGCAGCACTTAGACCATGACACAGAAACAGAAGCTCATAATATAATTTAAGTATTTTGCATTTTCACTCCAACAATTCCATGTTTATTCTCATAGTTCATAAACCTAAACAATGAAAAATGAGTGTCAGTTTAAAGTTAATATATATAATAGTTTATATATCCAGGGTGCTTACTGCCTTGCTTCACATGCATCAATATGAAAAGGTCATTTGCAATCCATCTCCACTACCTCCTAATAATCATCCACAAGCATATGCACACCCACTCAACACCCACATGTATGAACCACGATGCACTTAATGCCATATAGCGCACACTAAGAGTAACCTTATTTCACACACACATACACAATGAACCACACCCACCCCCACACATGAATACCCACACCCAAACAACATCCGCACATCCATCAGTCAGGGCCCATCCTCCCCGTGTCAAAGTGGGTCTGTGGAAATCTAGAGCAGTGGATAAAGAGAAGAGGCGCTGATCCCTCTGGGATTTGACCAGGAAGAAGCCAAGCAAGCCTGTTGTCATTATCAAAAATAGCTTGTGCGTCGGATCAGCTGCGCAAATGTACAGTACACTGCACAAACACACAAACACACACACACACACACACACACACACACACACGCCACACCGGCCATGCGGGCAACGTGTACACACTGCATGATGTGTTACCTCCAAAGGAAGCATTAAGCTGACATTTGAAGGGAAGCCTGGCTGCTGTTGGGGTTTTGGACCCCAGTCAGCTCTAACAAGTAGACTTTCAAGACCAATTTCCTGTTTGAGCATCAATCCTCAATCTCAAATTAACCCTGACCTCTCAAATGAGCAGCGATACAACAGGAGGAAGCATACCTGACTCACAGAAAGGGGTGCCCAGTGGAATTGAGCCATGCTAAGCTTAACGTCGGGATGAGCAGCTGTCAGATGACCTGAACCCTCTCACACCCCCTCTCTTCCCCTTCACTCTAATGTTGCTGTAGGCTTCTACAAATCCTGATCTATTGTTATTTATCCCTTCTTCTAGCTCGTACACCTCTCACAGCCCCCTGTTACATTTATACTCTCGTCTCTGTCAGGAGTGAAATGCTGATAAGCCTGTTTTAACGCCGATTGCAGTCCCTTAAAGAAATGTCTCGCGCTAATGAAGCCTGAAGAGAATTGAAGAATTTTTACATTCTTTGATCGTAGTGCAGCATCTTTCTTTCTCTTCCCTCTCTCTCCGTCTCTTTGTCACACTTTGCACTTGGCAACTATCAGTACTACACTACAGTGAAGGATCATCTTGTGCTCTGGGGATGCCATGGATTACACTTTTATGGTTTACCAAAAAAAGGAAGGAAGGTTTTCTGTGTTTGTTTCAGACCAAAGAGGAGCCTGTTACAGTGATATACAGTATATTCAAGCCAAGCCAAAACCATCAAATCTTTTCAGGTTTACTCAATAAAACATTAACACTCTCTATCCATAGACCTTCAGTTCAGATATCAAGAAGCTCCACAAAATAGGCCCTACTGTATATGAATCTTTTCTCTGTGGTACAAGTTTCCATGGTGATGCTCCTGATGTAAGACCTTCGTACAAAACTGGAATGACAGGATGACTCAATTTAATCAAATCCACAGGGTTGAATGGTCACGAGTTGTTCACAGCAGATAGCAGCCATACAACAACTCAAAGAGACGAGCATCACGCTACTATAGCGTTATTTAATCCTTGAAATAAACATAGTTCTTATTGTACATTTGCTGTTGTGTGAAATTATTGCATTTGCAACGGTGTCAAATTTGTGAAATTAATAACTCGGGGACTAATCTAGTCTTATTTTGAGATTGGCCACCATGCATTTTTTGGAAGGGTTCCCCTCAGCCAGAGGATTGTAACAGTTTAATAGTTTCTCAACCTGTGGAGGAGCATGTAATCCTGTAGCCTCACAAATCCAGCCTAAATCTCACAAGTTCAGTTTTTGCTCCAAGACTTTAGTCTGGAAAAAAACATCCACTGTGAACTGAATGAGTCGGACAGCTGGAGGCTGCATCGGTCAGTGAACTGTCAGGAGATTATTTCCTAAAACTTGAGGACAACTAGTCAAACTCTGCACTGTGGTCAACATTATCATTATTCTGCTTTGCGTCAGAGTCACAGGCTTGCTTTGCTGAATCTCATAATAACGTCAGGCATTTGAACACATTGTATACCCCAATATGATACGATAATGCTCATTTCCATAACAATTCATTGGAGCTACTGTTATGTATATCAAGATTACCTTAGTCTTTGGCTGACACAAGACAATTTATACTGTTTTCTGTGGTTAAAAAAAAAAGGAAATGTCACTTTCTTTCAGTCTGACTCTACTGACAGGCAACAAGATGTTTCTTGACCCGTTTCCTAGATGCACTCTCCCTTTCTCTCTGCACACATACTGCAGCTGATTTACAGCTATTGGAGCAGGGAGCATGTGCTGAGATCACTCTGGTTTACTGAAAGTTGATGAGGCATAGCGATAACCATGTGTCAATACACTGTGAGCCTCTTTTGTTTAATATGTTTTGTTTGCTTCCCACAACTGCATCAATCTTCGTGGAATGGGCTGATTGAAATCACATCAAATCAGAAACAAAACATCATTGATTTCCTTTGTTGGGCTTAATTATTGTGGCTCTCATTGGTATTCTAGGCGTTTTTTTTTTTTTTTTTTTGCAGACATGCACATTCCCCATACGCACTGATCAGCCCACAGCCACACATTTGGCATATCAGCATGGATTTTTGTTGATATTTTCACTGTTTTGCTTTATTTTTTACGTCCTTTTTTACATGCAGAACATTGTTAACATTCTTAGCACACCAGTTAGCATGTTTCATGACTCTCTAAGTACAAGCGTCGGCTTAATTATTGATACCCTCATATTACAACATGCAATATTCTCCTTATAATGAATTTCCTCTTACATATTCTATATCTTTCCTCTTATCCTCAAGGTGGATGCCAGTAGTGTGCTGAAGAAGAGGATGAACTCTGCCCCGCTGTTTGACCGCCCTGCAAAAACATTTCCCAACCCACCTGTTAATGCCCAAGCCTTCCTGCAGCAGGGTTCAGCCGTACCGGCCAACAACGTTCTGACTGGCACCAGCATCATCGACAAATACTCCCGCATCCTCTTCCCCCTTTCGTTTGGCGCCTTCAACCTGGTCTACTGGATCGTCTATCTCACCAAGGATACGATGGAGATGTCCAGGTGAACATTGCGTGGATGTTGCAAATAATTCTAGCACCTCCTTGCTGAATATAATTTGTTTGGTTGAACCTTGCACAACAAGTTCTGAACTCGTCTGTATATTAAATAGGTTGGCCTTAAACCACAATTCCGATAGGAAATGCGAATAAGTTTAAGACAGCCAGTAAGTAAGTAATAAGTTATGAGCCAGACTTTTTCCCCCTTTAAACTCCTAAATCTTGTGAACAAAATGTTGCAGTTACAACAGTAAAAAATTCATCAAAACGGGACGCGGCACGGCCTATTTTTCACTATGAATGTTTACAGAAAGAGATTTTTATGGGTTGCGTGAATGAATAATAGTAATAATGAATAAATGAAAGTTTCCAAAATGTGCTGACATAGTTTTCTTTGTCAGCTCACAGAGTTGGTGCGGGTGTTGACGAGCTGCCTGAGCTGCTGTTGGAGCTGGCTATTTGTTTCTTGTTATTTGACGTTCACAGAGGCGCGCAGCAGTTGATGCATATATGATATTGCAGTGTGTACTTTCGGGTGAAAAAGGCCACCTTGCATAGATTAGATTGCATGTTGAGTCTATAATGAATGTGTAGATCTTAAGGTATCAGTGCAAAGAACTGCCCTCTCACAGCTTGTATGGTTCAGTTGTTCTTCGTTTTGTTTATCAGCTCTTCGTTTGTGTGTTCATGTGAGTGTGTGTGTGGATGAATCTGTCTCCAGTATATGTTTCCAGTATATGCTTTGTTTTTTTTTTTCAAATGTGTTTACCAGCCGGAGAGCCCATATATTATTCAGCAGCCACACAAAGCTCCTACACTTTCAGCTCTAATTATTTACCATATGCCTTTCCACAATGTGTCAGCAGAGTGGGCACAGGCTTGATACAGTAGTTGAGCTATAATTGCAATACAAGACCACCGGGCAACACTGGCAGGCTCTGTATTTGTCATTCAATGTTTTGCAATGTGTCTAGCACTGCGCGGTGCCAACGGGCTGCAGTGCTCATAGCCTGTAGGTGTCTGTGCTTTACAGACACAGTGAACTGCAGCCTAAATGACGGCAATAAAATGCAAACTAACTTCTAGTGTGCATCTGAGTGCCGTTAGGGAAAAAAAAAACATTTCATTTACCAGACGTAGATTACGCAAGTAGACAATGACGCTTGCTGTCTGTAAGGCTGCACAGAGGTGCAGCGGTGCTTTGGGCTGAGTGGAGAGGTGTTCAGTGCATGTACGAATGAATCTTTATCAACAAATTTTTAAGGGAACTGGCTAGACTGAATCACTGTTGTCACTGACCCAATCTGTAGCTTTTGGTGGTGGGGCTTCCCTCGCTAGAAACGAATGAGAGTACAGTTGTCACAGCAGGTTACGTCCTCATTGAAAGCTTATTAAAAAGACCTAGAAAGCCACAGAATTAATCTGATAGCTCGGTCAGAAATAATTGGCTGCTCAGTTATTAACCATATGTACTGCACAGTGCTGTTATAGGTTAGTTTTGTACTGAACTGAACATGACAGCCTGGACTAGCAGCAGACCGAACACACGGCAGAAAGGAAACCAGTCAGAATCAGCTCTGAATGTCGGGCCGCGTGAAGAGTGATGCGTTCACTTGCTGTTGTACATACCGAAGTGCCTTTGAAAGATGATGCGTTCACTTACTGTCAGGACTCACGCGACTACAAATTTCACACACTCTCACGTCCATTTTCTCACTCGGTGGAAATTCATAACTGGCAACGTCGCGGCCTGAGAAGAGGACACTGACAGAGCACGGACAAGACAGAGCGGCACAGCACGACAGCAGCAGCGTGCAGCAGCGAGTTATTCAGACCATAAGGCAGAAAGTGAGAAATATTCCCAAATCTGCTATACCCCGTAGTAATTTATTCACATACATGCAGCTCTTCTGGCAGCAGCGGTGTCTCTCCCTCTCCTCTCACACCATTCACCCAGGCAGGAGTGAGCCTGAGTTTCTATGGTTACTGAGACGCTCTGTGTCTCTGCTGCGCCTGAAACTTTCTCATGATTCCCAATAACAGGCTTTTAAGTTATTGTAATGCAAAAGCATGAATGTAATTGTGCCTCAACACTTAAATCCAGTAATATACCATGATTTTGCATTTTTGATTTGCATAATACAGGGTTGCCTACATGCTCTCATGCTGCCTGAATAAATCTCATCTGAAATAACTGAACCCTCAAAGCCCCTTTCTCATGAAAGTATGTCATTGCATATGTTAATAAGCTTTCTGCACACCCAGGACAAAGTCTGAGCACCACAGTTCGTCTGGCTTTAGTCGACAGAGGCGCACACCTATACTGCTCCAACATGAAAAAAACACTGAGTTTTGCCTCACTTTGCTCTTCGATGTCATATCTTTGACAAATTGAAATGTTCACAAAAACTTTTAATGCGATTAAGACAGAATAGGCTCACCAATAATGTGACTCTATCACCAACCCCGGAGGTGGGTTCTACAAATCTGAAAATTAAATCATCAAATCACCATCAAGCATTGAAATTTATCAGACATTCCATTTTTAATACCTTAATGTAGCTGGTAAGGTGTCACAAGGTGAACTGTCTTTGTAGTTTTATCAGTCAGTATATTGAAAGCACGTCTGATATAAGCCACGTTCACACATGCAGTCTATCCTTGAAATATTCAGCAACATTTTCTGCATTGGGTCATGTATGAATGGGAGCAGAGTTTCACATTCAGGGAAACTTTAACACCAATGTCCCAACTCAAGACTTTGTAACATTTCAGGGAAAATGCTGGTACAGCTGTGTTGTGAATGAAAGCAGTAACATTGCAGGGACAAGCACGTCGAGGGTTACACCCGTTGGATGAAAGACGCTTTCACATTGAGCATGGAGGCTATTTGTATCCACAACCTGTTTTCCTTGCTAATGGTTTCATGTAGCAAGCAATACAAATTCTTTTGTTCGTAAACACCACCGCATACAAATACGTCTGGCCTCGCCCCATCTACGTCTTTTGTTGAGTTTTAGTGCATTTGGCGTCCATAAGTGTTGCATTACCTCCATCTGCTGGAGTGTCCCTTGCCACATCTGTTCTGGCATTGCCATGGCATGTATGAAAAGGTGCAAGATGGAAATTTTCCTGAACTTAGTCGCGTGCGTAAATAGTGAAAATCACTAGCTGTGCCTGGAAGGTTATCCCAGCAATTTACTGAAAACTTTGTGTGAAAGAGGCTATAATCAGTAGACGGCCGATAAAAATGGAAGAAAAGTACTCTCTGTGCCTCTTTTCAATTTCTAGGCTGGCGTCTTACTTCTTAAAAATCTAGTTTGTTTTCAAAATCACCTCGCTGGATCCACTGTCTTTGAACAATGTGCTTTTTGCTTTCATTTACTTTTCACACAGTGTTAGTTTGTAGATTTAGCTACTTACCACCCCTCCAGATTCTACTGAGAGTCACATTTTCTATACCCGTTTCCCACCTGTCCTCCAGACTCTAAATCTTGGCAACAGAACTACTGCATAAATTCACTAAAATGCAGGAAAACCGTCTCTGAAATGAACAGTTTTCTGGGGGAAGATCCCCAGACACTCTGGTTAGGACTGCTCTCCTCTGATTTAAGCTATGACGTCTGAAAGGTTCGCAAATATGCTCATCAACCATACTTATTCGTCTTTGACCATATTACTGACTTGGATTTTCATCTATAAATGCTTTCAATTTTCCACTGACTTTCCCGATACCAAATCTCACTCCAAACTAAATCAGAAAGTTGGCTCTCTGTTGTACTGTATGCACTGAAGTGTCTGAGCAGTGATACCTTGAGCTGAACTGAGCGAAGTGATTCAAATCAGCAAAGAAATTTGTGATTTCCACCTCTAGCTGAATGCAAACATCAGCCTCTGCAAAACGAAAATGTTAGCGGGTAATATTGACTGTGGTCACTATCTTACTTCAGCATGTTGACAAGATAGGATTTGCTAATCTGCACAAAACACACTGGATAGCTGAGGTTTATGTTTTTGCTGCTATTTTGTCATAAACCAATTTACTGGCAATCCATCAAATATTTGTTGAGATAACTCAGTCTGGACCAAAGTGGTTGACCAAGTGGCAGGAATTTCAGTTTTTAGCTAGCAAATCATTTGACATCGCAAAGATCACCAACAGATTTCCCATGCCGTATTTCATTAATGCTCACATTACATATCTCAACAATTTCTGAATCGGGTTTATAAGATTTTTTGACAGTGGATTTAATAAAGCGGGATCAAATCCCAACCTCAACTGGCCATATTCATATTAACTGTGCTGCTGCTGAACATTTTTGTATGTAATATCTGCAATCTGGTGCACATTTTTAATCAAAACACCTCACAATACAAAGCGTGCCTCTTGAAGCAGCAGACAAATAAACTAGCCATTGTGGTTGTCAAGGTGAATTGTGAAGGCTCAGAGGCATATTAATGTCATTTTCACAAGTCTTTCAAATATAGCTTCCCAATAAACTGAGACATATATATATATGACTCACAGCTGTTATTGATAGTAGATATGAACAACAGCAATCTTGGCATTGTTATTGCCAAAACAATATGTCGGCCAGCAGATGGAATCACGCTGCAGTGTTTTGATGACATCAAGGGACGCATGTGGCTCTCGTACATCACCTCTACGGATCCTGTGGGGTTTGACACTTTGACAGAATGCTGAGGGTTATGATGGTAGAAGGAGAAAACTCTATTTATGATGCATGTGTGCATGCAAGTTTCTGTGTTTGATAGGTTCCAACCATATGCTCTAAACACATGCATATGCCTGGTTGTGCATTTATGTGCACGCTATTGATGCGCCTCATGACTCCAGGGCTTTTCAACTGTGTGGGTTCAGCTCCTTTCATTCCCTGCCTTGCTCTTCCTCTAAAAAGGGAAAAGCCCTGCAGCCTGAGCTGAGACAAGTCAAATGACATGACAGCGTTGGCAGGCATCGGGATAGCTCTGTGTGACTAACCCTCTTAGTGACACTCTCTTAACTGTTTCTATTAATTGATAGGGACTGTAACTGAGGAAGCCGAGACTGACAAACTTCTTGTAGGAAAGCAGCAGAGTGTAGGCCTTCGGGGCCTGGGGTTTAATGGGAATTAGAAAAAAGGAAATAACATGCAACATAGTTTACATGTGTGTTACCGTATAAGTGTATATGTCTGCACATGCATTCAACCGTGTGTGACTGAACAAATGCATTAAGTAGTCTGAGTGATGAAAAGAGGAGGTGATACAACACACAATGCCCGAGGGCTGATAACTGAAAATCCCAGTGGTGTTAGAACCTGTAGCCGGCCAGCCAGTGCAATCAACCAGTACAACCACAGGTCGTCATCGTGAAGGACTGCAGTCACAGCTTTCTCACTGTACTGTCACCAAACTGCAGATGGTGCGGAAGAATTTACAGTTTTCATTTTAGCTCAAATGGCCGTGTACCAATAAACCTAAGAGTCCATAACAGCAAAGTACATGTCCTGGTTGGATAATGATGATTTATATATTAAATACAGAGCAGATAAAACTAGATTTTACTTGACTTCAGACTCTCTTGCCAATCACAACATTAAGTGTAATACTGACAATATTACACTGAAACTAGCTAACGCTCTTCCAGTCACATATAAAGTGACAGAAAGAAAAACAACCGTATAGGTCCCATATTTACATGTATTGATAGGCGGTGACCTCTAGTGGCAGTAGAAATTATGACCGGAGCAAAGGAGGAAGTCATGTGACGCAGTATAAGGAGCAAGAAAGTCACGAGTTAGAGGAAGGATGGGTCAAACAAACACGAGACTTTCAGCCAGTATTGATCTATTTTAAGTTACATAATGTAATATACTTATTTTAAGTAATGACCTTTCCCTAAACCGAACCAAGTAATTTAAAACTAAACTGCGACCGTTTCACGACTTCAACAATATGAGGACAAAAGGTCTGGTATGATGAAGGCTTGTCGCTGGTACCCTTCAACAGTGATGAGTGCCGTTTTGGGACTCATTGATAAACAACCTATGAAGTTATTTAGGTATGAGGATGAGGACGTCCCTGATCAGCACAACCACTGAATGATCTGTGTGGATAAGACAGCGGTGATCTGTGCGGGTGAAGGAGTTGCATGAGCAAAAACAGCTTCAGGTGCATTACCAAAGCACTCTGGACTTGACTATTGGCTTGGCCTGATTTGTATGTAGCCTGGTAAAACCAAGACGTATTGAAGTCAGATTTGAGGTCTGGCCAGTGGAGATGCACATGACTAGGTGTGAATAAGAGTTAAGATTACAGTAACGCATACGTGATTGAGCTGATTTATGAGTCTGAACTGAGCCATTGTGGACACCAGCTCCGGTGATAATGAAAGCAGTCTCGCTCGGTGATGTGAACCACAGCTGAATCAAAAGCCACAGCACAACGCTTCGCACTTCCACAATTAACACTTCACATTTGCTTTTATTTATTTATTTATTTTTTATAGAGCACTACCCACACTAGTGACCCCTTGATTCTGAGTTAGATCCACCTTAATCCAAATACACATTCATTGAATGAAAGCAGGCAGCTCTTTTCACTCCACATAAATAAATATCCAGCTCCAGTGGGCCTAACTGAAAACAGATAGCAGCGCATGCGACAGACCCCTTTCTCTCTTTGTAGCTTTGCTTTTATAATAGAATGTCCTCACGCAAAGATGAGCTGGACCTGAAGAAAACTCTGTTTGTGTGAGCTTGTGTGCAGGTGGATTTGCGTGTGTGTCTACTTCTGTGAGGGTACAGGCTTACAAGTGTATAAATGTGCCATGGCAGCAGTGCCTACCGACTGGAGGCTATTTTAATGAATAGCGCCATTCAGGGTGAGACATGAAGGAAACAAATTTGCTGAAAACACTTCCTTCCATGAAGGGCCGCAGCTGGTTGGCTGACTGGTTGCTGGCTGGCTGGCTGGCAGGCTGACTGGTGTATGTGTGTCAGAGTGGGTACAGCAGGTGATAAGCCCTGCTCCTCTTTATTGCCCATCAGAGTGCCAAGCTTGAAAAACAACTTCCCTATTGTTGCTCATAAATCAAAACCGCTAAATGCTGTTTCCAACTCAATTCCTATTTTCGACTGCCGGGCCGTAGCCATAACTTTGGTGTAATGATCATTCAATTACAGGCCACTCAGACAGGGAGCGAAGAAGACCGATCTGAACAGCAATCCCCTATCTATCATATTTCTCTCCGCGGCCTCGTGGGAATTGCTACACCTGCCTTTGTCACCGGGTTTGCGTTCGTCTGCATGAATGCATTCCTCACACATCTACCTGTGTTTACATTGACGTCTGTGTGCACAGTGAAGCGTAGAAACGTGAACATTTACAAATCCTCACAGAGAGATCAATTGCTATCAGTATCGGCCATTTACCCTGACTTTCTCCTCACATATACATGCTCTTTCTCTCTCTCTCCTACTATCCCTCACACTCAATTGCTTTCTCTATTTCTCACTTTATCTCAGTGTCACTCTCTCAGGCACACTCTCTCCCTCTCTCTGTCTCTATACTCCCCCTCCCTCATCTCTCTCTCTCTCCTGTGGTGAACTGCCTGTTCTCTGCTTCCTCTTTGATAAGACAGGACAGCCCAACAAGCTAAGCAGAGTGGTGTCCCTCTACCCCCTCCACTCAGCATTAATCATCGCTATTTCAGAGCAAAGACAAATCCTGTCTCTGCAGGACTGTGCAAACATCTTGTCCGTCTTCATTACAGACTGTATAGATGCATTTTGGCCATCTGTTTATTTGAGCAAACACAGTTAATGTAGCACGGCCTCGTCTAAAGAGAAATGGTCCAATCACCAAAAGGCCACAAGTTCAGTCTTGGTAAGCGCCAATATGAGCCTGTCAGCAGTTGCATGACCTGTCGTTGTGCCCCCAGAGCAAGACCCAGGCCATTTTAAGTCACGCTGGATCCAATTATGAGTTGTCACATGCAAGTGAGGCATTTTCTTAATGAAGGTACTAAACTTTTAATATTGTGTGTCAACAGGAAACGATTGGCAGGTGCATACTGGACACGGCATTATGGAAATTTATAAATT
Source organism: Chaetodon auriga (assembly GCF_051107435.1). NCBI lineage: Eukaryota > Metazoa > Chordata > Actinopteri > Chaetodontiformes > Chaetodontidae > Chaetodon > Chaetodon auriga. Next base: position 7,997,774 of record NC_135088.1, read on the forward strand.
AAATATTACACAGTGGATAACTGGTTCCTAATTGGCTGGCAAATGTCCCATAATGTTCCACTTGCTGGTTTTTAAAATCATTACATATGATGAAAGAAAGTAATTATATCAACAATTTTTCTCTGTCATACAGATTGGAGATCTGGTCTTATATAAGCACGGTGTCATGGCATTCGCTATCTCTAATTACTGCATCAAGTATTTTTGTATGTATCTATTAATGTGTGTATTACTTTAATATGTGTGTAGCAGCACACCGAAGCTCCACTGATTTCATATGAGCCGACACGGAGACACATACTTTATATTAAAGGCATTTTAAATGGTTTATATACATCCTGCAATCTAATTTGTACCAGTGTAATTCTTATAGTGTTACAGTATTACAATGGTGGCACACATGACCACATTAATAAATATACAGTATTCAATATATGGCTAGCTGATGTTGACACCATAACACAGTCTAAAACACACACACACACACACACACACACACACATATATATAGATAGATAGATGTGCATGTGTTAAATGCTTCATTTGAATTTAACAGTAGTAGTAGTAGTGTAAGTACCGTGCAGTCATTTTTGACTGGAACATTAAGTTTTACCTAAACTGAAATGATGCACACACAAACATACAGTACATCTGGATACTGCTCGCATTTTCAAAATTGTTTAAATTTCCAAATCAATTGAATTTAACAGGATTTTGGTCTCGTCTTTGGCCTTTAAAGCACATGGACCGATTCTACGCCTCCTCACCTATCTGCCAACCAAAAACACACAGAAAGCTGCCATTTTTTTTTTTTTTTTTTTTTTTTTTTTTGCCAGCAGCCATGTAAGTTCTCTGGCTGAAAATGGCTCTCAGTGCTGTCAAAAGTGTCTCCTGCTTTAACACATCAGGCGGAGGAGGTGGAGGTGTGAACTACCTGGCAGAGGTTCCCAGACGAGTTTCACAAGGTCTTTGTGAACAACTATGGCAGCGAGGGACTGAATAAATTCAAATTTTTAAATTCAGCCTGGAATGGATGCCAACCTTCACAGCAAGACTGAACCGGAGCACGCTGTTACATCACACAAATGTGCGTTTGGGCTTGTGTGCAGGCAGATGTGGACGGATGTGAAATGGAGTAGGTGTGCGTGTAGGTGTCTGTATGCATATATATGTATGTTTGAATGTGATAAAATAGCATATTCATAATTTGAAGAGAAAACCTTGATTTACTCTAGGCAGCATACCAGGCTGCCCCTCTCCCTCCTTGTCTCTCCTCAACACACACACACACACACACACACACACACACACACACACAGTGTACACAACTGGCATTTTTTCCCACTAATTGTGTCTTTGTTTCTCTTCTTTCTCTCTTACAGGGATACTGTCTAAGCCAAGAGTTCGTCTTCCTGGAAATCACACACACTTTCATACACCTGCACAGAGACACACACATACACTCACACACACACACACACACACACAGATATATATACACAATAAATAGATGACAGACGTTTGCCAAGCACTCTTTTATGCCGCCTCAGTGCATTGTATTTCTTTTTAAGTACTCCCTTAGAAAGTGAGCGTGTTGAGAGCAGATGAACCAGCTTCTATTGCCAACTTGACCCAGGAGCTCGCAGCCTGTGGGCCCCGGGCTCTGGAACCATTTCAAACAGGTATTAAATCTCTCTCTGTCTACTTCATTTCTTTATTTCTCCTCCCCGATGTTAAAAAAGAAAAGGTACACATCAGGACACTTTCTCGGTGTCTGTCCTGCCCAAGTGGGTGGGTCAAGATGCAACAGCCAAGCTAGCTAGGCTGCAGAGGCAGAGCCACCACTTTGTTGTCTGTATTTACTTCTGTATGCATGCATTTCCACACATGAGAGCGATCATGCATGTGTGTTTGAAATGAGATATTCCTCACCCTGATCGTCAGAACACACAGGAAATGAGTGTAGCCGTTGTCCTGACTGGATCCGGCGTGACTGACTGACTGACTGACTGACTCGCAGGAACTCTTTCACTCGCACAACACTCATTTGCAACAACATTTTTTGGTTCATTGGCTTAATTTCCCTCCGCTGATGGAGTACAGAGGATGTGAAGCAAAATCTTCAAAGGGTTTTTATGGTGTGTTCCACAGATACATTGGCCTGGTTGAATATTCTCTGTAACATGCACATGCAGCTGGAGAAACGTATGCACATGAATATTGAAAAAAACGTAAACACGCATACATGCCGCTCACACCATGTTGTTCACGGTGTTATCACAGGATTATACGTCCTAGATTTCCTATAGAGAGGAAAAAACTAAAACATCAGTGCATGATTTAATGACTATCATAAAATAACTTGTTATAGCCCAAAGCTGTGATCCATCTGGTGCCGCTTTTAGGAAAAATCACACACGCAGAGGACACTGCAAAAATGTTGGGAAAACAAAGTTGACGTTTGCCAGATATTTAATGAAAGCCAGAGGAATAAGTGTGAGCTGCAGAATTCATGATATGAAACACACTTCAGTGCATTGAATGTAAACAGAATGAATGCAAAGTGTGCGAGTCTCATGTCAGACATTCATTTAAAAAAGAAAGAAAACATGCATCCCGCTACTGCGCATATGCTCGTTAGCATCTCATACAGTACGGTCTTTATGTATCCTGGCAACAATCCATATTTCCCCAGAGAAGATATAGGTCTTTATACGCTAACATTGTTATCATTTTCTTTTTTATTGTTTCTATTTATTGTAGTCATTTTAAGTGAAGCGTTCCTGCACTGGGTGCCAATTATTTCTTGAGATGACACCTCTGGCTTCTGGTTTTCATTAAGAAAGCAGCAAAAAATAGAAACCTAAACCTATCATCATCAATTACATGAAATGCCAAAACATATTCATTAATAATCCACTTGTGTGGATTTGCATATGATTATACTCTGTTTCCAGTTAAGTAGAGAGGGTAACACGTTAAAGCCATGTGGTGTCTATATATAAGCTGATGCGTGTTTGCTTCCTCATGACATCCATCATCCATGAGGATGTTCTCATTAAAGGTGTCTCTTATTAACAAAGGCGCCTTCTGAAATGAGAAAACCTGCACACTGCGCCAAAAGATTACAGTTAGTATCCATGAGGACGCTCTCATTTAAGGTGTCTCTTATTAACACAGGCACCTTTTGAAATGAGAAAACCTGCACACTCTGCGAAAAGATTATAGCAGTCTTGAAAACTGTACACTTCCTCTGGCTGTGGCTTCATTTTTTCCTCACACAAACATTCTGTTAAAAGAACTACAAGTGGTGTAAATTGCCCCGTATTCTGATTCAGGCTTGCACATACTGAGGGCCCTATCTATAGAGGTTATTGAAGAAGCAACATGATTTCTTGGTTCTTTAATATTATGTTATGACTTCTTTTTTTTTTTTTTTTTATTGCGTTTGTTAAGGAAGCTCCTCATTTGTTGTAATTATGTGTATTTCTTATGAGCACTTAAACGTGTGAACAGACCAGCATGGTAGAGCTCAGTTCAATGACACTGACATAATAAATAAATAAACAATGCATGATTAAAACTTTGCATCATGAACATAGTTTTTCAAGAATTAAAATATGCAATGCAATAAAACATGCAATATAGACTATGGTCGGACCCCCACAGCCGGGATCCACTGCTTAAAACCAGATTCTGAAGTTGCAAAGCTTTCATGAACTTGCAAACCCTACCGCCAGACAAGAACATCGATATCGGACAGCTCTGCAAAACCTCGGATTACATCCAGTGCCAAGGATTTTAAATTGATGCTTTCTACAATATCTGCACATGGCAACTATGGTGTGATGGTGAGGGTTAGGCTTAACTCCAGTCTGGTGTAAAAAAAAAAAAATATCTGATGAGCAAGGTTTGGACTCAAGAGTGTACTTTAAATTGGTCAGTTGACATTCAAATGATGTGCAACCGAGGCCACTGTCTTCAATTATGGAGAGCAAACCGTTTGTTGATTTTAAGGCCTGTTGTTGCATGTTTCTCTCACTTGTACACCAGAGGACTAAAAGAACAGTGGTGTCAGACTGTATGAACTGTCTTTGTACCCTCTCTGTTTCTCTACTTCATTCACCGCCCTCCCCTCTGTCTTTGAGGCAGAGGCTGATGAGATGGGGCATTTCAGCCCTTATTGCCCTGTGTGTCAGGCTCTATTGTGGGAAAACCCGACTGCCAGTGAACTCAGACTGCTACAGAACTGCTGGCTGGACCCCAGTGGAGCCTCAGAACACCAACAACCTCGCACCTCCAGCGGCGACCGAGTGCATTTCTGCAGAATCAAACATCCGCTAAAAAACAGTCAGACAGGAATAAGCTGTAGTGAGAGGGTGTGTGTGCGCGCGTGAATGTGTGTGTGATTTTTTTATATGACTGAGCTCGTTTGCGTTTATCAGCGACCCAATTGATCTGCCCTCTGACCCCAGCCTAGCTGCTCAGCTCCATCACGCCACCATGAGAACTGCACTTGCATGACCTCCGACCCTTTATGTGCTTGTTAGGGTTGTTGAATGTAGAAGGTTGTGAACTCCATAGAATATAGAATTCTATTGCTATGGTGAAGGCGGCCATTAACTGCCCTTTAGTCATTTTGTTTCATTTCACAGGCATGGGCTTTATTGATTGTTTCATTTAGCCAGTGTTAATCCTTTTTTTTTTTCTTTTTTTTTTTTTTTTTTCCATTTCTGCACTGTCATTTGCCTAGGAGTTGTGGGAACAATTTAGAAGACAATGAATGCTCTACATTGTTATTTTATGTGTATATTTTGTGAATATGATTGAGTATTTCTGTAGATTGCTATTTGTATTCCAACTGTATGACCCTGCTTGATGATCAGCTGCACTGCATTAACCATTTGTACTGGTTTGAATGACAGACCGCAACTTTTGTATTTTAGCAGTTTACTTCTTCCACATTGGCTCCTTGTACACATTGCTCTCCATTAGTTTTTATTGTCATGAGGGTGGCCTGTTTTTATTGCAACAGAAAACAATATTTGCATAGCAGGTCCTTTGTCCCCTGTTAATAAATGAACCCCTACTCACTTTTCCCAAAGGATTGTATATTACTATGTTCAATAAAGCCAGATTATGTATATATATATATATAAAAATATATATTTCTTTTTCTCTCTTCCACTTTGTATATAACTACCACTGTGCAGTTGTTTAAAGTAGCATTCGAGGGCGCTGCTGATTGTGGGATTTTGCAAATACAATCTCTGTTGTAAGGTGCAATCTCTGTACCCCCCTCTCAGCACAGCCTTTTCTTGTTTTCTGTGACATTCATTTTATGACATGTAAGGAACTTTTTTCATCCAAACAGGTGCCTAAATTTACACATGCAGAGAATCACAGTGTTTTAATTTAAGCAGTTTCATTTGTTACTTTTAACAAACAGCATGAAGGACACAATTCTCGTTTCACACATGAATGCGGCTGTACACTAAATGTGTCTCCTCTGCCACTCCCAGTGATTATTGTAATGATGTGATATGAGATGTCTCGAGAAAACAGGGATGTGGTTTGGTCAGTGACTCACACGTTTACGTATTTCAGTCTCAATATGCTCGACTCTGTGAATGGCTTATGCTATGGTAAACTACAGCTTATGAGTGTTGACATTCAGTGACACCTTGTACTGCAAACATATACACACAAACAATCACGTTCACACAGCTATATGTAAACATGCACACATGTACATGCAGTGGATGCCCTGGTGTAGATGAAAAGCCGTTCAGGCACAGAAACCTGCTGCCTCACAAACCTAACAGAACACAAAGTCATGCATTTAGCCCTAAAGGAAGGTGAGCCTCTAACCCCAGCACTGTTAGCTCTCACTTCATCCACTCAGAGTGGTATAACCTCCACCCCCCACCTCCGATCACAGTCTGCTTTCATTCCTCTGCATTAAGAGCAGCCCGGCAGGAAAGAATAACCAGAGGACCATCATCCAACTTCCTGTTCTGTTCGGATGCAAACACATGTGCTTTCAGACCTGTCTTAGTCTGGGTCACCGTAGCCAATCACAAAAGGGTAGAGTGCCACCTATTGGTGCACAACCTGAATCCTCTCTCCTCTCCCTCACCACCTATTCTCTCTCCCTCCTCCCACAGACACACTGGCACTCAACTCCTACACACTGACTCACCATATGTTTTTACACATGCACAGAGAAAATCACAGTTTGAGCGCACACAATAACCACACGCGCACAAAGAGAACGCGCACACAGATGCTCACGTATGCACAAATATATACAGAATGACAGCGAATGGAGTCGTACCAGTGCAAGGACGGACAAAGATTCACAGCTCAATAATAATCACCAAATGCATCACACACACGGTTAATTTGAAACTGGCAATCAGCGCTTAGATAAAGCTCCACAGCTGAGTAATGTAACGAGAATAGGGGGGTGGGAACTTTTGTTGCATGTCCTTCCCCATCACTCTCACCTACAATTGCTCTTCTGTTCTATGATAAAGGCATAAAAATACCCCCAAAACACACACACACACAAACACACACACGATTGTGTTTCTGGCATTCAAACACGCAAATTTAAAAAACATCTTAACCTCAGTTAGCCGTCATGTATCACAAGTTTTGTGAGCACCTATTTCGTTTCCTGTATGCTCGACACCATGATGAGAGGTGGATGTGAGTATCCAGTGAAGCTCATTCACTGCTGTGGTGATGTGAGCTCTCAAAGGAACACCGGGATTATACGTGTAGGCAGAGAAAAACAAAGACAGCTTATTCTGCTGACCTTTGACCCCCAGTAAAACTCTTTATACACACGCCAATATGCGCACACACACATACCCCCACACACGTAGACACACTCACAGCAGGGTGATTGAGGGTAGCTGGGCCAAAGTGTAGCCGCGTCTCAGTGCTCCACCACTGTGAAGGATTTCCACAGCGCCGTCAGCAGGCACCATATTAACCACATCAGATTCACTCACATGCCAGACTGTCACATGCAGTCTGATTCATCAACTTTCCACACTGCCGACCAGGAGAGAAGAAGATAGTGAGACAGATGGATGGGGAGGGGGCAGAGAGAGAACAGAAAGAAAACATTAAGGAAGGAGCAAATACACAAAGATGGAGAGGTGAGCGGACAGTCAGGACTAAACCGGGGAGTGGGTGGTAGAGAGAACCGGAGGGAGCGAGAAATGATGAGTCGGAGAGGGGATTCAGATAAAAGGTGAATAAATAAAAGGGGCGCACAAGCAGAGCTGCAGCTCTCTCGTGCCTGACATGCCGAGCTGGTGCTCGAGAAGAACCCAGCCACTAACCCGGAACGCTGAGTGTCTCGCAGATGGGAAACATACTCAGACTCTCTCTTTGTGCCTCCCCCTGTGTGACAGAGCCGCAGAAACACTCGCCGTGGTGCTTTGTGTGGAGGTGCAGGCTGTATCTCATTTCATTTCGTTCCATCTCCTTTTCCTCTGAAGGATGTAATACGATGTCATGCACACAGATCTCCAATTCCATTTGCTGCTTAGTGGCAGTAAGGTACATGAAACAATGCTTAGGAGGTTTCACTCCGCACAGAGTCTGTTGAATGGAGCTATCACCAGGCGCCATCACAGCTCAGCTGTTGAATATTTGGAAAAATATGGGCCTGAGGAGCATCGATCCAGTCAGAATTTTGTGGTCTTTCTTCCATCTTTTATCGACTCGGGCCGAAAATCCTCCGTGTTTAGTGATATTATGCAATGTGTCACTGCTTGATATGTAAATGAGGTCTGAGGGAGCTCATTACAGCTGGAGTGACTTTCTAACTCTCACTTGTTGCAAAATAATTTTGAAAAGGGAGCGATTGCTCTTTAGGTGAATGACAACATAAATGATGTGCCATTTCTTTTTTACCCGTTCGCTTCACAAGGACGATCATTTTACTGCTCTCAGGGTACTGCAAGAAGAAAACAGTGCTTACGCACCAGCAGGGGGGATGCCTGCTGAATATGATTACAGTGCCTGTTATATATAGGAAGTAAAACTGAAATGGCATGACAGAAATGATGCCACACTTATTTTTTAAGAGGAGAGTGGTTTGCTAGAATTACTGCAACTTTCATAAATACTACACACCTAAAATGCAGTGATTGTGGTAAAAATAACTGTTCAGTTTGCAGCTGTTTTTCATGTGTGATTCACCCTAAATTATTGATTTTTGCTGAATAGCAAAAATTAAACAGCACAACATTTCATTGCAAATCTGTGTTTAAAAGTCAAATTTATGTGATGGAAGGAATTTGTTCTTTGCCTGGAATATGTTTTGGGGGTATTGATATACTGGATTGTTATACAATAATGATTTGAAATCTATGAGAAAATATTTAGCTCCAGTCTTAACTCAATCATGATATAAAATAAACTTCACTGACACAACGTACAGTTGAAGATAAAGCTTAGATCTTAAGCTAAAAGTCCTCCTTTCATAAAATGTACATTTGTTTTACCATTTTTCTTTGGTTTCAATAAAAAGAAGAAAACAAGGGAAAAAAAATTAGCATAGACTTGTCATAAATTTCAAATATGACTTTGTCTGCGGGTTATTGCCCCATTATGAAGTAACTAACACGCTTAACCTTGTCTGATTCTAAGCCATTAGCAGAGAAATTGCAAAACCCTGATCTGCATTTAGCCCCAGTAACCCTGCTGTGTAATTGACCTTAGTCTGCTACATCATGGTAGGTTATACGTACAGATCCAGTCTCATTTCTTGAAAATATATTTCCTGGTTAATTTGATGAGGAACATCCTGTTCTGATTAGACCTGCACATGGGGGACGGTTAAAAATAACCACAGAATCAGTGACAAACGACCTCCTTCGATACACTCAGGCGCTCCACATGCTCTCGAAATGGAAGCACCACAATGGGCAGATGAGGAGCTTCGATGAGCATTTTAACGTAAGAGCAAAAACAGAGTCTTGACAAAAAATATCAAACTGTTTCATTTGGTCCCTTGGAGCTCAACACTCATACCCTGTAGCTTCATTTGATCAGTTGGGCAAATTCAGCTTGGAATCTGAACTTCAAAAAGATCCAAATCCTTGGAAATCTCAAATAAGAAAGCTCATAAGGATACGGTGTCCTCTTTTCAGGCAAATACCCAGGAAAAGAAAACACAGTGGCAACTATCTGTTTCCCAAATGACAAGACCTGAAGTCATAAGGAGTCCCAATGATTACGAAGTCCTCATGACTAAATGACAGAGTATATCATTTGCCTGCCAACTCCCAAAACAACATATATGACCATTCTCCAAAGTGACATAGCTTATATGACCACAGGAGTGTGACGGTGACAAACATGTGGTAAACATTGTGAAACAGTTTGGTCAGGTTTAGTCAACAAAACTAAATTTAAGAACAGGTCACGGTTTGGGTTAAAAGAAGTACGTTAGTTATATATGCAAGTTAGCTTCTGTTACGTACACGACTTGTACGTATGGAGTTAAAATGAGTCAGTGATGACTTTTGATTTCACACCGGACATGAACAGCGGTCTCCTGGGTAAAAGTCTTATTTTTAACCCATTCATTCACCCCGACCACCTCCCCATGTGGACTTTGTTGCTCTTCAGTACTACGTCACCTGACTTCCACCTTTCCTCCCATCAAATTTAGGATTTAAGATAACACTTCATCGAGCCCACGCAGAGGAAATTCATTTGCTACAACAGCAAGAATGGAAAGGAGAGGTGGAAAAAAGAATAAACAGACAATAGAAAAAAAACAAAACAAAATAAAACCAACCATAGAAGCTGTGTGCATCATAGACAAAAGAGTTGGAAAATATTGTCTTGTGAAGAATGGCTCAATTTCACAGTGGCTTTTGAATTGCACGAGTTAAATATGAACAATAAAATACAGTGTCTTTGTGCTATTGCACAGTAAAAATATCTAATATTGCACAAGATAAGTTGCACAAATGTAATGAATATGAGTGTGTGATGACATAAATAATGGAGTATTTAGTATAACAGATTTCTAAACGTTTATCCCTGCTGAACATCTCAGATCCTTCCACCGTTGTAAAGAATGTGTTTGGTGATTCTCGCCGTGTGTGTGTTACATCCGCGTGTCCTGATTCGACCGAGTTACGACTGGCGGTGGTGTAACGTTCCTGGCAAATTGTGTCGTTTGGATGTCGAGGGAAAAAATACTGAAGAAATTGGGATGCTGTTCGCGGAGCACAATCCTTCAAATTCCAGTTTTTATGAAAATGTGCATAACGCTCTGCAATAAAACCAGTGTTGAAATATATTGTCCTAAATTCATTTGGCTTAATCAGCTTATGTGCATGGATAAATGGTGTTCTCTGCAATATCCACACAAAATGGCAAGAAACATGTTCTACCACCTGGGCCCCACTTAAAACAAAGCATTGTTCTAATCACTTTTGGCAGTTCAAATAACCTACTGCCATTGTACGCATGGAGATATTGTGCACTCTTTGGCAGCATTAAACTGGTCTCCATGAAGCCTCTACATAGCAACTCCTCCGAGCATATCATTAAAATTCCTCTTGATACCATAGCAACCAAGTTTTTCTTATTGCAAGAGGTCAGCTGGAGCTTGTAGAGAAGATGGCAGGGTACCAACGGCTGGGTCTCCCACGCTGGCAGGTGAAAGGTCACATCTCAACTTCTGCATCAGGCTCGTACTCTGCTCATGACTACACATCTGTTTCTTTTTAGGTGTTACTCGCATCCTGGCCATTTTCCGCAGATAGTCAGCAGCTCTCATTGTACGCCACATTCAGGCTTATTATTATTGGTTCTTGCAGTGTTTCTCACCACCTTCACAAACACCTTTCGCACAAGGCTTGTGGAGGAGATGAGAAATGTATTTATGTGCTCCCTGCAGTTTCATACATTTCACTCACAAATATCAGATTAGCAGGTTCCTCCAGTTAATTAAAAGTACAGTATGACACACAGTCGGCGTGTGCCAGGGTAACAAAATGGCATTTGATTACAGAGTGTAACAAAATTATGAGTTGTAAGCTACACTTTAATAATGGAGTTGCCGCAGCTTGTACAGGCAGTTTTTATGAAGGGAAATTAATAGATGCGATTCTGTGGCCTGGGCAACTGGCCAACTACAATCTAATCACAATCATCCTATTTGAGCAAAGCATGACAGATGAACACATCTTGGCTCCAGACACATCTGTCTGTTTGTTTTTCAGACTGCATATGAAAACAAAATAAAATAACTGTGAAACACCTTTTTTTTCCCACTCAAAATGATGGAAATGCCATTTTGAATGAAGGTGAGTGCAATAATAAAAAAGGGTTAGGGATAATTTAAACATAAAAATAAATAAAATAAAATAATTTAAACCAAACATACTGTATGTACATGCGTGAAGGCGCTTGTATTCATCATGTTACGGCAGCAGAGTTTTGTCACACCTCACCAACACAGTGAAGCCTGTGCTATCAGATAAATGTCCACAGATGAGCAACAAACAATTGCACTTTTGCAGTCGGAAAATTGAATCTTAAAACTTAAAACAAAGTGGAGGAAAAGCTGATTGTGAGTCAAAGGCGCCCTTCCTCCCTGTGATACATCTTAAACATGCTAACAGGGCCTGGTTAAAGGGACGCGAGGGGGGTGTTTGGAACTTGATGGGTCATATTGATGATGTGTCTAATGCCACCCAAACCAGTGCCGATGGCTGACTCCCTTGTTGGTTTTTTTAATGGGGAAAATAACAGAGGTACTGAGGATGGGACCATTTTAGCCCTGATTGCTTTTATTGATCCTCGAGGACTGTAATACCAGTAATTGTAGTCTCAGTATTAAATGTTGGTTTTAACAATTTTTTTTTTTTACTATTTTTTTATTAAACACTTTGTCATCTTTAAGAACAAAAGTGACTTCCAGCTGTTTGTATTGATTGTGGTTCAGGACACTGAAGTTGTTTATCAGTCACATTTTTAAATAAAATAATGAAGAAGGGCAGTGATCTGACTGACGTACATCGGTGGACGGATAAGCAGACAGGCCTGATAATAAGATTCGATTTATTACTCTACTGCAACAAACTTTGGCCTGCAAATTGACCACATAGATGATTGAATTGCACTGCTTTATTATTCATGTCATGCCAACATCTTTACATCCATACAATTTATCCTGTGTAACCTATAGAAAGTATTCTGTGCAATGTGTGTGTATATGTATAAATGCAATAACCCAAGGACGCTGTATATTTTTGTATATAATATAATGTACTTAGCCTTCTATAATTGATTTTATGTTGCATCTTTTTAATTGTCTACTTGTTCTGCTTGCTCTGTTTTCTACCTCTCCTTTTTATTCTGCTGCTTTAACAGGTGAATTTCAATCGCATGAGATAAATAAAGTCTTATCTTGTGTAATATTAATCACAACAAATTATTTTTGCAATGTATAATACAGTATTACAGGGATATGGTGGCGGATTTAAAGTTCCCTTGTGAATTTGTCCACTGCCTGTATTCATGGCATATACTCAAAAATACCTCTAAATGGCTGAACTGTACGGAAGCATTACTGACAAACCCGCTGCACAGCTCAACGGTGCTGCCGGTTGCGGAGCTGTCCCGTGACATATGTTTTAACTCTGCTCCTGTCCACAAACTGGTACACCTAAATCCCACATTCATTCAGAGTGTGAAGTGCAGTGTTATTCCTGACACTGCAGTTTAGGCAAAAGACATTCATTGTGAGGATTACAGCAGGGGGTAGAGTGAGTGAGTGACAGACAGAGAGAGAGAGAGAGTAAGAGAGAGAGAGAGAGAGACAGACTGGGTGATGGGAAAAGCTCATCTGTACTTACAGAGGAACCACTACTATTAAGCAGCTTGGTGTGACCTCAACACATAGATTATACAGTAGATATAGCACTGCAGAAGCACTCGGCCATTAATCCACATAACGTAAAATAAGAAACAAGCTATGTGTGATGTCAGAACGTAGGCTATTATAGAATGGTGCAAACATGAACATGCACAGTGGAAAAAAATATGTGGATATACACACATCCTCTAACCTGTCCAGCCCTTGTAAAGCAGTATATAAACCACTATACAAGCAATTTATAGCATCCAACAGTACATTAGGCACCATGATTTTTGCATTAAAGCATCTCTATACATCAGCTGGGCTTCCTGGCTCCATGCACTCAAGAGGAAAAAAAACAAAAGTTTTATCGGCAGCTTAATAGCAGTGAGAACTCCTCACTGAAATCAATGCATTTAGTTTTGTTTGTTTGTTTGTTTGTTTTATTTTGGTATTGGCTAAAGAAGCTAGAGAAGGCAGGTTGAGACTGCAGGGAAGAGAGATATCAGCAGATATCAGCAAGGATGAATTTAAACTAAGTGAAGCAGCTGAGATTTAAGGTGGCTGAAGGATCATTGTACAACAACAGTACGGTTTGTCTGAATACACTCACTCAGCTTGATTCACAAGCTGTAGTGGACATAGAAATCATTTGTGCTTCTAAAGAATAGCACTTAATGACTCCTTTATGGATTTATGAAGCTTTTTTTTTTTTTTTTTTTTGCCATGCATACTGAGGCTACCTGGACAGACGTGACACTGCAAACAATTTTTCAATGCAACCAGCTCAACCCTTTGTTTACATGTCGCCACAAAAACCCCGTGGACTATATAAAACCTTAAGTAAAAAAAAATGAATTGTGATTAAATGGAATCATGGAAATTCACAAAGCACACAGATCCATTCTGCCAGCTTACATTAGATTGCACTGTGAAATACAGTCTTCTGTCGTCTGATTTTTTCCTGCTCTTTTCTTTTTTTTTTTTTTGCTCCGTCTTTGCATATCTTAAGTGGAAGATTGATGACAGGCTGCGTGCTGTGGACAGAACCTATGCTAATGAGGAACACAGGAGACCTCCCCTGGGTTTAGAAAGCAAGTTGAATGAGAGGAGGCAACAGTGACTCCAAGCACAGCGGGTGCTGCCTGATTCTGCTGGAAATAGGTGTGTACATATGCGTGTGGGCAAGCGGGTATAAGTGTGTGTTTTATTTGTTGATGACTACACAATGTGTGTTGAAGTGGATATCCATGTGAGAACATGTATATGAACAGGGACATATATGCCTTTGGATTTGGTGTGGTGGTGGTGGTGGGGCGGTGGGGGCATAGAAATATTAGACACAAATAAGGTCAAATCCACATTACCATGGTAACCCACCAGAAGAGACCAGCTGGTCCATCTGTTCCCGGGCTAACTTTGAGTCGGTTCTCCCACACCTCATACCAGCTGCTGTTGTTATAGTCATACAGGATCTGCATGTTCGCTCAAGAAGCAACATCGCGCACGCTATGAGGTCTCAGTGGAAACCGGGTCTGAAGAACGGATTCACAAGAAGCAAAGGAAGACGCTCAGTTTTCATCACAGTGACTAAACTCCTACATACAATATCAAGTAATGCTTCTTCAAGGTGATTGGATGGGTCAGACAAAAGGAGGGTATTTTATTTTTTGGAGGGGAGGGGAGGGGTTTTGTGCCATGGATCATTCAGGTCAGCAATCCTTTCTGTTCCTCAGTTAGAGGGACCGATATGTCAATTTCAGGAAACATGATACAAGTCGATCTGACTAGTGATTAGTGATTGACTGTTTTCTGAGCACGTTTTTTTTTTTTTTTTACTAGCCAACACTTTACTCTGCATCCTGAATCCGCAGCATCCCGGCCTTGACAAGTAGCTGAACTGTAACCACTTTATATGCAGCACAGTCCTCAGCGTAGCATGTGAAGGAAACATTTCTCTATGACTCTGTGCTAAGACATGCCTGGTAAACATTTCTGCTTATCAGTCTGAATCATGTAGCCTAATTGGTTTAATTATGAGGCAGCAAACCTCATATGAGGTAACACATCAGATACAATCACAGTTCAGTTTCATTATTTGGAATCTCGGGGTGAGGGCAAAATAAATGTTTTAAATTTGGATCTGAAATTATTAATGCTTTTCCCTCTTAATAATGGATAAAGAAGTTGTTTCAGCTCAATGCTGTCATATGATTTGAGATATTTGGCAGGGGGGTTGGGGGGGGGGGTGTTTTTGTAAGTCAAAGCGAGGGTTTAAATATTAATAATGCTAACATAAATAAATTAAACACAGTCATGGACGAATTATTCAGATCCTTAACCTAAGTAAAAGTAGCAATAATCACACCATGAGAATACTGCATTACGTAAGAATACTCATAATGCAGAAAAATATCCCCCATGAGTGTTACAGTAGTAAATTAGCCTGTATAGTTGATTGAGATGGAGCTAATTACCACTATGTTTCATAATACTGGGTGTACAATGCATCATATTTTAGAAGATCACGTTACGTATGCAAAATCTGCAAAGTAGTTACTGAAGCTGTCAAATGTATGTAGTAAAGAGTACAGTATTTCCTTTTTATTTGTAGTGAAGGGGAGGTGTTTAACAGCATGACATGGAAGCGCTCACATAACGTACAAGCATATTGAATTTGGATTTAAGTACAGCACTTGAGTTAATGTACTTTTTTGCATTCCACTCTTATAGTTTAAGTGCAATAAGATTAACTTATAGTTCATCTTATGAGTTTATAGGCAAGAAGATTCCTAACTGAGTTCTCCCAATACAATAACTTATTAATTTTTTAACGCCTACAAAAAGCATTTCTGAACATAAAAAGTAGCGCATGATTTTATATGAAGCATCTTGCTGCCACAGTAAGTGCACTCAGAGTCAGTAACCATTCCCATAACACAGGCAATCTCAGCGACACACACTCTATTCAACCACAACTGCTCCATTGCTTACCATTGCAAGTGTCAGGTGAGGAACTGAGCAGTAATGGCCCTCTGTAGTGGAAATGAAATTGCATCATAACACAGCAAAGGTTTCCCAAACCTGATTTTAGGAGGTGTCTCTTGTGCAAAAAGTGCTGGTTAAAAAGGGCAGTGAAATAAAGCTCTTTTAATTAGTCCCTTTAATCAACGTGCTGGCCTTTTCTGCCCCGCGATGCCATCAGTCCTGCAGCGCAATGAGACCAGGGTCACAGTTGCGTAACGTGTCCGGCTGGACTGTTTTCAGTCTGTATGTCAAATGGATATTTTTCTGGGTAATTTCTCACCATGGCGGCCACTCTTATTATCATGTGAGTGCGGGGGGTCCACAGCCGAGAAGCTAATGAACTGCTTACATAAAGTCTTCTGCCAAGGTTGTCTCTCTCCGTCAGGATGTCTGGGGAAAAAGCTCACTGCTCACTGGAGCGGGGCGTTCATATCATGGATTGGCTTTGGGAGAGAGAAAGCAAGAGAGAGTAGATGAGAGAGGTAGAAATAGAGGGAGAGTATGGAACAAGGGAAAAAAAAATTGAGAAAATAACAGATGGCTAGCTATAGCTGGCTGGTTGGCTAGGTGGGTGGATGGATGAAGGGATGAGCGGGGGATAGATACGTGGATGGATGGATGGATGGATGAATGGATTTATAGGTTCTTGGATGTATAGTCGGATGGTTTTAGCTCAGACATGTAGGGAATGTGAAAACCAAAACGTCATGGACATTTTTTCTTGTTTTTGTCACATTTTATTGTCCTCTACAAGTTAAAATACAATACAAAGAGAGAATAAGACGAAGGTGGCAGTCGATGTGAAGAATCTGAGCCTAACACAAAAACATGGGAGAAAATCCAACTGAATAACAAACCTTCATGTGAATGATGAGCTCTGACCAGACAGTTGTGTCACAGAGGTCAAGGCATGGTTGTTATGGATGAATGGTCCTTGTCAGCCTGGACACTTTAAGCTTTTCTTGATTGCTTTATTTTGATGACAAGAAAGAAAGAAAGAAAGAAAGAAAGAAAGAAACACAGCTGAAGAACAAAAATCTCAAGAAAAAAATTTCCAACATGTCTCAAATACAACAGATGTTGAGGCACTGCATCGTGTAAGCTTCCTATGGAACATGTTGGCTATTTTCTTTATTTTTCTTTTTTTTTTTTTCGACTGTATCAGGAAGTGTATCACAGCAAAGGAAGTGTCTCATATGACTGCAGCACCATAAGTCTTTGTTTGGAAAGTATTATGGCTCTTAAATGATCAGTCTGGGGATCCAGCAAACAAATATTAATCCACAACTGAAAATAGTTCCCAAAATGCACTATTTAGTAGTGTTTGAGTAACATTTGCCAAAAGCTACAGTGCCCAGCTGCTCAAGGGAAGCTTTAAAAAGATAAAAAATATTATGTGTTGTATATTTATGTATACATATTTGTGTTAGATGTGACATACAGTGGTGAAGATCATGCACAAAAAACCTATTCACAATAAACTAAGCTAACAGAGTAGAAAACTTGATCATATTGCCTTAAAAAGGACAACTTTTACTGAAAGACTCCACAGATTCTGTTGTCTCCCTACGTTAAATCTAATGTTATATCACCTTGTTTTCATTTTATTCAAATTTTAAACTTTCACTCCAAATCAGAGTTGACATTTTCATTTTTATGAACAAGAAAAAGTGTGTTTACTTAAACCAGACAGGAGCTGCAGTCAGCTGTCATCTTTTTGAAATGTAGAAAATCGCAGAATTGGAGAATGTCACAAAGGCAGGTTATGAAGTGCTTCCTGTGTTGCACTGCCTACACCAAATAGTGCTATGCAAACCTAACACTGCATCAGCACAGCTCACATAGTGAAAGCAGCACGTTAGCGAGGCGGCAGCTGAGTGTGGACTGATTAAAACACAAGTGTATTTGATCCATCAAACAGGCGTGAGTGGAAACTGGAAGGTTAGCTATATATAATTAAAAATCGTTTCATATGTTTAAGTTTATGTGTAAGGTTAAGGTTTTGGTTTTTTTTATACCCTATTAGGGAACTGCCCCGATTCCCCACTGACTTCTACCCATAACACTGTTGCTGTGCAGCTCACAACAAAGCCATAAACCATAAACACTACTGTCAGTGGAAACCCAAAGCAAATGTGTTTTTAAAAACCACACTTAACACATAACCAAGAAATACAAATGTATTTCCTGTAATTAATGTGTTTTCTCGTACAGCCCGCGATGCAGTAGAAAAACAGTATGCTAATTTGTATCCAGGACTGTCACCTATGGAAAGAAAATGAGCCTCTGACTAGCACTAACTCATTTCTTAGATATGATTAAAGTTTATGCACAAAGAATGTTACCATAATGCAAGTCAATGAGTTAAGCTGAATCAATAGCACCAGTGATTCTTGAATATTTGCTGCAGGCTATGCAGTCGATCTTATGTAAAAGCAGTGTGTTTCCCACTGGTGGGTGGTTTTGCATGACCAAGCTGGAAGCAAAACCTAAATAATCCCTGTTGAGCTTCTAGTATGAGTAAGATTGATTTTTTTTCACATTAATTTAACAGCTTGTGTTGTGACTTGTGTCATAATCTTTTTCTACTGTGTAAGAGGCTATGGCATAATGTGGCTTGATATGCAGGCAAAAAATTTGGCAATAGTCTTTTACAATCATCAACATCAGTTTTGCCAAAAAAAAAAAAAAAGAAAAAAAAAAAAAGGCTTTTTCGTCTGTTAATATATGAATAATTCCCTAACTGGGTTATTGAAAAAAGACTGCTTGAAGACAAACCAGTGTACATTTGGTCTTAAATTATTTCCAGACTTTATTTGCAGAGTTAAAACTTCCTGCTCTACTAATATTACATGGAAATAAAATCTGTAAATAATCTAACAACTCCAAATGAGACTGTTGAGTGCACACTAGGGGGCATGTCAGATTGGAGGATGAGGAGCAGGGGAATCAGGGAAAAGTTTGAGTCCATCATATTGAGGGAGAGAGGCTCTTAGTTGTATAAAAAAAGAAGAGAAGGGAAGAGAGAAGAAGATGATGCGGAATGATGAAGACAGACATGTGGAAGATGGAGACACGGGCAAATGTTAAAGGTGAAAGTAATAGCAGGGAAATGGGGCCAAAAGAAGCAAAGTGAGGAAGAAAAAAGAGGGCAGAAGAGATGAGAAAAACGAAGTCAAAGAGGATGTAAATTACAGATGTGGGAGAAAGCAAAATCTGGCCTGCAATGAGGGGAGGGGATGTGGGAAAAAGGGGATCAAGGAAGGGGCAGAGGTGAGGCTTCGGAGAGTGGTTAAGGAGGAATTGAGGAGAAAGAGGAGAGGAGAAGAGGCATTAAGGGAAAGTTGTAAGAGTGGCAAGAGACCAAAGCCAGAGTGGAGGAAGGGGATAAAAAATCATGTTCCTGTGAAATGAAAAGAAAGAAAGCAGGAAGGGACTGAAAAATGGTGCGAAGAAGACAAGACGAGGGAAGAATAGAAAACAAATAATGGAGCCAGAGTAATTTAGTAAGGCAGAGGGCTGAACAAGGAGTGAATTGGAAGAAGATAAATTAGCGGGGAGGGGGGTGAAGGAAGGAGCAGAAGGATGAGAGACATATAACAGTACAGGTGAACTCAGGATAAGAGATGAGGGGTGGATGTAATGGACACTGTAGGAGGAAGATAAGGCATAGGCCGGATGGAGAGATGAATGTCTATGGGTGAATAAATGGATGGATGGATGATGGGTGTATGGGTGTATGGATGGATGGATGAAGGCTGTAAATGAGAAAAGAGGGAGTTGCCAGAGAAAAAAAATGAGAAGGGAGGCATCTGAACATGGTCAGTGTACTGAGTAGATAAGTGAGAGTGGAGAGGGAAGCAAGCATTAAATGATAAGGGAAACTGATTAGGGCAGGGACGCGTGACAAAAAATGAGTATCGAGATGCGCTTCATTTATCGGTAAACAACAATAACAATGATGATGATGATGATGATGCTGTGCCTCATAAAGCCCAGCCCCAATATTCTCTATCTTCTCTCTCATGGATGGCCTGCTTGTCAGAGATTGCCTCCCATAGAAATACACATCAGCCTTATTCTACGTCAACCAATTTATAGCCTGGTCCAATATGCTGACGGTGCTCAAGTAAATACCGGCTCCAAGGAGAACCTTCAGGCCAGTGTTGAGTTGACATATTTCACATCAGCATACATCATTTTAGGCCCGACACTCAACCCAAACAAGAGAAAACATCCTCTTCCCAATGCCTGCAGGAGCACAGCTGTCATCCCACAAAAACTCAGCCAACAATAGATCCCTTGAAAATGATTTCTTCCAGGCCATTTAACATAGGCAGACTACCCGTGAACATAAAGGTCACAGGTTTGATGCATTCAGCATGAGGCGGAGTTCTGGTTAAACATTTTTTAGAGGTGGACTAAATGGTCAAAAGGAAGCTGGGAGGTAGGTCGACATAAGTAGAAAACTCCAGGCTGTGACAGACTAACATGACCTAACAAAGACAAAGTGACTGAACAATCGAAACACAAAGAGGAGCATACATAATGATCAGACCACTTTAGAGACAAAAGTGGCAAACCAACTTAGACTGATCTCATTCCCTGATGGTACCCTTTACCGTCTGTATGAGATGCACCAACTTTTCAGTTAACTCCTCAATGTAAGACAATGTAGGTGACAAACTTTGAGTACAGCAAAAAACAGAGGGTTAGAAGATTATAAAGCCTTTATTATAGAGGCTAAATCATTAAAAATGACATTGTTTTAACCACTGGTCCTCATTAGGGCTCCAAACAACGTTGATTTTCTAATTCTAACAAGCCCTAACGGTCACGACTTTCACCCAGGAGACCGGGTTTGAAACCAATAGTCAACATTGACTTGTTTGAACTTGCTACATAAGTTAACTGTCATAACATAGTTAAGTCAGGTAACATCAGACATGTAATGTTCTTAACTCAAACTATGATCTTTTCCTGAACCTATCCAAGCAGTTTTGGTGCCTTAACCAAACTGACCATTTCACAGCTTGGCATACAGACACTAAAGGGTACTTTGCGCATCTGTATGAGATGCTGAGGGGAGTAACAAGAGAAGGGTTTCAACCAAACTGCACATCAAACAAAAAAAGGGCAATTAGTCTGTTAGTTTGATACAATCCAATCGGGCACTGCTTGTATTGAACAGCTCTATCTTTAGGGGGTGCATCCTCTGCTCAAGCCTGACAAGATCTCCCTCCAGAAGCAGCAACCAGCATCCTCAGCACTGGAAAGTCAGAAGACATAAACATGATAACAACAAGACAAACTGAATAAAAAAGAGAAATCAAAGTATGACTTGACAGACGTAAAGTAAATGTGCTCGGAACGCACTGCCAACAGTAATAAACTGTGAGTACGATGTATGAAACAATAGCTATATGTCTCATCGTTTATCTGTTTGCTGTATGTGCGACGTGAAAATAATGTGCAAAAGGTCATAAAATCGGCAAACTAAATGAGGAGAAGATGAAATTTTAAGTTTATAAAAAAGCTGAGATGCAGTCATCACAGCTTCATTCACAACAGCACACCAGGACCCCGAAGCTTAAGCAGCTAAATGGAATTCAGCCATCACTAATTTTATTATTCACACCGGTGCCTCTCCTACTGTGACATGTCAAAATATCTTTCATTAAACAGATGCATGAAAGTTCATAAAGAATGAGCAAAGATTTAACACCCTTTTAATCCAAGAGTTATTCATTTCATTTCCTGTCATTCCAGCTGCGAGTTGCTCCTCCGTTTTTATTTGTGCGTTGCATTTCGAGATGAGAGCCTACATCAACAGCACGGCCGAGTGTTTTTAGTAAGTGAACTGACTTTTTTGGAGAGTATTTAAGTTTGTCACGTGTAGGTGTGAATGCGCTGCCCACTCAAAACCTGTTGTGAATGAACACGTATGTGGAACTGGGACAAAGTCTGCGCCAGGAAAACTTAAATGATTCAGTTTACTTAAGTTTGACCTCCAGTGCAGCTATGCCTCCAGGAAGAGTTTGAAGAGTTAAAACGCCAATCTGCTGTCTCTGTAGCCGATGTGCCATTTTAAAGAGCACTGAGTGAGAGTATCAGCTGCATGCCAACATGTAAATAGATATGGGCGACCTCCCCTCCAGTCCTGTCAGAAATGGATGCAAGGATCAATCCCTACCTTACTACAGCAATGTCAGAAGGGTTGGAGGAAGGTTTGGTTGGTTTTAGCCTCCGTCTTAAAACCTGCCTTTGCTTGACTAAAATGTGGAGAGCAAAACAGAGACCACACGCTCCTAAGAACAATATAATCATCATTTCCATAGAGTGGAGAAAGATTCAAACACCACCGCCTCAGAGAAGCACTGACCGTCAGATGGGAGGCTAAACTAAGCCCTGTCCTGGATTTTACCACCCACTTTGACACCATCACCATAAAGTGGATAGGTCATCATAGCAGAGTGAATGGCTCCAGGTGTCCAACACAATTCTATTCCCTCCTCAGAGATTGATGTCTTGACCCCGGAGGTCAGAAAAAGCATTAATATGACAATTCCTAATCATAGCTTGAGAAATGCCACAGGTGCAGGTAGCACACAGGGCACAGGGGACTAAACTGAGGAGGATTACAACGTTGGCTTCTGGGCAGCTGTGATATACAGTAAGTCGATCACCCTCTGAAATGGGAATACACACCTTTTCCATACATGTTCCAGATGTTCCTCAAATGTACGTTGTTCTGACAAGGCAGCAGCAATATTATTAGACAAACATGAGCTTCTTCACCTTTTCTACAGAAAATGGAATAACAAAGCCATTTTTTTCAAGCAAGTTCAGGGCAGTCGTAGGTTTGGCAATAATTACGCCTCTCTAGTCTTTGATAGTTAACTACATGCAGAAAACGAAAAAATCCACATTTGCCTGTCTTCAACTGTCCCCAGCTGCTTTGCTCAAAGACACTCCTAAACCTGTATATCCTTGTTTTTCCTGTAAATCCAAACACTGTGGGACAGACACTAAAATGAAAACTTAGATTTTATTATTAACACATTTCCAGGCCAGAGGTAAATACATGAGCACACACACACACACACACGCACACACACACATACACACACACACACACACACACACACCTCTGTTCTACTTTTCCTGTGAGTCACACACTGCTGCGAACCCTAGAATTAACCTCACCTAACCATAAATTTACTGCCAATCAAAAACAGAACTAATTGAGCCTCATTTCCTGACCCTAATCCTGAAACTGATACCAAGACCTGCTTCCTGTACATGGCCTAGTCCTGAACAATGGCCTCACTTTGGTGGTTCTTCCTGATGTCACTGTAAAAGCAACATGCGATCGTCACAAAAACAGAAATATATGGACAAATGTGCACGTACACACACACATACATAGAAACTCCTCCACTGAATGTCAGTGTTCCTTCATGCAACGATTTTGGCCAGTAATCAAGTTATGACCTCTTCCTTATCTCGTTCATCAGCCCTGCCATGTTTCTACAGTAGCCCAGAATGAACAAACCAAACACTGTCTTGAGAGAGCGCTTTTCATGTTGCAGTCACTGCCGGGGAGGGTGAGGTGAAGGGTATCCAGCTGGTTACTGTCTGCAACTTTACGTCTTGATGCCACTAAATCCTAAACACTTACCCTTTAATATCTTGTTGTTTTAGCTTGACCACATATTAAAATTGTATGTGCCACAGTGTGTCATGAACACAGCAAAGCATACAAATGCCCAACAGAAATGTTAATACAGCCACTTATCCAGAATCTTGATGAAAGTTTTTTTTTTTTTTTTTTTTTATATAAAAAATAGAATTGATGCTTAAGAGAATGTGAAGCCACCCCCTACTGTATGTAGCACTAATACATCCACTGTAGCTATCAGAGAAACCATCACACCTTATTACCTCTGTAAGCTCTGGTGGTCACCTCTCCCTCACCAATGTGGTCTAGTGCCTTTCATCAATCATAGTCAACTAGCTATAGAGGCTGACTGGAGGCTTGGTGGACATTGAAAAGCATTTGGGACAAGCTAATGCAGGCTAAACATACGGCCTGTAAGCACACTTCACACGTATGTGACATCTGATCTGAATTTTATTTACACTTCTGGTACTATTTCTCCTCACTCATGAGAGCTGTTTTACATGTGTTTGTCTTTCATTCTCATTTTCCAGATTTTTCCTCATGCATACTCACACACATGCACACACTGTCACACACCATCACACCAACATCAATCTTCATTAAGCAGTAGACCTTGGATGTGACCGGCAAGGCATGGATGATATCACCACGAAGCTAGAGGCCCGTTGTTCAATGTGTGTGTTTGTGTTCGCAGGTGTTGCTGTAGAAGTGTGTGAACAGAGAAAGTGTCTATCTGCTACTGTGTCTGTATGTGTACATACAGTATAGGACTGAGTGTCTACTGTGCAGCATCAGCAGCAGAACTTATTTCCTTGCATCGTTCTTACAGAACTGATCTTGTTTACAAGACTGTTACTCTGGTAATGCATGTCAATGGAAAAATAAGGGTTGCAGTGTGTGTCTGTACAATCAGAAAATCATTTACAGCAGCTATGAGGAGTTTTTGTTTATTTAACAGCCTCAGTTTATTTTTGATGCCTCTATATAAGTGGCATGAGCAAAAGCATTTGTGAGGCTGCTTGTTTGTATATTATGAGTCCGTATGCCTGGTCAGCAGCAGATTGGTCCTCGCTTTCTCATAAATTCAAATTAGGGAGCCAAAGCTGTTGTTTCTATGCCAGCGATGATTGTATTGGAACGTTTATGGAAGACACGTTTCACAAGTTATTGATCCCTCCACAATTAGGGGTGCTGTGGTGTGCCTCATCAGTGGACAGACCGTGCTGCAAGCTGTTCGTTCGAAACACTGCTGCATCAGGCGTCTTCCTCCTGATCTTCAAGAGTGGATGAAGGTCATGGACGACGGCGGCTCACTCTGCCAGAAGGCAACGGTGCTCATGCTAATCTCTGAGGTCTTTGTCCACAGTGGGCTTACAGAGTCTGCCAGAGGGTGGCACGGTGGCCTGTCGCCTCACAGCAAGAAGGTCCCGGGTTCGAATCTCGCTGCGGGCACTGGGTGTGTCCTCCACCATGCTTCGGTGCCTGCTGCTCGAGGAGGGCCTTTCTGTGTGGAGTTTGCATGTTCTCCCCGTGTTCACCTGGGGTATCCTCCGTAAAAATATACCCCCACTAAAAACATGCAAGAAGATCACCACCTGACCAATGGTGACACAGAAGAATGGGTCCCCGGGCGCCGGTCTGGCTGCCCACCGCTCCTGGTCTGCCGCGGAGGAAGGACGACCAGGATGGGTCAAAGGCGGAAGACAAATTTCACCTCCGTGTGCTGTGTGCATGTGTGTGTGATAATAAAGGGGAATGTCTCCTCCTGATTCTTCTTCTTCTTCTTCTTCTTCAATACCACAAGTGCGAGCGTGGTTTTCATTTCCCCTGAATCACCAAATTGTTGCATGCTGTCATGGAATCTCTGGTTTGTTGACCATCCAATGAGACATCTCGGACTCAGCCTCTCCAAATCACAAGAGCGAGAGTCCAGTCCAGTCTCATAAATTAGCTTCATAATTCCAATTAGTGCTCCAGATTGCTATTGACGGGTCTGGATTCAGGCTACCTCATTGTGGCTTTCAGAGACTCAAAATTCAAACTCATTCCATCATCTGACTCAATAATTCCTATCACAAGTTAATTAGCTCTTGTTTTAGTAGATAGAAGAACACATTAGTTCACTCAGCAGAGTCACGTGGAATGGATTACTATGTGAAAGTGGAATTTGTACAGAGTGGCCAGGCTCTGACTTCATCACTCCCCACAAGGAAACACCACAGCAGGGGAGTGTGGAGCGACCGTAATAACTTCCATCTCAGGGAGAATGTAGACCCAGAGTCTACAGGTGGATGTGAGGGTGGAGGTGGGGCTTTTGAAACAAAATCAGGCCGCAGTAGCTGAAAGTGACAGCATAGCTTTCAGGAGAGCGCTGCTAGTTTGCTCTTTGAAAATGTGCATTGAGCAGCCTTTATGTACTGAAACGGAAAGGAGCTGCTGCATTAATAAAAGATGCGTGTCAATAAAAATCAATTAGTATGTCACGTTGGTGCAGATGAGTCTTCCTCATCCTGTTCTTTGTGGTTTATCTTAACTCAACGGATCTCAAACTCCATATTTTCTCCCTGGTCTCTCCCCTCTTTATACTGTTTACCCTCACTTTAACAACATGTAAGTAGAGCCGCTAAAGGCCAGCAGCTGTATTTGACATTGATAAACTGAGAGACAAGACACACCAGCAGACACTCGCTTTACTGTTATCCCAAACACGTCTCTCTTTCTCTCTCGCGTCTCTTTCACTCCCTCTAATGTTTTCTGAGTGGCAGCAGCTCAGGCTGAACGAGTGCAAAAAGATTGAAAACAAATAAAATAGCCATCAAGTTTTTCCACTTGTTTGTTCCTGCCAGACTCTGATCAAGGAGGGGTAATTGTTGGTCTGTGTCTCTTTGATTTGCTCAGCAACAAGAGATGGAAGTGGCGATGTCTGACGTATGGCAAAAAAAAAAAAAGCCAGGTAATGTGATATCTGATATCAATCTATGTCCGTAAGACTCTCTTACCCTGCTTCTTTTTCTTTTCCAGCTGTCTCAAAATAAGCACATAATAGCACAAAATACTTTCAAAAGCGTTGCTATTACAGTTTTGCTCTTACATTATGTGCTTTTGAGTTTTATTATAGTGTAGGCGGGTCATTACACCAGTTTTTATCCCATTTCATTAATTACATTATCCATACTTTATCCATTTCTACAGTTGCATCATTACATATGACAGTATGTGAGCTTTTTTTTTCTCTCTCTACAGAGATCTAATGGTAAGGGTAACTTCAAAGCACACAGCAGTGCACAAACGCACCATCACTGATTCCACACATTTTAGCCAGAGAGTCAACCGGGAGGAAATCTGTGCTTGTTTCAAAGCAATGAAGCACAGCGCAGTGATCTCCAGTAAGAAGTAGATAAATTAATTGCAGAAGTTGGTGTTTTTTTTTGTTTTGTTTTTTTGCAGCGCATGCTTTCTTCATTCAGTTCAGGAGTGCGTCCAGCAGATCATTGTTGTCTATAGCTTACCTTTTACACATTGAGATATGCTAACAGCAACTCTTAAAGCATTAATCACAATGACATGATTCAAAAATAAGTCCGTTTGGCTGCATGGTGGGAAATGAAGAGCAGTTTTTTTGTGGCTGCAACCCAGAATAGCACCTCAATACAAATTCACAGTTTTGCTGAATGACTGAATGATGGGCTCTAATGAGGTAGTGAGATGTGTGAAAAATCTTTCTTTTCGCTCCGTTCCCACCTTCTATCTGTTTTTTATTCTGTCACTTTCTCTCTTTCACACACAGACGCACATGCACAATCTGACACCGTTGGTTCCTCTCTCAATCACACACACACACACACACACACACACACACACACACACACACACACACACACACACACACACACACACACGCATACACAAATACTCCTACACCTCCAGAAATAGAGGCAGCAACAGTCTCACTGAATATTTCAGCCCACATGTTGATAATGTCACCTTTTCAGTGTTTCATTACCTTGTGCTAACAATCAGAGGACATCTCTCTCTCTCTCTCCCTCTCTCTCTCCCCTCTCTCTGTTAATCTCTCTCTATCCTCTCTCCTGTTTATTTCTCCCTCTGTCTTTATTTTTGGATCAGTTGGATGTTTGAGAGGAACTGTCATCCCATATAATTGCCATAGCTACAGTAATGGTGCCACACTGCAATTTATCCGTCACATCTGGAGAGCGAAGAGAGTTTATGACCCATCAATGTCTGTGCTCTAACTTGTAAACTGCACTCACAGGAAATATTGAACATATGGGGGGGCAGGAGAGGAGGCTAAGTCATATTTACAGATGTAGAGGACAAATGACCACTGACATAATATCTCAGAGAAGCACAATCCAGGTTGCAGCTGGGGCGTTAAACTTATTGTTATGACACTGCAACAGTTAGATCTCATAAACATGGGTGTCTGCAGTGCTCACGAAGAGCCAAAATAAGGTAGATAAACGGAGTGTAGATGGGTTTACCATTGACTGCCCAGTCCACACTTTCTCATAAGACCTCATGAAGACAAATGATCACTGAAGTGTCAGCTAACATTCGCAGAATAAAAACTCAGTGCTTGGAATTGCATTTTTCAAGATCATGAAGTTGTGGTTGCCTCCCAGAGCTGGTTAACATTTACTGCTCTTATGATGTGTAACAAAACCTTTAAAGTTATATGTACGGTCATAACTATCAGAATCAAATAAACGTGTCCTGCTAAATGGAACGTAACTCACTACAATAAGTTGCTCAATAATGCTTGTTGTGCACAGCAGAAGTTGTGAAATTAACATTCGGGAATCGGTGTTGTGACCTGTGTTAACTGTTTGCCAGATGAGAGCTTAAAAGAAGAGAGGACGAGAAAACTGAAGCATCCATTCATGAAACTCTCTAGGAAGATAAATTAAACGTATAAAATATAAAGACAGTTTCCCGTTCTCACTCAGCATGTTTGTACATCTGTCGTCAATCAATCAGTGAGTCAATCAGCGTGGGTGAACTCATTTTTGATGCTTCAATATCGACCACACGATACTTTCTAATTGGTTTTTGAACACAGACCTGGTCTGCCCAAAGCTGTTTGTCTCCTCTGCTCATACAGCTCCTGATATATTGAAAATCTGCCCTGCTATTCAACTTTGACATGAATTGATTAAAAATAGCAATCTGTCCCTTCATAGAAAATCTTTTAGGTCATGTCAAACCTTCACTGTCAGGAAGATAGCTTGTGGCAAATCTGAGTCATTTATTTTCAACTGCATATATTTTAGTCTAATTAAGGTACCTCAATTTCTAAAAACAATAAATCTATGGGCCTACATTGCAATGTTTGACATAAATTTTGATAACTTACCAAGTGTAAAAAATAGAAGAATGTGTACTCTCAACAATGCAGGAGATAAAAATTATTAGAGACCAAGCCACTGTCTCATAACAGCCATCGTATTTAATGTTCATTAGCTCCAAACTTGAGCACAGAAAACTAAAACGAGGAAAGTCAGCTCTTTGCTCTCTGACGCCTGAGCGGCAGTGGTGCACAGCTTCACTAGGTAGAATCAGTGTCCAGGAAAAGTATTTGAAGGAAAGCAACTAAGCAGTGGAACAGATGGTCAGTGAGATTTTAATGCCCAGGCCAAACTAAACTGTTGCGCGTCGGTTGGCTAAATCTCAGGGTTATAATCAGTGTTATGTAAACTGACGAATGAGAGCGCTGCTGCTGCTGTGCGGTCTGCCTCCGCTCCGTGGCCCTACTCGCTCACATCCACAGCACTGTTTGTGTGTGTATGTTTAGAGCGTATTCGCCAGCAGACGTCAATGTTTTTGAGAGGGAAAGGGAGAGAGGAGCCAGCATGGACGTAAACCAAGAAGGACGAGGTGGAGAAACCAGGAGAGAGATTGAGGGCGGCAGGAAAAGACGCTGGAAAATTTAGACGTTCAGAGGAATTCAAATGCTTTTTGTAAAGCAGATGTGTTTGAGTGACGCCTGTGAGTGTGAAAAAGGAAGTCAGTTCATCACAGCACACAGCAACCGCCACAGCTGTATGCTGAAGCCAGTGCAGGTCCATAGAAGCACTTCCTCTAATGGCCACTAGAGGCTGGGTCCAATAAGCTGTATTGAAGTGACTGGGAAAACCCCAACACATTTAAGAGAGGTATAAATCAACTGCACAGGAGTACAGATCAAACAGGCACAACTTGAAGGAATCCAACATGAGCAAACAGCTCTTTGAGTAGGTGAATTAAATGAAAAAAGAAAATGGGTTCAGACAGACGGGCTTTGAAATTTTTCAATGTAGAGGCCAGATTTTTAAAATGAGTAAAAGTGTGTTATGACTGACATGCAAAACCCCAGGTCTTCTGAATAATAAAAGCACGTTATTAATAGTGATACTGTTTATTCTGTGTCATAAATAAGTGCCAAATAAGCAAAACTGAAAATTCTAATATTAAATAACACCAATAAATAGCAGTTATTTGTAATTCCATATGGCCTACATGGACAGCAGATGCAACAATGGGCCCCCAGACGCAGACATGTCAAAGGCCTGACCGCTGCTACATAGGAGCGACACACCCAGACTTAAACAGACACGAAACAGCTGCATGACTGTAACGCTTTTGTTCTCTTTGTGGTTGTATTGCATCTCTTTGAGGTTGTCTGCCTTTGTAAGTCGTCATTTTGTGTCACTTCAAGGTCATTTTGTGTGTCTTCGAGGTCGCTTCGCCTCTCTTTGTAGTCGTTTTGCATCCGTTTGTAGTCACTTTGCCTCTCGTTTGCATCTCTCTGTAGTCATTTTCTGTCTCTTTGTGGTTGTATTGTGGCTCTCTGAGTTTGTTTTGCATCTCTTTGCAGTCACTTTGCATCTTTGCATCTCATCTGTATTTTTGGGTGCTGCACCAAAATACAGCTCTACTTTGCTCCCTTTTTACATTTTTGACCACATACACATACCGTTACTCCACTAGCATGTCCATACTGGAATTAACTTTATATTTGCAGGATTTGGAGTGTGAAGGTATAGATAGTGGACAAAAGAATTTGAAGAGGTGTGACTATGTGAAAACACTGCAGAACAAAAGCTTATTCCTCATCACACAAATGCATCTCGTGTGTATACATGCATGCATTCACCCACACAGTTCACACACCTTTAAGTTATTATTGTTTTTTTTTTTTCTTTTATAATGTAAAGAAAATCAATGGTATGCTTTATGTACTTGGAGGTACAAAGATGTGGCAGAGAGGCTTCTGAGTTCTTTATCTCCTGTTAGCACATTTACAGAATATATTTTTAAACATGGAGCTGAACTATGTCCTTCTTTTGATATTCATTCCCTCATTCACTTCACTGGGAATTACGTGTATTTGAATGTGAACAGATGAACTGGTCGCATAGTGCAGTTGTTTGCAAAGATTTGCTGAAAATCTCTATCTTTAGCTTCGGATTTACCTCCTTATTCTATCCTGCATTGTGTTGCACATGTGTCTGTGTTTCTCTGTGTATGTGTGCGAGTAGACGGATGTAGGCGTGGATATGCTTGTAGCTAATTCCCCAAAGTACACATTTGTGGGATACAGATGGAAATTTGTGGACAACTCTTACTTTTGCATATACACGGGTGTCTGTTAATGTGCATACACACAGGATTTGCTCGTCTGTGCTTTGCGAACGCAGACTGTATATTTGCTGAAGCATCTGCAATAGTACTGGAGTTACTGTGCAGAATACATCTTGAATTCCTTTAATTATTTGAGATTATCTTACTCAATATACTCTGGTAAATAATTTATTGCGGTTGGCATATTATTTTGGACAGTTGCACAAGTACATTTTACTCACCCCAAAATAATGTTAACTATTACTATTTATGTTTAATATTTAAGTCACTTATTTGAGTCATATGTAAATATACTCTATGTATTTCTGCATACTGGAAGGATTTTACTTATTTTTCTTCATTTATTTGTAAAATAATATGGCGACAGGGTACAGTGAAATCCGTCGAAACAATTTCACGATGTTCTCGGTCCAAAAAGAGACAAGGTCACACAGTGTAACAGAGGAGGGAACATGTTATCCAAATCTGCTATTGTCAGAGCTCAACAGATTGTTTCTCAAGTGCGGTGCACTCCCACATTGGTGAAACTCGGGTGGCTTTTTATTTGAAGTCTCTAAAAGTACAATCTGAAATCCCCACCACCAAACTTCTAAACACAGGTGTGGAGCCTACAAACACATAAAGTGATTGACAGGTCTTTTTATACACAACTAAACAGCACCTAAACCTATGCTATTTGTGTTTTCCAGTGCTGC
This sequence comes from Chaetodon auriga, assembly GCF_051107435.1. Classification (NCBI taxonomy): domain Eukaryota; kingdom Metazoa; phylum Chordata; class Actinopteri; order Chaetodontiformes; family Chaetodontidae; genus Chaetodon; species Chaetodon auriga. Next base: position 8,029,728 of record NC_135088.1, read on the forward strand.
TGAATGTTTGTTTACTGCAGTAATGGTTTCTCCTGCCTGCTGGTAGGTTTTAAGCATGTGGGAAAGGATCAAGGGATTCATAAATGCTGGATATTGGCAGTAAAAAAGAATTTCATGTTTGTATGAAATGCGCTCCGCTGAACTTCAGTGTACTTAAATTCTATTTTAGCTTTATAGTTTTGAGAAGCGCGCCGGTCCTTAACCCCTGGACATAGAAGTCATTTTAAAAAAAAAAAATCCTATTTTAAGACACAACCTACCAAACCACTGAGAAGTCTTTATCATGGATGCTGTAAGATTATCCATGGCAGATGTCTGTATCTGTGTATGTAAAGTATGTTCAGTTAAATTCATGCGTGCACATACAGTCTGTACATGTGTGTACTGTATGTACTTCTGTATGAAAGCATGTATGCATATTAACATACAGGTGTGTATCAGATCAGTGTCAGAGTGTGAAATAGTCACGAAATGTAATTTGTGTACATGGACACAAATGTTTCACTTTTTTTTTCCTTCAGGTGAAGACCTGTACTCGGCACCAGAAAGTAGCTGTTTTAACCCAAACCATGAAATGAAAACCTGAAATGATTCTCAGCAACCTTTATGTTGGAAGTGTAGCTGGACTTTGCATATTTATTATTGCTAACTTGACCTCATAATGAGAACAATGGCAGACAAGGTGCAAACACGAAAGATACTTCCAAATGAAATACATGAGTTTGAAAGTTGCACTCGCTTGATGGAAAAAAGGGAAAATTTGTGTACATGAATCTTATGGAATACATTTTGTGACTATTTCATAAAGTGCCATAAGTATGTACATATGTGAGTAGGTGTGAATTTCAGTGTGTGTGCACCAGTGTGTGTCACGTGGGACTTGGCCTGAAACAGCAAGTCAGAGGAGGCGTCAGCTTATGGCTGATTGCAGAGAGCAGCTCACAGAGGGGAAGCACTCTTTTGTCTTCTCCAACTGCCTGATTTATTCCTCAGGACGACTGATTGAGGCAAGTCACTCTTAATGCTCTGCAGAAAGGGAACTACAGCCACAGAGGCGATGTGTGTCACAGTAAAACTGCTACCAGGGCAGGTACCCAGCAATTTGGCAGCATCAGCTTCTCACAGTGCATCCTGGTGCAATCAGGTGCCAACATTCCTTCCTTCTTGTTTGTTGGAGGAGCTCTACAGTAACACTGATTTTGATTTACTGTGCGTGTTTCTCTTCTCCTTGATGCCACATGTGGATAGGACCTCACTGAAGGGATTTCTACGGATTCATCTACCTGTGGAGAGCCTCAATTAGCCTGTTCCATCCAGATTGGGCAGACAAGGGGTAGAAAAATGAAACCAGGAGCTGGGCAGGAGGGAAATCAGATACTGTTAAGCAGCATTCACTAAGTCCGGGTTCAAGCACCAGAGCAGCAGAGTTTCAACCCGCTGGCACTGTGAAATGCACCAGCCCAAGGGGCAAAAAAAGGCGAGCACAAATCAAGCTTTACTGCAGTAATTGAAGTGAAGTACTGCACTTGGGTTTATCTCTCTCTCCCTCTCTCTCTTGCTAGTTGGAGGCAGCCAGATGGGAGTCCTGGCTGCTGTGGCCTACTGGACAAAGAGTGGTCTTGAGCGACCTCTTCATCGAGGAGCAGCCCTGACCTAACCAGCGCTACAGCATGCCGCCGGCCATGAGCAGAGAGACTCTGGAATCTCCAATCGAGTGACATCACATGCCAAATTAAGGCGTTCCTCCCCTATGAAGAGTGCTCTGGTCCACTCCGAAGAAAAACACTGAAAAGCCTTCTCCTCCCTGTCCTGCTTTTATCCCTTTTTGAAATGCTCTTTGCTGCCTACAAATCAAACGGAAACTGAGACCTCACCTGCTGCTGTCTGCGAAACGGGACTGGAAAAGAATCTGGGGGTGTTGCGATAGTGTCATTAAAAGGCAGGTGTTCGCTAAACTAAGACGAGGTCAGCGAAACCTTTCAGGGTCACGGGGGCCACTAAGTGCAGGACAAAAGGCTCCGTAGGACAACGGAAAGAGCAAATCTTTGTGCACTTGCATGTGTGCGCACACCCATGCACATGGAAACAGTGATAAACCGCAACGTGAATGACTTCACTTCAAAAAGGTCGAATTGACAAGTGAAAGGCACTGATAGGTTCAAGGCTGATTGTGCACCTGAGGACACGTGGACTCACGCAGGACACAAAAACACAGAGACAGACAGAAGTGTCAAGCTGGCTGTGGGTTACTTTTAGTGATACGGCACAAACTCTGCGACACATTGCCTCTGATTATCAATTCACCACAGTTGGTACTTTAAGTTTGTGTGAAATTATCAGCACACACAGCATCGTGATGGATTCACGATGGGGGGGGGGGGGGGGGGGGACTCGTCAATATCTCTTCTTTTAAAAATTCAAAAGCACTGTTCACAGCGAGTGATTATTTCCCCATAACCTGCACATATCTCACCTAAATTACCGTCATCCATCTCCCTCCGTTTAGCCCGGCACACACACACACACACACACACACACACACACACACACACACACACACACACACACACACACACACACACCTCACTTCACTATCCGTTCCCATCACCTGCCCAGAGATGGAGCTGTAAGTAGGCAAGTCGCCTTCGATCGTCGTTATTTGCTCGAGCGGCGTCTCTGGGATTTCGTCTTAATTGATCACTTGCGGTGTTGTGGAGAAGCTGTCAATTGTTGACCGCGAAGAAATTCTCCTCTTCGACAGAACGCGCGTGTGCGTGTGCGTGCGTGTGCAGAGAGACGACGGTCGTACTTTTCCCCCTCTCCGCTATCCGTCTCGGGCGTGCACGGCGGGCACGTGTTGGTTATGCATGCTCGCACGTGCACGCGCGCGCAGAGGCAAATCGAGTCACATGCAGCGGTGGCGTCTGTCTTTGAGGGAAGGGAAGCAGCTTGAAATGGTACTCCACTTGCGTTACAGTAGCATTAACTCTACGGGAAGGAGCTCGGTGGGGTGGTGGAGTTTTTTTTTTTTTTTTTTTTTTCCTTGTTATCATTATTAAAATAGGCGCGTGCACCTGAGGCATTAGGTTACGAAGACGAAATGTGGGAGAAAACAGGGAGAAGAAGTGCACACATCCATATATTTGGATTATTATTGGTCATTATTCTAACTTAGTTGTATTTAGGAGGTTTGAAAATGACGTTCATGTGACATGTCCGTCCCAAAACGACGTCCAGTTGGACTGTAGATACACAGATAGACCTCTTATTGAACACAGTGAATACAGAGGCACATAAGCCCGTGACGTCCCTCATAACTAATCACGCACATGCACTACTTTAACCACGCGTGAGGAGGCTGCACACACACTCGCACTCACACACATCCACAGAGGAAACGTTGCACTGCAGACCAGACTGACGTGACTACACTGCCAGCTCACTCTGCCTGCTCTAATGAAAATAAACCCCGAGTCAAAACTGAAGGCGAAAAATGAGTTGCTCCTCTGTCAAAAGCGTTCCAAAATCAACAGCTGGGCTTTTAGACGAGGCTTATGCAACCGAGAATTACACTGACATGATCATAAACTGCCCATAAGAATGCCCTTGTTTCCCCCCCCATGCCTCCCGCTGTAGTCCTTGCTGATGAAAATGTCCTCTGATTTGTAGTTTAACTTGAAATACGCAGATGACTACAAAAATATACGCTGGGTATCATCAGCCCAATTTTTTTTCCCTCCCTTGCAGATGCACGCAGCTCAGCGCTCCTCGCCGTTCTGAGCTCAGTCTTGAGTGGCGCGGCTGTAGCAGCAGAATATTTGGCTGTAAACAGAGACGCTGTGCTGTTGCCTCGATGCGAAACGCAGGCTTTTAGGAGTCGGTGAGTGATTCGAGGGGGGATTTTATTGCAGAGGGAGGCTCGTCTCATCAGTGCAAGCTGGTGAGGGAACACGATTATCTTAACATTTTGGAGGTGTCTTTTCCCTGCTTGCGTGCGCGCGTATCCGAGCCGTGTCATCCATTCGTCTTTAATTCTCTCTCTTTTTTTCTCTCCTTCATCGTAAGTACTTACTGTCGGTTTTATGACTGCTACTCTTGTCCATAAGATGCCCTAGCTGTCCTCGTCGCGAGACGGTCTTTTGATAAATGTCAATTTTATCCCCGTGGAAATCATCACGTAGGAGTCAGGGAGCGAGACAGAGAAAGCGCGATGGGTACAAAAAAAAACAAGGGATCCCAGTTGAAAATCTAAGAGGATTTTTATTTAGCAGCCACCGAAAAGAGATTAGGGCGATAGCAGTGGAAGTTAAATTGTGCTGCATATAAAATGGGCGGGCTAGTCTTTATATTAGGCTGGTACAGCCTATTCTAAAATGAAACGCTCTGCGCTTGGACACAGTCTGTTTGCCATGCACTTTATTCACCGGCACGATTGATGAACTAAAAACATTTATTTTGGACAGAGACCTCGGTACCCAGAGCAGATTTGTTAGTTTAGAGGAACATTTTTTGTTGTTGTTGCTGACAGACTGAGAGAGTTCAACTCACTACAGCACCACCAATGAACAGTGAGAGAGACCTGCGCATATCGTCAGCAGCCGCTTCTCCAGCCTCAAGCTAAAATTCGTCAGATCTGAGATCACAGAGGATTTTTCTCATTCAGTCCGGCTGGAAAAGATATTCTCAAAAGTTTGAGGATATAGCCAGCGGACACCGAATATACCCCGACTCATCTGCTGTAAGTGATTTTCTCCATTTTTTTCCCTCGCCTTTTTGTCAGGCAGAAGAAGGGGAGAGGGGAGTAACACTCGGATTTAGAAAGGGATGGTTTGTGTTGCTGGACACCGCTAGAATCGAAGACGAGTTTCATTGGGGAGAAGGGGGAGTCTGCCGTCGAATTTGGGACCGTTTGCGGGGTATTTTATGGCAAACAAGAACCGCTTGATGGTTTTAACGGGAGGCAGCCTGGTTTCAGCACCACGGACAGCGCGCCGAATAAAACAGCATCAACGCACATTTGCTTAATTACTCCGCCACGCACGCACTGGATCGCCATGCATGTATTTAGACCAGCCTTGCAGGGATGCCAGTTGCATGCAAAATTTCTATCCAGATGAAATTCGCTCATATGTCGTCGGGGAGAGGGTGACATTTCCTCTGAATAACTTAGAAAGTGTGCTTGTGCGGGATTTTCTCCTCCATTCGTTAATCTGCATCATCCCCGCTTTGTCAAATCCTTGTCAACCAGAGGATTTATTTTATTTTTATTTCATTTTAAGAGAGCATTGTACGTCCCCCGACACCCATCCGCTCACAGTGCACCTTGGAGCGTCACAAGCAAGTATAGCAGGGGCATTGTCTTCTATGTGGGCTGTGTTTCAGTGGCAGGATTTTGTGCTCGTTTGACAAATATTGGTTTTGCGCTTTCCTGTAAGTAAGTAATTGGTCCTCTCGCGGACACATAGATTCTGCCTTCAAAAATGGACCGTGAATCTGAGCATTGTGTTTTGCATGCGCAATAGCGCAGGCTAATTGCTTACATACTTTATGACCCGGCTGACATCATAGCTTAATGATTGAGGAGGACGCAAATGCTCTTATTTTAGGGGATTTGGTTTGATATTGCGGTACCGCCGCGTTTCACATTGCAGGGTATTAGAGGAGGCTGTGTACAGGTGCTACACGCTCACACAGGGTGTTATGTGGTCGATGATGTGTTGCCTTGTTATTTATTCTTAATCATTATGCGCTACAGATGCAGCCATACCCTATGCGTGTGTACCAGTTATGGAAGTCGTATTTACACTGGATCTTTATCTGATCATTGACATGCTGAGCAGCTATTTTAAATCCGGTCTCCAACATAGTTAGGGTGTAGAATATGTCTCAGTCAATGTGACATAATTCAAAATGATGTAAAGTGCGTGTGTCATGTGATGGCCCAATGCATGTGGCAGGGCCATTTGGTTTGATTCATGTGCTGTCAGTGAATCTGTGAGAGATGTTAAGCAGCAGGACCAAAAACCTCACATAAAGCATCTCTATAGGAACAAGGTCTCCCTCATATCCTCCACCTCCACGTTGGCTGTTGTCTCAGAGCATCTACATGTTTGTTGACGCTTGATGTGATGAAATGTTGGAGCTCACGGTGGACCACTGGCTCATGTGACTTGGTAATGATGTTCCTTCTCTGTCTCTTTGACCTCCAGCAGTGAAAGGTCCTCATATTGCAACTATGTGTGGACGGAGCAGGACGGCCTTTCTGTGTCTGTGGGCTTGCTTGCTTGTGGCCAACAGCGTACTGGGTGCAAAAAGGTAAGAGCAAACTTTGACTTACAGATGCATGTAGCACCAGTGTATTACAATGGATCGCTGGATAATTCAAAATATATGAAAGCCACAACTAATTTGCACATATCATGCATGCTGTTTGTATGACTGGGATTTGAAGCCATACACTGAATGTGAGACAAACACTCAGTGGGCTCATTATCATAGCTGTGTGTTACCTATATGATCATGATATTACTGGAATACTTTAATCGCACGTATGACATTTGGAGGACAAACTGTGCAGACCACACTGCATTGGGCAAAATATGGAATTTTTTTTTCTTCTTCTTTTGAGAGGACAATTACCTTTTAATGCTGGTCTCAGTGCTTGCCAAATAGTCAACTGGCTAGTAAATTTGTCAGTAAATCAGTCAGGCAGTCAGCCAAGGGAGCAGCCAGTGGTGCACCTGCTAGGCTGATATTCTGCTTTCCTGCCTATTGCTTGCTTTATTGGGTTACACCCTTACAGAGCATATCCTCTGTGGTTGTAACTGGGGCATCCCCACAGGACACCTCCATGTGTATAATTGCATAAGATAATAAGAAATGCATCACAAAGAGAGGAGATGAGGAACCAAAGTAGCCCCTGTCCATGTTACCACGGTGTAACACTTATTTTGGTTGACGAGCCTTGTGGGCCTACAGCTGTTCAGTTTTAAGACCTTGGCTATGCCCATCAGATGATGTGTGTTGCAGCGTGATGTTTGGCACAGATTTGTGCACACGTGTTTTTGACAGTGACTGCAGAGATGGTAGGCTCAATTTACAGACACACTTCTCAATGTCAACACCGAGGTGTTGGATGTCACCGAACCAGGGGCAGACAGAAGCAGAAAGAGAGAGAATGACTGGATGAGAGATGACAGCAATGAGATCCACTGTCATGTGACTGAAACTGCATTAATTCCCACATGATTTAAATGCTGGGCAGCCGCTCGTGTGCAGCATACCTCAAGGCATCATAATCTGACTCCACTCCTTGGATTAATGTGGATAACTTTGACGTTGAACACTACAGTACATAAAACCTGCATACCAGTCAAACATTCAAGGTGACAAATAAAACTACGGCACCAAAGATTCATCAGCTGTTGCAACTGCATGAGATCGTTCTAGCTCTCATCCGACTGTAGTTCTTCTGGAGAACCCTGGAGACACTGAAGGGATCAGGCTTTTCTGCACGGTTGAATAATTCAGTAGAACTGTCGCAGGCGGTTGACTTGAACAGTGATGTCTTGAGATGGTCCAGCTTGCTTCTCTCTCAGTGACAGCAACCACGCCACAAAAACACACATCCATACAGTACACACAACATGCCTCTGCCTTCACGCCCAGAGCACATGCGGAACACAGATGGAACGTGTCCTACTTGAAATATATAATGCACTGCCATACGTCTCTTGAGTTGCTCTAACTGATTAATCACGGCTGTGGCTTAGGTTTGAGATGTACTGACTAGCCAGTGGAGGGTCTGATTTACAGGGTTTGATGTGCTGTGTGTTGAGCACATTAGAGAAAATGTAAAAGTACTGATTACTTTACTGAGGGACTGTCACTGCAAACTGCAAAGCAATTATCACCCAAAGATTTACTGTATAATCCAGTCCCCGTTTTGAAGTCAAATACAGAGTCACACACTCACACGTACACACACACCTAGGGGGATTTCAACGAGACACGGTAATCAGGAAGACCTAGCACTCTGCTACAGTATGTTGCCAACGCTAGAAATTGCCTTATAATTAGATATCCGAGTGAGTGGAGAGAGAGACAGAGAGACAGACAGAGAGAGAGAGAGAGAGAGAGAGAGAGAGAGAGAGAGAGAGAGAGAGAGAGAGAGAGAGGTACAGTAACATGGAGAAGGAGAGAAAAAGAGGGAGACATTGGCAGAGTGTGAACGGTACTGTTGCTGTTCAGATGACCTGTAGATGGGGATGGTGTACAATGTTTTATGAGGAAGTGGCCCCTGGCTGATAAACATGTGTATTCTTCCACAGCACCTTTTCCCTCTCCATTTTCTTTTCCTTGACATGCAACCTTAAACTCCCCACCACCCGAAGTTTCCCATATGTCACTGTAAAAAATGTCTACCTTAAATAAAATAAAATATGCGTGCCATATTAGTCAGTGCATGTACAAATTTGGGTTTTCTCCTGGGTTGAGATGAGGAATTTGACTGGTCGGTATCTTGACTCAAACTACAATGAAACAGTGTGCCCTTTTATCAATATGTTCATTCATTTTAACAAAAAAAATCATTTACACCATTGCTTCCACTGATTGCTAATGACTTATAAGGATGGATTTTTTCCTTGTATGTGTCCTATTAAGTGTATTTTAATTATTGGTGAACTTGAAAGAGCTGGCTTGTTTTCTCTGACTATAACAAGAGGACTTCAACCCTTGGGGCGGCTTCGGTGTCTCGCTCTGATTTGGAAATGCCTAAAAAAAATGTAGAAAGCAGGAATATTAAGAAGGGAGGGAAGAGGAGGTTGTGTTTTATTTCAGCCTCAGCTGACGTCCCATGGATCCTATTTATGCTTCCTGTATTTATATATAATTGGCTTCCCAGACCTGAACAAAACAGATTAATTATTGTTTTGAATGTGAGTATTTCAAAGCTGTTACCTTCAAGATTGCCGCAAAACAAAATTGCTCATCAGAGTTTGTACAGTTCTAATGCAGGCTTCGGTTTTCAGAGGGTCCTCTTTTTTTGGCAGATAGAGGGACGCTTGCGAATTAAGGGAAATTGGTGGCAGAGAGATGCGCATTAACCCTTTTATACAAATCCATGTGTGACGCGGATGCCGCATCCTTATTTAGAAAGCAAAATGTTTAGCTGCTCACATTCAAAGCTGTGGGATCTGCCTCAATCCCACAGCTTTGAATGTGAGCCGTGTCTCTCTGAAACGCCACTCCCCTGTTTCACTTAACGGTGTTCTCACCTTTTCCCCACCTCGCTCCTCTGCCTTTTATCTCCGCCTCCTCCATCTCCGTTATCTCCGTCTTGTTTTCTCTTCTTTGTCTTTTCTTTGGAGGTTTCCTCGCATGTTTCTCCAAGTGCCACTCTCCCTTCCGCCATCCCTCCTACTTTTCCTTCCCTCCCATTGCAGGTCCCTGCTAACTAATCTTGATGACCTCTCCCTCTCCTTGGAGCCATTCAGCTAGCAGAGCTTGTTTCTAAACACTTGCTGTTTATTTAGCATGCAATCAAACCGCTCGCCATTGGCATGAAAAGCGGGAGAGGGTGATTGCTTAGCGGCACACAATACATTGTTAGAGACTTTCATCTGATTATTATCAGCACAAACACACATGCAAACATATGCATATGTACATAAGCTTGCATGCGCGCACAGACGTTGAGCCTACGGTCCATTCACGCATTGATTCAGGTATGCAAACACATTCATGCACACACATGCTCTATAAACATTCCTGCCGCATCCTGCTTTTATGAGACTTAATGTAATTAGGGGCTGTATTCCTGATTATGAGTGTCTTGAAATATTTATGCGTGGAGATGCTGCAAACTCTGCTCTCACAATTACTGATTGTGACTGTTTTCGGCATTGCTCTAAGCATTTTGTTTCATGTTCAAAGAGTACATTCAGCAAGGCCTTTGTGGTCTAAAAGACCATATTAAGGGATAAATAATGTATTATGATTTCTCTCTCTCCGTGAGATTGTGCCTATGTGTGGGTGTGTGTGTGCATGCACGTGTATGCTCTGCATGCCCAGCTTTACAACCCGCAGATAACAATAACTTCAACACTTGCAAACACGCCTTTGTTAATACACAGATTTTCCAAAGCGATAATACAGGATTAATTGGCCCAATGAGATATTTGATATTATTGAATTAGCAGATATTATTGTCCACCTCTGAACAAACATTTGCGCCTTCGTCTCATATCATTATGATTGAAAACCTCACGGTCACACATTGTGAATTGTAAACTGTGAATTGTGTAAGTGTCATATAAGACTTTTTTGTACACAATGTCATTCATGATGCGTTCTCTCCTGCTCGTGTTCTTCACCAGAACGGTCTCGGTAACTACAGAGCAGGGATTCACTTTTTTTGGTCTTTGATATATGATTCATATCAGAGTTCGGTCTTACTCTTTTGGCAGTTGTGACTCTGGTTTTGGACTCTAGCTGTGACGACTTTAAATCTTTTGCTTTGCTTTGCCAGCTCTGGGCAGAACGGCATGACAGACGAACAGAAAGATAACACTACAGTGTTCACCAAGATCTTAGACAGCCTTCTGGATGGCTATGACAATCGCCTCAGGCCAGGACTGGGAGGTCAGTAAACTCAAGTCATTGAATGTATTTTATCCCTCGCGGTGACTGTTTGAAACGTTGTTTTCTTTTTTTTCCTTTTTCATAGAAATGCAAATATCATCCAAAGTGCTCCTACAAATAGCCTACTTTCCACATAACTACAAATAGTAATAAATGACTAAATCTTATGGAGGTGGGTTTGCTTTTAGTGTCAGATTCTGTGTGTGATAATTAAAAAAAAAAAAAAAGAAAGAAAGAAAAACAATTGGAGCCTCATTCTTCACCTGCTGCTTTTGTGAAACTGTGAATTGTCATAAAGCCAGCACTTCTAATAGAGCACACAGCGGATGTCATTTTATTGTGTGGGCTCCTCTTCACTCTATTGTCAACTGTCCATTGTTAGAGAGCGAAACAAAATGGCAGAAAGACAGAGAGCCAAATCCAGAAAGAGAAAATGAGAGAAATAGAGAAATAGAAAGAAACGGAGAGTTAAAGAGGAAAGAGGGAGACAGATAATGTGAGAATTGGTGTGTGAAGGACACTGAGGATCGCACAGTGTGATGCAGCAGACATCAAACAGACAGGCGAATAAAAGCAGGCCTGCTAGAAGTTCAGCAGCCAAGGGGAAGAAATTATGGATTATGATGGGTATCATTCATAAATCATGCTGTCATATTTCGGTTTCAGAATCACGAGGAACGAACCCTCACACACACACACACACACACACACACACACACACCTCGCCACATCGCCTCTGCCACCCCCTCCAATTGAATCCCCACTGGACCCATTTTGGCTATCAGTATTATGGGACCAGAGTGGCATATTTTCAGTAATACAGCAATGCGCGAATTTATTAAGAGATTGAACCACTGTCCGGGTAATGGAGCTGACACTGAAACCAATACCAGCAGAAATGGTTATCGACATCCAAAAATGGGCATTTTTATGGTGGTGTTTTTTTCCCCGATGCGTGTGTGTGTCTGTGTGTGTTAAAAATAATCTTGAATAGATTGAATGGATCAGAGGCTATAGCCAGGTGGTCTTGTATTAACAGGTAGTTAAGGGCTAATGAATGCCACTGATAGTCACTCACTCTGGCAATTTCCTGCTTCAACAGAGCGTGTAACTGAAGTCAAGACTGACATTTTCGTGACTAGTATTGGGCCAGTTTCGGACCATGACATGGTAAGACTCTTTTCGCCTCTGTAAATGTCACTAGCGTCCCCGTATCCCTCCACCCTCCATCCTGTCTTCTAACCTCTCTGGACACTGTGGGCTCTGAGCTGTAAGATGATTATTAATTTGATGATTCATTCCATTAACTCCTGATGTGTTAATAAAACTGTCACATGTGTGAAAACGTATTTTCTGCTGCACGGTTTGTAATCCCACTCTACATAAATGCCACCCTGACTCATAAATAAGGCTGCATGTGTCTTTTATGTGCATGCCGTAATAATCTTTGAACTCTGACCCCCTGTGTATTTGTTATGGAATATTAAAAACAGCAAATCTGATATGTCTTTACTGAAATATCCGAAGCTAAGAAATATGTAGATGTTGAGGTTCAACGACCAAAATGTAACTGCAGCTGTCTAGAAGTACCAGATTAAGATGCTGATGCTTCTTCCACTCCTGAAATGTAATTAAATTGCAGCAAACGTAGCCACAGTTTACGTTATGTGTCGCTGTGATTCGGAAAGTCAAGCTGTTGTTAAATCCCATTTTGAGATTACTGATAAACGCTGCAGTGTGATGACAGTAGGTGCTGATGACAAAGTTGAGAAATTTCACCATCAAATTAAAATGCTACATCAAAATATGAATCATCACTTTTGTGATTTCTTCAATATGCTGTCTAAAAAAAGCTGTGGGCTGTTCAAACATGAGCATCTGCTCTTTGCACTGTGCACCGGAAACCAATTAATCTCATCCAAATGTCTCCCTGCCTCTCCTTTACCACTTGAAAAAAGAAAAAGACTCCTGTTATCTGCACGTGAAGTGTGTGTACTCTATTTGACATAATCTCAGTTAATTGCACTGGCTGACATGCAGCCCAAGACTACTTTGCAGCCGTGTTAAAGCCAGAAGGAAGAGCTAAAGAACATTTTCTCCATCTCCAGTCTTTCCCTATCCCTCTCTATTACCTTGAAGCTCTGTTTCAGTTCATACTAATGATCTTACGCGGGCCGAGTGGAAAGTAGGAGGGTGGGGGTGGGCGAGAGAACAAAAAACAGGCTGAACTGTAATTTTTACAGGCTCCCTTTACTCTGCCGGGCAGTCATGTGGAACCATTAAAATCTGCTCACAGCTATAGTCATTAGCTGCCTCCAAAATGAAATGTCCTCCTAATTTTTTGCGTCCAGTTCTTCCTGTTTGTGTCCAGTGTAATTTAGATTACTGAGAAAAGAAGTTTCCCTAAAGATAAATGCTAACAATGATCATTCCTGGCACTTACCTAACAATGCAATACCAAATGACTAAATACCAAATGACCCACCACTTACATGGAGCGTATTAAACTGTCCAGACCACAATTATGTAAATGATAAAATGACAGAAAATGGAAAGGCAACCACAGGAAGAGCAGTTTCTATACTCTAACAATGAAAGCCGTTTTTTTAAAGGTACCAGCCAGAAAACTATCCACTAGATCTTCCCTAGGTTTGCCAAAGCCGTTAACATGAAGAGACAGTCACCGGCAGGGAAACTAGGCCAAGACTACCGTAAGAAAGTCAAAGTGACACGAGGGAGAGAAAAAGGGAAAAGCGAGAATATGAGGAAGGATAAGAAAAGGAAAAAAAAAAATGTTGGATAACTCAGCATCTGCCCCAAACCAGCTGTAGTAGATAGAAAAACCAGCTACGAGGTTGGGGTTTTGGCTCCTCTTATTTTTTTCATCTACTTCTTTGTTGACTTCTGTTTTCCCCGACCCCTCACTGTCCACCCGTAGGAGTACACCATTGATGTGTTCTTCAGACAGAGCTGGAAGGATGAAAGGTTAAAGTTCAAAGGCCCCATGGCCGTGCTGCGTCTCAACAACCTGATGGCCAGCAAGATCTGGACCCCCGATACCTTCTTCCACAATGGCAAAAAGTCAGTGGCCCACAACATGACCATGCCGAACAAGCTGCTGCGAATCACAGAGGAAGGCACGCTGCTGTATACCATGAGGTAGGCTGACACTCCACTATGATGGTGCAATGAAGGATTTTAGAACAAGCCAGAGACTAAAATGCTTTTGAGCTTGAAGAAAAAGCAGAGATCAGAGACCAAGGCGTTTTTTTTTACCCTGTCACATTTTTACTGTGGGCTCGTCTTTCACTGCAATATATAAGACCTGCACCTCGATGGAAACAGCACATTTGTGCCTGGAAGTACAGAGGACTCAAAAATGTCTTTTGTGCAGCACAACACACTTCTAATGCCATAAGTCATAAGAAGAGAACAAAAAGTTGAACTGCTTTGATATTTTGTTTTACAGAATAAAAGGAATACGTTTTCCAAGTGCCCACAAGTGTTACCAGCGTTGGAGGAAAAAGGGCCGGGGCTCCACATTCTGTATTTGCATTTTTACAACCTCTACAAACCTGGAGGTTTCCTCTGCCCCTCTCTGCTCTGTGTAAACACAGCCTGCAGCTCTGTTCACTTTCACTGAATTTTTGTCAGCTGCACTGATGAGCGAAGAAATGTAGTGGTTCGTGCCAACGGTTTATCTTTGGTGAAAATTAAAGTGAAAATACAGTGATTTTGGTGAAACATCAAAATTTTAAGCTTAATTTTGCTTATTTTTCCTGACTGAAGCATTCGTGTCGCACAATATGTTCAATGACGGTCAGAAAGGTGAAAATCTGATGATTAATTTTCTGGCTGTGATAAATGGTGACATTTTGGTGACCTTTTAAAAAAAAACAAGCCTTTTAAACCCACCGGCGGGTTGTGGGATTCTGAGGGTTGATATCAGTGCGCACTTCATTTGTTCAAGAGGACGGAGGGTTAAGGGCTCACTGAACCTATATTGCCTGAATTGAAAAGAGGGTGACTGATGTAATTTTATGTGGAAACATGACTGGTGACAGTTTCAATGATTCCAGCTCAAAGGATACGGCCAGCTTTATTCCATATTTTTCACCAAATCCCATCAAACAACCAAAACCAACAATGCGTTTACGGTCTCTCAATACGATTTGACTTCCCTACACTATCTGTAGCATGCAGCCCCAAGACCATTTGCAAACACAAACAGTTTCTCAGTAGTTTCCTAAAACAGCTCAACACATTATTCAAACTGGGTAAATAGTTGCTGGGGACCGTTTTCAGCTGCGGATTAGTACACATTTGGTGAACTAGAAAACATTTATGGCACCAGGATGACATATGTAGGATTGACTCATAATAAATTACAGTATCCATGTTCATGGTAATGAAGGAACATGCCACCGATGCTGTGGTTTGCTGATGTGTTTTGAATGTTTTTTGGACAATGATGGAGATCTTTGACTCATAGGAATAAGCTTCTATTAAACATGAAACATGTTCAACTGTGAATATACATAATACTTCACTTTCTATCGTTACATAGATATTTCTTTGCACACAAAGATTATTTACTACACTACTGAATCTCTATTTTTTATTTTTATGAATTTACAGATTATACTCAGCCATTTATAAGCCCTTGCAAATATCCTGTACAATTTGTCATTTTTTCCATTGTGGTGCTCACCAGGAAAAATAAAATAGTTTTATCCTGTCATGATTTATCACTCTGGGGATGCTACCTGACAGCTGCGAGCAGGAAGATAAGGTGTACGACCAGCTGAGCTGAGTTTAGAACCACTCGTGGCACCTCAGTAGCCTTCAGCGGAAAAGGAGCTAAATAAAAGCTTAAAGGCAGTGCAAACCTTGACGCACACCACGGGGCGATGCTAATGTGAGACGTCTAAGGCGAGGATCGTAAAACATTTGTTTTAGCATGTTTACTAGCGGGGGGAGGGGGTAGAGGCGGAGCCCATATTGCTGTCACAGATGAGCGAGATGAGGGATGGATGGGAGATTAGTGTGTCACGGGTGGCCTGACATGCTGTTTTTCACCAAGCTGTCAGGAAATAGAAACCCACAGCTCAGGGAACTGGAGCGTTTTCTGTTGGTTTGGGGGAAAGTATCTGCAGTTTGACAGTGTTTGGTGCTGAGAGACTGGAGCGGAAAAAAAGTACTCCACATGTTCCTGGTGCCTCACTGTACAGACATATCACTCTTGTGCCATAATTCTTCCAGTCCTCTTCCTCCGCCCTCCACCAGCACTACCACCATGCTTTCTTCCTTCCTGACTTTGCCACACGCTGTGTTATCCCTTCTTTTTCTAGCTGCTTTTCTAATTCACTATCCATGTCTGTGTGGTTCTCTCTAGGCTTACAGTAAGAGCAGAATGTCCCATGCACCTGGAAGACTTCCCTATGGATGCCCATGCTTGTCCGCTGAAGTTTGGCAGCTGTAAGTGGCCTCTGCGCTCGCACACAGCCTTACCTTACATGCACATAAATGCACACAAACACAGCAAGCAGACACACATATGCCTCTTTGACACGCTGTCGCTGCCTCTTCCAACTGGAAGCCCGACCCCGGCACCAGTCCCTGATAAGGGATGACAGTGTGGTAACAGCTGTTCTCCCAGAGGAACTGTCTGCCAAGGCCCCTCTGGTCCCCCCCGTTCAACCCTGCCAGGCCCTGCAAGACCCTGCAAGACCCTGGCAGGCATGTAGCGCACAGACCTGTGTTTATCCAAGGCAGCACTCTCTGTAATAGTTCCAGAACATCACACCAGCTGCTCACCGCTGACAGCTACCCCTACTCTGCATCATCCTTGAGAAGACATAACAAGAGATAGAATGATGGAGGTTGGAGACAAGAATAGAAAAACTAAAGGGTGAGAAAGGCATAGGGGGTGGTGGATGAGAGGTGGGAGGGGTACAGCAAAAGTGAAACAGATAGAAAAGTGAACATCACACTGTCTCTGCGCCATTCTTCAGACAGATGCACAGCGAGAGTGAAAGGACCGAGCCTTAACCCCCTTTAAATTGAACTCACTCCCTAAATATTTCAGTGATGAGCTCTCTTCCTTATGCTGCAGTCTGCAGTCGAGCCATCCTTTCCTCTGCAGTGGTCGAGCCACACTGCAGCTTTGACAGGTTGGGTGGCCAGAGGGAAGGAAAGACTGACTTGGCTGTTTTAAGGTCATGTCGTCCTGCTGGGATGTTGTTTGTTTGTTTTCTTGTAAGTCTGGGGATGACATGATGTGACACGACATCACCCGAAAAAATGGTAAAATGTTGGAGACGAGACAACAACATATGAGACGGGATGAGCTTAGATAATAAAAAAAGATTAGATAAAACAGTGGAGACGAGGTTAGCAGGCACTCTAACAAGGTGAAAGAAAAGGATAATGTGCTTAAATAGCAAATGAGACAAGACAGGCAGAATTGAGATGAGAGGAGCTTAGACGAGATGAGAGAAGACAAGATGAGACAAAATGAGATGAGGTAAGACAAAACTAGGGAACCTCGTTTCAGATTTGTCTGTTTTTTTTTCCCACCTGGCATCCCCCTGCAAGGCAACCAGCAGCAAAATAATTCAGAACTTTTCACTCTCTTCGTCCTTGTCAGATGCCTACACTCGAGCAGAGGTGGTGTATGTGTGGACCAGAGGGGCTGCCCAGTCTGTGGTGGTGGCAGAGGATGGATCCAGATTAAACCAGTACGATCTGATGGGGCAGAGTGTGGATTCTGGTGTGGTACAGTCCAGCACGGGTAGGTTTCAGCAAGGTTACAAACTGCTTACTGTGAAATGCGTTGCACCAGTCAAAGCCGCTGAGAAAGACTAAAGGTCGACACCCACACATTAACGTTTACCTTCTCATCTGTCTCTGAACAAACCAATGGCCCGAAACTGCAAATTTCCCATCAGTTTGTCAGCGGCGTCAGTTTGTCGCTTCACGTATGACAGGCCATGTCCCAGATTCATAATTTCCCTACTGGCCATTTCCACCTCTTCCTTTCTCAATTGATACTGGCAAAAATTAGTGACAGCATAAAATGGGTGACCTGTTTGCAGTGACGCGAGCTGCAGGCACAAAGTACGGCTTAAGACAGTCCGATCCCCCAGGCCACACTTTGCTTTATTAGCAACAAGCTCCCAAGTGACTGTGTCTACCGAGCTTGAGTGAATACGCTATGTTGGTGTATAAATGCATTCAATTGTTTTTGTTGCAGTTATTTATGTCTTTGGTAAACTCAAAATCAACATATTGTTCTAACCAAATGAAAGCTTAGTGCTGTTCCTGTAACTGTTGTACTCTCTGCGAATGGGTCTGAATGCACTGATGAAATGGATCATGCCTGGGTATTGAGTTTGTTGACAAATGAAGCCCATAACTGTTCCAATAAATCTCAACTACAATAAAACTGAAGGCCAAAACACAACAAACCATTTAGGAGAAAAACGCTTTAGACTATAGGGACAGGTACAATAGATCTTCTAAATATATATTTTAAAAGTAAAGCACAAAGTTTGTCTGTGCTTTCTCTCTGACTTCGTCGTGTCTTTTGTCTACTGACCACAGGAGAGTATGTGGTGATGACAACCCACTTCCACCTGAAGAGGAAAATTGGTTACTTTGTGATCCAGACATATCTGCCCTGCATCATGACAGTCATCCTATCCCAAGTGTCTTTCTGGCTCAACAGAGAGTCCGTCCCTGCCAGGACTGTCTTTGGTGAGTCGTCTGCTCTCTTCTCTTCTAAACATCTGTGGGTAGAGAAACGCATCCATCAACAGAAGGTTTCAAATCTGTTCTTGGGAAATCCATGTGGAAGATATGATGACAGGACATTAGGCACTCAGTCAAAAACTACAGTGCTGCTGACAAACAAACTGGGTTTCTTAAAGATGTGAGAAAAGTCCCTCTAAATGGAACAAATACACAACATAGCCTCTTGATATTATGATGTCACAATATGACATTATGTACTGATTTTACCTTGCAAACACAGCTGACTCATGATTAATATAATCTTAATAAGTATTACATGGTTGAAAGAACTATGCTATGATTTGAAAATGATGCTTCATCCATCATTATTATGATTGGTTAACATATTAATGAGTTCACACTACACTGTGCAGGATTGATTATGTCAATATCACAAACATCGTTTGAGCTGTTTCACTCTAAATGCACCACTTACTGCATTCGTTTACCGGTTTGTAAAAAAGAAAAAATGATGAGCGTATATGGATTTTTATCTTAATATAAATGAGCGTAACACCGTCTAAAATAAAATACTGACACTTGGCTTTAGATTAACTAGAAGCAACTGTGAGACACACGGCTTTTCCACATGCAGCTGTCAATGCCCCTGGAGTGTCAGTATTTTCTGCCATGTGCATAGCACACATTCATTTTTCCTACAAGGCAACACCTCAGTTGTCCAAAAATGAAGAAGAGGGCCATCGATCGATTGGCTCACAGTACCACAGAATGTGGATTGAGCTTAATGGCCGTCAAAGTGAAACGAATGCGTGACGGTTTCACGTGCCATCATTTCAGGAAGATTTTCTGATATGGACAAAAATCATCATTTAAAGGCATGTTTTGCGATTGTTTTTGTTGAGGAGGTTTAGATGAGAGCTGGAACTGGAAGGTTGTTAGCCTAGCATAGCGGAAAGCCTGGAAACAGGGGGTGGAAAAAGCTAGCTTGGCTTCAGGAATACCAACACCTCTAAAGCTCACTCATTTGCATGTTGTATCTGTTTTTTTAATCTGTACACAAACAGAAATAGACAGAACCAACACAAAATAGGACAACATGCTGTAATCATTTCTTGGTAAACAGTGGCCGGTTGCATGGTATCTCTGCTGGTTGCCCAGCAACCTCACAATGATGACAGAGAGGTATCAGCCTTCTCATCTAATTCACAGCAAGAAAGCTAATAAGCGAACTATTCCTTTGAAGGGTATCAAATGTAAAAAAAGACTGATTGAGTAATTACACATTCAGTCGGAAATTTGTTGTGCAGTATTTCTATTCTGTTCTGTTCTATCCTGTCTCTGCACCATCGAGGTGAACATGAGCTTTAATCAGTTGTGGCTGGCTGCAGTAGAATTTCAAGCGCAAGGCTGAGTGTGAATTTAGATTTACGTGCTCTGAATGTGTGTCCACAACTGTGTGTGCGTGCGTGTGTGTGTGTGTGTGTGCCTCCCTGTGTGTGATGTAAGTGTTCGTCTGTGTGTGTTGTGTGCATGTGTCTGGTCATGTGTATGTGAGTGTTTGTGTGTGTTTGTGTATGTGTGTGTGTGTATCTGGTGTGTATCTGTCTGTCTGTCACACTAAGGTCTTACATAATGCTGCCCAAAAGGAAAGCTCTTGCTAGTCTGCAGCATGCTCTGTAGCAGCAAAGCACAGCAGCAGGCAGAATGTCCTTGAGTTACCTCGCCCTGTACACTTTCTTCTTCTTTTCCTTCTCCCTCTCCCTCTCTCTCTCTCTCTCTCTCTCTCCTCGTGGATGTCAGTGAGTGTCTCCCCTGGCCCATTACTTAAAGAGCTTTCACAGAAACATTATACATGCAACAGATTTTGCAGCTCTGCAGTCTCCAGCAGATTTTTGTACTCTTTCTGCGATGTTTTGGTGTCTTCAGCTGCATATGCATGTGCGTTGCCACAGCTAGCTACCTGCGGTGCTCGTCACGTGTCAAGGGGAAATGAGGATGGCCTAGATTAGACTCAAACAACTATCTAGGGCATGTGTGTGTCCCTCATGCTATCATTGCTGGTTCTGCTTCACGAGATTACATGCATGCAGCATGTGCACACATGTGCACAAACACACATACGCAGTTGAATAAACACATGTACACGCTTTTATGAAGACGCAGAGCAGCACAGCATCACTCTATACTAGGTAGGTCATTCATGTGATTAATATGCATCATTTGAGACAGCAGATGAATGAGCCTGTTCTTCAAAGAGGTTACAATGTCAATATCGCTGTAAATGAATCATTAAAAAGACATAGCAGACAATCAGGATCTTTCATTGCCATCTTAATCCTTTGGTTATCATCTAAGTCAAGGATTTATGTGGTATATCAAACCATTGTACATGTGTCGAGTGCTATTAGGATGAAAGAGTACACCGAGCTGTCTTCAGACAGAGGCTTTTATATGCTCTGCATCTACATACAGCTGCTGAAGGCTTGACAGGACCAGTTGTAAATGCTGATAAACACAAATAACACTTGATGTACTGAAGTTTTGAGGTCCCTTTTAGAGATGAACCCCATTATGTGATATGTGATTGCAATTTTACAGTGTGTCTCATGTCTAAATCAGTGCCCAGGTCACTTTTACCTTGAAGTCAGAACGGCAAATTTACCAGGTTCGTCCCAGGTTTAACACTCCCAACACAGCACGAGTCTAGATTGAATGCCGTCACTTTGGCAAGTCTAATGCAGAATAAATGAAATACATGGAGAGATATTAAATGCACACACTGTTCTGCCTTATTAAGAGCACTGCAATAAATGTGTCACTTAATTATTACCTCCTATGCAAAAGGAAAATAAAATTGGTTTAACAATCCAGAAAACAAAAATGACAATCAGACCATCACTGCCGCCCTGTCTTTTCACGTTTCAGTAATGCCACCTGCATGTATGAATAATTGAATATTCTGCAAAACCCTTCACAAAAAACATGTGGGCAGATAGGAGTTAAACGAGAGTACCAGTTTAATGTCTCCGTGCTTGTGCACTGTTGGATATTAGAAAGTAGGCAGCACAATTCTCTAATAAATGATGAAATTAATGAGAATTTTGATTAGGGGGATTCAATGTGTGAAGTGGGAAGAGCATCACTCATGGCCATGATGGTCATTAATTAAATCTTCAAAAGGCAAAGCAAGTTGTAAAATCCACTGTTGATGCAGCCTGTGAGAGAACAGAAAACGCTCATCTTCCTTCATACCACATTATGACTTGTCAGTTCACTGCTGTTCTCCAGTTGTGCCACCGCTCTTTCTTGCGAACTAGGTGCGAAACATAACGCAAGCGTTGTAGTTCTTTCCGTATTGGTCATGCCTGATGAAAGGCGTAAAAAGACACATATGTCTGATTGACATGGCAACATTACATTAAAAAATACAGACTTGGAACCAGCAATGTTATGTATTCCAAGGCTCTAGGAGTACAGAAAAGCTCCTAAAAGAAAATATGGTGTTTTTAATATTACATTTAATGTGGGAGGAATGACTAAACTGCACAAATGCACTTTAGTCATTCCTCCTGCAGACACCTATTCACAGCTTGCTTTCTCTCTGTTTTCATTTCAGGACAGAATTACAATGTATCACATGACGCACCGACACTAAGAATAAAAACAAACAACTGCTGTAATACTACCACAGATGTGATCAAGTTTATGTTTCCAACGTAAATGTCTAAAGCTGACACAGAAACCCCATTAACATGGACCAGCACGGCACTGAAAACACTGTTCAAATCACATTGTGTCTATGAAGCACAGCCTCTGCTCTAAATCTCTTTCCTAAAGCCTGCCTTGTAGATGAATAGGCAATTTGAAAACACAGCAGTGGGTAGAGTTATCTTATTCATCATTGTGCAGATTAAGAGGTTGATTAGTTTATAGCTAGTTCAGTATGGTGGAAAACTGTTGGCAATTTATTTATTTGCAGTCCAAATGAAAACCAAAAGGAAGCAGCCTCTGATGGTGCTGATATGCTCTCTCCCCTTCCTCTCTCTGTATCTAAGCTGTCAGGGACAGCGGCGCTCAGAAGATTAGCTCGCTTCCTTCTCTCGTCTTTAGGAGCGATTGGCTGGGTATTTATTGGTTCTCCCATAAAGCTGTTTAATGTATCTGCTCATTAAGGAATAACTCCCTCTGTGTGTGTTTGTGTGTGTGTGTGTGTGGTTGTGTATTGGAGTTTGGTTGTGTATATGCACATAAGGGAGCACGTGTTTATGTGTTACGTATATGTATCTATGTGCGTGTGTTTGTTCACTATATGTGCACATGCTGATTGTGTGCCAGTGGGAGCTCATAAATTCATGATTACTAGCTGATACATTGGGTGTGTGTGTGTGTGTGTGTGTGTGTGTGTGTGTGTATGTGGCACAATTCCCACAGCTGTGGTGCTGGCACAGTCATTTAACTCACCCGCCAATCAACATGTCAATTTATTTCTTCATTTCTGTAAATGGGAGGTGACGTTGTGATGCTGAAGGTAATGTGTTTCTGAGGCAGGCCCCCCTGAGGCCTCAGTTATTGATAAGGCATGAATAAATGAGTAGCTGCAGCACAGGGGAGATGTTGATAGACATTGAACAAAGACACCTTCACTCTCGGGACTGGTTGAGGGAATATAGAAAGTTGTTTGACAACTCCTTACACAGTAATCATTCATCAAGTTACACGGCAGTGGCAAATTCACTAATTTATTAATATGAGATCCAGCTCATCATCTACATCTTCCTGTGAACAGTGTTCTCGTTACACATTACAGTAGCATATTACCTTTTCGCAACAACAAAGTCATCGAACACATAAATAATAACATTTCAGCTGGCTATTATTACTGTTAGTATGTGATGTAATATGTTACCAGCAGCTCAAAATGACACTGTTGTTACATACAGCTAATATCAAGAAGCATAACAGCCACTTCACAAATGGTTAAAACTATAAAACCAGCACAAAAATGACAATTACCAACAGAAACCACCACACTGAACAATAAACCACAATGAACAGACTCGTTACAACCACTGCTGTACAAACACTAATGGACAAGTAGCACTTTGGGATATAAAACAGCCAACTTAAACTACTGAGTCCAGCACGGCATGATGTGAAATGTAGGCTGAGCTCCAGCTTTTAACGAATGTGGTGCAAAAAGAGTTGTGTGTGTCTGTGTATGTGTGTGTATGTATATGAGGCTGTCTGCGTGCAGACAGCAGCACATTTTGCTCTGCAGAGGTTGCAAATGAAAGTAGTTATATTTATTCAGTGGCTTTTTATTGTGCATAAACCTGCTGTTTATGAGCGTATTGTTGAAAAATAGACTTAAAGCGTAAACAAATGCTTCAGCTGAGACGCGAGCCTGCAAGGAGCCGGTGCAGACAGCTGCATAGATTAACATGAGAGTGCATCTGTTGCATGACACACGCGAGTAAGAAAAACAGGACTGACAAAATTTGTCAGCAAATTTCCTATCAAAACCAGTCGTAAGGTAAGCTAGCATCACCATAGAGCGCAGGTTATGCTGAGGCTATAGTAGCAATAGCATTATTATTACAAACCAGAAAATAAGCATAATATATAGCCAAAGGTAACGCTCGTTGTACTTCTACAGCTATGTTGGTAAAAGTGTGATCAGTGACGCATTATTCTACACAGACAGTAACATTATAAAGAAACATGTTACTTTCAAAGTTTTAAAGTAACAAGCACATGTCATATATTACATTTTGTAAGTAACTTGACCAACACTGACTCTCAGTGAAAAACTGTCAAAGACTAAAATGATATGTGATATGCATGCAGGCAACTCTGATGTCTCCAAATAAACTTATATACAGCTTATTTCATATTTTCTTGAATGTATTTGTGGTTAAGTTTAGGCAGCTAAAAGCACTGGATTTTAGGGTTTGGACAGAGAAAGATGGTGGTCAAATAGTGAAAGAGTGACTGACGTGAAGCTCAAGATGGGAGACATTTAATATCTGTTCAACATCATTCCCCCAACCAAGTGTTCACCCCTGATGTCAAAGTCCTTTCACTAGAGGAGCTTTTAAGAGTCTTTTAAACATCTTCTTAAAGCCTCGAAAATAAAAGAGTATTTGCATCCTTGCAAATGTGTAACAGGCACCGTCCTTGTCCAGGTGTAATTGTGCCAGTAAACAGTTTGTAAAACAGTTCATTAACAGCAACTTTACTGCGGGGCCCTCTTTAGCATCCGGCCCAGACACGGCCTTTAAGTCACACACAAAGGACGGTGAATTCTTTGAGTGAGCTGCCTTCTCACTTCACAATGTACTTTTGACCTCGTCCCACATTTTGATTGTCATGTTTGATTGGTTGCCTACTCAGTCAAAACGTTGTCAGAGGCACATTTCTGCCTGGAACCAGAGAGTGCAAGGGGGGGGGGGGGGAGGGAGGGAGAGAGAGAGAGAGAGAGAGAGAGAGAGAGAGAGAGGGAGAGAGAGAGAGAGAGAGAGACTTGGCTGTTATCCAATGGCAGGGCAGTACATTTCACTCACTGGTTTGAGATTGGTCAGATTAGCTGACGCCTGTCATTCAAGGGTTGTCAATCAAGTACTAAAGTTGGAACCAACAGAGCAAACAATAAAGTGTCAGAAAGATCAATAATAATAATAATAATAATAATAAACAATGACTTTGCACCTTATGCTGAATAAATTGTTTGACCTTAAGGGACAAACAAAGTTCAGCTCAAAGAGCGTTCATTTATTTTTAGCCGTGCCTGGAGCAGTTTATTTTCTAATATGCGGCTTCTTACAGGCGGTCGAGCACTAAAAGTCTATCAGACTGATTACCCCGATAGACGTTAAATCAAATTTCAATAAGCTTTACCTTGCTATGTCAGAAACCTATTAACCAAGTGGACATTATTTTCCCAGCATTCTCCAGAAATGCACATTTGGGCTGTTTGCCTTCGTGTAGTTATGTCAAACTTTCCTCGCCTCAGGCAGCAGTCATAGCCTTCCCACCTTGAAATAGTCTGCCTCACCTTGTCATTCACAACCTTAAATAAATTTAGCTTCCCCAGATTAGCTTTCTCCCACCATCTTTCTCTATATTTTTACTGTTTTTTTTTTTTTCTCCCACCACCCTGCACATGTGTGTGTGAGTGCACGCATGAGTCTGCAAACACAGGCAAAAAGCTTGTTCGAAGACATGTATCATATAAATCAAGTGTCAGTGCCTGTTCACACTGAGCTAAATTGAGTGGAAGGAACTCTCAAGAATTGAGTTACACCACTATTAATCCAGTTAGAACTTTCCAGATCAGTGACTTTGTTCATTAACAGCCTTCAAAGCCTCAAGTCTATTAGTTACAACATGTCAAATGGAGTCATTTAAAACCAGCTCTGGAGTCATGTTCTAATGAATCAACTTAGTTGTTCTAAATTATTCCTGCGAAGGCCCATCACTAAACAGACACAGAGGGGAATCGTTCTTCCTGGAGGTGGGAAACCTGTCCACCTTGTTAGCACAGTCACACACACATACGCACACACACACACACACACACACACGAGGAACAAAGCGAGCCAACACTTAATGATCATGCATTGTTCCAAACCTTAAAACCGAGCGTTTTTCCCCTTTTCTTTTTCTTTTTTCGTTTTCTCTCGTGGTATTAAGACGTTGGAGGAGTTGGAAGACTTGTTTCCATGACAACGGAGCTTGTCAAACTCAGTAAAGTATATATGATTCCAAGCATCGGGGCGCTTTTGTGAGGACTTGTGTAATACCCAGTGGTGCTGCCTTCATCCGCCCCCACAAAATTAACTGATTTACTGGCAAACAAAATAGCTGACAGATTGACACCGCGCTGTTTCCACCCATCTTTCAGTCCACCTTCTCTTACCTGCCTCCATCCCTTCTTCTACTTTACCCAAGTGTCTCTAAAAGGCCTTCGCTCTCCCTCCTCTCATGTGTTTGGGCTGTCTCGTTGTCCCTCATAACAGATATCCCTTTGAATACTCATCTGCACTCACTCCATCTTACCTCCGTAGCTCTCAGAACAGAAGAGATGGATGTGAGGTGATGCGCTTTTGTGCTCCAGCACCTGCTGAGGCCGTAAATTCACATGACTGCTGGCAAAATCACTTCGCACTGGCTGCTCTCCTATGGAGAACATTGTGGCACCCACCTCATAAGCAGTGACACCTTGATGTTAGAGACACAAGTCCACTGGAAAACTCAACACACTGTTCTCAATCCTGGACTGGTCTTAAATGGGACACCAAGCGGGTGCATCCGGTCACATTACAACTGTATGTGCTGACAGCCTACAGTTGCATGTAACTAATTTGCAGGAGTAATTTAGGTAAACTTGCAGCTCTCCCCAAATCCATGGCTATTCATTCTAGTATGTTCATGGGCCCTCCTCACATGAAAACCCTGTGTACTTAGTCCCCTGTCCCCATAGTCCAACACCCCTGGATCCACTAAAAACACAAAAAGTCTTTCTAGCTTAGAGAAATGTTGAAGGTTGAACAAAGCTTTGAACTCTGACATTAACATTTACACCTCATCCTCTGAAGTGTCTCTTTATATTTATTCTACCCAAAAGCACAGCTCTTTCCTAACCAGGTGCTTATTGTGGCCTTAATATAACTATCACCCCCGTAATCATACTTCATGCTTCAGCAGGTGCTTTGGGAGAAACAAACAACATAATACGAATTGTTTTGTGCATAACTGATCCAGCACCTAATTTAGTGTTTACGTGGGTGTGTTGGATTTATATATTTATTGTTCCTAAAAATGCAGCATGTATTCCCCCAGAATGGTTTTTTTTTTTTTTTTTTTTTAGCTAATGCAAGTTAGCTGTGTATAAATGTAACTCTGAGCTGAGATGGAAATCTATGCATCACCTCACATTTTTGTATTCCCTGCTGCCATACATTCCCATAACGACATATCACAAACATTCAATGCACGACTTCGCATTGTGGGTACCGTGCAGAGCATGGCCAGCTCTAATAATACACTAACTGCTGTAGAAAAATGGCTTTTATACTTCACATCTTAGTGTATTCAACTGTGGCTACTTTCGTGATTCTTGCTCTCCCTTTCTGTGGACATGGCTTATGTGCGCGCCTGAGTTGTGTCCTTCCTTACTGGAACTGAACATTGCCGCTCTCATGTGAAGCTACCGTTGGTTTTTCATTTGTACAAGCTGTGCTCATGCTAAGTAAACCGTGTGTGATGATGAGGCAGCGGTTACTCTTGATTATCCCTGCGTGTACTTTTTAATCAATTTAAACAAATTATCTATGCAGGACATTTGATTAAAGAACAAGCGATGAAAAGCTCTGAAACAAATTTCAACAATAAATTACGTCAGAATAAATAACTTTGACCGATTTATTTGTTATTCTCACTGGAGCCATAATGAACAACACAAATGTGTGACCACACGCCCTGCGCACCTACTATGCAGATCCAGTGAATCCATCAGAGGTGTCTTGTTCAGTTATGGCTAGTGACCAATCATTTATTTGGCTCTGACTAATGAGAACATAATAATCATCCTTTATGCTTCATGTCACAGCACCAAGTCAGCAATGCCAAAAGCATGTGAAAAGAGAGTGGGAGGATGAGGAATCGGTGATTCATCACTTAACACTTCATCAGAGCTGAGGAGGAAGAAGAAGAAGAAGAAGAAGAAGAAGAATTCGGAAGGGAACCAGTAACATTGTAGAACACGTGCAATAACTGGGTACCAGCTACTTTTGTGACTTGGAGGTGGTGGACACAATAAGAGAAACCCTACAGGACAATATAATGTAATCCAATACAAAGTCTAACTGTACGAGGCTTTGCTTGTTTATTTGTTTTTGTAGCTATGAAAAGTCAATAACAGATTGCAGCAGAGTACCAGATGTTTGCTCAGCGTCACGGAAACATTTCCAAAAAGCAAATTTAATGTTATCATTTTAAGTCTGAAATAAGGCTGAGAGGATTTTAAGAGGTGGTCGGGCATTTCTGTGCATCTTTCAAACATGGATGTGTGTCTAAGTTGGGGTATCATGTGCACTTTTCCGTAAACATCTCTCTTCACATGTGTGGGAGGGTCCTCTCTGCATATTTCATAATTCCTGTGCAAGCCAGCTGTTCGTCAGCTCCCTTCACGATAGCCCGGGTTGAATTTGTGACTTGTTTGCTGCTCGGGCTGATGTTATGTGGTGTGTAAACATCTGCAGTAGACTGTTCTGTGATGAGCGCCGCATCGTTAGATATGCTCTGACCCAGTTCCTCTCCCTCAGCGTTCAGTCGCTGATGTTGTAGTTTAGCGATTTGGTTTTCCAGGGTTGACATGTGCTCCTTCATATGATGCCCTCTGTTTAAAAACATGCCTCAGCTGTGTTAAAGGATGCTTTTTTCATTGTTTATTTTGTTATAACGGCTTGCGCATTGGTGTGCAGGTCAGAAAGCCTATTTTGCCTGCTATTAGTCAGCAGCAGCAGTATCTCTGAGGCCAACTGCATCTTCCAGCTGCATCTGTGGAAGTCTACCTTTCTGAGTCTATTAAAAGCACAAGCTGCAAGACTGCATCAGCTGCTCACATAGATTAATGTGAAAGAACTGCTTGCTTGTTTGATTTTATGGAGAAAAAAAAAAAAAAAAAAAAAAAACTTGGCCTGGAAAGTCCCTGTAAGATGGTACCTTAAAATTGTTCCATTTTAGTTTCCTGATACATAATTTAGTAGTTCTCACACAATGTTAGATTATAACAACAGTAAATTCATATTCATGTCACAACACCACTGTTCTGGAAATTTCTCATTTAGGAAATTAATGAAGGTGGTTGTTTCCAGCCATTTACTTGACAATGACTTCATTCATCTTAGTGGATAGCATTTATAACACTGACATACTCTTCATATTTTCTTTTCAAACACTTATGCTACACAAATGAGTAACGATGGCAGTGAATTATCTGACATTTGACCAGATTTCATGTATCCATCTTGTCTGTGTATCTCCCTGCAGGAGTGACCACTGTCCTGACCATGACCACACTCAGTATCAGCGCCAGGAACTCTCTCCCTAAAGTGGCCTATGCCACAGCCATGGACTGGTTCATTGCTGTCTGCTATGCCTTTGTCTTCTCGGCCCTCATTGAGTTTGCCACAGTCAACTACTTCACCAAGAGGGGTTACGCCTGGGACGGGAAAAGTGTGGTGCCAGAGAAGGTATTTGAAGCCTCCGTTTTTTGTATTAGGTACACTCCTAAGAGATCCTCATAGACGAAAATGGAGATTATTCACAAAAACTTGATTGACTGATTGATTGACTGACTGTTAGGTGATAATAAGGCACTGGACTGCATTTATTAACCCTATTTCTTCAGCTACAATGTCGGTGTCTTTACCAAAACAAAATGCAAAATACCTCCTGGCAAAATGAGGGCAAATCCATGCACCTAGGAAAGGAAAGCCCCATGATCAGACCAGACACCAGTTACCAAAGATCTAATTATAAAAATTATATATATGGACTCTCAAAGAGCCATTCAGCAGGACAGTTAGCACTTAGCTGTTGAGGGAATGAGGCATGGCACATTTACTTGTCACCACCTCATCTAATAGAAAATGCAATTTGAGTAACATGGCATGAACATTAATAGTTTAGTGTTCATCTTGTGCTTTCTGCTCCACTTGTCTCTGTGCTGCAGTTAGCAGCAGCACACTCTGCAATCTCCTCCCAGATGCTGTTTAAAAAAAACCCACAAACATTAATTCTTAGGAAATGTGTAGATAGGAGGAAATGATATTTCTCAACTGAATATTCACCCAGTTGCTGAATGACACATTCGCATCAGTAATTGTGCAAAAGGCATAAAATGCATCTTTAAAGAAAAATCTGAACTCTATCCTTTTCACTTCTCCCACTACGAACAAAATCAGCAAAAGAAGAAGAAGGAGTCCCTCCTCAAGAAGAACAACACTACAGCCTACCCAGCTGCCACTGCTACAGCCTTCGCCCCCAATATTGCCAGGGACCCTGGATTGGCCACTATTGCCAAAAGCGCCCCACCACCCCCAACCGAGCCCAAGGAGGAGCCAAAGCCCAAGCCTCCAGAGGCCAAGAAGACCTTTAACAGTGTGAGCAAGATAGACAGGATTGCCAGAATAGCCTTCC
Source organism: Chaetodon auriga (assembly GCF_051107435.1). Lineage (NCBI taxonomy): Eukaryota > Metazoa > Chordata > Actinopteri > Chaetodontiformes > Chaetodontidae > Chaetodon > Chaetodon auriga. Next base: position 8,060,331 of record NC_135088.1, read on the forward strand.
CTCTGCTCTTTGGAACCTTTAACTTGGTCTACTGGGCGACCTACTTGAATAAGAAGCCCAAATTGCAGGGGGTAACTCCACACTAATCCATGTTTCATTCCTTTTAAATTATAACTGTAATATTCTTCTTATTTTTTTTCAATTTTCTTTCTTATTCCTCTTAAAACAGGTGTTTATTTTCAGACAAACATGGTGTCCATGCTGGTTTGAATTCCCAGTTGTTGCATTGCTTCTATGTTTACCTAAAGATTGAAGATTTTGAAAAAACAAAATAGAGAAAAAAGAACGATAACGATACAGACTTTTGAAAGGGTGTTGTTCAGGTCTCAGATGATGCTACTAAGAAAATGCTACTATAAATATATAGCCAAGAGAATGCTATTCTACAACTGCACATAGCCCAAACTTGTCAAGGGGCTTTTGTTTCTATGTTTGTTTTCTTATTTTACATTTTTCTTTTCTATTTTATTTAAAACATGGAATCACAGACATGGTAAAAGGCACTTGTGTATATGCATGGGCAGGGCATCTTCTTATTTCTGTTTATTTATTCAAAATACAGATCAACATTGACTGATAGCTTAGTTTATTTGATATCAGCAGCAAAATGCTTCGCTCAGTCTCTGTCAGAATATCTTCAATCCTCTGTAGATGTTTCATGAGATTAATTATGTCATACTTCAAAATACGTTAGGGTTTCTGCAATAGCAATAAAACATGTCTCAGTGGACCCACCATTTATTTAGGGATAAAAAATACAAAAATTCAGTCATTTCTGCGCTCAGCATTGAAAATATTGATTTCCTTTCACAGCGTTGTAAATATTATCAAGTGTTAGAGATGTCAATATTATGTTTCAGCTTTGCAAAGTGTAACTAAAGGGTATGTTTATTGAATACATGGAAAAAGTAAACTTTTTTTTTAATTTCATCTATTTTTGTTTCTGTTTACGATACTCTACAAAAAAGAGTATATAGTGGTCTAATTCACGCTTAAGTGACAATTTCTCGCCACGTTCGCGTTCCATTCAAAGCTGCTTTCACACCGAAGTTAAATATTATTCAACTGTGTACGTTTGTGTACACGCTAACGGCAACAACAGCAACAACAACAACAACATCAACGGTTTAAACTGAGATTGGCTAGAGTGAGAATGTAAAAATCATCTCGAATCCTGGAGTGCATTTTACATTTAGAATTAAAAAAAACCTCATTATTTACGTATTTTGTTTGTTTTATTTATGGTGGGGCCTCGTTGGCCAAAACGCCATTTATAGCAAAGTACAGTTAGCATCACTTGAAGAGGGGCGGGGCACATTGAGAAGGAGGAGAAGTGCCTTTTCCATTTCCAGAGTTGAAGCTGTAATGGCTACTGCTTTGTTGATTGATGGCGCGTCTGTATTTTCCATCCCACTGTGTCCCCTGACACTGTTTCCCATAGTTCCCATCTCCTTTCAGTTGAAAATTGAGACATAACACTCAGAAAGTACCAGCTACACTGCCTTCAGTATCACATGCCCGTTTGGACTCATTTGTTGCTGCTTGTTGGTGAGCAACAGCGAGAGACAGGGACAGAGACAGAAAGAGACAAAAGAGAGGAAGGAGACGTTGAGTTGAAGTGGCACTGTAATCTTGCTTTAGCCCGTGCTGTGTTTCGCACAGAGGACTTGTCTTGTAGTTCTACGATAGTGACGAAGATGAATATATTTTTGTAGCATGATGTCAATCCCTCTTCCGAGAAAAACCAACAGAAACTAACGCTAATGTGAAAAGAATGCTTTTTTTTTTTTTTTTTTTTTTTTTGTCTCGAACATTGCTTGCTCTTTTTTTCTTTTTACTTATAAAAAAAAAACCACACTTTAACAAAATGCTTCTTCTCTGATGTGGCACGTTGAGGTTTCTGAACAGTCCATTTTAGATTATGTTAATGTAGCAATATTAATTAGCAAGGGCTTTTCTTAGGACCTGAACCTGACACTCAGTCTGGGGGTAATATCCATTGTAGCTTTACATTGACCCCTCTCTACTTGTAGTTTCATCTGTATACTGCACATGGACATCTAGGATCTATTTAGATTTGGTCAAAAATGAAAGGCGTTCCATTGTGTGTCCATCATGGGTTCTGAAGCCACTCTAATCTTGTTTTACAAAATCTCCACATTTCTTGTCAGGGACTGGGGATGCATTGTATTGCATTATGGGTTCTGGGTCTGCTTTTTTCAATATGTTTTACAGGGCACTGAACAGGTCAAAAGCATGTAAGAACCCTCAGAATTCTCTGTGTGTTTGTGCACTGGGGTGAAGAGATCACGCTATTGCCGGAGGGAAACGAAAAAGAGATTGGTGGTTGTTGCTATTGTTATTATTTGCATTATCATTATGACCAATACCGAACCTATCCCCTAATGGCAGACGTCTTTGCAAGCATATGCAAGCGGTCTACTGTTAACAGCCACTTAACCTACAAGCAGAGGGTCAAGGAACTGCAAAGTTCAGGGTGAAGAGTTGTATAAAGATATCTGAATTCTAAACTATTGTATGTATGTTTATTATCATGAAGAAAAAATATATATACATATGTAAAATACATAATGCATACAGTATTTGATTCTATTAATGAAGATATTAGCTGAGATGATGATGAATATTGTTTGTATTATCAACCTATTGTTATGCATTTTGCACATTTAGAAGAACAATAACATTACATTTATGTAGTCAGCTTCGTGCTATGCAAGGACAGCTTTGAACCACATCATTGACCTTCTCTCCCTGACCATTGTGTTTCAAATTTACAAGCTATCATAAAAAAAAAAAAAGAAATAAAAAAAGCTTAGCTTTTATATCAGCTGCGCACCCATTAGCTTTTTTTCTTTCAACCATGGCTACACAGGGTGACATCAAAGAAAACAGTGGATTATCGCTTTTGTTTGCGCTTTGGATTTGTTGGTGGTTGAAGGGAAACTGGCTTTCATTGTTGATTGCACTTTTTCTCCAGAGAAATGCAATAAAGGGATTGAACCGGAGAAAAAAACAAAAACAAAAAAACAACAGGAGCAAAACTGTAACAAGATCACCTTGTTAATATTATTTCTGTTCACTTCTTGAGCTTGTTTGCCGTTACAAAAATGGAGGCAAGTGCAAATCTTATTTTGCTAAAGGGATCATTTTGTTTATCTATCGCCTTCCAAAGCTCAACGATATTACAGTGAGCGCCACAGAGTTCTTGACTTTGAGTAAAAGTGAGTTTTGTACACTTGTCTGTCGGGAATATCTTTGCTAAGCCCCTCTCTTGTACTCCAAGCAGGATCAAACAAATGCTATCGACCATTCGCAAGTATTTTTGAGCCAGATCTGGTTTTGCTACGTTTAATGCTCCAGAGAGAGAATGTGAAATATGAGGCACAGTGCAATCATGAGCTTCCAACTTTTACCTTCACATTCATATGCAGAGCATACATGTAAATATCACATTTGTAGGCACGTCAGTCATTTCTTTCATTATGTTTGATGCAAGGTACATTGCAGTTCTCAGCAGCACTTGCTTTTCAACATTGAGTCTTTGGTTATTCCTAGATACCTACTGGAGTTTTTTCTTGTATTTTTATCAAGCAAAATATGTTCTGATTTTCACTGAAATGTAAAAAAAAAAACTAATTTTCTAAAGCACAAAAGTTGATTAAGGTAAGAGAAGTTATAGTGAGACTGTATACATACGGACATCGACAAACACGCTTTCCAAACGCACACAAACACACATACCCACACACAGTACACAGGAATGTGTTGGTAGTTCAATGATACTGACAAAGGGTTCTGATGGATGTAGATGAAATGGTGAACCTTCTGTAAATGTTTTCTTTTTGTTTCTTTTGGTTATGATATGGCCCTGTAGAATCTGATTCTCTGCATTAGTCTTTAAATAAAAAGAAAACAAATGAAAGTCGTGGCTACACTTCTGTCCTTGTGCTATGGATTACCAGACAAAGAGTGCGACACATACAGCAGAGCTCGGTCCAAGCATAAAATACTGTTTACTGTCTGCATCACAAGTAAAAAAATAGAGCTCACATGGCTTGTGTTTTTAAAGATGTGTCATTTTCAGAATATGTGTCAGTTTTAACGCAGCACACATTAATATGACATGGCTGAACTTTTCAATAAGAGCTCTGATGGACAGGTTTCACTGGTTGGCTGAGGGAATATAAAAAAATAAATAAGCAGGAAACATAGGTATGTGCACATATAAGTCAATAGCTACATTTACATAAAACTTTGGTACGATTTCGGGTAAGAAGAAACCTGAATGATGAAGGGCGCCCAGAACCCTGAACCATGCCAGAGCAGGGTTTAGAGACCCAGTTGCAGCCCAAATTAGCAGCAGCCTTGACATTAAGTCTGATATCTCACCAGTAACTGAGAGTAACTGATGAATAGGAATAAAACTGGCCCAGTCGAAAAGTCCACTCCACGTAAAGAGATGCTGTAAATATCCTATCAAATTTTAACATAAATTCTGTTTCTGTTTTGTTTCTCTGGCTCTCGGCTGACAATGTCATTCCACAACTATCTCAAATATCTCAGCAACTATTTAGATGGATTGCCATATAATTCTGGACAGGATTAGGTGCCCAGAGGAAGAATCCCTCTGACTTTTCCTCCAGCACCACTAACAGGCCAGAGTTTCCATTTGTCGTGTAAAATATTGCAACATCTACTTCTACTAGAAATGTTTAGTCGTTCAGTACTTGACATAACTAATGATACTCCCATCAGCCTCTGCTGTATTTTCTGTTACTAATTAGTAAATATTAGTATGTTAACACACAAAGGTTGTCCTTTTAAGCCTACTAGCATACTGATGTTAGCATTTAGCTCAAAGCACCGCTGTGTGAAAGTGCAGCTTCACAGCTAAGATAGCTCTAGATTCGTTTGAAGTTTGCCCAGTGGGCATCCAGTATGACATACTGCACATCAGAGCATTCTTTATAATACTTAGAATTAAAATGGACAACTGTCCTGACTTTTCCCTAATCCCACACCCTTAAGCCATGCAGGATTTTCCCCTAAAGTCCAAACTTTCCCAACCATCCAACTTTTTAAATCACTGTTATCGGTTTTCAAGACCCAGATTAATTCAATCACAGTGCATCAGTGTATTTTACTGTACATCAGTCATTTTCTCCTGATCTGCGTTATAGTGTTGCTTCCCTTCTATACTTCAACGCTGTTGGAACTGGCTAAAAGTTACAGAGATTAATTTGCAGGCGAACAGTGGTGCAAAGCCTCCGCAAGGCCCTTTCCCTTTGATATTCCTACAATGAATTTGAATGTTGACTTATTATTGTGGTCTATTTCAAACAAACTGCTGTTGTTCATTTCTGTAATATAAAGCCTCATATTTCCCTGACACCCCTTGGTTTACAGCCAAAGAGTTCTAACTAACACAAAGCATTCATTAAAGCGACAAAGAACATTGCAAAGCTTTGACTAATTAATTGATTCCTGCGACCATCTCAGCTGACATCTGTATTTTTTTCCGGATTGTTTTCTGCCTCACTCATCGTCTCTTGCCGCCTCTGCTCTCAAACCTCCACCTTGTCCCCATCTTCTCCCACCCTGCCATGAGATTTCAGGTGCAGGGGAACGTGTGCTTCTTCCTTAAAAGCATGTGAGCTGCCAAGCCCTGAGACTGTTATGTAATAAAGCTGTTTCTCCCTGGCAGAGGAGCAAAGAGAAGAGGCTTTTTCTCTTTCTCTCTGCCTGCTTCTCCTCCTCCTCCCTCTCTCTGTCTGTCACTTTTTCCCCTCATAGGCACAGATTTTTTCCTGTTTTTTTGGAGGGGTGGAGGGATGGGGGGTGGGGACATGTCCCACTCAGTCCCGGGTGCAAGATGAATCGTACTCCAGTTGTTTCTGCCTCAAATGCGTATACTGTGTTTTTCTCTTGATTTGCGCTTTTAGACACACGTTTGAATTTCACAGAAGCGCTGTGTGGACGGCTATTGTCACAAGTACAAACCCCCCTTTCCCTTTTAAGAAAAGACACTGCTTTTTCCCATCTCCTAGTTTCCCTAGGATCCCCATTTAGAGAGGCACTGAACAGCCTTGTGAATTGTGTTTTTGCGGGAATGAATGTAAATTCAGGCAATCCCCACGTTATACAAAAGGGCTTGCAATGCTGTCAAAATGTAGCAATAGCTGCGCAAAAAAAGGTAAATCAGAAAATGCTTAACGGGATCGCCCTTCTGAACACAAAGCAATCCATCTCTGAACCACTTTCTTTGACTTTCAGTGGCCAGTGGAAGCTATTATAGCTGTTGTGAACGATTTCTGAATAAAGCTGATGCCTCTTAGCTAGAAACTTTGATAGCTGAAGGATGGGTTTTTGTTGGGGTATTAATTGCATATTGGCCAACAATTAGGTTGGTATTCTTCGCTGAATTTTGCTAATGAAGAGAGGAAAAATGTTACTTAATGTTATGTTATTTAGCCTATTGCACTGCGCTCAGGATATTGGACCATAAATGTGAAATTTCCCATTTCTCGTGGAAGTTCACATTGTCCACGTGGAGATGATGGAGGCTCCAGATCACTCGTTCCCACACACAGACAAAGCGCCTTTGTCCAATTCTCCAGGACTCTAAATTCTCAAGCAGCAGCCACATCAGGGACTAACATCTCCTGAGATTTCTATTAGTTCTCTCCCCGCTTGCTCATTTTTCTGTCCCTTTGCTTCAGTGGCTCACTCACTTCCAGTGCCCGCTGTCTTCCCCCAATTATCCTTTGGAAGACTCCATAGATTACTTGGCCAGGTATCAGGATCTGTGATTTGTTTTTCTCCTTCAATTGAAATGAATAAATGAATACGAAAACAGCAAGGAAAAAGCAATTGGAGCAAAAGATAATTACTTTACATTCTGCACCCACTGAAAGTAAATGCTTCTGTTATAAAGGCTTTGTGTCCAAGGACAGCATTGTTTTTATTTTTAACAATGCTTTCTATCTGCACATGTGCTGCAAACTGTTTCTGTACAACAGAAACTCCCTGCACCAGGGTGGCTGTTTTTATAAAAATTCAAATCAGTCATTTATTTTCCTCAACAGGGCTTAAGGAGTCAATATTGAATTGTACTCTCCAATGCTGCCATTTCCATTGTGAATTCCTTCCATTGTCAAAAGCTCCTCCTGAATAGGAGCTAGAATAAAATTTAAATGTCCAGTCCATAACAGCAAGATGTTCTGCAGTAATGTCAGAGTATTATGACACAAAGTGGTAACCTTTCTATGGTGACTCAGTGAGACAGGATGGAAAGGCAGGACACCTTTTCAGGTGTCTGTCCATGCACAGAGATGAATGCCACAAAGTATACTTCTAACATCAAGTACAGTTTGCTGATAATACTTCCACACTTTAACATCGGTATGTTTTTAAAAAAGGGACTCTTGCTTGTAATGGATTACTTTTCAGACTATGGAATTGGGACTTTTACCTTAAACGCGAAACACCAAACAGCAACCAAACAAGCTACATTAGGATTCGTTTGGAGTCTACAGTAAATGTTCTACTAGCAGCTTGCTGCTAACCTTGTATGCTAATGGTTTGATGTTGGGCAGGTAGTGTGCAGTGGTTTTTTCGAGCCATTTTCACTGAAAACATCTGCTTGCTGAGGACCGAATTTGGGTTCACAAGAATGATGAAATGTAAAATTACTGGTCGTAAAATCAAAACAATGAGCTGAAAGATGCCAGAAAACAGGTAGAGTTGATAATAGTTTGTCACTATGAGTGGCTCGCACTACACAAATGAAAACAAAAATATTGTTTGGTGAATATTTAAGCAAAAGGTCTGAAGACTTTTCCTGTTCTTCTTTAAAATATGTTTTTAAATGCTAGAAGGCACGGTATCCAAATAATTGTGACTGTGCAGTGCCGCAGTGAAATAAATTGCCATCACTGACTACTCTGTGGGGATGACAAGCTTTGGCCGATGTTGCTACACAAATAAGTGCTTCACCAAGGAAAAGCAACAGTTCTATAATGTGAGAAGTGAAGTTATCACATCCATCAAACACTTCTGAATTGGCTCCATGTGCTGCCTTTTCTGTCCATGACGTTCGACCCCGAACTGAACTCGAGAGCTGTGGCTTGTTCATTTCAGCCAAATTGGACGACGGCGCAGTTTCCCCTGAGGGGCTCTGTCGCACTGCATGAGATTTCCACAAATTACCAAGACACAAAGCAGCCCCATATAACGAAAGTATCAACCTCAAATGCGCTTAGATGCAAATACCACAAAAAAAGAAGTCCCTCTTGGGCGATGTTACCATTTGTTGCCATAATGTTGCACAGAACACAGAAAATGACTTGCTAAACTTGGCCAGGCCAGTTCATGGAAGCAGCGCGACGCAGACTTTAGCCCACGAGCTGTTTCTTTGCAATAAGGATAATGTTAGTCATATAACACGACATTTGCAGAGCCACCACAGTGACAGGTTTATCTCAATGAGCTAGTCGTTAAGTCTTGTTTGAACGTGGCACAACGCTGTGCATCAACTAATGATGGTGGAGGCGGCCGAAGGCAAGACTCGTCAGTCCAGAGGAAAGACTGGGTGATGATGAGGATAAGAATGGGACATATTCTCCAGGCCATCATGATATCATCAGCATATTGTCTTTCTTCCCACAGCTCTCATTAGAAAACAAACATCCTCTTTTGCCTTCTCCCATTCTATCATTCATGTTTAGATTTGTTTTCTAAGACAAGAGTCATGCATTCACCTTGTCTCCACAGTTTAGTTTTTTCCCTCTGTCCTTATATTACTCTCGTTCTTCTCATTGTTTTGAAGTTGACATTCACTGAACCACTGATGTCCTATTCAACCATCCCATCAGAAGAGTCTGTATTGTCACACTCGCTACGCCATAATGAAATTTGTTCTGCGCCTTTGACACGTCCCTGAGCAGTATTGGGCCTAAGACACATCTTGTAATGATTAGTGAAAGCTAGCCAAACATGCAGATTCCACACAGAAAGGCACTTGCCACACCCAGGATTCGAACGCACAACCTCCTAGTTCTGAGGCAACGCTGCTAACTGTGCTGCTCCAACCCACTGCAGCTGTTTCTCTACTCTCCCGGAGGAGTGAACTCGAGCCAAGATAGAAATGATGTACGGCAGACAGAGAGCACAAGTAACTAAAGGTGAAATGAGAGAATAGGAGCTGGATGGAAAGGGGTGGGAGGAGAGGAGGGTGGGCAGGGGCATGTGAGATGATAGATCAAGGGATAGCTGAAGATGATCAACAAGGATGAGCGAGGGTCCAGAGGCAGAAAAAGTCATGGGAGGAAGTAAGAATGAGGAAAACAAAGAAGTGAGAGGAAGACAGAATGGAAGGCAAAGGGAGAAAACAGGGGTAATTACAGAGTAAAGTGAAGAAGAAGAAGCTGGGGATAGTGGAGGGGAATATAGTGATTTGGGAGGAGGCGGTGGAGAGAAAGGCCAGGAAGGAGAAAAAGATGACAATGAGTTGAGAGAAGAGCACAGAAAAGCCCAGGAACAATTACAACAGAGAGATGTAGCAGATAATGAACCAGTAAAAGAAGCCGTTAAGAAAATATTTTAGTTATTGTTGATGGTTGATCATGTTTTGTGCACGTCTCTTATCAGCTTTGCCCTTTTGACAGCTCTCTCACCCGTTCTTCTCACCCTCCTTCATAGACGTCCCTCAACTTTTTCCTCTCACTCTCCCGTGTCCCATTCTTTCAGATTTACTCTTCCAGATTGCAAACACCACCCTCCTCCTCCTCCACCTCTAAATATGTATGCTGGACTTTAATAAGACAAAAGCCGCTTTGTCATCTACAGAATTGCTTTCCTTATTCGTGGGATACACATTCAATTTGTCTGTAGGGTTGACTTATATAATGGCAGTTATGTAACATAATTAAAAGTTGTTGTTTTACCATCATTGGATTACATTTGTGTGCTTTCCACTTGCCAGCCAAGCATCCTGAATCAAGAGAGGTCTTAAGCTTGTTGCAATCCGTGGTTATATTTAATACCAGACAACAGAGGGGTAATTTGTTTGGCTTACATCACCGAATGCATCCTGTTCCATTAAATTGCAAGTGAGGGCTTTCATGTGGAATTAACTGGTTTCCTTACTGCTTACAGAAACACCACTTCAACTCCCCCAGTTAATAAGAGCCACAGACATAGTACATTATAGAGGCATATGGAGCCCCTTGTTATTTTTGGACCACTACAGTAAAACATGAGTAGTTTTGCTGCGATGAAATAATGGAACTTTGATAATCACATTTGTTAACTGCGTCAAGCAGAATCTCTCAAGTTGCTCAGATAGGTACACTCATTAAAATGATATGTAGAAGTTCTATTTGCAGTGTGCTTTCTCATTTTTGCACAGCAGCAAGGTGGTGCTTATGCATTCAGTGACCATATCTGCAGCACACAATCCACTCTTTGTGGTAATACAACTGGATTTATGTGGAACAAATTCGACCCGTTTGCGGTTTTGAATTCTTTTATTCCAAACAATGGCCCTTGCTTCAGTTTTGCTGCAGTAAGCTCGTTGGCTACACAGTCAGTAAACACTGCCTAATTCTTGAAGGTCAAAGCATAAATACTCTTGGATCCAAAGGGGACAATATGTTTGCCTGGTTCAGTGCGAGGCTATTTGGAACTATTTTTTTTGCTCGGAAATGATTTTCTTTAGAGGGTATTATCAGAATGTGTGTGCTGTCAGCTGTCTTGTATTAAGCTCCAGCAGGCATGTTCAGTATTGACCCGATGCAGCTACAGTACCTGTCACAGCCAGAAGGCCCGTTGAGCACATAGATATCTAAAGAGCTGCGGAATGTAACAAATTTATAGCTTCACCTTTGCCAGTTTGATGGCATGATTTTTCACCTATGTGTTTACTGTGTGTGAGTGCCTGTGTGTGTACATAGTCATAACCTCATATATGCTTCATGCACTTATGTGTGTGAATGTGCGTGGGCTTGTGTGTGTCCTGCCTAGAGCTGCAATTCACTCCTATAAATCACAGTGTAAACCCACGTTTACCACCGTCAGCACAAGCATCACCTGGTTACGGTTCGTCTTTGTCTTCTGCCCTGTTCAACCTGAGCACCTTCAGGGATCCCCCCCCCCCCTTTTCTCCATCTGTTCTCATCCCTCCAAATTTTCCTTCTCCCTTCAAGGCCTTCCGGATGTTCTTTGTCAAAACCAATAGTTTCCATGCGTATCACTAACAAGCTCTGCAGTTCAAAAGGCTATGAAGCTCACTTCTGCTCAGCCACACATTCCCATTCAATCATATCTTGTTACCCTGACACGCCCCTTTGAAACCATCTATTCTGGGAGGAAAAATAGCCACTCAAAGGGCACAAGTTGTATTGAATTCAATCATAAGAGCATAACATTTTTTCTTCCTATCACATTTTATTATTCCAAGTAATTGCACCGTGGACTTTCCGAGCGAGCTTTGCCCTGCTCCCCACCAGGGATTACCCTGCAAAACTGACTCCATGAAAGTATGACACAGCACTGACTGGAACCTCAATAAATGTCTTGGCTTGTGCAGGTTTACAAACTATGATTTCCTTTGGAGGCCAGTGCTTTTCTAGTCTCAAGAGCATAAATCAATAAGGAACTTACAGGATAGCAGGGTGTGTGACAAAAGAGGCGCAGTGTAGAACATTAATTGGATGTATAGTTAGGATACATCGTGCTTTTGCAATGCAATTTTGAGGGGAATCATCTCAAGACAACCAGATTTGAGGAGGACATGCTTCTCTGCTTCCAGTTCTGTTGTCATATTTTCACATCATGCCACACAATGTCACAACCCCTCGTCATCGACCTGCACCTTTTATCTTTAGATGTGTGGTTTGGCTCTCAATCTGCTGCTCTGTGTGTGGTAGGCAGCAAATATTACAGTATGTTGAACCATAAATCAAGCCTTGATAGACTGTGTACACCGAATCGACACATATCTCACATCATCTCTCGAGGGATGAATGGGACGCTAAAGCATTTATCAGTGGACAGGAGGGCTCTTGATCAGACAAAGTGTATTCAAAAGATGTTGCATGCAGGGTAAAACTTGGAGCTTGTTACCAGGGACATGACAAGGCTAAATATGAAAAACATAATCAGTAGGTTCTGCTGACTTGATACTTCGCTCACACTTGCCTCCAGTGAGACTTGGCTTAACTGACATTAGACTAAAGACTCGACTTGATGTGAGACTTGAATGAGAACAATAATTATTCATTTTTACTTGTGCCTCAAATATGAATCTCAAAAGGTTATTTTATATAAAAAATATAACTAACTGTCACTGTATTCTATTGAAAAACAATCCCACATAAACTTGTGTTCTGATGGGTTGCTTAAAGCTCATCGCTCCTTTTGAAAAGTCAGTATGGCTGTATTAGCAGGTATGTCATGATTTGTAAGAAAGACGTTTTAGCCATCAACCAGAGGTGTAGCTGTGGTGTGGTTGCAGGTCAATTTTCTGCTGATTACTGATCATTGATAATAATAACACTATACCATGCCAGCAGTGCAGTTTGACCCGCTCTTGCAGCTGTGGAAATAATCCAGTTTGCATGGTCCAGTGTTGTTGCCACTGAGTTGAATGCGAAGGTTGTGTATTGAAACCTTTGCAGCACCTGCAACTATACTGAAAATGAGAGGTAAATAGCATTAATCTAAGTTGTTGGGGTTTTTTTATGTTGCCATTTTGTTATTAGAGTTATAATTCTCCTCCTTCGCTCCTCCAGCAAAAATCATCTATCACTGATACTGGTCTCAGCTACTACTTGCCAGTGCGTTGATTGACAGGGAAAACGTAAATGTGTGACGTTTTAATGGTCAAATGGCCTGAAATTACAACCTGCAATTTGACTGAAGACTTGTCCTTGCCCTCAAGGACTTACCAATTGACCCCAAACACTCAAACACAACTATGCTCTGAATAGTAACATTTTACACTGATTACATGAAACACTGGGGGAATATATTTATATGCAAATGAGATGAATTGGTGTGTATATGGAATAATGTAAAATATTAAGTCCTGTAACTGTGTTGGCCAAAACGTCAGGCTGAAGAAAGACAGCCGAGACTTTCTTTTGCAATATTGTGCCATGTCATTGTTTTGTTTTTAACTTACTTATCTATTTATTTTATTGCTTCTTTTATCAGCTCTCCTGGGCAATTGCTCTGTTTGAAGTTCTTCAGAAATTCAGAGATTTCAAAACACAGTGGGCCATGGAGGAAAAGACTTGAAAAACATGTTACGCTGTCATAAAATACAGATGTACTACTGTTGTTTTTTGGGCAACATTTGCATATTACATGAGGGTGCGCCTGAGGCTCTCTCTCCCATAAAAACCCTGCAGATTTCCTTCTCAAACACAAAAGATCTGTAGGATTTTAAATCTCTTCCTCTGTCATGTTTTGGCAAGAAGAGAAACAGCAAAGCACCCATAACAAACCGAGCTCTGTGTACGCATGCTATACGTGGACCTATATGCCACACACACACACACACATACACATACACATACACATACACACACACACACACACACACACACACACACACACACACACACAGGACAAATACATCCATTATAATTTGCTCTAGTATATAATTATGTGGCTGGTTACCATAAACAGTGCCACATATTTAAAAATCCTTAGGGAACACACATTGAAAGCACTTGTTTGTGTGTAACCCCTCCACTCCCTCACACTCTGAGGCACGCACGCACACACACACACACACACACACACACACACACACACACACACACACACACACAGAGCTAATGCTGATGTAATTTCTTCATGTTGACATTTGTTCCACCCTCAGGCAATACATTTTTCTACATTTTTCCTCTTCATCCACCCCTTACATTGTTTCACTGTGTGTCATCCGGCATTCTGACCCCACCCTCCGAGCAAACAACAACAGGAAGAGAGTGATAGATAGATAGATAGATAGATAGATAGATAGATAGATAGATAGATAGATAGATAGATAGATAGATAGATAGATAGATAGAATACTTGAAAGGATCTTTAAAATACATCAAATATATAGAGAGATATGCAACTAAGACGACAGAGAAAGCTCATGAGGGTAAGAGAGTAAGAGACTGAGAGAAAAAGATCGGGACAGATAGAGAGAGATAGAGAGAGCACCTACATTATTCATCTGCTCATCTCACTGCAGTAGATCCAGCAGGGGGAGGTGTTGCAATATTTGGTTGGTTGCTGGCTGTCTGTTGCAAAAACCCAACTAAACACACAATCACATCACATGTACAATGAATGCATGCAGCTTCTTCTCCACGCTTCAGAAGCTTTTCCCGAAACAGAGACGCACAAAACTGCACAGTCATTGACAGAGTCTTTTGATATCGAATAGAGAGTTGATGTGTCTTTTTGTCGGTTTTCCCTCTCTTCATATCCCTTTTACATGTCACTTTCACTCTTCTCTTTCTCCCCTCTTTTTGTGCTCAAGTCCGACTCACTTTGCTGGAGGAAAGGTACGAGTGGTGCGGGATGGTGAAATAGCTGTTCAAAACCATGAAATGTCTCCTCTCACTTGGGAAGTTCTGACGTTTTGTGTGTGCGCGTGTGTGTGTGTGTGAGAGAGAGAGAGAGAGACAGAGAGAGAGAGAGAGAGAGAGAGAGAGAGAGAGGTCGTAGCTCTCTGTCACACACAATGTGATTGCTGCATTCAGTAGGTCGTCATTATCAGTGTCACTGTCACGCTGAATCTCCTCATTTGATTTCACGGGCCTCTTAACGATGTGTGAGTCTACAACCCTGATTCCAAAAAAGCTGAGATGTGTGACACATAAACACAATAGAATGTGATCATTTGCTAATCCTAAAGACAATATATCTAATGTTTCACTCCATCAACAAGCCCTTGAGTAACATTTTAGTATACTTGAAGTGTAGACAGTTGCTAACTTGGCACAGCTTTTTTACAAACTTTAAGTTCACCAGTGAAAATCATTCATGAGCATTCAAAACACACTTGTAGTACCATTGTATTATATCATCAGTGTGTTGTAAATATACTTAAATATACTTCAAATGACATGAAATTGAAGTACACATTGATTAAGCATGCTGATGCATTACACAGGACTTGAAAATATGCACACTGTATTACTATTGAAAGCATTTGGAATTTAGTACACTATAAAAGTACACTAAAGCACAATTTATAATACACTTACAATAAAGAACACTTTTTATAAGTACTTTGAAATACCACTTTGAGTATTGCAGATTTAGTATATTAATTTTTAATACATTTAAGTAGAGCTTAAAGACATCTAGTTGGAAGTACACATTGTAAAAGTACACTTAAGCACAAAAAGCAAAAGTGTACTTGTAAAGGCTTTTCTATACTTAAATGATATTTCTAATACTCTAAAGCATACTGCTTTTTGAACTGGGCAAGGACAGAGTGACGATCACCACTTGGTGCGACTCATGATTGCATAAAGGATATGACCACATGGGCTCAGGGACACTTTGCAAAACTGTTGTCAGTAAACACAGTTCCTTTCCAATGATGACATTCTGTTTTTATTTCCTTTTACACAGCGTCCCAACTTTTTTGGAACTGGTGTGTTAGTTTAAAAAACGAGTGATATGTTTGACGCTGATTGGCCCAAGCTGTTCCAGTTCCCTGTTTGTTTTCCAGACTTCACTTCTGCTTATGTTGCGGCTGAGGATGCGAATTTGACAAATAACCGCACACACAAGAACATAATTATCAAGAGACACGCATCCCGTCAACAATAAGTATTTATCTGACGGATAAAACATGTCATGAAGTCAAAATTATAACAACAAGAGGCAGAATTTTTCTTACAGGTGCCAATTTTGAAATGATGTGAAGTCTCATTTACCGCTACATTATTAAAACACTGCCCGGGCACACACACAGCCAGGCCGTGACATGCCTCGGAAGCCAGCTATTACTCATTCTGAGACCGGCCACGTGTATGATCTTGATTTTTTAGCACTAAATAAATCATTTTTGTATTCCAAACCTGACCGCTGACAAATCTCTCTCCCTGCATTTCTGCACAGTCCTCCAGCCCTCTGCTTCCCTTTCTGTTCCAAATGATGTCTCAAAGCCAAACTCATAAAATTCTTGCATTTGAATTTTTCATAAGTTGGTGTTTTGTTCAGAGAGGAACGGCTCCCTCTGACTGAAATTCAATTAGGCAAACGAAGCAAATTGTGTTTCATAAATACGCCGGGCAGCCAAATGTCTGAACAGATGCATGTGTGTCAACATAATCAGATTTTTATTAATTCAAAGTGCCAATTAACTTCCACTGAAGGTGACAAATTCAGTTTATGGTCCTGAAAGGCCACTGAACCATCTTTTTTTTAACTTCATTTTCTTGTTTTCTTGCTTTCATGCTGTGTTTAGGTTCCTTAACTCTTAATTCCATCATATAAGTCAATTAAAAAACTTATTTGTTATGCTAATGTGAAGCAAGCTGTAAAAAAGTCTCCTGACGGCAGACTGTGAGAACAGAGCAGTTCATTACTTTTATGAACAAAAACCAAATTCTCTTCATTTTTATTTTTAAAAAAAAATGTAAAAACTTCTCAACTAATGCTCAGCCATGAAAATACATATAAAGTCTGAACTAATTATTTTAAAAAAAGAGGCTCGACATGGTGTCAAATCATTGCACAACATTATATGTTTAAACATAATTTAAGAACCCTTTATACCCCATAACCTTATCCCCTTAACTGTCATGGCAACAACAGCTTTCTCCCATTGATTTTATGTTTTTTGCTTCAAAGAACAGAACACTTTTGCGAGTATTACAAACACCAACTTCTAAAACAACAAATGCTCCAAAAAGTGTTCTCAAAACTCTGGTTCTACTTGTGTCTACAAAAAAAAAAAAAACTTGAAATAATAAACAAGGACCATCAAATCAGAAGCTCACAGCCGCAATCGTAAAACTGAAAATGCTGTAAAATTGATCAAATATCTGAGTCAGCCTGTTTACTACTCCATATATTGCCTGTCACTCACACACGCCCACAACACGGCTGCATTTCCAACTCTCTCTGATACCAAGTTGGTCACCTGGTGCAGTTACGCTACATGTGGTTTCACTTCTTCGACCTCTGCATATTTTCTCACATTTAATTAGCCAAAACCACAGAACCACTCTTCTTTTCACCGGGATCGAGAATGACAACATTGTGAGCAGGGCACTCTCTGCACTCTTTGCCTACTTGTGTGAATGTTCTGCAAAGCTTTCTGTGTGATTGATAGTTGAGTGAAGAGTGGAGAGAACTGTGCGAGGAGAAGCAGAAATCACTAAAACTGCAGTCTTGGCAGAAGTACATCAAATCAATGGAGAAAAACTGTAGTATCTCCTTAAACCCTGCCCTTGAGGCACTGCTCTCTGCCAAATTGTCTGTTGTGCCATCCCAGCTGTAGTGGTTTATCCCTCTTGTCATGTTTTTCCTCCTGGCCTTCTTGGACTTTTTGCCTCCATGCTTTGCTCCTCTGGACGTAGCTGCCGGTTCCCACTGCGAGCCAGTGACTGAACAGAATGCATTTAAGTCCACAACCTGTTTTCCTGAGCGGTTCTATAGCAAAAATCGTTTTCGCGTAGATAAAGGAGAAGAAAAATCTACTTCATTGTAAACATAGAGAGCAAACTGAACCAAACTCAAGCAGAAATCTAGTGAATTCTGTTCTGAATGTGTTAACGAGCCTCCCTTTCTGCCTGCAGCGGTTCAGCCGGCCTCTTCATGCATGAGCCTGCAGTCAGGGAGGGTTGTTAAGGTAATGTTGTGGCACCTGTGCAGGCCTCCTCTAATGCTAGAACTACCAGCCTCTTCTCATTGTCTTTCTCTCCTAGACTGCACATCTCCAGGTTTTGTATTTGGTTTGGCGTTTTTGCTGCCCCTAACAGTAACACAGGCAGTACATCCTTCACTCATCCATTCATTCCACTCACGAATGATGCAATTCATCTCCACACCCCATAACTTTCTTTGTCAATAGTTATGTTTATTTTTAGCACATTGGCACTTTGAACTGTCATGTCTCCCCTCATATGTGTTGAGGTGGTTTGAGAAAGTGGGGCCTTATTTTGTGGTTATTCACCAACTAATGCCAGTTACTTCCCTTAAAGTATTTTGTGGGAGAGTTTGGTACGCGTATGTTTTTGCTAGTTGATTTGGGGGGGCTTACCTGGGGTATTTTGGTATCTGTTTGAGCATGAGTACCTTTTCTCCTGTTAGGCTTGGCAGCAGCTTCCCCTTTGAGACTTGTGGTGTCTAATTTAGGCAGCGCTGAAGGTGGATGTTGGAAGGGAACAGCATTAGTCTCCAATGTGTTTGCAAACCTATAGTATAGAAATTAAGTCAGGCACTGGTGCATGTAATTGGTGACTACTGCCACATCTCCTATGCATCTCCTTTGCAGGCAAGTCTCAACAGGAGACCAACCAGTTTGCTGTTTTCACTTTAGTGTGGTGGAAAATGTGGGTGAAGACAATGTCTTGGGACCATTTCCGTGGTTTCAAGATAGCCGCCAGTTCCCTGGTTGCCTTTAGATTCTGGTGAAATCAGTGCATAAGTGCCCACCACCAGTATTTGTCTGAAGACTAGGGTTGAGACTAGTCAGATTATTACTGCATCAATGCACATGTTCCAATACATGCGTAAGCATTTGTTCCTTGGGTTTATAATCTTGTGACAAAATCGGGGCAGACAAGCACTCGTTTTGTCACAGCCCAGCTCAAGGCTGGACAAAGAAGGGGAAAACATGCAAGACAGCAACTAAAAATAAGTTCATTTTACATAACTTAAAGGAAAATGACAAAGAAAATACAACAAAACCAAACAGGGTGGAAGTGAGGGGAAAGAGCAGCTGGCTCACAGCCACCAGCTTATATATCTTTGGGCCAGAGCTGATGACATGCATCTCCCCAATGACTGGATTCTGCACATCAGGCTCCTGGAGTGAGAGGCCTCCTCAGAGGGTCATCACAGAGGGTACAGTACTTCATGTACTGAATGTCAAGTGAGGGTCCACGGTAGGTAAGCATGTGACTGACAGAGCATCAGATATACCACTGGCAGGGCATAGCGAGACCACCGTTATCTCATATGCGCTTTCTCTCTGTCTCTCTAGTGACTCTTCCACGCTGTCTTGCAGCCGTCCAAGCGAGTTTCATATGCATCCCAACTGGCATGAGACCAGACGCGGCGAGGAAAGCAGCGGTAGAGCGAGGGACAAAGAGACAGAGCAAGAGATACAGCTTGAAGAATGATGGAGGGAATGTTAGAGGCAGCAGAAAGGTAGGGAGGAGGAAGTGAGGGATGATGAAAAAAAAAAAAATCCAGTAGAGGTTTTGAATGCTCTCCAGAAAAGGCATTAAGAAGTTAATTAGCTGAATCCATTATGCTTCACAGGATGTGGCTGTCTCTTTGCTCTAAATCAAATCATGCATCCAGGTAATTGTTCTCACATTAGAAAAACTACATCCTACCTCCATCCTCCTGAATGCTCACTCACCCTGCCCCATCCATCTGAGATGAGAGATGGTTGAAAGTGCAGGGCTGAGCATAAAGTACGAGACGGATGATGATGGTTATAATGTTGATGATGCTGTAAACACTACGAGGACGGTGTCACCAAGATTGTGTTGATGAGATGAAATGAAGTATAATGAAGCAGAAACAACACTGAAGACAAAGATGACAACATTGGGGATGGGGATGGTGATGATGATGATGTGATTACCTCTCAGGATTTAGTGACTGTGCCTGTGACTTTTCAGTGGCACAGTTTCTCAGTTACATACCGTTATGCATGCAGGCTCTCCAAATGAATGCTGTTCTTCTGCTGAGGACTGTGCTGCCAAAGGATAAGTACCTTCCTCAAGGTTAGCATGATGCGGTTTTGGAGGACCATTGAACATGAAACCTCACACAGGTTCTGAAATGTCAAATGACAAAGAAAGAAGTCAACAACATACAGGAAATACTTGTAGGTCAAGTTTTGAGCACAGCTGTAGAAAACATTTTCAATGACCTTGGCAGCTACAAAAATAAAAAAGAAAGTCCATCAGTCAAAGACGGATGAGACAAACTCAAGGTTTCCCATAAAGGAACCAGCAAAATACAAATGCTGAATATTAGTGAAATACTTTGCAGTCTGCAATGAAGAGGGACAAGAGATGATAAATCAGTTTATCTACAGTTATTTAAATTGTTTTTAAGATCCACTTACGAGCTTTTTTGGAGCTCAGTGGACTTAAGTAGCACATTGTTCCACCTGGAATGAAATATGCTATCGGGTATGAACAAAGTTTTGCTTTCTTCAGTATGGAACGTGGGTCGTATGATAACAGTTAACATAAATGTGTATCTTCTACACAGCATAATTTGAGCTCAATGAAAAGTTTGCTAATATGGTCTCATGCATAATTTAGAAACTCATATAGCCTTTAACACACTAGCACACAAATCAGAATTTACAACACACTGCAGGCGGACCACATTAGTCCTCATTCGTTCTGCTGCAAGTAAGAAAAATGACTGTGCCACAGCAAATGAATTACTCAAACCTTCAATGTGTGAAGCCCAAATTGACCTTTACATAGTGCCTATCAAAGGAGTGCATTGCATAATTGAAAATCTTTAAAATATAAATGGACACTGAATCTCATCAACTTTCAATGTAGAACATCAGCAGGAGTGGACTCATGTTCCTCCTCTGCGTTCTGGGTTCAGTCCAGTTCTTTGACTTGGTGTTTTTTTTTTTTTACATCAACCAGAAAAATGTTAATTTCAGTATCAATTACTCTCGCACCACACACACATACCCACCGTCTTTCTTTAGCTTGAAGATTGAAATATTCCTTTAAGACTGTTAAAAGTGTCTACAACTGCAACGTAAGCTAAATGAATCTCTCTCTCCTCTTCCGAAGTGCCTTGCCCATTCATTATCTTTCATTGAATAACACTAAAATCAGGCGAGTTAGAAGATGCTGTCCAAGATGCCCACTCTTTTACAGAACTAATCCGCTACGGTCAGTTATAAAAACCCAAATAAAGTCGCAGTCTGACCTCCAATACTTTGATGTCATTTGCAGCTTTTCAAAAGCATGCCTGAATCCACTGAAATGTGGTTTAAGTCAAAGTGAACATAGTGTCTCTATGACCTTGGCTCATTCGGTCTAATTCTGCAAACATGAAAAACTCTCTGGAAGTCACACAAAAGAGAGTGAAGACTAATCTTTGAAGCCGTCAAGCAACACCTCCTGGAGCCATTCCATTTGCTGTGGATGGGCCAACTTTTTGAATAGTGTGACAGCGCTCAAGGCTATTTTCTGGGGATATAGGCCCATCTTTTGGTTCAGAGCACTTTTATGAAATAAAACCCATTTGGGTGTAAAAGACCTAACAGTTATTCTTCTATTAGAGGCAGACTGCCCAATCCCCCATTATTTGGCATGAGAGCAGCTGCAGAAATGTGATCCTGATCACATAGTTGTGGCTGTCTGGATTTCAGCTTTGGGGTCCACTTGTTCACGTTCATGAATATTGATTAACAACAGGAACAACAGGAATTAATTAACAGGATGATTAGTGTGTGAATATTATATCTGGTCATAGTAGAATTGAACATTATGGAGTACGATTTGATGATGATTTGAGTGTAATTGTTATGAAAAGGTGTTTGATGAGTCACACAATTTTGTAGTATTTAATGCATAGCAGCACAGGAAGAGTAAGAACTGGGGCAGTTGTACACCTGCAGGTCTCTATAACTCAATTTTGTGGATGCTTTTATTCATAATATTAGATTATTTTAAAGAATTTGTCTCAAACCAACTTCAACATTAAGAGTGAAATGTTGCCAAATTAACTCCAACAGTTTGGAGGCTTTGTGAATGCAGCAGCTCATCACCTAAAGCCTGTAAAAATAAAACATAACCAGGGGTATTACCGTGAACTCAAGTACACTCCCAAAGCGGAGTCCTACACACGGCAATTTTACCAAATGCATCGCTTTCTGCCCAAGGCGCTCTATTCTCATCCCTAAATTAGACACAAAGCATGTTTCGGGTCCCCAGGTAAGCGCGAATGGCCTTGGGTTAGGCAACAGGCATGAAGACACTCCCACTGATCCAGAATATATTAGGCTGCTTTATAAACAAAGCACGCTTGCTAAACTCTGTGATGTGTCAGAGGGGAATGAATTTTGTAGCAATTCCTGATGTGATTTCTTGTCGACAGGAGGTCTCTATCAACAACGCCTCTTGTTTGTTTGCACTTCCTGCATATCATCACCTCCTCTTATTTTACCTATTAGGTTATCTCTGACTGTGTGTCTCTCTTCGTCTCTTTCCCTGTTATTTCTCAGTGACTGTGGCTGCTGGCAGATTTCCTGTCCTTCATGTCTCAAAAACCGTAGCGCTGTCCTTGATCTGTCTCCAAACATCAGTCCAGCAGTGCACTTTACCTCTGGCACTGGTAGTATTTCTGCGTGAGGAGCCCAAGGATCCAAACTCGTAGAGGCACACAACACACGGTTATAGCTTTGCTGTCCGAGTTCATACAGCAAGCCAGTCTGGTACTGAGGCTCCCTGGCCGTTGAAGGCTGCTGACTAGGGGAGCAGAAAGGGACAAGCTTCCACATACGCCCCAGTGCCCAGTGGAGAGGGATAAAAGACAGTGGCAGGCAGATGACCTGCACTTGCCAGATGTACAGCCACATCTCAGGGTACACAAATACAAGTGGGTGCAGAGGCACTAACAGGTTGTACCAATACTGGAGGTCATTCTGCACACATGCAGAGGCTTAAATGTAAAACAGTGGTGCTAACCAAAAAAAAATTCTGTACAGCTGCATGAATCAATATTGTGTCTGTGAATGTGTGTAGTGTGAAAGGTGTTGCTCATAGTGACAAACGCAAAGAGAATTATCCCCCAACTCTGAAGGTTTCCTCAGCTCAAGTGTCTTTCAGCACATTGTTTGGATTTCACTGCCTGAAAACTTTTCAGTTTCAGTTCTCTCTCAGCGCTCTCATCAACTTCATTTCTAGCCAAAGCAGACAGCTCAGGTAAACCAGCTGTACACCACCTGCCCACCACCAAACAGCAGCCAGTTAGCTTCTACAACCCTGATTCCAAAAAGTTTGGAATGCTGTGTCAATAAAAACAGAATTCAACCATTTACAAATGAACTGTGTTTACCAACAACAGTTGTTCCTGAGCCTGTGTAGTAAGATCCTTTATCCAATCATGTGTTCACAAAGTGGTGAACCTCGCTCCTTCCTCACTTGTGAATGGCTGAGCCTTTCCAGGATGCCCCTTTCATACCCAATCATGATACTATCACCTGTTACCAATCAACCTGCTTACCTGTGGAATGATCCAAACAGGTGTTTTTGGAGCGTTCCACAGCTTTCCCAGTCTTTAGTCGCTCCTGTACCAACTTGTTTGAAATGTGTTGCTGGCATCAAATTCACATATATTAACAAAAATCAATGAAGTTTTTGTACTGTTTTAAATAGAGTATATGCCAAAATGGATTAGCGAATCATCACACTGTGTTTTATTTATTTTTACACCGCATTTTTGGGAATTGGGGTTTTTCTTACAGTTAGGCAATGCCTTCAACATTGTGCATATAGGAAGAATAAATCCAGCACAAGTTGCTCTCTTCCACTCCATTTGAATTTGGCAAATGGCCTAGAGAAATCGAAGTGAGAGTTCATCAACCAAGCAAGAAATATAACAACATCTTAGATTGAAATTCAGTTTTCAGACTTGTTTCACCTTGTTGAATGGAAGTTCAAAAAGACAATGTGTCTGCCTCTATCCAAATTGTTCTGATCCAGTAAACCATCCATTGTATATGGATTGAACAAACCGTAAGGATTATTTAGATTTTCAGTTTGCTCTAAGCCTGTAAAAGTCAAGCTCAGTCAGCTGCTTTCCATGAGGCTTGCACACGCTCCTGAACTGTGGCTCATGGGGCGCCTGCCAGCATCGAACCTCTCCTCTGTGATTAGGGGGAAATTTAGCTGGCTGATTTCATAGCCTCTTTATATGGTATTTGGTCTGCTTGACGTTAAGCAGGTATAATCTCCACTCCCAAAGGTAGATCACAGGGAGTTTCTGCTTTCAGCTCTGGTATTATTTCTGAGGCTTTTATGTTCTCTTCAGGGTCACGGCTTTATCAAACACAAACCACAATTGAGCCCAAAGTCACTGATGCAGATACTACAGATTACAAATGAGGAGAAAAAATGCCAAAATGGAAGAATGGGGCAAGTTGCAGGCAGGATCCTGCCAAGCAAGTTAAAACAGAGGGATGCTGGGATATACGAGTGTGTTTTCAAATATTTCTGTGTTGAAATCTCAGGAATTTGTCTTTTTTTTTTTTTTTTTTTTTTTTCTAAAGCCTCTTTATAAAGGAAAAAAAAAAAAGTGGGAGAAAGCAGCACCACAGAAATGCTTCCACACAAGTACACACACATACCGGATGCAGATGCCAAAATATTTATCTGCTTTGGGATGTACTTACAGTATGATGCATTTTTCTATCAAAAGTAAATCTCCCTATCATTACACAACAGTTGCCATCAAGATTAGCTGTTCCGCTTGCAGAATGCTAATGCCTTGAAAATTCCAGCAATGCTTGTAGTGCTGCACAGAACAACTTCACAGTGAAAAACATTTCTGCCTGTGGCCTTCATCGCACCCTGATGTTTCCAAAATAAAGTTGTTCTCCACAACACCACAAGTGCTGCTGGTATTTTCACCTCCAAGGTGGCCTCTCTGTTTCCATTTACCGTTTTATGTAGTTGAAGATGTGCCAGAGGCCAGCTTTGTCATCTGAGGAACTCTAATGCTCTGCCACCCCCCATTCATCACAGCCTTGAGTTTCCAAAAAAGGCTTGAGAATCCATATTATATTGTTAGTCTGTACAGGCTTATATATTTACTTTGATCACAGATAACAGAAAAAGCTCTAATGTAGCCTGATGCCTGTGTCAGAAAGAGGATAGGCTGCTGGCACCCGTTGTCGCTAAATGGACAATCCCCAGGGAACTCTTCACCATCACATCGACCATCAGCTATAAACTCTATGTCTCTGTGTTTTAATGGCATCCAAAGCACCACACTAGAGGAGGAGACATTTAGTCCATTTACTCTGGCCTGCACCACTACGAATTCAACACCCCTTCAAATTAGAGGATGTCACCTAAGTCATTAAGAAAACAGCAGGGGAATCGATTCTCAAGGCAATATTTCTTTCATGTCTCATTTTAATAATATTAAAAGAGTTTCCTAATGGTGGCCAAAGGCTGTGACTCACACCACTGCAGATAGGAGAGCAGAGCACTACTGTATCTTTGTTATTCATTAGCCAGCGTGGTGATGTCATGGAATAAGTCAACGTGATTGGACGAGAACTGTGGGAAAAATGTGTATGGGTAATGTTTAAAGTATCATGACTATCATATGAAGATAAACCCGCAGAAATTGAATCTCTGGGCGAAAATAATGACTGTTTAACATTTACTATGAAATTCTGTTCATCGTACAGGATCACCTGTAAGGGTGAAGATGAAAGCTTAATTGTGGCTGACACTGGAAACATTGTTTTTACAGGGCAGAGCAACACATCGCATTCACTTTATGAGGACATTCAAAAGGACTGGGGAAGAAAAAAACTCTAATTCAGCACAGCAGTTTTATTTTTATGAATATGGGTCCTATCTCACCTAATCAGTGCAGTGCATCTTCACACACCTCAGTGGTTTTTAATGCCTTTGATTTAAATTCATTGCGTAGGAAAGGGCTTTATCCAAACCTCATCACTCATTTCTGTGCCTCCATCAGGATGCTTACATAACATCTTGTTCAACCCAAGGCCACAGCACTCTGTCCCATTGTGCATAGCTGGCATATTGGTTACTCACAACAGCAGCTGATAATTTACCTGGCATTGTTGAGCTCATGGTGGAGGGGTCTTCACATTTTGTCTGTGACTAAGAGGATACCAACAGCCAGGGTTGATATATTTGAGTAGTTCAGGTACTGTAACTCCCTGAAAACATCCTAAAACTGTTGAAACTGTAACTGAAAATGTAGTTTTTAAGTTTCCATGACAAGCAACAAAGGAAAAGCATTTCTTAAACAAGCTCCATATGAAAGACTGCACACCAAAAATTGTCCACAACCTGTATGGACTCTCTATGATCAGAGCTGCAAAAAAGAAAAAAAGAAAAATCTCCACAGAAACCTCAAACGCTCTTCCCCTGTAGGCTTGACAGCTGGATGTGTTGCTCGCTCCTTCATAGAGGATGGCAGCTGTAGTCAGCTTGAATTCACAACACTTAAAACAGATTTAAACAGCAATTCAGGTTCATAGGGGGGAAAAAAAATCCTTATGATCAGTGTGTTCCCAGAACATTTCACCATATGGGCAAAAAGTTGTCGCTAACAATTAGCAGTATCCAAAAACATATGGTCCTTTTACAAGTGACTAGCTTGACCAAAATCCAAGATGATTTTAGCATCATGATTGGGTATCCGGGTCCCGACGGTTTTGGAATCTGGGTTGTAATAACAATCATTATTGAACAAAAATATCTATACTGCATGTACAGCAATGAAAATTAAGCCAAAGCTATTGACCGTTCCAAGCATTACAATGTGCAGTATGTCTTAAACCGGCTGTTTGAGCTTATCTTCAAGAAGACAACATCTATTATTCCAGCAATCTGTCAAAACGACCTCAAAACCGCTTCAAATTGTAGATTGGCTGATGATCGTTAGACTATTGTCAATTAAATTGCACCTTATTGCCAGATTCCCTCTTGTAGCTCAGTACAACTCTATTTCACATGCAATTATTTAGAACAATATTATTTTTATATAAAGATTAAGTACAGCATCCTACCAAACTGCACATTACGCTTAGCCTAAAATGTCAATCATTCATCACATCTGCTCACTCGGAGAGTCATTTTTCTTAAAGTCCAGTATTTAAAGTGAGATCCACCCACCATCCAAACACAGTCCACATAGTTTGCCAGGCTAAATGCAAACAGCGTGAGGGTAAAAGCCTGTTTAGGCACGCCATCATGCCTGAGAGGTGATTGATTTGGTTGTCTGTGCCCCCTTCAGTTTGACAGATCTGAATGTCCACAAATCTGAAACAGTTCACACCCTCTGCAGCTGTCCACAGCTGGGGGATTGCTGGCCCATTCTAGTGTTATTATCCTCCACAGTGATATCATGGTGTTATTCAGCTGCAAACCTCCAGGCTTTACTTAACATAACTTGAGCTTTTGAAAACAACTTTCATTAAAAATCCAATAATACGAAGAATATGAAGTAACTTTAGGTACTTCAGATACTGTCTGAACTTATGGTACCAGTTGTTTGGGAGAGGTAGTATGTTTGACAAGGAAGTGTCCACATGTTCCACTCATATACAGATAATATACAGCACATTTAATATTCTGGTTTAAGGTGCAATGATACAAAAACTGCTTATTTTCAAGGCCATCTCTGAGAATGTCCACTAGGTTGTTCCAGTAATCAGTGTGCTGCTTCTAGTTAACATGATGGATGTTGGAGTGAAAGAAACCATTATGAAGGTAAAAGCAAACTACAGAAAGAGACACAGAGATGCTACTCTTAATGGGAGCCCTCATTAAATCAGCAGAGAGCACCAAATGACACAGCGTGACATGTTGTTGGATTAAGGAACTATCTTTTCTAAAGGGGGTCTAATAAAGACTATATAACAGGCAAGGGAAAATAAAGAGACAGCGCGGATTCCAGTCTGGTGGTATTTCAGATGTCCGAAAACTCTCAGTAAGGAGGAAATGTGTTGTGCATTTCAGAAACAGACCACCTGGCTTTATACTGCACCTGTCTTTTACAGTTTCAGCGCTCGTTAGTTGTTTTTTTTTGTCATTGCTTCGGCAGAATCCAGGCAAAATCTCCTGGTGAACAAGTTTCAGATTTGGTTGCGTATGTTTTTCTCCTACTGTTTCTGGATGTCTGATGTTACATCACTTAGGTCTGAATGCCAGATTGCTTCTCATATCCAATAATGCTTACCGTAGATCATTCTGCTCCCACAGCTTGATGCTAACCGAGTGGGGCTGTGACAGCATATGTGTGGGTTGTAAAACTGGAATGATAGTGGAACTGGGCATCTGTGTGTCCAATGATGCCATTATAGAAGACTACACCTCCCCCAGCTCTTATCTAAAGATGACACAACATATCATCGCAGCCAGACTCACACATGCCACTCTGTCTGCAGAGAGAATGGATGCCACGCAAGATGAAATCATTATTGATTTAAAAAAAAAAAAAAAAAAAAAAAGACATGTCACTAATGCCAGTACTGTCATTGCCCACAGTGTACCCAATCTTTTTGAATACAGAAATGAAAGCCCTGCATGCTCCGTAACTGACTTCTGTTATTCATATTATGCTGCATTCTAATACTCTCAATACATTTCATGCACCTCAACATGACAGCACAGTCAGACATGCTCGGTTTTGCTTACTACAGATATTTGGATCAGGTTTGTGTAATGCATCTGTATAACACTAATTTCACGTGGAAGTCTGGGGCCTTGTAAGATTTGTACACTGATGTCAGTAAAGGTAATTGTCTGCATGTACAGTATCTTCTCAGTGTTATAAGCACACACAGATGAAGAGTCCTCTGGAGGTAGGTCAGCGCATGAGAGCTCAGGTGCATCCATGATATGGGGAGGCGCCAATTTGGCTCAAATTTGTGCTGTGACTATTGAACCGAGCGAATATAACCTGACGTCTCTCTCGCTTTCTCTCTGTTAGTGTGCGTGTGTGTGTGTGTGTGTGTGTGAAAGAGAGATAGAGACAGAGTATGAAAAAGAGAAGCAGAGGCAGATTCTGCCAGGGATATTAACTGGCTGCCTTGTATAATCAGAAAAAATGGTCAATATAAGCAATATAGACTAAAAGCAACCATCTAGTCTACATGCTGTAATCGGCAATAAGTAAGCAAAAGCCTCCTCCCTCTAAAGCTCCACCCATCCTTCCATTCATATATCTAATTATCAACCAACCGTGACCGTCTCACATCCACATGGGTTAATTAGGTGTTACAATATAGTGGCCATTGGACATATCAGCATTTATCTAAATTACCTCCTCCATCTCAGCTCGATCAATACCTCCTACCACTAACCAGCATCCCTGATGCTGAAGTTTAGGTCATGACCTGCGTGGCCAGAGTCTCTTGACAGCTGCGGTGACATGGCTGCAGGGCAGAGAGAGATATCCGGCCCTGGGGACCGAATGATATATAGGCCATGTATGTGTGTGCCTCTGTTTAATGTACAGTATATGATGAGTAAGGCCTGCATTTACATTTCCAAAGTGGTAGCTATGTAGAATATTTATACATGAAATGTGAGAATAATGGAGATTACGCATCTTTGCTTTTTACTCAGTTCATGGCAGTGTTGGAAAGGCACGAAAATTATAGAATAGCAAAAGAAAGAGAGTGTTTTTCGAGGATAGCCATATTTTTCAAACATGAAAAGAGTGTCAAAATGACCTAAATGTGTCCCCTGCTTTCCTCGTGAAACCTTTGATCACAGTCAAGAAGTGCTGAGGTACAGTATCGCCAAGGAACGTGAACTGCAAACTGTTCATAGGAGTGTGTGTTAAATATTTCAAGAGACTTCCTGTCTTTATCTAATCTTTATTCAGGAGTGGTTGCTAGTTTATGCTGCTTTGAGGAGCACTGCATGGCTGATGAAGCATCTGTCAATTTCCTTAAGATGATTAACCTACGCCGAGCCTCACTTGCCACAAATAAACACATGATGGTGTTTTCAAATCAGACACACCTAATCTTCCATGCATGTCACACTTAGGCGGCAACAGCTGCAATCACGTCTGATTGCCAGAGTCAAATTTTAATAACTAATGTTGAAAAACAGAACCCAGACAATGACTGGTTGTCATTCTGGGTGAACTGAAGTTTAAAAGGCTACAAATGGATAAAAATGGCCTCATGGGACTGTAAAAGTGATTGTGCAGCATGTTCACGGCCTGTACGCCCGTGGAATAAACGTTCAGAGGGAAATTTGGGCTAATGCACCATGACAACGTGACGACTCTGCAAGCACCTGCTTGTTTTCACTGCACCTGCCACTCTCCTGAGTTCTCACTGTTCCCCCCTTCAGCTTTCACGCTGGTAGGTTTCATTTCAATTTAGATCAATTAAGTGCATTTTTGTTTGCTTTTATGTGTCACTGGACACCAACATTTTACTGGATTGGGACAAAATATACACACATAAAAAATGGGAAAAAAAACACACCAGTTTTTTTTTTTTTTTTCTTGTTTTGGTCATTTTGTAACCTATGGGTTGATATACTGAAGCTGTTCTTCTCATCTTCATTGTGTCTAACATACAAGAAATGCAGTTCAGGTGAGCTCAGGCATAAACACACATATGTGTCCTTGGGTCAGTCATAAGAGAAGGCAGAGCAATGCTGCTGAGGACACGTGACCCGCTTTGCTCAAGCCATTCACGTCACGCACACAGACCTAACAAAGACCAATTGTTTTATTTATTCATTTCTATTCATTTTCCTGCTCTCTCCTGAAGTAAGATTCTAAACTTGCCGTTCAAGCTATGAGTGTGTCTGGAGGGAAAGAGAGGGCGAGAGAGAAGAAGAGGAGAGGGAGAGATATTGTCAAGTGTAACAGCCGTATCAAAGTAATTTATGAGACAGTGCGGGACAGGCTACCATTTTGTATTTTAGATTATGAACACATAGTTTTTCCTCAAACATCCCCTCAAGGAGTCCTTGGAAAGAAGTTACACCCTACCACAGCAGGAGCATTAGCATACTTATGTAAGGATTTTTGAAATGGGTACTGGAGCACCTTTCAAAGGACAATGCAAACCTCAGGATACTCTCCCTGGACCGGTTTCAAAATATGTTTGAAGACCTGGAAAACCAGATATATCATAGAAGAATTGTGCCCGCTGTCCAAACATAAATATATCCTCTGGCACGGGGTGCTTTCCTACTTAACCTCATTCAGTCAAACCATCAATTAATTACAAAATCAAACAGCAAAGTAAACTAAACGGATTTCTGGGCTCCATTTTGGGGATGTCAGGATTTATTTATTTATTTTCCGTTAAATCGGGCGGGCCGTGAGAGGCAGCATTCCTCTGATTTAAGCAGCTACAAACTGACGGGAGCTGTCCTTGGTGCTGATTGGTGGTTCATAATGCTGATGAAACTAATAGAGCTGTCCAAGGTGCTGAAAGCGTGACTGGCCTGGACTGGTGCCTGCGGCTCATTTAGGATCCCAAATAGATCTGGGTGGCATCAAGGAACCCACGCGCGCGCACGCACGCACGCACGCACACACACACACACACACACACACACACACACACACACACACACACAAACACACACACACACACACACACACACACACACACACACACACACTTCTCCACCTGAAAGGATTTGTGTCATCACTTATACAAGAGTTTCTTTGTCTGCACTGGAGGTCGGAAAAGTGCCAGTGAAGCATGATGACAACTTCCTGTCCTCTACAGACTAATCGCGGTCACACATTCTGCACAAACTGATGTGTTTGCTCCTCATTAGCCCGTTAGGGACCCCAGGATGCCACCTTTGATCTCATTTTGTGAGCCCCTGCACTGAATTTTGTTAATTGCTGACTCACATTATTTGGCAGTAATTATCAAGTTTTACACTCACACCAGAAGCCATGTAATTTTCCTGATACTGAAAATATATATATATTATTAACAAGCATCACGTGGTACGCACCCGTAGTGTGCTGGCAGTAAGAAATAAAACCACCATTTTTTTTTCCTGTAGCACCAAGCTAAGGCTTTTTCCCCCTCTTCTGTGCTCCCCTGCTTCCGCTCGCTGAAACCACGCATGTGTTGATCCGTGCTGCAGCAACGTGCATCAGTTCCTCCCTGACCCCGGTGTTAATCTGCATTCAGACTGAGGCTCCGCTGGTTTTCTCAGCTGCTCCATATCAGTGTAGCTTATTACAAGACAGAGAGAGAGAGAGAGAGAGAGAGAGAGAGAGAGAGAGAGAGAGAGAGAGAGAGGGTGGGGGGGGGCTTCATCGTCTGTGGCAGTTTTTGAGGGCCCCGTTAGGCTGTCGATTCGGCAACAGACACGAAAAAAAAAGAAAAAAAAAAAGCGAGCGATACGAAATCAGGCTTTCGCCTCGCATCGATTTTGTTTTGGCTGATCTGACTCCACCGCACGTCCGCCTCGGGTCTGGATTCGCGGACCCGCTACTGCTAACGTGCGTAATGTATCGTAGACAGGAAACACAGTAAATAGACGGACACGTCCATCTGCAATAAAGAGGAAACGAAGATGGTGATGATGGCTTCGCCAAATTTAGGCTCCAAATGCTCGACAGCAATGGCGAAGCCTTCCCTGCCCCTGAAGCTGCTTCTCTGGGTGTTTATTGTCGTTAATCTCCCGACAAGGTAAGCTATGAATGCGTGATATTTCCTCTGTGGACCGTATTTCTGTGTCGGCTGTGTTGGGTTGCATTTTCTTCCTTATTTTACATCATTTTGCGGTGCCTCCCATCTAATGCCAACACAAGCCTGCTATTTGAGCGGCTGGCCGTCTGAAGGGAGATGTATAGTTTTAGAAGAAACAAGCAAAGCGCGCACTGTGCGTATTTATATCACATTATTATCAGTGTGGTTCGACGTGGATGTGCAATGTGAATTTTTCAGGCACAGCGACACATGTATCGCGTTTCTCTGAGGTTTCGAGCCTCTTTATGTTTCTATTCATGGGAAACAAAAACGACTACAGCTTTTGAATATGTGGCGGATGATTTAGCGATTTAATGCGGATAAACGTCCCTATGTGGACACAATTTGCCCCGTGTCTCTCACAATCTGTCCGCCGTTAGAAATAGCACAGTGGCTGGCTAATTTGCTTGAAGCTAAGGCTACATATAGTCTCTGCTAAGCTACCTTTAAGGATCAAGTCTATTCTAAGAGCCAAAGCCTCATTACCGAACGCATGTACCGATGTGGCCCAACTCGAATAATGAGTCGTTTGTAATAAAGACAACTTGAGGATAAGTGAGAGTGCGTTTCATCCCACGTATTTGGAATAAAAAAAAAAAAAAAGCATTTCAAAATGGCAGACAATCACAGAGAATTCAAGTGTAAAGGCACAATAAGGACAAGGATAACACATATGGACTGATCCTTGTCTTGCACACAGTGGATGGACTGCCATTTCTGCTCTCACTGAGGTGCACATTTGAGTCTGTGGAGAGGAGCTGCTTTGGTCGTCCCTGTCAAGACATCATTCCCGAGCACCGAGATAAGAATAGTCAAGAGGAGGGATGGTTAGGCTCCTCGCACCGCTTTCGTCTTGTGTTGCTGGAGGGTGAAAAATGGAGGCAGATAAATCAGTCGACGTTCAATCACCGTCAAGCTGATCGCAACCCTGGGGCTCCCTGCCCAGCCTGCACCGTCAGGCCTGTGTGTTTTGTAATTGTATGCACAAGTAGTGCTCACAATACGCTTGAGTAAACACTACACCTTGTCCACTCTTGCACCCAGAGCGGGATATGGATTTTGTAAGTTGTGCATGAGTGGTTGAAGTATAATGAACTGAGGCAGATCCCATGCAAGTGACATTTCCCTGCCTCTTAGATAATCACAGGGCCAAGAGTGAGCTCTTTATGTAAACACCTGCACGAAGGTAATATCTGCGGCGTAAACCTCATCGTGACAGCAACAAGTCTGGTGTTTGATAATTAAAAGAGAGCCACTGCTCGGGAAGTTGCATTGGAAGTCATTTGTGATTCATGTATGAGACCTCTTACATAACACATCTCTTCTCAAGGCCTTGGGCATGCTTTCAGTAATCTATGCTACTTTGTGACTCATTGTGACAGTTACTATGTGTAGTGATGTCTGATGGCTATCAACACACATTAACCCCAGTGTAAAGTCAGATGCTGTTTTACATTAAAGGTATCACAGCATCCAGGTCTGGCTCAAAAGCCTCAAGTTGAAGCAGAAGGAGTGTTGTCGCAAATGTTTTTGGCATCGATCAGTCGGTCAGAGAGCTTCAGATGTAGGCCCGGGATCCACTGGGGCTGACAGTAAACCACGACAGGCCGTGACGGAAGGAAGTGGTGTCAGAGCGAGGGGGCTCTGCTCAGGTTTCCTGGTCAGTCAGGTGATGTTTGCTGTCCTGCAAACTCGCCTCAAGCGTTTGAGAGGTGGTGGCTGATGAAGTTCTTTACGTAACGACAATTTGGGACACACTGCAGTTCATTTTTTATTTTTCTATTTTTAGTTTCTAACCTTCACCAAAACATATTGTAATGCTAATTTGTTCCTCTCATTGGTCAACAAGAGCCTAAATTGGTTTGATGGTCTTTGTATACAGGACGTGGGCCATAATAATGATAAATAGATAGTCCTCTATTGTCAAATAGTGATAAATTTCTTTCAATTTAATACGATTATATGAATTTGACCAAAAAACAAAACTTTTGGTCCTTTCAATGGGGTATCATTGTCTGTCTAGTATTATATTATTGATCCTTGGTGCACCCATTTTTTTGTGTATTTGGCCTGTTTTTACATGCGTTTCCAGAAAGTTGAAAGCAGCGCAATTTAACTGCAAACCTTAAACTACAGCAGTGGACTCTGCTATCACTCTCTTATTGATTGACAGGCTTTTTAATGCACCAACTAACACTAGACAGCATATTTTATGTTGCTGTCAAAGGGTTTGTTTACATCATCTTTAAATCAAACATCCCAGCTGTGCATGTCAGTATAACCTCACATTTAAATAAGAATTTACTGACTGAGCCTTTAACTTTGTGGAAGCAATATTAAGAACATTACAAACTGGCCTAATTTCCCTCAGTGTTCCACTGAGAGAAACAAGTCAACCTTGCATGCCAATGGTAGCTAATCTGGTTTCTGCTGGACTGAGAAGAGTCTGCAAATTCACTGCCAGAGGTCAGTTAAGTAGAGCTATATATCATTGGTCCTTTCTCCATTTAAAGCATTGAAACACTCTCTGTACTGCACATTTTCTCTTAATCTTTCAGGGTTTTTACAACATTGCACCTGAATATTTCTCTGGTGTGAAAATGCTGAGTTGCTAATGTAAGTGCATCCCTCAACACCTTTAATGTCAAAGCTACATAAGATAACAAAAGCTGTACAATGCTACATGTAGCTGCAGCCAAACAAAAGATCCTTGTTAAACAAGTAACAAATAACAAACTGATACCTTGCCAACAACATACACGCCCACACAGTTATTCGCAGTTGCCATAATATTATATAAAACAAATGACAATAAAGGAGCTTAAATTAAATCAGTCATCAGTTGCTTAAATTTCTGGCTAAGAGTAGCTTAATAGCAAGAACATGCTGTGTACAGTTTTCAGTGGAGTTGCTGTCAGTGTGGATGAAATTTTATAGGAGAACACATTTTATGCCAATTTTATGAATTCAATCCTGAGTCCAACCTGCCACTTGTTGCATTCCAGTCATCCCAGATTAGCATTCGTTCTCACCAAAAGGCATTTAAAACCCCCTCCCTTTAAATGGGAAACCTACAGTCAAGCCATCATACACTATCTGCCTCTCGTCACAACTTGGAAAGGCTTACGATGCAGAACTGTCAATCTGTCATGTCTCCCATTAATGACTATCATATGTGTTTATGTCTCAGAATTCTTAAAATGTAGTTGATAGCATGGATATGTCAGCCCTCTTCTTTTCTTATGTTGATGTTCAGACAGTTTGACAAGACAGACGCAGATGACAAAGCTCAGAGCTGCCTCTTGCTTACAGTTTCTGTCATATTCATCACCCAGGAGGTATTAAGGTCAGAGTGATTTCACATTTCTGGGATAGATTTGGATGGTGGTGTGAATTAGCAGCAGTGGTGATTGGTCTCTTTTCCTCAGGTCAGTAAGTATAACCATAAACTTGAAGTAGGACCATGGATTTTGGCACATAACACACCTAAGACAGTGTCCTATCTAAGGTTTTTCACTAAAGCCACCCCTGCTGTCTGAGCCCTGTGAGTTCTGTCTTTGTCCAGAGAGTTTCCTTGGGTAAATTTAGGTCTTTTTTGGTTACTCTTATTCCAAAAAGGTTTGTGCATTTCTATTTTAGGGAACTTAGTCAACTTAGGATACTTTTAAAACTAGTCCACCAATTTTTGGGGTTTCTGTTAATATATATGGTTTTTACGTGCATTTCCAGAAGGTTGAAAGCGCCGCAATTTAAATGCAGACAGACAGCTCATCCTGCAGCCTCAAACTTTAAAACACACTCTCTTATTGATTGGCAGGCTTTTTAATGCACCAACTAACACTAGACAGCATATTTTATGTTGCTGTCAAAGGGTTTGTTTACATCATCTTTAAGTCAAACATCCCAGCTGTGCATGGCAACTGGAGTTCACATTTAAATACTGATTGAGGCTTTAACTTTGTGGAAACAATATTGTGAACATTACAAACTGGCCTAATTTCCCTCAGTGTACTGAGCGAAACAAGTCAACCTTGCATGCCAGTGGTAGCTAATCTATGCGATCTGGACTGAGGACTGAGTGAAGCCTGCACATTTACTGCCAGAGGTCAGTTAAGTGGAGTGTGCTGACACAGTCCAGTTTGTGAGTGCTGTTTATTTTTGCAAATTGACAGCCTGACCTATTAACCACTAGCACAATTTCCAAACACTTGAAATGATCAGATTGTTAATTGCATTGTTTTTTGTTTGTTTGTTTGTTTGTTTTTGTTTTTTTTTGGGGGGGGGGGGGGAGGGGTTGTTTGTTTTATTAAGAGCAGAGTTTGTGAACGGAGGCTTGATGTGCACGAGCGGTTTGCTGTGTTGTTGCCATAGGTGCAGGATCAATTTCACGTGGGTTGATAATTAGCATGAGGATTCATTAGATGTGGTTCCTTTATTAGTTTGAACATGAAACATGCAAAAATCACAGCTCAAAGGGCCTGATGTGGATGCTAATGGTAGGCACATAGCTGTTTCCATAGCTATTTCACCCTCCTTAGACCTTCTTTGAACATGTAAAACTGCAGAGGACGGGGCACTTCCCTGCTGCGTTACATGAAACCTGAGATGAGATTTTAATTGAGATCTGCTCAGTAGTAGGGACACGTTCTGACTGCTGCATATACAGCAGAGTGATGATGGCGCTAAATGTGAAGAGGAAGAACGTATTAAACTGTCAGATTGTCCTCAGCGAGGGTGGCTGCGAACACAACACTTAACTCCAGTACTCTCCATCATTACGTACACAGCCACGGACATGCATATGCATGAAAAACAAACACGAGTACACACACAAACAGTAACAGCAGGCGCACACACACAGGCGCAGACCTCTGTGGATCCTCAGGTACCGAATTAGCAGGCAAAACCTCAGATCTGCCTGCAGTGGAGCACACATGGCTCCTCCTTTGATGTGCTCGTCTTTGGAACATTTCCATAAACACAGAGATGCTCTGAGAGATGAATATAGATGATAAGATTTCAGCAACCTGAAAAACACCACATATTTTCAAGTTCTCACACCCTGCTCAGTCCTATCTATCCATCAATCCATCTATGCATCCATCCATGTATCTATCTATCCATCTATCGAGTCTGTGCAAGAGACAGGGTATGTTTCTCCAACGTAAAGTAAGGCCTGTCTAAAAGGGTCCACCTGAGTAAAATAATTAAGATTTAATGTTTTTTTCAGGCACCGGTGTTACGGTGGAGACGGATGGCACTTAATGCAGTCAAAGGAAGAGTGCTGGTCGAAACATTATTCCTTGCGCCCAGTCGAAAAACACGAGAAAGCTATCAGAACTTCCATCCTTGTACTTTACCATGGAAACAGTGTCTTTTTTTTTTCTCGCCCTTCCTGATTCTTTATTATTTCATTCAGAAGTCTATTTTCTTCTCGTCGCTCTGAAGCCTTGTTGAAAGCTCACAGCTGTTTTCAAGGTTGATCTTTTATGCTGTTGGCCATCTCTCTGACGCTCCAGTGGTTCCTGGAGGGGCACAGATTGTCCAGAGCTGTGACGCCACCACTTAAAACTGCGTCACCTCTCTCTGTTTGTTTCTATCTATCCATCTATTGCTTTTCTCCCATCTCAGCCTTTGTTTCTGATGCATTGTGCATCTAAATGAATCTGTGTTATTAATCTAACAGCTGCAAATGCAAGTTTTCTGTCATCCGAGGCACAACTTGCATGTAATCGGTGAAGCAGGTCTCTCTCTAATGCGTGTGCATATGAGGAAGGTGGCACATATAGCAGGAGACGTAAAATGTGTGTTTGATTGCACATTTCATTGGGTAAAACTCAGGCACTTGAATTTTCAGTTTGTTTGTTTGTTTGCACATCCAGAGAGTTATTATCCTGCATTCTACAGATATCTTAACATCGATGGATAGCTTCTGTCCGTTTTCTAACACTAAACACAGCGGGGATTGGGAGTAGTGACTTTTTTATTAAGAAAAAGTAGAGCTTGACATTTAGCGAGTTGCTGCAGTACCGAGATACTGATTGCACTCTTGGTAAGGTAAGCCAAGGCAAGTTGAATTGCCTTGTTGCTGAATAGTGTTCTGTAATTTAAAGTTCTTTACATAAAATAGAAAAGCACAAAGACAAGATACATAAAAAAACAACAAAAATATAGTGAAGCAGATTAAACAGCATAATAAAAATCACAGTGCAGCTAGAGTAGAGTGCAAAATGTGAAAGAATAGTCCCAGATTGAATTTATTAAAGGCAATAGCAAACAGTAAAGTTTAAGCAATGATTTAAAAGAACTGAGATTTGTAGATTTGTTCGTTAGAGATATGTGACATGATGAAAACCTGCTCCTCCATCTTTAGTCAGGATACATTTAGACATTTAGATGCTTTTTTTTGTTCCATAGCTTTTTCAGTTCTGCAGTGCTTTTACAAACCTTAAATAAGTTCAATATTATGATTAAAACATAGCAGTAGTAGTTGCCTACATGATTTTCCCAGTCTTGGTTATCCTGTGCGTTTACCTTCTTCTGAGGTTATGAACTGCTTATGAACTGCACTTTTTGAACTCTCCCTTCACGTACAAAACACGTCTAGAAGGCAGTCCCAGACACTGATTGCGTAATGAACTGCTGCCATAGTAAATCACACACTAATTACACACAGACAGCGCTTGCACAAATTGAATGAAAAGATGCAGCACAGATTCGCCCTGTGCTTTTATGTACATAAATCTGGCCCTCAGTCTCTTTCACACACGTCACGTATGTGTTTTTCTGTCCACTTGTCTCTTTCTGTCGCACACTCGGAGTGTCTCACCCCCTGCCTGCTGGCGCTGCCAACCTCCCCTCTTATTGCAGACAGCATTATGTCGCTCTAAGTCTCCTGACATACAATAGCCCCTCTCCATGGCAGCATGTTGTTGTCAGCATATAAATTCGCACTCATGCATTATCATTGGGGATCACATCTTTAATTCAGGCGTCAAACCGGGAAAAGGATCTGTTCTAACAAAGGGTAAACCTTCATTCCAGACATATAATTCACCGAGAGAGAGCAGGAGAAACATTTACAGCTCCACCATGGCTGTATTTGTGGTCGGGGGCTCTTGAGACATCATTATCCCTTCAGTTTGAGACGTCTGGGGTGAGGAAGTAAACTGAGGAAAATTGGCTCTCTCACAAACTTGGGGGCCCTAAAAACCCTCTTTATGACACGACAAGCAATTCTGCCGTCAAGTTGCTCAACGTTGGCATCTTGGAATTCATTGGTTATTTTTGTAGAAATGCTGAGTTGAAAATTGACTGAGAATTTCAGCCGTTAATGAAGGTTATTGTGGAAGTTTTCATTCAAACTCTCAGCCACTTCTTTCACCACTTTCACATATAATGAAGGCCATTTGGAGAAGCAATGGGAATTCTTTGAATTAGATTCTGTTCCTTCAATTTCATGTTACATTTTACTTGCAGTATTAAAACCAAAGTTCATGTCTTAATTTTAATATTCCATCTTCACGAGCATGTGTCATTGGTCAATCAACACTACGATCACAAAGCTGTGATGTGAACTGAAATGATTAGTGGAAAAATTAACAACCACTCTTCAACATTAGACTTTTAAATTCAATTCAATATGAAAGACATGGCCACACAAAAGAGGCTCACTTTGATGGAGTTCCTGGCCTGGCCATTTTATCAAATTCCAACTTCCACTGAGTGACAATTGCC
This sequence comes from Chaetodon auriga, assembly GCF_051107435.1. Classification (NCBI taxonomy): domain Eukaryota; kingdom Metazoa; phylum Chordata; class Actinopteri; order Chaetodontiformes; family Chaetodontidae; genus Chaetodon; species Chaetodon auriga. Next base: position 8,100,805 of record NC_135088.1, read on the forward strand.
TAAAATTGCCCTCCTTTCATGAGAGGCTTTACCAAACACATTTTTGGGGGCAAGCTCACCTGGATGGAAGCAAACAAAAGGGAAAACATGTAACTTTGAAAGAGTCACTGTGAACTTGTTTCAGTCTTAAGACAAAACGATGAATTGACTTGACATCAGTGCTCACATCAGGTGCCTAAACTACGCTGAGTTTGCATCGCTGATGTTTACAAAGTTGCTGACAGTCTAACCACATTACTGGAAACATTAGCAACACCTCTCTGTGGGGGAAAAGTGTGCAAAAGGCTCTCAGGTGGACAAAATGAATGGCTAACAACTCAACGCTCAACTAGTGTGGTGGTGCACAGTAAGACGCATTGATGTGGGTTACAATGAAAATAGACTAAAAGTGTAAAACTCAGATAATGAATTAGCATGTCCCCCTTAGAGACAGCATCATCCCATCAGCCAAAAGGTCTTTTTATTCCTGTTTGATATTCTCTTAGATGAGCTTGTATGTATGAGCCTCGTGCTATTTTTAGGCTACCATTGCTTTGTGCTTTTGCAGTTTTCACATATCATGCAAGTGTCTATGGCACGAAGATGTCATCTTCATGCAGGGAATGCAAAGATCTTAAGCAAATAAGATCAGTCCTTTCATCTCATTTTCACATCAAACATCGGCCAGCACACAGGTTGTTTTCACTGTGTCTTATCTAGTGTGGTCTGAATGCATGATGGGATTGGTACTGAAATACTGGCGGGTTCTTTGCCCCTGAGTGGTCCTAGATGTGGGTTGAGTTGGAAATGTCTGATATGGAGTATCAATCTGAATCAATCTAAAGAGGGTGGAAATGTAAAAATGGAAATTACACTAAATGTGCAAAGTGAAGAGAATTTATGCATCTCACAGTGAAAAAAATGATGTAGTCTGGAGTATAAAGGAGACAACAGGACTTTGCAGGGCAATAAACCAAAACTACATGAATATTGTATATTTATATGCATGTTCTGCATCACATGTGTTGCACTGAATGTGATTCATATGTTAATCCTTAAGTTATTTTCAGTAACTTAAAAATGGAAACAACCAGCATAAAGGACAGACACCAAAGGGAAAGGGAAGATTAATCACATGTATTGCAGTGTGTCTACAGTAGCAATGATGTGGTGATGAAGAGTCCTGAGTTCATCCTCTGACCTTGGATTGAGCACTTTGCTCGCACTGTGCTCGCACTGTGTCTCTCGTCTCTTAATATTTTGGCATGAAGTAAACAGAGCACACATGGAAAGACACTGCTTGTTCTCCTTTTAAAAAGAAATGACTGACTGCATGCGTTTTCTCTCCCTTTCCCCACCTCCACCCCGCAGCTCCTTCCAGACTGATGACGATGATGAGGTGTCCAACAAGACGTGGGTGCTGACTCCCAAAGTGTACGAGAGTGACGTCACACACATCTTGAACAGCCTACTAGATGGATACGACAACAAACTCAGACCTGACATCGGAGGTGGGCGCTGATTTTTCACGGATGATACGTTTAGTCACAGAATCACAAAGAAGTACACCCACGTTTATGGTTAAATTTGCAGTCAAACACATATATGCGCTTATTAACTGACATGCATGCTCATAGCCAAACGCTTTGCCCATTAGGAAAATGGAGACGCAGCATCTGTGATGTCATGCAGTGATTTTTAGAGGGGACTCTTTAAAGCCCGGAGCATGGCATTTTCTCACTTGTTGTAGACAGATAATCCATGTTTGCGCAAGTGTGTGAAGCCCAAAACACTATATATACCCCTCTTTAATCTTTTATCTCTATAATACAGCAACGATTCTCAAAACCAAGAAATATACATTAGATCAAGGGAAAACTTGTCTTAGACTTCCTTCCTCCAGCAGACAGCAATTAGAGGAAAAGCATCCTAATTCCATTGTGATGCTCATTTGATTTTAATGCCTCTGGAGTTTACAATGCATATGAAAACTCAAACCGGGAGAAGACACTTGCATAGCATAAAAACAAACTAGTGACACTTATATTTTAAGTTCACTTTTTTTTTTCTTTCTTAAACAGAAAACACATCAGTTTTTGAGGATTTGAGAAAACAGTCTCGCTCTTTTGTCGTTATTCGGGGGCTGATTTTAATTGCCTGATTGGACTCAAGGCCCAAAGATTATGATAAGATTATTATTATGATATAAGAAGTACTCTTTTTTCCTGACAACAGATATATTTTAAATGAATCCAGCGTCAGCAAGTCGCATCACACAAACACAAGGGGAAGGTGCGTTTGGTGGGCTTCACATTGTTAGGTCGCCTCTTTTTGCTGGTTTAAATGGCACATTGCCAGTTGCAGATTATATCACCCGTAGTTAGGTAACATTAATACTGTTGGCTACTCGTGATCAGGCCAAAATAATGCTTGGCTGTTGTTTGGATGTGAAACTGGATTCAAACTTGATAAAATGCCACCAAACCATAAAATACCTGATCTATTTATTTGATAGTAGTAAATTCACCTGTGAAAAAACAGGCATTATTTCCATAAATCTCTTACTCTAAAATGGTTCAGTTTGGTGAAAGATGCATGAATTGTTGAGGATTCAGAACACAAAGTTTAGGACTTTGTGACTTCAGACTTGTTTGTGACCTGCCTCACTGTGGCAGCAGGTGATAATGTCAGTCATGCTACCTGATGGATTTTGAATGTCTCTGCAGCAAACTGTAAAACATTAAGAAATATGGACCTTTAAAAGGCAGAAGTTAAAGATGGTACGCCAGTTGCACCTGAATGGCCTGTTCATATCCACTGCTGTAGAAACTGAGCATGGAGAGCATTTAATATGCACACCGTGCCTTGCACTACAAGGTGTCTTTGTGTATTCGCCTGTTCCCTCTCTATGGGTGTGTTTGTGTTGCGCGTTGACAGGCAGACGGGCTGACTATAAAGTGTGTACATGTGTTTATGTACACGCATGTGTTATGGTGGAGATAGCAGTCCGTCATGGTCCTGCACGCCTTGTCTCGTCAATGTGAGAAGTGGACAAGTAGCTTACTCCCTTCACTTTGACAGACAGTTGGGCAGGTCTCCCTTGTCTACACAAGTGCACATATATCCTAAAGCCTGTCACGTCCATCTGCAAGAGCTGAATAGGGAGATCTTCAGTACCCTTGAACACTTTATTCATGGGTCAGTATTCCTGGGAAAACTGTCACATACAATCTGTCACATACACTTATAGAATGATAAAGATATACCACTCTATATGCTAGGCGTGAACTGCTCCTCCACCCACTGCAGGGGCACTGGGTAGTGCTGTTGCAAAGCTACAAATGGCAAGAAAAGAATGGCAAGCCCCAGTCCAGTTATCAGTCTATGTCACAGAGTTCCATTTTAAGGCACTTTATCTGTGTCTCGTAGTGGAGTACACCCACAGGAAGAGGAAAGCAAAAACTGAAACAAGCAGAAGAGCGCTCCTTACGACGAAGAGGAGTGATTCCAAACTGATGAGCCAGCGTTAAATGATCAAATTCTGTGCAGTTAATTGGTTAATTTATGCAATATTACATGGTTTCTTGGGATTAAATAACAAGTTTTTAGCTCAGGTTTTAATACTGCTTAGAGCCACCAACATTTAAACGTGCCTAATAGACATTTTTGTGCCCAGCAGGCATCCCTAGTGCAACAAAAAGGGAGCTCAGAAGCTTCCCACCTAGCCAATTCCCAATGGCTATTTGTTTTAGGTGAAAAAAAAAAAAAACCCTTCAAGCCGGAGGTGCCACTGCTGGGAATTGACCTACCCCAGCTTTAAAGCATGACAAATGAATTGACTGAAATGATGGCACGAGATGAAAGCCACGGATGTATAATGTAAATCTGTTACACTGAGCTGCTTTCATGGCTTTTCTCATATACTGTACGATGTGTACAATGCCGCATTTAATGTGCACATTTCATGAAGGGCATCATCTTTAGTCTTAAGACTTCAGAAGTGGGCTTGTGCCATAAATTGAAGAGCAGCTCAGATCTGCTTTGAGGTGCGGCTTCAACCCAGAGAGCCGCTGCAGAGCAGCGCGGCTGGCTGCCACCGTCTTAACCATCATCTTCAAACACGCTATGATCTCGCTCTCCCATCATTGGTCTTCCAGCTGCTGCCAAGTTACACAGCTACAGAAGGGTTATAATTAGCTGGCTATACTGTCATCTGATCCACCAACCAATCAACTAACCAACCATACCACGGCAAAGCGAACTTTCTCCTCCACTCCTCAGAGCGCTGAAATGCTGTGGATTTAGATTCATCGCTGATTGTGCCACAGCTTCTCTTTGAAGTCCATTGTGATGCTCATTTAATTTTAATGCCCCTGGAGTCTACTGTGCGTATGGAAACTGAAGCAAATAGGACAGAGAGAGAGTGAGAGAGAGAGAGAGAGAGAAAGAGAGAGAGAGAGAGAGAGAGAGAGAAGGAAATTTGAAAATCCTTAATTTATACCACATCCATAGCACTGATCAAGGTCATTGCCTTCTAGAAAATAGATTGTTTCACAGCATTCACAAACATGGAGCGCAACGGCAAGGACGTACAGTCATTGTACAGCAGGTTTAATGGATTTAATTAACAGGTCTTAATGACTGGTAATGCACGGTGATGCATTTGGTCAGAGTCTGTGTGCTAATTCGATCAGCCTTCGGATGCCTGAGGTGGGTGTATCGGCATGTGTTGTCTCACACGCCAAGTTAGAAATCTTTGCAGAGCCACTTTATGTTCACTGGCATCTCAGAATAATGCTTCCTTGGCATCTGTTTGTTCATTTATGAAAGACATCCACTTTCCAGTTGGCTGCGTAAAATAAGACAACTTTGTTTTTATTTATTAAAATTCTATTAATGCCATGCCTGTAACTTTATGTGTGGTTTTTACTAATAATCCAGTCCAGGGTTACATCTTTTGTGCATCACATTTTCAGTATACAGAATACAGTATATTCAGTATACGAATTTTCAGTATATTTTTGCCAAGGCAATAAGATCCCCAGTATTCATAGCCACTCACTGATATATGTGGCCAAAAGCAACACTTACAGCTTCATGTGAGATAAAGTAGAACCCAGTAAGAGCAGTGTGTTTGTGAGTGTGTGCAATTGCGTGTGTGTGCTAGAGATTGTTCATGCATGTTAAAGTCTGTGTGGAGGAATAGGGCTGCAGTGCACACTCATGTATGCCTGCGAGTGGCATGAGAAATGGATGGGAACCTGCACTCACTCCCTCTGTCTCTCCCTCACACTCGCTATCGTTCCTGCATCAAGCCTCGAGTCCGGCTGAGTCCCTCCTCTCAGATGCAACGTCCAGTCATCCATAAACATACGCATTCGATGGGAAAGTGTAAAAGCGGATCCAGGCTGACTTAGGGGATCTGACAGAGCATGGACGTCCATTTGACACCAAGCTGTCCAGTTTCCTCAGCCATGCTTTGTCTGACGTCCATCTGTCCGTCTCGCTAAACCAGTGTAGGCAGTAAACACCAAAAGGTGTAAGGCATGGCATTTAATTGTGTCCAGTGTAACTGCTGCTCTAATGTTATATGACATATTTGTTCAGGCTAAGAATTGCAATCTTCTCTCAAATCTTGTCATGTCCAAAAAAGTCAAAAATTTATGAGGAACTTCTAACCTAAAAGTGCAACTCTGTGGGAGCACCGGTGCACCAGCAGGTCTGTGAGAAAAGAGAGCCGATGATTGGCTTTCAAGACGAGCCTGAAGCGCAGATGGACGGAAAAAGGGATGGATGGGATGTTGCAGAGGGCACATAGGTATCCTGGTAAATGGGTCAGGAGTTTGGCCGTAAATACAGTGTGCGGGTCTCTGAGTCTGGCAGGAAGCCTGTTTGAAGATGAAATTGGTCCTGCAGGCTCCGGTGTAGTCTCCTTGCAGACAGAGGAGCCAGGGTTTGGATTTCATCAGCACTGTCTGACCAATCTTAGACCTGGTAATGTAATACAGTGTCATAAAAGGGAAGTGGGATCATTTGATTTACGCAAATTACTGTATGTGCTTGAAGTGCGTGAGCTGAATCTCATTAGCGAGTGGATCTAAAAGGAAGTGAAGAAAACACTACCCAGCTTGATATCTTAGGCCAAAAAGATGAAATTGCTGTGTCTGTATTCTGATTATGAATATGAATATTTTATTAGTAGTAGCAGTAGAGTTATAGTAGTTGTGGTAGGAAAACTAAATACTGCAATAAGAAAAATGGCAAGAAATCATAAGCGGTTATGACCCCAATTGTTCACCGTAGATTAGTAAAGAAAGTACATTTTGGGTATTGTTTTGTTTCATTTTCATTTTTAAGCCAGAAATTCACACTCTCAAATCTCCAGCCTGACCACACCTGACCACCGATACCACCTGAGACAATGAACGAAAAAAACATCCCTGATATGACACAGACTTTATAAATCTCAAGATCAAAATCTCAAATTGTTTTTTAAAATCTTTCTTCATTAGTCATCATATTGGCCTGGTATGTTAGAAAAGATGGGACTATTTACTTTTACTTGAAATATTAGCTTGATATTTTATGTGATGCTATATTATTTATTTGGTTAGGAGACACAGAGTACTTGTCAGATATTCCTCCAAGCTCGTCTCCTCAATTGGATCTGTTGCGATAAAGATAACTTACTTTGCTTTTCCCATCTAGGGATGTATATTTTTTTTTATTCAAATATTGATGGCGTTGGATTGATTTTTCGATTGGTTGCTTCAGCCTGTGGCTTGAGTATGAAGATGTTGTTGTTCCGTGTTGAGAATTTGATGCCTCATGAAGGTCCTTGATTGCATTTCCACTGAATTTACTGTGAACAGTGTGCAAGAATCCCAAACTTCCCTTTGCATGATTTCATCCCTCGCACCTGCATATCTGTTTTCCAGCAGCTTTGTGTTTACACATTCACAACAGGGAGATTATTTCCCTTGTTTTTCTCATTGATGACGATGATTTAGACAAAACTGATAAACAACGTCCTGAAAATTGTTGTGTGTGATATGATAAAACATTTCTCGTCTCTAAAATGGATTTTTCTGTGCTTCTTCTCAGTCAAACCGACAGTGATCCACACAGACATGTTTGTCAACAGCATCGGCCCAGTAAATGCCATCAATATGGTGAGTAATACCAGGATACGGAGTCAGTGTGTCATTATTGTTATTAATTATCAGCCTGAAACTGCATGTATAACCAAATGAGAATATTTATTCCCCAATTTTTGCTCAGCTGCCTCCATCCTCAGGGAGGTGAGTGAATAATGACCAAGAGAGTAGCTCTCCTCTCTGGAGCTGGCAGAGATTCTTGCTCAAGCACCCTTCAGCAGGTCAGATGCTTGCTGTCATGGAGGATTGGTTCGTCCAGCTAATCACTATGCTGCCCCACTGCCCTTGTAGTGTAGCAACACAATGCAGGTGTCAATCAGCTACTTAACTGCTGCACTGGCCTTTGCACCACAGTGGATAAATGTGGTCCATTTACTGCGTCTGACTGCATTAAACACCTCTTATTTTGAATCTGAAATCCTGATTAACAGGCAACCAGTTGTGTTGCTGGAAACACAGGCCAGATCTCAAAGCAGCATATTTGCAAATGGCTGCGTGCGTTGGCAAATCCCAAGATGTTCTCTCTCTTTTGTTGTTGCCAGGAATCGCATCAACTGCAGTCCAAGGTGTCACCTGTTCAAACTCTTTGTGGTTTGTTCAAATAAATATACCAATTTGTGGTTTTCCTTGGATGTGGTTTGTAGATGAGGTTTTTGTAGGCTTTTGATCATTTCTGTCTGTTGTTATAGTTAGAGAGACACATTCAAATTATGTTCTGGTTGCTCTACATGTCATCACCAGCTGCAAAGCTGTTTATTTTCTATAAACAAAAATGGTCAAATAAAAGCTTTTTTTAGCACTATTTCAGTAATCTGTATAATGACAATGAAATAACCTTGCAGTCACGTGACAGATAGGGTAACCTCGCTACAAACAACATGCGACCATCCATTTTTCGTTATCAGTGTTGGACCTTATTACTTTAAGATGTAAGAAGCTTATGTCTGCGAAGCCAAGTCAGTGTAGCTTTTGTTCAGTTTCAGCCAATATGAGTGGGAGAGCTGGTACAGTATCAGCTTCCAAAAATCATACCAGTGTATTCGTATTGATTGAAAGAACGGTTTTACAAAGGTTGAAAGTGTTGGAAATGCTGAATCAGATTCAGGTGGGAAGACAACTCCCCATGCTGATTATCATTGGTAATGTTGCCACGATGCACACTAACACCGCACATAAGCTCTAGATTTGAAAACTGAGTACTGATAGCAGAATACACATAGAGCTGTCATACTGCAGTGATGTCCAGAACAGGGCAGAGCAGGTCATCTGATAGTGGAGAGGAAAGATGCTAGAGAGGAAGAAGGATTGGGAAAAAGCTCACATCAGTGTGGCTTTATGTTTGTTCTTTTCTGTTGCACGTTCCTGCTGAGAACCCACTTCTGTTGTGATTGTGCAGAGCAGTCGGCTCTACATGGTGGTGGAGTTCCGTTTCACTTGGTCTTAGCTACAGCACCCACTCTCAGCAACAGCACAGTGAAGTTGGAAGAGGAGCATCGGTGGCATCAGTTGGAAAATGTGTTTGTGCTCTCATTAGGGAGTCTGCCTGCGTGTGTGTGTGTGTGTGAGTGTGTGAGTGTGTGTGTGGCGAAGGCATTCTGCTGACATGAAACGTTGACTGATTGCTTCACATTCATATGTAATGAGCGTGGCTGGGCCTGCGTGTTCACACTATGACGTGACAAATGCGGTGAGGTTGGTAGGTTTTCTGAAGAGCATCTCAACATGAAAACAATGTGATTTTTTAATTTTTTTTTTTTAATTAGGCTTCAGGAGTCTTTGCAATATCGCAAAGTTGCAACTCATGAGAGAGAGGAAGAAGAGATGGGATAGACGAAGAGAAAGGTTTGAAGAAGAAAGAGAATCATAAATTGATGCTTTGTAGCCACTAGAGACGAGCAGCTCTTCGCTGCTCTGAGATGCGTGCAGCGGTTTGAATTGAAATTATTCTGTGAAAGATCCTGCAGTATATATAGGTTGAAGAAGAAAAAAAAAAAGAAGTTTATCCCACTCAGCAGGGCCCAGATGAAGATCCTCAGGCATTCAATCTTTCTCTCATCACTGGATTTGAACTGTCTGTCCTTTGAGGAAAAAAGGGATGCTGAAAGGATGGGAATGTTGCCTGGTGAAAATGTTATTTCTCAAATCTCGTTTAGGACTCTTTGGCATGGATTTAGGCTTTATTGTTGGGCTAAGCTTTGTCAGGAAGTTAATGCCTCTATGCCCTCTTGCACACAAATCCCCAGATTTTTTTTTTCTCTCTCCTGCTGTACTTCACTTTGAACCTCAGGGCTCAACCATTCCAAATAACAAAATAAATAAGAAAAACTGATAGCTCCCTCTCACTCACTGCCGCTCCCTTCCCTCTTACACCTTTCAGCTCTTCATCTCTACCCATGCCTCTATCGCCCATGTTTTCATCCCTCGTGCGTATGTTCTAACACACCTCTCAAAGGGACTGAATAGGAGGCGGAGGGTTTTGTCAGACTCGGGACAAAGTGCTGCCAAGGCGGCAGGTTATGAGGTTAGATAATACTTGAGCCAAACAAGGGGAATTATTAATTGCCCCGTTGAACATTTAATTTTCAGGTTGAGGGCGTCAAGATGGTCTTTTTCAGCAGTGCTCTTTAGTGGGGACAAAGGGACTTCTTGGCCTGAATAGACACCATCTACCATCTTGTCTGAGGGGAATGTGCCTGCAAATGTGCTCAAGTTCCCACTGGTATAGAAAAGTTCCCCCTCAGACAGAAGAAACAGTGCTTTTGCAACCCACATTTCGACTTGATCTCATTGCATCTCACAGTTAAAAGCTACACATCGGTGACAACGCTGGCTGCAAACAATACTGTTTGCAAGGCTTTCCTGAGGAACAGGGACTTTTATCTAGTGTGTTACATAAAGCTTTTGAAGTTAAACATAACAATTCCAGTAAAAGCTGTGTTTTATCTGTCTTCAGGAATACACCATCGACATCTTTTTCGCTCAGACCTGGTATGACAGGAGGCTAAAATTCAACAGCACGATGAAGGTTCTGCGCCTCAACAGTAACATGGTCGGGAAGATCTGGATCCCGGACACTTTTTTCCGCAACTCCAAGAAGGCAGACGCCCACTGGATCACCACGCCCAATCGCATGCTTCGAATCTGGAACGATGGTCGGATACTCTACACCCTCAGGTAGAACGTCAGACGAGATATTAGGAATAGAACCGCTGTGGCTATTTCTCATTGATCTGAGACCCACAGTTTGATTGATTGTGTGACAGAATTATTCGACCTATCAGTTATCATCACCGTTTCGTCACATGGGAAGGTGAAATGGTCAGTTATCGTTATCTTTGCCATTTAGCATCCTGTTTTTCTACTTGTGCGTCTAAACCAAAAGATTAAAGTGCATTTAATTATCCACTGGAAAAAAAAACAAAAAAAACACAAAAATTAATTCAAGCTCTCTCAGCTGAATAAAGCAGAAAACAAAAGATAACAATGAAAACACATGGTAATTAGTCTTGTCTCAACAATTTTTAAGCATTAAAGATGGTCTAAGAACTAATCACATATGTGCAGCATTTAATTTTGTATGTGTATTATTATCAATTTGTTACCGCGAAGGCTCTTCCTGCCCTCCCTGGCATCCACCGCAAGCAGCAAGCAGTAGGTGTAGCGGACAACTTACGGCCTCTCTGCATAAATGATTCATGGTACTGATGATCCCGGACAGGCCCTGGGCAATTTTAAGTTTCAACATTTTAGATTTGACATTAATTATCATGCAGGAACTCTGTCCTACTGAATGAGGCAGGTCATTGTCAGAGACGAGGGAACACAGGAGCTACATTGCCCTAAACTGATGCTTGTAGACACCCTTGCATTGAGTATATGGCTTGAAAGGGAGTATTTTTTTTAATTTTCCGACAGGTTTTTAATTTAATTTGAGTTTCTGAAATGCTTGGGAAGATGTTTTCTAATAATAATAATTTAATGCCATTTATAAATATTGCTATATTGTCTAATGGCCTAAAGAGTTGGAGACTGGACGAATACACAGTAGTGAGCAGGAATTGACTGCTCTGACGGGGTGGAGGCACCAGATGATGTTCGTCTTTTAGCCCCCGCATCGCAGCTCAATAATAACATGGCAGCAGATGGTTTGTGAGTGTAAAACAAGAAAATAGCAAAAAAAAAAACAAAAAAACATGTGAACTGTGTAAAACAGGAGGATCAATTAAAAATATTAATTGTGCTTGTTATCACGTTTTGTGTTCCATCATAAATACAGAGGGCGTTTATACTGACGCCACAATAGATCATCAGTGATAATAAGAGAGAAAGTGAACTCGTCTGGACTCCATCAAGCCGTGATGGATGTTCTGCTTTGCAGACCACTACCCCTCCACTTCATTAATTTGTTAAGGAACTCAGAATTTAACCACTGGTTAATTAGGATGACCGCTGTGATTGGGAGGACAATGATACATGACAATGGCGAGTGCATGGATGGGTAAAGTCATTTAAGGTCTTTCTCTCATTAAGAGGAAGTTTAATGACTTTGCCTTCAAACTCCCTCATGTGTGAAAAGGAGAGACGGGTGTGTTGCTGTGAAAAACATCAATTTAGTTTAGAGAAATTTTAATTAATAATCCCTTGTGTTAATACAGATAAGGGTGGGGGTTTAATGCTCACGTTTACACACTCCTTAATGTAAACTACTGTATTGTGTGTCATTTAAAAACTATATTTACACGCATTCATTTGACTTTATATATTAACATTTTTTTATTGTTATTATTTTTTCACTATCAAACATCTGAGTCAGTGGATCCAAACATTGTGTCTCTGCAGGTTGACCATCGATGCCGAGTGCCAGCTTAAACTGAACAACTTCCCAATGGATGAGCACTCATGTCCCCTGGAGTTTTCAAGCTGTAAGTCTGGCCATATGCTGATCCCCTACTGTCTTACCCCGCCCTCACTTCCTCTGCTTCATCTCAGACACACACACACGTGCACACACACACACACACGCACACACACACACACACACACTGTGGCCATATGAGCCTAACAAAGACATCATTTAAGGAATAAGGAACAGGATCACGTGGAATCACAGGATGTGCAGCATATCTTGCTCTCTTTGCAAGCTAAAACGCAACCTCAGCTTTTAAAGAACTCTGTAATAGATAAAACAATGTGTATTTATGTGTTGATGTGAACAAAAATGAATTCATTCATTCATTCACAGTATGCACTTGCTACCTTTATTTCACAAGGGACAGCCACTGAGAGCAAGCTTTGCTCTGCATCTAAAAATAATAATACATTTAAAAGGATAAAAACTACATTATGACACATACACAATAAAAAAAGCTGAGGTGCACCAAGAATACAGAAAAAGGGATCAGCTTGTCTAGTTTTAAGAGATTCTGCAGGTTGTTCCAGTTGTGTGGTGCACAGTCTGTTAGAGCCAGTTTCCTAGTCTCAGTACTAACATGATCCTCCAGGACCAAATAGTCTAATAGTGTACTTAAGCTATGGTGAAGAAGACATGACAGATACTCAGGTACTTTACCAAGAAGTGGTTTATTGATAAACAGAGTGCGGTCCCGCTCTCTTCTGACTGCTAACGACTGTCACCCAATTTTTATTTTTTTATTTTTTCAGCAAAGGGATTTAATAATAGATGTCTCATTGCCAACTCGACCAGAGGCAAAGCGCTGATTGATTTTCCTGCACTTTGTCAATACTGCTCTAAAAGACATTTCAAAAAGTGACACAAGTCCAAATGAGTCAGTCCCCCCCCCATGTGAGGGGCGTATGGGGGATAAGTTATGCTAATGAGGCCACTATGGATCTACAGAGAGATGCACCATGGGATATTCTCGAGAGAGAATTCTCCCTAAATAGCTCCAGAGCAACAAGAAAGAGGAACCAGGGGGGCATCAGGCCTAAAAATGGAACAGAAGCATTCATTTAAATTTGATGAAAGCCATGGATGTTTTCAGAACTTTGAACATCGCTTGATGTACAGTACATGAGCTCAATCTCAGAGGCAGCAGGCGGAGCCGTGTGCGCAGCAATTTACCACGCGGCATATTTTCTCAACACGTGCCGCAAAGCAACAGAGCATTGTCGAATTTCCAGCGCAACCTTCTTTGCGGTGGTTGTGACTACGGCCGGAAGGATCAGATGCCACTGAAACGAGGTGCGGTGTGTTATCTCAGTTCAGCTCAAAAACTGCATGTTCGTATTAATATTTTAATTTCGACAACAACAAGACAACTAGTTCCAAAGTGAATCCGTGTTACTGAGCTCCAGGAGCATTGTTGTTCGAGCTTCCCAAAAGGACGCTGAATCAATCATTCGTCCTGGATGCACTGCCAGTGAAGGCGCAGACTGCCTGCCTGGATGTTTGTAATGTGGCGAACGGGGCAGATCCTTCCATCCCCTGCTGCTCTGAGGTCAGGCATTACTGAATTTCTGAGAGCACTTTAGTCACAAAGCCATTTTAAGTTTGCAGCGAGGAAGCTTCACGTGCATTATTAAAGCCACTCCTTCGTCGGCTGCGCACGGCTCATCACCAGACTGAAGACGGCACTCAACGAAATCGAAAGAGAATTGGCTGATTACATTCAGACTTCAGCACCTGTTTATGTCCTGTCACAGAACAAGGAGCCCAATTCTGAACTGAACTCGTTTAAAATAAGGTCGAACAGGCTTCTTTTTTTTTCCCCTAAATTTGAACACCGGACATGAATTCAATGCTAAGAAGTATGATTTGATTATGAAAATGCATCTGCTCGTCTAAGTGAATCAGTGTCAGACAAGTAAGACTTTTATTGTGATTCTCACAACCGGAGAGCGTCCTCAGGAGGTAATGAAATTAGTCCGACTCGTAGCCAGCCATGGATCAATCATGTAATGTTTGCTTTTACGTCAGCTCAGTGCTTCAGAAAAAGAAGTTTTCTCCCCACAGATGGACTGGGTATCTTGTCAACATGTTGTGCAGGAGTCTGTTATATAATGGCTGTTTCATGAAACAGTTTATTTGCAAGCCAGCTGACTTAGTGGGTATGGATTACTCTGAAATAAAACAGACTGTGCTCTATGGTTTAGATTTCTATTGAACAGTGTTGGAACACATTGTTTTATACAGCAGGGAGCTTATGGAAGGAGTCAAGTCTGAAGATATTTCCTGAAAGGGATGAATGTTAGTCTTTAAAAAACATTGTGTCATTTTTGCACCAAGCTCCTCTCCTTAGTTTACCAAAGCTCCTTTAACTCGGGTCTTTCCTGTTCAGATGGCTACCCCAGGGAGGAGATTGTGTACAAGTGGAAAAGGAGCTCAGTGGAGGTTGGGGACATCCGCTCCTGGAGGCTCTACCAGTTCTCCTTCGTGGGCCTGAGAAACACCTCTGAGATTGTCAGGACTGTCTCAGGTAAGAACGTAATCTATTGTTTTCGCTAACAAGCCCCTTCTTTGTTTCTTATTCAGTCAAGGCTGACTGAATACACATGTTCTTCGCAAGCGACATCCTGCTTTTGTCGCTGGACTGTCGTGTGTGTCAGAAGTGATTTCTTGAACATGTGGTGGCTGCAACATAAAAGCCATTCCATGGGTGCTGCACGACACATTCACGTTGGGCATGGCGCATTTAATCTGATGGAGGCAGGAGGGTGCAGGCAGCTCACCCTAATGTGATGATATGGTGGAGTCTCATATATGAATGGATGAGGGACATTATTGCTGTTATCAGGCGGAACCGTGCGTGCCAGTGACTCTAAATATTTTATAAAATTAAGTAAATCCCTCTCTGACTCTCTGAAAATTGCAATTCATCTTTCAAGTCTGATCTGCAGACTGATCCTGTCTGTTGCTAGGGGTTACAACATGATCTAGTAGAATAACAGGGCCTGAGTTGTAATGTTATGTTTGGTTCCCACTGCCTCCAGTAAAATCCATAAGGGGTGCCTGCTGTACATGTCACTTCCTGTGGGATGGACAGATTTTCAGGGTAGGACGGCACATTTGGGGGAGCTGTGGATGCATTGGAAGAACTGGATAACTGTTCCAAAATGGCGTCCCAGTCATTCATATATTCAGCGCATGGACTTCCATAAAAGCTTTTTTATGGCTTGTCCTGACTTTTTTTTCCACACGCACAAGTGACGCTTTGACTTTTAACTATATACCAAACATTGTGGTTCAAATTGAGACACTTAAGATGGCGTTTTGTGTGATACCTTCAGTGTTTCACAGCCGCTGCTGTCATTAAGAACTCTGTGCGAGTCAGAGTGCAATATAACCTAAAGGACACTTTGTGGCTGCTCCTCAAAAATCATGGAGATGCCTGTCACGATTGAGGATGAAAGGGGCGTCCTGGGAATGCTCAGCCATTCACAAACAAGGATGGAGTGAGGTTCAGCGCTTTGTGAACACATGATTGTATAAGGGTTTATCTGCATGGGCTCAGGAACACTTGTAAAACTGCTGTTTTGACACTGAAACTAGTAAATGTAATTTTATTTTGTCATATTTTTATAATCTGTTACATGTCCAAAAAAGACTTCTGTATGAATCATTGTCCTTAATGAAATGCACGTGGAGGATTTATTATAAATGTTATAACACATTTAGAAAGCCTTTCTTTGCAAAATAGAAATGCTGTTTGCCAGCAAACCTTTGAAATATTGACTCCCTCATTTCTTCCCGATTTTACTGCTATTACACCTGAGTGAACTGTCCTTCATGGCATGCTGTAACAAGGTTGGATGGCTTTAAAGAATGCGGCGCTATTAAATAACACAGAGAAGGAAATTGTGCGTCATTCACACAGTATTTTTATGATGCGTTGGCTGGATTCCATTCAGAATGATGCAGGAATACGGATGTTTGCTCGAGGGAAAAAACAGCTGCTTTTCCTGGACGGTGTTGACGTTTTAGAGAAGGGCCCAAACTGTTTTTTCATGCATATGCTTTTGTCTGTTTATGTTTATATTCATGAGATGTCAGTAAGTAATATATGTGATGTTCTGCAAGCAAGTGTTTGTGTTTTTTTGCACTTGTCTGTGGTGTGAATGAAAGAAGGCCTGCTGCAGAGATTAACTTTGGCCAGAGGAGGGTTCATTCTCATTAGATCAGCTGAATTATCCAGAGGAAGTGACTGAACATTTAAAATAAGGGTCTATTATACATGCACAAGCAAAAGATCCCCTCATAAATCCTACTGTTAAATGGCTTAGAAGGAAACACAGCCGCTTCAGCACTTAGTTGCCCAAACTTGCTCCTTGCTAAATGATAAAAAAAAAAAATAAAGAAAAAGATGCCACACATTTCCCTAATAAGACCAACATAAAGGTAGCAATCTTTTCTTTTTTAGCTTCAGCTCAGTCTCCTTTTTAGGAGATATTCATCCTAGTCTATCCGTTATGTGGTATTGATCGGGGGAATGGATGTTTTTTGGCTGTGCTCCATCTGTTTAGAATGTACTGCTGGCTGGAAGGCTACAGAAAGTAAAGTCATTGTATCAAACGTGTGGCAGCAGGGCCATTATTCTTGCTATCATATACAGCTCAGTATGTGTAGTCAGTTAAAGCATTGTTTCCCTTTCAGGATAAAAGTCCAGGCTCTCTTCTGAGAAGCACGTACTGGACCTAGAGAAAGACGTACCATATAAAGTTTTTAGTGCATTTTAAAATTTAGTTTTTAAACATATATAGGAGTTCTGTTGCTGAATGTTAAGCTTATTTTCAATATATTGCCAGTTGGTAACAGTGGAACCAATGAACAAAGCCTTCCTATGATGAACAGTTAAGTTGTGTTTGGAGTGTTTGCTGAGGGTGTTAATAGCTGCTATCCCTGTTAGGTAAGCCAGCGCTCCGTAATGGTGACAAACAAAACTGTGACCGTGAGTCATCAGCTTTAACAGAGAACACTTTTTGGAAATGTTTGATCGCGGTGCAATTTTGATGTGGTGACATAAACTAGAAATAATGCACTGGCCTCTGTAATATAGATTATTGTTTTAAATATTTCAATAAACTCATGAAATCAGACAGAGAGAGTCAGATTCACTATTCAGTGACGCCCAGCAAACCCAGCTTGTGTGCACTCATACACATGTAGCCATGGGAGTAGCTGAATTCACCTTCACTGCACTGCGATGCAATGCTCACACACACACACACACACACACACACACACACACACACACACACCTGTACACACACAAGGAGGCAGAGAGGGTGTTCTGGTGCGTACAGTACATGTGCACTTGCAAAACCAAATGCTCAAACTACTGTGGTGCAAGTTGATAATAAAAAAAAAACTTGTAAAAACATGTAAATTTTGTGTTTTAATCAAAACATTTTTCAAGTGACAACGTGAAAAGGCAGTCTGCGTAGGAGGCTGAGCTGTAGTGGAGAATTTGCAGCGTCCTCTGACTTGCTCTCTCTCTCTCTGATCGGGTTTGTTATTTCCACAAACAGCCATCTGCTCTTTTGTCAGAGCGGAGAACCTTGACTGTGGCTGAGAGACCTCTTGTCTCATTTTGCAGTCAGTTTGGGTATCTGACCTGCTTCAAGATTCATGAACGCAACATCTGTCTCCAAAAGCACTCAGTTAGAGCGTTATAATTTCCCAGTCATCTCAAGTGCTCGCCATGCAGCGGGTAGCGCTCCTGAAAGGTGTGCTGGAAATGCAGAAATATTCCTTAACACGCTGCGTCATTATCAGCTCCATTTGTGCATTTTAAGTGTCGACAAACATTCTTGTCATGAACAGTTGCACTCGTGATTTAGACATTTTATTTCTTTGATCACTGAGATGATAAATTCACATTTTTGACAGTGGAATTCAGGTTGCTTTCAAGCTACAACCCTGATTTCAAGAAACTCGGTACGCCAGAAAGAACAATTTTCCAAAAGCCCACATAGTAATATCCTTTATACAGTCCTGTTCATAAAGTGATCTTCGCTCCATCTTTGCTTGTATTAGTGTGCATTCAAATGCATAGAAATATGCTAGATTGCTAGCAAGCATTTTATTAATTGTTATAATTTATTATATCTTGTACTATGATAGCTCAGTTTCCTTATTTTAGTCATGTTATGTGAAGCAGTTCTGGCTGTATACTTGTATGAAAGTGTGATGCAAGTAGTACAAATATCAGGATTTTTCTTCATAAGAAACACAAACGCTATCATGACTTATATTCTTGTTGTTTTATCCCTTTACTGAGAGTGAAGCTTAAACACTGCTGCTTTGTTGACCGCTGCATTTTCTAATCTCCAGTGATGGAGTGTTGGTAGCGGGAGCCTGTAGACTATAGACCGCTAAGTAGGGAGACTGTCCTTCATCCAGACGACCCTGAACTCAAACTCTCATTTCAGCATCTGCTGGTGTGCACCACAATATGTTCTCCAGTACGCTGAATCCCTGCCAGCTAAAGGGTTCTGTGTGTTTGCCCTGCATGGAAGGTTATATTTAGTTACATGTATTCTTTAAAAAAAAAACATTTTACAGCATTGCAGTTCAAGCACTATGCTGCATCCCCATCAGTTAAACCGAGTCAAACCGGGTCAGGTGAGGCAACAGAGGGACGTCTAATGGTAAGCTAGGCAGACAGGTGAATTGGCCTGATCCAGACAGTGATGACTGTAGCAAATAGTCAGAGGAAGAGATTCTCTCTCATTCTGTGAGACAAGCCAACCTCTCCCAGGCTCAACATGTCACAGTGCAACCATCCTGCATTATCTCGTATTTGGAGTATCTCTTTAAAATACAGCATGATAAAAAAAAAAAAAAAAGTGATGCAAGATTAAAGAACGATTGAGTGATATTGTAATGAAGGGGGCTGGGGCGGTGACATGCCATCTGCTGCCCTGATGCACTTGTGTTGTAGCTTTTTATAAAGGCTATGTCTGTTTTCATTTGTTGTCTCTTCCCTCCCTCAGCCAGTGTCCAAAGGCTTGGTCTCTTAACATGTCACTTCCTATCAGGGCCGCCTGTACTGCCTGGAAGCCTATACCTGCTTTTACAAACACAGTCACACACACATACACTTGCATGCACGCATACTATCTCAGGCCAAAAATTAAAAGGAAAAAAAAAAAATCACTGCTGCTTGACAAGCAAGGACCCTTTAAAGGACACCAGTGGACATAAAGAGAGGAGCTAAAAGAGATAGCCAAGATAGCCAAGGCACTAACTAGTTACACAGTTAACATAGCTGTTAACCTCAAAGTTAACCCCTCAGTGACTGGGTTAAGCTTGACGCTGGGAGCTGTGTTCTCACCCATCTGCCAGGCTGGAGTTCAGCGAGGAACATCACAGTGCAGACAAGGACAGAGAGGAACGAAAGAGTGAGCAACGGGAAGAGGAGGAGCAGCGAGCAAATGATAGAGGAGGGCGAAGGGAATGAAATGGAAAGGGATGGTAGTTGTGGCATTTCATAGCTCCTGCAAAGGAAAATTACAGAGCAGGGTCCATGTTGCAAGTTTGCAGAGGTCAGGTGTGTAATGATGGGAGACTATGAGCATGTGTGAAATGTGTAGATTTACTCTGTCTGAGGCTATATTTCAGAATTTCTCAGCAACAATATTATATAAACTTCTTGTCCCACAGGATTATTGGTAGCTTTTTGGAAGCAAACAGTCAGAAAGTTAGAAATCATTGGTCACCAGTTTGCCTGAACAGGGAAATTAGACTGTTACAAACAGCTGCAGCAACAGTAGCAGGAATAAAAAGAGAATAAAAAATACAAAATATAGAATTAAAGCAATTCTTCTTATTATTATTATTATTGTTATATAAAAATAATATTGCTAATGGAAAATTGAAAAATGCACGGTAAGGTATGCATAAGTCCAGTATTTTGTACTATTTCACAGTAGATATATATGTAACACAGCAAAAAATAAAAAATAATATATATATATATATATATATATATACACACACACACACACACACACACACACACACACACACACACACTGTATATATGCATTGGCTTAGTACAAAAAGCATATTGAAAAATTTCATCAAGAAATGGGTGATTTATTGTCTAAAGCCACTCAATAATGCAGCCAGCGTGGTGCATTTACAAACTTTCACTTTCAAATGCTATCACAGGGGTCTCTGTGCAGCCGTTAACCATCTTCCCAGCACATTAGTGGAATAAATGAGCTTAGAAAAAAAAAAAAAAAAACATTGCATAGATGGGCAAGAAGCTTTTCCTTTCAAGCAGAAAAGGTCGATGCCATTTGCTGTCTTCTTCCTTGTTTAGCAAGTAGGCTCACTTTCCTCAGCAGTGAATCATGGGATGGATTCAGCAGGACGTGAGGTGGTTAATTTGCTGTGCTTTTAGCTGTGCACAAATGTCCGCTACGAGCATCAGTCAGTGGAACATATCTGTGTGTGTTCGACAAAATCCAGAGTGCTTCGGTCTGCGCCTGTGTCCATGAATTAATGCATGCTCCTATGTTTCCATTTGCTTGCATGCACATTTCAGTGTGCGCTCTCCACTGGATCTGGTCCTTTTTTTTTTTATGTATTGAAAGCTATTCTTAGAGTGACCTTCCAAAAGCCATGGCGTGCAGCCCTGTTGTCTGTGTGCGCCCGCCTGTGTGATTCAGTTTGAGTGGAGAAAGCCCAGGGACACATCAGTGGCCCTCTCCCGATTACGGAGCTCCACAGTTTGCAGATGATTCTTTGATGGGGCGAATCTTGAGGCTTTGTGGATGAAAGGAAGTGACCCGGCGAGAGGAAACAGTCAACGAGACAAACACATGAACGCCCATGCGCGCGGTAAGCACAGTCATTCTCTGACAAGCCAAAGGATTCCCCTTATAGCATGGCAGAGTGCATCATTGTTCTATCTTTAGGCCTTCGGTGCTGCGAATGGGGACCTAGACCATAATTTAATCCTTAACTACACTCCTACACACTCTCACATACAGCTGGAATAGATATAGTTCTGCTGCAACAACATAGCAGAAGGTGAAGTATGGCGTTACCACGATACTGGAATTTCTAACTTTGATAAAATAGCTTGAAAAATAGCGATATTCAACACTGTTTTCTTTATCACAGGGAAAAATTGACACAACCAAGGACATAAAGATTTAGACTTATATTGAAAGATAAATAGAACATAGAATATGATGCATATCTGTAGATTAAACTCCCCGACAGAATATAAAGTAGTTAAAATTAGCTCAGCCTTAAACGTCTACAGCAATAAAATGCAACATACGGTTTAATGCAGCAGTATTATTCCTCCAGAAACACCATATATAATAGTAAAACACTGACAGGGACCGTTTCACTGCAGAATGAATTTGCTTTTTATGCTTAAAGTACATTTTGCCGATAATACTGACAGACTTTTACTAAAGTGAGGTTTTGAATGCAGGTCTTTAACTTTTCACTGTGTGGTATTAGTACTTGTGCTTAACTAAAGGATATGAGAACTTCTTCCACCACTGGTGTTAAGCACAACAGCATCTAAGTTCATTTAGTTTCGATCATAATCAAAGTATTTTCCTATCAGCTGAAACTCTGCGGTCTGAGATCCGTCAGGTTTGATAACTCTGAGGGGGATTAGCTTAGCTGTGAGCATTACAAATGCATCACAAACACTCTTATCAACAGCAGTTTACTGGGCCATCTTGTTTAATGCTTCAGTGATGTTGAAATGGGAGCTGTCACCAACCTCTCCAAATTCTTTATAGAGGTCGGCGTGTGTGTCCTTCAGGGGCTTTGCTAAATTTGTTGTGTTAACACCTTTCGTTAGCATTGCTGTAGCATCGCCTGCATAGGGGCTTGCTTTTATCCTTCTCCTTTCCTTATTCGCTTCCCTCAAATGCAAAGTATTTCCAAACAGCACTCCTGCTGCTCTCTTTGTCAACTAAAACGGGTTGCTGAGGCTCCGCATTTGCCCTCTTTAATGAGCTAACACCGTAACAAAACCTGCAATATACCACGACCTGTTGCGAGCGAAATTCATCTGAGCAAATGAGACGAGTGAGGGGAAGAAGAGAGCCCTGTGAGGGAGCGAGAGGAGACGGCGTGTGTGCCATCCCGCTGTCAGGGAGGAGGGAGCGAGAAAGCACAGCTGGTACCAGCGAATCGACGCTGCAGAAAACCAGTGGTGAAACGGTTTCAAGATATTCAGAATCGATGTGTATTGAAAAAACAATATTTTTGACAACACGAGTGAAGAATCACATCAAGATGAGATGGAGTCCTTAAATATTTTATGCCACGGTCATTCAGTCACCAGCTTCTTTTCCCCATCCTTCTTTCTAATATCACTTTGGGGTCATATAACTTAAAGAGGGGTCTTTGTAGAAGAAAATGATTGATTGTGAGTCCTTAGATAACATCTGAGTTTTGTGTCGTAATGATTAGTGGGGTTTCATCAAGGCTGTGTTGTGTTATTATTGCACCGCCAAACAGAAACGCTGTTCCTTTAAGGAAATCCACTTAAAAGAGAGGTGGGACAATATTGCCTTGGCGTCAGGAGGTTTGTGAAATCCCCCAGCGGTGGTGTGGTAACGGTCACGTCACGTATGGGTTCAATAGCAGGAATCCAAAGCAAATTAAAGGGAAAATGTAATCAGATTCCTCGAAAGGACAGAAAAAAACAATGCCACTGAGACAAGGATGCTTGTCACCACCTGCCTGGTTTAATCAAGAAAAGATGGAGGGAGACAAAAAGCAATAAAATCACAACGCCAATAGCTTTTTTTTTTTTATTGTTACTGAGACATTGCATCCCTGATCAAATAAAACACCTGTGAAAGCATATTGTGTGAAATTATTCCAGTTTCCGACGCATAAATTGCCTTGATGAGTAACATTTCATCTTCCGAATAATTCACGAAAATGTGAAAAAAGGTGGCGCAGTATGAGAGCGAGGAACATGCAGATGCATACGGAGCAGGAAAATGCTCAAATGTTTCTTCATGGCTGTAGAGTAAGTACCCTGTCATGTCTACGCAAAGTAGTTCAGCGACGCCCTGTTGTGAACGATAAAGTTTTTAAACTCGCAGTGAACGGCAGAAGTGGAACTGCAGGGCTTAATTCGTTGGTTGAAATCGCCTTATTTTCGGAGAGTATTTAGTCAGACGTATGGAGACAAATTGAAATGCTGCGCAATCAGTTGCACAATATGTTATCCATGACTGTACATGAAAACAGTAATTTAATCACAGTAATAATACCTTGCCGCTTTTTATCAGATGACGGCCGCTCTGTCTTTGCTGAAGGAAAAAGGTTAAGAAGTGCTGAAACAATGCATTAGCCGTGGTCGCTCTGTTGCTATAATAGCTGCTGTCTCTAATCTCTCCCTCCCTTCACCCCCCCCCCCCCCCCCCCCCCCCTTTCCTCCCCCCCACCTCTGTCTCTCTCTCCCTGTGCATTCTCCCTCTTGCTTCTGGGTGATAGTTGTGATGGGCAGGAGTGGGAGGAAAAATGCTCTGACTCAGCCAGAATCCTCCTTTTGTGAAGTTAAATACCAATTTACACTCCTCCCCGTCCTCCACACACACATCCGAACCCACCCCGTACACTAACAGTATTCACATGTACAAGCGTCTGCTGTGCACAGCCCACCCCAACCCTTCCTCCCTGCTCACTCTCGCAAAACAGATGATTTTTTTATTTTGCGCCCGGTGTATTCCTGTGTCCTACTTTTTGCAACCCCCCCCCCCCCCCCCCTCCTGCTCTCTCCCTCTCTTCCTCTGCCTTTCTCAGTTGACAGTCTAATAAGCCAGTAATTAAAACCTGAAAACAGGGAATGGTGATAGGCCATAGGAGAAGAGATTGCTTTGGGAAAATAAAGCTCTTGTTTTCTTCCCCATCGACCACCACCTGCATATAAAAGAGCGCCTGTGGTGCAAAACAGAGGAGCACAGATTTAGAGCAATAGATTTTTTTTTTTTTTCTTTTTGTGGCATGTTAGATTGTCAGTCCTCTCAGCATTCTGTGGTGTTTGTTCTTTTTGGCCGACAGACCATGAAGCACACAGGGATATGGATTGAAGACAGTGGGTGAAGCTTGAGAAATAGAATAATATTCAATATCTAAGGCAGCCCATCGCTCCACTCCCGCAGCTTATTTAAGTCCCTACCTCTTCAGCCTCAATATCTGAATAGAAATGTCTACATAATGTATGTTTTTTCATCCGCTTTAAGGACACCAAACCTCTCCGCAGCACAACAACATGTGCAACGTGAGTTTCAGGGCAATAAACTAGGACACTGCAATACATCGACTACGAAATTAAAGCCATCTCATTTGCAAGAGAGAAAGATGGGGAAAGCAAGTGGACGTGAATAAGTGAGGGTGTTGTTGATTTCTTTTTTCGGTTGAGATGCCGGTAGGCAAAGATGGAGGTCATGGGGCGGAGAGATGCAGGGATGAAAAGAAAAAAAAAAAAAAAAAGGACGAGAGGGAAAAAAAAGAGGAGGGTGTTCAGCCAATTCCAAAACAGGTCAGAGCTGTCAGAGATGCTGTTTTTGGAGGTTTGTGTTCTTCTTGACTTCTGCTGGTGCAGCCGTCATTCTGAAAGATGTTTGTCACTGCACCAGCATGAAGCAGTGGAAGGTCAGACTTCAGTTGATGGGGTTGCTCTTAGATTTTGACAAAGGAGGAGTGTAATACACGATAAATACCTGCTGGTACTACAAGAAACTTTAGTGCTACTGTTACCACTACTGCTATATGGTGCAGTACTTGTATGTGAGTTCGACAGCCTTTCCTCTCT
This sequence comes from Chaetodon auriga, assembly GCF_051107435.1. NCBI lineage: Eukaryota > Metazoa > Chordata > Actinopteri > Chaetodontiformes > Chaetodontidae > Chaetodon > Chaetodon auriga. Next base: position 8,125,712 of record NC_135088.1, read on the forward strand.
CTACTAATTTTTGGTGTTGGAGGAAAAACAATGTGTATTTGTCACGTTGGGCTCTGCGAAATTGCGATGTCAGTTTTCATCATCTCCTGAAATTTCACCAACAAAACAATCGAAAAATTAATTGATAATGTCAGTTTTTATTGTCCTTCCTATGTACTAAAAACAGACCAGTGGTGGAAGAAATAGAAATATTGCAATAATTAGATATAATAATGATAATTTGCCAATAATTTTTGACATATACTCAATTGAAAACAGTATGAAGACAATATATTTAAAGTCTTACCTCATCAGCTTCTTAGATTTTTGTAAAAGTCTGCTTATTCTGAATTTGATGCAGCAACACGTTTCAAACAAGTTGGGACAGGAGCAGCTAAAGACTGGGAAAGCTCTGAAACACCTGTTTGGATCATTCCACAGGTAAACAGGTTGATTGGTGACAGGGGATAGTATCATGATGTATGAAAGGGGCGTCCTGGGAAGGCTCAGTCGCTCATAAGCGAGGATGTTTGTTTTCTTTTTAGAAATTACTTACTGTGCATTGAAGTAAAAGTATTATCAGATGATTATATTTCAGTTACTGTTATACATAGCTTAATTTATTACCATGTGTCATATTTGATTAACTATTTTATATGGAAAATCTTTGTTAACCAGTAACCAAAGCTGTCAATGTCGACCCAATAGAAGAAGCACGACTAAAACAGGTTCACACAGTATTTCTGTGAAAAGTGTGACTAAAGTGGAACAACAGGGCTCATTATTTCAGTCATGCACAGAATGATTTGGAAAACGTATGTTGCAACAGCTGTTATTACAGCATATAAATGGAGTTTGTACATGCTCACATCTGCATGCACACACACACAAAATGAACTTTAACAGTCTCATCTTGCTACCCGGCTGAGACTTATTTAGATCTTAAAAGCAGACCAAAGTTGATGCCACTCTGTGGAGCAATTGTTCCGAGGCCAAGCCCTCATTGCTCAATAAATTCTTATAAAGTTCCATGCTTGGGTGCTAGATACTACTCTCAGTCAGCTTATTGGCCTTACATAATATTCTGCAACCCAGGGTTTCAAAGTAATTAGCCATAAGAAATAAGGAGAGAGCAGTGGTGGAACATCCTGTGTGTGGTTGGTTAATGCATTTCATAAGAGGATAAATCTCAGCATTGCTAATAAAACAGAGGTTTCTCATGAATCATAATGACACTGTGCAGCACATGAATTCTTGGGAAGCACTTAATAAAGTAAAAAGCTTTTTCTGTTATTGTGGTATCAGAATGCTGTAGAATCCATATTTATATGTCATATGTGACATATGCTATTACCAGTGTAAGCCTTGAAAAGAGCAAAATACATCTGATCTGTGCACATTATGCGAATCAATGTCACAGATGCTATAATCTATCGGAGACCTATTACCAACACTACAGGGAAATTAAATCCCAAACTGGCCATGAATCTGTATGAGGGAATGCATTGTTAATATTCATGCTTGATAGCTGGGCTCATGTATGAACTTAAGCACAAACAGCACCTTTGCCCGTAAGGTGTACTGCATTGAAAACAGCAGTTTCTTTAAGTGTGCTCGCTGTGTTGTTCTGGGAGTGTCGGCAAAGCTTTGTGATGATTAAGAGACTTAAAAGAAAATGCTACTTAGTCTGAGTATGCACGGGCATAAATCAGTGCTGTAGTTTTGGGCAATTCAGTCAGTATGTTGAGGATGATTAATTAGATTTCAAAGCTTAAAACCAGGGATCCAAAAACTCTAATCTGTAATAGCACAAAGCCATTGGCAATGAAGTGGGGATTGATTGTCTAGGCTTATACAGTGTTTGTCTGAGCTTATCCATCGAATTTAAATTTAAACTACATTGTTACTATTGTAAAGACCAGTACATTGTGCCATTGTGACTGAAAAATCATCCTGAAGATACCCTTTTTTTCTGACAGCGCTTAATTATTTATGAAAGTAGACATTGCAGTCAAATGAGGTGCAGTAAATGTTAACAGATTCCTCTTGTTATGCAAAACCTGTATTTATGTGATTCATGTTAATCAACCTAAAATAGCGACACATCTCAGTTTCGATTGTGATCGTTGACACTGCGGTAAGCGGCTTTAATCTGCACAGCTCAGCGAGTCAGCAGTGTGTACGACCTTGTCTTCTAAAAGTTCAAATGTTCTGCAACGTCACATCGCCACATTACAAAGCCTGTATTCTGTTGTTGCAGTTCTTAAAGAGGGCATGTGGGAGGTACTTGTGGATTTTTTTTAACAGCACCTTTGGGAAACAGTCCTGTGCAAAAACACCACAACAGTAACAGTTTATCATCAGTTATAAAAAATATGGCCGACACTGTGACACCGTTGCCCTTCGATTTTCTGTTCGAGGCTCTGCAGGCTTTTCAGCCACAGTGGTTATTACGACTGAAGCTAACTACTCACTGCTTCTGCTGTTTATTGAAAACAAATTGCTGTTCCTGCTGTAACTCTCCTTTTTTGTTTTTTTTCTGCAAAGAGACAATCAGTATTCTGCACCGGGTGTGTAGGACACTGCTGTATGAAGGTAAAAGCTAAAGCTTCAAATAGCTATCGTTGAATCACCGGAAAAGATGCAAATCGCAGACATTGTCCATCTATCTCCTTCTGACAGCTTGCCTTGAAATATCAAGGCACCTGTCCATCCATCTGTGTTTTTAGGTTTGCCATTATATTTCTCTAAGCTGAACAAATCCTCCACCAAGTGGTCTCTGGAAAGCTTTCTGTCTTTTTTTCCTGCAGTTTTCTCTCCCTGCCATAGCGTCACGTTCTCTCTCCTCTTCTCCTTGCTTTTACTTTTCCCAAATTAGCTGTATTTATTTTGAATTGCAGCTCATCTGTCCTTGTTAAAGAAGCACAAGTGGGACAAATAGCTTGAGCCATCAGACTGTTTAAGTTACCAGTGACCTGGCCAAAATAGTTAGAACAGAAAGAAAGACCAAAGAGGTGATATATTAAACATGAGGAGAAAACAGAGGGAGCGTTGAATTTTAGAACTTGGAGCTTATGTAATAAGTGTGAATCGCATCTTTCCTCAGTCTGTGAATAAGAAATAATGAAGCCATTTATAGACGAGGTAAGCTGGAACATGGATGAAACGGTGAGAGACTGAGAACAAAGTGAGAGAGGTGGCTCGTGACTGTGTTGGGTGCTTTTATTTGTATGACGTGATGGAAATAAACTCTCTGGTGGAGTTTGGGTTGCCTTCAAATTCTACAAATTTTAAGCGCATTTACAGCAAACTTGGGTGGCGTGCCATCACGGAAATACTTTTTTTTTTTTGGTGAATCTGAGCAAAATGAGTTGGAAGAATGTCTATGTTTGTTTCTAACATAAGCTAATTTAAGGGTCATACGCTAATTGGGGACGGCTTGTCCAGCTGAGGACAAAAGCTGTGCCCCCATTCGGGAGAAAGGTGGATTTTTGGGTCAGTGGTTAAGTTTAAGGTTAGGCAAGTAGTGGTGAGTCTCCAGGAAATCAGTGCTGGTCTATGTAATGTCCCCAAAAGTGACTAGGGTGTGTGTGCGCGTCTCAAAGGGGGCCATAGTTAACTTTATCCCGGGGCCCCTCAGCAGGTTGATCCAGCCCTGATGACAGGACGTGACATCATCATATAAATACAAAAGAAAGAAAGAAATCGTTCCTTGTCTAACTTCCCCACTTTCCCCTAAACTCCCAAAATAATGATAAGGAAACCATTCTGGCAGCTTCTTACTACCTGTCATAAATCCTATAAACAGCCTTGCTCTAGATAATTTGAGAGCTATTAGTGTGTCTGAGAGGGGGATAATCATCTGTCTCTGTCACATTCACTACAATGTTAACAACAAGGCAATCAAACTCTGCAGACTCCTGTCTGCTGTTTAATCATGCTGCTGTGTTGCTGCAGTTACTCACCACGACAATGCCGTGACATCATCATGCCAGCCACCGTTGGGCACAGAAAAGCAGCCTGTGGAGGAGAAACGCAAAGCCGTTTTAACTGGTTAATCACTGGCCTCTAGTCATGTCACAGAAAGTGGTGAGTTAACATTCTCTCTAAGTATCGTCGACCCTGGCGAGCAGCCGTGGCATAACCCCGGTCATTAGCAAAACTCCTGTCTTTCTCACAAACACGCACGCACAGTAACACCCGCTGTCACCTCTGATGTAGATGACCCCTGACAGGAGAGGAGCTCAGTAAGACAGCCTGTCAGCCGCTCTGCAATGTGTCTGCTTGTCTGTCTTCATAGGATGGCCAGCATGTGCCTCAGGTCTCTCCTGCCCATCCATATCCACACCAATTTACAGCCTGGCTGCCAGCAGAATGATATTCTCATGTGACACTGTTTTTTTTTTCCCCTCCCTTCGTGTCAGCAGTCCTCCATTACCATGTTATATGCCGATGAAAACCCCTGTGGCTATTGTGCAATAATGCACAGCCACACTGGGATCAGCATTCCCTCTCGCAGGTTCAGTATTCTCCCAACAAATGCAGGACCTTAGAACAACTTCTGTTTTCTGATAGTCATAAAAGATCCATCTTTTTTTGTGGCTCATATGGAAGAGTGATCTTTTTTTACCCCCTCTGCTGTTTGTGTGTGTGTCTAATTCTGTTGAGTGTGTTGTCTCTGCAGCCTTTAACAACAAAGCAGCTCTGTTTTCTGATGAATGATCATCCCCGCCAAGTTTTTATTGCTTTCCGTAGATTACATCAGCTTGTAGTAAATAGCTTTTGCCAGGGAAATTTGTGATCCTAATAAAAATACTTCAAACCATATCTTAATACAAACAATAGTTTTTGAGCTGTCTGCGTAGTTGATTTTTCACACCGCTGTCATCAGCGTTTTTCATTCAGGAATTACAAGCAGGAGGGAATGGATAGCAATGTAATTATAGCATTAAGATGATAGGATTGGAGAAATGTGAACTTTTAGGGAATTTTAATAGCAAAGATGCAAAGAAAAGATCTGAACTCTGAGTGTGTTCTTGCCACTGAACTGATGGTTATGAGGTTAGATGTGAAGCTGCCTGCAGGATCACAGGATATGTGGGCACTGTTGGACGCATATGAAAGACTATGAGATCATACATGTTCCATCAGTGTCGACGCACAGAACGGCGTACGTTCAACCTCAGTGGCAACAGCTTTCGAGAAGAGATCTTTACATAGACCCTGTGAAGACGTGAAGTGTGAACACTCTTGTGAACACACCCTCGCCTGTTGGCGTTGACAGATGTGCAGGTCTTGCTAAGGTTAGTTCGAGGGCCCCCATTAGGAGGAGTGCAGGCACAAAGGCTTGGATGCTTTGATACCCCTGCTGCAGTCTTATGAGAAATAAACAGCCATCCCACGCAGACAGGCATGCATGTGACCATGTTTCCTAATCTCACTGAAATGGAAGGAGCCTCTGTCTCTCTGTCTGTCTGTTTTTCTCAACAACCGTTCATCCAATCGACTTCGAATCGTTGGTCTCGGTGATTAAATCATTGAGAAATTTCATGTGGTTTGACGACCAAAGTGTTAGAACTGCCGAATTATTGAATTATCATATGAAAAGCTCAATTTGCTAATTTTTAATTCCCCTGACATAGTTTTAAAAAATAATTTCGCTTTCTAACGATGTGCATTTTAAAGTGGGCTGTGATTTTGGAGGATATTCTTTTTTCTTTCTTCTTTTTAGCTGTTACAACACAGAACGGCATGTTGTGTACAGCTCGCTCCCCATCTCTCGCTACACTACATTCAAGAACAGGTGAAGGGTGTTGTGGCCGGTGTATTGCACAGGACCCAAGGAAGCGCTGTGACAACTTGCTTGGATGAGCCAAGCAACAAGAAAGCTGCAAGCAGCAATACCAGAGGCCAGTTCTGTAGAGGCACGTTTTCAGCCAGCACTTCACGAAAAGCAAACAACAATAACGAGACAAGAACAAAAATTAGTTTGCTTGTATGCTTCGAGGTTTTAAGCTTGCTGAGGTGCTGCAAGACCACAAGGCACAGTGTGGGGCGAGGGGAAACACCATTATCCACTAATGACAGTAGATGAAGTTGATGTGATTCGCGTCCAAAGTGGACAGATTAATAAACTGCTTTTTACAACTGGGGTAAAATTAGTATTTAAAGTCCCTTATGTGTAGGATTCCCAAATATCATCCTTGTGGTAGGGAAGCTCGTTAACACTTAAAGCTACTCCCCCACCCACCACACACATAGACTGCAGTTTTCACCAGGAGTGGACACTAAACATATGTGATCAGAATACTTCATTGCAATCAAGTATAAATGCAAAACACACAGTCCACTAATGGTGCTGAGCCTGTTTCTCTGGAGCACAAAACCATTTGCTCCCCATACAGCAATGTTGTGAAATCCCAGCCAAACACTTAAACTAGTGAGGGAACTGGAAACCATTTTGTTTTTGAGCAGAACGAGGACGTTATTAACAAACTGATGCATTACTACGGAGTCATAATGGCAGGCAGGCTGATGCAGATGCATCAGGCTGCCAGAATGGAGGGCACCGGTCGATAACACCTCCTCAAAGTGTCTTCCTGCCAAGCGCTGCGGCCTGTAATGAAACCGGCGAACAGAAGACGAGAGGCGTATGGCAGCAGGGTCTCATACCAGCTGACCTCACCCTTGTGGTGGAAATCCCATTATCATTAAGAGTCTGAGGTAATGTGAAGGAGGCTTTGCGCTGCTGACCAAGCTGGAATAAGTGTATTAACCGGCAGTTTCTCAGCTGTCAGGGGTCTCCGTTTTGGGCCCCTGTTAATGTAGTGTTAATAAAAACAAAATAGTGGGTTGCAGGACCCCTGAGAGCAGCCTTCATGTGTCTCCCGTACTCCTACAAACTGAGGCGGTGCGCTGTAATATGCCACGCACCTGCCTGCATCAGCAGAAAACACACGTGGATATGAACAGTTATGGTTGTGCTGCTGGGGATACTGCGCTTGGTTTATTTAATGATGCTATCAATGGCTGGCTGAGCAGAGGTGCATGCTGGGATAAATCTCAAAGACTTGGTCCCTGTCCAGACACTACGAGGACTCACTCACACAGGGCGCACATGTTCGCAGACATAATAAACACTGACAGTCTCATCTCTTTCTCTCTCTGTCTCTCATTAACACACAAATACACAGATGTTGGTTGTTTTTCACTAAACTGCAGTATGTGTTGTGCGCCCTTTCTCCTGAGGAAAATTATTAGCCAGCTGTTCAGTCCCCAGCTGCAGAGACTGTTCCATGAGCTGTGGGTGCGTAAACACACACACACACACACACACACGCTCACACACATACACATACACAGTGCCCTGCAGGTTACAAACCACAGCGAGAGGCCAGGGGAGGTTTCCGACACTGTTAGCAGTCTGATGTTAATCAATTAGCAGACAACTGACTGAGCTGGAGGCCAGCAGTGAACTGCCATTAAACCCGGAGAAACAGACAGTCAGGTACATGGATAGAGAGGACAGTAACTGTTGGCAAGCATGGCTGTATTGCCAAGCTGCCACAGATGCGACTGGAATGTGTGTGTTTGTTCTTTTCCATGCCTGTCTTCTGTGTTTGGTCCTGCTTCAGTTCACCCTCCTTGCAAGGGTGTTCGAAGCACATTTGTGTGTGCAGGCATGTGTGCATTCGTGTGTGCATGCATGGCTTTGCATGCATTTTAAACAGGCAGGGCCAGATGATCCATATTGCCAGGGTCAGGTCTATCAGGGCTCAGCTAACCTCAACCTCTTAACACCCAACATCTGCTGGGGCCAGGCAGCCAGCACAGGGATGGCTCATCATCAGCTGCATGCTGGTGGTCATGTTCCAGCTAACTACTGGCAGGAGACGAGGGCGAGTGTGTGTGTGTGCGTGTGTGTTTATCCAAGCAAGTCCAGCTCTCTGATTCACTCGGTTTCATTTTAGATCTCCAGTTGCCCTGGGCAAACATGCAGTGAAGACTTTGGTTACACAACATTATGTATTGATCAGGCCATGACTTTACAGTTTGTTTAATCCGTGCTTGCCGTTTGCGTGTCAACAACCTTCTTTGATCATAGTAAGACGATGTGAAGTGATCTAATTAACTGGGCATACTGTCCACCTCCTGTCTTGCCTTCTTACTTTTTATCTTGTCCTTGATTTGTGGTCAATTCCATCCTGCATATAAACTGTCTACCCCATATCGTTCCACAACGCCCTCACTCTTTCTTTTCTCCTATTACGTATCTCTCTCCAGGAGACTATGTGGTGTTGACCGTCTTCTTTGACCTGAGCAGGAGAATGGGTTACTTCACCATTCAGACCTACATCCCATGCACCCTGATTGTCGTCCTCTCCTGGGTCTCATTCTGGATCAACAAGGATGCGGTACCTGCCAGGACATCACTGGGTAAAAATTAGACTAGAAGTTATTTCTGCCGTGAGATTTTTTTAGGATTACTTGTACATGTTGACATCAGATAAAAAATGGAGAAAGTCTTACACCAGTGTGGTTCAGTAGCCATCCTGGCTTTAATTACTCCCTCTTGTGAAACCCATCAAGAACCCTGTGTTGGTCACACACTTTATATTGAGAAAAGCAGCCCACTTAAGCTTCCTGCCAGTCTCTCCTTTCCTTTTGTCCTCTCCTTCCTAACTCTCTCTTTCCCCTCCTGAGACAGGGGCAGCTACTTAGGAATCTAGTCCATCTTGATTAGAAGAGCCTACCCTGGCACATATGTTTTCATGCATGCCTTAATGAGGTATTAATTATGCAGTACATTAGGGAAGATGCAGAGATGCAGCCTCAGCACAATAATAATGCAGGTGGCCTCTTCAAAGCGTGTGATAGAGGGACACGCAATGGAAAAAAGAGGGCAAATGTGAGGATTTCAAGGAAATTTGTCAACTTTTGAACTTGCCCTTGGTGTCCAGGGCACATCCTCCAAAGTTCACTTGTGATGCAGTTACATGCATATTCCTTAGTCAGCTTTCCGTTTGGCCCCCTAAGGCTCTAAATCCTGACCTCAAGTCCACATGATGTGATCATTAGTGAGCACAACTGAATGCAAAACAGTCCCTGCAGCCAGAAACCCTCATTCTACCTCACTATCATCATTACTTTGTCCATCATTAATCTCTCTAAAAATAGGTTGTTTTGTTTTCTCCCGCTTCTGCAGCTCCAGACATGTTTTTGCAGTCGGAATAATAACGTTATTAATTCCCTACTAAAATTGTACCAGGAGTCAAATATCTTAATTTCCTTTGAAAGATGATGCGGGAGGTACAGGAAGCCAGGTGGTTAGGAAGCGGATTAACGCAGATGACATAATTCTTAATCCTTCAGTACCATCCCGAAATATATCAATTCACTCACAATGCTGCAGTGTTAATCTTGACGTCTTTTAGTCCACATTAACTACAGAAATAAATCATCTTCTATATACAAGGCCACGACTTGAGTCTATTTATAGCAAGGAGGCGGTCGTCTTAGTTGTTTGTTTGTTGTTGCCTGGGAGTTGTGACACTGCTGTCGGTAATCTGTCGCATCAGTGCACTTATAAATGGATTTTCACGTCATGTAGCATCACCCCTCCCTCCATTGACATCATCATGAGAGGCAGAGAGAGTGGGTGAACAGAGAGAGGGTTGTCAGATAAAGGAATGCCAGCGTGGTGGTCAATGGCAGCTAAACCATTAAAGTATGCGGATCAAGAGGACAGTAAAACAGCTGTTCACTCCTCCCTCACGGGCGTCTAACTGCTCAGAGTTTGCAATCAAAATGTTAATCCTCCTTCATGTATGTGTCTATATGCTTCAGATATGCAACTCCAATATCATTAATTCTCTTGTGATTTTCTTCTTTTTTGTTCCACTAGGCAGTAAATGTGATTCTGAAGTGAAAGATTTACCTCCTACACTGAAACATTTAGGAGCACAGGTGTTCCTAAGATGAAAAATGTGTAAGCACATGGCTGTACTGAATTAATAGAAATAAAAAAAAAAAAATCTATTAACAGGTTGATAACTGATCTGTGAAAATTATTAAAAAACGTCTGCTTGAGCTCGTCTCAGGTTCCCTCCAGCTGCGAAACTATTCTGAGGAGACTGTTCTGTTAGCAACATGTGCAATCATTTTAATTAATTCTTCTTTAAGTTCCTGAATAAATGCCTGAATACAGCTGTGAGCATCATACACATTATGTCCTTGACAGATTTAAGAACACATTAAGATTACAGTGAGGCAAGCTACTTCTTACAACAGATAAGACTCGATATAAGACAGGCAGCATTTTGATGTACGGAAATTGCTTTTATGATATAGAATAACTAAATTAGAGCGTTCTTTAGATGAAACAGGAATGCAATGCTCTATGTCTTGTGGGCTCTCGTGTCACGGTGCAAAAGAGTGGAGTACAGTTGAACTTACACATTTCTATTTTGTCGCATTTTGTCTCATTTTCCCTCCAATCTCGTTACCAGGCATCACCACTGTGCTGACCATGACCACGCTGAGTACTATTGCCAGGAAATCCCTTCCAAAAGTGTCCTATGTGACCGCCATGGACCTGTTTGTGTCCGTCTGCTTCATCTTCGTCTTTGCCGCGCTTATAGAGTACGGCACACTGCACTACTTTGTCAGCAACAGGAAGCCGAGTGCCAAAAAGGACAAGAAGAAGAAAAACCCGGTGAGCGTCTTTCGAAAACTAACTGAAGTGAACGTTTTCTATGCATATAATTTCCTTAAGGTTCAGTTTTCGACCGTGCTCAGTTTAGCAAACATCACTGTCATTTATGTGATTTATCTTTATGTAATGTCTTTACAGTGTTTACAGTATCCTTTATCCAGGAGAAAGGTCAAGTTCTCCCCACGCGCTCTCTCTCCCTCCCCCACTGCATTACAGTACCGGGATAAGCCGTGGAAAAAAAGCTATACACTGCTTAGTATCCCTAAGGGAGCATCTTCCCAGGGGCCACCACATCAAATTACTCAATGAGCGAGGCGTGCAGCTTGAACCTTTTCCTAATCCACCACACATCTGTTACAGTTGTAATTTAGACCTGTGTCACATGACAGGAGAGTTGTGCCTCATGTGAGCCTTAAATCCCTCAAGAGATCATGGCAGCTCGGTTGAAGGACCGTGAACCCTCAACAAAATATACTATATGAGCACTTATGAGGCAGAGTATGTTTACCCTTGAAGGAAAGACTAGGGCTTCTTCCTCATCAGCTACAGCTGGTTTATGGTTCTAGAAATGAAGAGACTGAATGACAATTAGCTCAAATCTACCACTTAAAGTCTACGTATGAGAAGACGTTTGTGTTTTATGCTATGCAATGTGTTTTTTTAGGGGTTGTATGTAGCCAGATGAAATCTATCTTTGCAGTTATGGCTGTTTTTTTGAGAGGGAATTGAACTTGAAAGATATTAAATCTTAAAGCTCTAAGCATAGTGTGCTTGGGTGAACCGGAGTATCGAACTGGAACTTGGGGGGGAAAGTGGGGCGCTCTAGTTTCAACCGCTGTAACTAAGGTTTTGCACATGGTCTCGTGGGCAAATGAATGACTAATAAAGTGGAAGGTGCAATGCCAGTTTGCCATCTCAGAGGGACTTTTCTAGGTTCTGCGTGACCTGCCAAGATGCTCGAATGAGGAAGTATGCAAGAGGAGGTCTTTGACCAAACTTCTTTTGATGCTCATGAATTCTTAAAAATATGGAAATAATAGGAAATATAATTAAAGAACCTGAAAAGTTTATTTTACCATTTGTAAGCTGTTTTGGTCGCATGGGATTTAAGTCTTCTTAACATTTTGAGGGGTTTAAACTTATCAGATTTCCTCCTGTCAGTTTATCAGCTTATTTTTTCATTTATATACACAATATTTGTGAGATTTCACGTACTGGAACTGACAAGGATGCTCGATGAAGTGTAAGACAAATGTTTCCAACTTCATGTGAAGATGTACTGCTGTCACACTCACAGGGAGTATCTGAATTTATGAAATGTGTTTATTTAATCCCCGTAGTTTTGCAATATGTATGCACTGTAATATTTATCCTAAGGTGATGCTGCCATAAGAAGCATGTGAGATACATATATCCCACCATGCATCTCCCCCGTGTCTGTTTGTAACATGTACGTCTCTCTACAGTATATTTCTTCTCTTTCCATTTTGAGTTAGACAGTACAGTGCTTGTAAGTTTCACACGTTATCTCGTGTTTCTGTTTCTTTCTTCCTTTTATTGATGTCTTTTGTTCTCTGTTTACATGTATTCTTTGTTTTTTTGGTACTCTCTTTCAATTCCACATATTCTTTGTTTCCTGTCTGGACAAAAGCTCCTCCGGCTCTTTTCCTCAAAGGTATATTGCCTGTGTCTGACTGCATGTGTCTGATGCATTTTGGCTCTTTGAGCCCCCAGCACCTCACTGCTTTTCTGTCTGTTCTACAGCAGATACGCCTCTCTCTATTCCCTGTTTATCTACCTGCATTCTTACTGTACTCCTCATAAGTTACTAAATAGGTATCACAGATAACATTAAAAAGGGGCACTCTGCAGTGCACAGTGCGGAGGCAGCCAGCCAGACGTACTTATGCAGTTTTTAAAATTCAAATAAGCATCCCACACATCCCGTGTCCAGAGGAATGTAATAGTCCAGGCCCAGTGTGGACTCATTCTGGCTCCCTCTGTCCTGTTTCACTCTTTGTTGTTGTTGTAACCGCAGTGAACTAGCAGCTGCTGCAATAGCTTCCTCTTCTTTCCCTACTCCTGCCAGTAAATCTATACCTGTGTGTTTGTTGGGCTTCTCAACCTGACGCTTCCTACAGAGTCAGCAGAGCCTTAACAGACTGAAATAGACAACCCCTGCACTGTGTTAAGTCTAATTAGAGTTGGAGGTCCATTCAGAAGATTAACACGTGCTAATCTTTAAACACCCAAAAAGCATCCAGGGTGGGTGGGAGCAAGCAAAGGTCTAAATTTAACCCAACACACAAGTCAAGACAAGATAATCTGCTTTTGCCACACAGAGGCCCACAATATTTATTTTTTCACACTCAGTATTTTTACTAAGAGGGATATTTTTCAGGCCAGTTCATTTAGATTCACAGGCTACTCATCAGTATAAATGTGCAGCTGAAAAATCCACCTGCAGTATTTAAACACGACCAGCAAACATTCCACTTTAGCCAGATGACCATGGGATCCTCCAGCAGTGATCCAGAATGCTTCCACCTGTAATCTTCTCTGTGAGGTTGTCTACTTTCAGCCAGTTAAAGTTGCCAGTGCCACTGTGTTGTATCTTTGTTGTTTTCTTTGGTTTTTGTTTTTTGTTCTTTTGTTTTTTGCTAACACCAACTCAGCACAGCCCAGCTTGACCAGGCCATGCGGCAGGATGCTGTTAATGCTCCTTCTGCTTGAGCTTCCACTGCGCTTCCTCCAGTGCAACCAATCCCCTTTGAGAACTGAGTCATAACCTGTTCCGCTAATCCCCTCCTTAACTCAACATACCGTCCGTCAAATGAGGACAAAATTGCTGAAACTAACCCGTATGTTGCTTTCTCTGTGGTTATGTATGGTTTTCAAAGGGACCGCAGGTTTGTGCACTAGTGCTGGGCAAGATGAGAAGTTGTAGGGAATGAACAGATCAATCAAGTTTAAGTATTTTAAGCTTGTTTGAGGATGCATGCTTACGGCAGATATTGTTTTGTCCAAACTAAAACTGCAACGACCTATTTTATTTGCAGCAAGCATGCCTGTTGTAGATACATAAAAATGGGGCAAAAACATTCATGTGGCAAGAGGGAAAAAAAAGTATTTGCTGGTTTGTGATTTTTGTTGCAAATAAACGCTGATTAATATTAACATGTATCTCATACTCTCACAACACAGAGCATAAATCAACGCTGCAGAACATACTTGGTCCTAGTGCAGTCGTTTCTGGATTATTGTTCCTGTGTTAGAAAGACAACTCATAAAGAACAGCCTATAAATGACAGCTACTGGCACTTTTGTGGTGATGTGAAATTGTTAGAAGCTGAACTTTGGAGTGTGCTCGACTCACTGCGTCTTTTTTTAATGATGAGCCCGACACCCTAGTTTATCAGCAAGGTCAAGGAACCTTCCATTTCTGCCAAAGGGGGGGGAAAGCATTTAATCTGCCAAACAGCCAGAATTCCAATTTGTGCAAAGGTGGCATGGTGTTTCAAGATAAAAGCTGATGAAAACAGTCTGTTTGAATACTAATTGTCTCCCTTCAGAATGACAGGGCCGCAGACTCACTGATGTCACTGTCCTATTTTAGGAATCTTCACAAATGAAAGGCATGTGCCCTCCAGTGGTGAGCACAGTTTGAAAAGAAGATTTATTTTAACCTGTTTAGTGACAGAGAGAGTGGGCTGGAGAAATATTGAGCCGTGTGCTGCACATCTGCCAACACATGCTCCTCCCTAAGCTTAGCTTTATGATGCACAGTAAGCCAGTTACAACATATCTTAGAACTGTATTTCAGAAAAAAATGCTTGCAACATCCATGAAGGGCCAAATTGTGACATTTTGTAGAGTCACTGGGAATTCAGCTGTGGTTAGAATAAATGATGCATATCCATCTGCATATAATTCCAAAAATCAATGAAGCTGATGAGGTCAAACAACAAATATATTGTCTTTGCACTGCCTTTTGAGTTTCTGTCAACAAGGATTAGCAAGTTATCACATTCCGTTTTCTATATGTTTTGCACAGCATCGCACCTTTTTTTGGAAAAAGAAGATGTGAAATCAGATTTTACTCAGCGTCACAAATTTATAGGAGTCGGGGGAATCAGTGGCACAATCAGAATTGAAAATAGAGGGGCATTGCCCAGCACTAGCTTAACTTAGCTGCTAAATAAAGCAATATGGACTGCTGCATTATGAGTATTATGATTTCCTCAGCTGCCAGATATACCCCAGCCCAAAGGTGTAATTTGCATCATGGGTTCCACAGGGACCAACCCTTTGTCACTGTAAGCCTCACTAATTACAACCACAGGTGGCAGATATATGTTGATATGTATTTTTGTGACATTAAAAGGGTCCATTGGACAGTTAAAGGTGCAAATTACATTTTACTGACTAATGACAGAAAATGGCGGCTCAAATTAGGTCCCCCGTCACTTCAGTGAGGTCTTGATTATGGCGCTCTGAGACTCCGGTGGCTGACTGTGTCATTTTGTCCTGTTAAAAGCAGACACCCACGGTGGACATCCGTCCACGCTCGGCCACTGCCATTCAGATGAACAACGCCACGCACATGCAGGAGCGAGACGAGGAGTACGGTTATGAGTGTCTGGACGGGAAGGACTGCACCAGCTTCTTCTGCTGTTTCGAAGACTGCCGCTCCGGAGCCTGGCGGCACGGCAGGTTGCACATCCGCATCGCCAAGATAGACTCGTATGCACGCATCTTCTTCCCCACTGCATTTGGTCTCTTCAACCTGGTCTACTGGGTCTCCTATCTCTATCTCTAGGCCTGGGTGTGCGTCCGGCCTTGTCATACAGTTCATTACATCCTACATATGCTCTGTGCCAGCAAGGGACATTTTGAAGGAGGGGACCCACTGAAATACCCATTAATTTGATTTAAAGCACTTGCTTTAATTCCCTAGTTTTAATCTCTTTGAACTTTACTCATTTCATTTGATAATTTTGACAGACACTGCAAATGTTGTAGCATTACATCTAAATGGAATGAGGAGGTTCGTAGACGTGTTGTGAAAACGTTGGTTGTGTGAGCAATTACAGTAACCAGAGTCTTAGTTTCATTTTTGTTTTCATGGGTTCATTCTGGACTTTTTATTTGGAATTTCCTGTTAATTTCTTCTCAATTGGGTTTTTATGTCAACAAATACATTCCTTCCGCATTTAAAGAGTTGAAATAAATAGCAATTCAGATCACCGCAAACATCTATTAGAAAAGGCTAAATGACATGAACGGTCTTATTTACTTTCACTCGTTCTTTTCACTTAAGACACTACCACACAAAATCTGAAGCACTTTAATAATGCTATGTTAGACAGTGACATCCAAATTCATTTTAATGATGCTGATTTATTTTTAAGTTATTTAGCTTAAGTGTGGGCACAGTTATACGTTGCATTTTCTATGTGTGGTCGGAGAAAGAGGATGCTGTTTATGGAAAATGCTCAACTGTACAGACACTGTATATATTTTACTATTACATAGTGGTTTACATTTATTGCATGCACCTTTCAGGCCAAAAATCCACATGTTTTATGGTCTTCTATTGTTGGCTATGGAAACTAAAAAAAAATGAGCACTGTTGATTATGATTCAGGCTTTAATTATCCCTTTTTTTCTAGGAAAATTGGAAAAAAAATAAATGACAAAAAATGTGCCCAGCTTATCCTTTTAAGTTGAGAATTTGTCTTTACATTGCAGGTGGGAGGATCAGCCCAGGATTTCAGGCCAGACAACTGGTTTCATCTCGTTCCTCGCAGCCATTAGCTTACTGTATAGACAACACTGACCTCTCATCCTCGCTTCCATTTGCCGTTAAAAGCGAGTATTTACATAATGACACGCTGCTGGTGTTTGTTTTTTTTTTTTTTTTTTGGTTATGCAAGTTTTCCAGAGAAACTGGACTAGAAACAAGTGAGGTTTTCTTCTGCAACTCATCATTTCTTTTTTTTTTTTTGCCCTTCACATTTACAGAATAACTGCAACTGTGTTTTGCCTTCAAATAGAGGAATTCAAACCGATCTACACTTTAATGCAAATGTCAGTACAGACAGTTGTAGGGTATTTTGAAGTCCCTGCGGTAGAACCGGGGTCTTTCTGTCGTTCTCCTAAGATGAGCAAAAAAAACAATGAAAAACCAAACGAGCAAAAAAAAAAAAAAATTGATAATAAATGAATTTAAGCGCTTCAGTCAAGTAAAACAGCATCCGCATTTGTGTCGCGAACAGATGTGCAAGCCTTATTATCAAGCATCCAGCATCCCTGCCTCTTTGACAAGAAACGCATTGAGAATGTAAATCATCACACGCTGAGCAAATTGAATCGCTGTCCGGGCGGAATTTCATTCATTTGTTTATTTTAGATTTTCAATCTATGTTATTCATTCATATTTGCTTTGAATGCGCGGAAGCATCTAAATTGTAAATGTCATGTATGATAATATGACCCACATGAGTTACAGCCCGTTACAGATCAATTTTGATAGACACCAGTATGCAACAAGTGGAGACAGTGCTTCAGTATGATTTGTAAACTCACAAGGAATAGGTGTAAATCACATTGTCTATGTACATAAATTATAAAGGGAATAAAACACTTGTCAAGCCCTTGGGATTTTGTAAAAGGGTATATATTTTGTAATTTCAGCATTGTTACAGTATATCATCATACAGTATATTAGACTTATTGTATTATGCTGGACTGACCATGTAGAATACTTGGGGGGATAATGGGGTATTTATTTATTTATTCATTGATGGTATTTATTTATTTATTTATTTTATTGAAAGAAATTGTACTTTAAGTCCATATAGCCCCTGAAAAGAACCACAGAATGCTGTCATTTATATCAAAGAGACATTTTTGTTGACGTGTCAATGGAGCTTGAGCTTATTTATCTTGTGTTTTCTATGTTGTGATCGATGTACACTACTTTCACAAAGGCCTGTCAAACTGTTACATCTGTTGAATTAGTGAGTTGCAACATTACCTGTTGTGCAGCTTCTGAGTAGTAGACTTGAATATTTTCAGGGGGGGAAAAGCAAAAAAAAAAACCACACACATACACAAAAAAAAAGAAAAAAAAAAACAGTTCCCAAACCACCAGAAGAAGAACATTTGCTTGTCTAGATGACTACTAATGATTTCCACTTTTTCCACCACCATGTTTTCATTGGTCTTGATATTTGCCACCATTAATAAAGCATCAGGTATGACACTGACATTATGCATTCACCAGATTCTTTCCCCTTTGTATCTAACGGTGGTCCTGTTGTGTTCCGAAGCTGCTGCTTAGTAGTCTCAACCTGTCCTCAGTGTGCACATACTCTATCTCTCACATCTTTAGGGACGTAAGTGTGTCGGTAGTGACGTAGACTGGTCCTCATCAGTGTTCAGTAGTTTACAGAGAAGAGTGATTCCATCTTAAAAAGTGCCAAACAGACACACATGCAATAGAGAATATAGGACTATAATATCATTTGTGAATCCACATGTGGAAGACAAAAGTGACGCTAAAAGTGTGTGTTTTCTGGAAAGAAATGCTGTACAATGAACGTTGGGCATGCCAATGCCAATGCCAACGTTTTGTTTGTTTGTTTGTTTGTTTGTTTGTTTTTTTATATATAGTACAGAACCAAAAGCACGTAGAACAGACCAATAAAAATCAGCTCAATGAAAAGAAATAATTGCATCAGGATAAACTGGAAGACACTTCTGATTCAGCCTGTATCTGACTTTATTTCCAAACCCATCTCGCTGATAACCGAGCATGTCTTGTGTTTGAACAGTAGTGCAGAAAACAAACATTATGCTATTTTTTTTCCATGCTGGTAGAAGCTTGTTTATTCTATTTTTTTGTGCACTCTACTGTAAATGCAGAGATATCACGGCGTATGGGAGATACTGAAGTGTGTTTATACTCAGTAGTGTGCATGTTGAAGCTGTTTTCTGTCAAACAGGGATGTTTTGAAGAATTGGGACTAATTCAAGCATTGTGTCATCTGGTCTCAGTCCTTTGCCTGCATTGACATGGACTTTTATTACACTGTACTTATTTTTGACAAAGTGATTTTATTTATTTTGGGACCCACAAATGAAACATATACGTGAACAGCACATGTAGATATTTTCTATTGTTATGTATTTTGTCAAACTGCAGAAAACAAAATAATACGCACTGGAATTACAGAACTCCGTAAAAAGTATCCAAGAACAAAATAAATTTCATATGATCCTCATACATACAGTATGTTAGTTGTTTGCCATTTATGTATATTTGAGTATTGTATAAAAGGGGCACTGATCAATTCTGTTAGGGTCTGCATAATATGCTATACATGTACTGGAAAAAATCCTTTTCATAAGGGAATTGCACATAGCTGTGGAATTTTACAATAAAATGATTGCATTTATCAGTGTGCATAGGTTCATCATTATCATTTATTACTTGCAGTATTGCTAGTAGTTGTGTAAATATATGTGCCATCATGCACAGACAAGGTGGAGCTACTTTTAGCTATTTTACTGAAAGGACAGAAGATAACGAATGAGATATGAAAGAGGAACAGTTCTAAACACATTTGTGGACTACCACCTTTGTCTTTTTGTTTGTTTTTCTTTTTGTGAAATATTGGATAATTTCTGGGTCTAAAACAGTTATTTAAATGAAACCATGTGAGGACTTTAGACGGGAAATGTCTCTTTGGTGGAGCAGCTAACAACTTTTACGTATCTTTGTGTTTTTTGTCAGGGGTCAGTCACCCGCCAAAAAGAAACACTGCAAAGTGTTTTATAAGCTTATCTGTGTTTGATTATACAGACTGAATTTGTGCAGTAGAGCTGTCAAATAAACGTAGTGGAGCAATAAGTACGATATCTCCAAAGAATGGAATTAATCAAATAATGTACAAGTACCTCGAAATTGTATTTCATTTAATTACAGTGCTTGGGTAAATGTACTTATCTCCTCTCCACCACCTTTTCTGACAACTTGTCAGGAGCTCAGATTGCTCAGCGGCATTCATCTCCTGCACAATTAGACTCAAAACAGAAGAGTTTGTCAGGAAGGACCTGCTGATGGTGAAGCACTGTGTGACTACAAATTTCAGCTAATGGAAAAAATATGTGTCAGACACTCAAAATTTAGGCAATTCCAGAGTTCAAGCCTTAGACTGAGGTTGATGATAATAACCTGTCAAGAGCAGAGCACTGCAGTGTGCGAGTATGATGAAAAGGAGAGGTTGATAGTTTTAATAGAAGATGTCACATACTTGGAGCATAGAAACAATGATTTTGGAGCTACATCATGCACAAAAAATGTAGAAATAAATAGAAAAGTACAGTAATGGTTGAAATCCTAAAGGCAAGCAACTACTGATATACTTAAAAAAAATCCTCACTTTTCAATCAATCTACATTACTTGACATTGCTATGAATTCCTGTCAGGCAGATTTATGTTAGACTAAACAGTCAAAGTGGATTAGTTCTTGCTGTGAGTAGACAAGTGGTGAGTGATACCTGGGTTTACCCTCCACTCCAGCCAGAGCAGTTCATACTGATCCAGGTAAGTCAGAGAATTTGTCACACAAAACATAAAATCTGTGGGAGTCCTGGAGTGGACACTACATGGCCACTTTCAAACTTCAGATTTTAATTACTCTCAGGCGATGAGTGGTTTAACAAGCTGTAATTCAAGTCGACTGAAAAAATGCATTTATCCAATTTCAGTGTCAAGGGGTCACTTTAATTACATGTTTAAAATTTACTTTCTGAGACATTTAATAGCTTCTTGATTTTAATATGTGCGTCTTGTCCAGGAAGGATGGATAGAAATCATGTTTATTTCCACTTGTGGAAGCAAAACACATATAAAAAGTCCCGTCCTGCTGTGCCTGTCACTCATCTGGATGTACGAGGTGCCCAGCATCCCTACAGCCACCGCAAGTATGGAAGAAGCAGAGGGTGGCTGTTATATTTGTTGGAACGCACATGTATTTCACCTATGGTGTAATAATGAGACTCACGTTTGTACTTTGATTGTCAACTTTTAAAGCTTGATTGTAAACCACAAATAAACAAGGGTCATTTTAGTACAAGCTGCCTTTCAGGACATAGCTAAGGACATTAGTTTAGGCATGACATAACTCTACCAAAAAGCATATTTTCATTTAATAGGACAGTTTTCATACAGGAATAGCACAGCCTGTTCCAGTCTTGCCCAGTGACTCTCTTCCTTCCAGGAAAGTGCACTCGAAACAGAGCAGCAGTTGGCTGATGGACCCTTGTGCTGGCACCTCTCCCTCCACTGGGCAGGGTGGCAGCTGCAAAGGACAGCCAGTGAATCCCTCTGATTATTACACAACCGTCTGCAATGTACCACAGCACCGTGCCGTCAGAGCTGGCCCTTTCATCAGCTGAGGTACAAGCTCTTCAGCGAGTGCAGAGCTGGGAGTGCGGGGAGCCCTGCATGAATAATGCAGTCTGCACATGGCTCACTTTTTAGGACTTCACCCGCTTGCTTTCATCACTGTGTGCAATGAGATACCCAGAATATGAATATACTGACACCTCGTCATGAATATACTGCCTCCAAGTCGGTACATTCAGTAGTGATGTGGTCTACAGATGGTGGACAGCTATCAGTAAACTCGAGATGGGGACTGATTTTTTAATTGTTATTTTATCTAAAATGAAGGCAACATACTGCAGCCAGCTTAATGTTCTTTACATCTATCATGAAAAGACCAGAAGAAACAATGAATTGATCCGGCTAACAAGTATTAGCTGTACATCCAAAGCCTGCTATGGCTTAATCTTCTCATTAAATGACCAAAAACTATTAAAACCACATCAGTTTGCAACACAGTTACATTGGGTAACATGTTGCATTACAATGAAGATGACCACTGCAGTTTATTCCAAGTCAACTCCACATACACCAACCTGCTGCCATAAATGCTCACTAGCACACAAATCGAAGTAACTAATGCTGATGTTTGCCCAAAACAAACAATGGGGTGTGCAAGTCAGCAATGCCAGAAATGAGAGCAGTGCATGGTTGCAGTGGAGCAGTCGAGGGTGCAAATCAAAAGGAAGTGATGCAAGGTGGATGTCAGTCATTGGAAGAGAGAGAAAGAGTGAACACATGGGACAGCTGCATCAGCTGACGACCCTCCCATGTCAGCCAATTGCCTGTCAAGGTTAGATAGATAGATTCCTTATTGTCTGCTTCCAAGGAAATTTATGACCATAGTCTGGACAGAGCCTCACATAAATACACATATTATACCTCACAACATAACTACATGAAAGACATGAAATAGATCCACATTTATACTCACATACCCATAAACACAGCGTCTACACATGGCAGTTATGGTGTGTTTTGTTGAGTGATGCTACAGCAGAGGGGACAAAATTCCTGCCAGAGCGTGGTTGTTTCCAGGCCAGGGATCTGGATCTAGACCCGGTTGGGAGCAGTGTGAAGAATGGGCTGAGGGGGTGCCTGGGGTCATGTGCTATGATGTGTGCTCTGCATGTAAGGGCTTTGCTGTTGAAGTCCCAATTATCCTTTTGTAGAGCAGCAAAAGATGCACTCAAAGAAAATGCTTTCAGTCTTTGTTTGTAGCATATGTGGATGTCAGGTTTGCCAAGATAGCCTCCTAAACAGTGGAAGGGGTGTCAAAGGACATAAATACCAAGTAAGGGTGACCTGTTTCCCTGCAGTGGATATACAGGAGGCTCTGTGAGGAGATGATAGAGGCATTTCAGTTACATGACGAAACACAGACTGACTCAAGAGGCATACAGCAAATTGTAAGGGGAGTTAAGGGAATTAAAGGGACAAATATAGTTCAGTGGACCAACTGTCAGCATTAATATGGTGCAGCTTTGCATTTCGCATTTGCAATTGAAAAATGTGCAGCTTTTTTAATATAAATACTTCAAAGTGAACTACAAAATCTCAAGACTCGTTGCCATCGATTCATCCACACCTATCAAACGAACAACAGCCACTAAGAAATTTGATGTCTGTCATGCTTATGATAGCGACCTCTTCTCACAAGTTTAAAAAGTCAGGATACTAAAGATACCACCCCGCTACATCAATATACCACAGACTTCATTAGAGATGACATTTAATGACTTGCTCAATCAATGATGCACGTTGTAAAATGTCAGCCATAAAATAATTTGACCTTTCACATTAATTTAGACTGTGCCCCCTGTGTTAGCACAGAGGGCTGACGGGACTGACCACCAGTGTCCATGTGTGTGATTTTAAAGCTGCATGCTGATTTTTTTCTGATGTTTCCGCCTCTGTCTGGGACATGTATTTAGTTGTGCGTGCGTGTTTCGGCCTGGTTTTCCGCACCCCTCATTAACAGCTCAAATGTAATCTGCTTTGGCTCAGTAACAGTGTGCGCAGGGTAACGGAGAGTTGGTTGCGTAACTTCTTCCTTTAGCCAAGACACTCTGTATAAACAGGGATTAATTACCAGGGCTTACTGTCAAGATACTCCAATCCACAATCATCTGAAGCAGATGAGGAATAGGATCCTAAATGCATGAGGACGACTGAGTACGCATTTGCACAGACACACACACACACACACACGTATCAATTCTTGTCATTTCTCACACCAGTGAAAGCAATAAATGGTTAATTGTATTTGTTTATTTCTGAAGTCCCGTGTGTAAAAGTCGCTCACTGAACAAATGAAACTTAACCAACCATTGTCCCTCTGTCAAGCCCCACATCTCATAATAGCGTTAAATATCTCCAACTTCAAAAGGCCAAAAGGGACAAATTGGGAGATTGAGGGTGAGTCAAAGACAACTAAGAACTTTCACTTTGGTAATTAGCAGAGACTTTAATGCCTGTAGAGACCTCTGACATTCATGCTTTTTTAAATTCCCACCCAGCTTTACTCTTTACAGCTGCAACTGCCTGCGGTCCGCACATATTCAGATGGGATATTTTACAGTGATCCAAAAGACAGTTATTATTTTTCTTATTTTGAAAGTCATCTTGAATCATGTCTCCTATAAATATACTTGCAATATATGCAACTATTTTGGTCAATAAACATGTGATTCAGGTAAAGTTAAAGCCTCAATCCATAACTTTCTGCCCACTTGAACAATAGCAAGATGTGATTAACCAACCGGGAGTTTACTGCTGAAGTGAGGCTGCATTGACACCGTCAATAAGGCATATGAATGATAAATATTAAATATTTGAGTGTCTGCAGATCCTAAACCATTTGGTTAAGGTCTGATAAAGACAGAGGTTATAGCTAAATGAAGAAAGTAACGATGGTGCTACAAGTCTCTGAAGCTCATGTTTACAGTCCAACCACCATGTCAAAGCAATATGGACATATTGTAACACTGATGCATCTTTCTGTACATTGTTGCATTTATTTTTCATTGCTTGTAATTTATTGTGCGGCTATCCTGCACTTTCTTTCATGTGCTGCACTGTCATTTATAAATTGTACCTCCCTTTGTTCTACATTTACCTTTTTTTCAAGCATTTCAAGCTACCTCTCCAACCAGCCTCACATTCTGCTGAACCACATGCACTGAACATAAATCACTAATGCAGAATAGTTAAACAGGAGACAGGGTTATGTGATCATAGGTGTGAAAATCACGTGAGAAAAACCCTGAGGTTTTCTGAAGCTTTGCTTTGTGCTTCCAGTGATCTTACCAGTTCCTGAACTACTGCATACCAAATTTGGTGAAGTGGGAGGTGGGAGGAGCTCCTGTGGAGCTGCGAGCAAGGGGCAACTACTATGACAGACTGTGATAGGCTGAGAAAGCTGCAGTCAAGCAATAAAGCCCCAAAACATAGTGTAAATGCCATCTAGGTGTTCTGAGTTCAGAGAATCCCTGTTGTGTTTTCAGGTTTGAAAAGCCCTTTATTTTTAGCTGTTAATTGAGCCTCTGGTAACACAGAGTAAAGAAAAACAAGCCGTACTGGCAGCACTTGTACCTTTAAATGCCACTGAAATTATCTAAAGTGTGCAGAGTGCTGATGTTTTGTCAAAAGTGCATTACAAATGTTACGCACTTGAGAGTAAGAATACTATTGGACCTCTTTTTCACTATTTCTTGAGCACAAATCTGAAAAACAGTAGAGAAAATACCCTTGTTTTCAATGCAAGAGCAAACATCTCACACAGCATGACAACCTTGCAATGTCTTTTTGTAGACAGGGTACATTGACCAGGAAGTGAAAGCACCATAAAGCACAGGCTTTATTGGGAACTTAAGTTCAATGACCCCTGACGCTTTGAGCTGCACGCTCCAGGCTTCCCATGGTCCTTCAGTAAAATTACTCATTGCTTTTATTCTGACCTGCCTGAAGCTTTGGAAATGTGTTTAAGGTTCAAGTTTGATTCACAGATCAATGTTGGTTTAGACGTTTTTAATACTAAGAATACTACAAAACATAAGTCCTGGGATAAAATGTAAGCTTAGCTAAACGTATGTTGTTTCCTTTTATACTGATGTTGGTGTCTATTTCATGTGGAAAAAAAAAAAAAAAAATGCTTTTACATGTTACTACACTGGACTTCACATAAATGTTTGTACAACATCAATTAAATGTAAATTTAAACACAGAAATACGAAATGTTACTGGTGCGTCTTCTACTATTAAAATATTATAAAAGTGCATGTAGAAAGACAAGTCATGTGTTCTCTTTAGTCCAGAAATGGCATCAGCAAGTGTCTAATGTTGAAGCAGAACATTTACACTTTAGGCGCTGGTGAAAAACACCCAACAGCTGAATCACAAGGTCATGGCTCAGGCGATACACCAGTAGCACTTAGCCAAATGCGACCAGCTCTCTCATAGCAAATACAACAGGTTCAGCAGAATTTACATCTGCTTACCGCAAACCTGTTCGACTCTTTTACAGAGACGCACAGAGAGAGGCTGGGATAAAAACGAGAGGACAAATCAGGAGAACGCACGTGATGCTGTTACAATCACACAACATCAACAAATCTTATGGTGCAAAATCTTGCTATGCTGTGCTGCTTGGTGTATGAATCATCTACTCTGCACCCAGACTGCAATAATACCTTACTGGTTTGTTCATTTTACATTCTTTAGTGATTAACATTATTATTCAGTCATATATTCGAGCACTACTGAGTATGCGCACACACGTGAGTATCAATTTTTGTCATTTCTCACTTCTTGTGTTTGTGTGCTGAGGAGCCAGAATAGTGGAAAACTTTGGATGGGTTGTCGGGTTGAGCTTGACACCCTGCAGGCAGCAACAGAGGTGAGAACAAGGACTGTACTGCATCCTGTGCAGAAATGTGCCCATCTCCCACACCCACTAATGTTATCACCTTCATTGTTCTGCTCATCCTGCCAAGGTGCAACTTTCAGCATCACACTTTCGCCAGCAGCAATAAGACCGTACCACAGCACTTCCCAAACAGCCACGGTTGGAAAGCGAGCAATGTGCAGCGTATAGAAACTGCTTTGCATCAGATCTTTCTTCAGCACATGTGGCTCAGTTTTGTTCTGTGTATAGAGTACTGGTGCAAAATGTAAACTTTTTAGGAAGTGAGATCAAAAAACCTTCCCCATAGCATCCATCTACCGCTCTATGTATAATCTCTCTATCCATTCCATTTTGTATTCTACTTTCCTCGGCTGGATCCTGTTGCTATTTGCTGATGCAGCTGAGCTGGTTCCCCCTCAGGGACCATTAAAGATTCATCATATCTGAAGTATGAGGTGGGGTTGAAGTTGTTAAGTTGTTACTTGGGCTGAAGTCTTCACCATTTCACATACAGCATAAAATAAGGTTGTTTAAGGTCTCAGCTCTGTCAAGGAAGCCTCAGGTCTCGCTCTCGACGCAGGAAAGCACTGGGGAGCAGGAGGCAGGGAAACATGCATATTATTTCAGATTATACTGTAGCACATATGGTTGACTGGCTTTGACCAACTTCAAATGGGATTTCACGGTATTCATACATGTTTATTTATATCACAGCTATAGGAGCTCGGTGGCAGGTGCAGGTTGGCTTGGATTTCTTACATTCAGTCGATTTATGTTCTCACAACGAAATACAATTTCATGATAAAGGCTGACCAGTTTGAGGAAGATATGCAAATATGGTTTTTCTGGCCAGTTGCTGTTTAAATTGTGATTAATGCCTCAGTTAACACCAGCATTGGTCGTATTTCTACATGAAAATAATCAGAAATAATGATACAGGCAAACCTCAATGTAGAGGCACTGTTTTAGGCAAACGACATTACCAATCAAATGCAAATTTAGTAAGATATTACTTTAAATGTCTACTTATTAAGGTATGATCATGACGTTTAAAGTAATGATAGCAACCACTGGACATGCCGTTGGTCTCGTTAGCTTAGCAGACTGACAGGATGAGAGGCCTCACAGAACCAAACAGCAGTCCGGAGCTTTTAAGGCTTAAAACAATATGACGTGCTTAATTCACCATCTGCCAGCTGTCAGTCATTTAATTTTACATTTACTACCGAGCCAGCTGGTGGCTAACTGTCTGAAAACAGCATGATGTGATCAGATAGATCATGTTCTACACAAACAATCAACACTGGTCATTTTGAATGGTCCACTATCTATGTTTTCAACTAATCAACATGATACAGAGTGGATGAGTGTCAATAGTAAAGACACCATCAAGATTTTAATTTTCTAGTTCAGAACATTTATTAGCCGCAGCTGACTGCATTTCCCAGCGAAGGCTGTCAACACGGCCAGTGGATAAGACAGTTGCAGCTGGTTATTGCCCAAGTTAAATGTGGCTCTTGTGATTTGATAATTGTACTCTTTCTAATTGCAAGTTCCATTAGTTAGCATTTGAGCTAGCATTTAATATAACATGAGAGGGTTCTGGGTTGAAGGGCATCCCCTTTTGGGGTCATTGACAGTACAAGACGAAAGTAATGTGATATCAACAAGTTGACTTGTACTTCATGAAGAGTAAAGTCAATGTTTTGTCAAAGCTTAATGTCAGAAGTAATTAGAACAACTGGCAATGCTGAGAGTCATTATTAAAGACATTAAAAAAAATACATCAGACATTAAAGAAGTTATAATGTGGTGTTATGACTACAATCCTGTCAGAACTCATTTATGCCTTTACTCTGCAGTCACGTCCAGAAGATTAGTAGCCACGTACTGGGAAACTAAAAGTCATTCAGCTTCTTTGTATGAATAATCCCACTTTCTTACTCCCCCTCAGAGTCTCATGGACCCCGTGCATCTACTCTGTTCCTTTTTAGCATGCTGGCCCTGCAGGGAGAGAAAGCTGCAGGTGTAGAGATGTTTAAATCTCTAATCTCTCACAGTGACTGACTTCATCACTGTGACTAAATCTGTGAAATTAGAACACTCTGTTGCTTTGGGTTACACTGCAGATAAGAGTACAGTCTGGCTGATGTTGATTAAAACAGCCTAGAAAAGTTTAGACATTCCTTATTTAGAAGCTACTTTGCATTCCCTACAAAAAGTGTTTTACAGCTATGATAAAAGATTTAAGAGTTTTCCCTGTGATTTCAAATTATCTGCACTTTACTTGCAGTGCAGACACATTAGCTCTCAGTCTCCCTGTGGGGCAGCCACCTGTTCTGGTGTTTCATTTCATCTAGGCTCTTTGGTCTTGCAGGTATCCTCACATTTTGTTCTCCTGAGCCGCAGCATCACGTTTTTGTGTCCTTACCATTTGTATCTGACTGATATTTCTGAGTAATGAAATAAGACTGAGTGAAGCATGAGGCCCCGGCCCCTCACATCATTGTTTGCTCAGCATTGAGTGTCTATTAGACATAATCAAAGCCCGATAAGTCAAGCCAATACCATTACAAGGTCTGTTTCACAGTTTGGTTTCGAGATGAACTGTGGCAATGAGCTTTGACAGGATTGATGGAGCGTGCAGACAGGAATGACACAATGTTAGACACATCGCCCCCCTCCCCCAACACAACCCACATCACCTTGTACTGAGATATAAATCGTTGGAGAGAATCAAACATGGTGTAACAGTGAGACATTTGAGAGCTCTCACACACAAACACACAGTTGTTCACAATAAGGAATATGATGCTCTGACCTTATCCGTTGTCATCAGGATGTGTAGCTTCAAGCTAATTGACAGAATATGTGATGCTTGGTTAGCTTGTCTCTTAATGATGTGAATTCTTAAAAGAAATAAATCTCAATGTACAAGAATTTTAATGATCTCAATCCACAAAATGGGTTTAAATGCTGATAACTGTAAAGTACCGTACAGCAAGTAAGCATCTGTACAACAAGGATTCTATGTCTTTTGTGGCTTAAGGCAAACGCGGGTCACTGTCCCAAATAAATGATGAAAAAAAGAATATAACATGATAAAGAAAGGAGAAGATATCAACTGGGCTGTGACAGAATTTCATCATATTCAACACGCACAGCATCACTTCCTGCCATTATGACTCCAGATTTAATGGATTCAGGCTCATATGTCCCCACTATACATTTGGAGCTTTAACTGGTGCAGGGCTGTCTCCCATATCACCAAACTTCCAAAATGTTTTTAATTCCAATAACAATTTGGTAGCACCACTGCCTCCGCAGACCCCTAGATGGCGCTCTGCGGTCCACTGGTTTAGAATTGCTTCGATCCCTGACCTGAACAATGCCAACGTTGAAACCTTTCTCTTTCCTTAGTCATTCAAACATAGTTAACTGATAACCAATGGCATAACCAACTATGCTTTGCAATTGGATGCAAGTCCAAAAACAAAAACTTGTCTTTTAATGTAATCCAGGATTTCACAGAACGCTCAAATATTGACATTCTTGTCTGGCGACATGGTTGTTCCTTCTCCGTTGCTGTAAAGTGATCACAGACTGGCTGAGTGAAAAACTGTGAAATCCACAGCCAACATGTGCAACGTTTCCAACTGCAACAAAGATTAAGGTAACACACATTCTGCTCTGACTGATGGAGTTCTACTAAAGACCTGTCCAAAGCTTTGCAGGATGAAGTGGTCTATCTGAGCAGGGACACTTGTATTGACATCACACAGAGTCTAAACCTTAAGGCTCGCATTTCATCAGATGAGTTTTCAGACATCTTGTCAACAGGTTCATTTGTCATTTTTCTCTTCCAGTTGCTGCCATCCCAAGAAATTGGTTGCCATCAAGTGGCAAATGTATGGGCCCTAATTTAGACCGAGTCAGATTACGACTGCACACACACATACCATCTGCAGATATAGGGACAAACTCATATGGAGACCTTCAAAAACACACAAATGCAAAATAAACCTTTGAGCATATGTGGATATAAACACTGGCAGATGAAACATGCTGTGACAGCATGAAAGATATGTGCATACCCCAGCACACATACATCAGCAAAACACACGCACAGTCTACTGCTTGTCGTACAATACCTTCGGCAGCTGCCTTTTCCAATCTATCGGCTGAGCAGATGATCTGATCTGTCAGATCTTGGTTGAGGGGATGGTCACACAAAGGGCTGTCAGAAAGCACTGCCACAATGTTTTAAGTTTTGGTGTGTTTACACATTTGCTTCATCGTGCACTGTTAAGTAGTAGAGAAAAACAACGCTCTGGTGTTGATGCTATTTTAGAAACCACCTGTTAAAATTGTTTAAACTCCCAAAATATAAACCAATATCCATGACCATATAAGCCCTTGGTCTAGTCTTGGTTTCAACTAATAGGCAATCAGTGCAGTTAGACTTCACAGAAGACCAGTGACTAAGCACAGACTTGCTGTAGAGCAGAGGCAATAATCAGTAGTCTACATGCAGAGCCAAACAGTGTGACGTGAAGTTCAAATTGAATGTTTTTTTTTTTTTTTTTCTGTGCATCACATTTACATATACACTGAATATTTAGATTATTTGTAAAGCTTTCTACAAAATTATGACCCGACACATTCAAATTACTAAAAATCTAAATTATGGAAGCAATCTAAGCCTTCATTTTGACAAATTATTAATGTGCAGTGTGCGTATCAGCATATGTCTACCTGAGTGGCGGTGGTGTGTATTTACATCCACATTTACGCTCCTAAATGTGTGTGCATGCACTAGATGGCTGGTGGAGCACGCCTCTCGACCACGCTGCCCTTCACACTACCTCTCTCCATGTGACCGCGCCTGCCTGAGCCCCCCGAGGCGATGTCGCTCCAGCGTCAGACCTCTCTAGTCGAGAAAACTGGATCTCTCTCTCCCCACAGGGCTGAAGGCCCATGGTTGCGTGCCTTAGATATCTCCTCCACTGGCTGTCCACTCCCCCCTGGTCCCAGTGACTCACCCGAGCACACAGCTGAGTCACTCCCATAGGGGGAACACAGACAAGATACAGGCACAAACATACTGCAAAATACATTCCGTATATATTTTGAGGTATATTTAGAAATGTGTTTTGAATACATAAAAGGATTTGGACAAAAATTTGGACGTATAAATAGAGACTTTCACGCCAAATTAGTCTTTTTTTGAGAGGTTGAAGCATTATTTTTGACATCAATAGGACACTGGGAGACAATTTCACCAGCGACAGTTTTAAACGTATGTTATCTCTGTATTCTGTTCATCCTTATTCTGTTGCTTGTGTGGGTGCGGTCCCCGATGGAAACAGGGTAAGCCAAGCAGCTCTCCCTAAATGCTTCCTCTGGGGCCTCTTGGAAGTTCCTGAAGCATTTCCAGCCCAGGTGAGATAAATAATCCCTTCAGCATGTTGTGGGTCTGCTCTCAGTTGGGTGTTCTAAGACTAACTCCACAGGGATCCATCCAGGAGGGATCCTGATCATGTGCTTGAACCACATTCAGCTTACTCCCTTCAATCCAGTGGAGCAGCAGCTCTACTCAAAGCCCCTTACAGATGTCCAAGCTTCTCACCCAGGGAAGGAAACTAACTTCAAGCCCTTGTACCACTGATTGCACTCTTTTCCTGGCACAAGGATGCTCAGATGTTCTCGCAAGAATGAAAGACCTGGTCCCATAACTAGCATGGGATTCGCAGTGCTCCTCCTTACTCAAAGGTTTGACAGTTCGTACTCGGCACCCTGGTATTAGCTATTCCAAGAAAGCTAAGAAGTGCAATATCTAAAAAAATAAGCTAAAATAAAAAAAGAGGAACAATCACCCTAGACCCTTATGACCAAAAAACAACAGAATCAGCCTAAGCTGCCAGTCCATTAGCACTGTCCCAGCACTGACATCAATATTCAAAGCCTTTTAGCATATTAGTGTGGTTTCAGGAATTTCTAAAGTCATACAGTCACAGATGATATGATTCAACTACAAAGTCTATTAGCAGTCTGAGGCTTAAGATGTTCTGGTAACAGGTACACAAATGCACTACCTTAATCTAGCTCAAAAATCCAATAACAATACATCACTTTGATTCAGATCAAATAAGCCATTCCATTGGAATCATCTCCTCCATGTGTCTCTGTCACTACACCGATATGCAGCAAAGTCCTCTGACAGATTGGCGACTCTTTGGAACCCCATCCAGAGACCCCGAAGAGGGAGAAAACTTAAGTAATCAGCCAGGGGTAAAACTCATACATATATTTGCCCAGCACCCCTCACCCAGGGCAACACAGGAAGAATGCAGCACCCATCCTGTTGCAGAGGGAAAGGATCAAGCAACTATGCACACAGCTGGCAATCATGCACATATGGATATATGGTAAACTGATACAGTACATTAGCTTAAACAAACATACACACA
Source organism: Chaetodon auriga (assembly GCF_051107435.1). Lineage (NCBI taxonomy): Eukaryota > Metazoa > Chordata > Actinopteri > Chaetodontiformes > Chaetodontidae > Chaetodon > Chaetodon auriga. The sequence continues at coordinate 8,158,238 of NC_135088.1, forward strand.
CACACTAATACACAGTACGACATTTCACTGATTTCTGAATGTGCATCACATAGTGAATAATTACCCTTTTATCCTTTCTGCTCTATGAGGGAAATTCACATCCTATAGTTATAATAATGTATAGATCAAACACACATGCCTGCACACTGCACATATAAACTGCATACAAACACCCTCATGCACACACATACACACACTATAGACAAAGCACTGACGCAAGTCTGGAAGTATCATCCATGTGATGTTTAAATGTAGACTGGCATCTTCCAGGAATTTCCTGTCCTGCAATTTGGCCTGGCAGGGAGCGAGATGAGGGGGAAGGCATCTGGAATATGGGCTGCTTATATAACAGCTGGATAGTCTACTCCCTACCAAGCCTGCTTTGTTGTATAAGTGTGAGTATTTGTTAAATGTGTGTGTTTTTGATGCTGAACTCTGCTTCACGTGGGGACGATATCTGGATTTAAGCCAGTTAATTGTAACTTTCCTAACCTGGGACAAACTTAAAGAGGTGCTCCCAGTTTTGATTTCATTACATTCAGCATAAATTAAATGTTTCCTGTCTTTAGGGGTGGAACAGTGGCTCAGCGGTGGCCTTATCACCTCACAGCAAAAAGGTCTGCAGGTTATCCCAGTATATGTATTGGTTTTTTCCCGGGTGCCCCGGTTTTTTCCCCTGGTCCTAAAAAATGCAAGTTAGGTGAAATGGAAGCTCTAAGTTGGTGTAGTAGGTGTGAATGTGAGTGAATGTGTTCATCTACAGTATATCAGTCAGTCCTGTGCCTTTCTAAGGTGTACCTCTTGCCCAGTATATACTGGAATAAGCTCCAGCAACCTCACAGCCCTGAGCAGGATTAGCAGTTCCAAAAACGGATGGATGGATGGATGTTTTCACTCACAGTAGGCTATGTGTCAGCTACGGTTAAGACTAGCACAAGCCTCAAGGGAATAAATATAAATCAAAGCAATGTGCCTTTATGTGACCTGGCTGTGTTTGTGTATATATGTGCATGTGCTCTTGCCTCTTTTTTGTCTGTTACATCCATATGGCTTTTGTGTCTGTCTAAACTTTGTAACAAATCTTGCAAAAAGCAAAACGTGAATGATGAGACGACAACCAGAACAACAAGGTCATGCGTCACTTTGCGATTTCCCCTCACTCAAATACAGTACCGTTATCTTGAAGCTGCACTGTCACAGTCGTGAGTGAAAAATGTTGTCAGCTGTCTGATATAATCATCTATAAACATAAATGTCACAGCCGATGTTGGAATGAGCACAGCCATTGAATTCAAATGACTGTCAAGTCAGAGGATAAATCACAGGCATTGACAAAAGGTCAAGGGTTTGAGGAGCTTTTTATTTAATTATTTACGCTCAACCTAAAAATAAATCTGCAGAGTCCTTGGGCATTAGATGGCCTTTAGAAGTATGCTCAGGAAGGCGGCATTGATTGATGAGATTCCTCTAGATGCAAATGTGAGTTTAATCACATTTGCTTTGATTTGTTTCTTGATTTTTTTTCTTGTTATACTGTATGTTTGGTACTCACAGTGTCAAAAGGCATGGCCTTCTCTCGACTATCTAGAGGACCCATGTGGAAAGAAATGAACAGCGATGACTGATTAAAAACTGTGATTTATTTATGGTGCAATTTCGAGGCAGACCGGAGCTGCTTGCATCTGATGAACCTTTTAAAATGAGTCTGTAGAGTGCCTGACAGATGGAAATGCCAACCGGCAATTCGAACAGTGCAACACAACAAGCATTACACAACTCTAAAAACAATCATCTATGTCTCAAGCATGACTTAGTTTAATTGAATAACATGTGTGCTCTACAGCTTGCCCATATGCTGTTTGTTTCTAATGTGAAACAGAGTGTGGTATGAAAAACTCACAGAGGCATGCAAAAAGGCTTTTGAACTTTGACCTTTTTCAAACAGCTGTTCCCCCTTACCCCAGACTATAAATAACTGATAAATAAAAGAAAACAAAAACACATTTAACCCATCTCTATTAAACATCTCCCCCTGCAATCAACCAAGATAAAAAAAAATAATAAAATCTGAGCGATTACAAAAACGTAGCCTGAAAGCAACCATGAAAATTAAAGAGTAAAAGAGGAGACAAGTTAAAAAAAAAAAAAAGTTTGACAGAAATTGAATGAGCCAGCTGTCAGAAAAGTGTGTTTTGTCATGCACAACCAACAAGCATTAAACTTCAGCTCCTATTTGCATTGCTTGAAACAACTGAAATGAATATTACGGCCAACATTATATAAGAGAGGATAACAGTATTCTGCTCAAAGTCATAGAAAGTTGACTGAGCGTGCGTTCCTCTTCTGCCAACTCTGTTTACATTCATCTAAGTCCACATTCACACCTGGAAGCTGCCAGCGCAGCCGTAGCTTTCTGCCGTTGATAAGTGAACAGCTCAGCTGGAGTAGTTAGGGGTTTCGTGTCTGACTCAAGGACAAACAGTAAGAGGGGAGCGCGTTTCATTTCAGCAACCAATATTTTCTCCGGTCGGCCCATAATTTTGCACAGGCAAATTTAACATTCACAGGCTCAATTCTCTCTGACAATGACACGAACCATTGACTGAACAAAACAATATGTGATCAGCTTGATACTGCAAGCTGATTACACAAGTGAATGCTGAAATATCCAGCATCAGCAATTAGGAGGGGCTGCAAAGAAAGCAATTACCCACCTGTTTGATAGAAACACAGAGTTTCAAATCTGTGGTTTTCTTTTCCTTTTTTTGAAAAAGCTTTGGACTGAAGGTTTGCTTAGTGTTTACAGCAGCAAAGAGTCTTATTCATATTATTTCCCATTCACTCTGTCTGCACTAAATCCCATTGTCAAATATTCAGTCATTTAAAGATAAAAAAGGGTTGCTGTGTGTGCTACATCCACTCAACTGTTTACCATCCCAAGCTCTGTCGCTGTCAACCCAAAAATAGGCGACATGTCAAAATCACTCAGGTCAGTATTTTACAATAGCATCCATCTGTCGGAACAGCTGCACAAACACCAGCAACTAACGTGTCATCTCACTCTGGATGTATTATACATCCATGTATCTCACTGGCAGCTGCTACAAGCAGTGGCATTTAAGGATGACACCAGAAGAACCGCTGTCTGCTGCCACTGCCACTGCTTGAACCAGACCTTGCTGAAGCAAAGTGTATCAGAGTGCACATAAATACTCATGACACACACTTTTGCTATGCAGCACCTCTCAGTTAACTCTGACTCTGCAGTCCACCTCTTGGGGTTCAGCGGTCAGTGAGTGGGAGAGAGTGGACACATTAAATTGACTGCACAGCAGCCTGAAACAGGGAACTTATGCAGACGTGGCACAGTGGCACATGTGTGAAAAGTAACACATTTCAGCCATATTTAAGACGTCACAAAGGCAGCACCAGTGCTGTCTTTCCCCTTTTCCCCATCAGTTACTGTGTTTGAAGGTTATCTTCACAATTCTTCACAGGTTCACACACACTGCTACACTGGATAACTTTGTCTCAACAAGTGAGCAACATCGTTACGCTCTAGTCTACATTGAACCTCAAACAGCACCATTCAAGTTAGACGTCACTGTGGAGTCAAGAACTTGTGTTGTTGCACTGATTCTTGATTATAACCACTGTAAGCTTCCTGCCTTGCCCAGAGCAAGAGAAGTGATGCAAAACTCATTGAAATGTTACACTGCTCTCCCTTTTATCTCTCCGCCTTCCCTTTTCCCCCCATGATCCTTGGTGGTAATGGTGGGCTCTGGCCCCTGAGGTGCAGGCTGGCAGACACCACATTTTAATCGTCTCTGCATTGTATTCTTGTTTTGTCACATCTGCTTAACCTTTCTTGGGGAGTCTTGAGATAGATAGGTTTCCCTTTGGATTTCTTTCAACATGTTCTAGTTTCACTCAAGATGTCCTGATCGCCTTTGCGAAACGGCCCTTCGGCCGACTAACAAACCAGCTTTTGTCCAGAAAATACTGCAGATTGCCTCTGTTTTGCTAATGACTTGGGGACATTTAAACCCTTTTTAGCCTAATAGCTCTTAATAGCGAAGCCTCTTCAGTGATTCTGTGTGACAGGATAAATTGTTTGTCAATATGGTGCTATCATTCCATGTGCAGCCGCTGCTGCTTTTGATAGCTTTCGTAATGAAACCAACAACCTATAGAACTGAAACCTGAGAAAATTAACACTTCATGCTTAAGTAATCACCACTGTGACGTCCACAGGAAAGACGCCACACTGCAGCTGACATGTTGCACAAAAGCGGTACCATGCTTGTCAGCTGCAAAGAAGACCATTTGGGATAGAGATGCTGCTATTTAATTAGCTTAAACGCCTTTCCTTCCCAGTGTGCATTGCATTGCTGTTTGTTGTCCAGATGGCTGTCGAGATCCACTTTACTCCTTTCTACTTGCCTGATTCATCTCTGATGTTGAGGAGGAGGACAGTGAAGTGGGGACATGAAGGCGGTGAGCTTTTATTTCTCGCACAAAAATTCTGCTGACTCTCTCGATGGAGGGAGCGTGATTGATGGTTTGAAAAAAAGCAAGCGATTAGACATTACTGCATCCATTTATCCTAACAGCACCACTCGCTGTGTGTTTCTGTCTGTAACCCTAAAATAATTTCCACATAGGCGTTCACTAACACTGCAATGAAAGGAAATTACTTAAAAAAATGTTTGTTTGTTTTTTCCTGTGTGGAAAAAAAATATATGTATATATCATTAGTGGCTGCTCAATCAGTGTGTTTAACCCTGGACTGTGTCTCTTCATACACTTCATATAAATGTGGCTGGCTGTAATTGATTGGATTTGCTTTGATGGGGCTGTGAACCATAGAAGTAGATATTCATCCTCTTACGAGCTAAGTCTGGAATATAAACTCTCAAATATAAACAAGTGTTTGCTATCATTAGTACTTCATGAGAGAAATCCACTTATCAAAAGGTGTGAAACACCCTCTGATGCCAAAATTAATATAAACATAACATGCTATTTTATTCAAAAGTGTTCTCTGGTATTCTGATACTGTGTACAGTTTAAAAACCTACAGGCTGAAATGTGGCATCTTACATGGCTACTAACCTCTCAAACCTTCATTTCTTTGTCACATGCCGCTTTCCTATTTGTACTCAATTTCATGCAGCTTTCTGCAGGTTCCTACAAAATGCACATAATTACAAATAGCTATGATATAGTCCCCGCCCCCTCTTTTCACTGAATCCCCCAGAAAACCACCAACCCTATGCTATCATGGTTTCCTGCCTTTGGTGGCAGCGAAGGCTGGAGATGTGAAGGTGCATTTGCCTCCAGCATTCTCTGCTGCCCCTCTGGGAACAGCATTTAGTATATCCAGAAGGCAGCCAATGGCTCATATCTGAATACCAATACACCTCTCAGATCCCTGTTGCCACTGGAGCTTTTAAGACACCTTTGCTGCAGCTGCTGGAAGGTAGCTGAGTGAATCATATCGCTGTCTGCATTACCGCCGGAGGCAAAGGCATTTGGAAGAGACCTGATAATTAGCCCAAGTCAAAAGCTGTTTTGAAGATGTCCTTAAATTGTCTTGTTGCAAGGACATTGGGGAAAATTGATTAATCCATGTCCTTTAAACCTGGTTAGCCTCACCTATGCGTGTGTTATCAAAAGGCCACACACTGTTTGGGCTGACAGAAACTTAAATTCTTGTTCACATCAAAACATTTTTAAACAAAAATATCTCATGCTGAGTTATATAAAATGTCTGTACTTAGATATTTTTGAAAGCAGCAGATAACGCCATGTAGTGTACTTTAAGACTCGTGGGAACTGTAGTTGCTTCTAATCAATAATGGCTGTCGTATGAGTTAAAGCAACAAGGAAACAGGTAATGCCAACAGAAGCTAGAAGCACTGTTCTTCTTCTGATCGTTTATTTTCACTGAAACAAATAACTCTTGTGCACCACGCTAACCTTAAATATCACACAACGTATTTATAGAGCTCTCTCACACACAGGAAAAACTTCTTGGCTTGTTCCAGTGAAAATTACTGTAAAAAAGAAAATATATATTTGTTACAATGAACTGGCTGTATAGGTGTTTTGTAATAATGCAAACCACAGTGGACAAAGCGAGCTAACTTTTGACCAGAGCTTTGAGTGTTATGCCACAAGACCTTAAGTTATACAGCATGATAGATATTAAAGTGGAAAGATCAGACATGAGAGAAGAGAGAGTCCCTGAACCTTGTTATCACACAGACACACACACCCATTCAAACACCACCTGTCGTGGCCTAAAGCTAGAGCCAACGAGCACAGGGGTTCTGCTTGTTCAGTGAAGCTGTCAGAAGCTTTGCTCCGCCTTACAGATGTGAGGGTGTGCGTGTGCGTGCGAGCATGTGCGTGTGTGTGTGTGTTTGGGTGATGGAGCTGCAGGGGGCCGCTGTGCAGGAACAGGGGTGCTGTAAGTTCAATCCTTTCACGGAGATCAAAGTCGAGCTCCTGGCACTAATGATCTGATGCGAGCAGCTGGCTGGTTGCCACTGCTGCCACTGACCTGGCTAAAAGTTTTCATTTGGACTAAGATAGATGGCCTCATTTGGCCGTTCTCTGTTAGGAGGCAGACATGTTAGCAAACAGGACATCAATGGAGTGGCCAACAGTGCAGTAAGCTGTGGCCTCTCAGTGCTACAAATGGAGTCCCACTGCCTGTCCAAGTCAGGTAAAACATTATACAGGAAAGGTTTAATTGCAGGTAAGTTAAATAATTCAAAGTAAGGCAAACAAATGTCATGGCTAACGAAGCAGCTGTAAAATCAAGACCCCCTAATCAATATTATGTCCCCAAATTACTCACTGATTCCATGTTTGAGTATGTGTACGGTCACATTTTTGGCTCTTATCATTAGCAATAAATAGCACAGAAGAGTAACAATCTCATTTCTATGTTAAATGCATTCTACTGCAGCCTATTTTTGCAAAACAGATGTACAGTATATTTTCAAAGTAAATAATTAAGGTAATATTGCCAGTCTGCTGCATTTGGAGACATTGTCAAAACTTCTTAATCTCAAAACACCCTTTCTCTTTCTGAGGCCTTCTTATAGTTGAGCAGGTTTTCCCCAAATTATTTATTAATCACTAATATAAATTCTTCTGTGGGGCTCGTCTGTAGGATTTCATTCAGAATAGCGAGAAAAGTTTTGTAAGATTGTGCTGAGGCATCTCAGTGTATGGGCTTTATTTCAATTTTCATGTCATTTTTCCAGCTAAGCACCTGGCATCAAGAGATTTATCTAACCTATCACAGTTACATTTTGGAGATACATGGCAGATAGATGGTAACACCAGGACTTTTCTCAGAAATATCCACTGTATAAGTGACACCTGCAACCACCACCAAGATAAATGGATGTCTTTTCCCGGCTAACTCTGTACTCACTGTTGCTGCCAGACCGAAAGACCAGTTTTTTCTCCCATTCTCCCCTTCCTTTGTCCTGACACACAAACACAGAGCTACCCTGTCTTGGTCATAAGAGAAGTGCATGATATCACCCAATTTTGTATTTTCTGTGGCAGTGGGATATCCACTGGATATCCGCTCTCTTATTGTGAGTATGACAAAGAGACCTGTGCCTGCCGGAGGGTCTGATCTGTCCTAATGGGGCTTGTTTGGCTTTACAGAGGCTTTCGATCTCTGAGAATACACTGTGGTCGATTTCACAGACATACCAGCTGGTCTTGCACAGGGCCTGCCTTCTCCACATAGAGTACCATGAACTGTTGACGTGGGCCAAACAGTGGCTGGGTGGCATTAAATAGATTAAATAGATGGAGGCAATGTGAAGTATGAACACAATCGAGTTAAATAGTTTTTACCTGAGTTGCTCTAAGTCTTTGCAGAGAGCTAACAAGACATCAAGCGTTCTGCAACCATTCATTTCGACACTGAGCCTGTGAGGAACATGTGCAGACATCTGCCTCTAGGACAGAGAAAACTTTAGATGGTCCAGGGCAAAATTCACCCACATTGGCACAAATCTCTTGAGAGAGCACCGGTACTCTATAGACGCCTGGAAGACCACTGACACAGCTAAACAGCCTTCACAAATTAATCTTTTTAAACTAGGACTGAATGCTGTGAAGACAGTAATCAGCGAGCAACCGCTTACTTTGCCCTGGGGTAAACTAAAGCCTCACGAGCCCCATGAAAACACAGATTCAGCATCCCAATGATGAAAATAATCAAGCAGCTAGCAAGAGCCCAACTTCTCGCTACGCTCAGCAAGTGGTAAATGTGAACCTCCACTGCTTTGGCTTTCATAAGCCTCAAGAAAAAGCTGGTCTGACTTGTGACTCTGAAGACAAGCCAGCTCTCCAAGGGGTAGAGCGGGTTCGCCATTAACCCTACGGATGGCAGTTTGACCCTCTGCTCCTCCTGACCAATGTCCTTGAGCAAGATACCCAGAGTTGCTCCCAATGAGCAGGCTAGCACCTTGCATGGCAGCTCTGTTGCTAACGGTGTGAGAGTGTGTGTGTGTGTGTGTGTGTGTGTGTGTGTGTGAGAATGTGAGACAAACACTTTCTGTTAAGGTAAAACAAACTGCTAAATAATTGCAGTCCATTTAAACTGGCACTCTGGATTGATGATGGAAAGCTGGCGCACGAACATCATCTTTCACAGTACATGCACTTATGGTAACCTCATTTTGCATAATCGTAATGATCAATGAGGGTTAACCACACATCATCCACCTCACCTGACCCCTTTGGTCAGTCATCGTAAATTTGAAATATATAACTACATGGAGAGTCTCAATATGATGGAAAACACCTTTCAGATTCAGAAATTAGTACCATGTTTAATGTAATGCTTCTCTAGCTACAGTAAAGAAAGTGCTACCTCATGCACATGTAGTTGTGAAATGCTTGTGCTGTAGTCCCTTCCCCACAGCCATGTCATTGAACACTATTGAATGCTCTTTCATGTAATACAGATGTTCATCGATTTTCTCTGCAAAAACCTGAACCTCACACTGAATTATTAGTAAGAAGCACATGCGGGCTGGTGCTGGAACGCTAGAGGTGATGTATGTGGTTGCAGCAAAGGCACATATAAATGAAAATTGCATTGGCCTTCTGGGTCACATGGCAGATTTTTTTCCACAGGGAACATGCTAACATACATGCTACTGTAAGTGTGGTGAAAATGGGCTTAGGATCTATAAAGTAATGAATTGTGCAGTATTTTAAGAACACTTATTATCTCCCAAAGGACACTAGAAGTGTATTCTTAAGACATTTATGATGAATTAATAATTGAGTTGTTTTCAGGATAAAACCCCATGTTGTGGCTTTCACAACTGAACATTTTAGGTCACTTGAAGTATATATTCTTTTACTTTCTGCTTTATTTGTATCTTTGTATTTTGCAGCATCCAATATCTTTAATTGGAGGATTAGCAGAAGCTTGGTTTATATTACCTGCAGTGCATTTAAATCAAGAAAATATCTGAAAGTTTTCTCTCTTATTCCAAGTGTTTTGTCAAGTCATTGACTTAATTCATAATATGTGTCATAGTTAAACATATTACAGTGACTCACTCAGTTGTTTGAGGTTTTCTAGCTAAATATCAGGCAACAGGCTTACCACCGGCTGCTAATTTAACATTCCTTCATGTTAAATTGTGTAAATAGACTGAAACGGACTTCTGTGCAACACCTGTTAACTCCAACTTCATAACCTGCCTCCCAATTAGTTTCCCACTGAGATAAATTGGGTGTTCTTGCTGCAAGTGCACAGCTCTTCATTGCCCTGGGGTCCCAAGAATGACATCTATTTGAGGTGAGAATTGAGAGCGCCCTAAAATGGATTGGGACCATATGGCAGCGTTCTGTTTGCCAGGGAGGCCAACAAGTTTTCAGCGCTAAAATAAGATGTGTTCCATGATCCAAATCAACACGTCTTAGGTTCTGGTGATGGCATAATTCTGAGTCTAGAAGTCAACTAATCCTGTCAATTTTAACAAGTGTATTAACAAGTGGTGCGGTGAACATAAGTTTTGTGTTTGATTATGAATTTACCAATCTTATCTGTAAAACAGAGAGCAGTGGCTTTCAGAATCATGTCATCAGACAGTAGATGGTGAATTATTTCCTATAGCGGCATATCATATGACACTGTAGGTGTGATGAAGCAGTAGAAAACAGTGCTATTTCAAACTGCATTTACATTTACATCGACCTTTTCAACAGTTATTTCCTTTCTAACAGTGAAACAAAACAAAACGTCTGTAGTCATGTTAACACCACAGTGAGACTGTCATGCTCATTATCACATCAGAAAACCAAACTTTTCTGGAGTTTTAAATGTTAATTGATGAACAGATTTTGATGCAGGTGCCCCGCAGCTCTTTTCCACAAGTCAAGTGATCAAAGTATCCACTTGAGGTTTCTTTTGACGACTTAAAAAGCAAGAGAGAAAGTCAAAGCTGGTTGAGCTGCAGGAAGATACACAGTGAGACACAGTACACAGCGTTTTTTACAACCTGGCAAGCCTGAAGCTCATCTGACAAATGGCTAATTGCAGATTAATAAAGTGTTAATACATTTCCAGTAACCATTAATAAAGCTGTTAATTTGAACTTTCAAATACTGTATAATATGCTTTTAGAATAATCAAATAATCCTGTTTCACTATTGAAGAGTCAAGGTTGGTAAATATCAAGCAGCAGTTGATACAGTACGCAAAAACATAAACCTACATGACATATGCAAAAGAGTGCATGCACACACACACGCACGCACACACACAGTCAGACTACAAAATATGGCAACATGGCAGAATTAATGTGGACTGAATCTCAACATAACCTTGCATGTTTTGGTGCTCAGTCTGAGAGAGTGTGAACTTACAGTTGGTGCATCAGAAAGATGATGTTAGTTAATATTCACATTATGACATTCAAGAGGGACCCACTCAAAAGTCTGATTCTATCAATGTTTGATCCTCAGCTGCAATAGCATTGAGCTGATTGATGGAGAAGTGACGAGGCTAATCAGGAACCTCAGCTAGTCTGTGTGAAAACAGAACCATCCCAGAAGATAGAACATAAGAGGCTGTAATGTTTATGTCATAGGCTCCATAATGATGCACTTCAATTGCCTGCTGTTTTCCTCTGTTCTTCCACCACCCACTCCTTTACTTCCAGTGAATGACAGCCGTTTGATCGGTGGTCCACGCTAATTAGCATTTAGAGACCCACTGTGAAACTGCTCTCAGTTTAAAAGCTGATTTCATTTGTTTGCATTATCTTACACCTCGCCAAAAATGGTGTTTCATTCCATTTAATGTATTATATGATGTTGCATTTCAGTGAGAAGTACGTGAATATGCAGTACCAGAAGGCGAGGATTGGTGTGCATTATTTCAGAGGAAGCAGACTGACGCTCAGCAGGGAACCAGCAACCTTTTGCAGCAATGAATTCAATTAAGTTATGGAAGACAGATGGATTTGGATTTTTCATGACGTGGGTTCATTTATTCGGTTTGAATTACTGAACTTGGCTACAGTCAGTGTTCCCACTTCCTGATACTGCATATTGCCTTAACCTAATTGGCCTGCTTCTCCGAGATTTGGATGAACAAGGAATTGAGGCCTTTATCACACGTACAAGGATATTTCCCCGCTTTTGTTTTCTTTTTTCTTTTTTTTTTTTTGAACATCTGTCCACCCTGTCTTTGATTTACAAAATATCTCCATACACATAGGAACACAAAAACGATTCCAAAATCATTGAGATTCAAGGAAAACAAGCAGTGGTGCCACAGCGCACAGAAGAGGCTACATATTGGATGAGTGAGGCGATTGTTTAAACTGTCACACCTACATTGATAACAGCTTGAGATGCATCAGGATCTGTCAGACTGAGTTCAGCAAGTGATTGATCGATCACACAGTACAAACAGCGCTTACCGCCTCATGCTGACCACACTGTCTGCTGAACATTTATATTTGTCAACAGAAACCTATTTTTTTCTAACATTTTACACTCTGAAAGTTTAAGGAGATGATGCTGCTCTTTAAAACTGTTATTGTCAGTTAGATTAAAAGATTTTCCAACATATATTATTGGAATTAATGCCTACATGTATCATATTCTAAAAGCCTTGAAAAACAGAAATCCAAGATTACAGATTGTTTTTGCTTCTATTTGACAGTCAGAGTGAAAAATAACAGGAGCCGTGGACATCATGTTTATGTGTGCCTTAACCATTAGGCAAGTTGCACACTCTGCAGAGTTTTTGGACCTTGTTTTATTACAAAGGTATTTTAGCTATGAAAAGCCAGAGAGGCATTTTAAAACATAGAAGTCAATCAAAAATGTGTACTTGTCAATTCAAGGCAGCCTCCTTTCCACTGAGGTATCGAAAAAATGGTATTTTCCATCGCATCTCCAGTGCAACAACGATACATGAGCTCATACTGTCGGGTGGCCAAAGAGGGAGCCGCTGACTTGTTTTTGCTGTCAACGCTTTTGTGACAGGCAAAGAACACTTGAAGATTGTACTGTGGGGGAGTGCACTTACTGGGAGACAAACGCACGTCCATTTTACAACTCCAAAGAATAAGAGGTCAGCAGAAGCCTCTGTTCGACATCTCATCTCATCAGGAAATAAAACTGCTTGTGACAACAGTTTCTTCCATCAACAACTCAGCAGGTAAATGCATGCTAGTGAGTTAGAATATGAGTGAGTGCTCCACAATATACGGGGAACAGGATGTGTGGGGAAGGAACTGCTGCTATTTTCAACACCCACAAAGTTTTCAAAAGTTCTTCACTGGCAGCGTGTCAAAAAGAGTCTCGGTGTACCTTCTTCTTTTTTCGCATCGATGTCTGCAGAGTGACAGACTGAAATACTGAGAGACAGATCAGGCGGCCTTCATTCTGAGTGGCTGCTGGAAATGGCACTGAGAGACAGAGTGGGGGGGGGGTTGGGAGGGGGCAGGATCAAACTTTTAAATTCTAGTTGGAAAGGAGACAAGGAAAAGGAAGCAGCTCTCCTGTGTATGCTTGATAGGGCCTGGGAAAACATGGCATCTAAGACATCTAGTTTTCCGAGAGTGGTGTCAGGGGAGGTGAGCCTCTCAAGCTCTAGACGCCAATTATGGGAACGCTTGCCTAAGCAGGTAACGAATAGAGCCATGCTCCCTGATGCTAATGAAAGTCCTAATTATTTCAGACAAAGCATCCGGGATTGACACCGCAGGTTTCTGAGGGGATTGACTCCCTGTGCTTTCATGCCAAACGTCGACAGAAGCTTGAGGAGAAATCGTTGGACTGATAGGTTCCCGCAGGGTGGTTAAGGATTGAATGGCTATGGACAGATGGATAGATAGATGGAGAAGGTGAAAGAGAGAGGGAGGGAAGATGGGAATGAGACAAGGTGTGGGCTGGAGAAAGGCCAGGATGGGCCTTCTGTCACCGGAAACGAAATGCAATAGGAGGTAATCTGTAGTCACAAAGACCTCTCTGCTGAGTTGCACTGATGGTCCCCAGGGAGCTGTCATGCCTTAACCGCTGCTGTTGCCTTCTAAAAGCTTAATGCTGAGGAGGAATTAAACCACTGCGTGCACGTGTGTCTGAATGTGGGGTTGTGTGAGGGTTGGGTGTCGAAGTTGGTCCGGTCGTATGATCTCTGTGTTTGGCAAACTTGAACAGGCAGAGCAAATAATCAAGCCCATTAACAATGAGGTCCTCAATCACTTCCATTACTGCTTCTGCAGCTGAGAACTGAGCGTGGGTCAAATGAAATTCCTTTCATGAGCCTCAGAGGAACCACACACACGCACACACAAGTCCGACGCTACACAGATGAGCAAACAGTAACTCTACATTCAGACCATTAGCAACCACATATCAAGCTACTGCCTTTGCTACATTGTCAAGCTACTAATTACTAAGACCTGAGTTCTAGCTTGTGCTAGTTTGATGAGAACAGTGCCATGTACTGCTTGACAGTAATGCGATCACTTTCTCACTTGCATTACATTACATTCATTCAAAGCGACTTAGGCATTCCTCCACACAGACACACATTCAGGGTTTTGGACCAGAGGAGCAAAGGATAAAAGCACCAGCAGTACAATTAATAAGGCAACCACTGATATTCCAAGAAACACTCTGGTCATAGAACAAATTGGAAGTAGGTGTTGTTGAAAGGCCTCTTTGACAGAAGTACATAATGTTATGCATAACGTAAATATCTACTGTCAATGCAGAGTAACTGTGGTAAACATCTGTACATCCAAATAAATAAAGAAATAACTAATAATAAATCATTAACACACAGTGAGGACATCAAAGGTCTGCTGTGCTGTTTAAAAAGGCTGTTTTTTTTAATGAAAATACCCAATTGGAACCAATTCTAACCTGCCCTGCATCCCACATTTCACTACCGTTTTATTGCTGAATCTGCAGTGTTTCCTTCAAGAGAGCATTTATTAGCTGCTCGAGCAGTGAACAAGTAGCTGCATTGTATCTTCATCAAAATACGCACACTGACACAGACGCAGCGTTGTTGTTAGCATAGTGTACATCACTGCAGCTTATTAACCACATTAGCTATCAGTGATTCCTCCCTTTCCCTTGTGTAAAGTTTACCTCAGTGGCTCCCTGATTTCTCCCGACATTTCCCTCTGGAGTACTTAACAGTTGACCTGGCCAGTAGTTAACACCTGTTATGTATACATTGCGTACGTTGGTGATTAATTAAAGCAATCTATCTGGAGCTCCAGAGGGGAATCAAGACGCTGTTGGAAAGATTAGTGGTTAAAGAAGCAGTAGGAAGCCTGAAGCACTGCTGTCCCTCAGGGTAAATACAGTTAGCCAGCAGAGAATACTAGATCACTGTATGATACACGATGCAATTCCCTAATATTCTTAGTATTTATGTGTGTTTATGTATTCAGGCGACGAAACTGTAGTCCTAATAAAAGACATCACTGAGGGGGCTTTCCAAGTGAGATTGCAGAGACAATAATAAAAGCAGATTTCAAATGTGATGCTCCACACTTTTCACAATAAGGAAAACAACCAAAACAAAGCAGTTCACAGGGATTTAAAAAACTGCGAGTTGTTTAGGTCACTTGGCTGTCAATTCATCCTCATAAATTGTTTATCTTTGCAGATTGGCTTCTCTGTGTTTACCCTCATCTGTCAAACTTTGGATATTCATGTACAAGCTCGGCATGTTTGAGAAATGCCTTACTTGAGTCAATCCATTATAGATTTGAGCAAAATAGCATGTGAAAGGACTTTCATATCAAAGAAATCTTGTTCTGTGCAGGTTGCAACCAAAAAATTAAAATAATGTAGCGTGTACAAAATCCCTTGTCTGCCTCTCAGTGTCTCTGTCTCTCTGGCTCTATGCAGCAGTCCCATTTCAGAGTTAATTCTGTTCTTGTGTCCTTTCATCCATAATTAAAATAACAAGCAACTAATTACTTTTGAATAATGTCAAGCCAGTCAGGCGGGTTGCACAATCCCTCTCCATAATTAAAGTGCACCCAACAGTTTTGGCAGACATTCCCCTCGTAGCCACATCACTTTGCATTGTTTCAGTGAACCAGTGTACAGGCCAACCCTTCGGAAAAACCTTCGAGATACTCCAGGGTCTGAATGTCAGCTAGCTTTCAGATGCTCTGGGCGTGAGTTATTTGAGGATTGGAAATACAACACGCCCCATTCTGAAATGCCCTGAGGGCAAAAACACTGTAGCAGGAAGTTGGGGATTAAACATTCTCTACTCTTTCACTGAGTGCCAGCCGGAGAAACAGTGGAACAGCGATTGTCAAGAAGTAATGAAAGACTGAATGATAGCTGCACACCGTGTCCAGTGTATTGAAGCAATGCCACAAGATGGTGTCTTACAAGAGAGAAACAACTTTCCTTTACATGCATCGAGGAAAAGACTCCACTCACTTTGAATTTACTTCCTGCTCCCTTTGCTGGGTATTAAAGTCTGTCTG
Organism: Chaetodon auriga; assembly: GCF_051107435.1. NCBI lineage: Eukaryota > Metazoa > Chordata > Actinopteri > Chaetodontiformes > Chaetodontidae > Chaetodon > Chaetodon auriga. The sequence goes on from NC_135088.1 coordinate 8,174,281, forward strand.
AGAAAGCAGTGAGACCCTCCTGGATTTTCAACACATCGAGAAAAAAAAAAAAAAAAAAGGAAAAATACAAACCTGCAGCTCAGTGAATATAGATATATAATGTACACATAATAAAAAACAGATAATATTTAGTTTTAACGCCTACATTTGATTTAATGCCTGTATATCACATGATTTCAGCCGATCATTGCTTGTCCATTCTTATAACAAATTGCCCCACTTTTACTGCCTTCCCACAGAGCTGAAGCTCTAAAACATGGCTCCCAAAGACCGTGGGGAACACTCCGGTGTATAATCGTGCCAGGAAAGGCAATTTATCAGAAGATATTGCCTCTGTGTAGAGTGAGGGTCCCTACGCTCCTCCCTAGCAAAGACTATTGGGTTTGGACCAGCAGCAGAAAGAGGGGGAGGTCTCCTAACTGATCTGGGGCCTGCCACGATCAATCTTCGAGGGATCCCAGTGCTTCAATGGACACGGCTACACAGGGCCTAATGAAGGCCTCACGCGGCGCGCTGGCTGCTGCGACAAAACATGTTTATCTCTGTCAGAGTGTGCTGGGTTAAAGATTAGAGGGTGGATAGATCAGCTGGCTTATGGTAGGCGCGTTTTCATCTGCTGCTTGTTTCGCTTTGTTTACAACCTTCCAAATAATTTTTTATTTATTTATCTATTTTTTTTTACCTTTATTCTATTTGTGTTATCCTGTTTTTCAGTGCAACGTATATGGAAGGGATTATGGAATATGTGTCTCTCCACACACAGGAAGCCATTATGTGTTGTTGTTGTTTGACTGTGAACTTCTGACATACCCATTAATGGCTAATTACGCTCCAGCCTGCATCCTCTTGTCATGCCGTACATAATTGACACAGCATCTGCTCAGGATGTTCTCCTCCACCACTGCCATTGTGTGTCTCTCCCTCTGCTTTTATCAGCTATATTTGGAGAATGGTTTCATATGAATATTGCTTGTGTGCACCAGCTAACAATGCATATAAAATACATACATTCAGAGGCTCTTTATTTGGTCTAAGTTAAACAACACACTGCCAGTGAAAATATGATTTTCATTCTCTGACTAGCCCAATTACATGCAAAGCAGTTGGTTATTTTGTATCCATGCTACTCAATTTTTTTTTTTTCCCCTGGAACACATGCAGTGTAATGATCTATCTATATTCACTCTGCTGTGATAGAGAGGAACATGATATGAAAACTGGTGAAATGGGTATTTATCTTCCTCAGCTTTGGGTAGACAATCATCCTCATTCTGAACTGTGACTCCATGGAAATGAAGTGATAACGACATTTACTCAAACTTCGATAGGCAGAGGAGGGATTACACGTGGTTTTCGCACGTTGGCCCTCCCCATTTGCGTAACAGCTGTTGTGGTGTTCTTTTTTCGATCATATGTCGTCATTGCATATAGTTAAGTTAAATAGACTGCCACTATTGTATCAGTCACTACCCTGGTGATTTATAGAGCCACTGTTTTTAAAGGGCTCTCAAAGGTCCTTATGCTGTCAAGAGGGCTTCACCAACAAAAGTGCCAATTTTGGTATTTTTAATTTTGCAGAGGTCCATTCCACTGTAATTTTTAGCACAATGGCAGACTGCGCTGTAACTGCTATTCAGACTCAACATTTCGGTCACCTCGCGGTCATCTCTACTCGAGACAGACACGAAATGTTATATTAGATCACATCTGATAAACAAAAAGCCTCTGAGATGGCGGTCAGCGCTTCCCCATGCTATCAAAAGACAAAGGCAGAGATCTGTTTGTGGGTTTTTGATGTGGAAAAGTTCTCTGTAGCATGTAGAAATGGTGCTAACTGAAAACTCTGAATGGATGGCGTCTCATCTGTGTGAAACAACTGCTGGAGAAGGCTCTAAGTGGTTTGCTGTAAGATGTCAGCTTTGTTCACGGAAAGTAGGTTAACTTGTAAATGGTTATGGCACTATGATGGGCAGACAGCTGTGGAGTTTCAGGAGCAGGATTAAGAAAAAAGATTGAAAAAGAGTGAAACCAGCTTCTGTTTAAAAACCAAGCTGTGCCAAAAACTAAAGTAAATATTCAGCTGTCTTTAACAGTAGCAGACAAAGCAGTTCCTTGATTAAGATGAGTGCTCCGGTAAATTTAGACATCAGGTTCAGACTTTAATTATCAAGCATAGCGAAATGATTTTGTTTTCATTCTGTTTATTTACATAGATGATTGGAAGGACAGCCTGACTTCTCCACCAGTGCACAAGCTAAATAAAAACGGCATATATATGTGCTGAGCAGAATTAACCGCAGGTTAAATAAACCCAGTTATTGGGCATGTCAAATTCAGAGGTTTGCATACATTTATGGCTTAATTTACAGTAATTTATTGCGTAAAATAATTTCCCCCTCATCAAGGATAATTGAAAGAGCAGTAATTACCAAAAAAAGAAGTGACATCTCCTTTGTGGTCTTGTGAAAAGCTGTGAAGGAGATTGCTTTGTGTTAATGTCTGCTTGGTTTCAGTCACCTTCTAATTGGTTTATAGTGCTGATGGTTGCTAGTTACATGCAGTTCCTTGCTAATGTTCAGCTGTCAGTGGTCGTTAGAAGGGCTTCTGTACAGAATCCCAGTGGTGCAATGTCAGGATTTATTTTCTCTAACTTATTGTGCAAAGCTCTCTCAGGTATACACTTTCTTTTCTTTTGTATTTTGTCAAATTAGTTTAATTATTTGAAGCTCTTTAGCATAATTACAGTGTGTTTTTTTCTCTTTTAGAATCAAGTACCATCACCCAGAAGCATTAAGCAAACTAAACAAATAATCCTCCGTGTTTTCCAATGTGCAATAAACAACTAAACACCAGACTCGTCTTTTTCAAGTTTCATGGCTAAACTAAATTGATGTGACCTCAATGGTTCCAGAGCTCGGAGAGGTTGAGGTGGTTTTACATGGAAATGCTTCTACCCTTTCTGCAGCCAGGGCCTCATTATCCCCGACTATAACGGCCAAACAGAAAGAGTCAAGTAAGAACATTTTTAAACCCTTCAGATCCTCACTCGTAGTGTCCAAGCCTATTAGATCACTGTGACACATGGAAATGAGGTCATGTACTCTCTGTGGGGCAATCCTTAGCCATATTTCTGGGATTTCTCCTCAGAGGGAGTGGGAGACAGAGAAAGAATGAGATGGTGAGAGAGAGAGAGAGATGGGGAATAAGTCCCAGAGAGGATCATTAAAAAGTGAAAAACCCTGACCAACTGGTCCTTTCAGCCCTTTGCGTCATGACAAATGTTCTGAATATATAGATCTGAGAGAAGCTCTGTGTTCCTTTCAGAGAGAGGATGAATCTAAAACTTTGGTCGCTGCTCACTACTTCATTGTACTACAAATAGCCTTTGATTGTGATATTTTACATTATAACTTGCATGCATAAAACATTAATTAGCTTAAGCAAGGGCATGAGGCTGGTTGAACTGCTGTCACCTCTGACTTTGACGGCTCGAGCAATTTTGGTCATGTTGCTGCTATTTCTACTATAGGAGCACTGTACAAAGGCACATAGGCGAATATGGTTGCTGTATGCTGCACTATGGCGCAGATTTACCAAACTCTCTACTCCAATATAACAGAGCAGATTTTGCAACAGCACCATCATTTAAATTTCAGGAATAATCATAGCTGAAATGCTGGGATAGCCGCCATTGGAGCATGTGCGATCACCATCTTTTAGAGGTGTTAACAATCTGATTATTTCTCCTCTCAAGCTATTTGGTAAAACAACACATCCTAACATCTCCTCTGCCCTGCAGCTGATGCAGCATGGAGACACTGTGAGGTGTTTCCTGAAAATTTAAAAAAGGCAACAGAGGGGACAGTTTGGTCGAAGAGGCCTGTTGTTCTGTTAATTTCATTCACTTGACCAAACGTGCAATAAAGAAGAAAAAGGTCATTTCAAGCGATCAGATGCCATTACAGTATAGCTTTAACCTTTAAAAAATGCTGAGATTCATCTTCTGTATGTCATGTGTCTTTGAGAAGAGAAGAGGATCAAGATAAGACATACTATGCAGTAAATGTTATTAATGAGAGCATTAACACACACACACACACTCACACACACACGGTGTGTTTAGACAAATGCAAAGAGAAGCACAATGGACAGAAGTCTCATACCACAGTGAAACCTACCAATGGCAGCTGGAGAGCAGTGATTTAGCCTTAATTGCTGGATTAATTTTGATGCTCATCCATCCTGATAATAAATCATACTTTCATTTCAACTATGACAACTTCTGAACTGATGAATCTAAAATGAACATGACCAGTGTATTATGACATCTGGGTTTGTCCCAAGTGAAATGTGAGGAGTTATGTGTCATTCTGTCATGGATATGTGGCATGTTTGATCATAAAAGGCATTCACAATAGATCTGTGCCGGTGTCTCCCTGTCAATGTCACTATCAGGAGTCATGCTATAGGCTTTAGCTTCTTGATGTGCTGCACATGATCATTTATTCACGGCATGGAGGCACAAGTGAGTTCAGTCAGAGATGAGGCAAAGATAACACTTGATTACATACACACAAAGGTAGTCAGGATGTTTTTCTTAAAAACAAAACACAATTTTAGAATCAAATAGCTCATAATACACTGTGGAGGAGAAAGCCTGACCTTTATCCTTTTAGTTAATTTTGCAGATGCTCTCCCTGCATCAACTTCAGATGGATATTTCATCAAGAAGGTGGCATTATAAGCAATCCTGAGCTTGGATTGTGATACAAACAAGCTCTTCACCAATAGACGAGTAATTATATATAAGAGATTTGTATTTTAACAGTTCCTAGGTGCGTTGAGAATTTGTCTACCTCATCAATTAGAAATAGCTTGTTAATAACACCTAAAACAGGTGCAGACTCCACTCTGATGGTTGGTCTTTCTTAGCCTCGCCGTAAAATGAGTCACACGATTCTAAAATGTAAATGTGCTACGCTGTGTGTTGATTTCTAACTGCCTCCACTATCATTACGAGCCAAAGTCTGTTCATTTAATTTGAAAGTCCCAAGTGCCAGAATTTACCGATATTGAGCTCCTTACAATTTTAGCATTTTACTCCCATGTCTACTCTAAAGTAGTAAATACCATAACCATCTCCTTCGATAGTGCCACTGCAGGAAAATAAAAGCCTTAAGGCTGCCTCCACATTTAATACTCTACAAACAACTTTTATTGCTCCTTTATGCCTCTATGAAGTAGTGGACCTGCTTCACAAGTGATTGAAATGGCTATAAATGTTGGGTTGCGGCAAAAGGAGACAGGCCTCCTTTCTAAGAAGTGCAGTGACTGTGCCTGTACTCTGTCAAGCAAATCTACACCTCGTTAAATTCACCAAAATCTGTGGCCATTTATTCTTTAATTAAAAGGAAGACCCAAAGAGGCTTGCCCTTCTACTTGCATTAAAAGCTTTTGATTATGCAGTCAGTCATGTTTAATTCACAGCATATTTCAGTGTCAAAAGATACATTGCACAGTCATGAAATATTGAGAAGGCCCCTGGAGGCAAAGATCGCAAGCTTGCTCTCTCAAAAAGATCAAAAAAATGAGATAACACACCAGCGCACATCCAGGGCAGCGGTGTATCTCCTTGATCCTCTTATCTCAAGCTGCAACGCAACAACATACTCCATCGACAGAGCATGACCAGCATGGATGTGAAAGGAACTGCTGCTCACAACATGGTCATACAGGCACACGCACTCACAAACACACATGGGCGACTGGGGGGCTTGTCAGAGATAAAGTTACAGTACATCACACACACAAACAGCGTCGCCATCCTGCTACTACAGCTGCTCTCTTAGTTCAAATCATATGCAAATTAGACGTAATGAAAGTGGTATGGCATTTGCCATTGCCATACCATAGCATCAATCATGTAACAAAGAAATAAAAGCCTTGACGCTGCAGAAATTGCAGCTGAGGACGAGGGTGCAGAGGAGGAAGAGTTAATTGGTACAGAACAGAGTTGCCATATCGTCACATGTTGGCTTCAGTCAACAGAATACAACAAAATCTGTTATGAATACTGTCAGGAATGCACTGGATTTGACCATCGCTGCCCTGATACCAACCCGAAAACCTAAACTTAGGTAATCATACTGATACAGAGTACTGATCTGACACGAGTGACTTTTTATCCCAACTTTTAAGTCTGTATGGCAGAAACTGATCATCACTTTTCCACTGTGTGTATATGGTAATGTGAGGCAGTTACTACACATCAATTCTTCTATTCAGATTTTTTAGGTAGAACGCCATCTTGCCCTAACTTAGCTTGCCTGCCTGGCTGCCTGCACAGAGGAGCAGCTGTGTGCATGCCCCTTGAATCGGGTTGTGGGTTGCCAGGTTGTGGTGACAGATGTGTTGAAGTTACATGTAGCGTGTAGACAGTGCATGCAGATTGTGTTTCATACATTATCTGGTGACTGATGTCAAATAAATATACAAAACATATGGATTCATGAATGATTATTGAGAATAAAGTTTGAGGGCCATGCAAATTTTGGGAGTCTCCCAGAAGAAACAACAAAACAGGAGATGGCTTTGAATTCTGGGATAAATGGCAGTACCAGCAGGTATGGTCATTGCCAAGTTAAACATGGAATAAAAGTAGATTAATGTTTGAAAATGTCAAAAAAAGAAAAAAAAAACTGTACAAAACTATCATGCTTCATATGTTTTGTTTGTTACGTCTGGTTTCAAAGGCCTCCTACTACTTTCAGGTGAAAATGCATTTATGGTCACAGACGTGCAGGAAGTGATGTGTGTTGGTGGAAGCTTGCGCATCAACGTTGGTTCATCACAGCAAATGAATGAAGCAGAGCAACTGAATCAAATGTGTATCAGTCATGGCTGATATCCAATCTGCTTAATAAGGTCAGTGTCAGTGATGTGCTGGAATGGATCGGTGCAGCCTCATGGCGCACAATTTAGTGTTTGGCCAAGAAAAGGCAAGGACAGACGAAGCTCACATTTCAACCCTTAAACATCCCACAGATGGAACAACTGAAGCCACACAGATCTTTTCACTATTTTATTAAAATGTGAAAGACGAACCTATTTTACTGTGATTGTTTACTTTAGCAAACAAATGTGAAAAGGAGTTCTTAGTCGGGACGCAGTGTAAAACGGGGGTGTAAATCAGGGTTTTATAAACAAAATCTTACACAGAATCTATGATTTTCTGTTTATTGTTAAGTGTGCAAAATTATTAAGAAGTCAACTGCAAACCCTGAGTATCACAGGTGAAAGAAGGAAGCAGATGTTTTCAAAATGAAATTATTTAATTTGCCCTTAGCGACGTAAATGTGACGTTAAATCTTCATATGGATTTCAAGTCATGTCGCCCTGCCGACTTCTGAATAAGGAGTTCAACACGCCTTTCAAAATCAAAATAAATGCAGCGCATTTCATTTTTACAAGCTTAATATAGGTAATCTTGATTAAAGTCACCCTCTGGGAGAATCATTCAATGACACGTCTGATGTGTTTTGGTTGATGGCATTAGAAGAACGATTTAAACTGCATCACACATGTGAATCACAATCTCTGGTTAAACTGTTTAAATTCATGAGGTGGTTAAAGAAATGACTTTCTTGTTACAGCTAAGTCATGTCACCACCGTTGCTTTAGCCATTCTACCTTATGTAATCCCCAGGGTTGATTAATTCAAAAAATAGATCTCTGGCAAGGGCCAATCTCGCCATGCTCTGCTCTTTTCACAGAAAAAGCTGATCTAAAAGCTTGCCTCCTAGAAATCTCCTCTGAAACCATGTGTGAAATTGTTTTCAATCTAGACCGTGTACATTGACAGCTAGTAAGTAGGATTTTTGGAGGGTTTACAACACAGATTATACCTGTCTCCACCTCTAACATGATTGAAATGTTAGGAAGAGGTGAGCAAAGTCAACTGTAGCTAAAGAGGACATTGAAATACACGAAGATGAAAGTGACATAAGAATGACTTTCATTTCTCCTGGTTTAGCCTGACCATAGTTCAAAATCTGACTGCGGAGTTTAGAAAAGGGCATAAGTTCATCGAGGTGGAAAGTGGGCTTTTGAAAGGTTGCTGTGAAGGTCAGGAAGGCTTTTCATAAGACTGCTGTTTTTCTGCCGTTCCCTCTGAGCTGAACACTGGGGGAATATTTGTTGTCTGAGCAATCCTAAACATCATAAAATATTTATGAAATCTTTTTCATATCTCACTGTCATCTATCTATAGGGGTAGCAAGACCCCCGTGGGGGTTACCATATACAGTACACTATGTCTGTGCAAGTGAGAGACGGAGCTGGGGGGTAGCTAACACACATTTCTAGGCACGCCTGTGATTTGCAGAACTACTAACTTAATGAAGTATTTCTAAGTTCAGTTGTAAGTTCAACCTTGGCTCAATTTCAAGAGAAGAGAAGAGGTCCCAACAGACCATCAGAAATGTTTCAGGTCGACCATTTTTCCATATTTGGCATTGTAATATTTCTGCATCCTCCATTTCCAACCTTACCAAATGTGTTTTAGGTAAGAAAGTTATTAGTTTTTAACCTTTCACCCTCCACTGTTCACCATCAGGACTCTTCCACTATGTAGAATTTCAATGAACTTTACTGGCCCAACTGCTTAGTTCTCCCAGGTCTCACCAACCCTCCACATAAAAACCCACTTAGCCTGTCAAAGTCAAACACACACTAGTTGCTCATCACGAGCCGATGAAGGCGACAAAACATCTACCAAACCGTGGATGCAGTTGTATATTTTTAGGAGCTGGTATGAAAAACAGGGATTAAAGACAAATGAATGTTGTAGTTGTATTTGACAGGTGGTCAGAGGCACGGCTCCGATGAGATGCAGCAGATTCAGAAAGAGGTTCCACCCCACAATCTATCAAAATGTTCTTTAAATCCAGTTTATTTTTCCAAGCGACTGAGCCGCACAGGAAATAGCAGGCGTTTCACAACATCTGCGTAATGCTTAATGCCTAAAATAGGTACAGTACATTGTGTTCTCGAACAATCCAAAAACATTGGATTTAAACTGGCATCAGGAGCCTTCCTCCTCCACGTGTTGCTGTGAAATCACCCACAATGCCCAGCCTGCTAACCTTTGGCCAGAGATGCTGTAAATGGGAACAAGCGGAGATAGTATGGAAAGGGAAGTCAAACAGTCTGCAGCCTTGCCCCTAATCCCATCACTGAACACCTTTCAAACAATTTACATAAGCAAAGTCCAAGTCTTGGACTAAGCTCTTTCAGCTCATGCACTACACTTATCCTCTAAAGTCATCCACTTTGGGCTGAAGTCATTTGGCACATATAGAGAGACAAAACAGCTCCTGATCCTGGATTCAAGAAGGGTTGAGGCTATTCTGTCTGACCTGACCATGTAGAGTCTGCTGATTGTTGCAGCGGCTTTAAGTCAGCATGGCATTGGCCCCTGGGAGGTGACACACACAGTCTTCCTCAAAGGCCACAAACAGGTGAGGAGACTTTATTTGGCTCTGGCCAGAGGGTGTCTGTCTGCTGACACGTAAGCAGCAGCGTAAGGACCCATGCACGAACGGCGATACAAACACTCGCCGACTTCAGCATCTGCACGCACACACACACACACACACACACACACACACACACACACACACACACACACACACACACACACACACACACACACACACACACCCTCTGTCCTCTCTCTCCCTCTGTCTCCCACGTGCACGTGCAGACACATGCACACCTGATATGAGTCAGGGCTGAAGAGGAGCAAGAGGTAGTAGGCAAGGACAAACTTTCCCTCAGGTGTTTGACTGTCATGGCAGCAAATGGGCAGCTCAAAACAATAGACTTGCACCCCTCGCATTCAATCTCGTCAAAATGCTTCATGCTCAAGCAGTAACAAATACGGATTTGTTGTTTTGAGCATTGATGTGTCTAAAGGAATGACAACTACACAATGAAAAGCTGAATTATGTATTTTTTTTAAAAAACATTATCCATGTAAAAAAGAAATCTTTATTTTACTTTAGTTTATTTTAGCACTGGGTGATGCAGATATACAAACTGAAGTGCTGGCATACAAAGTCAGCGTGTGCTTGGGGTTTTTAGGTTGTTGGGGGTTTTTTTTGATAATTTTGTTTGTTTGTTTGTTTTGTTTTCATGTCATCTTCTCCCTCTGTTGAGATGTCCTTGAGCAAGCACTTATGCACTGCTCCAGTGAATGTGCTCTCTGGCTATACAAGACAGAAGCCCACAGCCAGCTGCACAGTTAGGCTTTGCGTCGTGTGAATGGGTGAAACTGTATATTGAAAAGAGAAAAGGTCACTGCTACAACACTTGGTTCTAAAACAACTGGGACACTGTGTGAAACGTAAATAAAACAGAATGCTTTAATTTGCTTTGGTAAATTGTCACATTCTGTTTTATACACGTTTTACACAAAATCCCACTTTTTTTATATGAATTCAGATTTTCGGTGGTCTGAGAAATAACTTCAGCTTGAAGAAGAAAAATATTCATTTGAAAATAATGAAAAACACTGCAAACAGATATATGGTTGTCATGCACTGTATTATATACTGTTTTTATTGTTTATAATATAACCATTGATGTTGAATTCTTTCTATGAATGCTGGGAAACATTTGCTGTGACAGGAACATCTCAGCCTCGGCTACAGGATGTCATGTGAATCTCAGGACTGCCTGTTGTCATTATTTACAGTGTTAATAAAGCTTTTCTAATGGCCTAGTTGACTGCTGCTCCTCGGCTGTGTGTAATCCATCAAAGAGTGATGGATTAGAGAAACACACACACAAACACATGGACGTACGCCAAAGCACAGATGTTATTATGCAAAAAAAATGGAAGATGCTAAGATTAATAATTCAGTCTTTTTAAATGACAAATGGGTTTTATTGTCATCATATATTCTCACACCCACTAGTCCAGACACACATTTCAACACGACACACACACACAGACCCACAGTGCTTCCCAGCATAATCTCATCTTAAATGTCACTTAAACATCAGCTGTGGGAGGGGCGCTTCTTCAAACTGTCATCACTGTGCACTACAGCAGAGGGGGATACGCCTCTACTAATTATGAGAAATGAGAAATGTCTACATTTACACATCAAATATGATCATCCACAGTGGATTTTGCCCATCTGAAACATTTGTTGACGGTGCTCCATGCAAACATTTCATACTCCATCATACTCCCTTGTGAACAAACCCCTGAGATATGCTCCCAACCTACAGGGGGGGAACCACACTCCCTAAATGAGCACCCTGTCCTAAGGTAAGGAGGACCACATAACTCTTATTCATTCATTTATTTCTTTATTTCTTTATTTATTGGGGGGGGGGGGGGGGCTCCAACACAACACTTCAGGAAGGGAGAGAGTTCAGCCTGTCCAAGAGTTTGGTTCCCGAGCTGTTGCTGTGTAGAGCAGTCAGCCAGGCAATATGTACAGTATTTGGTATCGATCCACCTCCTGAACTAGCTCCGGCTGCTTCGCCAACAGAGCGGAGACGTTCCAAGACACTGTTTTTGTTGCCACAGGCAGTCACTGACTGTCAGTGCACTAGACTCTTTGCTGAAACTTGCAGGTGGTAAGCCCACACACACTGGTCTTACATTGCTCCTTCAGGCTTTGCCTCAGTGGGCCTCAGACTATTAGAACAGGTATTAAACACTTTCCACCAAGCTTGCCTCCCAGTCCTGGATTTCTGTCATGATTGAAAACATTTCCTTTAACTTTCAAGTCTTGGTGGTCCAACCCTGCTATTGGTGGTTGGCAATGTGAAAAATTTGTCAGTCTGTCAGTGCATCCACCCATAAAGCAGCTGGTTAGACTGCTATGAAATGTATTGTGGTCCCAAGAGAAAGCATTCCCAATTATTTTTACAACCTTTCAACACCTGAACTTAGTTGCTGGTATTGTTCCTCCTGTCAATATACGGGGTGTACACCTATTTCAAGTGGTGGTGGACAAAATCCACAGTCCACATTTTGTGCACAAATGCGTTGTAAAGTTCAGCTTAAGCTATTACGAGGTTTGAGCAATCAGAGTTAGATGAATCAAGTTTCAGTCTCTTTAGTGGGAAATTCGCTCTTTGTGCATTGACAGTGCTTGCTGGCCGAGCTGTGGCAGAGAGATAGCAAACCTAGCCACAAATTAGCCTCACCTCACCCCTTTGGGTGAACTTAATAAAGTTTTTGGTACAGGACAAGAACTGTGGTTTATACGGGCATGTTTTTGGAACGCCGGGCATCATATACAGTGTTCCAAAATATGACTGAAAATGGCTTCAAAATAAAGGAAATTACTGCAAATTGACCTGACCTGACAAAAGCCCTGCACACACACACACACACACACACACACACACACACACACACACGAAAACACACACACATGAAAGCACACACACACGAAAACACACACACAATCCTACAATCCTAGCTGAGTCAGTAGAAAGGCAGATCGGACACACTTGCCAGAGTCTGATCAATGCACCTTATAACTAATGGAAATAGGCTCTTGATAGGAATCTAATGGAGGCTCACTTAAGCAATTTATACTTAAACATGCTATTACATGCTGTTCCTGTAAAAGCAGCACATTACCAGGAGACAGCACTTACTATGGATTCCTGTACCTATTCCCCCGCAGCTCAACAGACCTCTCCTGCAGTCGGTCAACGGGGAGGTGAAATGACTAACCTCTCTATAGACAAATGGAAATCTGCTGCCATCTATCACATCTTTAATTGTATTAGGTATTCACTGTTTGCTGGATTCTATTTACAACAAACAACCTTGTAGTTCTACTATTAGACCAGATACTCAGTCTTGGATACACTTAATTGGATGGAAATTAAAACATAAAATGTCAACATTCAGATGTCAACGAGAGGAAGAAGGTTTACATGTTTTCCTATGGCCTAAATGAGCTTAAGGGTGTTTTTTTTTGGAAAATTTAAGGCTGCCTCTGTGACCAACAAGCTACCAGGTTTCAGTCTGGAAAAACAACTACAGAATCGATGGAGCTCGGCAGGTGGAACTCGACAAATCAGTGACTCAATGGGAACAAGTTGCATAATGACGTGACACAGCGTCTCTCAAAACTTGTGAACAACTTTTTAATCTGCAGCATTTTAGATTGACGCATTCAACTCTAAATGATGCATGACTGTGTAGCTGCGTGGCCTGTTTCTCACTTTAAATGTCCTCAGATATACTCCACCGACTCAGGAGAAAAGACCACTGCTTATGAAGTTAAGGAGCACTCAATTTCTTGAAATTATTGCAGCATGGAGGCTTAATATATGAGGTGACTGAAATATTTTCATAGTACTCCTGTATGAAATTGTATGATCTGTAATACCAGCACGACAAACAAGAATGTACACATATCTCCTCTGTCCACAAACTCCAAAAACTGTCTTGTTATCCACCAAGTCTTTGCAAGGATGAAACCTCATTAAAGGGACAAGAGTTGCATGAGACAGCAAAGGAAAGCTTTCTTAAAGCCTGCCTTTGAAGTTGAAGTTGAAGTGCAGCGTAACACACGCACACGTACACACACACACACGTGCTGCCTTTAAAGGCGTTTGCATAGGGGAAAAGCATACACTCAAACACAAACAATGCATACCACAAAAAGCACACAGGATGGAGCCGAATGCCACACAACAACCGCTAAACAACAGCTGAATCAATGCTGCTGCCTGGGTGCCTTGGGAGCAGAGCCTAGAATAAATGACTCGACATCAAAACCCCTCACATCTTCCATATCCCTGCAGACACTTCACCAACCCACCCACCCAACCAAACAACCAACCAATGGAACAAAAGCATTGTGCTCCTCGCAGAGGCTGTTCATTAACAGCTTGTTTGTGTGTTTGTGGCACCCTGCACTTCAAAGCCTCATCTGATTCCTCCCACCATCACTGAGAGAGAAAATAAGCCTTTGTCAAAGGAGAAGGACAGCCGAGCATCATCCATAAGTTACAATTTTGGGTAACAAGCAGACTGGCCTTGCAAATCCAAAAACCCAGACAGAATTTTCATGAAATGCTGACCTGAGAGGGAAACTGTCAGACTTGTGGTCCAACAGCAGCAACAGAAAGCAGATATCTTAAAATACTATCTTTCGCAGTAATTAAACCACTCTTCAACTCTCGTCTTGCTCCTTAAAAATGAGGTAAATGATGAGATAAAAGAGAAGAAGAAAGCAAAGAGTTGTAACTCAGACAGATCGATAGATGCAGCACTGTAGACGGACACACACAGACAGACAGACAGAGGATTAATCAGGACCACACTTCCCTCATCTGCCCATCTTGACACACCAGATTGTTTCATTTGACATTGGGAGGATAAACACCACCCCCTGCTGGTGACTGCTCTGGCCAGGTGTTGAGGGAGCTATTACAGTCCGGTGAAGACAGCTTGAGGCACAGGTGGCAAAACAAATACGGATGCTGTGCAGCCCGAAATGGCCAGTCACACTTGAGGACTTCATTTGTCATGTGGAGAGACGGAGTAACGACCGTCTCCACTCACCTTTCATTCTGTCTTCATCAGCCTGAGGTGACCCGCATATGGGGAAAAGAGAGGAAAATGAAGAAAGGCGAGGCGAGGCGTGATGCATGCAACAAGTAAATATAACATACTTTAAATTGAAGGCAGCTGCTCGAGAAGGCGCACCACTGTGGGAAATGAATAAAGGGCCCGGCCTATCAAGACAATCGAGCAGGCAGGGATTTGATGGTTGGTTGAAGGTTACTCCAACATGAATGTCAAACAACTGCAAGCCAAATGACACACATTTACTAAGACATGCAAGAGCAATTCTGCGTTGTCATGCCAAATGATTTCACTTGCGTGTACAGATTTTCAGCGCAGATTAAATCCTTTGTGTTTCAAATAAACGATGATTGAAGATTAGTTACACAGGAGAGGACATACCCCAATCCGAACCACTGAGTCAAAGAGCCAAATTTAACAGAAAGGCATTTTTTTTTTTTTAGGTCAGGGCATTTCTCTGCCTCCAAAGCCACTCTCCTTTCCATAGTGCTGATATCTGTATGTGACACGAAGCGTTTCCAGATGATAATCTTCTTAAAAACATCCGCTTAAACATGCATATCTGGAGCATAAGATATAATCTGATTTTGCAACATTTTTGATTTGTAAATAATTACAACCACTCATCTTCATCAAGGCAATCATTTCTATGCAAATCGTCAAAACAGAGGAAGAGATATTAGACTGTGTGTGTGTGTGTGTGTGTGTGTGTGTGTGCTTGTGTGCTAACCCTCCCAAAATTTGACTGTAAGGTGTATAAATCGTTTTTTATGTCTTTCAGCATATTTTCTATATCAATGACAGACAAGCTTTGGGAATATGATTTTAGCTAATTGCTGGAGATGAAAGAGGAAGGGAAGGGATTTCTGATGACATGGGGATTCACTGAAGAGAGAGGGGATGTGTATTGTCTCAAAAATAGAGCCTTAAGCTGCATGCTTGCAGTGTAGACAAAATAGATTTCCTGTCAGGAGTCATTCTTTTCCAGATCTATACAGCTTACCTCCATTAGTGTGTACTTACTGTATACAATAAATATGCAAGGGATTAGATTCTCCTCTGTTAGCACTTCTCAAAGTTCAAAAGACACGTGCAGGTCTGAATCGGAGAACTCTGCCTAGATGGACGAGGAACCACTTATATATTTCAAACTAACATATGACTACATGAGTTATCTGAAGGCAAAACACACCATGTTTGCTGGAGAGACAAATGGACTGATGAAACTTTGCCTCACACTAGTAAAAGGTTGGATGGATGGCTTTAAAGACAAACTGTTAATGTGTTGGAAAGACTTGTAGTGAAGTAATTAACCCAATTTGATATTCAGCCATTTATATTACTTATATATCAGATGCAGGAGGCTATACACAGGTAAACAAAGCCAGTACGAATTCTGAAACACAAACCAATTTTGGTGCACAGACTGAATATTATGATATTAGAACAGTTTTGCTAAGGCAAGTAAAGAGTTGGTTAAGTTTAGAACACTTAAGGAGGTTTTCTTGTAAGCAGAGCTATGTTTACATTCAGTGTTCCCCAACAACATGGGGACCTACTTGTGGAAACATTGTTCCATGGAGCTACTAGTGTTCAAAGGTACCCACCACAGGGTAAAGTTAAATAACCTGACTGACAGCCTTGCATGTTTGCAGCAGCAGTGTGCTGTAAGAGAACCTTGAAGAAGCAATTATAGTAATAGACAAACGCATTCAGGAAATCTTGAATTCAATGTTGCATTGGCTATTAATGCCACAGTGTGCTTGGGCTTGGCCAGCTGTGTAGATTTCTGGCACAGCTTCCACTACATCAGATGCATTTCTACCCAGTTTTGTGCCTAAAATGAATCAGTTTGAGGCTAGTTTTATGAAAGCAAGAACTACGAAATAGTTTCCTCCCCCCTCTGGTGTGGTGTCTCATTAAATGAATAGACTTTAACTGCCCAGTGGTTTCAGCCATGGGTTTGACAGTCAATGTAACAATAGCTATCAAACCACTGCCTGTTTTTCAGGACAGGATAGGACAGGATAGTGAAGATTTGCAGCTTCATATTTTGTCTTTAATTTGCCAAACATCAAAGCTGTGCAAGAAGAAAGACAATTACCTTTTCCACCCACATGTTTTCTTTTTTTCCCAGGCAGCAGCTTGTCCTGCTGAATAACTGTATGGATAAGCTGAAAGGTATCTTTTGTCTGGGCGGTTTGATAGAAAGACACTTATCTTCTCAAGGATTCCCCTGTCAACTCAGCATAATCCTGCTCTGAACTTTTAGGAGCATTATGAAACTCATAAGCCTATTGTCAGGTTGTCAGGTAAAAGCAAAACAAATATGTGTGATGATGATTCTGCATATTCTTCAACAAATCAGCATCTGAAATGTTTTCTTTGGAGACATCCAGGCCTCTATTTTATCAGCTATCCTATCCACTCAGTCACATCAAAAACAAAGTCCGCTTGTATGTGCATGAACAATGAGGGAGGATGCACACTTGATACTTTTAAGTCAAGCTAGAGGCTCTACTGATGGTGGTCTGTTGGTCAGTTGGTTTGACTGCCATGACATTTTAATATTTGTGTTCCCCAGAGGAGGGATCCAATGACTTTGGTGATCCCTTCCTTTAGCGCCACCCTAATGCTGTTAAATATCTAACAACCTGTTGGATGGATTGGCACTGATGTTTTTAGATATTCATGGTTTCCAGAGGATCCAGGTGAGTTACTTTGAGACCCCCTGACCTTTCCTCTGGCACCACCTTGGGATGTTGTTTGGAATTGTTCCTGCTAAGCACATGAGCATATAATAATGGTGATCAAAGGTACTTTAACTGCTTAAAATGCTGCATTTAACTGGCTTTGTGACAATAATGTAACTACTACCAAAGCTGTGAATGACAATTCATCATAAGCGTTCCTTTTATGACCATTCTGAGAGAATTCTGAAAAGCACAAGCTGACTGTTGAAAAATGTCGATGAGCCGCAGTGAGCAGATGGCTCGTGAATAATGTTGCATATACAGCGAGTCAAAGAGACTCAGATGTTTTTTGCAGGAGGAGTCTTCTTAAAAAAGTACAAATGAATATTTGACTTGACAAAAGCTGTCAAGGAAGCAAAGTGATGCAGGTCAAGACACCAAACCCTCAAAGTGCTCCAGATGAGCAGGTCGCAACTTTGCACGGCAGCTTCCTGCCATCAGTGTATCAGCGTTTAGGGGAGGCAGTGAAACCAAGAACGAACAAAAGAATGAAGTTATGTGTGGGAAAGTTTTGTTGAAAACTACTCTTTTTAACATTTATCCTTTATAGTGGTAAAAGCAGACCATCCTGCATGTTGCATAAAAGACTGTCATTGAAAACACAGGCCACAGCAGGAAGCAGGGAGACATTATCCTCGCATTTCTTCTGATGGTTTCACCAGCTTGCTTCAGGATAATGTATGTCAGTCACCTGAAATATGCATGAGGGCCGCTCTTATGAATCTGGAGATGTTTGTTATTCCATTGTGGGTTTCAAAAGTTAATTCTCAAATAAGTGTAAGAGAGTCAGCTAAAAAAAAGTCAGAGCTCTTTTTTTTCCCCCCTGAGTGTTAAGAATTGCTCTGGGGAAGAGTTTGTTTATCGTTGTGAAATGACTGAGAATGCAAGCACTTAATGAGCAAGAAAACGGATGCTTCTCAGGGAGAAAATCTCAAGTTAAGGGACGTGGGTTTGCGTTATGTCTGTATACAGTAAGTCTAAGAATATGAGATTATATGCTTTCTGTTTATTGTGAGTGCATGATTCCAATCTATATTTGTGTATGTATAAAAGACCGACAGAGCTTTATTACAAGTGCGTGTTTCCATCAAATGCTGTTTACTTGTTATGGATGCTATTATTAGTTTTAATCTTCACTTTAAAATATGCAGTTCTGACCAGAGGCGCACAGGCAATTACTACGACTGTTCTAGCCTTTGAGGCCACACATGGGCTCACCTTAATATTAAACAGCATAATATAAATGTGTTGCTCTATTGTAAACTCTATACATGCAGATTTCTCCAAACCTCTGATCTCGTCTGCAAGTTATGAGCGCAGCAGAAAGGGCAGAGTGGATGAATAATAGCTGGAGCCTGTTGTGAAGACAGCGCTCATCCTCAGTGCAGCTCGTACAGTTAAGACAGTGGAATATAAGGAAATATTTTTAACATGATGATCACTTTCATTTTGAACCTATTGCTTTTGTTTGAAGTGTAATAGTGTGCGAGAATATTACAGCTGCTGAATGTCAAGACATTTTAAAGTTCTATCATTAATTTTCACCTGGAAAGGTTTTAAAGTAAACCTTTGTGAAGTGTCTTTAAAGCACAAAACAAAACAACACATAAATGTTAATTTAAAAAGAATTTTTACACTTTATATTAAGGTGCATACTCAACATTAACTACTTGCTTATTAGAATTCATTTTCATAGCGTATTGGTTCTTTATTACTAAGCACTTATCAATACCTTATTCTGGAGATTTGCGTTATTAAGGGTTAGGGTTAAGCTATTAAGATTATAATTCATGTACAACAACTTCCTTACATAGTATCAATAAGGAGTATTTACATAGGAGGTTATTGAGGGAAAACATTTACTTAATGGTCTTGTCGTTTTAGAATATAGTCTTGCAGAATAAGCCATTAATAAGTGCTTTATAGTCACCAATAAATAGCCAATATGCTACTAATATGTATGCTGATAAGCACTTCAGTAATGCTGAATATGTGTACCAAAATATGAAGCATTACCATATCATTAATAAGTAAGACACAAAATATTACAGTATCTGTATTAACAGCTAAATCAGGTCAGAAGTACATATGCAGGCATGTTCTTCATAGACAATCATTACTGGTGTGTACAATGAAGATGTTTTTGTACTTCTGTACTTCTGCATGTTTCTTTGGAATTTTTCTGCACTGCTCTAGACATCCAACAAAAATGACATAAAAGCAAGATTTCCTTTTGTGAAAACTGTGATTCATGCCTGTGTTTTTTAGTTAGAGTTGTGCTCCTCACATCTTTCTGTGTGCCGTCTCTTTGCAGCTCCGTGTGCCTCGCACAAGGGAAGTGAAAAAAAAGTTATTATCTATACACGTTGCGCATTATAAATGCAGTCCATTAAAATCCATGACAGTGAAAAATCATTTCCCTAAATAAAAACGTGCGATTGACAAATGTTTGTGTTTAGCTCTTTAGTTGTGCTGTGCATCATTAATGTCAGGAACATCAAGGCTAACAGTAATGAAGATGATAATTTATCTTTATCATGTCCTTTGTTACTTTTTTTTTTTTTTTTTTTTTTTTTAAACATATAGAAAGGGGCTGAGACCTTTGTTCCTTTGACAGCACACAAAGAAATAAACTGCAAGAAAACAAAGACAAAAGGACTGGGGATGAATACTGGCTCAGATTTCACACTCTGAATGAAAGAGGGTTTGTAGATCAAGGACTTGCATATGCATTTGGTTTATTCTATTGATGAACACCCTACAAACTGACACTGGTGATCTACAATTCATTCTATTCTTTCAATCTTTCAAGGGCGTCTGTCTTTTAAACAAGTATGGGGATGCAAGTCGCTTCAAGCCTCTTCTTTTTTCCCCCCAGTGTTTGAAAAAGCTTTGTAGCTGGCTCATCATGGATAAGTATGTTCATGAGAAATGCCATTTGGTGGCTGCCTCTGTCTACAGAGCCTTGCAATTATTCCATCATTAGCAGCACACTGATAATCATGGTGGTATTCGTGCCATTTGTTCCCAGCATGCCATTCCTCCTCTGTACCAGAGATTGTGCATTTTTTTTTATTCTCCTTACATATCCTTCTTCTTGGTATTGCTATGAAGCAGAAGTTTCTGTATAAGCAATGCAGAGCTAGCCCATGTGACAGCATTCACAGCTGCTGTTGCTCCCATGTAGCAAAGACCCTTATGTGGCTCCCCAATCAGATGATAATGAATGGAGCAATTAGCAGTGATTATTAAGTGCTTTGTGGGGCTTCCCTTTACCAATTTATCATGCAAGCATGTTCGATTTATCAGACCACCTCGAGACATACGGTATGATGATGACAGGCAGCCACACACAGTAGCTGGGTGCTCCCCGTTACACTTGGCAGAAAGTGTGGAGGGACTGCAACGATGCTAAGTCCTTGTCTGTCTATTATGTTGCCAGGATTGAGGACATCATGCCTCGCCTCCCAACACCATACGATAAGATAAGGGTACAGTATTTACTCACTAAAGCATACACAGCACAGGTAAACATGACAAAAACACAATCCTGCAGCCTATTCGATCTGCCAAATGAGCCTTGTTGATGAGGAAGCATACCGTCACTCCATCCAATGATATATACTATTGATTCAGTCATACCTTACTTGTCCACTGCATGCAAGGTTCATTACGTTACTCAAACACCCTATGAAGGCTTCATTAGGCTGCTGTAGCCATTGTATAATTTATGTTGAGAGTTTGCTTCTGCAGACCCACTGAGTGTCAAGGTCGTTTTCATCCGAGCTGTGACCCAGAAGGGCTGGCTGTCCCGCAGGATAGACTGATGTTTGTTTTGGAGTGCCTGTTGTGTTTGATCAGGATGGGAGGTGGAGAACAGATAACAGGTCGACTGGATGCATCCCCCAAATGACTGATTACTGTCCTCCTTATGCTGCGCCTGGTCACTTAAGGAAGCACCGCATCTCCTTCTTCAGAATCAGCTTGGGTGTGTCACAGTCTCATTTGATATCAGTCGTGGCGACCAGAGGAGAAGTGAAGGGTTTGTGGGAGACGATTTCTGAGTGTTTGATGTAACCGCAGTGAATCAAGATCAAAAGCTAGCGGTGGTGGTAATGATACACACTTGGCAATCTGTCAAGCTGTGTTGTCTGGCAGAGGCACATCAGACTAATCACTCTTGAAACTGTCCCTCATTGTTGCGTTGGCAATATCCTGGACGTCATATTGATCGCATTTAATGCCTCTCCAAGAACTTGCAAACTGACACTTTCTTATTTAAAATGTCAAAGCATCCACTGCACAAGCAGAAC
This sequence comes from Chaetodon auriga, assembly GCF_051107435.1. Taxonomy (NCBI): domain Eukaryota; kingdom Metazoa; phylum Chordata; class Actinopteri; order Chaetodontiformes; family Chaetodontidae; genus Chaetodon; species Chaetodon auriga. Next base: position 8,195,982 of record NC_135088.1, read on the forward strand.
ACTGCTCATAAAGGAAATCAATTCGGGGTGTCAAAAAGTTCTGATCCTGACAATGAGTTTGGTGCTGAGCCAAGTCATTTGAGATTAGCTAGAACTTTCTTGGGTAAAGCACTGGCTAAAACATGAGTGTACTGAAGCAATTCAGCACCAGTTTATGAGAGCGTGGCATGATTCTGACTTCTTTGTTAGCATGTTGGGTTGCAGAGTGCCAGAGCAAATGGTCTACAGGGGAGTGAATTCAGGTTGAGATCTAATGCATTTAGCTCAAGCTCTTATTCAGTGACACTGCAGATTGACTTAGCAGGTAGTAATTTACTCTCTTGCCCAAGGACAGGCCGACGTGACCAAACTTGAGCTTCGATGAGCAGTTTGCTGAGACAGAAATTCTGCTATCTCATTAAAACCACAGCTTGCACTTTCATGTCAAGCAAATGCATCCTCAATAGCCCAGAAGCTGAATGTTAGCCAAACTGCAAAAACATGGAGGTGAGAGCCAACTAAGCCCGCTGGACCAGACCAAATCCTTAAACTCCATCCTTGGATATACAGGTGATCCTTAGAATTTTCATACCTCACGTACAAGTTTGGCACCGCATTAAAAAGGGCCAGAATTGCTGTATTAGTATTTGAGCTTCGATCATTCACACCTGTCCATGATTCTCACTGGCTTAAAGGCAGTCAGCAGTATTAATGTCCATTTCCCCTACAAGTCCCTATTTTCACCATGCTGCTATGATGGCTGATGGCGTGCTTGGTTCTTAACATTAACTAGCCAGGACACCTAAGTTACCATCCTGATCTGAAATACTGAATGGTTTAACTGCATTATGTGTCTTTAATTGCTAATTTACACATCAAATATGTAACGCTAATCATTTGAGGTAGTGATTTAAGTTAAACCTGATATGATGTACTTTCAGGAATAGTTCTTATTCAACCGTGCATGAGGGATTGAAGGTGTTTCGTTATTAATAAAATGCTGGCAGTTCTTTGAAAAAGACACTGAGGAGGGAAAGTGTAATACGAGCAACAGGACAGAGACAGTGAGCGTAAGAGAGACATACGGGGCAAGAAAGTTAGTGTGCTGGTAGAGGTAATCAATTTTTTACAATATCAAAGGCTCAGACAGGCATGAAACAGATATCAAACTGTTTCAAAACGTCCACGGTGAGGGGAGCAAAAGGATGTAACCGTATTAAAAAAAAAAAAAATCAGTCTCAGCTTGCACTGGAAGATATGCTGGTGCACTCCATACTAAATATGCTTGACCTCGATGATTTCCCCTGACTTTCTTTCACACCCAGTGGTGCAAAGTTGAAGTGAAGTTTGTAGAAAGCCGTCCCCTGAGTCTCAGCACTGGGGCGATGCTTTCTCAATTCTCTCTGCCGTGAAAAAGTAATCGAAACGGCCCAGTGTCACTTCAAATAGGTCTCCATTACAAAGCACTCTTAAGGAAAGGAGCTCAGTGTTCATCAGTGTTGGTTCAATGTCTGTGCACGCACATGCAAATGTACATGTGAGTGTACATTAAACTGATTGTTCAGCTGTGTTAATATTAGTTTTTAATAAGTTTCAAGAGTTCTGCACTTTCAGTTAAAGGCACCAGCAACAGATTGTCTAACATGATGAAGCTTTCTATGAAGGTATGAGGGCTATTCTTTGTACTTGATACGAGTCCAAATCCCATTTACATTTTCCTTGATCCACTTCAAAAGAGGCTTTTACTTTGATGAGTCTTAAGTAGTTGAAGTTCTTAAAGTTTACTGTGATCATTCGATTCTGACTTCTGCTTTGGTGGGTGTGGAAACATATTAATAATGCATCTTGAAGCATCATCTTTATTGCATCTGTTCGGAATTTGCATATATATTGGATTATCATTAGATTATTATCACAGCCGCCATCACGACATAATTTATAATTAATGAGTAACAAGTGACAGAGTTTGCTGTGAATCACATGACGCCAGTTAAGAGATATTAGCTAACGGAGGAGGTTCAGTTCAATATCAAAGGCACGAGGCAATTGTGTTGCACTTGCATCATTATTAAAAGTAATATTCAAGTTATACTCAACTTTAATTAAAGAGCTCTTGTTTAAAGGATCAGTTTAGATTTTTTTCAACTCTTTCATATGCTATATTGAAACAGCACTGGTCGTTCTGCACAAAAACGCATCCCAAATCGTCTGAAGCTAATACAAGACGACGAGCTAATATGAGCAGCCTGTGTTTGCCAGATCAAGTTATTATTAAAGTTGCGGTCTCCTTCGAGAACATGCTGGAAAAACAGACAGAGAGCATTTTGTGTCCGTCCTTACAATTGAGAGGGTGTGAAGTTAAATAGGAGAAGCGGCCAAGTTTTAAATTCACAGCTGAGGTGTCACATAGAGACATAAACAAACAGTCCAGACCCACATGGGGTCTGAGCACGGTTAGCTAGCTAGAGTTCACATCAGCACGGTTAGCTGCATTAGCCATCTGTGTCAAATAAACACAGCCTGCAGAAACACTCCAGCAGTGAGGTGAAAGTTCACTTTATGAGAATCACGAACCTAAGAATTGGAAAAACTCCAAAGCTATCCTTAAACTTTTTTCCCATGATGATACAGGAATCAAGTTACATCCAGTCCATCAGAATCACTTTAAATTCATACCAACTCTCTGACTAGTCTTACATTACCTATGGTGTAAAATGTGTTTTGGTTGAAAGGGAAATGGTACTGTCTTGAGGAAAACCCTGCAGAGAAAGTGAAAGGGAAAGAGAAAGACAGCGTGAACTGGCACAGAAAACCCCCAACCATAACTGGGTGTCCCAGAACATGCTAATCCTGACAGATTATGGTTCAGAATCAGTTTGATTGAGGTTAGAGTTCAACACAAGTTGAACTCTGAATTAACGCCTTTCACCGGAAAGTGGGTCATTCAACTAAACCCTGAGCACAGTCTTTCAAACACATTTCAGCAGCAACATCAGCAAAGTGAGCAAATATCATTTAGGTGCCACACATCTGAGGAGTGGGATTTGGCTTGAGAAGGCATCGCTCTGTGAAAATGAAAATCCCTCGATTGCTTTGTCTGTTGTTCTGAATTTGCTGCCAACCTGTTGCTCGCTTTTTGTCCTTCTTCAAGCAGAAAGCTCCAGGATGGAACCAGCGCATTGCATTGCTGTGCCGCAAACAGGAAGCAGGAACAGGTTAGTTCACATCTGTGTTTGGAGATGAGGAGATGCTTTAATCTGTCAACAGTTAAATGTTCACTTTTTTTAAGAACTTTCTCTAAAGGTGTTTTATCTCCCATTAAGCACATTAGTTCTTTAAAAAATAAACTTTTTTACGATTGAGGAAATTTTTTCCACTAAGTTTCCATCAGCCTGCTCTAATGCGATACTTCAAAATGTGCATAAAAATGCGTTGATGGAAACGTTTATTTCCACGGAGCTGTTTTATTGCGTTGATTATGTTTGATCATCTCTTCTTGTGGAGCAGAAAAGGTTCACAGATTTTATTTTATTTTTTTATAACAAGGACAGAAAAGTTTGGTGCAGCATAATGTCAGATTCGTTTTGTTTTAAAGTCAGCTTTGATCTGCATATGCTCTGTGCATAAATGACACCTCAAAGACCCCAAAGACAGTACATGGCGCACATAATGCAACCAAATGCAAGAATCTATTCTGACATTTTCAAGACCTTTCTCTTTTTTTTCCCCTCTCTCACCACCCAAGGTTCATTGTAACAGCCGTGTGACAAACTGTCAGCAAACATCAAATCCACTGTGTGCTGCTGTGCGGTGTCAACAACACAGAAACCTGCACTCGCCCACAATCCGTCAACCATGACGGAGGGACATCAAATAGCACAGCGGCTGCCACATTCATCACAAAAACCTGCACACTGAGACGACTGCTTCAGCCCACCTTTCTTCCACCCACTGTTGTGCTCTCACCTTTATTCAGCCACAGCAGTTGTTTTCCCTCTCTGCATGTCTGTCACTGCGGTCGCAATCACATGTGTGTATATATGCATATGTAAGCATGCATATGCACATGCATGTACACTGACAACATCGCTCTGTTTCAACACGCCCCTGCCAGTTACAGTATCATGTGCAGACGAAGAATACTCACATCTTCCCATGTGTGCAGTGTCTGTTCCTAGACATGACAGGAGCCATTGTGTGCTATTGTATGAGTACTCTCTCAAATGTCAAAAGGATTATGGCTCTGTAATAGTGAGTTAAGAAACCCTGGGTGGAAGAAAACGACATTTTACTTCCAGAGCTTTCGAGACACCGAACTGTCTAAATGTTGCACGATTTTTAGATTTTTAATTTCACTAAAGAATTATTTCAGGTTGACATGTTTTTATTGGTTTGGGGCTTGAAAACGGCAAATTGTTTTCAAAGTTACATGAGTACAAAAGTCACAGTGTCTTTTAAAAAGGGGTGTCCCCAGTGTTGTGCAGAGGCTTGATTAAAGCATTTGAATATGAGCTGTGAGGACAAAGGTCGGCTCAAGGCTCAGTACAACACAAGGTTTATAACTCTCCTAAGAGTGACTGCTAAATGAGTAACCAAGGCCACAGAGGGTTAATGTTACTAATATACACTGTTAATTAAATCAGCAAAAAGCTCAACTCACCTCATACAGCGTGAGGTGGTCTGTCCCACCTGTGACTTTTGTGCTGGAAAGTAATTAGACTTGTGGTATCTATTATCCATTAGGTGGTGAAGGGCACTAGTGGAAATATGCTCACAAACATTAATTTGATCGAATGTTGATGTGCAGCAATGAATTATTTATAATTTTACTTGATGTTGGCTCCATTTTCAGGGTGATGTGGCACTTTTAAATCTTACATTTATTTGATAGGACAAAACAGATTTGGTTTAAAAACCAAAAAAAAAAAAAAAGTCCCATTTTTCCAAATGCTGCCATCTTCTTCAAGGTGAAGCGGTTCCATCCTGCTACAGCTGACCTGTTCTGACATGGGGAGGTGCCTATCGAGGCATAAGGGGCTTGTTATTTTCCCAGCAGGCACCTCATTAGAGTCCGTATGACCTTTTACAATTGAACAGACCATTGGTTGTGCAGCGTTTGAATACAGATATCCATTCTGAAGAAAGGACATTTTGCCTTGTTTTAAGAAAGTGCTGCCAACCTGAACACTGGTTCCCGCTTGCACGGATCAATTATGCTGCACCTCTGGCAAGTTTGGTTTTGTGGCAAAATATTCTTTAGGGTTATGACACAGAATGTTTGAACCAGATTTGGTACAAACTGCTTGTCAGGTATTTCAAGATATTACTCTTTTACTAATACTGACTAATAATAACACGAAGAACACAAGATAAATTGCAAATCCTCTCAAAAACAGATTTTAATATCCGTAATGAAGCGTTGGATTCATGGCGAGCGTGTTTTTCCTGCAATGACCCGAGAATGGCAGAATGCTGTTGTGTCCTGTCCCTGTCCTTGGTAAGCCTGCTGTTTTGCATCTTGCATATCATTAGCACAAAAAGCACTTAACAGTCTCTGCAGGAGAGGTTTGTAACCTACTGTAGACGACCTTCACCTACACCAAGTGCATAATTTGCACATCTTGGTCACAGTGTTTTTAGCTGGATTTATTTTTTTATTCCTCTTTGTACTCGTGTTCATTTTGCTCTTTTTATACAGTGTACAGTGTAGAGTAAGATACTTACGTCTTTTTTTGTGTAGCCCAAGCAGGACTGTGTGATAACATAGGACAATATGCACAAGCACCCGGTATTAAATGAATGGATGTCAAAAACAATCTATTTGATCATGTCTTTGACTTAACATGCTACAGATTTAATCTTTCTCCAGGACACTTCAGTGGATTTAAGGACAGTTTCCTCCATCTCACTGAAGGATGGTTTCTCCGTCCATGAGCCAACCTGCACCTGCTTCCTGAACTTTCACTTCCCTCCAACTAAAGTGCTGTTCATCTGTCATGACCTCATACTGCATCTCTCAGTTCACCTCTGTAAGGCTGCACGCTGTGCTAAGAAGAGGTAATGGACTAACCCAGCCCAGTGACACAGAGGGCCACAACAGCAAATGAAAAGGCTGTTTAAATTTGCCCCCAGTTTAAGATCTCTGTGATATGGTGGGATGCACACATAACTGCAGGGATCAGGAACATCTAGATTGAGGAAAGATGCCCTTGGCTTAGCAATAGACTCTCTCCCTCTGGCATCAGCAATTAAGTTTTTTTCTATCACAGATTTAACTTACCGTTTGATTCTGACAAATCTTCAGTTATATCCATATAAGTGGTTCTATTAAAAGGGGAGCTCCACATGAACTAATTTTAATCACATACATTATTGTTGCCATATAATGTTAGTACAAGCCATTATTCCAGCAACACACACCGTACAGTGAACGCGTGCCAAGTATGAATAGCTTAACACTGGCTGACTCACACACGTATCTGCTGGTAGCCTGATCAGCGCATGAACGAGACAGACCCTGCTGATAACTGTGTTATATTCAGAGTTCAACAAGATATTTAAGGCTGATGAACAGTTAAGTTAACTACAATGAACAGCAGGGATACGGCTATGTGCTGACACTCCCCCACAGACACAGACACGCAGTGGGAGAGCCTCTCATAGCAGAGCTGCTATCCCAGCTATAACCCGGGTACCCACAGTGTAACTCTCTCAAAGGGCCATAAACATACTTCTAGCGACTGTCAAAGCGGCAACAGACTATCTCTTCTTCCAGCAGAGAAACAGGGAGTCCAACAGTTGCTGCACATGTCTGGTTAGCTCTGATTACCAGCTCTAAGTCGCTGTGGTCCCGGCTGCACTGAGTGGTGGTCAGTCAGTATCCCTGTGTCCACATTATGTAGTCACTGCCTCAAACATGCTGGCAGGGAGCATTGCGGCAGAATCAAAGGGTTGAAATGACCCTTTAAACGATAACATCAGTGGCTATGAGGTTCCAGCTGTGGTAGGATGTTTTCAGCGGGAGGAACAATCAAAAGATTAGACACGCTAACACGTCACATTTAGGGTTAATATCTCTGGAAAGCAAAACTATTTCATTAGTTTGTTAACTTGTGTCGATGCCATTCCCAATACTGTGCCCTTTTGTTCCTTTCATATGCAAATATTCTAAAATGCAGTTCTGAATATGTGAAATCTTTCTCTGTTTTCAACAGAAACATTTTTATACCACCACAGGATGGAAATAGATCAATATATCCAATGGTTTATTTTCAATTTCATGCTTTTCTGGTTCCATCAAAATGTGTCAGTGGGTGATAAATCCCAGGCCCTCACTACTGCAGTGTCAACAGGATTTGCTGACTGAATCCCCCGCTGTCATTCTCACATCATAAACATATTCAGGATCCTTATTTATCCTACATGTGCTAATCAGGGTCATGACTTCTGTGTAAATGTGACAGACGGGGAAAGTCTTGCAGGTTTATTTTAACTCAGGGAGACATGGCGATGACGAAAGTGATTCTGATGTGATAGAAAATTCAAGCAGCGGTGTCCACTGTGTCACAAGTACCTGCTTTCCTATTAATAATAATCATATTTATTGCAATAGTCTAACAGCATAACACATATGCATATGGTAGAGTTTACACCCTCATGGAATTACTTGATAGGCTTGCAAGATTATTTTTGAATACATGCTGGTGTAAGAGACTAATTTAAATGCAAACAAGCTGATTCATTGCTTTCTCTCCCCTCAAATATGCATGTTTTAGGCAAAGAAGCACAACTAAGTTATTCACACCCTTGGGACATAAACAGACTTCAAAAGAAGCATGATTTGCTTGGCCATTTCCAACAGAACCAAAGTGAAACAGAAAAGACAACATTTGTGTTGAATTGCAATGAAACAATGTATTTTCCTCAACACATTTCCATACGGAGACGTTTGACTCTGCATAAAAACTGAGGAAACTTTTATAGCACTTTGAATGACCCGCTGAATTATTCTTCTCCAAAAACAATAATGCTGGGACAATATGGCAACCCAGCAGACGACAGTTAATTAAAAGTTAATCAACATGACCGTTCGCCTCTCTCTGTGGCCTGAGTCCTCAGCTGACTAAAGTGACCCTGCCTTTCTGATGGAAAGGATGAAAATGGGCCTTGACCCAAGGCCAACATTATGATGATTAGCCTGACAAGTTAAATTCCTCCCTGGAGGTCTCTAATACAACCTCAATTAAACTGTCCCAGTGCCTGGACAACCCGAGGCACGCCGGACTCTCTGGTCTTCAGTTTATCATCACCGCTCATCATCATGTGTGCGCGATCACGCCCATTTTCATCTCTGGACATTTTAATTTCACACGCTTTCAGTTTTTACTGTTGAAATCCAGTCTTTGATTCATGAGTTACCCGACGCATCAGTGGAGAGTCTTCATTAGAAATGCATGTTACCGCTACTTTTCACTTTGAATTGTGGTCCGTTCCATAGAGTGGTTAAAGACTATCATGAAATAGAAATAACAGTATTATATATGGGGAGAAAGTGGATTTTTAATTTCAGTCATTGCAGGAGCCAGTGCTATATGAAATACTCCTCATGTGGAAATAATTAAACCAAATATTTTTTTTTTTGTGAGGAAATTAAAGAGCAGCTCAACTTTTCTCTCTCTCCTGATTTAAATGTATGACTCTATTGTTTTATTCACATGATTTATTTATTTCCAATCTGGCATGGAGTTTGAATGAACCCAGTCTGAGGTAAGCTCTGATGCAGTTTACAGAGATGTGTTTTCCCTCTTTAGTGTTAACACCTGCAACCCACTCGCTCCTCACACTCCTTTTTAAAGACTGAAGGAGAGCAGGAGAGGCAGAGAGGGGAGGAGATGAGAGAGGATTCAAGCATTATACAAAAAGGAAAACACCAAAAGAGCACCAGCACAAAAATAACTGCAGGACTAACAAATAAGGGAGAGGTGGTGAATCTTAAAATCAGCAGCAAAGCATTATTTAAATCTGCTCTCTCAGGGGGTTTGGTGAGAACCCAAAGCGGTAACCTGATGGAGGAACAGGTATCTCAACAACTTAAAGAGACACCATGTTTGTCTGGAATAGATTTTCTCACTCGAGACTGACAGGGTTGTTTTTTTGTTTGGCTTCTTGACGGTGATACCATCACACCGATGGGTGACAAATTAAAATGAAAACCAACATAGCGTGCAGATAAGGCCGCCAGTGCAGCTTCAACATTCGTCCAGATCGATTCTTTGAGTCTCTGAACTGCCCTGGAGGGACAAACATCATTCGTCCAGCAGATATTTCTTCAGTTTGGGCCAGATGGATAAACTGTGCATGTGAGCACACCTCACGCAGACTTCAGACCAGTCATTTATTTTCTAAAGTGATCTGATGGTGAGAATAGTATTATTGGTATACACTTTATATTAAGGTGCACATATTAGCCATTAACTAGCTGCTTATTTGCATGTATATTAGGAGCATATTGGCTCTTTATTAGACATAATTAACATCATATTTTACATCTACTAACATGAACTAATAGCGCTCCCTCAATAAACTCCTAATTACTGCTAATTGATAGGAAGTAAAAACCTTGAATGAATGAATTCTGATCATAATAACATAACCCAAACCCCTAACAACCCTAACATGTAGAATAAGGCATTAATAAGTGCTTTATTAGGACTATTAAAGAGCTAATATGCTACTAATATGAATGGTAAAAAGCAACAAGTTAATGGTGAATATGTGGACTTTAATATAAAGTGTTACCAGCTGATTGAGTAAGTAAATAAGGTGAGCGACTGAATAATAAAACCTAATTTGTTTTGGTTTGAAGCCAATTTCACACAGCGATCTGTAAAACATCCATCAGAGGTGCATTTGTAAACTTAACTTTGATTACTGATGTGTGATTAGTGTTGTCTCTCTTTTTATTTGCATCGCAGAGTCTCAACATCAGTGCTATAAACTCATTGATCTCAGATGTTTAATGATGACTGAGATGTCACTGTAGATTACTGTTTGCAGGTACAATGGGATGAATTCATGATACAAGCTATCAATAGCCAGGGCTGTGCATATTGGCCCGGTGTAAAGATGGCTGCACTGGCCTTGTTGCATCTTTCTGCGGGCTGAGGTATTGGTATGCAAAAGGTCGGTTAAGGGTGTGCCTGCATCCATTTATGATGAACAGCAGGAGGAGAAATCAGGCTCAGGCACATGTGCCCAGTTTCTCAATGATATCTAAAACATGCACACATGCAGCTTTACAAATCTGAGGCCAAGAATATGTTTACATACATTTCTTTCTGCATTCACAAAATTCTATGCATGTTTTGATGATCAGTCCAAAATGTGACCCAGTCTTAATAGCTGGTGACTGTCGTGGGGCCATGTCCTGTATGGAAGTATGTACATTTTTTTGCTGCATCATTTATGAAGGTTTTCCCTCTAATTTGTCACCTGTCTGTATATTTTTCTGAAATTATTAGATTATTATGCTAATGTGCCTCTGAATGATAAATGGGAGTGGAGGAGATTTGCATTTGAAATAATGCCTCATCATCCGTACAAGCACAGTGGCTGTATTTGGGGGGTTTTTGAGTATTTAGTGAAATTAAAGGCTGTTCAGCGATAAGTGTTATGGCGCTGTAACCCTTGAAAGTACATGCTCAAAAGAAAATCATTACAGGCTAATCTGCGTTCTCTGCACTACTGCACTGCAAACAACGCAGTAAACCGATAAACAACAGCGCTTGTGTTTTACTTGATTTGAACAGTTCTTCACAACACAAAGGATTTCACAGAAGGAAGACATTTGTTGATTGTATCAGAATCTTTCTGTGGCTACTATAACCAAACCAGCGTCATGTAATCAATATCTAAAGACCAATGGACAGGAATATGGCAGGAATATATTGGTGTCACTCAGCAGTGACTTCTCTCATTTCCTCATTGTGCGTCGAGCCGCTCTGAGGAGGAACTCGGTCATTTGCATGTAATATCTTCCCGGGCCAATTGGTATTCTGCCCGAACCCGAGAAGAAACGCAGCTCAAGCTCTCTCAGTCAGTTCCATTCTGACTGGTCTATCACAAGCTAAAGAAGGACAAAACATGCTAGCATGCGGAGATACAGATCACTTTCCACTATCAATTGCCATCGTAACACATACAATATTTTAATCAGTTATGATGATGTTATTACCCTCATTATTGCCTTCTCCTGTCATCCCCATCATCATCTGAACACCTGGTGACCCCGCACTGATGAAGCCGCTCGAAATGGGATTCAGGCACCCTGACCCCGGAGGATCGCGTCTGCAATTAATCACTCAGTGCTTTCAAACACAAACAGCCTGTTAATGTCCATTAGGAGTTTAAATGTGGACACTCTGTTCATGTTTAGGGGAGCTGTTGCTTTTTATGGGACAGTTATGAAACTGGACATTTTGAACGTTCAGTTGATAATGTTTCTGTCACTCTGAAGGCAGGTTGCGTGTGTTGTAAAACTGATAACTGCACATCAAATACATTATAATCAGATAACTTTTACAACAATTACAACAGTACAATTATTTTTTAAAGGTTGCATTTAAGGAATTTTTAGCTCAGCATTCATTCCCTTTATTTTTATCTCATATGTCAGGGCATTGGACCACTGAAAGCTCTGGGTCGAGGGTGACATAGCACTAGTAAGGCAGTGCTTGTTTTTGGCTCATCCATTTGCCAACATGGCGGTCACAAATCTTCTCATATCACTAAACTGTAGACTGAAATATGTCTGTGAAAACATTTTAGGCAAGAAACAGGCAATGCAGTAACGGAATCTTGATTCCCATTTTATCAGCTCTGCCTAGTCTGACAGTTTGATCTGATTTTTGCAAGCCTCGTGTGTCACGTTGCATAAAACTTTGCAGAAAGTTTATTTGCATAAAGTTGAACACGAGTCGTGATTATGCAAATTCAGATACGCACCAAGCGACCGGATCTCTGCTCTCCAGAGAAAATGAATAGGGTTGTTCAACTTGGCATCCGTCCATGGATCTAGTGTGTCTGTACCTTCAGACGTGTCATATATAGTTATTTAAAGGACAAGTTGTGCTACTCAGAAATGCTATCATTTGACATTTGACAGTTAACAACACAAACACATTGTCCTTTTACTGACAAAAAGTGAATGGTAGACATGTAAATAATGATTATTTGATATAAACAATCACTAATATGGTTGTGGGTCCCACAGCCATACAGTTATATCAGATTTCCTATTTTCTTTATTACATGCTCTCTGAGGTGTCCTATTTTGGAAATAAAAAAGATAAAAATGTCAACCAGCAACAACAAATGAAGCTGTTTTCATTTTAACCTCAGATAAGGATGACAAGAGCCAAGTGAAAGGGAATCAAGCTGTCAAAGTGTTTGCACTGAACCAAAAGTAATAAAGCGGTGCCCACGGGACTGTGGCCATACATTTATTCATCTGTGAAACCACAAAAGCACAAGCAAGTATGTAAAAATGGACACAAACACAGATCAGAAGGGACAGAGAGGCAATTCACAATGCACAGTTCAACCTCTCCGCACACATGCTCACTTATTTAGAGGCACATGTACACATGGTACATGCACACATGAACACACACATCGTATAACGCCTTCGGCGCAAGCCACATCTCACATTTTGCACTCTAGTAGCCATGGTCAAAGGAGACAAACAGGTCATCCGAACCAACATTACAGGACAATTTCTGTGAATCCATATAATCTCCTGCATTCGACCAATTACCCACATGTGTGGGCAGCACTGAGGCAGACACAGGGACAGGCGTAAAGATTGGCAAGCTTTGATTCCTGCCTCTTGTGGCCGCCGCTACTGTAGTCGAGCTTCACAGATGTCAGCCACTTGATTAATCCTCCCGCTGGCTGACTCCCTCCCTTTCCAAACGCACCCACCCCCAAAATGTGCAGCACAAACAACAGCAGCGAAGGTAGCCATCCAGTTAGCAGCAGGACGCTAACAAGTGTATGATGGAAACTAGAATAGTGTTTATTTCTTTTTTCAGTTAAACCAATGTCACAGGGGTTGATTTTGAGTGGTTTAACTTGATTACATCCAGTAAAATATCAGCGCAGAACTCATTTGTTGTGCAAGACATTTGACAATTTATTACTGACGGAAATTAAGTTTTCCCCTATGGGAAATTATGTTGAGACACTTCCTCAGTGCAATCATGAGGTTTTAGGAGTCTGTTTGGAGGGACACTGTGATTGCATTCCAAGCTGCATGCTGCCGAGGACAAGTGTAATTGGTTGCTTGCTAATGAACCCCAAAATACCTGAGGTCAAAACGGGCTCTGCCAAACGAGTCTAAGAAGAGGCCTCAAACAGCCTCTGAGTAAATAAAAATGAATGGAATGCGAGAGAATCTAATGATGCACGATTGAACAAAGATGTCTGCATGAGTGAACCTGTTATATATGCTGTATAAAAAGCTAATTACAAATGTACATCTTGAAGTTGTTTGGAACCTCTAACCACAAATCATGTGCATGCCAACATTCTCCAGGGTGAGAAATGGTAGAGGCTGTAGCTTGTATTTCAATGACAGAAAGACACTAGTGTTAATTAAACAATGCTCTGCACTGTAAATGGATAGCACAACATTCAGATGGCTGAGCCAAGTATGAGGAAATGACTGGGATTAAGGACATGGACATGGGGACACAGTAAAAACAGGTGGAAGGCTTGACGTGGTGGAAGGTAGCAGGGATGGGTGATGATAATGCAATGCATCTGTGGAGACTCTGAATATGTGTGTGTGTGTGTGTGTGTGTGTGTGTGTGTGTGTTTGCGTTTGTGTGTGTGTGATTGGCTGCCGGAGCGAAAGCAGGGTGCAGACGAGCAGAGCAGAGGTTCAGTGCGGTGGGAAGGTTTGATTAGATTCTGGGGTCTAGCTTGTGTGGCTAAATTAGCGCGCATGGGTTGCTGTGTGTGTGTGCGCGTGCGTGTATTCGATGACATGTGGTGAAGATGGAGTGAGGCTATAAACCAGGTGGCTGTGACTGTTGGAGGGTTTTAATATATGTGGGGGAGCTTGGAAGACAACAGGGAGCTTAGAAAGGTGGTATTAAAAGGGCGGGGCTGGGTAGCAGGACGAACTTAGAGAGAAAACATGAAAGTCGGGCGTGTCTCAGTGAGGGCTCAGCGTTTGCGTGTGTTGATACTGATAGCGTTGCGAAACATGATCACTTTTGCTGTGTCTATTAGCAATGAGATAAGAAAGGATTCAGCTCTGGCAGAGGGAAAAGAAAGCGTGTGCAGCCAAGTCACTCACATCGGGAAATGGTGTCTTTATATAAGTGCGTTATAAATATGTATAATTTAGAGATGAAAAATAAAATGAACTGCAAGCAGCAAAAGGAATTAGAATAAACACGGCCGAGCTAATATTTTGGAGCCCCATTAAAATTGATGTTTTCATAGGAGCTCATGCCTTGATATACTTGCTTAATGCATCCAGGTCACTGCATCAGCTGATGTTTGTTTATAGAAATAAAAATGTCTATGCAAAGTTTTAAAAAGGCAAATAAAATCCGATTAAGGGTTTATTATGTATCCCAGATGAAGTGGCAACTACGTTATCCTTGATGGAATATTTTTTAAGATAATGAGTTAATGACGCTTATAGTAAAAGGTGATTTTAGTCATTTAACTGATGCCCATAATATACAACAGGATAGTGTGCACGTAGATCATCCCTAAAACAAATGAGTCGGGTTCAATTTCAGGTCACAATTCTGCTCCATGGCTGCTCTGAAATCCTGCCAGGGGAGGAAAAGAATAAAAAGACTTCTCCTCCAGGGATTAATAAAGCATCACAGTCCTATTAATGATAAATAACAATAACAATGATGGTACTATCCTCATGGGGGTGGAAGAGCCCACAGAATGTTCCCAGGACATTTGGTGAGTTTGGGCACAGGCAGGAAATGCAAATAGAGAAGGATATGAAGGGTATCGTGGGATTTTAACTCATTTGGGAGCAGGGGGAGCTAAATAGAAGCAGGAAGCGAGTGGAAGGAAGGGGACGAGAACAGAAGAGAGAGATGAGAGGTAAAATGGGAAGTAAGAGGGTAAGCGGGGAGAGACAGAGCGAAGAATAAGGAGAGACAGAGGGAGAGGGGAAGGAAGGGGTGGTGAAAGGTGGACATCGCATGGCACATGGCACGGTGCGGCTGTGTGTCCTGGCACGACTGCAGGACAGAGCAGTACACCTGCTCTGAGTCCAATCCCTGTGGATCTTCAGGCAGACTGTCATCCCGCACACACACAAACACACACACTCAAAAACACACTCACTCATTTTATTCAGTACACACACGTGCAGATGCTGTCATGCGCATATTTTGATTCTGCATCCACGAAGCCACAGAAATAATGTGTTTTTTCCCACTGCAGGCTGTTGTTTTTATTCCTGTTCTCCATGAGTTGTCTTTTGCTTTTTGGTTATGGAGCGTCGAAGGCTGCACTTATTAGTGACAGCAGCGGCTAAAATCCTAATTTATAAATAAAGCAGCAATTTGCGGGTTCAAGCTCTTTTGCTCTCAATAGAAGGAAGCAGCGCAATGGGCAAAAATTAAAGCTGGAGGCAGCAATGAGTGGCTCTCAGGTTTCACGACGCAAAGCAAAGCCATTTCAGATAGTTTATTCAGACAAGCAGTGAAACCAATCACACACTTGATTCATCACCTGAAGCCTGAAGCATTCCAATAACTACGCACTCAAAGTTACATCATTTGAACGAAATGAAAAGGTGTCTTGGACTTATGAGGAAATATGTGACAGGCCACACCCTCGCACCAATCAACACTTCAGATTTTGGCTAATACTTGCCCCCAGAGTATGCACGCTGAAATTCCGTCCACTGGGTCTGGTATTGGTATTTATGACTCCCCCCTATGGGTCGGGCTCAAAATGCGAATTACAGCGCCACCATCTGACCCATTGGGCTCATATTTCTTGGGAAGCACTTGCGTGTCATTTCCCATTATAGGCTTGAGTTTCATGTTTTTAACTCATTCCAGCTTACTGCAATTTGAGCTGCACCATGAGGCAACAACAAATAATAAAACCGGCACGAACACAAAAGGGTTCTGCCCCTTAAGGGCGTGAACTTTAGTAAAGAAATGAAAGCACACATGCATTTCCAGACAGCACATACACACTACTGCTATACATTCAGGCAGATCCATCCTCCATTCACATGACTCATCTGTTCCCGGCGCTCTGTGAGTGTATATACGTAAATGTGTGGAACACTGCGGCCTCAAATGACAGCATTAGTGGGTCTGATGGGGACTGTTATGTAAAGCAGTATTTTGGGTTTACATTGATAAGAGCAGAACAAACAGATTCCAGAGGATTTTAGAGGATTTAACTAGAAAAACAATGGAGCGGAAGCGCCTTAAGATTTGCACCTAATCATGGCTTAATTAACAAATTATTTTAGATTTATGAATTGAACCATTTGAAAATATTCACAGTCCTCCAGCAGACATAATCCAAGTTGCGATGAGGACTGTTTTCTTCTATGAATGGAACTGGGAGCTCATGCATAATGTTCTCAAGTTGTTAAACTTCTGAGCATCAGATTTAAATGATTAGTGAATCCTTTATTTGAGCATAGTCTGATCACAGGGGCGGCGTGTTCCCTTTTGTTTCTTCTCCTAACAACTTGCTTCAAAGCACTCTTTGATTTCCTTACTATGTTTTCACAAAAAAAAAAAACCCTAATAAATGTTTAAAGACAGTGAATAGCCAGTTGTCTGATCACATTCCCCTTCAGCTAATGATGAAAACACAGATAAAAGTCGACCCCTCCCACCCCAGTTGAGAATTTACAAAATTTCCAAAAGCTGAATTGCTCTCTAATATCAGCGCTCAGTAGCTCAGTAGCTTCTGGAGCAGACATTACTAATAAAAACTCAAAACCTCCAATGCTGTCAGATTAGTCTCAGACATCTCATGAAATATCAAGCAGCAATTGTAATCTGGAGAATTAAATAAACTATAAAAAGTACGCCCATGCTGAGATACACAGTGTTACAGTATTGTTAAACATGCACAATGAATAAAAATAACCGGCTATGGTAATCACCATGAATTAAGCTAATTAAGGCGCTAATTACTGAATATTTATATCACAACTAAACCACTTGAAATAGCATTCGATTTAGTTACATGAACTCCATCTTATTAAGGAGTCACAGAGGTTTTAAAATTGATATTATCTCATTAATATGAAAATATATGCACAATGCTCTCGATCCCTATGGAGAACCTCTGCTTTAATCTAAATGCTCTGTCGCATATTGTTCTCTGGTTGCAGTTTTCACAGGGAGGAGATGTGGAGCGTGCCGTGCAGGAGGCCAAAAACAAGAGCAAAACAAAGTTTATCAGAAAGAATCTGACTTTGATTCGTTCCCTCGACCCTAATGTCTCCCTCCTTTCAATAAGTAGAAAAGTGACGCGGCGCTGTGCTGCTTGGATGGCCTCCTCCCTCGGGCCAAGCCAGGGAAAATGACCATTGTGGACACAGGTTGTTGACCAAAGGCAATCTCCCCATTGTGGCCAAATAGCCCACAGAGATGTAAACATTACATGGAAGAATGGCCTACTGATCGACCTCAGAGATTGCAAAGTGAAGGTCAATGGTTTGTCCAACAGCCTATAAGAGGAGTGTGTGTGTGACCGTGTGAGTGTGTGTGATTGGAGTGGGGGGCGGTTGGCGACGCTGGTAAATTGAACCACCCAGTTTCGAAAAGGACTTAAAAGTGAGTGTCACAAAGGATAAGCTTGATCTCTTCACTGCCGCATACCTGTGGGTAAACCACACAGATGTGCATCCACATTCACACACACGCACGCACACACACAGCTGCCACGACGGGCCGCAGGTGTTGCTGGTGATATCTACCGTCCTAATCTCACGTCACAGACAAGTGTGCGTCTCTAACTGCGATCACGCTCCATAAAGTTCATGCGGTATTAAGTCTTTGAAAGATCACGTGTGCCATTTTGAGCTTAATCTTTTCACTTCTGTCGGAAAACCAACAACGACAACGGACATGTCTTTCAAAATAAGGTTGGAAACACTTTCCCCGTAGGCCATGTTTTGAGTGTTACTTTTTTCTGTTGTTTGTTTATTCTCAGTTCATTTCCCTGTCTGCTTTTAGCTTCAGGGATATTCATTTCTTCCACCTAAGCACTGGAAACTTTAATCTAACAGAGCAATTACAGTAGTGCTACCTTATGTTTAAGTTATTAAGGCATTGTATGAATATGGGTGGAGGCTAAGTCACTTCAAATTTGTGGGGAAATGAGCACCATTTGCATAACTCACTTGGCCGTGCTTTGCAATTATGCCCCCTGTTCCGACACATGCTGCATCGTTCTGCATGTAAATTCAATTCGGCTGATAAGAGTACCTTATGAATATACAGTTAATTGGCAGCAAATTCCCCTGTTCAATTTTCAATCGTTCCGCAATTACCGAAGGAATCATAATGGCTTTTTTCTTCTCACTCTCCCGCTTTCTCTTTCCCAATGACAGTGCAAGACAAATACCAACACAATTGTTCCTTGGGCAGTATCTCCTAAACAGAGGAAGAAGAGGAAGGAAAAAAAAAGATAAAAGGGAGAAGTGATCAAGGAGAAATTTGTGGCTCTTGCCTCCCAGTGCTGTGCGCACACGACTGAATCTGAGGGAGATTGCAGGCGACACGGCGTCTATGAGAGATCAAAGAGGTTCCTTGCTTTGCTTTGCATACCTCAAACACTATCAATAATGCATTTTCCTGCCCTACCTGCCGAGCACAGCGGCCCGAGTGTGCTCACGCACACATGCACACATGCAGTGGCCCACAGCAGTGCCTGGCATTTAGCTCCACCGTCTGATGAGCAGTTCGAGAGCAAAGATGGGCACAGGTTGACAGCTACCTCGGGGCTAGTGAAGGTTGCCGAGGGTAGGTGAGAACTCTGCATTTTAACAAAACATGGTTCAGTAACCAGCGAGTCATTTCTCTGGGGCCGATGCCTTAGACATCTCTATGGGACTTAAATTGCACACAGGGAACTCCTTCAGGTGAGCGCAGGAGTTCAGAGAAATAACAGATGGATTTCTATTCACTTCATTCATTGCAGCTTTTGATCGGATTCATTTTCCTGTGTGATCATTCATGATAGAGTAGAGAAGTGCAACAATAAGACCGGTGAGGTTTGAGAGACAGAAAGGGATATTTGAGTCTGGAAAGTGAATAACTAACTATTTCACCCAGCCAGTATTGTTGAGGTGACCTTGAACAAAACACCTCATCCCACTAATTCCAGCGCAGCTGCTCGGTGAAGGGCAGGACTGTGGTTGCACTGGGCTGTTCGCTGATTGAGTAAAAGTTCGAAGGGCATAAAAACTTAGTGGAAAAGAAAGTTTCTAACTAGTTCAACATTTACTGAACTTGTGAATTCACCCATTTATTATGTGAAGAATAACATTGACAGAGGATGTTTTGCTAAAGGATACTCTGTCAGTACATGCCTGTCGATGATCCCACTGCTTATTCTAATTATTGAGTCTCTGACCTTTCAGGTATAGAGCTGTTTCTTCCCGTTCGGCCTCCCTGTCGCCTGTGGTGGGGATATTTATTAGTGGCTCATCTGCTCATCCAACAGTATTGAGCAGGCTAACTACGATCAATGAACTGTGTGCCTCATGTTGCACGTGTAGTCATTTTTAAATGCATTTAAGTTCAGATTGAAGGAGAAACTAGCTAATAGTTTATATCATCCAGATTGCTCTACTGGTAAAACCTTTGATGGCCAGAAAGAGGAAAAAGTGCCTCAGCTAAAAGCAGATGACAGCTGTGATGATAAGGCATCTAATTCTTTCACTACAGCTAAATAGCAAATATCCATCAGGAAACAATGTAGCATCCATTAAGGGAGCTGATGGATGACTATGAGTCATGGATATCTGTATCCATTTTTCTTGCATAAATATGACAGTAAATCTCCCCGAATTGCACTGACTGCCCCAGCCTCCACTTCTCAGTCCCACTTGTGAGGCTGCAATAGCACAGAATTATTTTACCCTCATGCACTGTAAAACACTGGTCATTTATTATTGCTGTGAAGAGTTATACATTAGATAAATAAATCACTCACCCTTGTTGCACAGTGTCATTTTAAGGCGAGAGCACTACATCTCTTCTAAATATAACTCTGAACGGCCTTTGTGCAGCACACTGCGAGTGTGTCAGTGAAGGAACGTGCAGTGCAGAAAATGATGCAAGCAATTTAAGCCGGACAGATCTGACCGTGGGATGACCGAATCCCCCGCGCTAAGCTCCTCCTGCAGACACCACGAGAGGCACGGAAGTGGCAGGGAGTCGCTCTGTGAGGAACCATGTTGCAGCGCGAGTAGGAAGGTGCATCGGTCACTGGAGCAGAAAGGTGCCTAAACACACACATGCTCAAGCACACGAGTGCGTACACTACATGCTTGTATCATACATGTACAAACACGCACACAGTCACACAAATCGTACTGTGTGTGAATGTGAACCGATTGGGAGTTTCGTGAGAGAGTTTGCCCCTTTCTCGCTGATCACTATAGACACTTATGGCCAGAGATATGCCTATTTGAATAAAACATACAAAAGATACTGCATAATAAGCACTGAGGTTTCAAGTCCACATTTGTGTCAGCACTGGCTCGTACAGTATGTGTATTTGGCCCACATAAGAAATTTAAAGGTATTTCTAAACAGCCATTAAACAGTAATAGAAGGGAAACACCTTGATCCCGCCACAATTACAGGCTCTTCCAGTATAATGATGAGGTCATAAAAAGTGATGAACCTGATAACAATTAGCCTAATTTGTTTCCTAAATTAATGGAGCGAAGACATGCAGCCTAAGCAACAATAGAGGAGGATGTGAAAAATCAAAGTGTAATCACATAAGTCTGAAAGTACTGTGATCAGGGAGGATCTTGACATTGAAGAAAAAGAAGTTGTTTTGTGATACTGTTATTTTTGGTGCCATTGCTGGAAGGTGCGCATTGGAGTTTCGATTTATTTCATGTCGGGCTTCGTGCCGGGTAAAGGGGGGAAGCAAAGACGCGGGTCAGTGTCAAAGTACTGCATCCAGCCATGACTTGAAGAAAGAAAATGTAACACGAGAAAGAGGTTTTACAAAGTGTCTCATTTTTGAAAAAGCTCTCCAATCAATATAATGAAATTTTTTGGTTGAACATCTAACTGATTATGAGAGGGATTTAGTTTATTCTCCAAAACTGTCTTATTATACCGTTGTCTATAATAAATTACTTGTATTTTGACGTCATCTTAGCTACATTGATTGTTTCTGTCAGGTTGTCCACTGGCCTTGAGTTTTGGCTTTTTCAAGCTCAGTCTAAATGCACCTCTCAATCCATCCCCAGGATAAAGCAACCACATAATGAACAATCACCATGCTGTAAGTCCAGGCAGTCAGTCTGATGTGTCTCAAACTTCAATCCAGTGAGAGGAAGTCTGGCCTCCCTCTAGAAAATCACTTCAACAATAAATGTGATCTGCCAAACTGTCTGATGGTTCGGCGTAATCTGTCAGTCACTTCAGACCATCAGAAACACAAAAGTAGTAATTCACTGGAGTTGAACTGGGAGACTAAGTAGATAGATCTGTTCATGTCAGTTAATACAAGAGCGGGAATGAGGTTAAAAACAGATTACTGAACACTGTGTTAAGTGTGTATTCAAAATGCCACCCTCATTCCAAAATCCCACTTAAATCTCTTGCATGGATTTGTGTTAGTGAGCAAAAAAAACATATTGCATCTGATGTAGAGGTGACAGCTTTGCTATTTTTTATTAATTAAGAGGCTTCTGGGTGACACAAAAACAAAAGTCAACTTAAAATAGTATCGCATTCTGCTGGTTTAACATTTAAACTACTACTAACTTCGATGCATAATCTTACAAAACCACGCACTTCAAAACAGTCCTTCCCTCCCTCAGATGTGGAGATCAGTCTTAAACTGATAGCAGCATCCCTCAGTGTGTTACACAGCCTTTAAGTGAATAATTCCTCATTCAATTTACACACACTTGACTTCACCGCAGTTTCTTACATGACCTTAGATGTCATCACTGAGCCAGACACATGTGCTCAAGAACACGTACACACACACACACACGTGCACACAAACACACATGTGCACACACAGCAGGCCATACATATTCATGAGAGATCAACCTCATCTTCTGCTTTCCCCCACTAAGCTTTTGCCCTTTTCTCATGTACAGCAAAGGACAGAGACTTGCCATGCATGAGCACACACTAACACACACACACACACACACACACACACACACACACACACACACAGAGATAAAGCACACTTACAGTTACAAAACTGCAGCATTGTTGTTCTCCTTCTGCCCACTTTATTCATACACAAGCTGTCGGCGACAGCAACAAATGGCAGTGAAGGCTGAAGAGTGCCCCCTGCTGTTACACTGAGACCGAGGCTGGTCCACCTGGTCCTGGTCATTCCACTGCTCTGTCTCTCTATTAGCAGAGGCTTACTTGGAGGTGGAGGGAGGTCGATATCATACTGCAGCTGCCAGAGTAATAAAACCACAGGCAACCCCGACAGAGCGAGAGAGAGAGTGAGAGCGCAAGACGAGGCTGGCAAAGTGGGTGCGAGGATTTAGGCAATGGCGAGAAGAAGAGGAGGTGAGGGCAGAGAAACTCAGAAAGAGAGGCCAGATAAAGAAGAGAAAGAAGAAGCACACAGGTAATTCCATGAAGGAGGTGAAGTCTCGGGGGAGTTGAAAGACATGCTGGGAAACTTAGCAAGAGAGAAGGGGATTTGCGGGAGAAGATGGAGGGTCTGGAGAGGAGGGGGAGATCAGTGGAGGAAAAATGTTTGAGTACAGAGGACACAAGTGCCAACTGCTTCCCAGCCCAGCGTCTAACACCTAGAAATCACTGCACTGTATTTTATATTTGATTCAAATCAACTGGGGCGAAAACATTAAATGTAGGCTATGTTAGAAAGCAGCAGTGACTTTTACAGGATGAGAGAAGGTCAATGATTTTTCTAACATGCACATTGCGGCATTCTGATGTGTGGTGTCAAAGCTTATGTGAAATCCAACAACATGCCTCCCTGTGTAAATAGTTCATTTAATAATATTCCCCTGTCCTAAGTATGAGTCTCATCTAGACACATTTCATCAAGTAAGTTTTGCTAAGCTCAACAAAGTTCAGCTCCTAATTAGATCGAAAATAGCTCAACACTCCATTAGTGAAGGGCAGAGAGAGCATTTCATGTGTTGCTGTGCAATCGTGTGACAAGGGAGGCTCACACAAAGCCCAATTTAGACTTAAACAAACATGAAAATAAAAGCAAGAATATCAAAGCCCAACACATCCCACACAACTGATCGAGTTTCACCCAAATTAGCATTGGGCTTAAACAGCTCTTCTGACTTCGTGACTTCGCATGGTCGTTATCTTACTCTAAATCAGTGTTTTCTATGGCAGACACATTCAGATGTCGCAGCAGAAAAAGCAAAGCTGCTTTTAAAAGCTGCGCTAATTATTCTATTAAAAACGGATCAGATGATGTGTTGCATTCAAGGCGTTGCTGAAAGCGGCAAACCACCAAACTCTGTAGTTCCCTGCACCTCTATGGAGCGATTTAGCATCTTTTAGCTCATTGATTTGGTGTTAAGGCCTCGTTTCCAGCAGCAGCAGTTTTCAGTCACGCAGCTCGGGTAAACCCGCTGAACGCTACCTGCCCAGCACCAAAGCAGACAGCTTTAACAACATAAATAGTAGTTACAGAGCCCTGATATTGTGCATGATTCTGTAATGGCTTACTAGGAACCTTAAATAGAAGCCATAATTAATCTTATCAGTTACACCTGTTCTTCTCCTGCTCTGACAAGTCAGAGCATTGAAAAAAGACCTTTGATGACATCGATGCAATAAGTCGTTTCCTTCCTAAATCCCTTCCACATTATTCTATCTTCCATAATTAGCAGTCTTCATTAAACCAATAATGGAGAGGCAATAAAAAAAAATAAAAACCAAATCAAGCAATCAAACCCCAATTAGTTCTGATGAAGATGGGAACAGGGGGAGGGAGTGGGAAGGATTACAGAAGACGACAGCAGAGGATGGGAATACAAAACAGACGGCGGGTGAGACAGCAGCACCGCGGGACAGTATCCGTCAGTATCTGGCATTAGGAAGTCACAGAGCTGGAAAGATGTACATACAGTCGTCGCTACCAAAGATCAATGGGAAGGCTAGAAGGGCAGCATGAAACTCTGGGTAATTGCAGTGCATCAGGGGGGTTATCATCTCAGGATTCCCCCTCTCCTACCCCCGTCCTTTCTGCTGATGGATGAGGGACTTCTTGGCTAGCCAATGGCCAACAGGGCCATTGAGATGAATCCCGCAATAAAAGGACCATTACTCCTCATTGGCATGACGAGAGGGCCATTCGTAACGCCAAATGGCTTTCTGTGGGACTGCGTGAGGCTGAGCTCCACAATTAGGAGACCTGGATTCATATGTCATCATCAGGCCCAGAATGGCGGAGATTGAGACAGAGCTGCCGATGATGGGCAGGGATTACGAAAGAGAGAAGGAGAGGGAGAGGAGTG
This sequence comes from Chaetodon auriga, assembly GCF_051107435.1. Lineage (NCBI taxonomy): Eukaryota > Metazoa > Chordata > Actinopteri > Chaetodontiformes > Chaetodontidae > Chaetodon > Chaetodon auriga. The sequence goes on from NC_135088.1 coordinate 8,220,727, forward strand.
ATTGACAGAGCAGGACGGGAGAAGAGTGGGAAGACAGCAAATCAGCCACGTTGAAGGGGTTTTTAAAAATGGGGGAAATTAGTGCGGAAATGAGGGAGGAGAGGTTGTAAAGCAAGAGGGGGAGAAAGAGATGCCGGGCTGGCTAGTTGACCGGCTGACGGGGCCCGCAGTGTAGACACCTCTGTAGACTGCTCTTAAATGGCTGTCTGTCAGAATAGCAATGGCCGCCCTCTGTTCCACTCCTTTAAATGAGCTCGTTACGGTTCAGGCCATTACGGAGTGGACTCTGTTTGGAGGAAGCCGAGCTATCATTAGACATTGTAAGGGTGAGGTGGGAAAGAGAAAGGAGGGACGACAGTGGAGACAGAGAAAAGGAGGAACCAAGAGAGGGCGGGTGGAAGAGTGACAGAGCCAGGAAGGCAGAGGAAAGGGGATTAAACTGAGCAAAGTGAGACCAAGAGGAAGAGAGGTAGGGGTTGTAATGAGGGGAAATGTGCAGGATGAAAGGAGACGTAAAGGAACTGAGGGTTCAATTCACATAAAGCGACTCCAAACTTTCACAGCTTCTCTATTCTGCGTGAAGGATCTTGGATATTGTGTTACTGGGGAAGGTGTTCCAGACCGAATGAGGAGCGCTCGGTGTTCAAACGGCTTCAGCTATCATCTCGTGAGTCTTAATGCATAACAGCCAGCGCAAAATGAAAAGCAGGGCAGCATCAACATTCAGCCCACAGATACATACATGCAGCCAAAGAGCACACGCAACACAATATAACAGTCCAGCAGGAGTTGCTGTACAGCATGTATGTCAGCAGCTACAAGTCAATTATTGATTCATGCTTTTTCACGTGTGTCAGTGCACTAGAGCAGCAACTAATAATGATTATGCTCTTTTCAATTAACTGATTAGTTGTTCAGTCTGTATGATTACAAATAACAGTGAATAATGTCACTAGCACACCATAGTACCAAATCGAAAGGTATTTAACTTGCAGTCAGGTAACCAGAGGAGAGAAATCCTCATATTTGAGAAGCTGGGACAGGTCAGTGTTGGGTAATGTTCAGAGCTCCGCGGCACTAGATGTCACAAACTCAGCAGGGAACCTTTAAATTCAGCTCCCGCAAGAAAACAAGGGCAGAGGTGAGAGTTTTGTCTCATGCAGATGCAGAAAACTTGGACAATCAGCCTTGTCTGGACTGCTCTGCTGTTGATATACATCTTTCATTTGTTTCTCTTACTTTTATTGTGGCTTTACTGTCTATAATGCTTTATTTAATCCATTTTAGAAGCTGTCTTGGGACTCAAAGGGGTATGAATTAGCAGTTGAGATAACGTGGTTCCCAGTAGATTAAGACTGATGTGTGCAAAATGTCAATGTTCATTAATGCAAATAAAGAAAATATTCATTTTTTTACAGAGGCATAAAAGATGTTTGGGACACAGTGGACTGCTACAGCATGAGAGCATTTCTTATTGCCACAGCCAGCAATGAGCTCTTAAATTTATGCCAGCCGAAGTGCAGGGAACCACTGCCTATAGTTGTGTCTCCTTCATGTAAGACTTTTGTGGCTGGAGGACATTTCTCCCACTTCTCTTCCACAGAGCATATATTTGCATTCTAAACATCACTTCATTTAACTAAATTTTGGGAGACTGAGATTTGTGTGAGTGAGCTCAGGGGCTGTAGACCCCTGAGGTCTACACACACATACACACGCACGCGCACACACGCAGTGCTGTACAAATAAAAACCGTGCCAATGCAGAGACACACACTTGCAAACAAACAGACCTTTACGGGTGGTTACACAGCGAGCCAGCTAAATGTCAGATTGGCAGATGCTCCATCTCGGCGTCTGGCTCCTTTGATTTTCATCTGTTCCCCCTATCTCACAAACACAGAACATGCCCAAATCAATTATGATTCAACCAAATGTCACGTACAGGTGGTATGCTTAATGACCCTCGGATTAATGATAGTTTGGTTCGAATCAGATGGATTACGAGTCTGTGAATGTTTAACAATCATTCTGTTCATGTTTACAAAGATTCAGCTCAGAGTTTAGAGGAAATCATGATTTCAGACACTCCAAAATTATGAGTCACTCATGTCAAATAGCTCCCCGTTGAATCGTCTCAGTAATTAAATCACTTTATATTAAATGTCACAGATTGTTTTCATTGTCCATCAGGCAGAACCCACTTTTAGCGTATCTGTGCGGTCATGTGCCGTAAAAATGAAACTGGCATGTCTTTCCACATGTCTGATTTTGATCCCCATAAAACAACAAGCTCTGCTGCAACTGGAAGCCTTAGATGGACTTTGACTGAGGATGAAGCTGAATTAATGAAATCCTGTAACCTCGCCAATCTGAAGGAGCAGGAGAGACGTTACCCTCGTTTTAGCTGATATTTCCCATCAAATTACTGTCCGAGAACTGCTCAGGAAAATGTGATTAGTTTTGTCTGAAGGGTGGTTGGTTTACTCATCTGAAATAACATAATGATTAGCTCTGAGAAATGATTATGATAGCAGTAGCTTATGACGACCCACACAACCTCACATTACCCCACCTTCTCCGTCTGCATGCTGCGAGCTTTGCAGATAATGCTGCTGTCTGTCAACAGCTATTTGTGTGTGCTGATAGTGTTTTGAGCTACCGCTGTCAAACTAGAGTGCCTGCTGATAAAGAGTTGGTGGATATATAGTAATAAAACCTCTTCTCTAGAGGGACTCATAATTAGCAAATGTTCAGTGAAGCAGGGAGGTTCCTTCTCAATTTCTCTCTTCTCTGTTGCCACCATCTCACTGCAGCGAAGCTTTAAACAAGCAGCGACTATCCAACTCCATCTTGGCACATGTGTGCAAAGCAGCAGCACAGCCTTGGAACCCCCCTGCCCAACACCGCACTCTAAACTGTATTTAAAGAAACTGACTCAACATGAGAGCCACAGGCAAGAAAAAAAGTGGAACATCAAGGACAGCGTTTTAAGTTTAAATACACAGTAATATTGTTTGGCTTTTCCTATTAAGATCCTAACACTCCTAATAAATGTTGGAACCTCGAAACAAAAAAGCAATATAGCAAAAACCAATTCTGAAAGTTGATAAAACAGAATGCAATCATTTGCAAATGAACTGTGTTTACCAACAAGAGTTTTACGAAGTGTTCCTGAGCCCATGTCCTTTATCCAATCATGTGTTCACGAAGTGTTGAACCTCGCTCCATCCTCGCTCCAGGATGCCCCTTTCATACCCGTGTTCCAAACAGGTGCTTTTACAGCTTTCCACAACTTTCCCAGTCTTTAGTTGCTCTTGTCCCAACTTGTTTGAAACACACTGCTGGCATCAGCATATTTTTTGCATAAATCAAGAACCTAATGAGGTAAAACATTAAATATATTGCCTTCACGGGGTTTTCAATTGAATATATATCAAAAAGAATTAGCAAGTTGTCACATTCTGTTGTATTAATGTTTTACACAGCTTCAAACTTTTTGGTGATCGGGGTTGTAGATAAATGATACACTTTAGCAATAATTTTGCCGGCAGTCCCTCAGGCCATAACTCCTGCTCCCCAAACATCTGCTGTACCCCCACTGCTCAGTAGATCAAGATCTATGGGTTCTCACAGGCAGTGCTACGAGGACAATGTGACTTTATGGGCCACAGGGGTGGTTGGTGGCTGTGCTGCAAAGTGCATACTTTGTCACTCCACCAACGGACTCTCCTGCGAGAGGTCACATATACAGACAGTGGTTCGTCATTCATCTTACACCCGATATGAAGCCAATTGCGTTCCACGGATGACAGCATAGAGAAGTACAGGTTTGGTTCCGTGACCAAATGCTACGTAGATGATTTCCTGTTTGGAGGTACGAATTAGCCAGCATCAGTTAATGCTGTCTGCTCGGTCGCCCTTCCCTTGTTTACACATACAGTGTATGTGGTGCTGATATACTGTAAGACAGATAGACAGACAGAAAGATAGATCAGCACCAACAAACAACTCATTTTGTGCACACATTTTGGGATAATGCCGATAATAAAAGCTATGGCTTGTTTATTATTGTTAATTATTATCCACAAAAACCTCCCAGACTGATTTATCCGAAGACCAAGTACTGTCTGTACAGTCAAACATGGATGTGCCTTAGAGCACCAGCATCCGCAAACTATTAAAAACACATAAACAACGTTGCACTGAGTGGCATTTTTCTTACTTACAAAGACCACAGAAAAACAAAAAGCATAAGTGTTCCCTATCCTGTACTGGTGTAAATGTACTTAACACCTATTTAGGACTAAGAGATGAAAATATGAATAAAAAAAAATCAAGATTAAGAGTACTGAGTATTTACAGATAAAGATTTGAGTTTCTTCATAATGGTGCATAAAGTATTGCAGGCACTTGGCTTGTGTCCACTGAGACCACCGTCTCAAGAAATACAGAGATGAGTTGTTTTATGGGCCTAGAGCTGAAAGGGTTATAGATGTACTAGCTTGTTGCTTTTGAAGTTCGCCTTTTTTCCAAAGAGAGCCCACCCTCTGAGGGAGTAATACTTGGGGACAGTGTTACTTTATGGGATCTATGATGTATGGGCTCACGGCTGTGGGAGCTGGCTCCTCTCCACAGAGCTCTCTGTGCTCTTAGATGTGGTGTGTGGGTTGCCACATGCTGTGACAGACTATGATCATATTTCATGATGAAGAAAAAAGATACACAGCACAGTATCGATCTATTAGCTTATGGCTGGGTGAAATGGAAGTTCCTATTCTTTACAGTCTGGGCTTGTGTTCCTCTCTGATGCCTCAGGGAGGCGGCCATGGGCGTCACCTGTTGGCCCCCTTTCCTTTATCTCTTTTACAGCCTCTCTCTCCATCCTCTGATCTTTTTGAATTGTTCTATCTTTCTCTACACACTCCCCCTCTGTCCTGAAATACTGCAGTTATTTATGGCTTTTCTGATCCCTATAGATTCACAAGATCATGAACATCCATCTTGGTCTGTCCAGCAGTAGAACTCAGAGTCTTTCTGCAAGAGAATAAAGATGAATATGATTTGATGTTTTGGACAAAAACACGATGCGCTGCATTCAACATATTTGGTTTGTTAAATTTGACGCTGTACAATTACTGCACACCTATGGTGCCCTTGGGTACGGGGTGGGACCAATAAGAATTCATTATCGTACTTTATGGGTGGTGTGCGTGAGAGGCAATGGCCACTCACATTCACCGCTTGCATCCCTTCTAAACACAGGATAGGAAGAGCCGTCATGACGCACTGACAGTCTTGAGAGTTTTCCTCAGAAGAAAGTATAATCAAATCAAAATCAAATATACGGTCAGGAGCACACAGTGACTCTTTTTGAGTTGAATGCACATTTTTGAACATGCTTAAGATCCTACAGTCATCACGTAATGCGTAATCACAATAATCCATACAATAACAATATGCCGTTAAATCCCACCACAAAATGAAAGTAGAATTAAGAAGCCAGTCCAGTTTTTTTATGTTGTATTTCTTTACTTTCAAAACTTCCAAAACTTTAAATTAGTTAGATTTGAGTGTTTTCCATGAATCACGATCTTCATGGAGTGATTGACTTCTATTTCTGGGAACACTACTGTAAAATCTGACCCGAACAATCTCTACCACATCATGGTGGTGATGCCACGTGTCTACCTGTATTGTCATTAAAAATGCAGAGCTTCAGGAGACACTCCGGTGACACTCGTTAAAAAGAAGATGACGTGCGCAGCCGCTTCCCCCGGTTACCCGGTGTTTTTGACGGACACAGTGGGGGAGGACTGGCAGAACGGCTGGTCCTGAGGGACTTACTTGTGGAGAGAGAAGTTTTAATTGATCTATAATTTTTGATGTGGCTGCGTGAACTGTTTTCAATGTGTCAGTATCCAACAGGCGTTTTCAATCTGAGAACTAACTTTGTAGAATAATTAATCTCAATGACAAGTTTTATGTGCACATAAGCATGAAGGGCTCTGTAGTTACTTTGCAGCAGTCTGGTGCTTGTTGCTGCTGTGCATAACTGTGACTCGACTGTGCAACGTGGCTCCAGTTAGAGACTGCAGATGCCCGCCGGTGCTTCAGGTGGCTGTGAAGACGCCATCAGCACTGGCTACGGACTGCTGTGGATCACAGAGCTGGATAACATCATTTCTGAGTGATCACATGTCAGCTGGCTGAAAAACGTTCAATAACTAGAATTAATGTACGCCTCCGCCAGTCAGTCAAGTCTCCAGCTCGGGTCACAGCGAACTCGACCTTTGACCAACAAAATCTAACCAGTTCAACCTTGACTCCAAGTAATGTTCATGTCAAATTTGAAGAAACTCTCTCAAGGCGCTCCTAAAATATCGTGTTCATGAGAACGGGATGGACGGAAGGACACACGGACAACCCGAAAACACAATGCCTCCAGCATTATGGAAACGAAACACTAAGAAGTTGATTCTCGAGAGATTTATGTGCACATGCCTTCCAGACCTGCGAGGCCCAGTCCTCATCTCTGCTGGACACTGGTGGCTCTAGGCCACATTGGCCACATTAGCACCACGTTTGACAAGGAAAAAGAACGCGTGGAATAAAACAAATGGCTCTGCTGAAAATCTGACAAAGTGCAATGGAATGGAGTACTGTACTCTTTGTATGCAAATGGTTGTTTTTCAGAGCTGAAGGGTAAGAACGGGCTTGAAAGTTGCAACAACATGAAGACACAAAATCTGCAGTAGCTTCTGAGAAAAAAAAAAAAAATCTCTTCTGTTATTTTTACATGCAAAAAAAAAAGATATCATTATTATTATTATCATTACAAAGATGCTGGGTTGTGTGTACATACCCTCATTGGACTATGTTGCTGAGGTCTCACCTGGCTGTTGCTATGTGGCTGCTATGGCAGTCTGTGTGTTGCTGCTGTTTTGCTGGACACTGAGACCTGGCCAGTGTCTCGAGTATTCAGAACCACGGAGAGTGACAGCAGACGTAGTGGTCCATTGAAAAAAACAGTACACGAATATCAATAATTGATATTAATTAATTCCTTTTAGTTCAGTCGTAACAGCTTGCCTCACGTGCGGCTGCTGAACAAACACAAGATATCGTTTTATTATTCCCAAAAGCCTCACATGCAACCAAAATCCCAGTAACAGGCCAAATATGTCACAATGTGCGGTATGGTTCATAGCTATTGATCTCGACTGTGTGAAACAAGCCGCACACAGCAGAAAGGTTTTCCTGTTGTTTGTTGGGGGTGTGTGAACCAGGCCATAGCAGCAGGGTGCTTCCTCTCATCTACACCTTATCTCTCTTTTTCGCTCTCTCAAGCCCTGTTATCGTTCTCTCTTTATCACACACACACACAAACACACACACAAGCAAGGTCTTTGTCACCCTTCTGTTTACTTCTGTCACCTCATCCTTGTCTCTTTCGGTTTCTCTCAATTACCTCTCTGTTTCTCCGTCCCTCCTCTTTCATTCTCACATTACCTCTCTCTGTCTCTCCCCATCAGTCTTTTCCTGTTGCTTTCTTTCGTCGCTGCCTTCATCCACGTACTCCTCCACTGTGTTCTTTAATTTCCTGTGCATGAAAGATTCATCTCGCCGCTTTAATAATAAATAAGGAGGCACAGTTGAAAAGTGCAGAAGGCACCCTTGACTATAGCGGCGAGGATCCAAAAGACAGGGGGAGAGTAATATTCTCGCTCTATCTGTCCCCTCTTCCCTCCATCCCTCCTCTCTATTAATCTGTCTTCCTTTGTCACTCTGTCTCTTTCTTCTTCGCTGTCCCAAAGCATCCTGAATGAGACTCTCTGGATAAAGACGAGGCACAGTAGATGGCGTCTTAGTTATCCACAGTATACTGACTCAGTAAGTCACTCAGTTAAACACCCAAAAAACGATGCTGTCACACTGACCGTTCGTTTGTTTTCAGGTTGAAACCAAATGATATTTTAACTTCAAATACAAGTAAAGTGGGATTGAGCACAAACTCCGTCTGCTGATATTGTTTTTGGGTAACTTTCCAACCAAATGTATTTTCAATAGATGAGAAGATTGGATGTAAAAGTTTGGATGTAAACATCAGACTGTGGCTTGACCTTGATTGTACATACCAAACATTTAAAACTGCTTCACATCAGTTGTGCATCAATAACATTTAACTTTTAACGCCATTTAACGACATAAAACTGCATTTTGGGATCACTTTCCACTACATTTCCAATCCATTACATTTAACGACCGCATGCTCCTTTTTGGGTTGAGAGACTTCTCTTACCTCATTAAACCTTTTAAAAATTCATTGGACTACGTTGGAAACGCACTGGCACCAGCTTAAAAACAAGGCTGTTTTTCTTTGTTCTCAAAATGTTTACAGGAGTTGCATGGTTTTACAGAACTGGACAAAAACAAAGCTGTTCAAACAAAATGCTCAAATGGGATTGGCATGAGCACACTCCCTCTATCCGTGCTCATAAACATATTTCACCCTCTCGTCCACCTTCCTTCCATCCCTTGGGCAGCACCTGGAGAGCACCCAAAAACAGGTCTCACAACAGTTTCTAGCAATCCCTCATCCCAACACACTCCTTCTAACTCCAGGTTGTGGTCCAGTACCCCAGGAGCCAACGTGGCTTGCTCACCAAGAACAACCTCGTCGCCCTTCTGCTCCTACAACCCTCCGCTACAGCCTGCCCAGGATTATTAAAGGAATCCAAATCCGGAAAAGAAAACATCTTCTCCCTCCTTTTTTGCTGAGAGCAGAATCCCCACAGTATGTGAAATAAGCAGCTCAACACCTAAAAACATCTACTTCCATGTCCAGCTTCCCCTCCTGCTCTCCTGAGGCTTGCGCTGAAGTTTGGTCGATCATTCGCAGCAAACGGAGCAAAGCACTGCCCCGCATTATTTATTCATCAAGGTGTGTTTACATCAAGTCATTTACTCTTTAAAGGTTGTTTGTTGAAGCGTTCATTGAGCTCCACACTCTGCTGATCAAACTGGCTGTTTGGATGCTTGAAATCACCCGTTGGCCTTAAAACCTCCCGATGTGGTCAGCCATCACAAGCAGCCACGCTGGAAGTATTTTCTAATTTTAGGAGAGGAGCTCCATCTTTGTTTGCTTTTCACACATACACACACTTTCACAAACCTACCGTTTGCACTCCCGTGTTATCTATGTTTAACATTTGCTAATATACATTTCATCTGTGCAAATATCTGCAATATTACATAATATTTTACTGTGCTAATATATTCTTTTTCTACTTTTTCTTCTAATTTTGACTGTACAATTGTACAAAACACAATATTTATTATCCATACCTTCCATGTGCAATTCAAATATACTCTTTTTGTATATAACATACATATAGTTGAGTTTTATTTTGTATTTGTTCCTTTCCTGCATCTCCTTTTTATTCTTGCTATTACTGCTGTCTGTAACATCTTTCCTCAGTGTTTGATCAATAAAGTTATATCTTATCTTTACTTTACTTCTATCTATACTTTTGTTACTGGCACCATGTCTTACTCTCTTACAGTCTGAATTTTGCAGCATTGCTTCTGTCAACAGTTGAACAGTTATGCAAAAATAATGGAAAACCTGAATCCTAGAAATTTGCCTCTGGCAGTTCTGTACCAGATTTTTGTTGTTACTGTTGTGTTAATGGTCAAGTGAAGTTAAAAAAAAAAATGCTTGTAATTTGGTACTAGATTTAAATCTGCACTTTGAATTAAGTCCCAATGATCTGCTTCCTGTATCTCATGCTTTCCAGCCCTTCACTGCACAGTTTATCATCATTAAAATGAAGCGCTTGAAGAGACTATGATTTCTGACTGTATGTAAAATATGGCTTTGTATAAGCACAGCATATTATACAGTAAACCAAGGAGGACTGACAGTGAGAGTGTGCCCTAGAAATGCAAAGGGTAAAGCAGCTCAGAAATGCATTTGATGCGCTACATGCCCCATGATCATCCCATCAACTTTGCTCGATGTTGCGAGAGAAATATCATAAATGGATTTCATTGACATGCAATATGAGATTTATGGAAAAAGCGACCATTCACTCATCATCATTAGATCTAGGGGGAGATGGGGAAGTAACACAGACCTTTTTTTTTTTTTATAACTATCACAATGAGGGGGCAGGAACGAAATCCTTCTGGGACACCCGGACGTTGAGATTTCTCATGCCTCTTTAGCTGTTTGTTGCCTACAAAAAGCGACACACGGAGTTGAAAACATCTTTTCAAGGTTTTGTGGCAGTCTATGGAACTGAGGACGGAAAATGACACGCCATCCAAGTCACTGCCAGCCATTTTCTGTTGATGAGATGTTTCATGCTTCTTTAAGCACAGATTGCAAAATAAGAGTCACGTCGTGTCCTCCGGTGCTGAGGGAAATGATTGCGGCCTTGCGGGCAAAGCTGCCTCGGAGCATAGAATGAATGTGCCAGTGAAGCATACCACATTAAGATGCTATGGACCAGGGTGCGCACTTATTCTGCTGCTGATAATGCCCTTTAGTGAAGTAGACTCACAAAGAACTTACCGCAGTGACAGAACATCAAGACAGGCAGTTAAAACGTTCAGGACATGATACATTTCCCTCCAAAGATTCGCTGACCTCATTTGATTTTGGTGCTTTTTGTGACGAGTGGCTGTTATGACCTTTGGACATATCAAGCCTGTCAGAGGTCATTATAGAAAATCTAAAATATGACGACACTTGCTTCTTAATCCTGGATGTACACACTTATTTGAGATACTGATACAAATAGTCTTTAAGAGATTCACACAATAACCAGATTAATGGTCAGCCCAGGCTCAAATGGGACCTTATCCACGGTCCTGAAATGCAGCTCCAAATCCAAGTGTGCCTGAACCCACTCATTTATAATTCAAATACCTATCAAGCACTTTAAAACTGGCAAAATCATAATTCAAGGCAAGTAAATAAATAAATAAAAAAGATAGCCATGTGCAGCTCCTTCAAACAGCATGTGACACTAAACTACTGGCCAAGACAGAGATGGAAAAAAGGTCAAACATGGCCCAGTGAGGCCATAAAAAAAGAAAATGTAATGTTAAACAGTAAAACATTAGATATTAATATGAAAAAGGAGAATCGATGGATCAAGGAGAAAAGTGGATCATAAGAATACGTTCACATAACGGTACTTTTAAGGAGGTATGTTCAAAAGGAGTTTGCTCACTTCAGATCCTGACGTGCTGAGTAAAGGCGCTGTCAGATGGTGAGCATTAAAGCTCAATTATTAATTTTTGATTTTGATCAAAGTCAAAGCAGCAGAGCTCTGAAATGGAGAGTGTATCTATGCTCCCTGGATCCTGTGTTCACCTGGTGAACATAGAAATGAATCCCCCAAATCCTGTCAGCTAAATGGGTTCTAATGGTGTTCTGAGACAGAAGAACATGTGCATCCCATTAGAGTCGTGTATCTGTCCACCTGATGAGTGCAGGGCTAATCTCACTGTTTTCTTACTGCGGGGAAAAATTTCCGGGTCTCTTTTGCCTGCGAGACCTTTTTCACTGCTCACTCATATTATTTATAAAAGCAATTCAAGTCCAGACTTACTTTAAAATGAAGACGTGTCACAGAAGGCAAAGACTGACTCATCCCACTTATGTTGCCAATTTCATCTCAACTTTGTCCACTATAAAATTGCTGGGAAACATGACTTTTCCAATAATGGCCATCTATACTCCTCCTAATTTATTTTCCAATTACCAGGCAGGGGAAGAGCCTCTTGGCCCTGGAGATGAACACTGGCGTGATGCTCCCTTTGAGATTCATTTAGCAGAGGTTCGACCAGAGCTGACGTTTGTCAGACATGTTGGTCAGTTGTTGTCGAAATGCGGCTGATTAAACCGCAAAAGGGAGCATAAATCCAGAACGCTGCTATCTGATGTACCATCTCACATTTCCCAGGCTGTATGTCCTTGTTTGTGAAAGATAAAAATAACATATCAGGCAGCATCTTTGTTGTGACTCTACTGGGGGAACTAAACAAACATTATTTTGTGATGACTAAGAAGTAGCTGATACCGGTTTGCTGTTTAGAGCTCCTTCAGCTTTGCAAGTTTTTTTTTTTATCTTTTGTTTTGTTTTGTTTCCCCGAATAGTTCATGTTATGGGAGACTTCCGGTGCTACTCAAAGTCATTTTGCTTATAAATCACTTATTTCTTAATTGCAGCCGAGGCAAAAAATATACAGTATCTCCCAACAAATAGTAAGACAACATGTGACAAGAAACGTTCTGCTGTTTTGTCTAATGTGCTTTTCCAGTGGTAAAACTCTGAAACACAAAGAATCCAAAAACAGGCTGAAGGTTAAGTGAGAGTGATTTCATTGAACCAAAGCTCTTTCACGTTTACGGCGATTATTATCGAAGAGGCACTTTGCATGTTGTTAGTGCAGCGCATGCCCTGTTGTTTGTTTGTTTGTTGGCTTCCACATGCTGCAGCATGTGGGACACAGAGGAGTATGCATTTGTGTCAAGAGCAGGATAAAGTCGAAACACTATTGTTCATGTCAATACTCTCCCCCGGGTATTGGCCAGAGGATTTAGAAAAATGAGAGGGACGGACGGAGGAGTCGGAGGAGGGCAGGATGGAGGGAGCAGAGGGAGGTCAGGAAGGAATAGACGGAGGGAGAGAGAGGGAGGGGATGGGGGGGAGAATGAGCAAAGCTGTCTGTTTTGGAGCTTTCAGGTCTCAGTGCTATTTGATGAAGATGAAGTGAAGTGTTAAAAATCAATAATCTGCTCGATATGTCCTCAGAAAAGGTTTGACCACTGGGTCCCCAACAGGGGGGTTCACTTGAGATGCGGGTTGAATATATTGTGAGACTTTCCGAAGCTTCAGTCAATGCCAGTGGTGCTCAAGCAGCAAACGAGTGAAATGACAGATAAACCTGAGCATGAAGCAATCAAATCTGACCTTAAATTAGATAAAATGGAAGAAATGATGGCATGAGTGAAGAGAATTGCAACACATCGAAAGATAAACTATAGCTATAAGTTTGAACACATCAGAGGTACATTAGTACAACCCAAAGATGTAGCTTGGAACTATTTGCACAAGATGGAGTTCATTTCCAATCCGGACCAAACTGCAGTGAGGCACACATTGTCCTCCAATGAATGATGATTTACTGGATCAAATGTTCACCCAGATCACTCAGTCATGCCAGCTTTGGTCAGTGCTCATCACTCTTCTGGATAACGATAAAAAACGAGGAAAGACCACGAAAACAATCACAGTTTATTACTCTGAACCCTCAATATTGCACTGGCAGAATTCACCACAGGGACGTGCATCATCAACAGGGGTTCTGTGCTCTACTGGACTGGAGGTTAGGCCTCATCACGGAGCCACTGGGCAATGGTCATGCAAACTGGGTATTGATCTGAAAAGAGGAAGCTATAAATACACTGTGAGATCATATTAGCCTTGCTTTGTCGAGAGGCTGTAAAACACGGGAACGTCAAGCTGGAGGGACGTTGTGGGGCATCAGGCAGAAAGGATGGTGTGTGCATGGATGTATGTATGCATAAGTGTGTAGCTGCAGATATAGTGCATTGTAAAACATCTCAGGGAGCTGAGAGAGAGAAGAAGCTTCAGAAGAATTCCGAAGAAGTCCCAGGACACTTGACGAGGTCTCCTGAGAGTCAGTGGCATGGAAAATTAGACCATATCTACTGTACATATAACTGATGTATGATCATTTTAATTGGTTACAGTTGGTTTTCATCATTTTTCACTTCACTGCATTCATCTCATCTAATTAACACTATTAAGCACTGACTTCTGAAGGCTGCTTCACTCTGTCATAGTTTACATCCATCAGTTTGCATAACTGAGCTCATAAATTAGACATCCTTCATTCCAGTTTTCAATACAAACCATGCATGCACCATACAATGACTGAAGATTACGGGTGCCATTAATTTGGTTCTGACCAGAGAGTGATAGTCAAATGGCCACTTTGCTTCGTCTACAGTAGTGCACAGAAGAGTGCTCGAATCCTGTTGTCAGGAAACAGTGAAGATGGCAAAAGGCAGAAGAAACTAATCCTTTTGTCATCACGTGAAAACTGTGTTTATGGAAATTAAATAAACATTTTCTAAGGTTCTCGTCATCAATGCATTTCCACACAGTGCTAATTGACTTTCATGTTGCATGAAAATGTGTGGCGCGTTCAAAAATGTGAAGTTCAAATAATTTGAAGTTACAGAGCTAAAACTCATAAAGGTACGGTCCTCTGAAAGTGACACAAAAAGAGAAGAAAATAAGTAATAATGCTGCACGCAGGCACAAAGGTGAAGCTTAACCCTCTGAAAATGAGGAGTAATGCTTCACCATGAGGTCGGGGTCAAGTTGGAACCACTAAAGTGCTTCCTTCTGCCTCTGAAGTTAAAGAATGTGACTTCCACCCCAGAATAACATATTCAAACCTTGATGTATGAGTCTGGGAGAGCCTTCAATTAATTTTCCATGCCAGGTAACGTGAAGGTGTCATAGCCTTGGTACATTAAGCGGAACTAAATGAAATAATGCAGACATTATGGTTCATTGCAACAACTAGGTTCCATATCACCTGCAATCTATTTTGGCTAATCAATCTGCCAGTGCTTCCACAAGATTAATTATCCCGGTCTGGATCTCTCAGTATGAAGCTCTAACTCCTTTCCTTCCTTATTCCACTTCACCACACCCTCCACCTGCTGATACTTCAATAATTAGTAAAAGCACAGTCTCTGGAATCACAGTGCACACTTTAGTGGACGCTATTGGACCCCATAGTGGCTAAGACTCCCTGCGTACGGCTGCCGGTCGGGCCCCAGGGGGTTGGACCCCCCCAGCCCCCAGAGTACTACATCTGATCAAACAGAGGTAAGTATTTGATACAGGCTATAAGCTTTTCAGTGCCATGGAGATATACACATTGAGGCCTAGATCACAAGCATTTTTTTTAAAACACAGCTTTTTCTATGCATTTTGGCCTTTCATCCACTCACAAACACCGGTTAGGTCACTGAAAACTGAGCTTTTGGAAATTGAGAGGATGGTGTTACACACTGCAAGATTTACGAAGACTTGAAATCTTGCTGCAAACCTCTCAAGTTATGACAACTTAAAAGTATTTCTTTACGAATGTTCAAATTGCAAAACTAGAGTTACTGCCTCACAACTGCACGTCTCTGCCAACCAGGCAAGTCACCATCTTAGACCACCCAAATCTAATCAGCTCATCTTTGAGTCCAATTTGAAGAAATTCCCTCAAGGCGTTCCTGAGATATCGCATTCACAAGAATGGCACGGACAACTTGAAAACTTAATGCCTCCAGTCATGGCTGTCCCCAGCGCAGAGGCATAAAAACTACAAAAGAAAGCGAATCAGTGCACATTTCTGTCAGGTAATGTCATGTCAACATTCTGAAGATTGTATCATCAAAGGCATGCCAGTTACTTCTCTGTAACTCTAGGTGCAGCATGCATTTCTTTGCTGTTTGCTATCAGATATGGCATTTATGTGCATGTTTGATGAGCCGTTTCCCTCTCTGTCCACACATCTTTTCCCAGGCTTGTGTTGAATCAGAGGAAAGTGGCTGTGAGTGGCAGCAAAACACTGAGGTGCATCAAGGCTGCCGAAAATAAGAGAGTGCGATGCTTCAACTCTTTTTTTTTTGTCAGCAAAGGTAAAAAAAAAAACAAAAACATATTTTTAAGGTTTTAAGAAGCATATATTCAAATGGATGTAAAATCTAGTCACTGGAATCTCAACAAGCTGGACCGGCAGTCTTTATGTCCTCTTGTGAAACACGATACAAATATGTAAGAGCGCCCATGATGTGATGAAGGAGAAATGGTCTAATATTAAATGGATTTATGGTTATCTTGCTTCTGGAATTATGTATCTAATAAAAGGCTTTAAATTCAGCTTTAAATCAAATCAGATCGAGAACATTGCAAAGTTTTTCAATCCAACAAGCAGACAGGGAAGGAGGCAGTCATGGGATGTAATCAGAGCACATATTGCACAGAGTAAATCACTGGCTTCATTGCCGCTCGTTGGCGTCGCTGTTGACTTACACGATTCCCTCTGGATGACTGCTAAAGTGAAAATGCTGCTCTTGCTGCTCCGCCCTCATGATATACATACTACCTATGCAGCTGTTCGAAGGCATTGTTTGGGGTCAGTGTGGGAATAAGCATGAGCACGTGCCACCCACAAATATTGCTCTTCAACCACAAAGTCAACACTGATGGAGGTCATAATGAGAAAAGTGTCACAGTTTAGAACACGGCCCGCTTTATTTATGTCCAATAAAGTCTGAATAAATCTCTCTCATTCCTTTAATCCGTGTCGGCAGTAAATCACCCGAGTGCGGTGTTTGAGCTTCACAGTTATGACCCGTTGCAATTGATTGAAAGTAGGCAGTATTTCACATTCCCCTAAGCCTCGTGCTATCACCTGACGTAAACAATCACATTATTTGCCTACACAGAGGGCTCTGTAATTAAATTAATGAGGCTGTGGTGCAGGAGAAAGATGTCACAAATAATGACTGACTCACCTCTCACCTTCAACTTCATTTTTCTCTTTGGTCTTCTTTCTGAAAGGCATAGAGAAAAGAACAGGAAGTTGAACAAAACAGTTTACAACAGCAAAACAACAGCGATCATATTCACCCACAGTTAATATCTAACTGGGAAGCTGCTGAGTGCAGTTAACTCTGCAGTCAGCAAGTGTGGGTGTTTATAGCAGCCATTCCCAAACTGAGGTTTGTGACCCAAAATGGGACCCTGGGCCGCCTCTTGGCAGAGTAAAATGCATAACAATACTATGATATGACATTTTTCTAATTAAAATAGAAGAGGAGAGGGCAGGTACTCATAGAGCTGGAGTTCCATCCGGTAACTAACATTTCTTTTTTAACACATTGGTGTGTTCAGCTCAGATTCTGTGTGCAGGGCTGCAGATTGCATTTACTCAGCATAGTTTTGACAGGTGGAGAGTCAGTAGTGTGTGTGTGTTATGTTTGTATTAGTTAAGTGTGTGTGTGTGTGCATCAGTTTCCATGCCATTCAGGGTGTGTGTGTGTGTGTCTGTTGCTCGTTTCTGTCAAATACTTTTTAATTCAAGGTCTGTTGTGATCTTTGTCAGTAATTTATAAATGTAGATGTTATTACATGATGCTTTTTTGTCAGTTTGGGTCACAGGGAGACACCAAACATCTCTCAAGCTGAAAAAGTGCGGAAACCCCTGGTTTATGGTGTTGTCGTCAAGGTTCGATTCTGTCAGAGACATGCGAGGCTTCTTTATCGCACATATTATAAGACATACTGTGGCCCTAAAGCTTTCAGCAGCTATTATTACAGCAGATGGAAAAGCTCATTAAAAATCCATTCCAAGTTGTTTATCCTCTTCAGTTTAGCAAAAGAGAAAACCTTTGACCAAAGCAAAAGACCGACTCTGCAGCAGGAAGCTGCAAAACGTACAGGACGAAGAAGCTCCCGTGAGATCAATACCACAGGCGCAGCACAGAATCCATTTCACAATGGTTTGTTGTTGCAGAGCTGTGAGGTGACGGTGGTATCTATGTTTAAGGATGTGACACATACATGTGCAGTAGCAAATTTAACCCTCAGTCTTCTTTTATAAGAGCATAAAACATCTGCTCACAACTGCTGTTTTTAGTCTTAGCTCTGGCTCTCCTCATGCACCAATACCAGATCATCTGCTACCAAGAAAGTGACTTGATGATAGAGAAGGACGTGGTGTAAGTAATTATTAATAGCCTGCTTGCCTCAATCTCAATCTGTTTTTTGTGCGTCTGTCTCTCTTTCATGTTTGTATTTTTTGATTTGCTGGACAAACAGGAAGTGATCGGACTGTGTGTGTGAGGCATGTGAGACAAACATGCAAGAAAGGGATGTTTTTAAACGTTGAAGGAAACGTGTAGGAGGCTCGCTCCACATGTAAGACCTGTGTCAAAGGTTTGTTTCATCATGCTCTGTTGGATCGACATTTTACAAGCTGCTGACTCCCTTCCGAGCTTCGCCTCTCATCTCTTTTCATGAGTTGGAGAGCACTTAAGCAGATGTTCCCCGCCATCCTGCTTCGCTTTCCCTGTCGCACCTGCCCCGATGCCTCTGCAGCTGTTTCCCTGGCCTTTCAAAGAGCACGCATAGCAGTGCGCAATCCACCCCTGATGTGATTTTGCTTCTGAGCAGCTCACAACTCAATGAGAATTCCTTTCTGCTCATCCTGCTGAAAAAGGGAAATGTCAGACTAAGCAGATATGTGCTGCTGGTAGAGGATTTCTGCCGTTTGCTGGTGTTGCTGGACGCTTTCTTGAGGGTGAAAAACAGCTTTTTCCCCCAATGGAGTTATCAAGAAAATGCTCCTATCATGCAGCTCTGCTTATCAAGATTCACTGCACCAGTTGACATTGTGTTAAATGGAAGGGTTGAATGAAACCATTTACCTCTCTGAACACATTTGCTGTGGCAATCCAAGCACGGCATCTAACCAAAGCCGTTTGTCAAGTCAATATTGTTGGGGGAAATCTCTAGGGGAGATGTGCATTTCTTTGTTTTCTTTTGAACCAATTACAGTGACTGATGACGATCGAACCCGGGGCAAGGATTTCGACAGAGCTTAAGAAGCAATTAAGGGTGTGCCAAAGTAAGGAGGAAACACACCGACTGTCACCCCAACAGACAACGCCAGGATTCAGAGGAGCCACTGTTCAGTTCAACATGAAATTGATTTTCAGGCAGTGTAGGGGATGAGAGGTGTTACTTAACTCGATATACATTTCAAAAAGCTAAACCTTTACTCTGACTTTTAAACGACTAGTGGGGGGGGGGGGGGACGCTTTCAGTTTAAAAATGTAATTGCTCTGAGACATTCAAGCGAGCAAGTGCACCTGTCAGGTACCATGCATTTGAAAAGCTCTTATTTCCATTTCACAGTTATTGTTGTGTGTGGCTGCAAAGCCGTGGATTGGTGTACAGGTATTCTTCTGCCGCCAGTATTTGCCACCATTTTATGTTGTCAGCTAGATGAAAAATTGAGGTAAGGGTGGGTTGATGAGTCAATCTGCCATGAGCCCCACACTGCATGAGAGCCTTTAACATTAGTGTGGATAAAGCCGATTAGTCCTATACAGAAATCTGAGATATGCACATAGAATACAGGTAAACTTTGCACATGTGCAATGAATGTTATTAACTTCATAAAAGTAGATATTATGTGTGACTTTCGGTATTGAATTGTAATGGACTGTAAAGGTGTATCTGTATTTCTGTTCCTGATATGTTAACAACATATATGTGAGGAGGTTTTCATTCATTTGTTGGCATTCAGGTTTTTTAAGCTCACTGGAATTCCTGCACCTGTGAACAAAGCCAGGGCATGGTGAGTCCCGCTGAATTTATTCATAAGAACACGCAGTACATGTGCTGTTTGTAGTATATGGAGCGTACTGCATAATCATTTGTGAGATAATGAGCATATGCATACGTTTGCCTGTGGCACACATATACAGCAGATAATATGTGACAAATCCAGGTAACACACGTTCAGGAAAACTGCACGAAACACCACAGTGGTAACATTTTAAATACTTTTCTGGGTTATGTTGTGTGTACCTTATAAATGCATATATTAGTTCATGAGCCAGCTCCTAAAATTTCACTTCAAGGTAGGAAAACTGTACATTCTGAGCTGTTGTACATGTTTGTAGTAGATATTTTGGTATGATAGTTGTGTGGCAGCTTTATTGCAGTCAGCTCATGGAGTTTCCCACCCACCACAATAAAATGTACTTTTAATGTGCCAAACTTTGTCTTGCCTATGAATTATACTGTGTGTCCACTTGAACAATATCACCTATGTGATATCATGCTCTATTTGAATAATGAAAATGTGGTTGAAGTTCCACAACTTGTGACTTCTTTCGCTCCCTCCAATCTTCACATTCATGACCACTTCCCGTCTGTAAATGTCACCGGCCATTTCCCGGCCTGTGCCCTTTCCTCTCCCCTGAAATCCAAGACAGCAAGTGTTGATATACATTGCTCTGGTGTCCCCAACAGAAAGAAACACCATGTACAATAGACCAACACTGTGATATTATAACCTGACGGGGGGAAAAGTGTCAAGCCCTGTGGGCGTCTGTGGCATTCTCCATCTCACGAATGGACCACTTTGCACTGTTTATTTTATGGCGTCAAAGAGAGCCCAGTTTTTTATATTAAAGGTGTCAGATGCCTCAAGAGTCGCTCTTTATTTTCACTTTCTTCCATCGGCTGAACTCCAAAATCCTCATTCTCTCATCTTCATTGCCTTTTTTTGTTTTTTCATCTCTTGTTCTAACACATACCCTCTCTCATTTACAGGCCCCTTGTTCTCACAGTGGCTTGTTACCTTGTTTGCTGGGTGAAACTGCTGGCTATTGGTTTCGGCGGGATTATGTGACACGTCCATGTGTCGTGTTGTCCCAAAGGGGGTTCCCTTGCCAATCATTGAATTAATGAGCCCCCAGTGTGTGGGCAGTGTGTTTGTGTGCTTGTAAGGGACACTGAGTGGTGTATGTGGGTGTTAAGCCTGCATGAGGGAGGTGTTAATGTAAATGTGTGTATGTTGGAATGAGGTTGGGTGTGTGTGAAGATCAATGTACAGGAGGCCGAGCTTGTGTTACTCTGTACGTGAGAAGCCAGTGGACACAACCACAATCAGGACACCACAGATAATTCATGTGCAAGGAAATGCAAATTCTGCATAATTATGAAGGCTCTGAAAAAAGTAAAATTAATGGATTAACAGGTGCACTGACATCAGTGTGTAATGACCTACTTCCTGTGGAGTACGGTACATAATGTATGACTATTTGAGGTGTGTTTTAACAGGAAACGGGAGAGAGCTGGGGATCAAAGGGTTACTTTTAATGCTGGCACAATTAATCTCCTCAATAATTACTCATTTATCAAGGAAAAATAGCGAATGTGCTAGTTGTAGCTTCTCAGATGTTACAATTTCCTGGACAAAACAAGCTATTTGAAAATGTCACATTAAGTCAAATTTTGATCAGCATTTCATAATCTAAACAGTTAGTTGATTAACCGAACTGATGACCAACAGATTAAACAACAAGAAAATAGTTTGTTCAGTCCTTCTGACTCAAGCACATTTTAGGTTTTCCAATGCAACTGCAGAGGTTTCCTGCATCAGCAAAGCACTGATGCCCCATTTGCAGTTCTCTGCAGATACTTCTACATTTATCTGGGTCCACCCCAGTGGTGTCCTTGTCCATGCATGTGTCAATCATGCTATGTGCTCCAGAGGTATTACTTCATGTTCTCAGTTTGTATATAGCACACTTAAGGACAAGAGGTGCAAGCAGGAAACACAGCGACTGCCTAAATCATGTAGAAACCATCAAGAAAATGATTCCAAACAAGCAAGTGTGAGTTCAAAGACAATGGCTTTTTAATCATTCTGCAGTGGAGTGAAAAATGCCACAGTTTAAACAATCCTGGTGGGATAACACTTCCTGCCAACAATTCATCCGCAATTTGGCATTTGTCCATTTTCCACTCAAATGTGATTGAAGAGAGGGTCTGATGAAACGGAGCACCGAGCAACAAAGAAAATGTCCAACGATGTAGAGGAGCAGTAATTTCAGCGCTGACACTTTCTTTGTCTCTGAAATTGAGAGGTGCAGATTTTAGATTTGATGAACTCTAATAATTGAAGCTTGATCCATCTGATTATTTCATCTCCTTATTTTCCCCCACTGTGTTCATGGGGTTATGTAATTACTCTGCAACGGCATTTGCCCTTGCAATTTGTACAGACACACATAATATTCTGGCTTTGCAACCAGTGCTAAAATTAGGATATTGAGGATTGCCGTAATTTCAGAGACACACTTCAGAGAAGTTCTCTTTTACTGAATCGGAATACTGTAATCAAGAAATGAGAAAGTTTAGACCCTTTACAGTCCCCTGATGAATCAAATAAATTATATGATGTTATGCTCATTAACTGTAATGACTGCTCTGTCAGTCCAGTTCTCATTCTCCGTTTGTGTGTGTCATCAGCCTCAAACCACGCATCCCTGCTAAAAAGAGTCACGTTCTGAAGCTAATTAGGGCCCCATTACTTATTTAAAGGTAACTTGTTTATGTGAGAGCAGAGGTATAAATTATCCAATAGACGATGTCTTTGGGGTATTTTGTTGAACAGAGCTTTATTAACAGCAACTGGTGAGGGCAATTTAATGGCAACCCAATTATTTCTAGAGTCCCTGCTGTTGCCAGTGCCAGCCAGAAGCAGCCAGCTAGCACCCATTTAGAGAGGCGAGGGAACTGTCGGACTTAATGACACTGTTAAAAAGATTCTCTGTGGACAGATGTGCCTTTTATTTGGACCAGGGGACAGTTTTGTAGTAAAATGGGAGAAACCCAGCCAATGGGAAAAAGAAAAAAAAGGAAACTCCTTTTTTGTTTGTAGTGCAGCTGAAGTAGCAGGACTCACTCTGCCTAGATGGACCCTTTACTCTAAGAGTGAATGCTGTATTTCTTTGTTACTCCAAGAAATGCGGCTAATATTGAGTGGATACTTAAATGACTGTCCATTATGACTCAAGATACGACTGTGACTCTTAAAAGTCTGAGTACTACAGAGATTTTCATTTGTCACTGGAGCATTACGCTGCAAGCATTATGTCAAGTAACTCTCTCAATAAACATTACGATTCACAGTTTTTCTGAATCGGTCAATTTACACAGCGGTTGACCTTGTGGAGCTAAGTGCTCTTCAAGTGAACACCCACTCAAAAGCAGAAACACTCTAAGTCTCCTTCAGCATAAACTGTTTACAATGTTGGTGCGGTAGCGGCCTTGATTATCACTCTATATGTGATACATTTTGGAAGATAAGACCAAAGACACGAATAACCATCATTAAAAAAAATAAATAAATAAAAATAATAATAATAATAATAATAAGGACAGCATCACCTGGTATGTTTGAGTGGATCAAGCTCTCATCTTGTACAACATGTGTGCTGGTGTAATATTACTAACTGACTCTCAAATAACTGAAATGCCTCGTCGACGCTCCCATTGACAGCTACAGACGCTCCTGACGCTGGTTTGCAACATGCGATGTGATTAATCAACGTTGACTTTACTACAAACTATTTTGCACCTTTTCTTAGATCTGAAGCGCTTCAGTGTTTCGTACGTAACTAACGAAGTCTCTCGCCTTTTCATCTCTATCTCCTCTACCCTGGAGTCACCTGGCTTTGTGTTTCTCTCTTGCCGCCACCTGTTCTGTCAAAACTCCCTCCTACTCGCCAGTGTTTTCCATTTCATCTGAAGACTTCAGAGGTCCTCCAAACAGCTGGTGCTGCATCTGCCCTGGAGCAGAATGAATTGCACACATGCACAATAATGTAAATGATTCGCTCTTGCAGCAATATTATTATTCAATGCGGTGAATAAAGATCTTAGCAACTGCAGTGTCATGGGTTTCCCTTTGAAGATGACACGCTTGATAAATGTAGCGTAAGCTAGCCTTGTGGTTTTAGAAGACGGTTCATTTTTGTTTGTCAGCGCCTGCCATGTACTGCACTGTATGCTAAGTCTCCAGTCTGTATTTCTTCGTCTCTCCTTCCCGGCCTCCGTCTTCTGGACAGCCTCATCAATTCTACATTCACTGACTTACTGTAGGTACGATAACCAAAACACATTAACCACTATGACAGCTGGAACACAAGGCACAAGAGGTAGATTAATCAACCGTGCACTTAGCATTGCCAAGGTGGCAGCATCCCAAGGCTGTGTGAAAATCACAGAATACAGACCATTAGCCTAAAACACAAATTCATCATAGAGCAAATCTGGTGGCTATCCCCAGAAACACCGCTGACAATTAGAAAGACCACTGAGAATGCGCTTTATTGGTTTTTCAACAGATTGAGTTTATGCTAAGGTTGGGCTTTGTGCCAGTGGCATTTTTCAGCAGAGAGTAGACGAGCTTGTAGGCGAGAGCCATGGATCAAACAACTTAAATTAACACGGGGGTCTTCTCTATCGGTGCTTATTTTCCTAACTGGAAAAGTACCTCAACTTTTAATCTACGATAAAAGGTGCTTAATACAGCACTTGTATAGCAGTTTCTTGCTGGTGCTGTTTTGGCCTGTTGACAAATGGGGCATTTGTCTTCATTGGTTTTTGTCCTTGATAAAGTCCGTCCCATAAAATTGATCAAAAATGATATTTTAAGCACACATCAGTGTATAATATGTGTAGTCACAATTTTCACTGTGTGTCAGTGAAAACTGCTGAGGTACCTTCTCTATGTAAGAGTAACACACGCACGTACACTGAACCCCAAAAGTATAATTACAGTTTTTTTTTTACAAATAGTTTGGCAGCAGGCATTTTGCTTTATACTCTCAGCCAGACTTTGGCTCCATGTATCCTAACGTTTGCTTTTTGAATCTGCCAGTTTCTTGTCATAAAAATACGACGTTACAGAGTGCCTCCAATTATCTAAAATACTTTGGCAGAAATACTTTCTCCTCCATTAGACCTTTGCTGTATATATTTCTCACACGCCCACACAATGCACTAACATGCAGACACATGAGCATACACTTCACAGCAGGTTGCATGCACACTGCATCCTCCCCTTAGAGAGACAGATGAAGATGAGTTATCACTAGACATTTCTCTCATAGCTGACAGATTCGACATGGCAATAAGCACTGGCTGACTCCTATGTAAATTAAGTTTAGTCGCTGTAAGTTCTGTTTTAGCTTGAGGTATTATCAAATGGAAGGAGAGGGGAGAAAGTGCTCAAGATTGTTTTTCCATTTCTAACTCCCATTTCCTCCCATAACATGCTGACTGTCACTGGGAGACCTGCAACACCTCCTGTCTAGTCCTCCATTAGTGTCAGTGGTACAAATACTTGTGAATTTCCTCCACAATGTGACTGAAAATGCCCCTGGCAACAGGCGTCTACACAGTGTCACATTGATTCTTCACACGAAACGGAAACCTCGTCCGTCAGGAAAATGCTGAGAAGAGAAGAGAAGAGAAGAGAAGAGAAGAGAAGAGAAGAGAAGAGAAGAGAAGAAGAGAAAGGTCAAAATGAAATAAGTAAGAGGACCCTGCTGCTTCAGTAGCTGCTACATCCAGTGTAACCTTTAAATAGTTAGCTGTCAGACTAAACATAATGGCTGTCATATTAAGGACAGATCAATCAATCACAGTCTACCACCCTCTGTTGCATCAGAAACCTAAGTGTAGTTGACTCGTGCCACACAGACCTGACAGATTGCATGACAGTGAAAAACAGATGAGCAGACACGGCGCAGAGGCGAACTCTGAGTCTTAGACGTTGTTCTCTTAATCACTAAAAGAATTTCCTACAAGGAAACACACACACACACACACACACGCACACTTTCGGGAGTGATGACAGAAGGAGCAACTGACACGACTGTGAAGGATTTGTGGTGGATGGGAGGAGGGGTCGGGGGGGCTTCTGTTCCTGTTCCTTGTCAGGCTGCAGGAGGAAGCAGAGGAAAGAGGCTAAGACAGTGTGATTGAGCCGCTGTGACACCCGCAAGGTCGATTCTGACTCTTTTCTGCTGTGGCAGCGTTCTCGGTCTAACTATCTGGTGCATGCAGAGGGCCTGGCCAGGTTTGGTGCATGGAAGAGGAGGCCAAGAGGTAATAAGTGTCCATACAGGAGGGACTATGATCTGGTCGAATATTACTGCAAGTAAGACAGGACTGAGAAATATGGCAGAGGTAAGACAACAAAGAGATTCATACAAAAGTAAACATGTCCTCATCCATAAATGATGCACAGGCTTCTTAGGGAAGTGTGAAACAAGATGCATCAACTCTCACCTTTCAGTAAACTCATACAGCACTACTGATGTTGTTAAGCAGCTGTTGCCTTTGAGCATTTGAAATCTGCAACTGCACCACCTGCATCAGGCCAATCCTCATCAAAGCAGTGCTGCTTGGTACTATAGTTGGTCATATGTGGCAAGTTTTGCGTCAAGTTTACTCAGAGCACTAAGAGAAAAGGGCATTCAGAGTTTGGTAAGGACAGGGCATTACTGTCTATGGACAGATGGAACAGCAATAAGGGTAATACAAGAATAATGCCTTACTTACATATAAATGTTTTGTGAGAGAGCTCAGCTCATGCAAAATCTCTTCAGGGACCCTTTGAAAGCCTGCGCCCCCTCCGTCTCTGATATCATCTAAGAAGGGTTTTCAATTTTTAAAGAACTTCAAAGGGTTGTCCTCGAGACAAAAACTTATAGCTTCGATAGGGATAAGACCCATTATGCTCTGTGTCCACTTTGAAAGGTTAGGAGCTTATCAGAAAACCTGAGGGAGTAAAACACATCTCCCTGCACCAAAAAGAAGGATCGAGCAGTTTCAACAGAGAGATTAAAAAGGTGTGATGCTGTGCGAATCTCAATACTGCAAAATGTAGATCTGATTTTTGGGCTTTTTCCAATGAAATTTGTTCTGTTTTTACCAACGTTTTCCCAGAAGTCTTCACACAAAGACGAGCTTATGCAGAATACAAAATATTACCTTTCTGGGTTTGGTGGTGGATCAGCAACAAAATGTCCTCAACAAATTTAGAATACAGTATATTCAACAAAAGCAGCCTCAGAGAGAGACTTAGTTTATCAGTGTTTTGTGTTCATCAGAGCTCGTCGAAAAAAGATGTATCAGCCATCAAATAAGGAGCAACATGACCCGTTTCAACCCCTCTGGTTTGAGATGAATAGGCATGAGGAGACAAATGAAGCCTGCTGGGTCCTCTGGTGTCCTTGCAAATTTCTAGACCTTTAAGGTGCTGTATTTGAAATGATCACCCTTTAGCCTTTTCTGAGCGCAAACCCACTTCTAAGCAAAACACACAGAGGAACCAGGGTCAAAGGAGCGGCCTGTAGGCTAAACGACGTGGATTCGAGACCACATCTAAACCAGTCTCAACCAGAGACAGAAGCAGACACACACAATTTGATAATTCTGAATATTCACTACAATCAACCACTATCATCATGAGAAGTGTTGTCAAAGATATTACCATGTTTAAGTTTTTCAATTTTGACTTTAAAACTAAAAACTGCATTTAGGACGCTGTAGCAAGGAAAAGGGTATCGGCAATGGTCTACATCTGTAACACAACAGTTTATGCCCACAGGTCACAGCTTACGTCGACGCCAAGAGCAAGTACACTCATCAGGTTAGGCCTAATCACCTCAGCATGATGCACTGAGCAAAGACCCACAGCTTATTGATGCTCAGCTCAGTTATGATGGCCATCGAATGGAGCGGCCATATGTGTGGGTCAGCTCTTTATGAATTCCTCATGGTGACGGGGCCTGGTGGGGGAGGATTTATCCGTGAAAACAGATGGGCAGGAAAAGAAGGAGGGAGCCATCAAGCTGAGAAAGCCCTGCTGGACGTCTCCTTCTGGTAGAATGAATTACAGACGTCTGGCGATGCTTAATGTCAGAATGCAGCACATTATCTCTGATTGATCATTTTTATATTGACTGCAGTGAATTAAATTTAAGTGCGTAGTTAGATTCATAAAGAGCAGAGACACATGGTGGAGAGGTGTAAGGAGTCTACTCAAAACTAGTTTGCATCACAGGAAGTAGGCTGTTGGCATTCTCAGCCTCCTAGCTAGCAACCCTCAAGCTCAAAATGGCAAGTTACCCCAGCGCTAACTTGGTCGCTAATAGTGCGAACATACATAAGCTATCAGCGGTCACCTTTTCTTGAATGCTAAGGCTCCCCACCTCATGTACAAACCAGAGGGTTGTTCCTGCTCTACCAGAATGACAATGGTTCAGCCAGACCTTTCACCGGCGCCGGCACAGCACTAAAACAAAGTGTGGAGATACGTCTGGCTATGCAAGACTAAGCCAAACTTCAAAAGTTTTCTTGCGTTTTCATCTCTGTAAACTTCAGACATCCAACTCCCTTCAACAAGAAATAGTGGATACTAGATGGCAGAAACTGAATTCTTTTGTTTCCTGTCATTTACTGTTTCACATGCATCTCTAGCCTTCACTATAAGAAGGCTTCAGAGCTGTGCAAAAGAGAATAGTTTCATATTTAATCAGCTCCTTTTATGTGTTGACAACAAACAACAAAATCAACAATACATATAGTGTACGCAGATGCACTGTCTAATTGCTGCATCTTCTTTGTTTTCTGTAGAACTACGGTTGTCTTGTCATAATAATTAAATGCCCATCCATAAAGCTACCGTAGAGGCGTAGCAGCCAATCACAAGTTAATGAGCATAGCAGAGTGAGATGATTTCACTGGGAAGTATGTGAATTGATTCTTTTCATTGTTGTGTCACTTAGATATTTGGCACATTTGTCTTCTTCTAAGGGATTGGAAGGGACTTACCTGCAAGCAATATTATGGAACAACCATTTTGAAGTGACTGATAAACCATGGTTTGAACATTATTTTTTCAAGCGTGGTGCAGGATCTGTTTAGCATGCTGAATGTGCCGTGTATGCATTACATCTTAAGCACAGAAGATGTGGCTCAATGGTTTAACCATCCAACGTGATTCATAGGTATGATTTGCACAGCAAGGTGTCTGCAGTAAGGTAATACTTAATAATCACAACAGAGAAAGTTTTTCAGGATTTAAAGAGAAAAAACTAATTTACCAGCACTCGGCAGCGAAGCCCCCCTCCTGTGACTTCATTATCGCGTTAAGAATTTTAAGCTTTTTCTGAATAAATAATGTGCTGTGTGTTTCAATCTGACACAGTGAGAGAGGAAAGATATCAAGTGTGTATGAGAGAAATGAGGAACATACGTTTGGACTTTTCTTTGTAAATGATTAGATTGGAGGAATTGATAATATTACCTGACAACAAGATAAATAAATAGTTTGGTCCAGGTGACATTCTGAGGCACACAGCAAAGGCTTCAAAATGTCACAGTCCAGTCCACATCCTGGTCATGCTCCTGTCCCACATGCCAATTAAATGCGGTCTACAACATTCTTATTATCAACCCACTTCATACCTACTTGATTTGCAATTTAAAAGGAACAAATGAGCCGTTGGCTGTTTTTCCAATGCAAACCCTTGTTCCCACATCTCAGTGGCTTCAGTTGAACGTCTCTGCTGCACCAACACAACCATGAAACAAGGTGAGGATACTGACCTGGCTAAACAAGACGGTGTTACCATTCAGTCAGTGCTGGGTGCATGGATAAATGATAAATAGTAGCCAGAGCACCGAGCATGGAAGACTTATCTGTTCAAAGTGAAAAGGCTATCCACAACCTCCGGGGATAAACAAGGAGGAAATGCTGTTCTGGCATTTCAGTACAGTGTTGGATAATTTAGCACCCAGTTTGTGAATTATGTGCAGATCTCTGGGTTTTATATCACACCTATTGTTATTTCTTCTAACATGATACAGATAAATAATCATTAAGCATATTTTTGACTATACCCATCAATTACTGCCATTGCATGTGGTTAATGTGTGTGCGCATGCAAGCATGTCCAGAATAAATGGACTTGTGTGTCTGCTGTTAGCGGTTAGAATACCTCAACACAGATTGCTTTGCGCCTGTAAAACTGCAAACCTTGTACAGCGAGCCAAAAATCAAACAATAGCTGTTATTATATTGTCCGTACAGTGTATTACGTTTAATCTATCATATTTTGTATTGTAGACCGAGCATGTGAGCATCCATAAACCCCACACATTGTTGCTGTCTGCTTGCCTTCACTTTATGTCAGTGAAAATGAAATTCATTTATTCAATAATAACCCACTTTAGCAAGCTGTTCCCCCACTGCCAGCACAACCTGCTTCCCTCAGCTCTAATGGCAGCCCAATTATGAATGGTAGATGGGTACCTAATAGGAGAAACTACCTCTCACTGGGCCCAGGAGGAGGGGAAGAAACGAGAAAAACGCAAGGAAAAGAAAGGAGAGCAAAAGATCACATCTCCTGCCTATTTTATGCTGATCCGCTGACAAATATTAGATAGCGTTGAAAAATGCTTTCACCTCTGAGATCAGAGCTGCAATTATTTTCAGGATCTAATGTCAACTTCTGTCTCTCCTTGCTTTAGGCTTTAGGTTTTAGGCTTTAGGCGGAAGACAAGCTCTTGTACTGTGTGGTGGGAAGATCCAGATGTAATAACATGCTGCTGAAGACAGACAGTATTGATATCATAAGATCAACCAAATCAGCTGCCCCGATCCCAAAGGAGCAAAGAAGTGGAATTATCTTCAAATTTTCTTCAACAGTGGCTGCACATCAAATGTTGTTTGGGATACTGAGACTACATACTGTACAATGTTCCTGAGTGCATTTATTGATTTATTGATGCTCTGTCATGGTCCAGATGCCTTGCATCTATCATCAAAAAATGCAAGACTGCAAACAACAAACAGTCCTGATGTACTGTACAACTGAATTTTTTTCAGTTTACGCCTTATTTGTGTAGATTTTTAATCAATACAATGAACAAAATATAATTTCCATTAGTAAATATCAGAATTTTATCATGCATTTCATGTATTAAACGACATTTGCTTAAGTTGGGAACTAATGGAAGAAGGGAACAAAACACTTTAGATTTGACTGGTAGCTTGATTTTGTTGCTATATTTTGTATAAAACCACAATGGAGACATGTTGCGTACATTTACCCGTACCCCTTCCTTCTTCCCACGACCTGCAGGCAGAGCATCTTTACAGCCTGAGCTTTGCACGGCAGTGTGCAGTGTAGTCCAATTCATACACGTGCCTGAGACCCCCTTCGACTCCCTAACCGAGGAGTGACTAAGCATGAGACTGCAAAATTAATCATGTTTAAGAACAAAAGCAAAAAGAGTCAATACCTTTCACTGGAGGCCAATCAGAAGTGCAGGAGGCAGGAAAGTGACACAGACACACACGCGCAGAAAAACACACACACTGCAATACCCTGTCGTCTGTAATCTAATCTCAGCCACGGCATGTTAATACATCACAATTACCTACTCAGTCTGGATGGTGCCATTAGAAATACATTGTCTCCATTACCACAGAGGGTCTTTGTGTGTGTGAGTGTGTGTGTGTGCTGATGTGGGAGTGCCTGCCCTCACAAGTGTGGATGTCTGTTTGAGAACTGAGGCGCCCTCAATCTCTCCGCAGACTATTTCATATTCAATTACATTTTCCTTACATCACCGGGATTGCTGTGTGTATGCCAAGTCAATAATGGCCCAGATCACTTGTCTGGGGTGCAGAGAGGCATTAGTGACATTTAGGTTGTTAGCACCTTCATTAGAGGAAGGGTGGAACAAGCCGTCTGAAAAAGAGACAGAGAGAGAGGCATGTAAGGAGAGAGAGAGAAAGAAAGAAAGAAAAGAAGAAAACACTTGGAGAGAAAAGCCACAGGTTTGTAAACTGCTCTCTGTTTAGTCCACCATCATTACATCTGTACATTATTCTCCCACCGTTATTTTCTTACAAGTACATTATATAATATTACATAAGTAAATCTGTCTTGTGGTTTTATTTATTTATTCTAAGAAACACGTGTTTTATGGTTGGATTCGCTTTAGTTGATTTAAATCAGGACTATTCAAACAGTGGTCCTGCACAGTGTTATGGTCCAACTGTAGCTTTTGTCCCATGCTGTTTAAGCTTTGCGTTTATAACCCCTTTGAGGTTACTGAACTTAAGTCTGCAGTAAATTTGAATGGGTCAGCTTGAATCATCCTACCTGTTTTTATGACCCTATGTAAAAGATTAGTGTTCATGTGTACAACAGACACCTTGCAAGCTGTTATATAAACTGTCAGTCTATTCAACAATATACTAACTCACCCCGTCCTAAAAAGGCTGATAAAATCGTCTTAACATTAATCATATTTGAATATTTATTTTGACCTATATTCTAAAATAAGCCGTCCGTCCACAGGGAGGACTTACCAGGGCAGGACAGCTCTGATGCATGGGCCATCGGACAAGCAAACACTGCAAAACTTTCCTGCTTAATTAGCAGAAAAGAAGCGAGAGAAGGCGACACACAATCACATAGACACACGTCCACGTGCACTCTCGCTCACACACGCACACGCTTGCACTGTTGAGGTAAATTTACTGCAGTGGTAAACCTGAGGTAACCTCTCAGAGAGGACCACTGAGGAGTGACACGCCAAGTCGGGAGAATTAGCACCACCAAAAAGAACATCATTAGTGTTGACACTTCATTAAGTAGAGACAAAAAAGAGAGAGAGGGAGTGAGAGGAGGGAGGAAGAGCATGTGTCAGTCAGTGTGCATCCAGTACAGAGGATGACGGCTCAGCTGGACAAATGAAGCGTTCCACCTGCCGTAACCTCATACCCATGACACACAAGGACACTTGTATAAAGTCACACCGTGTTTCAAAATCCATAACACAATATGGCATCTCCTGCTGACTTGCTGGCACCCCACTAACTCCATCATGAGGTGACAAAATGACTCAAGCAAGAGCAGAAAAGGATTGCTAAGTTATCTTTCAGGTCCAAAAGGCCGGGCTGTTATCAGATTTCATTAACAGAAAGCAATATATCTAAAATTTGGGCAATACTGGCAGGTAAACTTGAGCAAATTGTGGACTGCAGATATATTGAGGGCAAATGATTTTATAGCAAAGTGATCTATTAGGTGATTAAGTAACTGAATTCCATTATTCCAGTAAAAAAATGCTGATGAGGTGCAGCTCCAGTACATTACTGACACGACTGATGCTTGAGTAAAATGCCTGTGACCTTGGGAGCCACAGGACACATTTTAAAGAAGCATCAGCAACTAAGGTTTGCTAAACTTGCAGTTTGATTTCCAAGAGGGGCCCGAATGAATAAAAACACTCTTTGGCTCTGATGTTGTTGCATTGTTAAAAGACAAGACAAATAAAAAATCATTAAGCCTAACAGTAATTTTACATGTACAACTAACAACAACAAAGACAACAACAACTACAAAGGTTTTTACAACTTTGTAGGAGTTTGGAGAGTTGGCAAGTCACATCAGTCACATCATCTAAACTACTCTCCACAGTTGGCTGATTGGCTGAGCTTCCACCTGCAGGGTCCAATCGATTCTCACTGGAGGTTCTATAAACTTAAAGTGAAAACTGATCTCGAAAGATTTAGCCTTTTCTCCCCCACATCACCCCTCCTTTTCCAAACATGTTGGAGAACCTAAGATGCTCACAAAACTCGCAACTCAGGCCTCCGGAGGTGGGAGCTGACTGATGCCTGACTCCTCTCCCTCCTCTCCCTCCTCTCCTGTCCCCAACTGAACCTGCGTGTCTATGTCATCTCTGCAATCAGAGTCATGGTCGGAGCTGCTGTAAATCACCTTGGCACTGCATTTCCTGTCATTGCATCGGCCTCCATCAGTCTTGGAGGTTGTGTTCGGTCCCCATCCGGCCGGCTAATAAGACTGCTAGCTAAAGACAGGTACAGTTAGTAGCAGTTAGAAGTTACTCTGGTGATTTGCTGCCTCCTTTTTGACCTAGAATATGTTGGGTGATCGTAATATGAAGACTTTTGAATCAGAACTTCCTGAATGACATTGCCTCTTTTGACAAGGACTGGGCTCTTTTTCCCCACCAAAAAGGGACCATTCCACATGCTTCTTTGGTCAGGGCTCAGTCCACCAAGGCCTCCATCCTCATCAGCTGCCTGACTGGCTGCACAGTGGATGCTTATTCCCCCTTTGTGGTTTGTGATCCTTCATGGAGAAAGCTATGCCTCGTTTAATCAAGTTTACTTCAGCCAAGCTCCATGAGTTCAAGATTTTCCACTGTATGCCCAACTGCAAGCTCCATTACCAGGTGTGGCTCCAGGAGAGGTCCAGGTTTACCTTCTCCCTTTTTTAGCTTCTACATACAGATCTTTGCTGGTGCATCATCTGCTACCACTTTGCCATGGGATACCTACAATACCGGAGGTTGTTTTCTACTGCACCATGGCTCTGAGGGATATGGGTATCTTGAAAGTAGGAGAGGACACAGTGTATTGCCCGTCTTTCAGATTATTCTCATATTGTTATAGGTTACAACAGGACAAAGTGTGGGGAACAAGTACGTTATTTGCTGACACGGGATGCCAGTTCTCCTTTTTGTTAGAGACAGAGAGAATCGCCACGACCCGAACTCTTTGTCAAAACTCATTGGCCAGTGAAGCATGTTGGTGTGTGCAGGTGTGAGGTCGATATTTGTGTGTCTCTGCAGGAGAGACAAGAGAGTGAGGATCTTGTCTAACAAAATAGAGTCAGCTTCATTTAGGATCAAATATCAGCAGCAGTAGGGAGAGAAGGGAGGAAAGAGAAAAGTAATCAGGTGGGAACACTATTAGATAATGACCCAATGACTTTGTCAAGCTGCGATAATACAATATGATTACACAACTCTTATTGCTCTGCTGGACCATGTATAGAGGGATATTTTACACATCCAAACTAATCTGTCCTCCAGACATTAAAGCTATAATTGGGCAAAACTGTGCGATAGCAAATCATTGTAATTAACAAGGTTGCAAGGAGAGAAGAGATTTTTGGTGAGTAATAGATTCTTTGTCTTTTGGTATCATGGATTATAGCATTAGACTGTGTACTGTTATCTTCCAAATGGCAATATTTGTATCAATCCTTTTAAATCACGCAAACTGCTGGATAATTGTTAAAAATCCGTATGGGGATGAAGACCAGATGTTCATGCCTCTATCTGAGCTCACCATGCCCTGTCTAATGTATGACTTTCCTCGTCTTGCCGTGCGTGTTCTGTCCCTTATCCTCACTCTTTCGCCTCGCCCTGTCTTGTCTCGACTTATCTTGTCTCACCTAGTTATATCTTTCCCTTCCTGTGGTTTCATTTGATTGTACAGCTACTTCCCCGCAGCCTCTGAACATCAGTTTAAATTACACTTTATCTGCAAAATAGCACGACTAAAAGCAACTTATTAACATAGTCTGAGAGGAATGTTAGTAACCCAAAATTTCTAGACTAAGAATTCAGTTAAAGAGGGCACTTCCCATTGTTGTCCCTTGCTGTCATGGGAAAATATTGGTCTGCTAATATGGCAAAGAAGATTTGTGATAAGACTGTTGGCTTAAGGACACAACATAGGAACAGAGGCTAAGCCTGATAGGTCTGTATAATGCAGGTCTCCTTGGGCTACAGGTTCTTTCATGAATATTTGTTTGAAGCCTCAGGTTGGCATGAGCTGTGATTATCTATTCTGCCAAGCAGTTGTCAGACCAAACATGCCGAAGCATTAAGTAGATCAGGAAACATTTGCATAGCGGTTTACATATAATTGAACCTGACATGTAGACATGCAATTCTGAGCTACATACAGAACATTCCTCAGGCTTTCTGGCTGTCCTCTACACTGTTTGTATTTTGTTTAACCACAGGAAAATTAAATATTTCATTCAAGTACACATTACCTTGAAAAAGCTACAAGAATTCATCAATCAGTCAAGTTATTTATGAAATGTGAGGATTTGCTGAGTTTGAATATTTTATGCTATTTTACAATGAATACTTTTTGGCTGTTGGTTAAACAAAAAAGCAACCTTAAGATGGTAAATTGGGCTCTGCAAACTTGTAATGAGCATTTTAGACCAGACCAACAGTCTGAGCACACTATTAATCTAAAAAATGATGAAGAGATTAACTAATAACTAAAATTAATGCTAATTCTAGGCAGTATTGTGTTCACACTTACATTTACCGCAAAAAAATGGATTTTTGAGTTCTGCAATTGATTTCTTTATTTCCTTCCAATGAAAGTGGTCTTGTCCTGAGAGGATTACCTTTTCCAGAGCTGGTTTTCAAGCAGAAAAATCCCTGCAGTTTCTTGTCTGTTCACAAAACGACCGCAAGAAAACTCGCTTTGAGTCCAGCCTGTCTATTAGACACGGCTTGAATGACAGGGCCATTAGGACCAAGGATCTGTGCTCCAGTCTCAGAATGTGATACAAGGGACAGGAGCAGACTTTTTACAACTCTAACCATGTCAGCAGTGCACACACATAACCCTCCGTGTTGCCGTACACACCTCCATCTCTCCAGGCCACGCTGCAAAAACCGGATTTAATGGTTTTGAGATCAAGCTCTTTTTTCTTCCAAGTCTTTCATTCTCCCTTTCTAGTTCTCTCTCCCTCTCTGGTCTCCTTCTTTAGCTTTTCAGCCTTTGGGGTTTTGTGTAAAAAATGGTGTCGAAAGCTTGAGGGCTGAAAGGTGAATGGATGCCACTCTTGGTAAATTGTCCGTGAAGGACGGTGCGAGAGCAAGAGATGGATGGATGAGGAGAGAGAACATAAGAGACTGAGAGGAAGTAAGTACAAAAGAGAGGACAGAAGAAAGAAAAGGAGAACAAAGAGAAGCAGATTGAGAGGGAGTGACTACAAGTGTTTGAAAATAGTGGGAGAGGTGAGAGTGAAGAAGGGGAGACAGAGGAAAGAAAAGTGTGGCTGCCAGTCACTTCTCTCCTTTGTCAAACTTTGGTTGGTGCTGCCTGGAAGGCCCGGACAAAAAATTGTGTGAATCAGGAAGAAAACGGGGAATTGAGAGCTCCAGGGACATAGCGGAGTACCAGGAAATTGCAGCGTGAAACTCTCTGACTCAGAAAGTTTGAACCTGAAACTGTCTGACTCAGAGAGAACCTGACAAATACAACTTTGGAGCGTAATAGGACACTGAAATATTCACGAACTCTGGTTTGCCCAAAGCATAAAATAAGAATGAGACTGATGCATTTGGGTATTCTGTGCTGAAATACTACACAAAACACAGAAAATCTTTTAGGATTTGATATTATGTTCCATGTTGGTGGATTTGCCCTTCACCTGGAGTTCCTCTATGCAATGCAAAGTGTAGCATTTATTTGTGTTTTTGGTTTTTATTCTGAAAAGACTTATTTCCTGAGTCAAAAAAATAATAATAATAAACTTTAGCATAGACATATAGCCTGTTTTGTCAAAGTTAAGCTAAGATTAAGTAAAATTTATAGGATTAGAATTTTAAGTAAGGTTAGGATGTCCGGTACGTTTAAGTTATATGACTATGGCTGTGTCACATCGTCACTGGAGTAACTTAAACTGGTCTGTGTGAGTGTGTGTTGGGTTGTGGGGTAATAGATGGCAAAACTAATGGAACATTTTGTATATTCCTCCTGTCTCATAATTTAAGCTCCACATGCAAAAGTTGTTCTCATTTATGATATTTATTTGAGTTGACAGTTACTAGCCTCTGTCAGGCAGTTAGGCAGCCCTCGGCTTTCCCAAACTCACAGATTTTCCACTATGTCATGCCATACAAATCGGATAAAATACTGTTGGAAACAAGTGCATTTTCCACTTGAAAACAGTTCAGCTCAAGAAGTCCTCCTAGAGTCCTGTTGACAAGTGGTGCTACATTCACACATGCAAGTCCAACTGAAAACCATACTTCATGCCTTTATGCAGCAAAAAATGTCAAGGTTTTCTTTTAATTTACTGGTAATGCAGAAGAAGAGATCTCTGGAGAAATATCTGATCTGAATGTTTGATTGACAGCAGACCTGACAGGCAGCAGGGGAACAGAGAGACAAAACAAACAAGCTGGAGCTGGAAACGGCAGCCTAGCTTTCAGCAGACAGTATTCTCGTGGCAAGGACGTTGACCACACCAGCAGCTAAACTGACTGAAATCCCCAGCGGTTGCTTGTCTGGTTACTGTGCAACAAGTGAGGCATCAGTGACATATTTTAGATATACAGAATAAACAGAAACAGTACCAGAGGATAGACACAGCCGACAGACAAGGCGAAGATTCTGTTCAGTTCCTACATCACATTTAAGTGATATCTCTGTATCTCCAGATTCACCCACCATGTAACATGATTTACAGTTTAAAGAATGACCAAAGCAGATATGAAGGATGGGGAAAGATAACAGCGGCATGGAACAAGCTGTGCTGCACTGTGCAGAGACAAGGGGACACTGATACGATCTCCTCTTGTCTTCTCCATATATCTGCTGCACCTGCTTTTGTTCCCATGAGCTATATTTGTATCTCCAGCAAATCCTGTCTGCAGAATTTATTCATAGCTGGATAGAATTTTGTTAAATCAAGCAGTGGGACACTATGTTCTCACATTTTAGGGCTGCTTCTTTATTTAACATCAGAAATCCTGCATGTTCAAATAAGAACAGAACCAGTTTCCCCACTCTCGCATCCTCTCACACCCTCTTAAAAATGCACAAATGCTGTTGAGAAGTAAATCAGATTCTAAAATATTTAAAGCAGTGCCAAAAATGTAGGAGAGTTTGGCCAATTTAGTTAACACAGTGGAATGAAAAACAGGCGCTTTAGAACTGGTAAGATACTTTTTTTAGTGTCTCGAAATAAAATAAATAGGGGCTGGATTCCATTTAACTGCTTCATTTTCATTGGGTCCTGGTACTCTTCATGCTGTCTCACTAGCACGGCTTACTGAGACACTTGAATAATTCGGTAGTAACACTTGTGCTTCCCTGAATAACAAGTCAAAATGTCTGCTGTGAGAACATGTTTCCTTTCTTGTGACTTCTCTCATGGGCAGGATGTGACTCTTAACTTGATTATTAATGTTCATTATTTGTAATATTGGGGCAGCACAACAAGGTGTAAACACAACACTGACACATTATCACCTCATAAAGTGGCTAACATGTTAGCAAACTGCTGCCTACTTCCACATCCAGCACACATGGTGATGGATGTGGATGCTTGTGTCCACCTGATGAACTTATATCCAATATTGCAAACCAAATATTTTCTACTGCTGCTATTTGAAATTAAAAAATCTAATTGTCAACTCACTGGAGGCTTTTAGCGTAAAGAAGCCACAGGAAATGTAATGTATAAGGGATTTTTGTCTACTAAACAAGTCATTTTCAGTGATTTTTGCATTTAGCATTATTTACAGATAAAATATGGATGATTTCCATGTTTATTTTCCCACCAGGTAATTGGTAAGGTAACCAGCTGTTAGGAGGGAACCATTTCATTTCCATCGCAGAGGGAACCTCGCCTGATCTCTGCTGTTAAGGACTGCAAATTGGAAATAGGAGAGAAAAGCAGTGCTCAAACTCAGTGTGTTGCATGGACTCTTGTTTGTTTGCATGTAAAGGGAAATACATGCTAATGCACACGCACACACGTATTTCATAAACAAACGTTGAGGCCCGTGCACAAATGTCCACGTCATGGGTCACTGAGTCCTGATGGAGAGCTGGGTCATGCTGAACTGGAGGGGGGGGGGGGGCACAGATTAAGGAATGAGGTGGAGTCTCGCTGTGGGTGGCTTGAAAGCAGCCTCCAGTTATTTTATTAGCCAGACAGAAACACTGCAGGATGCTCTCTAATACCACCAGTGATTTACACGTATTCGGTGACACACACACAAAATATACACAGAAACAGCCTCCTTCTATCAGGCAGACACAGACCAATGGAAACACACACACACACACACACACACACACACACACACACACACACACACACACACACACACACACACACAGACTGAGCCTTCCTGACAGCCCTCCCTGGGTGTGTTTCTTGCAGGGCTACGCAGACATTAGCCATTATTTCCCATCAGCGAGGATGGCAAAGTTTAAAGAGAGTTACTACTGTTATCTTGACACGCAGAAAACTGACTCCCCTCTGCACGGCAGTGTGAGTGTGTGCGCTTGTTTTATTATGTATGTTGTGTACTTGCATTGTCTGCATCTGTGTGCATGTGTATAAATATAGCTTCAGACAGGAGAGTGAGTCAGTACAGCAGTGTCCTGCGGGCAACTTTCAGCGACAGAAGGGAATAATCACTTTTATTGCCACGCTGTCATCTGCAGGGGTTGATTGTTGATTTGACCCAAATACTCAACCTTAACGGTAATGCAAGAGCAAAGAGGGTATGGATATGCTAATTTAATTTTGAACATTCAGTAAAATTCCAACTTGATTGCATTGTGTTCTGCAAGTGGGCTACATTTGTATTTGGACAAACAAGGGAACAACAGTGCACAGAATACATGAACTGCAGCATTTTCATATATTAAATCAATGTTCATTTTGCTAATTATAATATATAACAATAATAATAATAAGCCTAATTTTCATGCTGAAACCACAAGAAATTGGTATGCAACTACTTTAACAATCGATTAAGGGTCATTAGTCAGGCAAAGCTGTCAAACATATTTACTGGTTCCAGTTCTCAAATGTGACATGATGCAGATTTTTGGCCGCATTATGTGATTTTAAATTGAACATCTTTGGGTTTTGGACAGTTAATTTGACACAGTGTGCTAAAACAGGCCCAAATCCCAAGGACTCCCCAATATCTGAGACCTTATGATGAAGGTCTTTCCAAGGAAAGTGTTTCTACTCCCATAAGAGAGGATGTTGGTGGCACAATCTCAGTCTTTATAAAGTCCACAAAGACTTCAAAATGTTGGCCAACCATGAGACCAAAAACCCTCTTAGAAAGAATGAACTCTAGGGTCTGCTAAACATACACCACTAAACACAGAAAAACAAAATGCCAAAGGCTTTTTGAAGGATGGGCTATTTTGAATGAACCACAGTGTTGAAATGGGCTTAGTCAACTTCTACTACTTCTATCATCACTTTTTAATGGTCCACATTAATCTTTCAAGTCTACCTAAGCGGATCCAACAGGAGTTATCGTAAGCCCAGAGATTTCAAAATACTTCTTCTGAGCAGAGTGACTTATCTGATGCCAGAGGCTGGGAGACGTGTCAAACGTAGTGAGACACACTAGCACTTTCCTTCGCACCTCTTATCCTCACATGCAGACTCTTTCCAAAAGAACCCCATACCCCACCCAGATTTATCGCAGTTTTATTTTCTTCTGTATTTTTTCGCCTTGCTGTGACCCAGTTCCAAAGGTTATCTCAGTCAAAGATCCCCTCCCCTGCTCAGCTCTCTCTCCTACATATCAAGTCTGCCAGTCTCAAAACATTTTAACCAAAATATAGTGCTGTGTATGTATGTAATCAAGCTTCATTCACACGTCATGTCACAAATGGACAGTTTCATCCTTATCTGTCTCAACTGCCATTACAAGCACCAACAGGCAGGAAAGCAACCCTGCCATGGGAGCCCCAAATGAATTTCTCATGCATGAGTCTTATTCAATATCAAGTCCATTCAATATCGATAACTCATTAACGGCTCATTGTCTTCAAAAAAATGACTGAATAATGCGAATGAGTTCAATTTCTTCAAATTGTTCATGCCTGACACAGGATCGATAAGATCAATAACTCATTCTCATGAAATCTTCCACAGACTTTCACGGCTTGAAAATGACCTTCAGAACATCTCCACATCCCTGATTGGGTGTGTGTTTTCTATCATCTGACTTACATCTGAGGCTAAGGGAAGTGAGGAGGGTCACTGTGACTGATGGCAATCTCTCTCTGGGAGAGCAAAGATATTTCCAGGTGATTAAGGGTGAATAACATGTAAAGTGTAGCGGTCTGAAAAGGCAGCATGCAGAATGGCAAAGTGGGAAACAACAAAGAGCAATGAATGAAATTATTCATAAACACTTTCTGATGGGCAAACTGTATCATAAATTGCAAAACTGTGCCCAAGACCTTCATCTGGAACAGGCTTGTATAAGAGACAGGCCTTCATTCTATCGTTTTCTCTTTATCTGCGTATTGTGTTAAATTCTGGTTCTTGCACATTTCCAGAGGATTAACTCCATCAGTGCAATTGACTCTATTAAAAGACATACAGTTCTCATTCATTAATGAAATGCAGTTGATTGACCAGATGAAATGATGAAATATGCTGTTTGTTCACACCCTGTTTCCAATCTAACGTCCACATCAACATGATGGCATCAATTACCTGTGCTTTCCAAAACCTAATGAAAAATAACTAAATTAATAAATTCTGTTTTATAGCGTGACATTGCTATGGTTAAGATTTGTTTAGGTTTAGGCGAAACAATTCGATTTCATTATGCTTATGAGAAGATCGAGCTTTAGGTCAAAATGCTTCATCGTTATTAAAGAAACGTTGTAGTTTGGGTTAAGATGACTACTTCATTAGGGGACCTCCACTGTCATGATTACAGTGATCAACAAGTGGTGGTCAGTGGCTCAGCACTCTGCATCTCATGGTGCAACGAGACAGTCTGAAGTTTCTCTTTTGCTTATATATATGTGCATCACAAAATGATAAATTTCACTTTTTCCACAGAAGGAGCTTCTGATTGCCTTTTTGTTGAAGGTGAATAATAGACTGAAAAACAGACACACAGAGAAAGCCATTGCCCCAGACCACAATTTGAGACATGACAAAAAGGGTGCCAGAATGGGTGTATTTAAAGTGTCAAAGTGGCAGAGGAGGCTCGAGTGCAGACGTCTAAATCTGCCTCTGTTACAGTGGAAGGCCATGCCATCCAAAGCCTCCATGATACACGGCCAGAAAGCTTTAGTGACTAAGTGCACCTCTACCCAGGGGAATTAGGGAGGGAAGAGGCCTCTAAGAATAATTCTGGCAGGTTCTGAATTATTGTCTTTTCCCAGCTGGCTCCCTTTGCTTTTCTCTCTCCTCCCCCCATGGCTGTGAATACAGCCAAATCCCCCTTGCTTTGGCTGGCTGGCTGGTATATTTCGACCATGTAGAAAAGCCCCATAGAGGTTTAACGGATGGTTTGGTCTGACTCAGAAAAACTATGCATTAAGCTAGTGCCAGGCGAAGACGTGATGTGATGGTAATAACAGTACTACAAAAATACGCCACCAGATAAACATCCATCTTAGTACCTGCTGGTTTCTGTTCCATTTTATCATTCGGGGGGTTATTGTGTTCTAAATGAAAGTTTACAGAGAGAGAAACAGACCAGGCAAAAAACCAGCAGCCAAACAGAGAGGCGTGTTTGTGTACTACACCTCCAATCAGCATGATCTGTAATTTCCAGCAACATTTTGAACCTTGAGCACCGTTTCCATCAGCTCCCGCTAGAGGACACTTACCTGTATTGGCTTTCACAAACCAAATCCTTATTTAACAAAAAAAAAAAAAAGTGAATTGATTTCACTCTACCTCAGAGAGACATTATTTCATCTCACCTCAGGCTCTGAGCATCTGCTTTACAGGAGGCACTCTCCAAGATAAACTTTTTAATTTGCACTCTTGCCGAAGCAGTATGGATAAATCTGGAAAAGCTCCTTTATTCCTTCTACTTTGCAAATGATACAGTGGTTTCGCATCCCAGTGGCTTTGGAGGTGAGCAGAAATTGCTGTGGGCATTTAGGAAGGGATTGAGAATTTAGGTATGTGCGTGAAATGCATGCGTGTCCCTGTGTACTTGTGTGTATCCTATGCTCGCGTGCAAATAAGAAAGTGCATGTTGTCAGTGAGTCTAGACTCAGCTGACCTCCTCCTTATTCATGCATTCTCTCCCTTTTTATATGCGTCGCAGTGCCTCGACATGAAGAGAGCTATCCTAATTGGAGACTGCTTTCTATGCAGGTTCCGTTCCACATTGCCACATCAGGAATTCGCAGAAAATAATAACAGCGCTGAACAGTAAAGGGAGAGGGCTGTGCGTGCGCTTGCGTGCATATCGCAGAGCGGGTGAAAGAAAATGAGCGGCCGGGTTAGAGGGAGGCAGAGACAGAGAGAGAGAAGTGAGACAGAAGACGTGATTACGGCAAAACTGTCCTCTTCCATTTTCGATCTGAATGATTCCATTATCTTGACATAATCCATCCAAGATCTGCTCAGTCTCCATCCCAGTTCTGAAAATTTCACAGTGACCAAACCAGTTTCTGTCACTGCATCT
The DNA here is from genome assembly GCF_051107435.1 of Chaetodon auriga. NCBI lineage: Eukaryota > Metazoa > Chordata > Actinopteri > Chaetodontiformes > Chaetodontidae > Chaetodon > Chaetodon auriga. The sequence goes on from NC_135088.1 coordinate 8,264,750, forward strand.
CAATCAGGTCATCGTCTCACTTTTCAAGGGCGAGCGTGCTCAGCCGACACTCGATAAAAGCCGACTACGGGGCCCTGTATGGCTTGACCGCTACTTGAGGACATTGATTATACAACTCATTTGAATGCACGTACTGTAAATGTATTCTCTTCTTCCCTCTCTCTGCACAAACATACACCAGCCCCCTTTTTCCCTCCATCTTACACACTTTTAGGGAGTTGGCAGACAGTGGGATTGCTTGGAGCTGTGGTCCTACTGAGCCTCTGAATAGGAATTGAGCTTAAGGGCCAGCTAAGGTAACGGATTGGTCTCTGCAGCTTAGCGTGGGCCAGGTGCTTGGTCAGATATTGGAAGAGATTTTAATGTGATTTGCATGCATGAAAACAGCAACCCATCCACCCAGTAGATGACTTTGGCTGGCGTGGAGAAAAGGGCAGAAAACAAGAAAGGGTTGAGGGGGCGGGGGGGAGGGTGAGTAGGAGATGAATAGGTGAAGAAGGAAGCATAAAAAGAAAGAAAGGGGAATTTGCAAATGACTGGAGAGAAATAAGAAAAAAAAACTGAGGGGCTGGCATGGTTTAAAATGGAACAGAGAGACAGGGAAGAAGGGGCAAAGGAGAGAGAGGGCCTGAAAGAAAGACAGTGGAATGAGGCAGAGAAGGAAAGGAGAAGAATGTGAATAAGGCAGCGGAAAAGGAAGAAATACAAGGAAGAAGATTGGAGCAGCGTCTGGTTTAAAAATGAAACACAATGAAAGAATTTCACCAGAGGCACGGATTGTCTATCCAGAACGTTTCCTTTTCAGCACCATCAAAGACGGCAAAACTTGCCGATGCTGCGCTTTTCATCTCTCCATTCTCTAACTCTCTCTCTCTCCCGCTTCTGTTTTGTTTCTCTCCAAAAGACCTCCGAAATGACTGACATTCAAGGGCGACCTCGTTGTAGTTTTCTCATTCTGTCATTTTTCCTTCCACAAAGCGAGCTCTGCTGTCTCACGCCAGCAAATATCCAGCAAGCTCTGTTGTGAAATTGCACTGATCTGGGACAAAGATTAATCTCCTTATCTCTTTTAACGAACCCAGGCCTAAGGGTGTGCATATTATTAGCTTTTAGACCTCTATAGTTTAATATCACTCCACAAGATATGACTTCTCACCACAGACAAAGACTGGGTGATATATCTTTGGTTCCATGTGACAAAGAGCTGGTGGTCTTTTCTGCGAAGCCCATCAATCATACATGAACAATTAGGCAGCAGAAAAGAGACAGGTCAAAATTTAGAGACTATTAGATGAGGGGTTTCTCTCTAATGGCGGTCTCTTGATGTGAGAGGTTTGATGAGCTTGATGAGGTGCAGCTCTCTCATTAGGCAGTCGATTTTGTGCCGCTTTGTGCCTGGCCATAGACAAATCCACCAGCTGATTTATGCGTTGCACTCTCTAGCAACGTCAACATGACTGCAGCAGAACGCTCAAGCTGAAAGCAGCTTCACTGAGCCAGCGTGAAGGCACAGATGTTTGGATTGAACACAGTCAGCAATCATCCCTTTCTGACTGTTGAAGGTGTGTGAATGCTATTCAGTCACGAAACACAAGCCTGAAATCTGAGGGGAAAATAAGAACATTTTGTCCATCTTCTACACGATGGATGTGAAAGTGCTGGACTAACATGCTTTGTTGTTATTATAAATGAACAAACTCGCAATCTATGATTTCAGAATTGTGTATGAGCATACAGTTATAGCAGCTGATAATAGCACAGCTCAGTAAGCCGGTATGGGTGATCCTCAGGTGGAAAGCCATCCGGAAGGTTCCACAGAATATCATCAACATATTTGTGGGGAAAAGCTGTACAAAAGCAGTGTAACCCTACACATCAGCCTTATTGTGCCACAGTAACGGCAACTTGTTTATTTCCTGCCACAACCTGAACTATACTTAGAATTCAGCAGGTAAAGGTCCTGACGCTCGGGATGCAGATAGCATGCTAATTCATTCAATCCAATGCCAAGACACCCCTTGCCACTTTTTGCTGTGAAATTTGTTGTCATAACCCCGAGTTCACGTAGTTCATCGAGCCCCAAGGCCTGTCAATCAGCTTGTTGTGCTGTCTACCATGAAAAGGCATCTAGCCTGCAGCTGAGGTACGCAGCATCCATAAAGCCGCCGGAGCTGTTGCAGAAGCAGATGGTGAACAGAAGCAATCAGCAATAAAAGAGGAATGTAAATGCTGTCATTATTTTAACTTTCAGTGTAGCTGCATCCATAAAACACACACCTAACACAACCTGGATTCACCCAGAAATGTTTTAAATATTAGAGAAAAGACTATTAAAAGAGGTGATTTTGGTCTTCAGAGTACAGCAGTGGCATGTGTCTGGTGTAATGTGAGAAAAGTGCACAGTTCAAAGACAAGAAGTTCTCCTACACAAGCCATAAAAATACATCATGAGACACCAAACTGCAAGACTTCCTCCAATGATTCTACGCTGTGTTTACACATCATTTGTTTACTCAACCACATTTTTGCATCTTGGAATCTGGTTCTGTTTTAAAGCTTGAACTCTTCTGGGTGATACTGTGGGCTTTTTCTACTCTAGAGGCTCACGGAGAGCAAACCACCATCTCTGTCCTTCATCACTCAGAAAACCCTCGAAAGCCAAGGGCACCTGCAAATATTCTCCCATCAAAAACTTCCTCACGCTGACTGCACAGAGAGTATAAGCCACCTCTCACTCATTCTCCATTCCTCTCTCCTCCCATCTCCCCTCCTCTTCCACTTCTAAACCCCCATATTTCTAACGTGTGAACTGGAAAGCTGTTTCACATTCATCTGCTGAAGGGGGAAAGTTTCTGTGTGCTCACTTCAAATCTGAGTTTAAGATGTGTACTTACAAGAATCATCAACAACCAGAGCCAATTATGATCCAATATGCAACCTAATAAGGGTGATATGAAAACTTAAAGCCTCCAGTGGACACAGAGTAGACTTCAATGAAGTAGAAGACATCATGTGTTTAGTAGGTAAAATTTCTAAATGAAAGATATTTGCACATTCATAGATTAATTAGCAAAAGCAGACGTCAAGTTAAGAGCTTTTCCATCATAAAAAAAAATAAGCAAGAACAGATTAATTTTATGTCTTAAAACATGTTTGGAGGGAATTAAAAAAATAAATAAAGGCCTCTGAGTTGTCTGAAGAAGTGCTGATAATTTCTCCAGTGACAGTGACTGTACAGCAGCTCACCTCAGGGAAGAAACCAGTAAACAAAACACCAGTGTGTGGGTACAACGCCGCTTTTGTAAAGCTGCCTGTGTGGCACAAGCATGAATAGGACTTGACTGTTTTTGGGCGGATGTGGTGGAAAGTTGTGAAATGAAGGACTTGTCCACTCAAAACCTTCTACCATTTGCATCAATTACAAATTCTGACACCAACTTGACAGCACTGTCATTGACATTAAAATCAAACCCACAGCAGATTGACTTTTGAATGCTGTAATTAGTCAACTGTATTTTCTGCTTTTTTTTTCCACGTCTGATTTTCATAAAACAGATGAGAAACAATTAGCGTCAGGTTCTTTTTACTGGAAGAGAAAAACATGTGGTTTGTTCCTTTTCTCACTGTTCTTTTAAACCCTTTCTTTCCATTTGTTCTTTTAATTGTAGCTGAGCCGGTGCAGTGTTAGAGGATAAGGTAATGCAGATGTGATGACTGAGGGAGAAAGAGGTGGGGAAAAAAGGAGACTTACAAATCCCAGCCCTTGCACTCCATTCCCACAGAGCCCTGCAATAAAACTTGATTTGTCAACCTAAATTACATTGGCTTCTTACAAGAGACTTTCTCCTACTGACAGAGGACGAAGCACATTCGCGATAGTGGGCAAAGAAAATAAATTGACATTTAAATAATCCTAATCACTTTCCAAGGGAGCCCTGTGGTGAGTATCTCAGGGGCGAGGCGGCGCGAAGATAACACGGCCTGCCATCACTGTTAAGTGTGGAGAACGTTCCTGCTGTATCTCCCATCAAACATGTGCCAGCTGAAGCCCCACTGAGCCCTCTCGACCTCATGCAAATGAAAGAGATTTGAGGGTGCAGGCATGAGAAAGAGGGATAAAAACGAGTGAGATGGGGAAAAAATATCCAAAGCCAGAGAGGAAGGGAAATAGGGCAAGAGGAATGTTGTTGCTTCACTCATGTTTGTGTGCGACAAACAGGGTGAAAAGTTTGGCAAGATTTGCTTCGGAAGTTGTAATAATCATTCCCTCAAAAAGCTTTTAGGGATAATGCCATTGCAGCATTAAAATGCAGGCAACTTGTCAAAGTATTTCAGAGCAGTCTCAGTGACTCAGTGCCCGCTGCTCACAGTGAATACATGCATTTTAGAGTAGGCACACCAAATTGTCTCCATTACACCGTGATTACTTATGGGAATTGCCATTCAAAAAGCAAGAAAGAACACGCCCACTGGTATATATGCTGTCAAACTGTGGCCACCAGGAAAGCAGACGAGGAGACAGTCTGACAGAAGCAAATGCAGAAGCAGCCCCGTGACAGGAACTGCACCGCCACTCCATTCTCCCACATCTCCCAAGGCCAAGAAAGGCATCTAAGAGTTTGATCAGATGGCTCGAATTCAAATTCTCTACAACGCTGCAGTCTTAGCCACACGTTCAAGGTCAAGCAGCTCCAGGAAAGCCTATAATGGAGTTTTTTCTAAAGTTGAAGGAGGAGTAGGGTTGGTGCAGAGGAATCACTGAGGTGACACTGTGGTGGTTCCTGTCAATGACAAGCCAGCTAGTTTGTCTGCGTCACGGCTGCAACAATTTCTCTGCTGATTATTTCTCTGTGAATTGCTTTGTCCATAGTAAATAGTGAAAAAAAGCCTCATCAACAGTACAAAACCCAAAGATAATCACTCTAATGTCATACACGACAAAGAAAAGGAGCATATCCTCACATTTGAGAAGCTGTAACTGGGGAATTTGTCATTTTGTCTTGAAAAATTAAATAATTTATCGATAAACAAGATAGCTGTTGATTCACTTTGACTGATCAATGAATCATTTCAGCTGCTGCACTACAGCTTCAATTATATTTGCATGCATTTCTTAGCTTCAAGCTCAAATTATCAGTCTAACAGTCTCTCCTTATTTCATGACTAATCTTGCTGCAACCCATCTGTGTCCCAAATTTGTCTGAAAAATCACAGAAATCATCGATTTGGATAAAACTGAAATGCTCAGCAGTGTCATTTTTCACTGAAATGGGCATACTGATGCTGAAGTTCGATTCAGGAAGTGTAAACATTTGTGAAAAATCATGTTTTTTTTATTATCACAGTACAAATCCCTAGTTAAAAAGAATGCCGTCTGATACAACACTCTTCCTTCATGAAGGCTATAAAGAGATTTGATTTGACTGTTTGGTCATTTAGAGGGTGTCATATGTTGTGCTGTCTAACTGTAACTGAGAGGCATTTCTAGTACTATCCTAACATGTCAAAAAGGATAGACTAGATTAAAAGATTCAACAAAACTGAAACTTTCACCTTCGTGCAGGCAGGATTTACTGCAGGGCTCTCGTATTAGATTGCATTAGCTTTAGCTCAGTGAACACAATAAACTGGTAACTGAGGATATTATCATCCATACAGGAAAGAATAACACAGATGTCACACCTCATGGAGATTTTTCCCTCTAAAATTACAAACTTGACCTTCTGCATGTTCAAAGCAATGACTGCGTATAAAGATGAACGACATGACATCTCCTCAAAGGCGAAGTCAAAACATCTGATCGTCCCCCTGGTGGCTGGTGGAAGTATAGGTCATAAACTGTCATACTGGCATCATATTATTATATATCATACAAAATGCAGGATGGGCTGGTGGATGTGTGAGTTTTAGTAGCCCTATCTTAAACATACTTAACCACAGGGGTGGCATAGCATTCATCGCTTATGTGTCATTTTCAAAGGTGGTGACAAATGACCTATTTGAGGACTTACTGACCTTGGAAATTTGGTGAGAAAGCTGTGATGTGTGATTCTGCTGCTAAAGCCTGAGACTTTGAGAGTCCAGTAATGAGCTCTATCTCCGGCAATATGACTCTTGACCTTCTTCTCTCCCCAAGAAAAAAAAAAACACAGATGTCATGTAATAAGATTCATTACTTTTCACTCTCACCCTTTCACTCTCTTCCACTGTCGGCGACGACGTGTCCTTATCCCACCCAGCCACCCCGGCGCTTGTCCCTCCTCCCTCCATGAGGAGCCAGAGGTCCCTGGCTCCCTTCCTCTCAGGAGTACCATCCTCTTGCACCACTCCATCCCTCTTTTCACTATCAGAAGCTGAATCCACTGACAGCTCCCCATAAAAGAGAAATCCAATCAGTCTACCCACCTGCACAATGGGAGATATGAACCCAGCCTTTTACAAAGATATACCAATACAGACCCGGAGAGAAAGACTGAAAGGTCTTTATTTTGATATTTCAATGGCTGCAACAAAAAGGAGAAAAGGGTAAAGTGGGCTTAAAGTTAAACCATTTCATTATAAAAAAAACAAAACAAAACAGTTTTTATATAGTGGTTGAAAACTGCTCTGTGTAGATGGATGGATTACTGTGGATTGTTATTGTTATATTTTCATACAGAATGATGGATGTACTGAAAGGAAAAGTTATGTGAGAAGCTCAATACCACCTCTGTTCATGCATTAAGTATGGAGCAAGTGGGAGCACATTGTCTTAGCTTAGCATAAGACTGGAGAGAAACAGCTAGCCTAGCATAGCCTGACTCACTCACTAATGTTGTCCCTTCTATCTCCAAACTATTTCTTGGCGACCAGCAGCGTGCAGCTACTTCCCGGTTTCTTCGCTAGTTCGTAAGTTACTGCGAATGCAGACCAAACATTTCGTAGGGCTGTTGCTTCATATTAAATGCATTCAACTTTTTGTGAAGCAGCCACCAGAAATGCAATGCACTTTTCATGAGGTTAGCCTTACTTTTCAAATGGTGCAATTTCTCACTAAAAATCAAGTTTTTTGTCTGCGCTCTTTGTCAGCTGACACATTTTAAATATTGCAGTAAGGAACGGAGCAAGAAGAAACAGCCACAGCGAGCTGTTAAAGCTGCAGGCGACAAGCCCCTACATTGTGCAATCCAGTGTATCATAAAGACGAGGAAATACTGTAAGCGCAGACGAGTGCCTTGCAACAGGAATAATTGGAGTTTTTGGATCATGCGAAGTTAATTTTGAAAAAGAAAACGTATCAGCCGTTCAGTATTTAACGCGGCCCATGGGTGTCAACTAACTAGTTGGCTGATAGCTTTGTAAGATGTTGGTCTCTGCTTACAAGCTCACAACAAGTCTGCCTGACACAAGAGATGAGAGGAAGGAATGGGTGCCGTCTGAATTTAGGGGGGAGCCAAATTGATTTCTCTGGGACCAAAATGAAATGAGACCAGGATGAGAGAAATGTTCTTGAATCAAGTAAAGAAGCACCTCTGGGCCTTTTCAGAATCAAATTAAATGGTTAGGTTTGGGTATAAAGGTTTAGATTGGATTGAGGATAAAGATCAGGCATGATTTTGATGGTAAGTTGTTTTTTTTTCTCTGTTTCCAAACGGAGGAGCAAAAGACACAGACTCCACTCCACTGAATCAGGACAGTTTTAGGGACCTTATCTAGCCATTCTCTATGAAGCTCCAGCTGTACGAGGCATAATGACTGCCACCATTCATTACTCATTCCACTCTGACTTGCCTATTTTTGATTATTATTCTCCAATGGTCTCATCCTAATTCGAACCACTTGCTTGGCTCTCGAGCTAATTAAACCAAGTACCACAGTTCTTACTTAGTGCTTACAAAGGGCTTTGGCACACTGTACTACACAACTCTCGCTCCCACCTCCCACCTGTTTGTATTCAAATCTGTACTCATCTTGGTTTCAGTGTTCACAAGTCAGCACTTTGCCTCATCATTTAAAAGTTTCAGCCCTCGTTTTCTGTCCTCTCATCCTCTTATTTTTTTTCTCCCCCCACACAGATGAATAATAAATGGAGCATCATGGGGATTGCTCTTTCAGATGAGCAGCTGCGTTTTGTGAGTCAAATGCCCTAAATTTCACTAGACATGTATAGAGTCAGTGGTAAAAGTTTGGAGGAAGATTAGTTCTGGATGGGTTGTTAAAATCCTCAGCATTTGGGGCCATTAAAGATCATCTCTAGGCAGAAGATATTCATCAAGAATCAAGGAATCCAAACTAACAAGCGGTTATACTAAGTGCAGCTAAAACATGATTTTAAATGACTTAAACACTTAGACGTTCACCAAGCTGTCAGAATCAAGCGCTAACACTACACCTCTGATCTCACGCGTAAATCTAATCAGCATAAGTGTCAATCATATAATCATTGTGTCCAACAACGTTAGCAAAAATACAAGTATCTGACATCACTGCATCTCTTACTCACATCATGTACAACAACCTTGTTCCTCCTGGCATAAACATACAAAACAACATGACCTCATATTTATGCGAGGGAACAGCAGATTGCACATACATCAAAAGGCTGCAGGATACAATAGTGTTGACTTTCAGTGGAATCTTAAAGTCTTTTAAATATGTCAATGGTTAATTGTATAAACATAAATACTGTATTGGTGCTGCGCTCTCTGGTACTTTCTTACACGGCATCAGACTGAGGAAATGGACAGGAAGCATCACTGCAGAGCCCTCACATCCTGGACACAATCTGCTCCAACTTCTCCCCTCTAGTAGGCGCTACAGATCACTGAATGCACGAAACCAGTTTCTTCCCACAAGCCGCCACCCTGATGAGCAGTTAGCGAGTCATACAGTGTCGCTAACCCACTGACACTGAAACATCTACCAACTGGCCATTTTTCATCCATTAATGCACAGTTTTTAACATGCACATTCATCACTGTCACTGTGCATTTCATTGGATTTATTGTTTATTGCTTCATCATTCTTTGTATATGGTGTTTATTATCAATGTCTTTTTTCCTATGCAGGTACTTTGAATGCACTGTTTAGACTTTCAATAAAGCTGCTTCTGATTCTGACTCTGATATCCTGTAAATATACGTATGTGGGCTCATATTAGACCATGTTACAAATCATTAAGTAAGACTACAATATTTCATTAAAACAGGAGGCTTTAAGATGTTTGCATCCTTTATAAATTGCATAAACTGTGTAAGAGTTTGTCCATATCACCCACCGCCCATCTAATCTAACGCAAAACAGCCTGAATTGGATCAGTTTAAATGTGATATAGCAGACATTTATCATATCATGATATACTGTGTATTAATATTGGAAAAATACTCTTGTCAATACAATGATGTTATCATCTCTCTAATACAATATTGCTTTCCATTTTCTCTCACCCAAACGGGCACCGTGGCAGCGATATTTGATCACAATCACATCAGCAATATCAGCGGGAGTAGCTGATGTTCACAACACCTCTGTATATTTGTGTATGACATTCCATCAAACCGCTCTTTGCAATGAATGTGCTACTAACACTTCAAGGAAATTGAATAGAGCGACGGACAATTTCGTAACATACAGATAAAATGCTTCATTATATGATATAGCACTAGTCATCTTGACTCCTTCAATCTCCGTCTCCCTCCGCCTCTCTCACGCTCCCCTCTTCTGAAAGAACTGATAACGGCACAATGGCCGCATCGATAAAGTGGACTCTCTTTGTGCTCGGAGCCGAAGCGGTTTTAGGAGACCTGAATCGCTAAATAGATCCGGTCATTACGGCCGAGGATTATGGCCGAACACTGGGCTTTGTTCTCTCTGTAATTAGCTGGGGGGAAGCTATAGATTTCAGTTTGAACTGGAGGCTTCTTGACACTCATTTTTGATCCCAGTGACTGTAGTTAATGTGTGTTTAGTGGCAGGCGTTTAGCTTTAATTGTGTGTCCTGTGTTTCTTAAATCAGTTCATTGTTACTGCTGACTGTCTGTATGAGTATGTTCTACATCATGAACAATGTGGCTCCATGTGTCAGACAGACCATTTTGTAGCTTAATAGGACAATATGCACACCAAGAACAGTTTAAGTCACTTCCTTCAAATATTGACGATGGGCAGTTTTGAAGCATTCACCTTTCCTTGTGCAACATCCTTCTTGAAGATTTGTCGAAGCAATGACAGTTGAAGAGGGAATATCTTTTAATATACTCCAGAAACTCATATTACACTTTTATAAAGTCGGTTTCTAAGAGACGGATAAAGAAAATAGTAGAAATCAGCACAGCAGGGGTTCGAGATCTCCTGACTTTTAATGCCTACTGTTCAAAGTCACATATCTCCCATAATGCAACCAAAGGCACTGGTGGCACTGCAAGGGTTTTTCTTCTCAGACCTCAGAAAGTCCCTCAAGCAGCATTGTACTAAATTCAGATCCATTCGCATTTCTTATCAAATCTAATTAAGTTCAGCTTTCAACATTTGCATGTGACTCAAAGATCTCCAGTCATCTTTTGTGCACCGTACAGACAGAAACTGTTATTAATGACTTCAACATGAGAAGATATCAAATGCTGATTAAAGATGTATGCCACGTTGGGACTTGTATAACTTATTTTTTATGAGCTATGTACTTGTTCCAGATACTGGAGGTCCTATTTCGGAACATTGCAAATGATTAGCTTACGCTAATGACACAGTATTGTGCTGTTGTGGAATTAGACTTTATTAACTACAGTTGATATGATTACCTGCAGGCGATGTTTGTCATCTCAACTGCCAAATGCAGCAATCAGCACCGGCCAGAAATTTGACGCCTGCTGCCGAAATGTTTTCGACATAGAGTGAGGACAGATAAAAGGTTTGATTAGAGATTTGTTAACACTGGAGCTTGACATGTGTGGGTACTCTGCCATCTGGGATCCAAAACAGAACCGCTTACCTGAAACCAAAGCTATCCTCCAGAGCCAAAGAGGACATCATACAGCAGTTTACAGAGGCTGGAAAATATTCTGTATGGCGAGTAAACTGGTCTTGATGTGTAAAATTGAAGGAGTTCCGCTTTAAGTGAAACATGAAGCTAATACTACTCTTGTCACTCAAACAAGCTGATTTGAATGTCTTGGGAGTGGGCAAAGGCTGGTGAGGTTGAGCGAAGCTCTGAAAAACAAATGACTTTGGATAAAAGTGGAAAAAATTAATAATATTTCACAGACATGCAGCTGTCAAACCAATTTCTCACAAATATTGGAATAAACCCCCTCTTTAAGGCATTGCAATTTGCAGCATATGGGCTGCAGTGCTTCGGAGGATATGGACACTGACCAAATTTATTTAAAAAATCAATATATTGAGTGAGATAGAATGGGTGTGATGCTCTGAATGAATAATTGCCTATTTAAGAAGCTGACTTCTCACAGAGATCACAGCAATTCATCTTGTGTAAAATGTTAACTTCTCTCTGTGTGACTGAGGCTTTCCAGCAACACAGTATGGCTCCATGTTGTGTTCTCCATCCACCTTATTTGCATCTGTTTCGAGTAGGAAAAAATCCATCAGGAGGACCTTAAAAGAAAACATGTACACTATGCGAATGTGTGCGAGTGTTGCTCAGCAGTGAATGAATCACACTCCGTTCTGGTGTCTGAATGGTGTGAGCCATTCATAAATTTTGTATGGCGATGCCACAGCGCACGAAGTGGCTTGGTACTGCAGGGCTTGCATGAAGTCAGTGTGAATAATGACTAATAGAAATGTCACCATATGGCTCGCACATATTGCAGAAACGCACACCCACACGCAAACACACTCCATTACCTGCACTTTTAAGATGGATGTTCTTTTCACGCGACTGTATATCATGAACACTTTGAAACGACAGTCTACAACAAACAGAAATGTGCAAGAAATCAATTTATTTGGCCAACAAATGCCAATTATTTTTCATTAACCTTCCAATTATTGTCTTGTCATTAGCATGTCCGTCACATGTGTAGCCATGTCTGCCTGAATAAAAATCACTCAAGCAATGAAGTGATTATCAAAACAGATACAGATTAATTTTCTGTTGATCGACTTAATCAGCAAATCACTGCAGATCTGGCTTCCTTTCCTAAAAGCTTAGGATTGCTCCCAACAGGCTGCTGATGTTGATCTCTGTCAGCGTACGAAACACAAAAGCTTAATCAAGGTGCCAATCGCTTCTGGTAGTTTTGCTTCATTATCTGACAATGTTAACTTGATGTTTAAAAATGCCCTGGATGGCTTGAAATGTTCCAAACTCTGCTAACAGAAACATTAATATGCAATGTTTTTAAGAATGAGGCTCTACATCATCGGCAGCCGAGAAATGAGCCCCACAAAGGCTGCTTGTCTCATTGAAAATTCACCACATGTTCATCTCCTTGTGAACTCTGAAACATGTTTCCACTAGTCTAATATAGGTCATCACCCTTGCGCGGGTAAAGATTCTAATGGTCGCCATTGTGGCCGGCGGAACAGACCATCCATGCGCAATATGGGTTTAGAAGCGTGGCTACCAGTGCATACATTCAATCTCACAGCACTGAAAATAGCTATCATAATGGATATATCCACTGAAGTGAAAATTCATGGCCAAGATAAGCCGCAGCTCTCGTATATCTTCTGAGTTTTCAAGGCACGAAGGGGTGAACAGCGGAGTGAATCCCGAGTGAAGCTGGAGCTCGTCATCTATCTGATGAAACAAGCTCTTTGAGGTTTTTCCTCAGCTGATCAAATCAAAAAAGAAATATCTCCACACGCCCGTCCTGTCATGTCTCATCTCGCAAACAAACACACAAACGCAAGCCTGTCCTCTGTCACGTTAAAACTCTCACACCGTACTTCATTCCATGCACAGCACTGGGGATTTTTTTCACTTCAGAGCAGTTTTACCTGCACAATCAGTCTCTTCTTGTATTGTCTGTAATTGTTCAAGGATCTGTTCACACAGATTACAATAAAAATAACATAGTTTTGGTTTTCTGTGCAGAGGTTTTGTGATATTTGCCATTGAGGCGAAGGTGAGTATAAGTTTGTTTTTTAAAAGAATAATGCCATGCTTACATGCAGTGACTTAGAAAAGGCAAACAATTCATTGAGTCAAATAAGCCCTTTTCAGTTTTGAGTCAGTGACTTTTCCAAAACAACATTTTGGACAGTACAGTATTATGCTGCATGGTGAATCCCACTGTGTTTATAATCCCTGTGCATCTCAATGACCAAACTCGCCTCAAGCAAACAATCCTCTGGGCGTCTTCTTCGGATAAACAAGAAGGAGACTTCAAGCAGTAATGAAAGATTTGTGCTTTTTGTTTCCACCAATGCAGTCGTTTAATTCCGCCACCCTCCCCTGCACCCTCTCAGGAGCATTTTGTTGGCTATATATGCCAATGGCTATCTATAATTATATCCAGAGTCACTTGTGCGGAGAAATTATCACACTTGGCAGAGCGGACAGGAGGTGAGGAAGAGGTTTGCTGATAAAGCACCTGACAGAAAGTTTGCAGCCCTGCGTCACTGCAGAGACAGAGGCCCAAACACGAGTATAGGCAGATCACTTATGCATGCACAGACACACAAACTTGCTCTGAGAGTGATGCTGCAGGCTGGGGTTTAGGTGCAACAGCATTTTAAGCTTTGACTTTGCAGTGTTTCCCAAACCACACAAGTGTCTGAGGGGTCACATGATAAGTAATGGGATGAGGAAGAAGGAAAAAGTTTTTTTTTTTTTTCTTCTCTCACCCTTAATTTTTATCTTTATAACAATTGTTTACAATCATTTTTTACATTATTAATAGTTTCTAGGCCCTAAAAGTCGCTCTTAACTAAAACTAAATTGTTACAAGACAAATTATTTAGGTTTAATAACTCCTTAAACAAATGACAAAAACTATTTATGCATTTTCAATTTAAAAAAATGCAGTTTTTTTGTTTTGTTTTTTAACAATTAATTAATTAAAGCAAGAGAAAAGAGTTAATTACATTTCACTGATGCAGTTAACCTATACTGTAGACACTGGGCAGATTAAGACAGGAAACTGTACACAGTGTCCCTGTATAACTCCACACACACACACACACACACACACACACACGCACCTACCTGCAGGCAAATACACACAAAACACACACACTGTTCTGACACTGCACACACACAACAATGTACGCACACACAAACACACAGCCGAATATGAACACAGTGACCCTGTGTGTCTCCCAAAGCCCAAACATTCTGCTTCTGTGTGACTGCAGAATTACGCCCACACATACACACACACACACAGACACACACAGACACACACACACACACTCAGAGAACTCCCATGCCACTGGAGGGAGGGACAGCACTTCAGGCCAAACTCCTCCACTCGTTCTGCTGATGGGGAGAGTTATTGGAGAAACATCTTGTACAGATCCAGGCCTCGGGGCAGCACCACGACAGATTCCACCTGACCGCGTTTCACCTTAGCTCTGCATTTTGTCTTGGGTTTCCCCTCCTCCTGCCTTCTTTTCATCACAAGTAATTGACGTTTTAGCCTTGAAGCACTGTACCAGGGGACCTGCGATACACACACGTGTGCACACACACACGCACACACACTTTAGCTCCAGGTTATAACATTTCCACCTTTCAGCTTTTTTTCACATTACAGTCTTAACCGTAACTTGGGTCAATTTTTTTCCGCTATGCTGAGCTTTCACCAAGGCAGAAAAACTTTTTATGTCCAACTTTTAAAAACCACTTCTCAGAAACTGGAGCGAAACGAAGTGTGCCGTCTGCCAACGCATCATGTTTGTACTGGATATTGATCCTGTAAAAGCAAGCTTCTGACTCAAAAGATCTGCTTAAACGCTAGTGTGCCCAAAAGATGAAGCGTGTTAATGCAGTTAATTACGGCTTCGACGACACGTTCGTCATCTCTTCTGAATCTGGAATGTTCCTAGAGCCCAAAGAGGCCCGTTCGAATGCAATACACTGCTGTAAACTATCTTTATTTTATCCCCTGTGGCCAAAGACACTCAACCTTGTCTTATACATCGGCGCGATGAAAAGTCTCTGTGTTTCTTCTTCACAGTGCTCTGGGTACTGTCAATGCCACACTCTCCGGGGAGCCCACTCTACGCAGTGCCACTGGCTCTGAGACCCAAGTGCCCACATTAACACTGACTTGGAAGACTTCACACTTCCCTTTTCGTAGCGACTCTCAAGACATCTTTCTACTGAACCATGAAGAAAATCATCCCCTCAAACAGGATTTTGAGGCTGCTGCAGTGATTGTATTCATTACTGGATTCCCCAGCGGGTGTGGCATTGTTGGGGGAGGAGAGGAGGAGATGGGGCAGACGGAAAAGGAGAACGGGTCACTGTATATATTCTGGGGCGCTTCCTCCCTCCCCTAGGAGGACTGCATATGTCTTTGTCTCATTCTCGCATACACAGGGAGATGCAAAGCAATCAATGTGTAATTACTACATATGAAGACAAATACACTTCATGCAGTATGTGTTTGTATGCACAGATGTATAAAATAATATGCATATGTTTCCATGTCTACACACACATTGCATTTGTCTTTCTACATGCTTCTGTCTGCAGCTATAGTGTCAATCAGTCTTTCTGTGTGTGATTCCAGTGAATAGTTTCCAGTGAGAAACTTGCTGTCTTCACCTATAGGCTATTTTTATGGAGGAGGAGAGAGGACTGATGGAGAGCTTCATCACATCACCTGAGGCTCAATATCAGCAGAACCAATGAGCTTGCGGTGGACTACAATGCTTCAAGTACGGATGTTGCTGCAAAGAAGCTACAAACTGTAAAACGTGAAGGCTTCACACACATCTTCAACCCGGCAGCACAGAAGATCTAAACAATCAGCACAGTTTGAAGATTAATGTCAGCAACTCAGCATCTGCCTAAATGTTAAATAAGGTCACAATCTTCCACTCTGCTCCTGAGTTAATGTGTTGAATAATGGCCAGAAAAGAGTTTTCGCAGAACATTTTGATGTCACAGTGAAGTTGATCTTTGACCTTTTGGATGCAATGTCGTCATCATTTTATCCTATAAGACATTTCTGTGAAATTCTGCCATAATTAACATGAATTCTTGAGTTATTTTCAGAAATGTCCAAATAATTTCAAAATTTTAACCAAAAAAAGTGCACTAACCACCACAAAGTAGTAATAATGTTTCCGTAAACTTCACCAAGCAGGTTATTTTAACCCAAACACGATCTTTCCCTAAAACGAACCAATTTGTTTTCATGCCTAATCAAACCTTATGTGTTGCATATTCAGATCAGAAAATGGTTTGTTTGAAACTCAGATGTCGTTCTGATGATAGTGGCATTGAATCAGATAACGCTTACGTGTGGCGCTCTGGGGGGCACAGACCAGCAGTGTCCTTTGTTGTTCAATTTGGACGACTACTACAGGTGCTAAAATAACAGCAAGGAGCTTCTCCAGGAAGGGTTCAAAAGAACACGTCATCCAGTCAAACCCTTGAATGAATGTGCATAAATCTGCATTGAAGAGCATGTAAACATGTGTCGTAATCAAATTACTAAAATTAAACACAGCGTGAACATGTTGTGTTTTGATCCATGTCGAGTCTGCTCATAGTGTTCCCAGCTAATGGTCTAGAAAGTGGCTGCTTGACAGATTAGAGTGACAGTGATTAACAGTTTGTTTGCCGATTCACTTCTGACAATGTCAGACGAAGGACGAGGTTCAGAAGCTGCTGCAGTGAACAGTGATGGCAAGGCATGTGAAAGATGAGAGGCTCTTTTTTCTCTTCGGTTACTACTGTGGATGAACACAAAGGGAAGGGGTTAAATGGGAGCGACACAGCAGAGCATGCATGTTGCATATCCCTACAGTGAGTTATCAGTGAAGCCAACCCTGTCTGTAAAAATCCCATTTATATGCTCTTTGATCTCACTGGCAATGTTCTTCTTTTTCCTTTAACACACAGAAATCGAATAGGGAGCTGGTCAGGGTGGAAGGCTGGCATGCACTCTAGAGACTGGGATTCATGTCCCGTGTCGCGTGTGTGTTTAGGTTTAGGCTGCAAAAGCACTTAAGGTTTGGGAAAGATCGACTAAACATGACAAAGAAAAGCTTAATTATGCTGTTTGCCACAAGCAAATATTGTAGGTTAATCAAATTCTCAGTGAGTAAGAGTTTTGTAAATATGTTCAGTTTGAGCATTTTGTGACTTTACAAATACATTACACAGATTAAAAAACAGACACAAGCTGGGTCTGGATTACATTTCTTTCCAAATATATTTGCTGTTTCAAACTAGTAATTTTTGAGAGACTGTGTTGATGAAACATCACACAGCTTCTAAATGAATTCTTGATCTGTACCAAAACCAGAGTTCTGCTTAAACAGGACATTTCATAAAAGTAAAGTAAGAAACGCTCAAATTGGAACTTAAATGCTAATGAAGAAAGACTAGAGTCAATACCAGCAAACTAAATGAGTGTGCAAGTCAAAGCATTGTTGTTGTCATTGTTGCTGTGATCTGATTTTTGAATCGGCTGTGTCTAATATTGACCAATGAAAATGAGGCTTTCTCTATTCGTATTTAAAAACGACTGCTTTATTTTTCACCATGCCTGCCCAGAGGGTTAGCAGTAGCAGCTATGTTGTAATATATTCCCGGGTTGAAAGCCGGTTTATCATTGAAGGAGAGACGCATAACTGTCTGCTGTCACAGGAAAATAGATAGACAACATAACTGCCAGAATTTAACTGGTGATCCTCATCAAGATGAATGATGCTAAGTGAACATTTTGAGTCGGCGACACACACACACACACACACACACACACACAAACACACACATCCAGTCACACGCTAGATCCAACACAGGCTACACCACGGCGCTAATGGCTACATGGAAGTTCGTGTAAATCAGTCATGGTGTTAGCAGGAGTCGAGCTGAAGCACAAGTCTCCCCCTCCAGGGCTAGCTTAATGGCATGCTGCTCCAATCCTGAACATACAGGCCGGGACAACAGCGGGCAGCACATCAGTAACTAACTCTTGTTCCCTGTCTGTCAATAATGAGGCCTGACAGCAGCTGAGAGGAAGGTGTGCAGACCAGACATATACTAATGCGCACACACGCATGCATGCACGTACACTCACACAGACATATGCAGTACATTATCATTTAGTAGATCAGCAGTGGGGAAGCAAACACTAACACAGCCTTACACTCGCATGTTCTTATGCTCGTATCATTTCTGTCTTGCCAGTGTGAGATAACTAAACACAAAGAATTCAATGCCTGAAATTAGCTTTGGGAGCTATTGACAGACTGGATTCTGCTCAGGTGCCGGCGCTTCCCCAGGTGTCTTTTATCCCCGTCATGTCTGTCTCTCTCTCTCCTTCCCGTCTCTCTTGCGGTATCTAAATCTTTCCTCCCTTTGATCGGTCTGAAATATTGTTCTTCCTCCCTGTCTCCGAGCACCCACCCTCTCTTTTCACGCTGGTGTCTGTAAGCAGATTATCAGTCTAAAGTCCTCCCTGACAGGTGTAAACCTGACGCTGGTTTTAATAGACTCCATTTGCCACAGCGCGCAACCAGTCGTGGTCTTTTGATTCACGAGCAACACACACCAGCACTTAGACATGTACAGTGAAACATACACCGTATACATAGACATGCACACCCTCAATTCATAGGTACACGGACACAGTCACACACATGCAATCTGCCAAGCTGTTACTGCTGACTCACAAACCCACAGGCTGAGCTCACAGCGAAATATGTTATCAGTGTATTGAACATCACGTTTGCACAGTCGGTTGCAGCGTAAGAGTAGTGGTGGTATTTCTCTGTCAACCACTGTTGGTCAAAGATGAACTTTTGATCTCAATTTTAAAGCCAACATGGACAAGAAGTCATTAAAGCGCACGGAGGAATGGAGATTAGAAATTTGTTTCAGGCGAGCAGCTCACCCACATCAACTGAATGTTTCCTGCCCGCTTTGGCAGAGAGACAAAGTAAACAAGCAGTTGTGTAGAAAGCTGTAAGACCAAACAGATTTGGACTTTGAAATATTCTCTTTGTTTTCGGAGCTAACATACTGGACTGCTCAGATGGATAAATTACTGCCAAATAATTAATGTATCAGGCCTCTGTGGTGGAAGAAATAAAACAGTCTGTATAAATAAGACGTTTGGGAGAAACAACACTGACAGCATTACGTGTTATTAACCACTTATTACATGTCCTGCAGCTGAGGGATATGAGGAAATATCTCACTGTGACTTTTCTGGCAACTACTGTGATTGTGCAACTTATTCTAGCATCAAGCACAACTACACAAAGACCTACTCAAAGACCCTCTTTTTTGTTGCTTGAACTAAAAAAAAAAATTAACATTAATGATGATCAATTGACATATATTTGATTTTTTTCATGTCACCATTCCTATATAACAATAATGAATCATTTAGCCATGTATCAACAAATTACCTGACCAAAATACGAGCACGCAAACAGTCCTGTTAGGATGTTAATCACATAAACAACCATCCACTGAAGCCAAGATAACATGCACACCGTGTGACCTACAGAAATATCTATAATCTTCATTATGTCGACAGGCCGTACTGATTTTTTCACCGTAATTATATCACACAATAACAAAGAAAGGTTAATGTGTAAGCCAATTCAATTGATATTGTTAAGGGAGTTTCATTATGTGCCACATAGAGACAACCGCTGTCAGGCTTATGAGGCTGAACACATGAGGTATGATCTATTAGCACGCTGCCTGCTGATCAGATTTTTAAGTTTGGTGTTGACTCGCGTGCATGGTGTCATCTTAATGCATCATTTTTACATCTCCTACATGCTAAAGAAATGTTTGCACCTGCAGCACTGCAGCCACAGACCTGCTGTTTTACTGTACGCTGACCAACATAACTGATCAGTGCTAAAACTGAAAAGTTCAAACACCCCGTTAGTCGTGACTTTTGAACTAACTTTTTTTGCCTTCCCAGCAAAGCTGAAGAAATGATGATGAAATGAATCTCAGCAGCCTGTACTTGTGAATTACTGTAAGTTATTTTTGATATCCTGAGAGCGAAGAGATTTTGATTGGACTCTGATTGGCTGCTTCCTGCTGCAGAGTCAGGGTGACGACTGATTGCTCTCTTTCTCTCTCTTCCCCCCGATAAGCTGGTGAAAGTTTGCCCAACACCGCTGTAAGTCCGCCGCTCGACGAGCTTCAAAGCAAATTCTGCTACATGTCGTAGCCTCAGAGCACAGGCCGTCCCTGAGCTGCAGCTCCCTGCAGATCGAAAGCAGGTTGCTGTCACTGCGCTTAATGAAGACCTTGCATTCTATTTCATCAACCCTTTCTTCTTCCTCAACCAGTGCTCATCTTTTCACTAATGAGTACACTGATTTCAGAGATGTCTCGTTTGGAGTGTCATGCTCTTATGACTAAAAGAAAAAATAAGAACATTTCTGGCCCTGAGTTCTTTGTGAACGTGCTTTTTAGCTGATGGTTCAGATTACACTTGAAAACATACATTGAGAAATTGCATCTGGAATCTTGGGAGGCTCAACATGCAGTTAATAAAAAGATAGTGAAAGAGAGTCAAATGAGTAGACTTATTAATTTCGCCATCTAGAACCTGATGGTGACCTTTCAAGCTCAAACATTTACTTTTGCAGGTAACATTTCATGCCAATTACAGCGACAGGGAGTAATTTCCTCTCCTTTGCTTTGCTCTCCTTTTCTTCTCATCCCATCTCATCTTTGTCTCCCTTCATTTCTCCCTCTTTTCATTCATCTCATCTGCTCCTCTTTCCTTTCCTCAGTTCTCCTTTTTTCTCGGCTCTCTGCATTTCCTTTCCTCTCTTTTTTTCCCCCCTCTCCACCTTTCACCATTTCACCTGTTAGTTCCGGCTCAGCGTAGCCTGAGAGCTGTCAGTGCGCAGATACACTTTCTCCCCCTGTGGTCGCAGAACCAACCTAATCAGACCCCCAGCAACAGCTCTTTGCTCCTCATCCTCCTGCAAGACACTGATAGAAGTGCTGTGGTTTGTTTTCCTGCTAGTTTTAATTATGTAACCCAATTATACCATCACAGAGCTGACGCAGGGAAGCTAAATTAAAAGTGATTGGCTTCATTACAGTCGCCTGAATGCTGCACAGGGTGCTTTCAGGAGGCCCTATTTAAAGTTTCTTCTCTGGTGAAAAACATTCTGATCTGTGGGATGTCATTATATTGGATTTTTCAGGATTGTTGCCGCATAGGTGCTGCGTATATTTGGCGCAAATTAGATTTTGGTTCATTTCCATAAGGATGCATATAGACAGATGTTTAAAACCACCATGTGATCTACAGGCCTCCTTTGCTTCCAATCATGTTGCTTTGCTTGTTTGTATTGTTGTTCTGGCAGACAAGTCATTACTGCAGCGAGATGGATCCAAAATGTCTTCATTCTCCTGCATTAGAGCAACCTGGGAGCTTTCAAAACAGAAAGGTCACGATCTGCATGAATTTCTCCATCTCCACACGTAACCTGCGATCCATCCTGCATGCTGACTCTGCGAGGCACATCGTCCTGAATATGCAAGAATATTTTTGTTATTCCTAATGGTGATACCATGGAGCTAATGTAATGTAAAATCTTGTTGACTCATGCAATATATATGACCCATTCACACATTTGTAACACTGAAAATGTGGAAAAGTGAATCACTGATGACTGGAGCAGACACACCAGACTAAGCCTGTGAGAAGATTTTAGTCTGCTGTAATGCAGTTCACTGCGCTGAACACCCTGAAAACATGGTTTCAAATGTTAAATATTTTGCTATACCAATCAACAGTCTCGACTAACAAAGCAACAATTAATGTTAAATTTAGGAGGGAAATGGTGTTATTTATTAAGGGTTTAACACTCGACAAGAGTGCTAGAGGTTCGGTGAAGCTGTGCTTAAGCTAAATGCTAATCAGATTGTTAATAGTCACAATGGATATGTTAACATGCAGATTTTTAGAAGAATCAGAGGGACAATCCCCTTTATTTGTCAAACAGATACATGCCCATATCATGCCCACACACGCCATGCACTGGTGAAATTTGCCTTCCACCTTTAACCCATCCTGGTCGTCCTTCCTCCGCGGCAGACCAGGAGCGGTGGGCTGCCATCCAACTGGCGCCCGGGGACCCAGTTCCTTGTGTCACCATTGGTCAGGTGGTGATCTTCTTGCATGTTTTTAGTGGGGGTATATTTTTTTATGGAGGATACCCCAGGTGAACACGGGGAGAACATGCAAACTCCACACAGGACACACCCCCAGTGCCCACAGCGAGAATTGAACCCGGAACCTTCTTGCTGTGAGGCGACAGTGTTGCCACCGCGCCACCCAAAACAAACTGTTTCCGCCCGGTTTCGAACTAGGGACCTTTCACGTGTGAGGCGAACATGATAACCACTACACTACGGAAACCACTTTAGCATGTAATGAGAGTGATGACCAGATAATGACACTAGATGGGGACCGTTTATGGCAAAATTCCCCAAAGTTCACAGCAGTTCATCAGTTTTCAGCAGTTAGTGAGATGTTTCAGAACAGATCAAAGGAGCAGATGGACCGACACACTGCCATCCCTGGAGCCACAATACTGGCTCTGCTAATCTGCTTCATCAAAACGCTCATTCAAATACTGTTAAATCCTGATTGTTGCACAGACCTCATCTTTTTCCAGCTCAACCTGCTCCACCTCAAACAGGTGAGCACAGATAAAGTAGCAGAGACAGAAATCTCTCATGTGAAACAACCACAACTGTTCAAACTAGAAACTTTTGGGTTTACGTAAGAGCCCATCACTCATAATAAGAAGCTGACTGAGAAAACATGGTTTCAGTTCACAGTTGTTACTCATTTGTGATGTTATTCTAACCATTATCAAATGAGAGTGTCTACAGGAGCCATATCATAATATGAGTCAATATAGAGAAATACGTGATATAGATTTCAGCCAGGCCTTGCAAAGACAGATGCTACCATGATGATACTGTTCTTATGCCATTTTCCCACCATTCCCTGCTGTTACATTCATGTGATTACCGAGAAAAGTAGGTCAGATTATGGCAAAGTGGAAATGTGAGCCAGTCGCTCACTCTTTGGGACTGGGGCCCCGCGACAGTCAAACATCTTGTCCAGAGGATGTGTCTGGACATCATTCTGCCTCCGGCTACAAAACAGAAGATTAGCTGCAGCTCTGTGGGCTGTTTTGATATTAGGATTTACTTACTTACACTGTAGTAACTTGCTTTCTTCTCGGCTTGCCTACTTAGTTGTTTTGATCCTTTTTAAGTTCTATTAACTTACAGTACTGAATTAATACTCTACATATGCGGGATACTGAGAACTCGCCTCTGAATTATTCTCAATGCATCCCCCTTGACCTAGTTCTGAAAACAAAGCGCTTTAAGGATGCCTCTGCCATTCAGTTTGTTTGGTGTGATTAAATTTCTCTGAGTAGCTAGATTCCACATCAACCGCACAGCATGATGCTGACATAAATGCCTCCACTTGATCAAGGACCTCATCTACCTGGAGAGACAGCAGAGAAGGAGGAAGAGACTGTGACGAGGGAAAGAGACGAGGAGCAGAGGGGAAGGAACAAAATGAGGGATGAGGAAGGGAGGGATTGGGCAATGGGAGGTTTGAAGGAAATGCATTCAGCGCGGTTAAGTGTGACTGCCACACTTTGCTGTATATTTAGCCCCCATAAACAGAGAGCTATTTTTATGTACCAAACCAAAAGATCCTTCACTCAACTCTGCTTCCCCGCTCTGCTTGTCCCATTTAAAACCCATGGTCATCTCTGCTTTTATACATGGAGCAAGGATGCAGTTTAAGCTTGTTTTGAGCGGTGTCATGATGCTCATCTTCATTGGAGGAAAAGGAGAGGAGTCATGCTAACCAAACACATCATAATTTAACGTTCTCATCACTGCGTCACACTTATGTTTGTCACCATCATGCCCTAAAGGTGGCAACTGAGCAGCCTTTCACACTCAGCACTCTTCCTCTGTTGTCCGCCCACCCTTTGTTTGCATCTGCACCCGTCCTGCTTCTCTCGCTCTCTTCCCAATACTTCTTCTTTCTCCAAACTCCTACACTTCCCTGCCTCTCCTCCTTCAGCTCAGTCATTCCCTCCTCCATAAACTAGTTGTAAGCGCCTTCAAAAAGTCTCCAGCATGAGGTATGAAGCAACACTGCCCCCTAAAGGCTGAAGGAATCTGGGAAAACTAGTGAAGATGTTCAGAAAGCTGGAGAAGAATTTCCACCCAAACCTCATTAATAATATTTAGATTTTTCAATAGATTGAGTTCTAAATGGCTCAACTAATCACAAAGTAAGCTATTAAAAACTTAGTGTCCTGAATTTATGAATCTTTTTGAAATGTATTGGCCTTAATTCTTCCCTTAAGTAAAAAGTATCTAACTTTGGCTTATTTGGAAAGAGGACATTGTGTAGTTTTGTGAATTTACTTGAATGAATGTGTCCTGTTTCTTCCTGTATCAGCAATGAGCTGCAGTGGCTGATCTGTTGCGATCACATGTAAACATTTGCTCAAATTCTTGGTCTGAATTGACTCTCAGTAACAGAATCTGTGGGCATACACGGGATTTATTTGACAAACCAAATGTATAACAGACTGATTTGTTTAATTGAAGCAAAGAAAACATTTTTTGAGATCTCTTTTTTTAAATATAAAAACATGTTACTGTGAATCCTTAAATGTTTGCACAGGCATGCATATAATTATATGTCAGTATATGAGTAAATGTTGCTAATGGTAGCACAGAAGTACCAGAAGGAAAGGCTGTGATATGAAAATGATCTGTCTCTAGAATGCATTAATGCATCTCCAATAATGCAAATACAACTGAAAACTCCTTATTCAGTATTTTCAGGGATGAGGAGCCAAGATTAAAGGACTCCAGTCTTGCCATCAGCTTAAAGTTTGGGTTTGAGAAAGTCTCTTTATTTCATAATAAAAATTTGCACTACAAAGTACATCCAATTTTCTGGCATTAATATGTGTTGATCTTGTAGTGACAGTCATTTGTTTTGTTGTTTATTTAGTCAGCGAGCGGATATGGCTCTGGGGCGGCTTTTCAGAACCATCTAAAAACTGTTAAATTAACTGTGATGGATGTGGACTTACATAACCACTGGCTCAGCGTTTACTTTTTACACTCTGAGTTTAATTAACAGTGATGATTTCGCTGCGTACCAGTCACTTTGGAAAAGCACTTGTCACTTTTTTACTGAAATGATGGCAACAACCTGTTGGGAGCCGAACTGTTAACATCATCCACTCTTCCTGATGAGAGAAGAGACGTCTGTGTTGCAGATAATAAGGCATGGCACTAACTTTAAACATCAGAATCGGCGTCTTATCTTATGATGTGCACTGATCTCAGAATTTTTATCTTTAGTTGTGCTGTTAGATGTGAAGTGCCAGACAGATGTTTCATTGTAGCTCTGAGGGTCGTTAGGGTATTTGTTCTCGCAAAGTAGTGTTTTGCAGCGCTGCAGTGCAATCATAACCATCAGCATTTCCATTACTACTGCATGAAAATTACCATTTGCTCCTCTGAGCGAGGCATTGGTGTATACTTTGCGCAGAACCTCGGTCACCTACAAGTCATTGATATTCAGTATTCAGAGTGGTTTCTGAGCTGCATGCAGAGTTAGCTCACTCCATCACTCCCCACAGTAGCCATCAGCATCACCACACACTCTCAGCCATGTGAGTTCAGCTCAATCTGTTGTGATCACCTGCAGCAGAGCAAAACTCAGCTACAATTATCAGTAATGAACTTGTCACCTCAGGATGTCCCTATTTATTTATTCTTCCTTTCATTCTATGACATTTTGAAGATGACACGTGAATGAGAATCATATCTCCAACTTATAATCTAACAGCAAATACTGACAAAAGATTTGCATACATGGATGGGAGACATTCGGGGGGGGGAGACCCTGAATAAATCAGAGGGTACAGAGTGGGTCTGTGTCAGAGCTGTTGTTAATCCTTTTCCTCAAGGCCCCAAAATTTCAACAGCCCTGGATTTATATAGCAAGCAGTTACATAGCTGCTTCCTTCAAAGTATATTTATTTCCTCAGTAAACTTCACTGATAATGCCACTGTAACCACAAAGACTGTCATGATCTTATGCTTTTGTTTAAGCTAAGATATAAATGTGTACAGCAACAAGAGGCTTTCAAAAAGTGCAGCGAAAGTTTGTTTAAATGGCAGAAGCTGTTGTACACAGTGTCCTGATCTTTGTTGTACTTGACTTTACTGGCATAAGTTTCCGCAGAATGTTTATTTGGCTGCTGTAATCCTAATAGCTGTGACTGACGATGTGAGAAAAGATGAGAATGTCAAATGAGTCGTGATCATAAAGATGCAATGCCATGTGCATCATGTAACAGTGAGTAAGACTACCAATTAGTCAATCCAAATGAATCTTGCTACTGGTGGTGGGTATTAAGTATCCCAGAAGTCCCATGAATTACTAATTTACATTTCTACTTGTGCTTGCTTGTAAATCACAAGAACATTTGAATTTTACAATTCAGTGGGTTTGACAGTGTTGTGTTTTCTGAGAAGGCAGTTCAAGCACTCAGATCCCTGATTGGACTTGCAAATTTAAAGGCGGGGAGACATTAGTGTTATTTTGTGTACAACAACTGTGAACTAACGGTTGGTCATGAAAAACAATGAAACAGACACATTATTGTTGGATAAATAAATCTTTGACAGATCATCGGTCCATCAAAGACATAGCAGTGAGCAGAGACTCATACATAATCTGGATGATAGTGGATTGATGGTGCTAAATTACCCACAAACAGTGAGAGGAAACCTAGATGAGCCAAATTATGTCTCCCTCGCTGTGAGGGAACTGTGATAACGACTTTACCATCATGACGCTTCACCATACCACCTACTAGCTTCAGTTAGCTTTCACTACAAGGCCTGCAGTTACCAAACTTTGTATGAGTAGCTGAGCCTGACTGATACATTCATCCTGCCGATTTGAGCCTATCACTGTAACGTTGCATTTCATTTAGTGGCCTGTCGATGGTGACTAGAAGATACTTCAGAGAGTGAGGAAGGAAGTTGGCAAACATGACTAATCGGTACATGAATAAAGCTTTAATGAATTACTTGTCTGATAAAGAAAAAGCAGCACGTCATCACACTGGAGAAGCAGGAAGCTCTGGATGTTTGGGATTTTTATTTGACAAATTACTTAAAACTTCACCAGGTAATAAAATACTTGAATATTTCCATTGAATTTACTTTATCAAACCTTATTTTTAGAATGTTGTCTTGCTCATGATGATGAGTATGCACACTTGCTACCTTGTGCTTTTGCGAGCAGACAGGACTTCTTTATTCGTTGTGGTCAACTATACCTCAACAACACGACTATTTACACCATGGATCCAAACAGCAAGAGCAGTTCAAGAGCAGTCTGACGCAGCAAATGAAGCACTCGAAGACTGTTACAGCACAAACCAAATCCTGTCAGAAGCGATGTGGTTTTACACCGTCAGTGTATCTTTTCACTTCCTGACCAAGTGGACTGAGTGCTGAAGCCATCAATGGAAAAGCCAACTTTTCTCCTGAAAGCCTGCTAGAAATACTTCCACTTAATCTCATCTCACAATCATCTCCTCTGTCACAGCTGAGGGTAGCTACCTTCCTTCCTTTCTTTCCCTGTGAATCGCTGTGCTCTTCAAATAGTGTGACAGTGTTTGGCTGTTAAACACTGATAGTAACCCTAATTACCTTCCCTCTCCAGACAACATGGACCTGTGTGCGGTGTCATCTGTTCTCTTTGTACATCTGCATGACCTCTCGAGGATTAGGAAGTGACCCTTGTCTCAACAGTGTCACTGGAACACTGCCTAATGAGACACACACACAGACGCACATATACAGTACGCTGTCACACAGAAAAATAAAGGGGGAGTAATGAATATCATGCCAGCTGCACTGGAGACCCCACTGCCCAATTACTGTCCGTGTGCTGAGGTTCTGTGGTGTAAACCATGCAGCTCTGATAACGGCTTAGAAACCTCTCAGTGGCTTAAACTTAAGTTAAGAGAGATAAACAAGCTATTCTTTTTGCAGAATGTCTGAGCAGCTTTTGAATTAAAAAAAGATAGTTAGCGAACAAACATTAATCTTTGCCCTCTAAGAGCACCTATAATAAGACCATGAACTTATTCAAGGTAAAATGCTATTAACTTTCTGTATTATGACAAGAAGGTTACAGCCACGATAGCAGCTGTATGGGGTTGTCAAGGGATCATAAGAGATTGGTAGGCATCATCCTCTGGCGACCATGAACAAATGGTCAACAAATATGAGACAGTAATTTAGTATCAGTAAGTGGCTTAGGCGTCACGTCTGTACCTGAAGTCTCAGCTCAGACAGCCATGACTCTGGCAGCTAAGAAGTAACTAACCACGTACAGCGTGGCTCAAAGCCAGGTCTGAAGTCCTTGATTTGGTGCCCACACGACAAACCAATGAAGCAGTCATCAAAAGGACGGGGGGGGGGGGGGGGTGCTGAAGAGGCAGTCCGCTGGATATAAGTTCAACTCTGCAGTATCACAAAAAAAGGCATTTCGGTTTTGTTTAATATTGATGGCTGGTGTCAGAGGTGATAACCGGAGGGAGGAGGGGCATGGCAAAGTTCACAAACCTAAGATGTGATTAAACCTCCACAATGGAAGCTTTGGGTTGTTGAAGCAGGATGTGAATGAGAACAGAATGAATACAGATCAAAAAAAAATAAGACAAGTAATTACAGCCAAAGATTAGAAGAACTGTTTTTTAAAAAAGAATAATTACAGCATCTTCAAAGACAAAATCATGGGTTAGTGGAATTCAAAGTGTGTATCGCTGCATAATCATGTAATAAAGCACAATATGATTAAATATGATTCACTTCACTTCACTTCACTTCACTTCAACATTT
The DNA here is from genome assembly GCF_051107435.1 of Chaetodon auriga. NCBI lineage: Eukaryota > Metazoa > Chordata > Actinopteri > Chaetodontiformes > Chaetodontidae > Chaetodon > Chaetodon auriga. The sequence continues at coordinate 8,293,863 of NC_135088.1, forward strand.
CTGCCAACAAGGGAGGACCCTCTTCAGAGCCAGAGGCATGAAAAAAGTCCAAACTTATGTGTATATAGACTTAGACCCTGAGCTGGTGTGCCAGCTCACTGCTCTATGTGAGCCAGTCGACTCAGTGCAAACCTGAGCTGCAGTATAAATGTTCAGCATTGAGCACAATGGTCCTCAATGCTGAATATGGTACAAAATCATTGCAGCGCTCCAACAAAAAAAAAAAAAAAAAAGACAAATGTGCAAACAAAATCTGTGGAAGGACACAGAATACTAACAAAATTCAGAAAGTGTGCGCCTCTAACGTTATCATTTATCATTATGGATTTTCCTCCTTTTAGGAGTCGATTCACACTAATTTAGGCCGATAAAAATAGCATTAATTTTCTAAGAAACTGAAAATATTCAAAAATAATAGGCTGATTAAGCTTAAATACAAGCATTTTTTAATAGAAAGTTTGATCCCCACATTGTCTGCTTAGAAACATTCAGGCCCTTGGACAAATGTAGTTGAGGACCCCTGACCTACAACTTGCTTCTTCAAAATGACATCTTAAACGCAGCATGCTAAGTAGACACTGCAGGCAGAGGTGCATGTGCAGATCACATCATTAAATATACAGATGCAGCAAGCATCTCCTTTTTTTCATTTGTCTCTTGAGAACGACATTTTTTCTCAAGGTAAGTGCGGGGAGTTTCTCTTACCCTTTCAACAAGGAAAGGTCAGACTCCTATTTGCAGAAGAAACCTGGGGGAGTAGCTGCATGTGAAGGAATGGTTACTCTAATTCACACAGTCTCACCTGGGAGCTGCCCAGCGTTATCACAGCATTACACCGCAGTTCCACTGAGGAGGTGAGGGATCCAATTTCACAACCAGACCCGTCAAAATTGTTTGTATGAGGTTCAAGGCTGCGACTAATGAAACATTTTCATGATCAATTAACTGGCAGATGATAAACTACATATTTTGTTGTTTCGGTATTGAGGACAATGACACAAGCCTTCGTTGCACTAAATTTCTCCAGATTTCTGATGTTTATCTTCTCAATCGATCGATTAATCATTTTGTCTGTAAAATGTAAAAAAATAATGAAAACAGGCTGGTTATAATTTCCAAAGGACTGAAGGAAATGTATTTAAATGGCTTGTTTTGTTCAGCCAGCCGTCCAAATCCCAAAGATATTTACAATTCTCACATTTACTATACGACTGTATCGTATCTGAGAAAGAAAAACAGCAAATCTTCACATTTGAGACACTTGAACCAGAGAATATTTGACATTTTACTTGAAAAATGACAAAAAAAACTATTAACCGATAATCAACAGAGTAGCCAGTTAGTTTAATGTTGACTGTTTAATCACTGATCACTAATCGTTGCAGCACTTATACAGATTGCACTACACATCACTGAAAGTGGCCAGTGATGCAGCTTAAATATATTTTGCAAGTTTGCAAGGCTTGTCCTGACAATTCAAAAATCAACCTGGAAAGTCCTGGCAAACAGACCCCCGACCTGCATCTGTAATCAGCTCGATGTCAGTGAAGCCACTGAGCACCTTTAAAGTCAGTGATGCTCTTTCAGGACTGCTTTGCATCCCTCAGAGGATTACAGTCCCATAATTCCACCAAAACCCACCACAATGACATTATTGATGAGATTTATAGTCTTGGTCAATGATCCTGAAATACAGTTAAGAGCCTTAATAAATATACAACGCTCTGCTGAACGCGTGCCTCATCGTGTCCAGGAGCTGCTGTTACAGCCAACAGAGACTGTTGTTCTAAAGGACACACAGAAGTCACAAAAAGTCCTTTTCCTCTATTCTCACCCCTTAAACTTTAAGTGATTTTCCCCCATTTATTTTCCAGCTCCTCCAGAGTGTGTCCTTGTTTTCATATTCATGCTTTTCCTTTCAATCCAATGACAATATACGAGAAGGGCATCTTTGATGCATTACTTGTTTGGAATAAATCAAATCCGGAAAAAAGCTCAAACAACTTTAAGGCTATCAACTTGATAGAGTCGAGGACTGTGAAAAGTGCCACTGGCAAAGTTTGCCTGCGTTCTTGACACTTTAGAGATTCAGTCAGCATGAACTGCTCCCGTATTCACAAAGTGAAAGATTGACAGGAAGGAGAAATAGATGGTTTTCATGCTATTTGTAGGGCAGAAGTAACCATCAGTTGGGTGACGTCCGATATACAGCAGTGGGCCTTAATGAGTGTGATTTCCATCCCTCCTGGGTGTATTTGAAATAAATGAGCATTGACTGCATACGTGTTCTTTTCAGTAGGCTGTCATATAAAAACCATTAGTCTGTAATCACCAAAACTCACTTAATTGTGCAACCATGTTTCCACATGAGGAACTGGTCATTCTCCAAATATGTATTAGCTTAGACAGGTTTAATCCTCTGCATGGAGCATCCACTTAAGCATAAATTGGTACTATCAAAAATAAAGGCATCCAATATGCTACAAACCTAATGAGTCCTCATCAGAGCTGCAGCACAGACAAAAAGACAGAGCAAGAAAGAGAGGCAGCAGGTTGAATGAGATGAAATGAGATAATAATTAATAGTCTATACAGTTGTCATGCTGTGGGAGAGCTGGATGGGAAGAAACAGGGCAATAGCACATCTCCAGGGAGAAGAAGCCACAGAAGAGGAGAGATGGTAATGACCTAGAGATATTATAGTCCTATTCATTTTCCTCATAAACAATGATACACATAGGTGACAGGCAAATGCAGCACTTCCAGGGCTTGGATGAGTATGAAACTCTGTATTCGAAATAATATCTGGGTATCTGAGAGAGAGTCCAAGATACAAGAGTGTGCACATGAAAACCTGGAAGTCTACGACAACTCCCAGCGAGAAATAGGCTGAAATCATTTCAATTGATTTACCAACCTTCAAATTCTTCCGTCCACACCATTAAGAGCAAGAAGGAAGGCGATCATGCATTCAGAGGTTGAAATCAGATTATGGGCCCATTTGGACAATTTGTTACATTTGTGAGCCTCACAGATAGACAATTTCTTCCCCACAGCAACGGTCGCACGTGCCAAAGCAAACCGACAGAGGAGTGTGATTTCTCAGACACTAAGCTGAAATACTTCTGAATGATTATCATAACGTGATCACATAGAACTGTGGAGTGAAAAAAGTGTTTTAGTCAAACTGAGCTGAACTGTGTTTACCTGCTAACCATCTATTTCAGATTAGAGACAGCATGTGGAAGTGAAATGGACAAAAAAAAAAAAAATACCTTGAGGAGAAACAAGTTTGAAAAAATGAGCTCTGACAGATTACCGAAGACCGCTGTGAAAAGCTTTAAATGTTTTGTGTTGCCTCTTTTACAAAGTCGTTGATTCTCCTTCCTGCTTTTGATCAGCCTCTCTGTATTCTGCTAGCTTCGAGAAAAGAAGCCAACAAAGGGCATCAGTCCATCACAGAGATGAGAGGTGACCTTGCTGCCATGAGAGAGATCTGCTGTTCCTGCTCGGAAAAGTAACATCCCCCCCCAACAAAACAACGGAAGAATCGAAATTGCAGAGGTCCTTTTACGGAGCAAAGAACAAGTAGTGATTAAAAAAAAAACGCAGACAGCTTATGCAAAACATCTGAATAAAGAGGAATCTGCATTGCATCAGAATGAGACATTGGGGAAAGCAAGAAATTTAAACTTCTTTCTCAATTCAGTTCAGTTCAAAGGGGCTTTATTAGCATGGGACACAGATGTTTACATTGCCAAAGCAAGCGTGAAAAAAAAAAATGGAAAAAACATTGCATAAACAGAAGAACTGTGATTTTGCTGCTCTCTCTCTCTTTCAAGAAGAGCCTGAAGAGGGTGGAAGAAAACTACACAGGTCATCATTCTGACATTGAACAATGATGATGGATATACCGCCGCAGTGATGATTTACAGGTACAAGTTATTGATTAATAGTATAAGTGCTGTGAATAGCCATAGCCGTGAGTTATGAACTCTGTTCTGACATTGTTGGAGAATCTCGTTGATGCAACACGACTGATTAAATTCCCCTTTTCTTAGTTTCCGTTCCTCTCAACAGGTCTAATGATTGGTGGAGCGTGGACACGTTTCAATATGCAAACAGCTGGCCGAGAGCTACAATCATGAAAGAGTGACAAGGTGTTAGCATCCAGTGATGCTGTATATTATGTGTATATTAGATCAGTTATTGCACAGACTGTATTATACAGACCATATCATCTTCAGTCTTCCATGTTAGCCTTGACTGGTTCCAGCTTTTCATGCCAGGATGTGCTGTTTTTCTCTTCATACGATAATTAATTGAATATTTTCGGGCTTTGGACTGTTGGTCAGACTGTTGTTATCGAACATGTCAAGACTGCTGAAATATTTTCTCCATGCTGTTGTCCCTGAAATCCCAGAATATGTCCTGCTGAAGGCAATTAATTGCGCCTCTATCATGCTTTTGTCATGTTATAAATTATTCTCACTAAGTGTGAGCTGCAGGGGAGCTCTGCTGTTTCAAACAAAGCGATGCAGTCTCTGTAAGAGAGCTGTTCATTATTAAACAAAAGCCTAAATGGAACATGCATTAGGGGAAATGAAGACACACAGGCATTCACTGTGCCAACAAATCACAGAAAAGAGGGGCTGAGACTTATTATGTGTCAGTCTGGTCACATTTTAGTACCAAAGCCTTTTACCGAAATAGTCTCTTAAGAGTCCCTGCTAAATGAAAACAAAAGTGATTTTCAAAAGTTAAACTTGCTGGACGGACAGCGAGGTTCTCTTGTTGCTTCCCCATTGTTATGGTCTGTGCTTCAGAGAGAGACAGCAGCGAGAGACACTTGATAAGTGACACTCGTGGCCTGGAGGCCACTCGGCTTTTGAAAAGTTTGAACTGTTCAGAATAAAAGTGGCCCAAACTTCTACACTGAAACTACTTGAAAGCTGTCTCTTGCGTAATTTCATCCATGGTTGCTGGTTTAAAAAAACGGAAAAAGAAGAGAACTTCAGCGATAGGCTCTCTGGAAAGTAGGCCGACGTTAATTGAATCACAAAAACAGGAAAAGGGTTTTCAATTTGTTAATCTTGAGGCAAAGCATGAACGGTGCAAATTATTTCATTACCAGTGACTGCCGCGTTGAAGGATGCATACATGATTCACCTCAACCACGAGCTTGGAGTCAGTGCTGAACATCCTACTTTTGCTTTCCTCTGTCTCTTCTGAAAATAGCACCCGAGCTGAGCTAATTTATTTTTGACTCGGCCTATGTGAGAGCCACACGTAATGAGACGGAGCTATAAGTGACATGTTACATCGTTGCCATGGCACTCTAGATAAGAGAGCAAGGCAGGAAATCATTTATTTTCCATTTTCAGCTTTAAAGTTTACTTTTAAATCCTGATTTTATGAAACAGCAGGACTGGAAGAGTGACTTTAACTGACTCTTGCAACTCTGTGCTCTGGCCTCTCGAAATTCTGGACGTTTCACTTCAGCTGCATACAGATGCGTTTTCAGCTACGCGGGAGGTCAGTCAATTTCACCTCAGAGTTTATGACAAGTCACTGGGTCGAACAGGACTTGCGAAGCTTACATATAAAGCCATCAACAGCCACTGAGGAGGTGCAATGCACTTCATAACTACTGCTACTATCCATTAATACTGGAAAATACATCAAAGCAATGGGATTCTGCACTAAGTAATGCATATTTCCTCAGCCAACCAGAATTAAATGTACACCCAGAGCATAGCGAAGAACAGGGTTATGATATCAAAATCAGCATTCAAATGAAGCTTTTTATCTCCTCACACTTTCCTCTAACCTCAGAGCGAGTGGCTTAAAACAGAAACAGAGTTGAAAGGTTAAGCTTTCGTGTGTGCACATTTGCATATCCATTCTTATATGTGTGTGCTTACTGTACACACGGATGCAAAAGCAAACATTAAGTCGGTGGCATATTCTTACAAAGTGCCCTTTAGCCACATATTAAAAGGTCTGACTCACATGCAAGGATATTTGTGCAGGACAGTAAATCCCAGTGCCCTTCTAATGTATGGCCATGAACTTTACTTTATGGATCTGATTTTAGCCTCAGCGCACAGTGGATCATGAGTTGCTTCACAAGTCTTACTCAGTATTAACATATAGTGATACGACAAGCAGTCACTGAGAGATGAGGACAACATTAGCGGGTGCAAAAAGTAGCCACTGCGCTGTTGCTGGTAATGTTTCCCATCTGTATTCCCCTGCACATTTCACCCCCAGTTCCTATCTCTCACACGCAGTTATTCCCCGGGCAGCAGAAGATCAAATCCTGCTGTGGCAGTGATGGATTACACAGAAAATGCTTACAAATTTTCCCAGTAATGACAAAAGAGATCTGAACTGAGATATGAATTATGAACTCACAACAAGGTATAAGCGTGACACTGAATCCAGTTACTAAAAATAATGGCACTGTCCTTAAAATACGCAAAATTACGGTTTCGTGGCAGGTCACCATTTGGCCTCATGGCACTCCTCGTCCTTGTCTGACTTGTGAGCTTGTCCAGGCAGACGGGACAAAAAGGAAGGAATCTGAAGGAAGCTGAGCCTAAGCTGGAAGCACAAGTACAACTCTCTTAAACAAATTAAGTATCAAGCATTGCTGATTCAGCCAAATTTCAAAACTTGGGGTTTGCCAACAAAGCTGCTGAGAAATACTTTGATGCAGGATTTTCCCTCTATCCTTGTAAAACTCTGATGAGAGGAGAAACTCAGGCTAAATCTGGTGAAAAACATATATATTTATATATATAAAAACTCATATCCTTCTGAAAGCAATGAGCACAGGGGTCCTAAAAGGTGGGATTTCTTCAAAATTAAATAAGGTGGCTAGGGACCAGACATTTGAATGTTAAGTCCGATCCCCCCGGTGCCATTTAGCAGCCAAATTCATCCTCAGATGATCTAGTACAATTGCTCCGCAGTGAATGAATATACAACATTTGTGTACTTGACCCTTCCATTCCCTACAGGTATAACCCAGTTCAATTCACTAAATAAAACAAAGCTCTATTACTTCTCTGGCTGAATAAGGATTATAAAACCTCCGAGTATGGGAATATTGGCTCGACTGTATCTTAAATATGCTTAATTGGTTCAAGGGAATAAAGCATTCACACTAACTTCAGCTGCCTATATGCTCCCTGGTCTCTGGTCACAACCGCATTTAAGAATCAGTCTGTACCAACAGAGTCGCTGTGATCAGTGGGTCCACTCAAGGGGACAAAATCCACTTCAAGACTGATAACCAACAGGAACTCATCTTGACAGTGGTGATCTTTAAGAAGACGGAGAGCTTCTGAGTCCAAACTGTGGTAGCTATCATAGCTTATTAGCTGTGTGGCACCATTAACTTCTATTTAAGCCTCCTCTGTCTGAACATGAACAACAAGCCCTGCAAGTTGTCCCAACATTACACAAAACTTACGTGATATTTTTTGCAAAAACATGCAGATTAATATTGCTGTGTCACTTCCTGGTGTGACTAGGCCTTAACACTGATGAACTAAAGTAATCAGTTGTAACCCAACACGTGTTGTGTTTGTAATTAGACTCCTTGTGATGACAGTTAATGAAAGGAAAGCTCAATAGTTTATGAATGGCAGTATTGTTGAGTCAAGCTTACATGCAATCTTACAGGCTTATATACAGTACATATGCAGAAGCCTTATAAAGTCACTTAAATGTCATTTTGAAAACATCCACAAAGTTTTGGATGGCGCACAAGATGCATTCCACATATAAATAGCAACACCTATTGACAAAACATTTATTTTAATTAGTGATGCACCCTTTTAAAAAGTGTAACAGACATCATCCTGAAGCCACGAATCAAGTTCTCTCCCTCTCACAGTCAACAGTGTGTTTGTAATCCTGTTTGCAACACACATACACTGTCACTGCCAGGCAAAGCTAAGAAGACAGCAAGCCAGAGCTGCACACACACACGCACACAGCTGCTTATGCAAGCTGCAAGGTAAGCAGTGTACATTAAGCTAAAATTGCCTCCGCTATACACTTGCAAAAAGTTGGCAAGAGCATAGTGTTCAAGAAAGGAAAAGCAGAGACCAGAGAGAGTGAAATGCATGGATGAAAGGATCAAGGAGGGCGAAGGAGAAAGAAGGGGGAGGAGAGGGGTGTGGGTAACTCAACAAATTGGATATCAAATTAGATTATGACGTTGGACATGTCTTTTTGTGCACTCAGGCCTTCTCGCTTTGTCTCGTTCTCTATCCGTTTCTGCCCCTGTCACACCTGACTAAGAGACAATAATGTGGGAGGATAGTGTGCATTTGGCCAGTGACACGTTTTATCCTTGGCCACCTTACACGCTGCCCACAAATAGACATATACACAAAGAAACACACTTCCGCACACATACAAAGAAGCATGCACACTGCTGCTGATGAAAGGAGATTGACTTGCAACATCATTTCTTACCGCCATTCTGTGATCTCTCACTTTCCATTCTTCATCACTCCGTAGTAGAAGGTGTACAAGGTTGCAGTGTGCCTGAAAAAAGAAATTGAACACAGAAACAATATATTACCACTCAATATACAATATACAATATACGTTAAAAAAAAAAAATAACCAAAAAAAATCTTCCAGGCATTTCTGGTTGCAAGTGTTTTGCAGAAGAAACTCCAGTGGAGGGAGTGGGTGGTAGGTGTGCAGGATTGAAGAAAACTCTGCTCCAACAACAAACACAGCATAACAGCCTGTCATTCATGCTCTTTGTCAGAGTGGATTGCTACTGCTCTTCACAGAGGCAGGGTTCAGTGGTAGGTTGTCGGTTTCATGAGCAAATCTGAGCACACAACAAGATCCAAGTCCAAAAAAATAAAAAAAAATAAATGTGCATGTTTGTGTGAAAGATTTGGATCCACTAGCCGAGACTTGACAAAAACTGCCCCAAAGCAGTCACACACATGCAGTGTCAAACAAAACTTTTGAATGTTGGTGGCCACCACAATGAGACAAGGCAGAGAAAGGTCGGGGCTGCTGTGAAAACAGAGAAATATGTGCAATGGTGAACTCAATCTGGCTGAACGGAGCAAAGCTAAGGTCGATAGCTACGCATCTTTAAGGAGTTCTTTCACAGGGCCGTATAGCAGAGTTTATCAACCTTTACTAGACCATGACCGAAGTTTCAGGACTCAAAATTCTCCTGACTGTGGCAATTAATCATGAAATTGAGTATGGCATTGTTCTCGAGAGCATCATAGAACACATTACAGATTTTAGGCTTGTTTTCAATTGTAAATGCTTTAAAGAAATAGAAATGATCATTAGAAACTGGACAACAAGCAAGGTCTTTGCTATTTAAGTATTACCACTCCATCATCATGATCAATTCTATTGAAAATAATGGGAACTCATCCACAAACTCTCCAGCAACTAGTGGAATAGCAGGGGATTTTATTGCTGTTTGCATTGCTGTCATGTCATTGCTCACCAAATACATGCGATAAGCAGTAGTTGGGCCTCGGCTGCTGAAGCAACATGAAACCACAAAGCCAGTGGGCAAGTCATAGCTTAAATGTGGGTTAACCAACAACGCTGTCCCCGTAGCAAAGTGCTACTTCGTGTTCAACCCTGGCTTTGCATTGCATATCAGAAGCCATCCTACATATGGGGTCAAAACAATGCAATCTACCCACTGGGGATGAGGGTAGAATATCTTATGCTCAATCACCCAAGACTATGACCTTCTAATGTTCTCAGGCATGAAGGATGGATTGTGAGTGCGGCGCTCGTCACAGATACCCTCTTATCATTATACCACTGGGATGAACAGGCAGGAGATGCAGATCACTCATTGTTATAGTCAAAGTCAAAGCAAGCAGCAACACTCTGTTGAAAGTGATGTCAAAGGGATCTGCCTATAAACATGATTGCCACTGATGGACCGAGGAACCACTGGTGTCTTCTGCTTATACCCTGCGGGAAACCCTTCAGGCTGAACGCTGACCAAAAACCAATCTCACCTCAAATCCTTCATGCGATGTGGTGAGGGCTGGCTGACACACACATACACCAAATACTGGTGGAATGCAAGTGCCTATCCTCCAAGAGAAGCTGGAGCGCAGAATTAATGGATCAATTCAACGAATCAATGCCTTTTTCGTAACACCTCTCCTGAAAATCCAATTTCTTGGATTTATATGTAAAAATGGTGGATTGAACATACTGCACAACTCTTCCAGACAATTCCAGATGCATGAGTATGTCCCTCTCAGGACTGAAGCACTGAAAGGCAATCCAAGGCTGGCCATCATGCCTATTGCACAGATAAATGTGCAACCTCCAAGAGTTGTGCTTTGCCTGTAGAGAAATTCTCTTTAATCCTTGAGGACAGGAAGAAGACGGAAAGACCAGAGGAAGTTAATGCTTGAGCTGGTTCCTACAGGGATTCCATAGCTTAAAATAGCCCTGTTGGCAACTGTGGAGCAGCCAGAAGATCTTGTTCCTTCAACCAAAAAAGCAATTAGGCTTTATAAAGCTTCAGCCATGACGTCTTCAGAGTTCCAGATTTGTTAACCACAGGAAGGATGAAAACTGGCTTTGCTGCCATCACCACATGTTAGGCACCCTCCAGCAAATGGTTGGTACAAAAAGGAGGGCCAAGAGAACAAAGCTGAATACTTAAGTCCTCGCCAGGGGATTTTAATTATATTGAAGGTCTTTCCTTACCAACAAAAGCAGGGGCCAAGACTTTGTAAGCACACAACACTGCTCTGGTACAGAGAGGTGCTGTCTACATCCTCACACTAAGCTGCATTGAGTCATCCTCTTCCTCTAGAGAGGCAAGTGGCAGCAGCGGGTAAAAGGCATCACTACACTCAACCTGACCGTGAAAACAGTGTAACTCCACTCAAAATAATGCTGCCATTTTTCCATGACAAAGCCTGGCATTCAGCGAACTGCAGCTGGTCTTCAGTCCCAGTGGTGCCTGCCCTGCCAAGGAGGCAAGTCAGATGGCAAGGGTGACTTTTGAGCATAAACTCAGGTTGCTTTTGGAAAACTTTGCACACTGTAGCAAGCGTGACATAAATGAGGTGCATCAGGCATTTTCAGACAAACTGCTTGACATGAAGGTTGTAACTTGCCTTAGGCAAAGACGCTTTTACAGCAGTATTTCAAAGCCAAGCACTTTGGCTTCCACAAAGGGCTTCACTTCTCAGCCAGGCAGGCCTGTTTATTCAACAGAAACATTGTTTAATATGGGAAAATTACAAATAGGTTGATGTATCTGTCATGTAGAAGTAGACAAGTGAGTCTAAGAAGGGATGTTAAGTAACAAAGTACATTACACAAGGGTGTACATTGCAAAAATCTCCCAGCGTCTGTCACCCCGCTCTGCTGAAAGCATGCACTGTAAGTCAGATTGCTGTGATGACTACGTTGTTCACTCAATTCCCTCACCAGCTCTGTTCAATATTCATACCAAGAAGGAATCTGATATCCCTGTCTGACCTGAAACACTGACCGGCTGTCCACACAAATCAAAATGTTTTGTCAAATTTCACTTCTTTTGACTTACCCAACTGAAAAAGTAATGGTGGATCAAGTGATTTCTAAAAGGAAAATAATCTCAGGCTGATGTCTTCCTGTGATACACCCTGGACCCAAATCTTCACAACAAACACTGTCTACCTTGCCTGTTCTTTCTGATGTGGCTGCCAAGACAATCACAGAGCATGCAGCCACTAAGAGGAATAAAATGCCATCTATGCCAAATAACACACTCTCACGGATGAAAGCAGCCTCACAGGTAGAAAATGAAACCCCCATGACAGATATACACAGACAGACAAACACAATTGTTCTCCTGATGACACACTCTTCTCTCAGTCCCGTCCACACACACACACACACACGCACACACAAACGTGCAGGCACACGGTGATTGAGCCAGACAGACACAGGAGGGATTTGCCCAAACGAGCTACATGTGAAAGATGAGTGTTGAGTGTAATCCCTGCAGAAGGTAAATAGACTGGGGAGGTTTTATAGAGCAACCAGGGAGCAGGGCTGAGAGTGTCACCTCCTGCTGTGGCTTTGAAGACTGGGGTTGGAGAGCACAGAGCCAGATAGGACGGGGAGAACAGGGAGCAAGCATCTGTTCTTTGGCTTGGTCGGTAGGGCCGTTTTATCTGTCTGTCTGCCTGCCTGCTTCTCAGTCTGTACGTTTCTTTCCCTTTTCTGTCTTGTCCTATTTTCCTCTGTGTCTTTGTCTGTATTGTTCTCTGTCTGACTGTCTTTTTTTCCTCTATGAAGATAAGATGAATCTTTAATGATCCTCTGTGGAAACTTTTCCAGAAGCAAAAGTCATAGAATAAAGCAGGGGGAAATATAAACATGGAAACACCGAATAAGGAATTTGGATTATATAAAGTTATCTGAGCTGTCAAATGAAAACCCTGTAAATCAAGAATGTTCTTCCAAAACTTGTCAGGAACTAAGAAAAGCAACCACCTTCCCGCATGATGATAATTCATTTATGATGCGTGCCATTTGAAGAATGTTTAGCTAAAATGAAAATTACCAAATTCACATGACAGCACATGCAACTTCGAGTATCAGAGAATAAACACGGCAGCAAGAGGTAACTGCTTGATAACTGGATTTCTGTTGTAATGTGCACATCGCACTCATGTTTACCCACCAACCCTTCCAAAGGCTTTCAAAGAGACAGAGGTCAAGTACCTAACGTCTGTGAAGGCAGCTTTCTCCAGGCAGAGTGCTCATGCGTTACCATTTATAGGACACAGTTTTTATTTCACTGTCAGGTTTTGATTGATCACTTCCTCTGAACAGAGATGATTTCCTGTCAGTGACCGAACCCGCCGGCAGAATTTAATTTGGGAAAATACATTTAATATAGCTCCTGAGTCACAGGTGGGTGGGGAGGGGACACACTTCTCTGCTGCTGCTCCACTTCATGATTTAAGCTGATAAGATTCGTGTACGGCGGTGGCTTGGCTCTAAGAACGGCAATTATGTTGGTGCTGAATGGATGGCAGACGCTGGCGATGCCCTGAATTTTTATCTGACATGTCGAAGCTGTCTCGTGTCAAAAACTCCTGCCTGTTACAGGATACCTATAAAACAACTGCGTGAATTCCCTTCAGCCTCAGATGTACATTAATGCATACACTGCATGCAAAGGCTAGAGGTTTACCATGTTTGTATGCTAACATTTTAGCATGGAGCAATGGAAGCTGAGCCAAATTGAAAATGCATAGCTAAGCCACAGAGCCTCTTTGATCAGGCTACGCACCATGGCCTATAGGGCCACCCTCAAGCTGAATTTATAATGTTTTTCCTTACCAGTGGTATGCATCTAGAAATAGCAAAAGCTTTGTCTAGTTTTCATCCATTAAACATTTTTATTTTCTGTTGTGTAGTGCCGATAGCATGGCTACAGACGTTCAATCGTCTTATATGAAAACCCTTGAACAGATTAAAGACGGCGTTACAATGGTTTGTTAGTGTGTTGATGTCTCTCCTATGTGTCTATCACTCAGTCTCTCCCTCTCATCTCTTTATCTGCATTGCAACACTTTCTCCCTCCCTCAAGCGCCGTGTCTCTTCTCACCGCTTTCCCTCTCATCAGCCTCCATATCTACCTCCTCCTTCCCCTTCTCTCCCTTCATCTCCGATGTTGTCATCCTCCACCCCACCCAACCATCTCCAACTCTGTCAGCACTTAGATCAAAGCATCAAGACGTGGGGTATTTAACCCATCACTGGTGCTGCTGATCAGCACCTTCCAAAGTCCTGCTGGCAGACTGACAGGGGCTGATATTCATCCAGACAAAAACACACACACACTTCAATTTACATGCATGACTCAAAGAGTAATGACTCATGCTCAGCAAGAGATTTATGTGAAGCATGTTTAAAGACCAATGCATCTTGATAAATGGCTTTCAAAATCTTTGATATACTTGATTTATTGGAATATCTTTGCCCTTTTCTCCCTCTTTTTTCCTCTCTTCCAGTATAAAACAGGCTAAATATTTAAGTGTCTATCTTTCTCCATCAGTCTTTCACATTTCACATTTACTATGGAAGAGAGCTGTGGATCTACGTTATGGGGGGGCTTGCATTTTGTCCTCAAAATGTCCCTATAACATGAGTAATACAAGTCAATACATACACACACAACAAGGTTGGCTCTACGCAATCTAGTCAAAAAGTAAACAGCAAAGATAATCTGCACATGTGCATGTGTTCATACACATAAACCAAAGCCACACATTTCACTGTCTTTTGTACACTGAAGATGCATGAACACACACACGCATATGCACACACACACCACGAATCCTAAGCCTGCAAGAAGAGCAGGGGAATAGAGGACAGGTTATTGGCCTTTAAAACGCAGAAAGTGCTGATGCCTGCTATCGATTGATATCTTTCATCTGTTCGATGGGGCGAATGCATGCATAATCACAATTACAGATGGGTCTGATCTTTAATCTGCAGCCGATTCATTTTTGTCGATGCCTTTCATTTATATTCATTAGCTCTTTGAACCTGAAAAGGTAGATTTCCTTTCACACTGTTGAGGTCAGATGCTGAGTTTCTCTCTCTCCCTCCCTCTCGGTCTTTATCTCTCTATACACTGTGTGTATCCATCCATCCACACCTCCATTAAATCCATCCATATCTCCGGAAAGTTACCTTGTCCTTTGATTGAGGAACCCACACTGAACATCTAAACTAAAGTTTGTGGAGAAAAACAGCTGCCTCATCTGTTTTCCCAAACTCTCATTGTGAGCGCTCCTACAAGAACATTACTTCAGTTTCAAAGTGGTTTCATCATAAAATGTGTTCCATCATAATATCCAAAGAGAGCTGAGGAGAGGCCATAAATTAGCACATTTATCACTCTTTCATCAGAGTTGCCAAAGTAAGCCACCGTTTTAAAAGTGAGGGGAGGCAGACGAGCAAGAGCGATTCAAACGTTCCCCAAAGGGGAAAAAAAGCTCAGTGAGAACCCTGGAGGTCTCACCACTAATTGACCTGAGCTCTTGCAAATTGTGTGTGAAGATACTTCACACAAAATAAAAACTGTCTTGACATATTTTTTTCTAACCTTGACATTTCAAGACACAAAAAAGGAAACACGCCCGAGTTACTTCTAGATTTCTAATTACAGCCTTTGGGATTTATAGTCTGTATCAAGCATGTGAAGGAAACCATTCATCAAACCGTCAAGTGACAACATACAAGACTCAAGATGTGAGGAGTTGTATGGAGCATTGACAGCTTCAACAAGCTTTCTTGAGCACTTGAGCACTGCCTTACAGGCCTGCCTTTACTCTCGTAGCCTTGCACCTCAACCTAGTGCTGAGATAAAACACGACAGTGTACAGTGGCAAAGCAACTCCATCAAAAAACCCAATCATTGTAATGGGTTTGGCAGGACATTTAGTGTACATATAAATGGGGTGCCATATTTCTCCTGACCTCTATAACCCTGTCTCTAAGCCATCATGGCTAAATCACTATAGACAGTTAATATTGACAGATCTCTTTGGGAGTGATGATTGGGCTATTGATGAGATGGCATGGGGGTTAATATGAGGAGAGGCGCCCTCTGGCTAAAAGCAATAAAATCCGTAAACAGAATTTCTCACCAACTTGTGAAGTTGAATTTTGTCAGAGGGCTTGCTAACAGATGGTGAAGATAGAGGAGACTTCATTCAGTGACAGAATGTATGTTGCCAATTGAAATGTCTCTGCATGCAGCAAAAGGCTCATTTAAAATACTCTCCTGAGATATCTTCCACCATGCAGAAAGCACATATTTACATTTGACATGCAAAATAAGGAAGTTTGATGCCCCAAACTGTCAACTGAAAAAAAAAAAGGAGAAACCACGGAGGCAGAAATGAAGTCTACATGAAGGCCTCCTGTGCGTTTTTCTTACTTTAAAACATTTTTTCGTCCATTACCGCAGAGTAACAGACATAATGATGGAAGCCATCCGGTGATGAAAACCATCATCAGTTTGACAGCGGGGAAAAATCATCTGTGATGGAGCAGCAGTGGTGAAATCACCTGAGACTTTGAGGATATTCTATTTTCACTGAGCCATGCATCATAGAGAGATAAAAATCCAGGGATGAAACAGACTGAATAAAGCGCCGACATTTCCATCCTTTTAAACTACATTCGCGGATGTCTCTCCCTCTCATCTTTTTTCACCCCCCATTCAAAACCAAGTTCTGTGTGAACACTCGTGACTCATAAAGCAAGTGGGAAACACGGACAGGAGCTTGTTAGCTTGTTGCAAACAATTTGTTAGCTTCAGGTTTGCAAGTTGTCAAACCTTTCTTTGTTAACAGATGTGAGAACAGACCCAGCACATCACCAATTAGGCCTAGTCGACACCAGCAGGGGTCCGGGTGCGACTTGTTGTGGCAGGAGACATGAATCGCTACCTAACCAAGCTTAACAATAGCCCATAATTTTAATCATCAGCGTTCATGTCATCACGGTTCATTCACGAGTCATCCATTGTGAATGATCTGCATTATGCAAAGCCTGTTTCTGTGAGTTGACAGCACCGGCCGTCAGATGCACCCTGTGAGGTTTGATTGTGAATGTAATTACTGTTTTCCAGATAAATTTGTCAGTAAATTAGCCCTGACTACGTGACGAAAACATTGGCTGGTTTTAATGATTTTACAGCATTAACCTTTTGGTTGTTGATAATCATGAATCTCTGCGGTTGAGCGATAAAGAGTCAGTGATGTTTCCTTCCCAAGTCATGAGTCTCAAAGTTATACGTTTGCTCATGTCTTTCCCTTAAAGGGTGGGTTCACTCAAATGACAAAAAAGCATGTTTTTCTTCTTAGCTTCAAGCAGATAGCTTTGATTATATGTGACAATGTTAAACTGAACATATTTATACTGACAGATGTTTGGGTTAATCACTGCAGCTGCCTCATCTAACAGATATAGACTGTGTGAATGTGGAAGTTATCTCAGCTAGTGTGAAATTGATCATGAGTCAGACTAAAAAATAACATTTCAGGTGTTAGTCCAATTTGTCTGGATGTGAAACTGTTGATTAACCCTTGCTGACGTCTTTTATCTTATTAGAAATTCATGGTTCTTTGCATTGTAATCAGATTAAATATCATTTTACAAAAACAGATAGAGAAAAAGTCATGAAAAAGTGATGGAAACTGTTTTAGTGGGAATTCAGCCACAGCTGTATGTATTTGCAGCCAGCAAGCAAGACACCACCAAGTTTATCATTAGCGCAGCTGATAGCAGCCAGTCAGTGTGGTTTCAGTGACATGCAGGTGAAAAGATGTGCAGATGTCCATTAAAAATGGACTGAAATTCATCTAGAAGTCTTAATTTCAGATGTTAACATTCATCTCAGTTGCAGATGGCGACTATATTTTCAACATGTGCCGACTTTTACAGGACCCTCTAGACATATTTTGTGGCTAAAGCCATTAAAAATGTGTAATCTTTAATATACATTACAGCATGGGTGTTTTAAAGTGAGATGCCTCAAACCAGATTTGTTCATCCAATGAAGTAATCCACAGACCACGGTCAGCTAACGGAAGCATCTAAAGGCTTTTCAGCAGAGTTTGGACACACATTTCACTTCTGCCTAAAGTTAACTTCATTTTTGACAACTCTTCTTAATGTTATCCCGGAGCCCCATCTCTTTATTGCGATTTTGGGTGTGCCTGAGGAATCTGTTGGCCTTACCAAAAGAGTAAAAAACATTTTGCCTCAGGTTCAGCCTGCAGGCATAAACTTCCTCATATCCACCTTCTTCTGTTTAGGTGTCTTCTCCTCATTTGGAAAAATTTAAAGACATTTCATTTTGCCTTTTTTTTTTTCACTGAATGTGGGTTTAAGTAACATAGGTGGGGACAGACATCCTCGATTAGTTCTGTTTACTTATGCTTTCTGATTTAAAGGGAGTAAACAGTGTTGCTTTACCAGCCAACTTTGTTGTTCAACCCTGCAAGTAATTAGAGAATCAAAAAACTAATGTAGAAAGCTTATTGAATTAGCATTTTCCTCAAGTCTCAAATGCACATTAGGGTTTATCTTTTGACTTTATAATTTGCTTTGATTTCATTTTGACTGCACACTGCTGTTAGCCACTTGTCTGGCTCTCCTGGCCAAGTGCCAAAAGAGGATTTGTAATCTCAATGAGACTTCTTTTCCATGACCTTCCCTGACTTAGTTACTTATTCCCACCAAATAAAAGAGAACGAAAGAGGCAGAGAAAGAGACAAAAAGAGACTTAAGTAAGTTCAGGGTAAAAGCACTCCAAGTCCTAGAAAGTCAAAAGGGTTGCATAACTCAATTTCTTCCAAGTCCAGGAACATCATGAAGATAATGGATTTCTTGTCAAGGGAACAGGGACTTGGTGGTGTGAGATGCCAGCTGCACACACACACACATACTGTACATACGATTTATGTAAAGAGAAGGATGAGTAAAAAAAAGTAAATGGATGAATGTTTTTCAAGAAAAGAGAGAAAGTGGGGAAGAGAGAGGGATGCCAGCCAAAGATAAAATGAGTGAGGAGGAATGCATGTTTTAGCTGGAGGATAAAAAGAGACCCTAAGGGAAATGCAGTGGGCAGACGAGAAGTTGAAAAGAGTGAGAGACGGTGTGTGAGAGAGAGAAAGAATAAAAGAAAGAATAGACACAGAACGGAGATAAAGTATAAGCTGAAAAGACTGAGAAGGAGGTAAAGAAAGGACAAAAAACTTGACCGGTAATTTGAATGACACCCTTAAGGAAAGAGCAAAAGGAGGGAGTGTTGAAGAGGCAGAGAAACTGATTCAAGGAGAGACGTTCGAGAGAATTATATGAAAAAGCATTCAAAGGTTAAATCATTTTGCTTGAGGATCCAGCAGCACAGAGTCAAACCGATTGAACGAGAGAGAAAAACAAGCAGAGAGGGGGTAAACAACGGAAGGGCAGAACAAAATGGAAAGACAGTTGGAAGGAAGGAAGGAAAGAGGGAAACAACGATAGACAGGTTCACTGGAGGATTAAGATGGACCCGTAGGGCCATCCCAAAGGAAGGGAGGGTGATCAGAGCGAAGCACTGACAGTTGGTGGAGATTTAAATTCTCACAAGTTTTACATGAATTACCAAGGGTTTTCAAAATAACAAGGAGTTCACATAGAAGTTTGTGCCCACTGATGGAAAATCTGGAAACCACCTGCAGCCTCGACAGGCTCTATTTGCATCGTAGCCCAGGCCCGCATTTTTGCCAATTTGTAATCAGTCAGTGAAATACAGACGCTGTTCTCCCAAGAAAAATAACACGATGTCCATGTTGAAGGTACATGGGAGATCACTGTTTGCACGGTTTGGTTTCTTGTAATCATGACCCCAGCCGTTCCCCCACCCTTAACCAATTATTATAACAGTGACAACCAATAAAATCATCAGATCCTAAAGCACTTGTTTGTGCCATTCTGAAGGCCAACTGCAAACTATGCATTTCGTTGAACCACAACTTGTGCAATACATGCCCGGGGTGAGCAACATTTTCACTCTTACTTTGTCTTGGCTTGAAAAAAACACTGTGGATTTTTTAATGATGAATTTCATCATATATTGTGATTTTCAGAAAGGTAGTTTAACATCACATTGGGAAAAAGTATGTGGATGCCAGAACAATGCAACCATATGTGATTGTTCAAAATCTCAATCCAAATATATAGGCTTCAATATGCTGCTGTAACAGCCTCCACTCGTCTGACAAGGCTTTCCACAAAACTTTGGGACATGGCTGAAGGGATTCGCTCCCATTCGGCAACAAGTTCATTAGTGAGGGCACTGATGTTGGGCAACAAGGCCAGGCTCAGAGGCCGCATTCCAGTTCATCCCAAAAGGTTTAGATGGGGTAGAGGTCAGAACACAGTCAAGTTCTTCCACAACAAACTTATAAATCCATGTCTTTACGGATGTTGCTTTGTGCACATGGGAATTGTCATCCTAAAACAAGAAAGGGCCTTCCACAAAGTTGGACGCATACTATTGTCTTAAATATCATACATGTTGTAACATTAAGGAAGCCTTAATGGTAGGCCATGAACAGCAGACCCAGCCTAAGGATACAGAATGGCTTTTCTCATATAATGTATCTCATATCTGCAAAATGATTTAGTGTATAACAGTAAAATTAGCTTAAACCACTTCACAAGCAACAATTACTGAGACGTTCAGCCTGTCTAGAATTACTTTGTTAATCTCTTGCTTTATTTCCAATGTTGCAACATAAGAAGCTTGAAGAATTTATAAAATGAGGAGTTTTTCTGTACAGTAAATATAAAGACGTCAGCGTGTCAACTTGGTGTATCATAAATTATCTTCCTACTTAAGTCGTTATTTCTTATCATAACATTACAAAGAGAATACCGTGCGGATATAAAAGCCAATGGTTTTTGATTAATGGTGGCTGTATGGATATAATGAAGATGGTGCACTGGTAGTCATCATCCCCAGAATTAGTGGATGAATCAATCAGCTGATGGTATCTTTCCCATATCTGCCAAAAAAAAAGGCCTTTTCAATTAGGGGATCTCACTTTAAAGTGATTCTAAGATAAGCACTCAATTTGTTTCTAATTCTACTTCCTGTAGGAGTTGAGTTTACCTCTAGACATTTAAGAGGTAATAAGGGCTTAGCTAAACATGTTGTTGCAGTTGTGAGAAATCAATTATCTCTCCCTCTATACACACAAATACAGCACTACTGTTTTCCCAGCCTTGTTGTCATTCCCCCACACACATTTAACTTCCTGCTCAGCAGTGAAAATGCATTTTCTCCTCACCATTTTTTGAATTGTACATTTCCCTGTTGCACATTCATTGCCTCAGTCTACGACCTGAAGCGCATAGTGAACAGCAAGCTACAAAATGCTGTGCAGTACATCAGCTGTTGGACCATGTGTGTCATCCATATGGGAATAAGTCGGGGAAAGAGACAGAGCAGAAAAAGAGGTGGGGGTGTTCCTCTGCTGTTCAGCCATGACAGTTTGATGTAGGAGTTGTTAGATGTTGCTCATTCATGTATACCAATAAATGCATTAAATATTCAGAGGGCCATACACAATTACACATGCACTTAAGGCACACACACACACACACAAACACACATATACTGTTTAAACAACAGTATTTACACTACAGAGACTCAACTGCACCTTTTAAATCAGCATAAATGCAAGAGGAAGCTGCATACACTCCTGCATCCTTTAGAGGGCTACCACTGAGATTAATGTTGAAAAGACTTGTCAATTCAACAATTAGCCAATCGACAGAAAATGATCAATGTATCCTTTCAGTCATTCCTCAGGCAAAAAAATGGAAAACACTCACTTGTTCCAGGTTCTCATATGTGTGGATGTGTAGTGACTACTCACAAGGCTAGTTAGCTTACCATTAACTCGCTCACTGTTTACCATTGTACACCACACTGTAAGAAAAAAAAAAAAAAGTGACGCATTTGCATCATCAACCATCTTGCATCTGTGAATGATGCAGCACAGCAAATAGTGAGCCACAATTTCTCTCCGGCTCTCCGTCTTCTCAAACGTTAGCGCCGTCAAGATAGCTTGCTATTGGTCAATGCTGCAAATTGGCATGTAAAAGTTCACCAAGGTTGAACTTGATCCTCGAGTCTGTTGAAATTAATTGATTCCGCCAACACAATTTCCATCCTAAATCCTGGTGAGTCCTTAAAACTGTTGTTGAGGTAATGGTGAACTGTATCTGAGATTAAGTTACAAGTTGGATAAAAGCATTCCCCCAAAAAGCTTCTCTTGGATCAAACCTTTGACCTTCAACTTACCAAACAACCTCTCAATTTGGAAGCACACAATTTGAAAAAGTGCAGGACTGTTTCGGGAGGTAAACTGGAGACAGCTCAGGGCCTAAAGAAATGGCTGCACTGTGTGGATGGTAAGAAAATCTTTTCGAATTCAAACTTGCAGGATCAGATTGTAACTGTAGTTTGACCTTCACTTGACAGACTGTTGTAGTGTTGTATATTTTGGCAGACCACGCAAGAGTCTTGTCACTTGTGGTGGAAAAGGTCATGTAGGGAGCAGGATTTTCACAGAAAAAAAAAAAAAAAACAGCTCAGTGCTGTCTAGACTGAGGTGTCGATGGTGGGCAGATTTCCAGCTGTAGATATTAGGGAGAGTAGAGACGTGAGCTTCAATCTTGGTATTAGAAGAGAGAAAAGTAGAGTATCACAGCCACAGCAGCAGCACGAGATGTAGTCATAGGAACAAACCATTGAGAGGGTGTGCTGTGAAACAAACCCTTGGAAGATCTCCAGGTCAGCACCGGTGGCGAGGAGCATCTGGTGTTCAACATTTCAAAGGCAAGAGGGATGGAAAGACGTACAGAGAGTAAGGCAGAAGTAGCAAATTTCAGAGGCTGCAGAGGAACAAAAAGGACATTTACTTTCATCCAGTTTTGGAAACCACATGGGGCACAGGTAGAGTGGCTGTAGCTGATTCAAGGCAGCTGCTATACAGCCAGATGTGAGTGATAGACACCAAGGGGGAAACTGATTAGAACTAATGGTCAGGAAAGTCTGAGATGAAAAGACTGAAGGGCAGGAAAAAAATGAAATGTACATCATGGTGGGGAGTTATAGACATTTACTGTAGGTGTCCCGTCTGCGAGGCCATTAGTTTAAATGAGACTATCTTCCTGTGTGATGTCAGAGCTGTTTCGCCAGAGCATTGCCTAATGATTTGTTTTCATGCAGGAAATGCTGGCCTGTGAGCATTACCGTGTACCATAGCAAATTCAGGATAAGAAAACACTGTTCAAAGTGTTGTCTCGGTTGTAACAAGAAAGGCTACATCTCTATTTACTTCCTACTGAGATAGCTATATGTCCTTTTTCCTATGCAAGTATACAGAGTGCAATATTTAAACCAGTCAAACTCCTTGTATGTACACACATACTTGGCCCATAAAGCTAATTCTAATTCTAAATGCTAATATTAGCATGCTAACATGCTCATGTCTAGCAGGTATAATGTTCACCATCTTAGTTCAGAATGTTAGCATGCAATAATCATCTAATTTGTAACTAAACACAAAGTACAGCTGAGGACTGTGTGAATGGCATGAGATCTGCAGGTATATGGAAACCAACTAAAGTACTGGACAAATTAAAATCTGGATTAATGCCTGGCACTTGATGAAAAGTTACAGGACGACCAAAGTCCCTCAATTCCACCATCACTCACAATCAGGCTCAGAGTGGCGTATTTCCTTTCAAGACCAGTTAGTGTAACATCTATTCAGTGTCTACAGCACTTATTTTATTATCTCTCAACTTCCTCTCCTGCCTCTTCCTCTTTCCCTTTCCCTTCTGAGGTTCTCTGCCTTCTTTTCTGAGTGATCGAATTTCAACCACATCCTTTATCTGCTCCCTTTGTGGACCCTTTACACAATCAAATTAGTGACATTACTGAGCACGAGCCACACAGATGTCGTTAGAAAGACGAATGGATGAATTGGAGTGAATATGGGCAGTGTGCATGTGTGCGTGTGTGCTTGTGTGTGTGCGTGTCTGGAAGGATGTCTGCATGTTTAATAGTTTCCACATGAAGGCTAATAATCTGAACCAACAATGTCACAATTGGGGTTTCCAGAAAGGAACTGGAAAAGTTCCACTTTGCACAATGACTTCTGTGAAAGCACCATTACTGAAGTTAATTAACCTCAAACTGTTCAAATGGTGCTGCACACTGGCCAGAAATAAAACACTGTGGCTCTGCTGGCCAGGTCCCAGGTGTCTGTGGTAAACATGTGTGCATGAGAGAAAATAAGGGCAAGGTTGAAACAGAGCAAGAGAGTCATATTAAAATAAGAAAAATTCTACTATCACAACATGATGATTTTAACATGTTAAAAATTATACCAGTATTATTGGTATGGCTCAGCAAAATCTCTGTCGATAGATAAACCTAATTGGAAATGACACATGTAATTTGCTTGTATGATCAAAGAAAGTCAGGGCAAACTGTGCCATTTGCGGTCTTAATAGGGATACACATAAAAAGTGAGACGTAAATGGCGCCTGAGCTCTATCAACATCGACTCTGGCCTCCATTCAGCCGTCT
Source organism: Chaetodon auriga (assembly GCF_051107435.1). Lineage (NCBI taxonomy): Eukaryota > Metazoa > Chordata > Actinopteri > Chaetodontiformes > Chaetodontidae > Chaetodon > Chaetodon auriga. The sequence goes on from NC_135088.1 coordinate 8,318,089, forward strand.
CTGTCCTCAGAAACAGCTGTCTGGCTCTCAGCAGCAGCTCCTGAGGTGCTGAAAAGACAGCAGTCAGCCAGACTGTTTTTACCAGGCTCACTCAGATCAGAAACATACTTCTCATAGTGGCACTGGGAGCTTTGATCATCGTTAGAGACACCCTTAATAACTTCACAACACATAAACAGTGGGAGTTGTGTGATTTAAACATCTGCCTGGAGTTTACGGTTCACTAAGCAAGTCAGAGAAAAAAAAACAATAGACCTGGAGTGTTAAAAAAAAAAAAAAAACCTCAGGGAGGATGTTGGTCCAAAGCTGATGTGCATGTCTCAAAATTAGTGTGGACTGATGCATTTAATAAAAAAGACGGTGGAGTGGCAGACATAAAAAACTCTTCTATAAATGCTTTCTGTGTGGTCTGGCCTGTTGTTCGTTCAACAACCTAAAACAATCTGTTTCTTTATTAGCACAGTAGAGCTGGAACAACTGTTCAACGAATCCCTTAGCAGATAGGCAGAACATTAACTGACAGAATTTCAATAATCCATTATTCATTTAATAAAGCTTTCATTCAAAAATGCATAAAATGTATTGGTTTCAGCCTCTCAAATGTGAAGATTTCATGTAAATTGAAAATCTTTGAGTTCAGAATTGGCACAACAAGCACAACAAAACAAGCATTTTACTAAAGGGGACATCTTTGGCTGTGGCAACTGGCTCTTTTTTTTGTTTTGTTTTTTGGACATTTTATAGACTAAAAAGATTCATAGACAAAGTATTCAGCAGATCAATTGAAATCCAAAATAACTATTAGTTAAGAATAGTGACAGAGAAATGGCCACAAGCATGGATGGAATCAATACTAAAAGTTTGTGTGATGTATTCCAATGAAAAGTAGTGTAATATTAATATATGTACAGCAGCTATAATCTATATGAATGTGTAGCTGCACCTCAGCGTTTGACTAAATCACCTTGCCCGCCCATCGAAACATAACCACAGAAAATTACATGGTCAGTCAGAGCTGATCATATCGCAGCCATGAGAGAAGGAACCATCAACCAGAGCCTGATGACAGATGAGTAATTCAAACTGCAGCACGCCTCAGGCTGGCTTGTGTGTCTCTGTGGTTGTGTGTATGACTGTGTGCATCTGTGAGCGTACAGGTCTACTACCGCTCAGTCCCACAGCCGCTGACAGGTAATGAGAGCTTTATGTGTTTTCATTACTTTGTGCCAGACAACAGAATCGCACTGAGAGGGCTGCTGGCAGAAACAGAGGCTGAAGGAATGCAGTCAAATCACATTAAGGAGCTGAGATATATGGTACCACAGGTGAGCAGGTAGGCCGACTTTAGCTAACAAACCCCTGCTCTAGGGAGCGAAACACACAAACATCCACACACCTGCATCACAGGGTGTAAAAACATGCCTGCAGCTCTGTGTGCACACAAGCACAGTCACAGTACATCGAGCACAGTACGGGTAAACGAACAATGTGCTGAAGGATGTAGTGAACGCATCTGTGTGTTTGTGCACATGAGAGCTGTCACTTCATATGATCTGTCCAAATGAAAATTTTGCAACAAGCGATGCCTTTCATGGGAAAATCAGGGATTAAAGTAAGGATGCAGCCTACGGTTTTGTTACACATCAACAGTGTTTAGATTAGATAAGTGGGCTGCATTTGAAGTAATTTAACAATCTGTGTATTCTTGCCCTTTACGGACGCCCACTAACACAGAATAAATTACTGTCTGCAAAAGGTCATCAGACACCGAAACCCAGTGTAAATTCTCTGAGTGAAACTGTTAATTTTTTTTTTTTTCAACTCTTTAGTACAGTTGCACCATTCAGAGACAAAAGATCATGTGGATGATTCGGATCTGTACAAGCAGTGTTGGGAAAGTAAAAATGGAACACATTACTAGTTGTTTTCAATTGAAAGTAATGAGTGACTTTGCAGTAGGTCTGACAAATGTGTTACTTTGACCGCAGAAGTGCAACCGGCTTTATATCTGGCTACAGAATACACTTTGTAATAACATTATTGCTCCTATGGCCTCCGAACAATGAGCATTATTTACTATAAATCGGTTGCTCGATCCCGCCCCTCTCAATGACATCCCTGGACCAAACAGTGTGCGCTACATTTGAGGGAATTTGCAATATTCTTAAGGGAGGCCATTGTCACTGACGCTGATCACCTCAATTGACAGAAATCTTCTTGAGTCAACAACAGGAAGAGACAGAAAGAGGAAGAAGAAATGAAGAGAAAAGTTAGTTTTAAGGAGTGAGAAAGAGAGCAAGAAAAAAAAAAGACCTTTGGAGAGAAAATATCAAGGTAATGGAAGGTAAGTGCCTTGAGACAGTACAATATTTAATGTTGCCGCCTCTGGACTCACACACACTATATCCTTGATGAGCTTGGCCTGATTCCCACCACCTTTGTATGATTTTTGCTACAGGCCGAGTACAAAAAAAAAGGAAATATTGAGGATCGGACATCTCTCTCGTCTTTGCAATAAGAAAAGGCTAGCTCGGGGAGAAATAGAGTAGTGGGAGTCACACAAATTATTGGTAGTAAATTATGGATGTGGGACTGCACGAGAGGCTGGAAATTGGTCCAACAGAGGGAAGAAAGAAGTGATGAGCAGTGCGGACAGGAGAACAAGGTGTGGTGTTATTGACAGGAGTGAAAGCATTTAAAGTTATTTCTGGACACAGTCTTTATATTAAAACTTAATATATAATTACATATAATCCTTAATATAACTTAATATTAAACTTAAGGGCAAATGTCTGGGGTACAATATCTCTTCCCGATCCGTGATAAACCTAGTCCACTGGTGCAAAATGAAAGTAAATTGGTGGGATGTCAAAGTTTGAATCTGATCCATTATTATTTATCAAGCCGACTGACCCCCACTCACCCTTAAAAAAGAGCCCTTCTCTTCGACAGTTCCCCAGGAAGGAACGGAGCCTTAAAAGCCAGCTCACTTCGAAGAGCTGTAATTCCCATCACTACTATATTCCTAATAGCAGAATTAACCAGTCAATCAATGATGAATTTTATCACTCTTTGGATTCACATTCGATCCATTGTTTGCCTGATAAATGAGTTTTTAATGTCCTGTTCATATTATCCTGAATGGTGAACCACTTTTCGGTAAGAGCTCTCTAAATAAATCTCTCATCATCCCTCTGAAGTTCAATAATGATAACTGAGATATCACTGTGATGGTGGTTTACAGGTACATCATGTGACAGAGAAGCTGGCCCTATAAATAGCCACAGTAGCCTCGTCTAATGGCAGCTGTTCTGGTGCTGCTGGAGAACCACGCTGGTTCTTCTCCACCCTTCTCCTCGACAGACCAATGAGTTGTGGAGCGGTGAATCTACACGGTGTTTCATGCATCTGGCCCCTGGATGTCTTCTATATCTTCGCATCAAGGACATGTTTGTAGTTGTGTCAATTTTTTCCTGCTGCTCCTCGCTTCAGAAGCTGCCCCTGCAGAGGCTCCAAGCCCCCCAATTTGAGAGCCACTGAACCAAACCATGATATATATGAACAGTGCATTCTATAGATGTAATGCATTTAGAGCAGAACAATATGCTAAACCAAATGCAACTCTAAAATTTGCACAAAAAAAAAAAAAAAAAAGTCTTCTCATGTGGGCCTTTATCTCCCTCTCTTCCTCTCTCTGTCTGTCTCTCCCTCTCAGCAATCAGGTCAGTCACGGTGTCTCGCCAGCGCGCATGTGCTCCCACAAATCCTGCTCTCACACGACTTGCAACCTGACTATGCAAGAAAAGCAGCATCGGACTCAGAGGAGATGAGGAGGGTAAAGGGGGGGGGGGTGAGAAAAAGGAGAATATGCGGCATAGCTCGCATTTCTTCTTCGAGGACGGCCGAGGCACGGGCACGTTAAAAAGAGAGAAGAGGGGGGAGAGAAATGAGAAACATAAGTAAACAGAGAAAGGCTTGTTGGCGACGCCACATCCTCCCGAGACTGTGTCATCTATTTTCGCTGCCTGACAAGCATGTTCTTTCACAGCGAAGTGCGTCAGGGAAGGGGGGAGACACAGCGAATACACAGTGAATCAGCGCCATCTCGCTCTCTAAATCTCTCCCTTTCGCTATCTCACTCTTCCTCTCACATACACATATTCATCTCCCCATGGATGCCATGTCACTGACTTGAAGAGAGGAGCATTTGCATTTCTCTTCCCATGTGTCTCTGAACTCACATGCCGATTCACGTGACAGTGAGTGCGTCTGCCTGCGTGTGTTTGTGTGTGCGCGGATGTGCCCAGAGACACAGTATGTGTACCTGCTAACAAGCATGTCATGTCGGTACATTTGCACGTGCCCGTTTGGGCTTTTATCACTTCTTGTGCGAAAGCAGGGCGCATGTGTGCGTGTATTTGTATTGTGACACGTGTTGTACTGTATACCGTCAAGAAGCGATGCTCTTTAGCCAAACATCTTCATGCTGTTAGACATGGAGCTTACAGCAGACAGAAACAGAGCAAGGATCTTGTCAAAAGGGTGTATTCCAGCAGAGAGCCTCAAGGCAGAGAAGAGTATGAAAATCAGCAAAGTTTGGCACATGCTTCCACCATGTGTAGTTGGCAAGAAGTTCGCAGTTGCCAGTTTTGAATCCTTGTGGAAATCATCTTATTGGTGTCGGAAAAAATAAGATTAACAGTCCAGAAATACCATAACTGAATGGATACAACAACTTAGGGATGGGTGACAAATTAAAGGAAAATCCAACAAATGGTGTCTGAGTAAGGAGCCTACAGAACAACTTCAATGCTCCTTGACATAGATTCTCCAACTCTGATGGATGACCACCATTTTTTGAAAAGATATTCCCTCGTTTGGTCCTTTGATGATGGTGGTGGAAGTTACTGTTGCTCCTAAATCTCCTTTAGCTGTTAAACTGAGGTGAAGGCCTCAGCATAAGATCATTATCGTCCTCAGATCATACAGTGACGCTTCACATCCTGCACGAAAGCATCCGCATTTGTTTCGTTTCTCCACCCATTTATTCGGTCTTAAGTTTAAATAAATACAACCATATCTCATCTTCGGTTTTCCTCAGCAGTCCTAAGTCTAAACTTAAAAGAAAAGCTCGAGTGAACAGGATCAAAAGTGTTTTTTAAAAAGCACTCTGAAGCAAAATTTGATAGAAGCCAACATAAATATTATATTATCTCCTAGAACCCCAAACCTGTCATTTCTGGCCATGATCCATGAAAGGAGCTTTGAGAATTTGTTTTTTAAATAGCAAGAGTACAGAAATAAATGTACTCAGCTTAAACATACATAAATTAAACATACATAAGTTGAAATGAGAAATGGAACTGACTTAAAACCTTGAAACAAACCCAAAGTTAAACAAGAGAAAACCAGTCAAGTGTTACAACCTACAATATAAAATCAATGGATAAAACAACATATGGAGGCCATGCATTCCTTTGCTTTAGTCGTTTGTTTTACTTTCATAGGCTTCATTCAGACTTCTCAAATCAGCTCTTTAAGACAGACTGTTCTGCTCTTTGCATGTGATCAGATTGAATTTGTGTGTCCAAACCCATCTGAATGGGTTGCTGTGGTAACAGTGCAGGCATCAGTAACTATGTATGCTGGTGATGCAGCTTTCCAACATGGAAGCATGAGCAAACGATCGCACGGTCAGGTCGCGTTGCAGAAGTCCTCTGTTGCACCACACAGTCTGATTTGGCATTTCAAACCACTGCCAAATATGGCTTTGATGCAATTAGCAAACATCTAATTTTATGTGCTTTTTTGCTGTCCAAAGTCTCGAAAATCAATCTGGATACAAGCTGGACATGCCAAATAATGGATTTGGGCTGGCAGCCTGAACTCCCATTTCCTTGCTCAACTTTGACCCCCACATCAAATAAAAACACTGATGTGGCCTATTTGCATCAAAGAGGCAGTTTGCTGGAATTAGAGCTTGGACTGCTGATGTTAAATACATAAAATCTCCTATTCAGAAGAGCTACGATGGCACAGCACTTAGCGTGCTTCACTCAACCGCTGCGTGCTCAAAGGCAGCACATTTATATTTAAAGCTTTCCCAAAACATGAACAAAACACTGGCAGAAAATAATCAGAAAAAGAGCAAAAAGCAGGATGAGTGAAATGAATAGAATCACAATTTCTCTGACAAAGAGAAGAAAAAAGAAATTCAGAAATCATACAAGAGCAAAACCGAAGGAGTGGATTAAGCAAACTCAACACGCTAAACGATGACAAATTCAAAAGCACCATCATGACCAGGGAGAGAAAAGAGTGTGGTCAAAGTCTTCAGTACTTTCAACTTTAACAATTAATATATACAGTAAACAGGAACCAGAGGGGTCCAGAATCAGCCAATTGCAGAGCTCCTGGGGGTTCAGTGACTCAATGACAGACTGACAGATGCGGACACGTCGGCTGCTGCTGTGATTAACCTCACGGTTATGAGTCACTGAGGAGGCTGAGTAATTTAACCCCACAGAAGAACAAAGATGCGCATGGAAGCGAAGAAACGAGAGCGAGCCAAGGAATTTGCCCAAGCATTTTATCTCAACCACCTCTCGTTCTCCCCTCTGTCCTGACCTGTGGAGTTGAGGTGTTTTAATTAAACTCATTATCCTCGGGGAGAGGGCAAGGGGAAGAAGGAGCAGGGAGGGAACAGGCGGCCAGGGGTGAGAGTGTAGGGGCAGGAGGGAGAAGGAGCAGGGGGAGGCTGAGAGCAGAAATGGGATGGGGAGATGAAAGATGCCATCACCTCAATTTTAATTATTTGCCTCTCTGTTCTCCCTCTCGCAATGTTCTGTATGATTATACTGTAAACTGGATTTAGATGAGTGCGGTCCATACAAGGAAATGAAGAGCCATGGTAAAGAGAAAAGGAAGTTCTTTATGTCCGTGAACTAAAAACTTTTTTGTCTTACACTTGCAAGACAAGGAGGAGCCCCAAGAATTAACACAGTGGTCGAACACACCACTTTAATAGGATACACTTGTGAGGCACTGGAATTGTTAATATCAACTTATCTCAACATTTGCATTTCAGGCAATTACAGTAGCTGACATGCATGTCCAGAGGAGAGCAAACATGGAAATTTCTGTATCATTAACATTACAAGCAACCACCAGTAAGACCGGCGAGATCTAGTTCAAAGCACCTGCAGACAAATAAAAAATACATAAACCCACATTTCATTTCACTGTGAAAGTGGATTTACAGGCAAGTAATTATTTCCCGAGTTTACTTCCAACTTTCTCTCCTTCAGCAAACATGTCCATGTCAAATGCATCACAGCGACAGAGGCAGATAAAAGCTGGAGCTCTCCTTGATGCTTTGCCAAGCAGAGTTTCCAGAAACGACTCAAAGAGCATTAGTATATGTACACCTCTATTACAGAAAGTACAAGAAGGACCCAAGTGGTTAGTCACCTGGCTAAAAGGTGCAATGTCCACAGTGGCAAGTGGCAATTATGTCAACCAGTATTTGTCCAGGAAAAGTTTCCTTCAGTGAGATGAGCATACGCTATATTTATAAAAGGCAGTGCATGTACATTACATGCATTACATCACTTTGGCAGTTCTAAACACAATCATTATCTGGGTAGAAAAACCTCAAATAGAGACACTTTCTTCAGCATGGTGGCATTTACTTTGAAAAACATTTAAAAAGCTCTGCAGTATGCACTAATGTGAAGCTCTCTGCTTCATTTTGAGTCACATCCACGCTGTCAGGGACCCCGAGCTGTGAGAACTCCATGTAAGTCACAGGAAGGTTGGAAACAGGCTATCTATCTATAATAACTTTGTCACTGTTTTTCCATCCTTTCTTCCTATCACACTTGCACCATCTTAACGACTTTGTGCCTTTAAGCATTCATCAAAGCTACGGCCAATAAATCAACCATATCACAATATGTCAACGCCCCTGGTCGCTGATAATTTGTGATTCTTAACACAATGCACACAAACACTGCGCACACACACACACGTCCTCTCTAACCTACACAAAAAGGAAAGATTGCCACACTTAACAGCAGTTGTCAGCAAGGACGCAATAAGATCTGCCCATAGCTGTAGGACTACACAGTATGATCTGCTGCTCCAGTCATCCAAGGCTGGAACGGGCGAAGCTGGCGACTGCACCTGGCCTCCTGAACCACCCTTAACACGGGTCCTTCATTATTCCCTAACCTTGTGGCCTTTAAGAGTTTGTGTACCTATGTGTAGTATTCCGAAATTACTGTTTATAACCAGATTACCACACAGTATACTTGAAGCAAGGCAGTATTTCAGCAGCTCGTTTGTGCATCCTCTGCATCCTGTAACAGGTGAATTCAGCCATGTACTTATCGTGCTACATCTAACACTAGATTAAACTAACTTTAACTGGAGGAGTGTTAACTCTCTGGAGGTATCTGAGAACAGTGGGACTGTAAACACTTTTCGCCCGTCCATGTGAAGTGCAACAATTATTGTAGTGTAACAAAGGCACAAGCACCATAACTAACCATGAGACAAAGATTAAACAAACACAACTCTCCATTATCACATGAACACATACAGTATGGCCACACAGGAGAGAAAACCCCCAAGCTGCATGCAGCGTTTGATTAAACTGTCATCGGCGGCAGCAGTTGTCCGAGTCCGTCCTGCACTGGAGTCTAATGGCCATTAGACTCAGCAGTAACTGAGGGTTGTAGAGTGAGCAATACTGATGTACCCTTAATGGAGATTTCATTGTCACTACTGGGAACATCGTTAGGGTCTGCTAGCCTCACATGGCAGTGACATCTAACCAATTACAGTGTTTATGAGTCCAATTAATTAAGAAGACCATCTGACTTTGGGTGAGAGGCATTTTTAGACTGTGTGGAGGAGCATGCTAGCAGAGAAAATGATTACTGGTGGGCGAGGGGGAAGTAAGTGTATTATCATCTGGGTGAGGTAAAAATATTGATAATTCACACTTTTGTGTTTGGGTCTACCTTCATACATGTGTTCGCTTCAAAAACAAATCTGCCTCATATGGCTTTATTTGAAGATTGAACTACCATGTGACAAAAATAAGACATTGGACCTGCAATGATCCAAACACGTACTGCACGTCCTCTCAGTTAAACAACTGCTGTTCTCCTAACTAATGCAAATGAAGAAAACTAGAAGGCCCCGCTGATCAGATAATCATGGCAACAAGCTGTCTTATGCTGTTGAAGCATTTGGAATTTGACGCCAAACATATGCTGTATGAAACATCATAAGTTAAGGTAACATTTTTTTTAATTTGGCTGTCTGACTGCAACCTCACGAAGATAACAAATTTGAAGTCACTTGTTAGTCGCCTGAATTGCCATTTTCACTGTAAATCACAGAACAATCAGAGCTTGTCGATTAAGTGAAGCAGTGGAGGCACTCCGAGTGAACTGAGCAGCAGTTCTACAATGTAGTTTCGGATTAGGCTCTGTGGGTTGCTTTCAAGTTGTTGGCAACAAGTCCTCCAAATTAAACCACAACATAAAGGTTTGTCATTGCCCTCCAGAACAACACATAGAAGCATCTTCTGATCTGATGCCACCATCAACAAGACGAGATAGTTTGTCAGTGCCCTCAAAAACCATTACAAATCACCATGTCAAAAATAGCGACATATTTGCATCACCTCTGGAAAAACGCATATGTTTAAATCATACTTTGTCAGGATTATTAATATCTTATTCATTATGAAGAGATCTATCAGAGAGATTCAGAAATGATGAAGATTTAGCTTTTTAGGACCCATTTGAGAACTGAAATACAATGACTGCATATTAAAATAAGAGAAACTGAAAGTGTGAGAAGACACAAGAAAAATTTATTCTTCGGTACTTGAGGTGCTTGAGAAAGAAAGAGTATCTGATGTCCGCTATTGTTTCCCTCTGGGTTTGTTTGTTGGATCCATTTAAATAAGTATGTGAAGACAAAGGTCCACTTATGCACATGTTTCAATTTCACTTGAAGATTGTCTTTCTGAGCTAGTGTGCATCCATTCCCAAACTGATATTTTGTCATATTTGTTTCCATGGCGCAGAAAACAGCACCTTGAAAAAAATGTATTGAACTATTATACAGGCCAAAAGACTTGAATCACTGAGCTCTACGTTCACAGCAGTACACAGTTTACAAGAGTATTTATCAGGAGACAGTAAATGTCTTCTGTTGGGACTGAAATTCTTCATTTTTGTTGTCCTTGTCCAGGCCTGGGTTGAGGCGGAGGCTGAAATTGGCTCTTGAACTGAATCAAGCAAGTCTGAGTCCAAAAGAGCTGATCAATGCACCACTAAAGGAGGATCTTTAGAGAAATCGGGGCTTGGTGATTAAACTGTAGCACTGTTCAAACAATGATGGAAGTATGTATTGATTGATGGTTGGCCAAAGGTGTGAGGACATCTCAAGAGTGCTGTGGTAATGCTGAGTCAGCAGGAGCGTGAGGAGACTTTTTCTTGGCTGCGTCGCAGGGACGTTCGCTTTCTCTCCAAGCAATTTGGCACTAAGAGTCTCCAGCAAATGTAACTAATCACCTCATGTTTGGCACTTGTTTACGCCATAAACATTTCATCCGCCAGCATTTCTTTGGACCTGACTCAACACCGCCACAATCTTAAACAAACTTAAAGGGCTTAACATCATTCAGAGCGAGCATGGTGGAGGGATGAGAGAGGAATCTGTCAAACCCTCCCGTGATCGCCAATATCCACCCTGCTGAAGTGTCCTTGGGCAAAACCCTGAAGAGCCTCAGTAGCTCCATCTAGTAGCTGATAGTGATCTGACCTCACCGTAGAAGGGGGCAAAAGTAGAATTTCTCCACAGAAATCAATGAAAAATCACATCTCCCACAGATCCTCACAACATTTATCGGCTCCGTTCACAGCCTCCAGCATGATGAAAAGAGTAATTCATTTTAAGAGTTCCAGCGGTGCCTATCCTCCAAAAGAAAATGTGTAACAGCCTTGGCTATTTTCTGGTTGATTGGTTGGTTGGCTGGTTTGTTATTTTGTGCTTGATCTGTTAGTTGCTTATCTGTTAATTTGATTGGTTGGTTGGTTGGTTGGTTGGTTGGTTATCATCACTCATTTAGTTACTTGAGCATTTATTTGAATTATTTATTGACTGATTCATTCCAATATACCTCTAGTAGATGGGGAACATTCTCGGAATACTACTGGTGTTTTTCATTGGTTACCTGTTGGCCAGCTATTTGGCATATTTTTGTCCTTTTTTCCTCCATCTTTTCTTGTTTTTAGTGATGACTGCACATGGTGGTTGTGGACATCATGGATTTACTTCCGCTCCACAAAGACAAGAGGATACGTCCACAGTCAGGATTCCTCCAGTTGACTGACTGCACGTTGGCAGGACACGTAAAAAAAGGCGTGTCTTCACTTGAAGACGGGAGCGCTGACTCAGCATGGGGGTAAGGTGACTCATTTCTAATACTCCTAATGAGGGTTTTATTAGTTTAGTTTCACAGAGCATAAAATTAATGGAGGCAGTAAATTACACTACAGTATATGGATTTTAGAGGGTTTTGCTCAATACCACAGCAGGCCAAAACAAGCTTACTTAATATTTGCAAGTAGCCACAGAAAATTATTGTGAGGTATTTAATTTATAGAATTGACTGTCTTTTCCTCTAGAATATACTGTACAGCTGCTGTGGTTGGTTGAATTTCTAATCATTGGACCAACTCTGAGCAGCCCAGAGGGACCTTTCTATGGAGGCTACAGTATCTGACCCACAGTACTACTGTGAAATTAGTAACCTCACTCACTGGATGCAATAAAACTCTTGCAGAATGGCTTTTCTCACGTTCTCCCTTTAACATAATCAGGGCACTGGAAACCCTCAGTCTGCGCTTTAAAGTTGAAATTAGTTGATGCATTTGTTTGAGCTGTTGTTCAGAACTGGGGTTAACACCAACTATTGCAGCTTTCATCAACAAAAGAAAAACCATGTGTGTGTTGTCAAAACCACAAAGTGAAAATGTTGACATCCCTCAGCCTCCTATCACGAATTGCTTCTCTTGCTTGGCTGGGTCAACTTGAGTCCTGGGTGTGAAGTTTATCGATCCGTCCTGAGAACGAGATTGAATGCTGCCAGTGACAGTTTCCCGCAGACAGTGGAGCTTAAATCTTCCTGTCTGCCCATTCCTTCTTTGACAGTCCATGTGATGAGCGCACAATTAAAGTGAGTGTGTAGTAAGTAAGGAGAAAGAAAAGACAGCCACCAAACAGAGTGTGAGACTGAGGAGGAGTGTGAAGGAAAGGTGAGACAGCAAGAAAAGAAAAGGGGAAAAAAGCCCCTTGTGAAGTAGACAAAGAGAAGGGATGCTCGGAGGAGAGCGGCGAGACAAAATTAAGGTATAAGCAGGCGGCAGAATTGGCAGAGATACAATACAGAATGGAGTACAGACATCATTTTTATGGATCATCCATTTCATTTGAATGCATCATTCTCCACTTGCTCACAAGAGGCTCCGTTCGTCACAACACACCTTGAGTAAATATCTCAAGGAAAAATATGGAGACACACGTTTAGCCTCTTCCATGGCTCCACCGCAACGCTTAATTTCATACAAACAACTTCATGGAGAATGCACCTGCCACTCCAACACGAGTCTCCACGAGTAAGTCGCTCTGTTTGTTTTATTTTAATTTGTCAGTCGGCTGAGCATGCATGACATTTTTTAAGGGGCGCCCTGCTTCATGCTCAATTATCTTCTCACCCAGCTTCATTCCCTACATTGTGTTATCCCCAATCTCAGCCCCTCAGTCAATTTTCTCCCTCTTCATCTCACGTTCCTCTGGTACTCCTTCTCTATATTCATCTTCCCACTTCTCTTTAATGTTATGCCATCCGTTTCTTCTCTTACAGTTTTTTTTTTTTATTTCCTCTCCCCGCTGCTCCTTTTCCTCGGTGCCTTTTAACTCCCACCAAACTTCTTCTGACACTTTTCATAACTTCAGTGCAAGTGGTGGAAGAAGTACTTCGATTTTTTACTGCGGTAAAAGTGGCAAAACTACAATGTTGAAATACTCTATTACAAGTAAAAGCCCTGCATTCTAAATTTTAGCAAAGTAGAAGTACTAACAGCATCAAACTATACTTAAAAGTACCAGAAGTAAAGTACTCATGCAGAGTGTCCCGTTTGAGAATAATACATATTATATTATTGGACTATTATCATTACTGATGGATTAATGTGTTCATCACTTTATTGCTGCAGCTGGTTTTAATGACTTTATATATTGCTGGGTGGCTTATTCTATAATAATATCTCAGAAATTATTTGTTGATTTGATTTTGTATTAATAATCTGAATCTACAAAGTTCGAAATTGTGCTTAAGTACAGTATTTGAGTAAATGTACTTTGTTACATTCCACCACCATTTTAGTGCCTTTTTTTTTAAGATCTGAACATAAATAACTCTGTTGTCGTTGTTCCAAATTTGGCAGGAAAATATGTTAAACACCTTTATTCAAATCCCATTTATTTAAATCATAATTGTTCCTCGCAATTCTCCAAATGTACTCCTATTTTGACGGTCATTCAGCAGTGTCAGTATGTACATTGCTAACGTTCATTGCTGGTATTGAAATTTTGCTTAGCTGCACCTGTCCATGATCATCCACAGCAATATGAGAGACGTCTTTTCAGTGAGTCCTGCCTTGATCAGACACCATTTGCAGCAAGCTATGACTGCAGTACCGTGGACCCTTTATTCCCACACTCTTGCTCCATATTCCCTCCCTCTCTACTTTTCATTCTCATCCATTATCAGTCTCGCACATCCTCTGAGTCTAACATCTGCCTAGTTAGAAGGAGCTGAATTTAGAGGTGTGGACTCATATAAGGTCCAGATCAGATTATACAGATCAGTTGATCCTCTCTGGTTGAAGGTTTGCAAGATATCAAATGCACAAAAGTTTATATGAATGAGAGCTTGCAAAATCATGGTTCGGTCTCACTGGTGTGGTAACCTTTACAGCAAATTTGCATTCTGTTGTGTGCTATTCTTGCTTGGTTCTGTCTTACACCTGCACAGCAGAAAAATAATACCTGTGTGAACTGAACTTACATTTTTCTGTCTTATCTCCTTCTCTCAGTATTTTTTTCTCCGTCTCCCCTCTCCTCTTCCCGAGGTGGAGGTGGCACAGCAGCACCTACAGTGGCCTGACAGTCCACGCAGCAGCTTATCCACTCCAAAAAACTGCAGCACATGCTTACTTTCTCATTTACCCACAAGCACGCTGCATCACTTTCCACGACAGTGTAAGACAACTGGGGCAGTTTGTGTGCAACACACGGGCATACACAACCATGAGCATTCACACAGAGGACAAATTAACTGCATTAGTGCTGGAGCTTGCAGCTAGAGGAGTCTGTAAATGCGAGGCTGCAGTTGCATCATACTCTACTGTCACAGTATGTCTGCTAAAATGAGTCACTGTTGCAGTGAACGCTGCACTGCCATAATCTCAGACATGACTCATGTAAACTGCTTCATTCATTTCATATAAATACATTAACCTGAGACCAAATTTGTTGCCTCTTCTAACATCAGAAGGCTTAAGCAGTGGTCTGCCAACAGCTGATGTGACGTATTTTTAGGTTCTATTCAGCTCTTCAGCTATATCTTTAAAAATAAAAAGCTCTTGAGGCTTGTGCTGCTCCTTTAAAAGCTGTGAAAGAGGGCATTTTCTTGCACTTCCAGCTACCTGACCCAACTTTCCATCTCTATAAGCAACTTCCTTGCATTTAAATACACTATCATTTGCTTCGCAAACCTTTCCACGATCAATGTAAATCTTTGATATAAAAGTGCATCGTTGTCTCTCCCGTAGAACAATCTGCCTTGGGGAACCATGTCCTGAGGGGCTTTACTACGTGCACTGGTTTGCATTAAACCACACGGTAAATGGAAGGACACAGCTTAGCAAGCTAATTGTGAAAGCAGTGCCTCCCCTTAGGAACGGAGCTGGCAGCACTGAATACACGGAAAAGAGGAGCAGAAGACATTCAGCCACACAAAGGAACAAATACCAACAAAACATTAATTGGAACATTCTTTTCACTTTTTGAAGTCTATCTTTGCCACTTTAGAGCATTTTTTGGCTGCAATTCAAGTGGCAACTGCGGTGGTGGTTTCATGAATAGGGCAGTGTAATATACAATGAGTTGGCAGTTTCTTAGGTACACAGCAGACAATGCCTGTTTCATCTTGTCCAGGCACATTTATGTCAATGTCATCTGTGGGCAAAAGTCTAATATTAAAATTAACAACAGGTCCAATCTGTCCAGAGAGCTGAGGAGAATTAGAAAAGCTCCTTAACTTTTCATGGGGGAAAAAGTTAAAAAGTAGGCTATTCAAGAAGAAATAAAAATATTAGAATTTGTGGTTTAAAATAAAAGTGGTGAGATTTACAATCTGAGATTTACAAGCCTCAATATTTTTCCTGTAACTGAAAGTTGATACTGTATGTGAATCAGGTTTGGTTTCTAGCAGAAATCAGAGTTGGGCAATACGACCAGGCATAAAATCTGGTAGACTTTCTGGTAGTGACAAAAACAGATACAGTATACTGATAAGGGATGGTGACTGTGACCATGACCCATTGGAAAATAATTGCTGTGTGTATTAATGGGACCATTAATGGTCTGCTTGCTGTCTGTGAGTGGACTGCTGAGGTGCGGGTGGTCGTTGGGGACAGGGACTGAGATGAGCAGGGGCAGAGATGGGCTGAAGCACGAGCTTTCCTAGCGGTCGTGCTCCTGGGAATCGTGTCCTGCACCCGGTCTACAGAGCGCAGGGCAGGTGAAGAGACTGGACAGTCATCAGGTGTGGTTAAGATCATCCACAACAACAAACTCATTGCTCAGATGGGGTTCAGTTTGGCCAGGTGGACGGGTAGGGTTCACTGCAGGGCTGTTATATAGCGCAATGTACCTCATTAGGTGTTTAAACACTTTTATGACTTGCTATCTTCAACCTTTGTTTTTACAGAGACAATGTTAACGTTGCCTGAGCATTTAGTGTTTTAACAATATGCATAAACACCAAGGGAGGTGGTGTGCTGACTGCCTGAGCATTCGCCAAGCAGCGCATCACAACATAAATGCAAATCATAAAAAAATTTAGTTCAACTTAATTCACTTTCCCACTGCTAAGTTACAGCTATTGTTGAGGCACAACCAGAGCACTTTAATACAGCTCAGTTCTGTTGTATATTAGAGCCATCAATGCGAGATCACTGGAACACTAGCACATGCCCTCAAGATGAGCACTAATATGAATCTCCAGCTGTCTCGATGTTTTTCTCATTACAGTTCAAGAGTAGGTTTCTGTTGACGGCAAGATTTCTTTAAAAAGTTTTTTTTTTTTTTTTCAAAGCAAACTGTAGTCATGGTTTCTCTCTTCCACACGCTCTCATTTCAGCACCCTGGTGAAATCATGTGAGGGGAGTCGAGTGTGATGTTTATCATTCGAGGCCAGTTTGTGAAAACACGCTGCAGGGGAGCTTCCATTCCCACGACTGCTGCCGCTGAGGTTGCACTCTTGCATAGCCGTGCATGCTTCCAAGACTTTCGAGGATCAGTTGGTCCTTCTGTGGGAACTTAGGGGTCCAAGCTCTCCCACAGACATCACACAGCCTTCCTTTATAAGCTACCCTTGAGTACATGCATGCATGCGACTGGCACAGACACACAATCAACCTCAAAGGGGAACCGTTGCTATTACTTCTGATCCTCACCCACCCTGATTAAAATGTGACAGCTTGCTTATTGCCCTCCTCCCCTTTTTCTGTGCTGTCAGCCATTGATTTCCCTGGCCTGATCTAATCCTGGGTTCACATGAGCATTAATTAGAGAGGGAGATGCAGCAGGGGAGAGAACAAGAGAGCCTGCATTACATACACCCAAGGCTTAAAAACTGCAGGTTCAAAGTTGGATCAAGGACGGGTAGACAGACAGAGATGCACAGAATCCCTGAGTCAACCATCTGCTTTTATTTCATTTGTGTTTTCCAGACCTCGGGGTCTCCTGTAAACTGCATTTGGTAATCAAATCCGTAGCTTCTCGATGCCATCGGCCTCATTCTCCCTTTCCATCCTCTCCAGCGCTATTTTTCTTGCCACTCCTGCCCTCCCTGTCGGGGTGCGGGTCGCTTGGATCTGAAACCGCTGTATCTGTCACTTTGGAACGAAGCACTCGCAAAGCTCCCGCTGTAAGGAGCACTGGGGTCTCTTTCTGCCTTTATGGAAACTTGATTGAAGAGAGTTGAAAGGACCTGTCTGCCTGCTTGGGGAAAGAAGGGCAGAGGAGCTCCTGCTTGCCACTCACCATCTGGAGAAACTCACACCCAACTTTTTTTTTTTATTATTTTTTGTCTGTGTGGCTTTGCTTCCATCTACTGGGCGGAGGGGAAACAGCCAGGAGATGTGGCAGGGGGGATGGGGGCAAAAGTGTCTGAGGCAGCTTATGAGTCTTGCGTCAGCGAGAGTTAATTTCAAATCAGGGAAAGGATCATTGTAATGAGTTACTAACTTATGACACTTATTGCTGAGTTCTGCAAACATCCAAGCCATCTGTCTCCTCAGCAACCTTCACTCACATCCCTCGCTGCTCTGGTATCCTTCTACACCAACCCCGCACAGCTCTCTCAAAGCACGACTGAATGTTGTCTTAAAGATATTTTAAACATTTTCTGCGCATGCTAAGGGTGTAAAGAATGCATTAAAATGTCTGGATTAAAGGTTGGAAACATGAGATTTGTCAAAGAATCTCATTTTTGCATTGAAATTAAGAATGAGAAACAATTCATAAGAACAGGGATTCTTATCTTATAATATCCTGATTCAAATCACACATTACAGAAGTCATTTTTTGTAAATTAATTATTTTGACTCATGTCAAATCCTATTAAGATCCTCCTGTAAAACTGGCAGTGCAGCTAACTAACCTTGATCAAGGTCACTGACTGAATCCTGATAAATAAAGCAGATCAAAGCGTGTTGGAGCATTCGGTTGCATCAGGAACTCTGGTCATCTCTAACATGTTACTGAGAGATCTCTGCAACAATCTGAATGATTCAACCTTTAGATAAATGGCTATATTGCATCACACAAAAACAAAAACATAAGAGACAGATAAAACTGGTCACAATGTGAAAACTGACTTCCCAAAGTTTTCCACCCCGGGGCTGAACAGTAAGATTATCACCAAGCAGCAACTTCTGGGGCTGAAAAATGAAGCCAATGCAAAAAAAGAAAAAAAAAATGCAGTTCCTCGAATGGCCACTTGAGGCAGGCTTCAGAATGGTTAGTTAGTTTACATTTATTTGCAAAATTAAGAACGTCCTGTGTCTCTGTTAAGCACACCTAACAGAGATGACGTCACACTCTATTGAGGTCCTCTTAGAGCTCACAGGAAGGATACAAACTGTGTCAGCACGCATGCTTGAGAAACAACTTGACAGTTTAATTAAAAGAAATTTCTAAAAAGGACCCATAACAGTGAAGTCTCTCTTCTCCCCGCTCAGGAACCAAGTCTGTCTTGATGCCAGTCCGCTGAATCTTTGAGTTATAGCAAAGACTATATTCCATAACTATGGTAAGAAGATTATGACAATCAAAGGTTGTTAGCCCTAGTGCTGCTATATGGCTTGTAAATAAAACGCTTTGGATGGGAAATGAATTCGCTGCACATTTGCGCTCATTACAATGAGGGTAAATTGTTAAGTGTGGCGTGGCTGCCTGTGGGCCAAAGCACGATGAGTACTTTCACATGGGTTTTCTGGTTGGCAGCAGCTGTCTTCTGCCAATTAGATGCATCGTGTGTGTGTGTGTGTGTGTGTGTGTGTGTGTGCGTGCGCATCCTTCTCCAAACAAATACATCCCAGTCCTCCTTACCCTCCGGGCACATGCTGCCTGAGCCTTGGCAGGCCTCCTGACAGTGCTCATACACAAACACACACTATCCTCACACTCGCATCAGAACCCCCAGTCTCCCCATACCCATGTCCCTTCCCCCACTAGGCCCTGAGTTGCTCTAGGGTAGACAAACACACACAAACTCCCTCTCTCATCAGTTCAGATATAATGCTGTCTAAATGTGGAACAAGCTGCGGTGAAGAAGCGAGGCAGAAGGGGCAGCAGGCAGAGGAGGTAAGAAGTGAATGTAAAGCAGTAAATGAATGTTATTTCATGTGAGTACAACAGTTTAAATGGGATGAAACACAGCAGATACAACATGAATATCCTCTCGGTGTCAGAAATCACTTCTGCTCTGGTTCACTGGATAAGACGGATTAAAATTGATGTTTTGTTTTTGTTCATAAGGTGCTTGTTCAGACATCTAATACTGGCTGGTCACAGTTTAAATCGTTACACAGTACTCAAAGCACTCAAAAGAATGTCCAAGAGCATTTGCTAAAATGGGAGGATGTGGCTGTAGTGGTGTTTGGCCCGCTGTTCTAAAACAAGAATGAGAAAATTAGCTTCGGATTTGGAGTCAGTGAAGTGCTGAGAGATATTTGCAGCCTCTTATCCTGTCCAACGTTCAAAAAAGCATGAATGAGGGGGAGCATTGTTTTTCTGTATCAAAAGTTTACTACAGTTATTTGGAGTTTGGTGCTAGACTTGATTAATATTAGCCCCAGGATGACGCTGTGCGCTCTGTATGCACAAAATACTTTAGTTTCATCCTGAACAATTAGTTATTAAGTCATTAAATCCAAAATGCACCCAAAAGCATTCATCATTAAAAATTAACTCTGTTCGAAATCAGTTCAGATCCATAAAAGATAAGAATCCACTTTCTTTCCCTTGTCCTTAAAAGACAAGTCAATATGTCTGCCAAAAGAGGGAATATTCTGCAAAACACAAAAGCAAAGACTGTTACTGCAAAATACAACTGGGCTTTCTCTCCACACAATAATAATCTAATCAAAGAATTGATTTATCCAAATAAATGGTATATCCCCTCAAAGGTGCTTTGTGTCATTTAAATATCAATAAATCCTAACCCCATTAAGAGACATTAGTATAATCACAGTAATTAGCTCGCTTACTCAAACAAACAGATGGGTTCTGTTTGTTTCTGTACCTCAGTAGACATTTATACAGCATTGTACAGAGGATGACAACAGGTCAGACTTTACGGGGATTCTCTGTTGGATTGCTTCATGGCTGCGAGGGAGAGTGTTCGATTTTAAAATATAACAGCGAGCTGGTTGTAATGTTCCACTATTTTAACAACAAAGTCTAAACTTAATGCTTTCCAGTCTGACTGATCAGCTGCATATTTGCTGTTATCAAGAGCTGCGATCACTTCACATTTTTCTTTTTCCTCTCAAAAGACACAAAGTGAAACTGCAGTGAAAGGGAAGTGGCGATAAGTAGCATTTAACGTCCGTCATTGTTTATGAGGAGATGATGAATCGCAGTGAAGTACTGTAATGTCTGGAACATTTTTCTTTTTGTCTGCACGGGAAAAATCTTTTAATTTCACGAAGTAACGGATGGGTGGATAAAAGCTTGAGAAATCCGACGTTCCGTATCCAGACCGTTCTCTTAATTGCACGGCGAACCGCGAGTCGAGCAAAATTCACACAAGCAAACATGTGTGCACTAATAAGCACTAATGAGGGTAGTGTGCCAGTTTTGACAGCTGTGTTTGTGTGAAACCTTTGGGCACTGAGACCTTAACCAGGCTGCCTGCCCATCCCTGCTGTTGGCCTGGCCCGAGCCACGACACACACACGTATACAAAAACAATAAAGACACAAACACTAAAAACAGCACGAACAATGTGAGACTTGACAGATAAGGAATACATTTTTCAGATGACCACTTGTTTTCACCCACACCCTAAAATTGTAGACAAACACGAAATTATGAACTTTTTGCCTACTGAAAACACCATCGTTCTACGGAAAAGAAATAAAGAGAACACTATAACCACAGACCATCGCCGTCTCACAAGACAGAGAGACCTGAAAATGACAGCAGTCTGTTGGAAGGTCACAGCCTGTGCACTACATATCCATTTGAGCTTTTTGGCATGGCGATCTGCTATGATAATGGCTGCCCAGAGGGGGAACTCTCTGGATGGATGGAGCTGTTTTAATCTCAGACTGGCAGACCTCTGTGACCTTGTCAGGGGGTGTCCTAGGTCCGGGTGACTGACGAGACTCCCCACAGGCATGGAGCATCCTTTAGCAGAGAGCACAACTCGCCTGAGATGCAGTGGCGAGTGGCGGGAAGAGAAAGATGAGACAGAGAGCTCACTTTTTAGGCTCGGATACAAGGGGGAAATAAGCAGCAGAGAGATGCAGGATAAAGTTGCGTATAATACATCAGAAACAAGACACTCAGGGAAAGCAGCGTAATAGACAAGACTTGAGTGACGGCCTTTGCGCAGCTATTGGTACGCCACTGTTGCAGCTTGCCAACCATTCGTCAGACATGACAGCACTTCAGCAGCAGGTGATGTTCAAAACTGAGACTGCAAGACTAAAATTGGAGACCACTAACCACACTAGCAGCAAGCAAAAACGTTTTTTATACTAAGGCCCGACCTGAATATTCAACTATTCGGATATTCGCTCCTTGTGGGTTTGTTTGCTTTTTTCTAAATGTAGATCATCAGTAAAGGCGAACTGTAAAACACATTTTGTCAGCACATTCTTGTATATAAATAGAAGCAACAATACTGTAAAACAACAGAATCCTTAAAAATTAATTCCTTTAATTAAACCGAAAGACGTGTTGGAGCACTATGCTGTCCACCTCAGCCGTGAACGGGGAAATGTCAGAGCACAGCGAAATGTCTGTCTGGTAACCTGGCAGTTCTCAGCAAGCAACGCGTGGTGACAAGAATGATGTTCACATCGAATCAATTTCTGAAAAAAAATATTCCCTCTGCACACTCATGAGCCCACAGATATCCATTCTGAACAGTTTTGGATGCATTTAAATCTGTGAACGTGCCATGAAAACAATGCCAAATCCACTCTGGATCCATAATACAGCAGAATGCAGCTCTTGTGGTTTGGCCCCGGGGCATTTCATTAGAAAATGAGTGTGGGGCCGCTGTGACATGTGGATGTTATGGAATGCTGGATGGAAGGAAGGGTCATTTACTAGAAACCTGATTGATGATGGTGGTATACAACAGCACGGTTCGCCCAAAGTGACATATCACATCCTACACATCACAACGCAACCTTTTCACACAGTTAAATCAATGACCATCCAGACACGTAATCTGTAAATTTCTGCAGCGTTTTTGGTGCAGGTGGAGGGGTCAATGACAGAAGAGGAAAGGCACTTGCTCCCTTCGACTGTTCAAGCCTCTCAGAGGCACTGGTTCCGGCGTTGGCTGTGTTGTCTCCTGGCACAGCTGTTGCACCAGGGTGCTGGCAGTATAAAGGTTGGGTTGTGTGTGTTGTCACTGTCTGCCACCTGTGTCTATGCTGGCAGTTTGGGTTTGGCATGCATTGTGAGATATTTTTGCCTCTCCCCGGGTCCATGTTTCACACTTTGAAAAGGCCTGCCTCAGCTGAGAGAAGCGCTTAGTCTAAATGTGCAGATTGAGCCGTCAGGAGATAGCAGGAAAGGGGCGATGCATGCCTCAATGTATGAGGGAATCAATGGGCAGGACTGCTGCATGGCAAAATTGGATTTACAGGATTATTGTGTCAATGTGATGAAGTACTGTTATTGTTCAAGTATTTAATTTCTTGTATTAACCAAAAAATAAAAAAGAGACGTTGCAATCTCGTTGCATTATCTACAAACTGCTTCTGAAATGAATTTCCAGTAAAATCAGCAAAGGTTTTCTGCCTCAGACTTACTGCATCAGCCTGAAATGTGGGCCGCAGCCCAGCTCACCTCCAATCATTCAGGCCTTAGCTCAGCCGGGCAGCCAGGACCTGAATGCTCACAATTTATCCAGCCACACTCAACCCAAAACCAATGATTAACCATCTATTAAAGTTATAATGCTTGAAGATATTGATCCGAGGTTGCCGTGGTAACAGCAAGTGCAGTTCATTACTCCAGCAAACGTTACTTCATCTGAACTACAAGAGATCAGCAACCGGTGGAAGTTTTCACAGCGCAACCAAACAAGCTCACGTTGTGTTGATGAAAGCGTGATTGCATCCTTGATCCGATTTCATGCAGCTTGTCTCACAACGGCGGAGCGCAGTAATAGGAGTTGGTAACCTTGCTGAGGAGTTGGGGATGTGCCTAAAAGTCTCTCATCTAACAGCTCACTGTGGTTGTTCATTCTTGTTCCACGACTCCCTGCAATATTCAGAACTGATCTGCTGTCAAAAAATGCTGAAAACGGCCATTTTCTTGTTTTGTAGACAGTGCTTGCCCCTGACAGATACATTGCATTTCATTAACTATCAGCAGCAGGAAGTGTTGGTCTGATGCAGCATTAGCAAAGTAAAAACAGTAATCACATACATCCATCGTCTCCCTTATGTGTGAAGGCGATTTTATTCCAGTGCGGGAATAAAAACTAACTATTTCAAGTGGCAACTGCAGAACACAAATATATTCAATGGCTATTATTGTTATCAAAAATGGAGTCTTATTTCGTGAACATCTTAACATTGACTTTGGGTGGACGAGCAGGAGGTTAGTTGCATTCAATGCAAAAATGCATTCTGCTCTTTAGTAGCTTATCTGTCAAGATTAACAAGCGGACAGACTGGAAATGTGAAGACATACACGGGGGTAAAAGTGTTGCTCTCAGCGAACATTACTCAGCCAACCACCACACACTGACAGCACACCTTAAAAAAAAAAATCAGAACAATAAACCATCTAACTTCCAACCCCTGCTTCAGAGCCTGTTAGAGGAAAAGGGCTCAGACAAATGTGGGTGGCCAAGAACTGGACTCCTGGAGAAAACCAGAGGTACAAGACGAAAACATTTCTCAGCAATAAAAGCGTGTCTTCCCTCCCGGCAAGCATGATAGTAATTTGGACTTACTAATTGCCTTTCTTAGAAACATAATCATTGACCATAACTCAGCAATTACTGCTGATGACTGAAAACTGAAAGCAATCAATTAATGTTATTTCCAGTGTCAGGGTTTAGCATTACACATGCTCATGATTGCCTTAAGCCAACAAACAAAAGAAAATCAATTCCCACAAAACTATCAATAATGCCGCAGTTCTAGAGATTTAATATGATGTTAATGTCTATAATGTTGAGATAATTATACGTTGAGCTGTCCTTCACATTTGTGAGTCATGCGGTTTTTCTTTGCATTGAGAAATAATTACATGAACAGCAAGCAAATGGTAATGAGTTCAGAGAAATCGAGTCACAACTGCTGCTGAATGTTAATCTGATCCAGGTGCTTAACTTCACCTACACATTCGCTGATGTCTAATCCACGTGTTCGCAGAAAAAGAACAAGAGTAGGCAGTCAGCCGCATGCAGCTTTCATCTGCTCTTTGAAAATGACTAAGCTTGTTGTTAGGGAGGGCTGGGAAAACATTGCTTTAACTCCCCTCAAAAATGTATTCACAATTAATGCTGGAATCCACAGACTCGCTGAGGTTTCAGTAATTCAAACTACATCGCAAAGCCCAGTATATTCCCTGACGAATGCACTTGCTTGCCCTAAATTACAGCGTTGCTCATTGCTCAACCTATTTTCTGCTGGTCAACTCTCGGGTCAACGCAATTAGAAACCTCATTCACACGTGGTCAATTAAGTGTGCGGGAGAAACATGGTGGGGAAATGAAAACGTAACAGTAACAAGGCTCCTTCCTCCTGCGAACGCCCAGTCTAAACTGCATGATGTCAGCTGTTCAGATTTGATGATTGTAGACATTTAAAGGCTGTCTAAATCCCACACACATACACAGACAAAACACACACTCACCCAAGCATGCATGGTCACACAGATACTGTGCAGAGGTAGCAAGTAAGAACGGGCTTTATTTAATAACTGCTCAAAATGTGACGGATCATGAATCCCATCAAATCACTGAAAGATGTAGTAAAATCAAATAATGCAATAACCTTGCAATAATTAATTATGGCCTCATAAGGATGGAAGATATAACACACGTTCTGATATAATAATCATATTGGCTAATACTGCAGCTCATGATAACTATATATCATAACTCTAGTTTTTATTATTCGGACTACAGAGAAAAACCCTGTTAAGACCACCTCAACTCTGCTTTCCTCGTCTGTGTCAGTTACACATTTTTCCTCTGATCTCCACATTTCTCTCCTCTCTATCCTCTGTCCTTCTGTCTCTTTGTCCTTTTTGTTATCGATGTCATGGGAACTCATGTAGCTTAAAGACTGAAAATAAGACAACTGCCCCGCCCCGTCTCTTCTCCCTGGGTACCCCATCCATTCATCCTCTATCCAGGCCACCCAACTTCCATTAATCAGACACCATCACATCCCGCTTTCCAGTTGGAATTATTCAGTAATCTGTTGAATCATCTGAAAATCCAACACGGAGCTACAAACACGTCGGAATATTTATCCGTTTTGTTTTAAAATGCAAATAAGGGAACACAGGTACAGCCAATGCATGATATATATTCATCTCTAACAAAACACACTGATGGAAGCCATCCATCACCATATGACTCATACATAAACACATACGTGCTGGCTGTCGGCTGGATGGCCAGACATTAAAACATTTTCAGCCGACTACTGAACTGTTTTTGTGTCGAAAACTTTTTCGGTCGTCAGCTTGGCTCACAGCCCCTCCTGACGACGTGAGTGAAGAGCGTCAGAGAGACAGATTTTATACATTTATCAGTTTATCAGCCTTCAGTACAACCAAGCAGGACGCTGTAAGGGCTTGTGGAAAACACTGTAAACACAAGATAAGTATAGAAGAACAGTCAGTTTTCTTCAACTACTCAAGCCTTTGTGTTTATACGGACATGCGTCACAGTTCCACATCTGTACACCATGTATTGCGCGTCACTAATGAGCAACAGCAGGAACTTCCTTTACTGCGTGCGTCGTTTAGTACGCTGCTTCCAAATTCCATTTGTTCTGCTCAAGGTTAATTGTTTTCTAGGGCAGGCACAAATGGCTTGTAAGGAGCATGTTCATACAGCTGTTGGTACATGTTTATGCATCTGTGTATGTGTGTGTGTGTGTGTGTGTGTGTGTGTGTGTGTGCGTGTGTGTGTGTGTGTCTACCGCTGTCAGACTAAATCAGCATCACAATTAATGTCAAAATCTAAATAAAATAGGTGCACGTATGTTTACCCACCTCTTGTGAATACATACATAGTGACACACAAATACATTGTGTGAGTAACCCTCAGCTGTTCTTTCACATGAATAAACAATCAGTCCACGTCAACCAGTCAAATGGGGAGACACACACACACACATACACATATGTGCACAAACAGGAAAAACAAACAACATATGTACGTTACTATCGGCAGTGATTAGGCCAGTGTGAAACCAGTGGCGGGAGTCTCTGGGTTTGGGGTATAAATACACTGCCATGCTGACCTGACCACCAAGCACACTGATAACTATCCAAAGTTTGGTCATGTTAAATTATGTTTTAGTGTCACATTTAAAACTGGCTTAAAATGGAGACTTTTTGGTCAGAAGACATCCTTAATCAGTGTGGGATTCGAGCACTGGATGGACAATGGGCTGAGTGCAGTGAAAGACACATACGATGAATGTATTTACAGATTAGGAGTTTTCTAAAATCCCAGATTAAGGCAGGAAACAGGATACAAACAGTGGCCACCTGTGTTAAATTCCAACATCTGACCTCCTCCCTCTGCAGACTTTGTGGCTCCATCTAAACGCCAATCTGCTTTGTCACTTGATCATTGACACATATTGTTTTCTGAGGATTCACTGAAATGATTGATACTCTTGTTTTTCTTGGATTGTCTCATATACTGTACCTGTATGGAGGACTTATCTTTAGATATCTCTGTAGAGGACTGGGAAGAGACGTGACTTCTAGTCAAAACCCAAACTATTACTTCAAGATGCCAACTGTTACAGAAAAAAAATGGCTGTTCAGGACATTACACCTGTTAAACTGTAATTTGAATCCATGTACGTGGGAGTGTCAGAAGCTCCAGGTGTTCTTGAACTGATTTCCAAATTACCATCGCCACAGCCTCAGTGGTGCTCCCTCGCTTCCCTTTTCCCTGCATCTCCTGAGCTCTCCTGCCTATCTCTCTGTCTGTGGGCATGGCGGATGTGTGCCTGTAATCAGCTCATCACCTCTCCAGTTTAATCAACCCCAGCTCTTCTCCCACTCTTTGCCAGATCTTTGTTTCAGCTTCCATCGTAAGTACACACTTGAGGCCTCCAGTTGCAGTTTATTCTGAGATATATTCCTTGTGCTGATTCCTAGCCTGATTTAGCAACTGTTTTTCCCTTGTGCTCCAGGATTGTCTTGCATCTGCCTGCCTGCCTGCCCGCTAACCCTCGTGCTTCTCCAGGCTGCCCACACCATCCACCCTCGCTCCTCTGCCTGCTGACATTGCCAGCCATCCACCTCTCCACTCCACCTGAACCATGCATCCTCCAATAAACCTTCTAACAGCCATGAAGTGTTGCTCCTGTAGAACCTAAATTGTGTTTATTAAATACAGTACGGAAGATTTTCAGTAAAATGATTACGTTAACAAATTAATCTTTGTCTGTTAAAGCCTGCCTGGGAAAGGGGACGCCAAGATGCAAGTCTAGTCAGTGGATTAAGGATTTTTCAGTTTGGCCTTGGACAAACTGACATCTTTGGTAAGAAGTAAAATTGAGAATTCCTAGAAGATATGCTTACTGTCAGTCAAGGACTGCTCTTCGTATTTTCACTCTAAGGTTATTGCAATTTGTACAGTAAGGTTAACACTAATTGTAAAATGCTCATTATTTGCTCTGGTTGTGTTTTTCTTTTTCCTGAAAATGTCAATGGACGATTTTTGCAAATGTTTAAAAGTGTTCTGCTTTTTTCCTGATTAACAAAAACCAATAAACATAGTGTTGGGGGGGGAGACATTCACAATCCACACAATGCATCAGCTTAAGTGAACCAAAATAAGGCTTTCACAAAAATGGATCATTTAAATTTTAGAGATAATTAATGCGAAACTTTAGGTGGTAATTTCTTTTTTTTTTCTTTTTCTACAACAGATGCAGCATTTCTTCAGCAAGCCAGCCCTCATCTTTTAATCATCCACCTTTGTGTCACTGAATTGCCTCGAGACACGTTAACAAACACTAAAATGCAGAAATGAAAAGCCTGTATATCACAGGAATGAAAATGGTCCATACATGCAGGTGCTACACAGCCTGAGGGCAACTGCACGGTATGAGAGGAAAGTCATGCTTAATAATCAAAATCACTGAAAGCTAAGGAGAAAATGTTTATTCCAGCTATAAATTATATAAACCATTGGATCCCCCGGGGTGAGTTAGTCGCCATTTGGTGTTAGGCTTTCAGGAGGAAATGAAAAGGTTTATGGTGCTACCACATTAAACAGGGTTACATATTTATTTAATCAGGGAGCCTGAATCTCCCCGCAAGAACAAGACAGAATGTGATGAAAAACAAAGTGGAAGGAAGGGAGGAAGGTGTAAAACCAGCTCTGCACTCCATGTTCAATATTGCACTTCCAAATCGCATTCGCTCTGCTGAAGGTTAATTGCAATCCGGGGCAGACACGACTGTTTTTGTAAGGCTGCGTTCTTGCAGGTAGTTAGCGTGTGTGTGTGTGTGTGTGTGTGTGTGTGTATATGCCTGTCACACTAAATCAGCGTCACAATTAATGTCCAATTGTAAGTAAAATTGACATCTGAGTGTACGTCCTTTCCCTGTTAAGACACACATACAGATATGAAGGCAGCTTACCGTCGGCAGGGTTCCCTGCAGCAATTATTAAGCTCGTTATGGCCCAGTTGTGACTGGCACAGTGGAGCTCCTGTTTGGAGACTTAATCGACAGGTGAACTCTTTATTATTATGACTGCTGAGTACCGCAGTCAAACAAATAAAAACAGGCGCACACAGATGCCCAAACTGCCGGCCTGACCTGACAGCCGCCTACCCTCTGGTTCCCCGCCAGCTCAGACTCGTTAACTGTTTTCCACAGCCATTTAAAGCCACTTAGTAAAGGAAACAACTCTCTCCCTCCATCTTTTCTGTACCTCACTCTGTCACTGGCTCTCTCAGGCTCTCTCCACCACTCGTTTGTTTTGAGGAGGTTTTTTTTCCTCACCTCTCTCCTCTATTGACTGGGTTCTGGACATTTAGCAAAGCCTATTAGGGCCCATTGTCTTTCCAGAGCAATGCCCAGTCAAACCAGCATGGCCTAATCGGCGTGCAGGGAATTCATCAGATTCTTAAGGGAAGAGAGCTGTTGATGTTTTTCACACACTGTTGAAAAGGCAAAACACACAGCTCAACTCCATAGCTCCACTGAGAGAGAGATACTCGGGCAAACTGTCGACTTTCTGGCCATTAAACTCACACAATCATAAATATACAATTGCCACACTCCCACAACTGGTTATCTTTCACATTACAACAATAGTATTATAAGCAATGGTTTGGGAATTGCTTTATGATACACAGGTCATAGGGTGATGAATTAGCATATGTGAGCATGGACATGAAAACAAAGCTGTATTTTGTCACAGCTAGCTGAAATATTTGGCACGCAGACAGTTGAACTGATTTGATCGTTCCAATCAGTCCGTCAGTCAGTCATTGGCACTGATAAACTGCTGTGAAGCCAATCGGAAATCAGGTAAGCAAAGTGCTGAGCCGGCAAGTCTGCAATACGTAAAGAGGACAGGAAAGGGCCACAAATCTGATCCAAAAAAACACATGGGAGAGAGGCAGAAAGTCAACATGCTAATCAGCCAGTCATCTGTGAAGATGCAGTCATCCGAGTTATGGTTATCCAAGGAGGGTTGAAGCAAGGGCAACTGGAGAAACTTTGAAACATTTTGCCTCTCAAACCACTTGGGTGCAGCCGGCTGTGTGGTTTCAACAACCGTGATAATGACCCCACAGAGGTTAAATACCTGGGACTCCCCACCAGTCAGTCAGAACTAAAGAGGCCCCTTGGATGAGAGGCGAAGCATTTTCAACTTTCTACAACCAACTTCGGTTGCCCTTGATTCAGCCCACCTTGAACCAACAACAGCCATTTCTTAATTCAGCCATCAAGATATCCATTTGATCAACTGAACTTGATTTGATATGACAAATGGAAGCATTAAAACTTAAATTTGGGCAAATGCTGAATAAAACTGGAGCTGACAGGCCGTTTGTCTTGGTTTTAATTACAGGACGCTCAATTACTTTTCATTACTAATGTAATTTGTTCTCTAATGTGGTTAAATGAGCTCTGAACTTGGGAATGGAAACCTTTTCGTTTAATTGTCTAGAAAACAGACTTTCAGATTTTGTGGAACATACGGAGTGATTATTTGTCTAATTTCGGCTTTTGTGTCAAGAAGTTTGCTAAAATTAATGTGACCACCTACTGTGTAGGGTAAATTATTGAGATATGCGAGTTATCACACCCCATCAAAGCATCTCCAATCATTGTGGGAAATATCTAATGAAATGAGATGGGTACATCTGAAGCCAGCAATCTAAATGATATGCAGCAGCAGGCTAAAGCCAGGCTGATTAAGCCAATTTTAAACTCAAACTGGTCTCCCCAGACTAATTTTAGCATCGGGCCAGATTTTTGCCAGATTGGTTGTCGTTTGATATGCGGTTTGAGCAGTGTCCTGATTCTTGATTAATAGCCTGACTGAGTAATGGTCTGGCTCTCAGACCATTGGATGAATTTCTGCCATGCCAGAAATTTTGGTCAGCTGTTTGACAGTTGGAGCAGTTTCCTGGTCCAATGTCCAATGCTGTCAAAAGGTCTTTTAAAAAACCATAACGATGATAGAAGTTGTTTTTTTACATGTTGTGTCTCAGGGTGGGTGGTTTACTGGTTCCATCACCATCACATTCTGCCATGACATGGATTTTTACTGTGGCTGTGCCACACACACATACTAACAGACCACGAGTACACCCAACAACACGAAGATGTGAAAACTAACATTAAGAGCAACACAGGGCAGTCTCTCTGTTGTTGGCAGCAAGGAACCAACACAAATGTCTTCATCGACACCCACCATGTGAGAAAGTGAAGACCCAGTGAATTAACTTGTTGCAAATTTCCCCACAACAACTGGGAAACAACAATAACTGGCTACATATGCACTAATCATTTCATTTTGGACATCTTTCAGGGCCAATACAAAGCAGGATTCACTTCAAAACTGAAGCTCAAGGATGGATTGATACCAACTTCAAACTGCTTTACTGTTTGTTTTGCTGGCTAGTCTGTTAAATGTGGTGTAAGCAAATTCCACGGCTGATGTGGCTAATAGCATTTATTGTAGACCCACACGCTGGAGCAATGTTGCCGTATTTAATACTGAGGAACAGTCAAGAGAATTTTTTTCTTTTGAAGCCAATTACATAACCAGAGTCATAGCATGGATGTGGTTAACGGTTTTTTCTATTCTCATATAGTCAGACCTAACATTATCTCCACACTTCATACTGCATTGCAACCCCCCTCAGTTACAAAAAATAAATAAATAGATTTAAAAAATTATAGAAATTTTAACCCATGACCAATTAATGGGTTCATACAGCATGGGTATAAATTTGCAGGTCCAAGCCATGCAGAAAGACTGTTTATAACAAGATTAGTTAAATACACACAATGTCTTCCCAGCTTAAGAGACAGTCATGCAGCAGCTGATAATCAACTTCAGTATATTAAATTTCTAACCAACCTGGAGCAGTTTCAAATTATGAAATGTTATGTAGCATTGATAAGCAGCAGGCAACCATTAATATAAGGCTGAGTGTAGAAGTAGCACATGAATCTGCAATGCTTAGGTAAATATGCAGAAGTATATGAAGAAAATGTGAATATGACAAAAGCCTGGCTGAGATGCCACTAGCCACATAATTAAGTGAATAGTCTGGGTGAAGGATAATTGGATTTTGGCTTTAGGTGTAGGTCTCTAAAGCCAATATACACTTTTATTCTTGGCTGCAGACTTAAAGAGTCAACAGGAAACGTCGAATTAAACACAATGCCAACAACCAACAAGTTATTCCAAACAAATACAGGTCATAAGACTCAACAAACAGGAACATGGACAGTCATATGTCACCACAAACAATGTCTAAAGTATGAAAGCATCATCAAACACATACCAAACAACCACCAAATGAAAAGTTAGCTAAGGCAAAGTGAGATGAGTCATTACTAGAAATGAATAGGCCTTATTCATATCAGCCATTTTGGTATGTCATAGGAACACTACAGGTGCACAGTCACTTTTGAATATCATTGATAAGAGACTCACTCCATTTAGCTAATTTATCAGTTTCATTAGTATTACTCAGACGTGTCTTTGTGAAACTGTGAATCAAAAAGGCTCACCGTTAGCAATGTACACTCAGTTGCTAGTTTATCAGCTAGCACACTTAGCTCATACCTGTTAGCACAAGCAGCAAACACTCGCAGGAGCTCGTTGAGGTGATGTAGTCATTCCTGTGTCCTCTTCAGAAGAATAAAATCCTTCCTTGGCAGACTGAAAAACCTCTGCGTCCAACTTGAAGTGTGTGTTTGAAGCCAACAGCTCATAAAAATAAACAGCCAACATTTGCTAGCAAGCTAGCTAGCTAACAAGCTGTGAAGCAGAATGCTAGCAGAGGGAATCAGAGGGCGGGGCCTTGGCAGTTTAAATTCTCCACCTGTTTGTAAAGGTGCGTTAGATTTAGTCACAGCTACTAGAGAATATCACATGACATGATGTGCGTTTGATTTGGCTGCCTGCTCCATTTCTCATCTACTCAGTTTAGTCATTTTTTCAACGTTATACTAACTTTAACTTTTTTTTTATCTCAAGTGATTAAGTTATAATGTTCCGATCATTTAAAACCATTTTAACTCAAATGTTATTGATTTTCAGCACAATGACAAGTCCAAATAAACACTAAATAGGAAAATAAACACTTGTTGTTTAATCTTTATGTAGGTGACACAAACAAACAATGTCCAGCATGTTCAAACAAGTTCACTCTGGCCTGACTTAGATCATAGACTTCATAGCATAAAGGGTTTTTTATGTTTGAAGATGTTTCCACACTGCAGCCTATGTTGTCTTGTTTTCACCATTAGTTTTCAAACATTTGAAGGTCAATTGTGTCAGATGGGTCTCATTTATCAAATCTATGCAATCACCTTAGCCAGAGATCTTATGAGGAGTCTTTTATATGGCTGCTTTATAGGAATCAGATTCAATAAAACACACTATCAAGAGACAAGACGATCAGATCAAATTAATGGAGGAAGGCAGTTGGCAGCTTTCCCTGTTTTTGCAGTGCAGGAGATGACTGAAATGGCAGGTTTGTTTTACTTTTTCTGGAAAGTCTGCTCTCCAATATCAACTGATTAATTCAAACCTCAGAAACACAGTTAAATACCACAGGTGCTACTGTTGTCTTTGTTGCACCCCCAAGGATTCAACAAGTGAAACCTTGCCTGTTAAAATAATAAAATACATAAAAATAATATCCAGAAGAACTGAGAACAGAGCCACTCTTCAATCCGTTAAGGGCAGGGTGTGCCTGTGTGATACTGCATTGATTTCCTTTTTTCACCTTGTATTTGTTTTTTCCATAGCCAGGTTACATTGAAGGTTTGGTTACAAAATGCTGCCCCCTGCAGCTGATAAGGATCAGTTTGTACACAGACCATGATTCATTTTAAAAAGTCCATCAGCACAGTGGTTGCTGCTGCAACAAAACTTGAACCCAGGCTTGCTGTTGAAGGATAGACTCTCTACTGTGTAAACATGCATGTACAGCATGTACAGCTATAGGCCTGGATAATATGAATTGTAGATAAAAGAAATTCTACTAGATACAGAGAAATTTCCTAGGTGCAAACTCAAAAGGATGCTGATAAAGCTTTGTATGAATTTTCCAAAGGGCACAGAGAGAGGAACTTGCTGCTCGGCACTGCTTACACTGTGCAGCTAAAGCAAAGCAGTCTGATCAATAGAAAAGAGGAAGGTGGATTGAGTGAATGAACAATTCTTCTGTTGTTTACCTTACATGTGTGTGCATTTATACTTTCTAACTTCTGGAGTGGGCCTATAGCGTGCATGTGGGTGGGTGGGTGGGTGTGCACATGCTCGCCACTCATTTTCATTTAGAAAGAAATTACATTTATGCAGTGAGTGTAGTAATTAGCATATTTTTCATTTGCGAAGTAACTGCACTACTCGGGCAATCATATCAAGCTCCATGTTCATTTCACATATGTGACTATATTGCATTGATTTAGGGGAACAGCACAGTTTTAGAAGCTACAAAGCTCCAGTGGGACACAAGTGAGCTGTGACGTAACAGAAACGTGAACAGTGATGATGTAAGTGGGATGTAGGAGCGTTGAACTGTGTCAGTGAAGCAATATATCATTTATTTTTACTGTTGCTTTAAAATATGAGGGTATTAACACAAAGACAAATGACAGAAACTGCCCTGCAGGCTAAGGTTTTCATCTGAGGAGAATATCCAGACTGAATCAAGTATGTTTTCTCAGACTTAGCGAGCTCTGTTGTTGGAGAGGAAAAGAAGAGCCCAGAGAGTGAGCTTGGTCAAAATTTGAACAGGATCACTTCCTTAAATCCTCTACATAATGCTTAATACTCTAAATTAAAGAATGATTATATTATAGATACATCTAACCCACTGGTTCCCAACGTTTTTGGCATGTGACCATTTACAGTTAAACAGCAACCACTCAAAACCCCTCGTCACTTTGTATAGCAGAAACATGTTTTCCTCATCTTTTGGACATGCTGTTGGATTGTTCA
The DNA here is from genome assembly GCF_051107435.1 of Chaetodon auriga. Taxonomy (NCBI): domain Eukaryota; kingdom Metazoa; phylum Chordata; class Actinopteri; order Chaetodontiformes; family Chaetodontidae; genus Chaetodon; species Chaetodon auriga. The sequence goes on from NC_135088.1 coordinate 8,353,145, forward strand.
CAGGTGACCTAACTGGGCAGACACGGTATGTCAGGCTGCAGACATGTACGTCAGACACTGCAGTGAGCAGCGGGGCTCCCCAGGGAACAGTCCTGCCTCCTTTACTGTTCACTCTCGACACCTCAGACCTCAGATAACACTCAGTCCTCGGATGCCTGCCACTGTGGAGTGTCAGGGACCGAGAGGCCGGATACAGCTGTGGACAGGATTGACGAGTGCTGCGGGCTGAACTACCTGCAGCTCGTCATGACTGAGAGAAAAAAGTTAGTGGTGGACTTGAGGAGACAGTACTTGACCTCCAGCTATGGATGGAGAAGTGGTTTAGGCCTCTCTGGATGATCACAGGAGCACCTGTAGCACCAGATTGATACACCACAGGACATCCTTCCTCTCAATGGCCATCGGTCTGAAGAAGTCCTCTCACACTGCTGCTCACTGACACGTACTCTGCACGCTGACAAGGGTTATTATCAGAGACTGTCATCGTGTAAATCCAGCTAAATTCAATGCTGTTAACTCCTTTTACTGCTGTTTTTATCACATCTGCTACTTACTGATACACCCTTTAATACAGTTTGTACATTTATTCATTCATATTCAATATTTCTGACCTTGTAGTTTGTAACACTTGATGAACAGCCGTCAACTGAGGTGTGAATATAATTGTTTACTGAACGTGAAACGTGCGACAAGTGAGAAGTGGATGGAAATTGTGGAGCTGGACGATGGAAGGCTTCTGAGAGGATCTACCACGGCTTCCGGGATTTGGGAGACCCCCAGGGGTGTTTGTGCAGGATATGAGAGGCTATGAGAGAAGGGGAAGAGACAAAAGGGGAAGAGAGTGTGAGGTTGTGAAAATGAGAACAAACAGGCATAGAAGCATTTATAGATATATTACAGGATGAGTGTTTGTAGTGTGGTCCTCCAGGGAAGGCAAAATCCGTCAGTGTGTAGGCGTGTCAGTCAGTCGTTCCACCAATTTAGTCCAGACTGAAATGTCACAATTATTACATGGGTTGCTATTATATTTTATGTAGATTTCACGATCCCAGAGGGTGAATCCAAATAACTTTGGTGATCCCTGATTTTTGCAGTAGCGCCACCATGAGGTTTACATCTGTAACGAAATGTCTCAACAACCATCGGATGGATTAATTTACAACATGGTAACCAATGACCTGCACCTTCATTCATTTTTGATTGTTTTTGTTTTTTTTACTTTGAGTACAGGAATTTCCTTGATCATCTCAAAACCCCTCAGATGATTTTACATGTTACGTTGCCAGTAAAAAGATGAGATCAAGCTCACTCAGAATGTGTGTTATAGTAATGAGGCTACCTACGTGAAAGCAGGGATGCTATTGAAGCTTTAACTTGAAAAGGCATTAAATATTGCAAAGTGAAAACAAATTGTTGTGCATATCACTAGGAATATAAACAGGTAGAGACAATGAATGGATAGCTCGTACTATTTTGCAGCTACTGTGGCTCATGTGAAGCGTACTGTTGTCTGGCTAATACGTCTTGGAGAACATTCAGCATTTGGAAGCGATGGCTTAATGACTCGCAGTTTATGAATTCCATAAATCAGGACGTTGCAGCAGAGGCTGCCCTTAAATATTTGGGACAATTATGTCTCCTAGTTTTCAAAAACACAGACATTCATAATGTTCCAAGGACATTTTTTTCTTCAAGCCTCATTAATTTTGGACTGTCGTGGCCAATTTAATAGTAATCAGAGAGCGGAGAGAGCGTTCACGTCTTCACAAGGTGCAGGGATTCCATCCAGAAAACACTCACATTGTGTGAAGTGAATGAAGCCGTGCAACACTTTCGCTCTGCCCCCTTCGCTGTCCCATCCACCCGCACAGCAGTAACAGCTTCAAACCTACACAACACATGAGCAGTCTGTTCGTGCTCCACACATTTCTTCTCTTCACATTACTCATTCCAGTGTGCTCATGTGTTCTGTAATAATCTGAGAAGTGGCAGACCTTCCCTGGCCCTTTATGCTCCTCTTACGATGACTTTAATGATAGTGCAGGCGGTGGCAGGTAATGATTTCAGGCAAACAATATTATGATTGCTCTTTTTTCTCATTGAGCATTCATCCCAGGCGAGTCATTTCTTCGTATTTTTCTGTTTCAATTGTTCTATCAGATAATTGGAAAAATTGCCATGATGACAAACACTCATGAATACAATAACAAATGCTTCTCCAGCAGCGGACACACAAAAACACGCCAGTCAACCACTGATTGAAAGTGTATAAAAGGCATTATATTTCAATTCAGTCGACACAAAAAAAATACGACTGCATCAATGAGTGAAAGTTATACAGCCTCCACTTGAGATTCTGTTCTCAAATTAGGATGAGCGTGGGGTTTTGGTACACTCTGTTATGATATACAGCTTCATTAAATGGCAGCAAAGAATGCCTTCAACACAAATACTCCCCGGTTGCTTTTTAGAATAATATAGCATCTCTACAGCTACTTCTCAGGGGCCACGGAGACGGAGGGAGTGAGTACTTTAAATCATGGACTATTTAAAACACAGGCACATCGGAGGCTGGCTGGAGCTCGCTCGCCGCATCGTTGGCAGATATTTTCCAAATCCTCAGCAATGACAAGAGCGAGCATGGGGAGGAAGACAGACGACAGAGAGAGAATCAGAGAGAGAATAAATATGAGATGGAGAGAGATCTTGAGGATGATTATGCCAACCAGTTAAACATGAGGAATGTGCCCGTAATTAAGAAAGCTAATTTATTTTATCAAGCCAAATGTAATATTGGTAATCTGCGCTGTAATAACTTGTCTTAAAGCCCCATATCCCAAGTCATTATTGCAAGCTACAACTTGCATCTGTGGCGACATCTTGTCCAAATTCTCCAAAAAAATGACTAACCATTTAAAAAAAAAAAAGCAGCTTTTACTTCATCAGCAGATCTATTTGATCGCAAGAAGCTTGCAAAGGAACGGCCGAGGCTTTAATCATTAATCATTAAATATTTAGAATTGGCAGATGAAACGGCTTTTAACCTCAACCTGAAGTCCACTGACGACGCTCGTGGTTCTGAAAAAGCAAATGCCTGTTCACAAGGTCATGATGAACACTGCAACACTTCACCACCCACAAACACCACACACGCTGGATGCCGTGCATGGACGGCTGCAGATGTGCCGACAGCTAATAGGCCAGCACCAAGTGAATAAATCATCAAACAAGTGTACATAGGACGGATGAGGTTCCACAGACATGAAATGCAGTTTAGCCAGTGTTGAATAATGTATTCTGCCTCATGAAGATGACTTTATGTTCACTGGTCATGTTTTATTTTTTCTCTGGAGGTTACAACAGACTGGGTTCATGCAATGTCCCATTTCTTGCTTTAAATGTTACTGTTGGTGTGCACTTTGACCCCATATTCTGCAGCCATAATGCACTCTTTCATACACTGATTACATGTATCCACTTCAATCAAAATAGCCATCTTTCCCAAATCTTAGCCAAAGTGCTTCTGTTGCCTGAACCTAACCACACGTGGGTCTCCAATGCCGAAGCTCTGCTCTTTGTACACCTACCATCCACCCCCACAACCTCCCTGCAACTTCTCTGCAGTACGAAAACATCGCACTTCCTTCACTGGAAAAACAAAACACACAGGATGAACGTAACCCAGGAAGCAATTATATTTCCTTCAAAATGCATTTGTAATCTATACTTTATAGGAGAGAGGGTTGCATTATCTTCCCCAGATAATTGTACATTTCAAGTTGGATTGCCAAATAAGAAGCTCATACCTGACAGAGACAAAGCATATTATTGTGCTTCAAGGGAGTGTAAGCACATTCCAACATGATATTCAGTGCACAGGCAAAAAGGCAAACACCATCTACAGAGAAAAGGGCAACCACACACTGAATAGATAACCCCAAAACTGATCCGAAAATGTCAAAAACGTCAATACTGTGTTTAATAATTCATCCTTCTAGGAGCATCTATTCAGCATGCAGGTGCCTGTTTCTCTTAAGATAATGAATTTTTAAAAAAAATCTAAATGAAAAAAAAACTTCACATGAGTTAATCAGCAAAAGCTCAGACCCTTTTGAGCTTCTCAACCACCTTAATGTGACAAACCTAAATATCAGAGTGTAGGAAGGGAATCTTAACTCCTAAGAACGTCAGAACACAAATCCTTAAATTTATTCCAAAAATCTTCACAGCGTTCTTACATAATCAGCTACAAAAAGCATATATTATAAAGGATGTAGTATGTATGCCTAAGGAGACGGACCTTTTTTCACATGTCTACCAGGAATGAGAAACAGGAGGTCCTTCGTTCAAGCTAAGATGGAGGCGAAATAGCGGGTCATTGGAGAATACAACCCGGGACGATGATTTTCCCGCTCACCTCACATGGGGTTAGCGCGAGGACAAATCCAGCAAGAGGGCATTGTGAGTTAATGGGCAGGGAAGTCACTGTGAGTTCATTTGCATATCTGTAACTCACGCGAACCTGAAACTTTGAGGCAAAGGATGAATTAAACATTTACTAAAAGGGATCTGCGAGTTTAAATCAGATAAAATGAGATGTACGGGATGTTGTTTGGACGTGGGGCAAAGCTGAAAGTCCACTGACGACACACATTTCTTTCGACACTTTTTAATCGCTCACTTTACAACAATCCTTGAATTTTGCTGCCGGTGAACATGCACCAAATAAGTATCATCAAAGGCAGCTGTTGTGCGTTAAAGCGGGGACAAACATGTTAGCATGTAGCTGCAAGTATCAAAGCTAAAATGTAAGCATCCATCAGCCTGTGGTGGATACAGTGATGATGTATGTAACACATCAAAAAACACATATCTATACCTTCAGTAACTGGGTGTGAGAAACTGAATCAACATAGATCGGCTGATATGATGAAGCTGTTCATGCGTGCATTCAGAGGAACTCCCTTTCTACAAGCCTGATTAATTAAAAAAAAAAAAAAAAAAAAGTTAATGTAAAACAGAAATAAAACAGAATGTGATCATTTTTGACATACTCTTGATTGAAAACAGCACAAAAACAATACATTTACTGTTTCACCTCATCAGCTTCACTGATTTTTATATGCTTACTCTGAATTTCAGGACAGGTGACAACAAAAGATTTTGCAAATGATTGTACTCTGTTTTTATGATTTGTGCACCAACTTTTTTGGAATCAGGGTTGTATATAAAACCAAAACTTTTGCACTGAGTGGAACAAATTGAAATGATAGACACAAATGAATGGGGGTTTATATATATTTGCTAACCCAGACATTTTAAAACAATAATGTTCCGGTCAAGCTGAGACTTTCTGACACTCTGTCACTGAAAACTTTTCCACACACAGGAATATAACTATTTTTGTCTGCATGGAACACAGAAACGTCTTGCACACAAAAAATGTAGTTTCTCACCTCAAGTCAGAGAAACGGATCATTAGTCATCACCTTTTCCCCTCATTTGGTCAAGTTCACACCCCCACACTTGCCATTCATTGTGATGAGCTGTCCAGCTTGCCTGCAGCATCCTTAAAAGCTGCCATAAATGTTGGAGAAGGGAACCTTCAAGAAGAAAAGTAACACTGGTGTTGCCCTTTGTTCTTGACCTCGCTATTGCTACCACATGTTTAATGACCTTTACGCCTTGGGTCGGCAAAATACACACTGATGAAGTATGATGTATCCTAGCAATGTCTTGTTATTTTTAATCTGAAAAGTAAAGTGTTACGTATATTAAAACCTTCCAGAGCTTTCTTGTGTACTGAGGTTGGACTTAAAGTGTCATTTATGGACAGAAAATATGCCAAACAGTACAATAATGTTTTAGGATTGCACTGTTTTTACCCATAACATCTGAGGCTACACTGAAATGCTGCTTCTTATGGGATGGGCAGGTATTTGCAGTAATATGGGATTAAATGAAAGTCTGGATTATGGTTTCAAAGCACAAAAGTTTGAGTACTACAACTTTTTTTTTCCAAAATATTCATTTAAACAGGAAGTCTAATTGGGATCAAAATGTCTTTCAAGCCAGATCTGTGCAGAAGAGAACTTCTTCACTACAGGCACGAACAAAGAGTTTATCTGAAAACAATGAAATATCACATATACCCTGAATATAATATGCAGTCCTGGTCAGCTTGTGAACATATTTAGCAGAGATGTACCACACTACATGCAACAAGGTCAAGAGAAATGATCAAATCAATAGAAGTGCACTTGCCTGCAGCAAGCCTGTACATATGAATGTGTGATTTTCTAATGTATTTGTGAGAGAAAGGCTGGCAAGTGCATGAATTAACGCCTGCATTCTCAACAGATTGTGGACATATACATTTTATGCAGTGTGGTGAGCAATAACAGATGTGCTTTAAAGCAACATGCCTCACAGTAATATTAATTCATGCATTTGGTTATGTGTGGTCTCGGGGCATCAAACCCCTTCAGTACCGCGCTCTCCCCTCTGAGCATCTTTCCTTATGCAGACCCTTGCTCCCTTTTAATTTTCCAAGCTTCCAACCCTTTGAACCAAGTGTTGGTTCATTCATTAATATTTATTTCCCTTTACATCACTTTGATGGTGGAGCCTTTTAAATGTTTAATTTGGTTCAGAGCCATTAAACAGTAATGCCGGAGTCTTATTTCTAATGTACACATTATAGCACAGCCTGTGCGCAGGCTGTTTGGAGATGACCTGTATACTCTGCACCATGGTGGCCTTGTTTCCCATTTTCCAGATTTCTCTGTTGTTGTCTTATCTGAGTCACTTTGAATTGGCTTGTTTTTTGAAAGGTGATAAACTAAATAAATTTCCCTTACCTTGTTGTCTCATCCCAAACTTCATTACACTTTTTCATTATAGCTGTTTATCTTCTACTACATCTCCTGCTCTGTAATTGCTACAGATTTTATAAATAAAATCACTTGGGGTGGTTGTTTTCATGTGGATTTACCTCAGTAGTCTACTTTATGAAAAGACTTAAAGTGTACCTGAAATCATATTTAGATATCTTTCTCTTTTTTAAATGTCCTGTAAATATTCTTTATTATTATTGTGCTGTTTGTGGTAGTGAGGAACAGATTCTCACTCCCAACTCATCACACATGGACACTTGGTCAGGACCCCTAGGAGCCACTTTTGAAGGCACTGGGTACCCCTTTAGCATCATTTCTCAACATGCAGTCAAGTTAGCAATAATAAGTATGCAACATCTGGTTCTTTCAAGATAAAGCTTGACGATTTAACATTGTGATACAGTCACATTTTGGTTACAACCACCCCACCTTCCTTTGAATGTGGACTTTTCTCACTCTTTATATGCCATTTGACTTATTTCAAGCGAGAACTGGCTCGGACTACCCTGCACACTGAAAAATAACGCTAAGGTGGTACCTTTGGAGTTGGCTGAGTGAGAACGGGTTGCACCAGGATCTAACAGGACTAAAGTTAGCCTATATTTGCAGGAACATGCTGTTTAATGTGCTGTAAGTGAGCAGCTGACAGCTATCTAGTGTGCATACCTGACATTAGCAGTGCACGTTTCCCTGGCGAATGTTTCTTCGGGCACTCATTGAACAAGGTTCACAACAAGAAGTGTGTTCAGGTAACCTAATGTGATTATTGTTTAAAGTCTGTGGTTGTTGTGTAACAGGCCACTGTCTGGCTCAGTGTGTTCATCTGCTCTGCCAATGATTGATTGACTGGCTGTATCCTGTGTCCCTGAGTCCCTTTTGGTTTCTGATTTTCTTTTTGTTCAAGGAGAACACAGCCAACATGCACACTGGAGCAAAAAAAAAAAAGCCTGTTTCCACATTTGGACACTGTTCGCTAAAACGTGTGTTCCTGAGCAGAAGACATCCGGATTGAAACACTTTCCGGGCTTTTTGCTGGCCTCAAATTTGATATTCACCACCAAAGCCTTAGCTGAAGTAATCTATACATGTTTAAGAGTTTACATGTTGAGTTACACGTGTATACATCAACATTTACATGTCTAATTGTTACACGAAAGTGACTTTAATGAGCTGTAAGAATGCTTAGGTGGCGCTTGGTCTTTTCCCTTAAGAGCGTGTCTGTATTTTCACTGTGACGCTTAAATCATGCATGTGTGTGAGTGCCTTTTAGAGCTAGCTTTGCACTGCTTTGTCTAGCCAATGAAAATGTAGGATTGCTTGTGACATGATCTGTGGTAGAGTTGGAGAGAGGCTGAAATGTTAGATGTTTTTTTTTTTTTTCCTCTCTCCTGATCTGAAACATGACAGCCCACATAAAAATTTAATGCCAAATTTCTTGTTGTTCATGAGGGAGGGCACATCATGTAAGATCGTGGATCTGATAAATAATAAAAAATTATTTTGGTGATTGTGACTGTTCATGTAGATAGATAGCTTAACCACCGGTATACTATGCTTACACTTAATAAGGTTAGTCACAGTTGTCTTAACTGTGTGGGTGTGTGTGCGCGCATTTGTTTGTGTGGACATGTATTACTCACATTGTGGGGACTCGCCTTCCTTATGGGGACAGTCACCATAACTTATATCATTGAATTTCAGGGTGAAGACTTGGATTAATATCAGGGTGAGGTTAGGTGTGGGTTAAAGTCAGGGTTAGGCAAGTAGGATTTATGGTTAGGGCAAGTCTCCAAGAAATGAATGCAAGTCTATGTAATGTCCCCAGAAGCAATAGAAACGTGTGTGGCTGTGTGTGTGTGTGGCTGTGTGTCTCCAGTCTGTGTGTAAGTCCTTCAGGTAATACAATCTGTCTGCTGCCTTCCCTGTTCCCCAATTACCACAGGTAATTCCCCAGCCCATGTGACCACATCAAACACGTCCCATTACCTCCCTGTTAGCCCCCCCTCACGTCTCTCTCTGGCAACAAGTGTTCGTCTCAGCCATGACACAGATATCGATTAAGGTTCGCCATCTTTAAAGAAAGTCCAATTGGTAGAAGGCTGCGGCGAGGATACACAAGTATGTCACACTTATCTCACACGTCAGCTCAATTCATTAGTCACAGGGAGCATGACACATGTTGATATCATGTGGATAATTTCATTTTGAGCTTGAAGAAATTTAACAGAAATCCTGCTCTATTTAAACTGTGTGTGTGTGGTGTTTGAAAGATGTGGGAGTTTGGGCCGTGTGTGTTTTATGACTTAGTTCAAAGGCATCAGCTGGCCTATGAGCTGGAAATCTGTTCAGTAATTGGACAGCGGAGCTGATCTGATGGGACGGGAGGATGATGATATAGATCAAAATCAATAACCTCTTTAATGTGCGTGAATTTGAATAAAACATGTCTATTTGGAAAGCTTGCTGTATTTATGGAATGCCAGAAGCTGGTGCGATCGCTTATAATCAGCTGGGCGTGCGAAATAAAAAACCAAATCATTTGATTGATCTTTGTTCACATGGTCCTAAATAGCTGTTTGCTGTTCATGCATGGATTTATGGGATGCTGCATGTCAAGCGGTTCAATTTAAAGAGACAGTATGCAGAGTATTTCACACATTTTCACAACTGGCCTGCATCATGGGCTGAAGTTTTACTGAAGAAGATTTAGTTTTTTAAGTGTACAAAACATTATTTTGACATAAAAATGTCACACACCTGGATCCTGGATGCGTGTTTGACATGTCTTGGATGTGCTTGGATCCTTTACTCCAGTCAAAGTAGTAATACGAAATAAGAAATATGGAGTTGAAGTATTAAGTAGCATAAACTGGAACTGCTCAAGTTAAGTAAAAGTACCTGAAAACTGTACAATCCACATTTATCTCATGATCTGTCCAAAAGCAAACAACAAGGCAAACAGAGCAGTCTGTGCAGCAGCAGGAGGTACAGCTGTGCAACAGCTCCCAGGTAAGTGACACCGCTGCCATTTGTTAGATTCATTTCGCTTTGATTCTTGCATCCTCGCGTATCTACCTTTGTGTTTTAAGCAGGAGGAGCAAAGGAATGATAGGAGATGCATTAAAAAGGCATTTCAGAGGAGCTCTAAAATACACATACCCTGAAGCAGCCACTGGAGAGGTTGACAAACAGGAGTGAATCGCATTAGCGTGGATGGGCTAGCACTGTATCACATCACTGTGTGCGTGTGTGCGTGTGTGTGCCTTTAGCAACCAAAGGTCCAAACTTGGGCTGAAGCTCTCAGCACCCATTTGTTTCAATGAGGAATGCTAATAATACTTTTACATGAGGCGCTCCGGTCATAAAAATAGCCAGGCAATATTCAAAATGACAAGGTACAATATTCTATTAGCAGTTATGCTGACAGGCATGAGGAAATGCACAAGTATGTCCACATTATGAATGTTTCTAATATGCTGTACATTTAATTCTGACAGTGTTTTACATTAACGCTCTTGGGATATGAAAAGCTAATTTTTAATATTAAGCAATAGAATAGGAAAATATCCCCACCATGGCTAAACGGGTGATTTTAAACCCTGTGAAACGATGGGACTGTGCGCTTTAAACTGCACTGCGAGGCTGCTCCAATGCAATCATGACATAGGGATCAATGAACAGCAAGAGCAAAGATACCATCTCATTCCAGATGGAGGAAGAAATAGGCCATTTGTGGTTGATGTTGGTCCAAATAAAAGTTTTCAAATTCATGTATTCCCTCTCTTTTCCTCATTCCACTTATGTATGTACTATAGAAAACCTTGGTGCTTCAGTGCCCTTATTGTTGTCCTGTGGCAAAACAAACCAACATCTGATTTGAGGGGGATGCAGTTTTATAACGGATATTTCGCCAGGGACCCCCAAGCTCCCAAAGAATGGTGTGACACATAAAAATCCATGCCATGGAGGGCTAACTAGCTGAAAGAAAAATAAAATCCCTTTTTAAAGCGGTGCTATATAAGCTTACCGCCAGCTTGGTTTCATGAGCAGTAATATTTCCACTTCCCAAATGCCTCCGCTCTATAACATCTCAAAGATTAGACTTGCTGCCATGTAAAGTGTGTTGTTGCTATCAGGGAGAAATCAGCTCATATCTCACAGGGTTCTGTCTTCGGTTGACTTGTCTTTAGTTGAAATGCTTTATCCACATTGTGAGTCTAGTAGCAGGCTTCAGAAAATGTGTAGACAATACATTCATGTATCTGTGACAGAGCAATTTCCTGCACAAATGTTGCAGCGCTGTTAAATGTCGAGTTAAAGTTTTCAATTGCATTCAATCTAGTTTATGTTATTTTTATTGTAGTGAGTACTTTCATTTTATTGTTTGTAGTTTGCGAAGCAGCAGGAGCAGCAGCGAGATATTTGAGCCCTTAAAGTATTTATTACTCAGAACTTTTGGGACATCTTGGCTTCAGGCTGGGCTCCAGCAAAACAACAAACAAAGTGGAACAAAATCAAACCAACCTTTAATTATCTACTCAAACAAAATGAATCAACCAAAAGCTCAGAAACCAAAAGCTTCCCTCAACCCCTGAAAAACTGGAGGAAGGACGGAGGAAGCCGGACTAAACCAGAACCCGCCTGGAAGTAACCCTCTTCAGTGAGTCCTGTACTCCTGTAACTTAAATATTGGAATAATAAAACATGATTGGTGTTTGTATATCATCATTTATACTGACAGAACGCTAATAAAATGGATGACAGCATCCTTAAAACTGACTTCAACATGATAATTAAGATGTTGAGTTTTCTCTTTACAGCGCGTGTGTGTGTGCATGTGTGTGTGTGTGTGTGTGTGTTGTCATGCTCATTGCCACAGCAGACGTTATCTCACAGCTGTTAAAAACCTGTCCTCATTTTAAAATGCGATGAAAAACAATTATTTGAGCTGCAGGAGTAAATAAAGTAGAAAGGGCTCCTGTGTGTATATGTGAGTATATTTTTGTGTTTGTGTGTCTGTGTGTGTGTGTGTGTGTGTGTGTGTGTGTGTGTGTGTGTGTGTGTATGTGTGTGTGTGTGTGTGTGTGAGTGTGTGCGCGCATGTGTCCGTCACTTCATTAATGAGCACCTTCCAGGCAGGTTGCTGTGATGAGGACTGGTGCTCTCCTTTCCACAGAGATGAGAAATGATGGTGGCAGCCCAAAGTCTAATTATAAAGTGAGCCTAACAAAGCAGCCGTTCACATGTCTCTCACAGCGTCGCGCCTCTGAGGAGAAGCGCCTGGATTTTCCCGTGTTTTTCATTCTTTGCATTCCATGTGTCCTGCTTCCTCGGGAAGGCGATGGTTGGTTTGTCTTCTGCCTCCTTCCTCCTCCACCTACACAATGGCCGCTCGCTTCGATGCGAGTCCCCCAGTGACTTTTTATTTCCAAGAAGTAATGACGTGACCAACGGGGTTGTCATGGTTATTAAACTGCAGCAACAAGACTTTAAGATGCTGCTCGATCTATTCTTTAAAATGCACGTGGGAGGATGTTTGTGCATTGCGTAGTTGGAGCACTGAATGTTCCTCCAGACACCCACCTCGAGTGAAAGTTCTCAGGAAAGCATATCATGTGCACATTGGTGGGAGCACCTTTCACTGTAATGAATGTACAGGATGTTGTTTGCATATGTGGCCCCAGGAAGAAATTAATCTCTACCCTCTAAACCAGTGTTGTCCAACCTGAGGGTCGGGACTCCCGACGAGGTCCAAAGATGAAAAGCACTCGTTGCTTCAACTGCTCACACCACTATATCCCAGTTTCATATAACAGTCAATTGTATATGATATAAACTATATATTAATCTCTATTGTATACTGATGCGTGTGTTGTACAAAGGCTATAAATCTATGATTTCCAATGCCACTGCCAATTAAAGCTAATAAAGAGGCAGCAGAATGTTTTTACAAAAGCTCAAGTTATTCTTTTTTTAGTCTTGTGAGACGCTCCTGGAACTGTTCCATCACCATCCACAATTATTTTTCATGTTGTCCAGCTGTGATAAGCTCCAGTTTGTCTTTTGCGCATTGTGTTCAACTGCTATTTAAGGTGCACGTCGCCCAGAGAGTCTGTACGCTTTACAACAACTCACATGAAAAGTGCACACAAACACATTCAGTCGCGCACACATACGCAGGTAATAACGTTAATATGACAGAGATTGTACAATATATCCGTACCCAGATTGGGGTAGCTAGCCTCAGTGATTTCAGTTCCCAGCTGGTTCCATCAGGCGAGATCAAGAGAAAAAGCTCTGATTTCAGCCTGGATTTGAAAGTATCAACAGAGCTCGCCTACCGAAGGTGCAGTAGATTATTCCAGAGAAGTGGAGCTCTGTGGGCAGGAATAGTTAAGTAACCGGCACCAAGGAAACGTAAATGAAGGAGTATATGGAAAAATAATGCTGGAGATATATGAGGGAGCCAGTCTGTCTAAAGCCTTTATGGAAGAAGGAGGATTTTGAGGTCAGCTCTTGCCTGAACCAGAGCCCAATGCAGAGACATCAGTATTAGTACAATATGATCAAACTCATTAGATCTTGTGAGGACTCTGGCAGCTGTGCTCTATTATAGATGTTATAAAAGCATGTATGAGGATTTCATCATCTGAAAATGCATTGAGGGAGACTATTGAAGACTCAGTGCTAACTTGCTAATTAGCAGTGAACACAATGTACAGCTGAGGCTGACGGGAAGGTCGTCAGTGCTGTAGGTATATGGTCATAAACCAGCTTACTGAAATTTTGATGTGGTGCTAATGAGAAGTTATCAAAATTCATCCCGACAGAAAGATGAATGTTTACACCAACTCTCATATAAATCAATCTGCAAGGCCACAAATATGGACCTGCTGGTGGCACCAGAGGAAAAGTCAATATCACCAGAGTCATGAGGATTCGTGGGCAAAACATCCAATAGTTGTTTAGATATTTCAGTAAAGACCAACGCACCAGAAGACCACTACTGCCGTCCCCGGAGCTCTGCTGCTAGCGTGGCTAAAGTGTCATGAGACTCCGAAACGGTCCCCCAAAACACTGAACCCAATCAAGACGCCATTTCTCACATTTCCAGGGCTGCGAACGGCTGCAGCCGACCCCTTATATAAGACGAGGAGGAAAAGCGAGCAGATGAGGAGCAGTTGGAGAGGGCTGCGGTGCGGCATGAAAAATCAGCAGCTGCAACTCCTCCTTCACCTTGGTGAAACTAGATCAGAGCGCACTTTGATATGTCAACATGCCTGTGCTGCTCGCTTCACACGGGGAACATTCATTATGCTGCACTTTGTTTGTGGGCTCAAAAATGCAGATTTCATACATTAACGGGTCATTTTGACCCCATGATTTCATTGTTCAGCGTGGATTAGAAAACTGCTAATAATTCCCATAATGAGCAGAATTTCCCACCTAATCTTCAGTGAACTCAGGATAACAGTAAAGAATGCCCTCGCAGGTATTACTAACATAATGATATGTACAATGGTGGACAATTAGCTGTGCAATAATGATTATTATACAGTGGGTGGTTTCATCCAAGCAATCTGATGCCATAAATCTTAATTTGTTTAATGCCCGAAGTAAACCCACACTCAATACTGATTAGGCCTAAATTTAATTCTTCACCCTAGGTGCTATACAACAGAGAAGTGATTTAAATGGAAATTTGCTTATTCCATTTCAAGCACTTGCATGAGACTGGTGATTAGAATTTAATTTCAAAGTTAAGTAGTATCTTAGAAAAGGCTTCGAGTGTGGCTCAGCCAATCAGAAATGGGACTGGAACCAAATATTTGTTGGTCTTACAGTGTAATTGTAGAGATGAGTGCGTGCGAAGGTGGATATTTTTGATCAGACGGCTTTTACAGGATAGATTATTGTCCCTTTGCTCTTAAATCAAACAGCGAGGAGGACGTGTTTGACGCACTTGGACGAGGTTACAATCACAAAAGTGAGCATCCAGGGTCTACACTCCAGTTACAGAATCAAATACCAAAAGAGAGACAGCCAGCACAAACTAAACTTAATATCCGTACTAAAATGAAAAGGGTTTTTTTTGCCATATAGATAGTTTTAATATGAGCTTGAAAGGCAAAAGGCGACACGAGAATCAGAGATAAAAACTCCAACTCAGACACTGAGAGATATTGAGTTTCCAGAAATTCCTAGGCGACCGCTGCTCTGCTTCCAAGATGAGTTTATTATATAATATTTTCTTCTCTTTGTACTCAGGAGAGCTTTTGTGCAGAGGACAGTGAAAGCAGCTCCTGTGTAACCACACTGCCCCCTATTGATGCAAGAGACAACCACAGCATCACACTTGGCGCTCCTCTGCCTGTTGCCCAAAGATGACCACGACCTGGACGACTCCTGAACAAAACTGCTCTCCGTCACAGTATAAGGGGCTCCTATTCAACATTTTCCCTCCAGGAAAGAAAATGTGAAAAGCACAAGGTGAGCACGCATGAGAGGGAAGAGTGAAGATTGGAAAACATATGCAAGGTCATGCACAGCTCCCACGCTACATGCTATTAGGAGTACAATACAAAAGTGCAGTTTACTTGTAGTTGTATCTCATGATTTGATATCAGGGAGTACCAATATTTGCTTTGAGGGCAACCAAAAATCATGAGTCCCCAAAGGTAAACACAACCAAGCCATCTATCACTGAAGCATGGAAGCACCTGTGCCATTTCTGATTCCATTTAATTGAAAAGTGAAAATTTAATAACATCGCCGAACATTTGCAAATGTGACTCCGCACACTCGGCTGCTGCTCTCCTACTTTTCTTTTTTTTTTTCCCTTTGCTCTTTGATGTGCTTTTCTCATGAGCTAATCAAATTAACTGCAAAAAGAGCAAGAATCCCCACAGATGACTTGCCTATTTTATGCTGAGATTTAAATTTGTTTCAAGTCCCTGTTGCTCAGGACTTAATAAGACATGTTGATCGGTGATGTAACCTTCCACTGTTTTATCTCCATCCATTACGCCACATCAGACACACTGACTGTACAAAGTAATAGGACAACCTGCCACTTTTCCATTAAACAGACCATGAAATTGATTGAGCTGGCCTCAGTGTTATTATCTCAATGTTTTCCACCTTCAGCGTACAACCTTTAATAACGACATGAAGGCAGGGAGAAAGGAACACCGTGTTTTTGCATTATTCAGCCCCGCTTCTTGATGACGGTCCGGCTCTGGGCTGCTCACACCTTTTCACCGCTTTCTTTCTTCTCTAACCCGAACGATGTGAAGCTTCCCCCCTCTGGAAATTCTCCATGAAAGCTTTTCAAGGGAGGCAGGGGTGAAATCTGACATCTGAGAGCCAGTCGCAGCAGGGCGCTTCAGAAGAGGAACAAAAAAGAAGGGAATCTTTTTATAAAAATGAGCAGCAAATGGGTGTGAAGTTCACTATTTCATCTTCAAATCACAGGGATGATGAGGAAAATGCAGAACAAGACATGACTGGGGTCAAGAGAAGCTGTTGAATGGTCAGTGCCTATCTCGTGCTCTATGATCTGGCCTCTGTCTCCCTCTTGTGGCAGGAAGTCGATCCAACAATCTTTAATGATATTTATGTTAATGATCACGTCAGCCGGCAGGAAGGAAGACGATCTGCCTCTAATGATTGCTGTAGCAGTTTGATGGCCAACTTCCAGTCAGCCTTCCTGCATCTGCACTACGAGGCCTCTGTGGATCAGTGCAGGACACACAGCATGTCTGCTGGCCAGGAACCCTTCTGCTAATCTGCTTAAATGGTTTGACTGTGTCCGTACAGAGGATGCTTAAGATGAGCGGGAGGCTAAATGTTTAAAATATTACACAAAGTCACAGTGTGGTTAAAAACATCATAGGCTCACACTTCAGTTTCATTCGGCGTTGGACTGTTTCTTTCTGTTAAGTGTGAAAACTGCACAGTCAGCACTTATTTGGTGATTATCATGATTAAAAATGCAGAATTTCACAAAAGCAGTTTTTCTAATGTAGATTTGGAGCTATGACGGTATAAAGCCGTTGTAGGATGCGATCTAAAGGATGAAAGTTTTCCTCTTGGTGATCTATGGGAATCTGTGCCATGATCAGCCCATTTTGTCCAAACGGTGAGCAGCCCTCTGTGGACTGCAGGCACACATGTACGTAAGTTTAGCTAAGCCAGCGCAGAGGCGACAACGCTCCAGAGGGGCCTCAAAAGATAAAAAGAAAAGAAAAACCATCTCACTGTGGCCCGACAGGCAGTGATCAAAGTCAGAGATCAGATGTGACTCTCGGAACATAATGTGCTCAGCCAAGTGCACAAAGCCTCCCTGACAGGACAACGCTGGTTCAGGGTTGACATTGATTTACGGTGTGGTGCTGAGCATTCTTCAGCTACGGGGGTCGAGGGGAGACACGGGGGGTCTGCAGACACATTGGAAATTCTTGTTAAACTGATCAGAGCAGACTGCGCTCAAACCATCAATGAGACATCAAGCTAAACATGTAAAGTCTCCTTTTCTGTTTCATACTTAGGATCCAAGAAGCTGAAGCCGGTGTTCCCCCGAGGCTCTGTGAGTGTTTTCATCTCTTGTACAAGCAGCCTGGCTTGGCTCCCTTGTGAATATACTGTAGCGCAGTATATGACTATATATGTATTCCTTTTGGGTACTTCAGGCTTAATGTTTCATCTTTTAAACTTTGCATGTGTAGTTTTTGTTTTGTTTTTTTTTTTAAAATTAGAGTCCTCATTACCATTTTGTACAATAAGACAATATGTGCCTAAGGAAATATTTATGCAGGACGTCCTCTCTTTGGGACATGTTTTCATGTGAGCCCAACACACGTAGATACTATCACAAGCATGGCTTCAAATGACAGTTTTTCATAACTGATGAATGTTTAACCAATTTCATTTATATTAAATACTTCGTTAGTCAATTTGTCAGAAATAAAAGAATCTGAAAAGAAAATCATTGCATGTTGCCAGGGGCCAAAATGATATCTGAATGTCCTCCTTTGTTAGACATGGAGACAAGAAAAGTATAATTTTACCATGAAAAGACACAGAGAAAGGCAAGTAATGCTAAGCTGTGTCCAACAGGTATATATAGATATTTTACTTAATAAATGCTAAACAAGAGTCATTAATAAACTTCAAATTTGGCCAAAATGAAACAAAAGTTACAGTTATAACTCTAAAACATATTGTATCCCGTATTTAATCATACACTCTTCTTGTTTATTGTGAATTATAAAAGTTAACTGTCACCTGATCAGTTTTGATTCTGATTCCTTTAATCAATAAAACACATCAATCCAGCACAGTGCCAAGACGTTAAACTGTTAAACCCAGCTGACAGACGTGCAGATGTTTTTCTTACTGTCACCGAATCCCATGAGAGACCAAAAGCAGTCATGAACAGATCTTCTAACAAGTACTGTCTGTGTTTCAGTCTGATATGACTTATTCCTCTGAGCCATAGACCACCATTATAGTGCAGAAACTATTAAAAACACATCAGTGAGTCACACTGTTGCACTCAGTGACACGGTGCTTCATTAACCCGAAACAAGGACGCTGTAGTTTGTTGGATTTTTTTTTTCTTTCTTTTTAGAGTCGAACCATTCAGCTGTGAGCAAAATGCTCAACAGTGCATCAAATCTGCTGCTGAAAATAGTTCCCAATGAATACACTATTTACATCTGCTAGATTAGCATGATCTAAAAACTACAGTGCCCACATGTTTTAGGAAATTAGTGGGAATTTCTTTAAAAAGAGAGAGTGTTTTACTTCATCAAAGGGAGCCCAGACGAGGGAAGCTGGAAAGCATTGTCGGCCTTTTTATGGAATTTGTTGCTGATGAGAAAAATACAGATCGATAGCTTCGTCATTAATTGACAGATGATCTTCAGTGATTTAAGACGGTTCAGTTGAAAAAAAAAAAAAAAAAAAACATCCCAACCAAATTAACAACATATTGGTTGCTGTTTTTTCCTCTAAGCAACTGTATAACACCATTAGCATGCTCATTTTTAGCCTGGCTCCTATGGGAGTTAGCAGTGTTAGTGTTATGGCCTTTCTCTCAAATTATTCAAAACCACCTGAACAACAACCTCACCCGAGTAACAGAGAGGCTTATGTTGCACTGTGTACCAACAGGGAGCAGCTAAACACTCAAAACCATGAATATCAACAGTTTTCCGCCCAGTCATTTTCCCACGGGTGACTGGAGAGTGATGAAATGTAAACACACTCACTCACTCACTCACTCACTCACACACACAGACACACACACACTACTGTGCAAACACGTAAAAAGTCTGATCAGCAGAAGCAGTTAGCGAGCATGACATTCTGTATGATACAGAGAGACTCACAGTGAGATGACAAGATAGAGAGGACCAGCACCAGAATACTTGAGAAGAACTTTCTGTATTAAAAAAAAAAAACTCCCTGAGAACAAACAAGACGTCTAATTCAAACACAGCCTGACTTGATGGAGTACAACCACTGTGTTCCCGCTGCTTGTTGCCCTCTGTCAACATGCAGACACGCCGCTCGCTGTGAGCGTCTCTCCTTATCAGCATTCCAGCCGTGACCTCGGCTCAGACACACTGGTCAACTTTGTGTTTTGTCAGTCAGCTGTGTGAGGTGACTGAGAGTGGAAAGCAAACACTTTCCGCCCGCAGCTGACGTCTGTTGACTGGCGTTAGGCAAAGTTTGTTGACTATATATAAGGCCCGGCGCTTCTGAAAGTCCATTTCTGAGGTTTCCTGACAGCACAGAAGCAGCTTGTCTGTACGTGTGTGTGTGTGTGTGTGTGTGTGTGTGTGTGTGTGTGTGTGTGTGTGCGTGTGTGTATGTGTGTTTTCTCCTTCTGTCATTATGTGTGCTGTTTGATTTTCAGTCAGAAATGAAACATCTATGCACTGTTGCACAGTCTACAATCTGCACGCCAAGCTGTCCGATCCCTAAAGGTCAGTCAGTATAAAGCGGCACGAAGCAATCTATTAACCAACGCTGACCGCCATCGGGGGGGACAGAGAAACTAGAACAGCACTGACAGGTCTGTGGCACAGCTTAATGGCCTTTAATGGACATACATAATACATTCGCATTTCAACAATAACAGTGAGTAAGCTGGTTAATTAGAGCAAAGATCCAACATTAATAATTACTTAAAAGGCTATTATACCACCATGCTCACAGGCACACTGCATGCTGGGAGTATTTGGGCATAACTCAACTCCATTTAAAATGAAATATTACACCTTCAACACCTATTCCCTTTTCACGGTGCTCCGCATAAATCAAATGCTCAAACATCAGTCTAAAAATGTGCCGTGTGTCAGGTCACATCGTGTTTTGACAGTATCTCCATCTGGGTTACATTTACAGCAAGGCAAATCGAAGAAATTCCACTCTGCTAAATGCAGGTCTGGGTGCAATTGTCGCATCCATATTGGGTGAATAGTGTGGGACTTTGAGTGGTCAAGTCAGTCATTACTGAAGTCACTGAAGATCAGACTAAAGGTAAAAAGGCCCTGAAAACAGCAGACAGTCATTGGCTGCAACCAAATATTAAATGATGACTCCATTTAGCCTAATTTGTAATACTTTCTGTCCTAAAACTGGGGGACAATGTATAGAAAGCGCTAAAATGATCGCATTGTTCATGCAATGTGGATGCAAACACCCTGAGGCAAAGAGCTCAGTGCCATCTCAATACAGAAACATCAGAATTCAAATACTTACAGCCTGCTTTGTGTGTAAAACAGTATGTACAGTATGTCTCCATAAACTCACCTTTCTAGTCTGAAAAACGAAAGGCCTTGCACTAATTACAGGTAAATTATCGTATGTATCGCTGCCATTTGTGAGCTTTTCATTGATTTCCGTTGAGAAATCCTTTGTTCATTTGCTCCTTTCTACAAGGAGGTCAAAGGTCAGGGTCAGCTACACAAAGAAGCCCCACTTCAACAGATTCTTAACATCGCTCACGGACATTTGAAAAGGGCAAACAAAGTAGTGATTAACTAAATAACGTGTGCTCACCTTCGAACCCACCCACCCTGAAACAAAGACATCCTCATGATCAGAAACCTGGCAGACTCAATGAGAGCTCAGAGGTTAACACACACAAAAAAAACAATAACGCAATCATCCACCCCTGTTGTGAGAACCATGTGAAATGGTTATTGGCTGCAATTCATCAAATCCTACCGCCAGCAGTGACATATTGATGAATGCTCTCATCCCAATGCTGGTTGTCAGTGGCTAAAGACGAAGAGAGTCACAAAGCAAATTTCTGTGAGAGTTCTTACCGTCATAGAAATGAATAGAGATTTTTCTTTATCTACAGTTCTTTAAAAAATCCCAGAAAAGTTTAATTATACACTAAACAGTATCTTGCTTAAAAAGGCCCATATAATGTGTGGTGCACTGCATTAAAACCAGATCAAACTGAATAAAAACAACCATTAAGTAAAAGACCACCATCATCAGTGTGTTTGTGCTGATTAATTCTTCTAACCAACTGTGCTACAAACAGATTTTGGGGAGCAAAAGGGAAAACAAGCAACTGTTTAAAAAAAAAAAAAAAAAAAAGACATTGAGCAATACTGAGTCAAGGATTGCAACAGCCTCCAGTGTTGTAATCTCAGCTCTGGTATCTGTTTTGTTATTTTGGCTGTGGTGAAGGTTTGAGGTTTTAGTTTCATTATCAGTTGAGATGGCATTGAATTTAGTTTAAAACTGAGCTGTGGGCCCCTGCTGACTGACCCCGGGCACAAGTTGCACAGATATCTACTGAAGATAGCTGCAGCCCATTCTGTCTCATCATACCACTTTGTAGTCTGATGGTGAAGCTCACTGTAGTGTCAGCTGGGAGATGTATGAGAGTTTGCCATGTTTCACACGTTAGGTGTTTTACTGATAACCTTATGTTAATTCATCGTAAAACACACTTCATTCAAACTTGACAGAAACAAAATAAAACTCACCAAAGCCGTCTTGTCTTTCCAGTGTTAGAACAATCACCAGCTCTGGCACCAGTCCTCTGGTGCTCCAAGCTCTCGGCCAGGGCAGACTCCAGTCAGCTAATAGGGCCACTAGCTGCACGGCTAACTGAGCTAACAGCATCAGGTAGCTGCAGCCAAAGATAGAGCATCAGTTCGCAGTGATTCTGCTGATGCTGCCCTCTGTTTGTTTGGAGTGACCTTTGACAGGTGACCAGTTCTTACACATTATGCCTTTAAGACAGATAAGGTGAAATGGGGGCCCTGGACTAAGGTGGTGCACAGTATACTAAAGTTTGTCCAGTCAGCCTCATGCAGGTTCAACTGTGCTAGCAGTGCTAATGCTAATCTAAATCTTTGCTTCATCAGTTCTTTCACATGGTGGACATTTTGACCTACAAACAGCACTCTAGTTTCCCATTAGTCCTGTCAGTGAGCCACAGCACCAATGCTCTGCACCTGGCATGTGTTATTAATAAAACCTGAGCTTTCTACCCTACAGCTAGACTAAAACCTGAAAGTGAAATCAAAGACAGCACAGAGGTGAGGCTGCAGGATCGTACCTGCTCTCACAGGGAGGTTTGGTGGGCCGTGCCATGAGCAAAACCAGCCCGCACTGCAAAAAGTAAGATAGAATAAAGCAAGGTAGCATATGATTGCTTTTTGTCTGGCAAGTTAAATCTTCTTACCAGGTGGTTTTTATGTGAGAGCATTTCACTTCTTTCAAGCTTTTCTGTCCCTAATTACCTTAATAAGATTATAACTTATTACTCAGATTCTATGACTGAATTTCCAGAATTATAAAGATGTTTGAGCATCACTGACAAGTACAAAACTGCTTTGTCAAAGACATAATTTCTTTAAATCCAGACAAATGTGCTTGTTTTTAAACTGAGCCGACTACTTTTAAGATAACTGTGCGACTACATGTTTTTACTTGTTATAAAAAAAAGGACTTGACCTCTTTTAAATCTGGCTGTTTTGATGCAAATGAAAGTAGCATCCATAAGAAAATGATCCACTTCAAGATTTATCTCTGCAGCGATGAGTGAATTATCCTGATTCAAATCCTGGAAGTTATTAATTTCTAAGAAGCATCATCCTGCCTGAGAAACAGTCAGTCTGCAGCAGAGTGATGGCTGCTGCTGGACTTGCACTGTGGATGAATTCACATAAAAAAAAAAAAAAAAAGGAAACATGTCGAAATACTTGAACATATTTTTGGGACACACAACAGAAATCTTCCATTTCCAGTGAAAGCTCGACCATTTTGTGTGCGGGGTCCCGTATGTCTGACCCACTAACACATTTCTGTTTAATAGACGGAGTGACGTCACTGAGGGGGCGGGGTCTGGTGCGTTCAAAACACAGCCTGCCCTCAATCCTCCCTGAGTCTGCGCTTCCTGCCTCTTTTTTTTTGCGCTTATTTGTGCCACCGTCCCAGTTATTTGGATTAATTGGCGCTCTTTTCGCCTGTTTTATTTGCTCTTTTTAATATAATGCGGCTGTTTCGCGATCATTCACTCCAAAACGCGTTTCTTCACGAGATTGTCTTCTCTGACAGCATCCGACTGTTGTTTGTTTGTTTGCTGCTTTCGGTGAATATGGACTAGTTGGGGGATTAAAAAAAAAACAAAAAACGTATAAATGCACCTGCCGTCCGGGAGATATCCTGCCTTCGAAATCGATCAGGTAAGAGCGCGCGAGCAAAGAAAGGCAACAAACGCAAAGAGGAAGACAAATGTTTTCTGGCTGCAGCAGCAACTGTGCAGGAGGCTGCAGCAGCTGCAGCCCATTATCCCGCCTGGATCCTGTGTTTGTGCGTTGGTTCACCCGCGACAGATGAAAACGAAGTCACTACTAGTTATTGAAGCACTTTGCATGTGAGTGCAGTCCCTCATCCTGCGCTGCGTGCGTGCACGCACAGTCTGAAAAATGGCGATGTTGTTTGTCAGACTGGTCTATTTCCTGCTGCATTCTTGGCTCTTTCAGCTGCTCTGATCAACTGTTTGCCAGATTACAACTAACAGGCGCCCAAAACTGACTAAATATACAGAGTGAAATTAGTTTAAACCAGTCTGAGATTTACAGGAGCTGTTGAAGTTGCTGTTTTGTGATGCATTTAAGAGTCCTGAACTTTTCTGTCTATTAAAACCTTTTGTGTTGGCTTACCTCTTAGTTATATTTAGCTCTCAAAACGGAAACCCAGATTTAGACCTTGCATCCTCATCAAATCTTTCAAAATGCAGGTAAAATGAGCTGAATCAACCTTCAAGAGACCCTTAATCTATATGACGTGCGTGTGCATGTCTTATCAGATGATTTTAAGGGATGTTTTGTTCAGTGTAAGCCAGTCTGTGCCTGTCGTTACCTTATCTGTCTCTTCCTCCTCCTCCATCAGGTGTGCGTGCCCTGGGTGCAGCCTGGCCTCTGCTGTGGTGGCGATGAAGAACCCAGGAGCCGTGGAGAGCAGTCGGCTGGTCCTCCTGCTGGAGGCGGCCCTGGTGAGGGAGGCTCGCCTGTGGAAGGTACCGGTCTTCAAGAATGGATGCATCCAGGTGAGAGACGTGCACGTGTGCGTGTACAGAAGGTCATTTTGCATCTCCAGCTGGATTAAAGGTGCTAAATGTTACAGTTATTTTCAGATGTAGGTAACTCTGAACATTGAATGTCTAAAGTAAGAGCATAGAATCAGCGAGAAAAGGGGATTAACAGTAAAAGGTGAAGCTGAGATATCATAATTGGCATTAGACCTCCCACAGTGGTCCATTAATTTAATGAAAGTGATATCTAAAAGTCATTACGTCTATGTGTTAAATGATGTACATCTGTAATGCTCCAATTTGAAATGTACAGTGGAGACACAAGCCAGAACTCAGCACCAAGGCCTTTCAGGCTCGGAGAAGCTCAGGTTATGGGAAGCTTCATGTTACGGCTTGTTCATGTCCCATTGTGTCAAAGGTGGATTTGACTCCTCAAAACACAGTTATAAAAACGCCCGACCTGTAATCTTTCACATATTAACCAATGGCTGTCTCCTCTAACCGCTCAGGGCGCTGACATCTCTTTGTCCCAACACCAAGAAATGATCTTTTGGCTGGGAGACATGAGCAGGCTGTTCCAGTTCTGTCCAGAGACCTTTGCACTGGGAGTCTGCGTCCTCAACCGCCTGCTGTCCTCGGTCAAGGTAGACGGCTGCAACGTATGATAATGGTTTCCAGCCAGTGTTCTGTATCTAAAATCCCCATGACTGAAAAACCTGCACAAACAGCAGCTACACAACTTCAAGCATTAACTTAGTGACTGGTTTGTCCTTGGCTGCACTTTCAGAGATGATGGCGGTGCAGATCCGTCCACTCAGTGGGACCAAAAGAAACACAAGAATAATTATCCTATTAAAGGACTCAAATCACCACTAAAATAGATCAAAAATCTGATCATTTCCCAAACTCACTCTCTTGATTTTCTTTTTTTAGGCCCAACCAAAATACCTGAAATGCATTGCTTTTACCTCATTGGTCCTGGCTGCCAAAATCAACGAGGAAGATGAGGTAAGATCTCAGCAATCGCGTGCTTAAAGACTGCTTGAATTTTACTGTACAAACCCTGAGAATACAGCCTTTAAACAAAAAAAAGACGCCCGGGTCAACGCTACTTCAAAACAATACGTTTATTTGCTTCCCTTTGTGTCTGTTAAACAGGTAATAGGCTCTGTTAAAGACCTGGTTGTGCAGAGCGGATGCAACTTTTCAACAGCAGAGATTCTTCGCATGGAGAGGATCATTCTCGACAAGCTGCACTGGGACTTGTACACCGCAACACCAGTCGACTTCATTCACATAGTAAGTCAGAATTCAGCAGATAGACAGGCAGGCAAAACAGGGTTTTTCTTTTTCTCTTTTTTTTGTTGTTTTTTGTTTGTTTTAACTGGACCTGAGCGGCAGAGCGCTTCAGAGTGAGCTGGCTTTGAAATGCTCCGTGAATTCAGGTCCTGGTCTTGCCTTAAAATACACAGCAGTACAAAAGCACACATTAAACCATCATGCTTGCATCATGTTTGCTTCAAGATGGTGTGTTTTTTGAGCCCTCACACCCTCCCCCCCCCCCTTCACCCCCACAGTAAAGAATTGGTCCTAGTAGAGATTGTGCATTTATTTGATTAGACTCATTGTGCCCATTACTATTATTATTATTATTATTATAAACTCCACTCAGTCCTGTTTGGAGTGTGTCCTTCACTTTTTTTGTAGCCAAGAAGGGAAATTAAAACATGCTTTTCTCTAATGCAAAACATAAAATCAAAGAGTCTCATTAGAGGATATGTTCAATTTACATGTGGTTTTCCAATATATCAGAATAAAATCGACTAAAATATAGGTAAATATCGGGTGATGTAATAATAATATGATATTTAATATGTTGTCTTAAAACAGTCTAATTCTGAAAAGTCATTTTATTGTCTGTGCACACTTTACTCAGTAGTTTGGACAGATGGGATAAATCCCCTTAAATAACTGCTAACCCTAAAAATCACTGCTTTAGTGCCACGTCATCGTTTAAATGCTAAGTAAAAGTTTGTTTCCTCTCTAAAAGGTTTTCCACGTCAGCTCTCTGCAGCTTCAGTGCAAAAGCGACATGACCGGACAAACCCAAGTTACAGAATAACCCAGGCCAGTTACCAGGTGTCTGTGTATGTGGGGCAAAAAGCAGCAAAGACGCATTTCAGCATGTCTGAATAGAGCTGTATGAGATTCCTCGAACCACGTAAGACCGCATTAGCAAGCTGCCAGCAAAATAACAGGCGTGTTGCATATCAGGCCAAGGCACTTCTGACTAACTCTTACCCGCAGCCCTACAGTGGACACCCAGACCCCCCAGAAACAGACGATTTAGGTCATTAGCGCATCTCGAACATGCTGTGAGTTGTTAAAACAAAAAGGTTTGTCTTTGTTAAGAATCGCACGCTGTGTCGCTCCATTTATGGCACAATATTGTTTCGCAGCACTGAGCTGTTTACAGTAGTTTCATCGTTAAACCCTCACACGTAATTGCCTAAAGCCTGAACAACTGTCAACAAACACACACATCATTTAGGTCCCATCATGCTGTTGGGCCCTGGGCTATATTCATAACGCTGTGAACAAGGAGCCATCCACGATTTAATCATTGAAGATCAGTGAATTTACCGCCAAGGCAACAGGTTGAGCAGGTGTTGGCGGGCTTCGCGGAGGGCTGGGTGATATTCAGCATCTATAATTAAACTGTAAACACGGCTGTTGTTAGTAGGTTTTAGCCACACTAGCAGCACGGCGTCATGATCGCAGTGTCGGTCCACAGCTTTGGTCCGGCTCTGATATCTCAACAACATTTGGATGAACTGTGGAATCCGGTCCAGATGTCCACATTTCCCAGATGATGAAGTCTAATGATCAGCCGCAGCACAAAAAAACCTGGTTTTCAGCCAAATATCTCAACAGCTGTGAGCTGGTGGTGGTTCACACACTGACGCCCCCCTCAGGATGAACTGTGATCACTTTACATATAATGCACTATAATCACGTTTTAATTCATATCATTAATATGAACAGACATTACGGCGCAGTATGATTATCCTATGATACAAGTCAAGTCAGGATCGATCATATCTCCCAGCCCAAGGTTTCACATTATCAGAAGAAATGAGACTTCGTGCTCGCAGGGCAGAAACTCCCCCTGTGTTCAAACGCAGCAGCTGGATGCTGTTATGAATACAGCCCGTTGTTTTCTTGACAGGAATAATTTACCACTTTGAATTGATCCGCACTTTTCAAAGTATTTCCATTGAGACAGCTTCTTCAGTTTCAGAGAAGATTGATTTGCTTCCTGAAAAACTGCCTCCCCGTTGATTTGCATCATGCGCTCTGTGAGTAATCTCATCCCAAACCAGACCAACGGACGACCTACAGCCTAAGATTTGCTTGTGATGGTGAAATTGGTGGAGGACTGATACCAAAAAGCAGCTTGGCACATTTGGACTGAGCTGAACTGATTCAGTGTCTTCTGCTAAACGAAACATGGCACTTTCTCCGACTGTGTCTGAGCGGTGTCGTCAGTTTACCGTGTGTGGAGCTGCTGTGAGCCTGTTGTCGTCCTAGCGCTTCACTTTATTACAAAAAATCCAAGACTTTTAAAATAAAGAGACATAATGTAGTAAAAAAAACTCAAAAAAATAAAGACATTTTCTCTTCTTATACTATTCAAATAAATACTTTTTAGCTATTCTGTATCTCACATTTACATTCCCCCTGCCCTGGATTTCCTTTCCTACATAAAGTGTTTTATGTCTAGAAAACAGCAATCAAGAAAATCTAGCGGTAATTTGTCACAGACGCGCCACCATGACACTTTGATATGATTAAATAAGAGGATTTAAAGAGATGCCTCGCCATCATCCCTCAATAAGCTTCAACGTCCGAGTCAAACTCCTTGGAAAAGCCGGGTCAGCAGCGCGGCGCTCAGGTTGAATTAAAAACACAATTGTCCTCGTTTGCTACATCAGCCTGAATTTCCTACATTTCCAAAAAATGGAGCAGAGGTGGAAAACTTGAGACGTTAAGTTTTAAGACGTGTTTGAGGGATCTCTTTTTGACTTTGGCACCACGTTGCCGAATCTGCCTCTCAGTGAACTCCACTTTCCTTTATAAACCCATGGCTTATGTTTGCTACAGAGTCAGAGACAAGCTAAAGCAAATGAGCTAAACGTGAGTGAAAGACCGGAACAAATGTTCGAAGAATGTGTTATTTTTCAGAATCTATTGTGATTTTTCTTCACCGGGAAATAGTTTTTTAGCTTTCTTCATCTAAACCAAAGGGCAGAGCTAGCTAGCCTGAGCCCCTTGGTTTCAGTGAAGCTAGCTAACAAGCTGTTAGCGGGTCTTTTCTCAGCACTGCGTGACAAGAGTGCAAAGAAATCGTCTAAATTTCAAATCCAAAGCGTCCTTTTTAACATTGAGCCCCCCCACTCGGGTTGTGATTTACAGTTCCTGCCTACGGATGGGAACACAGAAAAGCACTGCACGTACGATACAATACGAACAAGGTTACTATGATTCCTCAGGCAGACAGGTGGGTCTTCAGTCAGTCGTAAAAACCTGATTCTCCACCTGCTGCTCAGCGTCCTCCTGCAGGGAGCTTCAGGTTCACGGTAGCTTTTAATGCAGGAATGAAGACGTGAGCAGAGGAGAGAGTCACAGACTGCAAGGTGACGGCGTTCAGGTGGATGAGATGAAGTTTGGGTCAAAGGGGTGAATGATGTGCTGACCTTTTTGTCAGATATGTGTGTTTGGATGATAAATGCACCGGCGTCTTTGATGTTGATATGATTTATCAAATAGAGGTAAAGGGATGATGGACAATGAGACAACAATGACATCATTATGCTAACGTTTTGGTCTCGTTCCTCTTCATCTCTCCGCTCCTCTCCGGTCCAGTTCCACGCCTTGCTCGTCTCCGGCCACCCTCACCTCGTTCCGTCCATCGGGCTCGGCTCCGGCTGGGGTCCGGCAACAGACCCCGGCTTGCTTCCCGCCGGGCCGGGGCATCAGAAGAGGCCTGCGGGCTTCCAGGTGGCGCTGTGGACCAGGCAGGTGCAGCACTGTATGGCCTGCCACCAGCTTTGGCAGTTCAAGGGCTCCACGTTGGCTTTGGCCATCATCACTTTGGAGCTGGAGGCGCTCACGCCCGACTGGTTCTCCGTCTTCACCGACCTGCTGAAGAAAGCACAAGTAAGAGAAAAGCACAGGCCTGATAGGAAGGCCTTTCCTCTGTGATTATCGTCAGATATACTGGAATCTGCAATTTTAATCTGGGTTTTTTTATTTGTTTTTGACTAGACAAAGAAAAAAAGACCCAGACTTAGTTAAAATAAGTGTTTTCCTTATTAAAATGAAAATCAGACTGAATTGACTCGTCTGCCTCTGTGTGCAACGAAGAAGAGCACCTGCAAGGCTCCAACTATGGTGTAGTTTTTACATAGAAATATAAACAGAAATACATGGCAGTATTGTACAGTTGTAAGCGATTTCACTGAGCTTGAGTGGATCGCTTTGGGTGAAGGCACATTCAGGTGTTGAAATGAGGCTCTGTGCTGCACAGACACACATCTTTGGTTAAAGACGCTGCTTCCAGGAGCGTCTTTAATCACAGTGAGGAAATAAAAGAAGCGATTTTAGTTAACTTTGCCACAGAAGTCTACAGTGTTAAAACCTTGTGCCACTGCAGAAACAGAAAACGGTGGACAGTGTTGGATCACATCCTCTGAGAGGTAAACTGTGGTTGGTTCTAGTTCCAGCCTGCAGCGTCTGACCCATCTGGATGTCTTTGCTCTCCCAGGTTGATAGCGGCGAGTTCATCCACTGCAAAGAGACGGTGGACGAGTACCTGCACAGCCTGGAGTTCTCCCTGCCGGCCAACGCCGTCTACATCTTGGACAGCGCCCAGATCCAGGACGAGGAGCGGGCCTGGAGCCCCACGTGGCGCCTCAGGCAGGCCAGGAGGGGGCGGGAGGGCGACGAGCAGGGGGACTGCGACGAGTATTACGACGGTTTTAGGTGTTTGTACAGCGAGGAGACGACTCCGGGGGCGGAGGGGAACGATGTTGTGGGTCTGCAGAAAAACGTGTCGCCCTGCCCGCCGCTGCACCCCGCTGTCAATTAGCCTGAGGTTCATTCACACCGCCCACCTCTTACAAGTGCACAGTGCTCCCATTTCACAGTGAGAATGTTGGAAATACTGTAATTCAGCACGTCTTAGGGCCTCAGCTGTAAGTTTTACAGGGTACTGAAGTAACTGACTTAAGCCTAGCCCACATGTACACGAGTATTTTCCAAAATGTATATTTCTCTATGTGTTTTGGCCGTTGGTCCACACACAAATGCAGTTTTAGGTCAATGAAAACAGCTTTTGGAAACTCTTTCCAGGGCGAAGATGTTCAGAAACTCCCTTTGCAGTGTTGTTGTAAGGAGGAGTTTTTGCCTTGTGACGTTATCGCCTGTGTTTGCATGAGGAGGCTTTGTGCCATGAGGACGTGGCCAAAACACTGCAGGTTCTAACAGGACGTCTTGCATGTCGACACAAACACGTACAGTCACTCTTCCACTTTCATGAGGCGTTTAAATGCATTAAGGAGGTCACTGCTACATAATCCAACACTCCTGTAATAAATAAATGTGCAGTCATAATTTAGCAGTTTGACCTCTTGTTGCAGGTAGCCTAATGGTAGTAGCTTTTTTTTTCCAGGCTTCTGATTGGCCCAAACGGCTGTAGGGTTCGGCTCATATCGCCACCTGTTGGAAATACTCGTGTACGTTTGGTCCAGGCGTTGACTCCATTGATACGTTTAAATATTGGCTTAAAACGTTTAAGAAAAGGCAGAATCTTGTTCTCTATGGCTGGCCTGAGGTCAGATTTAGATATTGTTTTAGTCTCTACTGTGCACTTGTCTACACCCAAATGTGAATCTGGATGCGTGTATGGATCAGCGTTGGAGTTAACCTCTCACTCTGATGCTATAACTCGTTCTGTGTCGGCAGCTGAGGAGAAAACGTGGGGTTATAGTCGAGCCTGACTGAGCTGAGGGTTGAATGTTTCTCCTTGGTACAGAGTTACTGGTCCATTAAGTTCTCTGCTTATTATTATTAATGTCATTTCTTTCTCCTTTTTTAACCTACCTGTCCTTTACATCCACCACAAATCGTTTTAAGTCGGAGGTGGAGGAGGAGAATTGGGCAGTTGTGTGTGTTTTTTATGAGTGTGGTTGAGGCCAAGAGTGGCTTTTCTTATGTCTGAGAGTTGATCCTGGTTTTGTTTGTGAGGTGCGTTGGTGCTCAGGTTCCCCAGGTAACCCAACATAGCACTTTGAGATTAAGACAAGCTTTTTTAAATGCAAATAATTCTATTTTTTCACAACCTTTTTTATTATTATTATTTTAATCTCTTACTTACTTGTACTAAACATTTTTGTGCTGTGTTAAAGTGTTTATTTACCAGTTATTTACAGAAGCTACATTTCACAAAAAAAAAAGCTTTAATTTCGTGATTAAATGCTGCAGATGTTTTTATTTCATTAATCCTTTCACCTGTGTTGATTTTTGCTTTATGCAATTGTTGTTACATATCAAACCAGCACCTTTTGGGAGATTAGTTCAACACTAGAGCAGAATGACTAAATGATTACCTGATCAGTAATCCAGCGTCGATGTTCTCCTTTAAATTTTCAATGTTTTTTCTTATTAACATGCTGAATGAGAGCGCCAATAACCCCACAGGACTGATGTTGAAGTATTGGGATGAAAATGTCCTGTTTTCTTTTGTAAATACCTCCTCGTTAGCTTCATCATGACACCGACATGTGAACTGAAGCGGTGACAAATTATGTTTCAATTTAAAGTGTGTTTAACGTTGGCGGATACGCGAACACGGGGTCCAAACAGCTGAAGCCAACAGACTTTGATTTTCATTCTTTGACTCCAGGCTGCTGAAATAGTTTGCTGTGTTCAGAGAGAGGCCAGCAATGTTATCTATAATGTGAACTGGTTACTGCGTTTTCTCAACGGCAAAGTCTGCTTCCATTCATCCAGGCAAGCTGGATGCAACACCAGTGACCAATGTACAGGTTTCATTTTGGATCATATTTCTCCATTTACTGAGGCAGCTATACCTTATTGTCTGATCAACCACAGAAATAAAGCTACGACTTCAAAAGTCGGAAGTGTCCCTCTCTGGTTTGTCGTTCAAAAGGATGTCCTCGAGCGAGCTACTGAGGTCTATATTGTTCTTGTAAAGCTCAAATTATGCTGACATGCAAGACTAAAAGCTTGAAAATGAAAATAAAATCTGACGGTGTGAAAGTAAAAACAGCGTCTGCAGCCCACTGCTCATCTCTGCTTGAGGTTAGCAGCCCGAGGCTACATTAGCTGCTACTACTGTAACACATCTGAATCTCTGACTCTTAGCAGTGGAGTTGCATTGTGGGTATTGTAGTTTGTTGGGTTTTTTTTTTAACTGTCCATTGCAATTCTGACTATATTGCAGAAGAGCAATGCTAAACCAGTGGAGTAACCTTTATGTCAGAATCATGACTGCAATTAGGTGACTGTGATTATAAATTAGATTATGACTGTTTGTTTGCCCTGTGACTTGAGTGTACTTGTCTGTGGTTACAAACTTACCAAACACATCAGCCTTTGTCATGCAAGTTCCCGTTTGACTACAGCACTATACCGTACCTCAAGCCCAGCAGTCTCAGTGTGCACCACCATGTTGTCCTATATGTAGAACAGGCTGTCAGAGAGCCATTATCAGCGAGCTTTGTTAGCAGAGTGCTGCTGTTCGACAGGATAGCGAGAACAGAGAGCTCTGAACAGATTGTACTGCTGGATGAGGTCCAGTGAGCCCTGCAGGTGGTGGACAGAATAATAATAGCGCTGGCAGATCCTTCACAGTAAACAGAAAACCATTACTATGGGAAGATCTCAATACTGGGCCATGACTTCCTCTGTCTGTGTTCAGTGAGCCACAGACCCTCTGTGCTGCTATATAAACGTAATACAGGAAGTGGTAGTAAATAAACTTAGAGTGGCTGAAGGACGACACCGTGACAGTCGATTATTTGAGGAAATAATTGGCAGATTAATTTGGTCAAGGCGAATGTAAAAACTACTGTCAGTGTTTCAATGGACGAGCATTAAAAATTAGCTAAACCTTGTCTGGAAACTCCTAACACAACCCACACGATCCAATCCATGCTGCTAGCTGAGAGGAGCGTGAAGCGAGGAGGCCGTGTGGTTTTTAAACAGACCAACAGCTGCAGTTTGTGTTAACACGCATACTGTATACACACACACACACACACACACACAAACACACAGACGCCACTCACAAGCACGTCGTTAACCAACATCATCTCCCTTTCACACACGCTTCCTCCACAGTCAACAAATGTCACATATTTCTTTTTTCCCCACACACTTCTTACTCTCCACCTTCAGCAAATGCACTGCAAACGTGCCATCTTTCACGCACACACACACACACACATACGCACCCAGCTGAGGTCAGCAGCAGGAAGGAGTGTGTGCAGACAGAGCAAACATGGGGTCCGCCAAGCAAGAAACGCTGCGTCTCAAGCTGACAGCTGTTTGGGTTACAGTTGAGACCGGCAGCCTGTGAGTGTTGTCTTTGTGAGTGTGTGTGTGTGTGTGTGTGTGTGTGAGGGAATAAGTGTCTTCACCTGCCTGTGTTTCACTTTCATCTCCCTCCCGGATGAATATCATCCAACAAACCACGGCAGAGACACACATCAAAGTCGGGGGGGGGGGGGGGGGTTTGCATTTATTTCCAACGACAGACAGTAAATACAGCTGCTCTCTTCTCTCCATCTCTGAGTGTAAACTCTTCTACAGCGAGCTGAGGCTGGTACGTTTTCCTGAATCCTCTGTGTGTGTGTGTGTGCGTGTGCGTGCATATACTGGCTTCATGTTGTGTCCACTGTCACAACACTCACATCAAGGCGCTCACTCATGGTTTACAATAAAGTTACATCATGTATGGACAATGTACACCGTCATATGTGCTTCTTACAATAATACCATATTCAAAAACTAGTACATTATTGCATATTAAGCTGGGTAAGCTCTAGAAAATATTCACATACATTTATTGAGTTAATACGAAACAGCACCAGAATATTGCATACGTTTCTTTGAAAACTTAAGACTAAGTTTTAAGTTGTCAGTACCGATGTATATGCAGTGATATATACAGTATACAGGTACTCAGTTTTATTGCTTGACATAGCGCTATTTAAATGGATTATTTGGGCTCACTTGATACTTTATTCTACTGTGAAATGTACTAAATGCTCATGATTACAAAAAGGTTAACAGACACGCCACAGCTGGACATTTCAAACCGCTCAGGTGTTTTAAAAACTTTCGGAGAGGCTTGATTTGACGGATCGGTCCGTCGTTTAAATGCCACTCCGATAAAATCGAGCACGTCCTGTTTGTTTCTGAAAAATACATCTTGAACGGTTTCAAATGGCCGCCGTGTTACACTGCAGTACCCGAACGTTTTCGAGGGCTTGAACCTCTCGTTTCTGCGTGGATAGCTGATGGCAAAACATAAAAAAACAAACAAACAAACAAAAAAAACAACAGAAAATCTCTGAATCACAACATAGAAAAACAAAATGCATATATATAAAAGTGTCCAAAAAAAAAAAAAAACAAGCCATAGAATGAAAGATCCTGAATAAATGAGATGCCCACTGCTTTCCTCATTATCTTTCACTCTATTTTTTTTATTTT
Source organism: Chaetodon auriga (assembly GCF_051107435.1). Taxonomy (NCBI): domain Eukaryota; kingdom Metazoa; phylum Chordata; class Actinopteri; order Chaetodontiformes; family Chaetodontidae; genus Chaetodon; species Chaetodon auriga. The sequence continues at coordinate 8,388,422 of NC_135088.1, forward strand.
TTTTGCTCCCCTGTGGCTTCACCATCATCATCATCATCATCATCATCATCATCCTCAGTGTCTTTGGTCCATGTGCACAATGTCAAGATGGAATGTCAAAACTAAACAAACAGACAAACTAAATGAGCAGGTGTTGTCGTTGCAATGGTGGTGGAGGACAAATCCATGGTCGTGTGTGGGAGGGTATACAGCGCCCATAAATTAACTGAAAAACAATGACAAACAATAAACAAAATAAATTAAATGAAGAAACAATTGATTTGTGGAAATAATGAATTACTGACAAATACTTGAGCTCCACAGACGACCAATAAGGCAGCGATGAAGCAGAGAGGAGCTGCGGTTAAAGGGCAGTGCTTGTTGTTAGTGAGAAGAATAGTACGACAGCGGGTGGGGGGGGGGGGTGGCCTCTAAAATGCTCCATCGCATCTGGAATGAACTTCAGCATCAACATGTTCCCTCGAGTGTGTCTGTGCAGTCGCCTTCACAAAACCACAAAATGGAAGCTCGCTCCCCCGCAGCAGCCCTGACGGCACAGTGCGTGGGCTGCCACAAGATGGAGCCACACGTCCTCCGATACCTTCTCAGAGTTCGAGCCTCAGACGGTGTGACTCAGACTAAATTAACTACAAGTCATGCATAGTTCACGCTGCACATTAGCATACGTTTTCAGATCATTTCCAACCTCCCAGACAGCTGCTAGCTTCAGTTACTGTGAGCACAGCTTCAAGATTTACCTGCAGAGACTCAAAACTCGCTTTGAGATGCATCAACATTGTATATTTACAGTGGTCTCCCCTTTTCTAGGGGTCGCTGAGGGGGGCCTGGCCTTCAATCAGGGTCCTAATTCATCCAAAAAGTTGTTGGATGGGTTTGAGGGTGCAAATCAATCCAGTTCCTGCTCACCAAACTTAAAAAAAACATTTCTTTATGGAGGTCTGATGAACAGGTCTGTCCACATACTTTTGGCCACATAGTGTACATTGTTGCTAAATCAAAACCAGAAGAAGCTGACCGTTTCCTGAAGGTGCATTCAAGCACTTTTTAAACTACTGTAAAGTGCATCACCACACAATAAAAAGAGTGTTTCTACAAGAAAAGTACAACCCTGGTTCCAAATAAGTCTGTATAAAATTCTAATAAAAACAGAATGCAGCCATTTGCAAACAAGCTGTTTTGGCCAACAATGGGTTTATGAAGTGTTCCTGAGCCCATGCAGTAATATCCTTTATACAATCATGTGTTCACAAAGTGGTGAACCTCGCTCCATCCTCACTTGTGAATGGCTGAGCCTTTCCAGGATGCTCCTTTCATACCCATCATGACACCATCACCTGTTAGCAATCAGCCTGTTTACCTGTGGAATGTTCCAAACAGGTGTTTTTGGAGCGTTCCACATCTTTCCCAGTCTTGTTTGAATGCTGGCATCAAATTCAGAATAGGCACAAAACATCAAATATATTGTCTTTGTAGTGCAGAGTTTTGTCAAAAAGGCCAAATTAATCACATTCTGTTTTATTCATGTTTTACACAGCATCCAAATGTTTTTAGACTTAAACGCTGATGATTGCATGATGTTCATGAACCCATCACATGATGTTGGCTGCAATGGGTGACTGAATAATGGGTCTGCTACATGTCTATGTGGGATGAAAAGAAACCAACAGCTGCCTGGGAGATGAAAAATAAATATAGAGACTGGAAAATAGTCTGCAGTACAGTGAAATATACATGATGATACATATAGGGCCTATGTTGCAGTGTGTGTGTGTGTGTATGTGCACCATCAGCATTCACCTATTGAAAATCAGCTTTGTACCGTGTGAGCTGCATTCGGCATCACCTATTTATAAGCTCGGCTTTCGATTGCCTCTGCGAGTGAGCTCAGTGGCTCCTCCCTGAACATCCTGAATAATTAGAGCGAGGCAAAAGGAAGGAGTGAAAGGACAGGAAATGTTAAGCCTGGGCAGGACAAAAGGGGAGGAAGTTTCCTTAGCACATGCCAGGCCGTTATAATAGCTGAAATGCTTGCGTGTTGGAGATAGGTCGACAACTGCACAGCAGCGTCAGTGAAAGGCTCGCTGATGTGACACGGCAGAGAGCGAACCTCCCGCTTTAAGACTTGTAACAGAGGTTAGAAAGCAAAAGGAGAAGGAATGAGAGAAGCAAGAGGAGCTAGAGTAGAAAAAAGGAAGTCATTTCAGGATTTAAGGCACAGAATGAAAAGACAACGGGATTAGCTCAAGAGAGGAAAAAGCAGCTTCCTGCCACGGAGAGAAGAATGAGGCGAGTGAGTGATGGAAAGGAGGGATTGGCTTACTTTTTCTTGTCCTTGTCTTTCTTGAGCGGCTGAGATAAGGAGAGCGTCTCGGCTGCCACCTTCTTCCTGTTGAAGGCATTCATCTCCTCTTCCAGGTCCCTCCGCTTCTCCTCCACCTTCCTCTTCTCCTCCTGGTGCATCCGCTTCAGCTGCTCGAACTTGTCGTGCAGCTGCGAGGGAGGAGACGAGGGTGGTGACGGTGGGACGGGACGGGACGGGGACAGAGGGGAGACAACAGATTTGAGGACAGACGGGTAAAAGGAAAATCACCTGCATCTCTTATTTCACATATGATGGCACCTTCTCGCGTACTATCATGTACTTATGCTTACTGCACTGACTGAAGTGATGTAAAACTGTCATGCTGCGCAGGATTTTTTGTGTTTTTGTGCACACTGAAGAGCAATGACACGTTCTGTATATCTCAGTACACAGTGATCTGCACACACCAGACAGCACAGGCCTGCTTATTGTCTAGTGTCATCCAAAAAAAATAAATACTGTACATACTGTAATTTTACTCTGCTGGTCTACACTAGACTGACCTCTCTCTCCTTTTCTTTCAGCTCCGCTTCTGTCTCTTTTACTTTGTTGACAAACATCTGTCGCATTTCCTCCTCTTTGCGCTGCAGGTCCCCCAAGAACTCTTTCCTCTTGGCCTCATACGTCTCTTGAAGACTGCAGAGCAGGAAAGACAGGACAGAGTGAGAACACACAGGAGAAGATTCGGGGTTGAGACTCGACATGTGAGGGTCTCTCCGGCTCTCCACCTGAATGGCTGGCTGTCGGGATCTGTATCTTTGAAGCCCATCTCCTCCAGCTTACAGCGTCGGTACAGCTCGTAGTGGCGGGCGTGGGTCTGCTCCCTCAGATCCTCCATGTTGACCCTGATCAGCATCTCTCTGAGCTTCACGAAGTCGCAGTGGCTCTCATTCTCGACTGGAGGGAAAACACACACACACCAGAATCAGGACAGCAGCTGGGGTTCAGGTGATCATCTTGGTTATTAGTTATGGTAAACTGGTGTTGACTGGTTTTGGTTGTGCTAATGAGACAGAGTCGGAGCTACAAATGTGCAGTCATGTCTCGCTTCTCGCTTTCATCCTGTGGCGAGCTGTCTTTTTCACCGCTTCCAACTTCTTTTAACAGCCCATCTGTCGCCCCGTTAGCCTCCCCTCCTCTTCCATTTCTCTCTCCAAAGCAGAAAATCACATCACTGGTCTGCATAAAATCACATTTGGCATTTGTGAATTAAACCAAATCCATCGCATTTTGCCATCAAGCAGGAGACGATGAATTGGAGATATGCTGCACTTTATTTTTCTACTGGAGCAACTTTGACAACTTCACTTAGGTTTCATGACTGATTGACTCTCCTGGTTAGATGAAATCACGGTGGAGAAAGGGCAGGAAGTGTTTCCTGCCAGACAGACTGACAGCAGAGGGGTGGGGGGGGGATCTGCCCTGGGCAACATTTCCATTCTGGTGAAGTCTTTTTACTCATAGGTCACTTTATTCACTCCATCGCAACAATACGGGCTGTTCTGGAGATTAAAACACTGATTTTTTGGTATTGTTAGAGGCCAGAAAAAAGCTTGATGTGGGCGGGGGTGCCTGAATGTGGACTGAACCCATCTGTACTATGAATCAATCATGTGGTCTTTGAGAATGAGGTCTGGATAAAGTGGGTCATAATATGGCAATACATATGCCGCTAACAGTCAGCGTCAGCCTCGGGGTCTCTGCAGGACTCACTAGGTTACGTTTAGCACTTGAAAATGAGGCCTGGAATTATTTATTGTTATATCACATTTTTTCAGTTCCCAATGATGTAATTAATTAATCACACAATCCACAGTCGCACCCCTCTTTAAGTTTATGTCAGTCGTGTCTCTCAACAGCCTGCAATCGCTTAACATATTTTAACGAACATTACAGACTTTATGGGAGACTTTAGCTCATTAAAGCTAAGACGTTAATGCATTTTAAGGCCTGAGTTCAGTGCTTTTTGAGACAGATACCCTGCAGCCAGAATCATTTCTGCTGGCTCTCCTCTTTTGTTCTCATCAAGAAAAGAAAAAAATCACTCCTCTCTTTCCAAATAAACTTTCCCCTTCTTGACGTTATTTTTCCCTTTATTGACAGACTTGATAATATCTTCATAGTCTATGTGGAAACTTGGAAAACTGCTAATTATTTGATATGCTCAATCTCCTCCAAAAATTCAAAGCACTAAAAACCTGGAGCTTAACTTAGAGCAGCTGTGGTCTCGGGTATAACTTGATACATCAGCCGGCTAATTGAGGGAAAACTAGAATGTCTCGTTAAAACGGACGTGTGTTGTCAAAGGGAAAACTTTCCCTTTCAGGAAGTTAATGCGATCAACCTGTTAGCAATCCTCAAGAAAGACACTACAAAGAGCTTTTCTGTTGTCTCAGATGTGGTGTGTGCAGAGTGAAGGCACGTGCAGAGCGAAGGCACGTGCCCTTTCAGGGGCTGGAGCATATGTCATGAAGCCCGGGGTAGCCGTGGAGGAGGATGGGATATATGTTGTGTTTAAATGCCACCACAAGCTGTGAGCTCTGTGGATGTAAAGACAGCAATGATTACACTGAAAAAGCCCAATTAGCATGGCATTTAGCTTCTCCTGGTGGAAAATGCTGGGAAAGCAGCCTGCAGTGTACGATAGCAAACCACAATGTGGCATAAAGAAATGCAACACAACAGTCAAAGCGGCTGCACAACCCAAACATCCCACTCAAAGAAATACGGCTTTCCTTCATTATGCGAGGATAGAAGAAGCAAGTGAATGAGCACGAGCGAACTTTGGGAGCCAAAATACTTTTTAAAAAGATGTGAAATCGCAGCAGTGATGCAGCTGTCTGAATCGTTTACTCTTGATTTTTACTCAAATTTGCTGGTTGACCGCACATCAAAAGTGGGAATCTACGAGTGAAAAACAGAAACGAGCTGCTCTCCAGGGCTGCATCCAGGCTACTGAAATGGCCTGTTCATTTGGCGTCTAATAGTCTCTCTGTACTGGCCCCCCACTGAGGGCTGAATGAGGGCCAATCCCCTGACTGACTGCAGCACTGAGCCCTCAAGATATCAGAGCACAGGGCTCTGCAGAAACCCACACACACACACACACACACACACACACACACACAAACAGACCAGCATGACAGCAGAAACATACAGAAAACACACAAACAGAAGAGAACAAGGGAGATAAGAAGAAAGGCTGCAAATAAATCTGCAGTGTTCAAAAATGAAAGGAAATAGACAAACGTGTAAAAATAAAAATACATGAAAACAGCATGTCGCAGACAGACTGGTCAGCTGCTCTGAAACAACGACGACATGGTGAATAATGTTACCTTATCTGGTAGATTTGTGTAAGATATGAGCAAAATTTACATAAAATATAAAACAAGACTCAGAGCCTACAGCCATACGAGCGGCTCTGTGAGGCTGATAATTAGCAGCTATAATGCTTGCTAATTAGCACTAAACACAAACTACAGCTGAGGCTGATGCGAATCTTATTAGTTTTGAAAGTATCCAGTCATAAATCAAAGTGTAAATCTTTGACCCGATGCTGGCGCTGGATGAAAGTCAGATAATTACCCTGAGGGGGACATGAATGTGTGCACCAAACTTCATGGCTATCCATGTGATAAAAATGATGCTGTACTCTAAAGGAAATCAGAAACAATTGAGAAAGAAAAGCAAATTCAGAGATCAATAACGTCCATGTTCCCATACAAACAGCCGCTACAATGTGCGTACACAGTTGTACAAACAGTAGCTCGAGGGGTCTGAGGGGTCTGCTATATGTCACAGATGTCTGGAGTTCAGAGATAACAGAGCATCAAGATCCTGAGGGAAGATATAAACACGCACGCACACACGCACACACACACGCACACGCACACACGCGCACACACACACACAAAGCTCCTTCAATTACTCTTTTTATCAGCAGACAGTCCTCCCTCTGTCTTCTTTCAAGTCCATGGAAATTTCCCATGGCTCTTCGAGAGGTTACCATAACCCATCTCTGTGACATCTGGCATCTCCAAACTGTTTCCACTGACACAGACCTTCCTTTCAGTCGCCCAAGTGTAGTAAAACACTGAAACCTCTGTCCTCTTCTGCCCTGTGTCCTCAGATACTGTGACAAAGTGTGTTGTGCGAACGGTGAGGAGCCATCAGTTTGCAAGTAGGCCTGACTTAAAGCAAAGCAGCTCGCTTGTATCGAGTCCCATCAGTCCAGATTTTGGTTGTTAGGCAGAGACGGACGTGGCTGATAAGATAACTAAATGTACAAAAAACAAAACAGAATAAAACAAAATCGAGGAACATTTTTGTCCCTGCAGTGTATCATTCGCTGTTCACATCCACAATAGCCACATTAACATGGAGCCTAATGTTCTGATTCTAATCATTTTAAAAGCACAAACACAATGAAAAACGTCAATATAAACACCTCAGTCAGAATAAAAAATGAAATTTCAAAGGGATGCATGAACAGATCAAAGAAAACCTGTGCCATGTAACTATTTAACCTGATTACTTCCTGGCTGCGATCTCTCTGCACAAGCCCTCCCTAAATGTGTGGGAACGCTCGTTTCTCCACGTCCAAAACATGACGGCTTCCAGCTGAACTGGACCTCTGGAGAGTTTGTTAATGATAAAAATCTCTTAAAGAACTTAAGAGCAACACAATAACAGCAAGCAGCGCGCTAAACAAACAGACAGCCATCTGCACGGAGCTGATCACACATGTGCCAAAGAGATACTGCTGAATGGGCTGATGCTGGAAGGTAGCCGCTGAGGAAGCCGATCGCCTGATGTATTCACCGCGTTTGTGCATGTCACACAGTCGTCCTGATTAAAAGCGTCAGTGCATGTAAACACCAGGCTGTATTACATCACGTCGTGTAAACAGCTGTCCTGAAATCTTCAATCAGAATGAAAACAAGTGTGCATATAACAAACGTCAGCCTCTTCTCTAGAAATAATATTTATATCTGAAGACGCTCCTGTGCTCATTTTCGCACAGCCTCAACGATGGAATATGACAACAAGCACCTTAGTCCACCGATGTTTCATGAATGAAAAGCCCAAACTATTTATTTAATGAAACATCTGGCATTTTATATGTAAAGACTTAGTTGTTGTCCAATGTTGTTCTAATGAAGTGGTATCCAGCATTAGTGAGGGCTGCCTCCAATCTTGTTTTCATTTTGGGTCATGTGAAAGTCTTGTGTTTACGTAAGAATCAGGTATCGTGCTTTTATGAATCTTTCTACTGCTTTTCCTCTTGACAGTCATGTTTTCTTGCCATTCTACAGTCAGCCTCAAGACCTGTTTTCAACTAATATCAACTATCCGTTAACTGCTGCTGAAGAATGACAAAATAAGAGACAAATCGATAAGAAATGAGCTGACGGTAAAGACGAGACCACTTTTTGCAGATGGCACGATTCTGTCTGTTAGTGGACTGGACTATAGCTTCACGGTGACTGATGGAGTCCACAGGAATCCGTCCCCAGGAGACACACCACAGGCTTTATAAATAACCATAGTGTGTCCTCTGAGGGTTGGGGAATGAGAGTGGTCAGTGGATAATGGAGAGAGGAAAGGAAGCGAGGGTGAGGACACAAGAGCAGTAAACTGAGGAAAGGAAGGAATGAGATCTTAACTCCCATCTGAGCTGTAATATTCTCACAGCATGACTCTGTGCGACATTATTAAATTAAAATGTTTACTCCAATTGACAAGGCACGAGGGAATGAGCTGTGGGAAAAGATCCCAGGATCCCTGATACAATAAGTGACATCTGCATGGAAAACGCATGCATGCAAACATGCAGGCACACGTGCACTCGCACACAAAGGCAGAGAAACATACTGTACATGCATGCAAAGAAAGACAAGTACAGTAATACATACACACAGACACAAACTGGCAATATCCCCAAACAGTCTCTGCCCACTCGCCCTTCATTTCACAGTGTCACTCTGCATGAAGTCACACTCGCAGCTGCGGAGGGCACTCCGCATTAAGAGGGAGGGTATAAATAAACAGGCAAACTGTGGGACGCACGCAACACTCTGCCATGAGCAGGAGAGCCGCTTTTACAATGGATCCTGATGGACGCCTCACTGAGTTATATGATGTGTCATTTCTCCGTGAGCGCAAAACATCCTCAAAACAAGCAGCATGTGGTATAAAACAGACCATACCCTGTTTTTCTGCATCCGTGAAAAGACAGTGATGATACAATGATACTTGCAATGTGGAAAGGAGGACGTTAATTATATATTATTCCTCCATTCGGCTGCATGTGCGCTTCTGTGTGGGGTTGAGTGGTGTTTGGTGAATCTTTTCTGGACTGATTATTTTCTTGATTGTTCGCCTGCTTGATGAGAAATCAAAAAGTAGTGAAGGATTATGAAAAGATCTCACTGCCCAAGTCTTCAAATTGCCTCATTTGTCTGACAAAACAAGGGTAAAAAAAGGCACAAAGTCCTCACATCTGAGAAGGAAAACCAAGGAAATGGGCATTTTTGCTGAAAAGAAAAAAAAAAAGGAATCAGATAATAGTTGCAGAGAGAGCAGAGCGAGGCTGCAGGGGCCGGAGAGACACTGTGTCATGTACTTCCTCAAAAATGATTGACCCATGACCAATTTCACACACATTCACAATGCAATAAATTCATATTATGGCCTCATAAAGACTGTAACACAATTAATGTACATTGTGCCTTGAGGCGTTCAAATGATGTATCACTCCACCTCTTTTACCTATTTAATACCTGCAACCTACCGACCAGCCAGCAACTAGTGGACAAACAAACTGAGCAGCATCATCTGATTTACACAGGACGAAAATGAATCTCATGGTTTCGTATGTGCAAACGCTGTTCGGCTGTGAAATACTGCATATTGTAAGGACAATGACAGAAACAACTGATGTTCAAGGCCTTTCTGTTCAGGGGAAGTCGTGACTGAAACCACACAGAGACAGATCAGCAATGTTCTCAACACTCACCGCTAACTAGCAGGAAGTGACTGAGTCATGATTTTCCAGAGTCGTCCAATTGACTCTGGATAAATGTTAATCAAGCTGTGCTATGATACCAGTAATACACTTCATTCTCTGCAGCAGTCTACTGAATTTAAGCATCCACGGTCTCACGCAAACACCCACCCCCCCCCCCACACGCTCTGATTAACTTGGTTCTCACCTTGCACGACACCCCAGGGGTACTGCCTGGCCCGCACGGTTTTGTTACCCACTTTGACCTCTTCCACGCTCCCGACCACAGCGAACGGCAGATGGGCCTGCGCAGGAAAAGAGGTAAGAGTGTTAAAAAGGTCAAGAGGTCACATGTGTAGCTGGAGGCATTACCAGGAGTCCCAGCTTCGTCTTTGTTCTGGATTACACTCTCTTCTTTAAACAATTCATGACACCTTAATAGAAATTTTAGCAAAATCGCAATATGGCCAAGTGCAATATGGAAAGTCACAGGGGCTGCAATCTTTTGATAAAGGGAAAATGTGTCACAACGCACCATTATAAATTAATCATTGTGGTGCTGCAGAGATGCTCTGACCTACAAATCATATTCTCCAGACGTAGGGAAGCCTGCGTGTTTGGTACAGACCCCAGGAAAAACCACATCGTCATTTTTATATCGTTTTTTTTTTTTAGGTGAAAATGAAACGCAAAAATTACCACGAAAATTGTGACTCGCATCGCATTATCTGTCCGCGTTTCTTTTTTTTCTGCATAACATTCAGCCCTAACTAAAACACTGTGGCTGTCGTCTTATCTTTCACAACCAGACCACACCAAGTGTAACCGTGTTGACATACAGCATGAGCTGCGCCAGAGCTCTCTTTTAAGTTTACTATGTGGCTCAGCCGGGGCTGTGAGACCTATTTTGTTGAAGTCATTAAACACACACATACACACTTTGATTTCCCTCTCAGAGTTACTACGCCTCGTTAGGATCGACAGCGAGGCATCATGGGGGAAACATGCCCGATACACAACCTCAAAAATTAGGTGGAGAGTTGAAACCAGCTGGCTGGTTTCAGCTCAGAGGAACAAGCTGGTGAGCGTGGGCGCTGATGTAATCGACTATGAATAGATGGGGATACTGTACAAGGACTGTGCCTGGGAGGACCAAACGCAGTCTTATTTATCCATGGGAGAATTTACCGTTGTGCATTTGAACATGTGTGGGTGTGTGTTTGAGCACGGTGTGATCATACATCATCCCCGCTCTAAAACTGGAACTACAAAACGTTAAATATTCTGAAGAAGATGAATTTGTGTTTGCTGCCTGAGCAAAAGTCACCCGCTTGTGCTCACTTATATTGCTAAATGCATCTTCTTGTCAGCATTTCTAAATAACTGGTTTGACAAAAATTCACAAATGGACATTAAGCCAGACTCAGGAAAGCGTGTGCTGCCATCAGATTTAAGAACTCAGGCATGGAGAACTCGTGTGATAAACAGAGCAAGTGTTGTAAAACTATGTATAATGTTTGTATAGTCAGTCAGTCAGCAGGTATTTGCAAATATTTACAGTTGTTCCCTGTATACAGTCACAGATTTGTGGGACTGAAAAGTGTCTAGATAAGGAAACATTATCTATCAGCACATTTTAAAACCACTAACATGGTGTCAACATGTGCTGCTGCTGCCAGATGTGTAACACATGAGCTGCTAAAGATGTTACAAGTGAGCAGGCACACATGTGTCAGAGGTCTTGAGAACAATGCTATCATTTTCACTTTCAACATACTCGTGTGTGTGTGTGTGCGTGTGTGTGTGCAAAAACACATCTGGCATGAACTTGTCTTCAGCCCAACACGCAAAGTTTGAGTATATGTTATATACACTGAACACATAGAGGGCTGAAAAGTGATTATTCAAGCAACGTGACTTACGTTCATGGAGGCGTTGATCTCACTGACGGTTTCATCGTCTGTTGGGAACTGATATATCTGGACACCGTTGCTCACCAGCTCACTCATGATCTTTATTTTGAATTTATGGAGCTCACTCTTGGAGATTGTGTCTGCTTTGGCGATGATGGGAATTATGTTGACCTGCGGAAAGGAGGAGAAAAGGAGAAGGAGGGGTTTGTGGTTGTTTTAATCAACGAGTCTGCCAAAAACTGCTCACATATTCCTGCAATGAATGCTGCTTTGTGTTAAAGCGTATACATGAAGTTTATTATGTAAAGGTTTGGTTTAGGCTGGTCTGACATGCGTCTTCATGACAGGACAAAATGGACCTGTCGAGAAAAGATGCACAGAGAATGAACCCAGCGCTTCCAGTGAATTACAGGTTAGAGCAATTAACTTCCCTTTGTCGGCGGGTCTTAAGCAAACACTGTGAATGAAGCTAAATTAAAACACACTGAAGACTTCATTTAAAACATAAAGCAAACCAAGTGCATCGCTAATGGCTGAGGACGCATACAAGACCATACGCAGCCAAACCGTACAGTGTATAGGCTCAGTCGGAACCCCGACAGATACGTAAAACAAACAGTGATTATGAAAACAAACTAGGCTCCATCTCCAATCAGCAGCAGATGTGCAGAAACAAACACAGTTTTTCTGCATTCCTCTGCACGGCTGCATTACCCAAATCACTAACCGCGAGGATGAGGAGGATCCCCACAGATTCCCTCATCAATTCCATAGTGCGCCTCAGAGCAGGAGCCAGAGCTTGTTAGGAGTCAAATTACAGGCTCATCACACTTTATTGGATCATTAATTTACAGCAGGGCAGCCGGCATCGTGTTTTAACCCCTTATTCAACAACCCAAGTTCGCTAGTCGCCATCCAGTGTTGACGACGGCCTTGTGTGGCCACTGAAGCAGATGGGGGTGTCTCGTCATGATCAGTGAGGGAGGGAGGGAGGGAGCGGTGATATTTGTTCACTTCCTACAACTGGGTTTTCCCAGCTGGCCAAAGAGTATTCCCAAACAGCTCTCAGTGTTTGTTCTGAACAACTAGCAGCACCAGATGGGAAGCTGTAACCACATGAAAGCAGCTCACATGTAAGATAATCATGAAAACATTCACACAGCCTGATATTTCTGGTTCTGTTCTAATCTTACACAGGTCAAATATCGTACATGAACCTACAGAGGAGAGCGTCAGTGCTCGAGGGATGTAAAGAGCCACATTTTGAGCCTCAGTAATGCCAAAAAATATTTATAGAGCAACATTTTGAGCCCCTTCTTAAAGCATATATTTGACTAAATTAGCTATTAGGACTTCCTGTTTAGAATATATGATGGTGACAGGCAGCTATCACTTTTCTGAAGTTATACAGAGCATCTTATTTGGATGATTTCTAAACAGATTTACTCTTATTGGACATCATGTACATATGTGTGTTTAGATTTGACTAACTTACGACTCAGAGAAAAAGTGCAAATTGCGGCGAAGGATTTAGGCCAATTCTGAGACGCTGGAAAGGTTAGTAGGAAATATCACTCTTTGTTTGTCACATGACCTCTACAACTGAATCCTCTCCATCCAAATATTAGATAATCAACTGGCAATGATTTCCTCCTATTCAAGAGAAACCTCTTCATGTAAAACCAATGACACCCCCGTCGCACTCTTATCTCTCTTCCTGCCTTCAGCCACCACAAACAACACTGACTCTAGTGGGCCTTCAGCCGTCCTCAGTGGGGAGGGGTGATTCGCACAAGAAAAACACCATTGTCTAGCGTTGACAGCAAACTCTACAGACTGAGGGAAAAGTTGTTTCTGGTCTGCTTCCCTGGTTTTCCCTGTGACAGAGCTATCTGGCAGACAGGATGGCTCTGCTCATGTATCTTTAGTTTCCAGATATCCACACACAGAAACGCTCTTCTTCCTGACGTGGATATAACTCAGCACACACATTAAAAATGTGAAGCAGACACTAATTCTACTCAGATGAAGATGGGGCCATGCTTGAAAAAGCTGTCACAGAGCATATTTTCAGTATTTCTATATTGGTTGAAGCCCCATTTACGTGGTCAACCTGCAGCCATCTAGAGCTCAGAAATGATAGAAATGAAACTGCTAAATGTGCAAAGGCACAAAGAGTATGTGGTGAGATGCTGCTTCAAATATTTCCTACAACACATTCTATCAAGAGAGAGACCCGTGCAAGCGCAACCCCATCAAGCCTGCAAAGAAAAACAGTGTCACATCCACACCGTGGTCACTCAGCACTGGCTCGCTTTCAGATAAAACAGCGGTCATATTTCACATAGTGGAAAGATTTCTGGGACGGGGCCACTGAGGTCAGAGTGGTGTTCACCGTGGCCACCCAATGTCGCACTCACAACGTTGTAAATCATTTTCAATAAAAGTGCCAACACCGCTGTTATTTTACACTTTCGACACTTTCTGCTGAGAAAAGGCTTGTGAGTAACCAAAATGGCCCTTAGAGCCACGCTGGAGGTTCACAAGAAAGAGAATTCAGTGCATGTGAATGGATGGGGAGATTTAGGAGAGGTAAGCTGCTTTGCTTTCACTCATATGAAGGGAGTGTATAGCTGCTAAGCTGCTACACCGTGGCAAACACATTTCGCTCATGTTAACCGCTTCGCTGTGGTTCATATACCGTGGTACAGATAATATATTTAGCTCAGGTAAGCTCCCATATCTTGCTTCAAAGCCAGGGGTACAGAGATTTGGCTGTGCATGCGGTGGCGGTTTGGATGGTATCAGGGGACAGTTGGTAAAAGCAGGCTGCCAGGTTTTGATCACTCTGTTGGCTGGTAAAGACAGCACAGAGACTCAGTGGTCAGCGCTGTCGCCTCACAGCAAGAAAAGTGCTGAATTTGGATCTTGGCCCTTTCTGTGTGAAGTCCTCTCAGTTATTTGTGTGAGTTTCCACTGAGGACAGAGCAGTAATCTGGTTTCCTCGTGGAAATAAACAGAAGTGCTCCTGTCGTGACTTCTGACTTCTATGACAATTAAAATACTTGAAAGATGAAGTGAAATACTTAATCAACATTTACATTTAGTGAATTAACACTCACTGAGACCTACAAAACCTGGTTAAACTCTACAGTGCAAGAAATTACAAAATCAGTTTTTCTGAAGTCCTCATAAAACTGTTAACTGTCCCTTGAGAGTGACAGTTGGGGGAAGTATGAGGTCACTGTCTTGAATAGTATCAGGAGATCTGGCGGAGATGCGCAGCCGTGCATCAATAGCTGGCAGAGCTACTGTAAGCCAGCAGGTTTTCGTCACAAGCTGACCATCTGCTTTGCTCTGGATTCATTATCATTGCATCACCGGAGGCACGCAGGGCTAAAGCTGCCACTTTGTCATTCCTACAGCACTGCTGTCAGTATTTATCTATCCAAGACAATATATTTAATGCTTTACCTCATCAGCTTCATTGATTTTTGTTAATATCTGCTTATTCTGAATTTGATGCTCCCAATATGTTTCAATCAAGTTGGGACAGGAGCAACAAAAGACAAAGAATGCTCCAAAAACACCTGTTTGGATCATTCCACAGGTGAACAGGCTGAGTGGTAACAGGTGATAGTATCATGATTGGGTATGAAAGGGGCATCCATGAAAGGCTCAGTCGTTCACAAGAAAGCTTGGAGAGACGTTCACCACTTGAACCTTAAGGTGTTGTGACAGGATATAAATCATACAAACAAATACACACACTTCAACAAAAAGACATTAATGGCATTCCATCATCTTTGTCCGTGCAGCTTTCTCAATTTACGAGCTTGTAGACATGGAAGACGTCGGTCGTCAATCTTTCCTGGGGTCAAACGAGCACATGCAGGGTTGAGGCTTGAGGACACACAAATCTTCAGGTTTGCACTTTCACTGCCTCTTTCTCTGTCGTTCCTTCTCCTCTGGGCTTTGTGAACATGTGCTTTGAAATGTTTTGAGGATCTTTTCCCTTCCTTAGATTCCACACTTCCCACACTTTGAAACCAAGATTTAAGATCAAAAACCGCGGGACGGTTTCGGCTGAGCGGTCACAGAAAAATTTGATCAAACTATCAACAGGCTGAATTTTTTCAAGTGCGACTGCAGAGAAAGGGATCTGCTGATAGCAATAGCCACAACAGCAAAACAAGCTACAGAGACTCAAAAATTCAAGAAAACCTCGGCAATGATGGCTTATGAAAGATTTCCCCAAAACTGAAACATAATAACAACATTTTGGCTCCAACTCAGACCTTAAAATGCACTTATTTCCTCTCTGTGACTGTCCTTCGACTCTAAAACTACTCTTCTCCCCCTCCTCTTCCTTCACGCTCCGAGTGCTGTTGTGATGAGGTTTTTTTTCCACCAGTTGTCTAATTGAGGTCGAGCCAGTGATTGTGTCTCCACTGAGCCGCGCTCATCGGCAGTGTGGCAGAACACAGATCCCCTGACCAATAAATCTGTGCAGTAACACTCACAGAAAACCAGCAAGAAGCAGCGACTGTTGACTGGCGCACAACTGACATGTAAACATGTTACGTCATCTATTATGGATGCTGTAATGTGACGTAGATTTTGATAGATTTTCACTTGCAATAAACATGCAACATGTTGGCTTTTAAGAGCGAAACTCCTCCTGTATGGCAGGTCTTACCAAAACTCTTCAATTCATTCCACACTAACAGCCAAATAGCTTCACTCCAAAGAATGCCATGTGAACGTTTCTTGAAATCTTATATGTTGAAATAGAAGTCGGCGCGGTCACTGCAGCGTTTTTTTCTTTTCACTTTAGCCTTCTGGGACGCAGAGAGTCCACACCCCGGCAAAAAGATCAGAGATCGCCAAGTCTGAGAGAAATGCACACCAGTCGCAGTGAAAGGGAGGTCAGATTTCAGCCACACTGATGGTTATATTCACAGACAATGGGAAAGGACAATGGGGAAAGACTGGGAGTGTGTGCTTTTTGTGCAAAAGGGAAGACCACAGCAAACACATGGATGTGTCTCTGTGTCAGCTGTGTGTACCTTGCTGTCCAGTTTTTTCATAGTGACGAGGTCCAGGGACTTGAGGGAGTGTCCTGTAGGGGCGATGAAGTAAAGGCAGATGTGGATCCTGGTGTCGTGGTAGTTGAACAGTGAGCGCTTGATCTTCAGCTCCTCCTGGAGATAGTTTTCGAACTGAGTGTCGATGTAGTCAACGATGGGCTTGTAACTGCAGAGACAGCCAAAGAGAAACTGTAAGGATTTATGTCTGAGGGTAAAAGCATAAATATTTGTCTTCTTATTCGTGCACTGGTAATGAATATAAGAGGAAATGTGGACTTGTCACGGGGGAAATGAACCGAGACAGTCATGTTTTCAGTAACTGTGCGATCTGATTCCATGCCAAGATCTCAGCTTAGAGCTGTGCAGCTCAGTGCTGCATGAAATCTGTGCTCGACTTATGGGAGTCTGGTTGAAACAAATCAGAGGCTGCAAAACATCCTGTCCTCTCTCACAGAGCTACGATGGTCTTCGTAGCCTGAAGTGTCACCAGTAAATCACAGAAATTTTATTGTCTGCTCATCAGCGTTTTGCATGTGCAGCTAGACGAACATGACCAGAAAGGTATGGATGAATTAATCAAAAGCAAAAAGTCTATGTTTTTTTTTGGCTGTCATGCCGCAACACTAAGCTAACACTTGAGCAGATTTGTCTAACTCTCCAGAACTTCATTAAGATTTGCCTTGGAGAGACATACCCAGATTGTTGCGCTGCAAATATCTGCCAGTATATAACACATATGTACAATTTTCTCCCTGCAGTGTTTATCAAGTTCAATGTAAAGAAAGATGAACTGTCCTTTACTAAATTGTTATTGCAGCAGTGCTGTTTGTCTCTATTATTAATGTCCTTCAACCCCAAAAGAGTCACCAGCGTGATAACGGTCAGTCATGAGACAGCCTGAAGATAATTTGTGCCATAGCAAGCTTGTTTGGAGCAGTTTGAGTCTGAGGTTTTAGCTCAATTAGGTCAGTTCATTTGTAAAAGATGAGGACGAGCTCATTAGAAGGCAGCCACATATTTAATACATTGCATCACAGCACCCTGGATCGCAAGTCTCTTTTATGTGAGGTTGTGGTTTATTCATTTGGTTATGATAAATTCAATAAATTTGTTCCCTTCCCAAAATTCCAGCAGCCTCACCTCCAATTTATGCCTCAAAAATGTTCTACACGGACATCCCTGTGGTTCCCAAACAAATGCTTATGATGTGTTGCTATATTTGGGCGCTACACGGTGACCTCAGTGTCTTGTAGTGTGGCCCATGTGATGCATTCCCAGAGAAGAGTCAAAGCCAAAATGTACAGTTTCAGTGGTATGAGGAGACAGATGTTTAAATCTGAAAGCCAGCTGTTTCTTTGTGTGCTCACAGTGTGAACACGACAGAAGGAAAAACCACTGCAACAAGTCCAGGGATCATCATGTTACACGTAAGGTACCGGCTTGAATCAGACTTTGTTTTGATGACGGGGCTACAAAACATCCTGTCCTGTCCTATAGCTCACTAGTAAAATGCTTCGTCGTGTCCTCCTGTTAACCATCCTCACATTTCACAAACATCCCTGCTAATCACTTAAATTAACCGCAGACTACACTGGTAATCTTGTCAAATTCACAACATGTCTTCCCACACTGCATTCTGCAGCTCAGAGCGAGACGCGAGTCAAAAAGAAAAAAAATAAATAAAAAATCTATTCTCCTCAGCTAGCACCATGTTTACAGTCATCTGTCCTCTCCCCTCGCATCCATCTTCAATCTTCTGTGTGGAATGCACCAACTCTGACCTTTTGAAGCTCTCTGTGTGCATTTACAGTCCGCTGCAGGGCCTGTCCTGCACCATGTTGGTTTATTCAGCCTACAGAGAAAGCTGCTATCAAAGGGCGTGAGACTGCTGCTCGCTGGCTCGGTCGCAACAAGAACACGCCATTCCACAGCTGAATGTCAAAAAAAGAAAATCAACTATTTCCTCTTTTCTGCTGTCCCACCTCGCCTGATTTCCATCCTACAGAGAGAAGCGAAATGTGCAGGAAACCTGGACAGATATTATTTTGTGTCTGTTTCTCTCATTTGTATCCCTGGGCAACATGGACCTAACTTGGGCGAAACTAAGGCGCTGTCATCTCGCAAATAGAAGGGAGGGTTTGGATCGAGATTGACGGGAAAATGCGCCGTTTCAATAGTCAGGAGTCGGCTGTTTGTGAGATTGATCATGGTTTGTTTTATACACACTGTCATCTAAGTGGACTGTATGGGAATGAGCAGGTCAAGAAGCATAAATGCGTGGCTTAAAACTGGTTTAAATCCGGTTACAGAGTGTATATCGATTGCATTAAAAGCTTGTCCAAGCGTCAGTCACTCTACATATTTACTCCAGTACTGCTCCTACCCACTTTATGTTACCTTATAGTTGTACTCTGCTTCATTTTGAAGTGAAATATTGTACTTTTTACTCTACTACAGCTATCTGACAGCTATAGTTACTTCTTACTTTTCAGATTGGGATCATACATAAAAAACATGTAAGCTTATAAAATACAACACGCTGTTAAAGATTAAACTGGTGGTTCCCTGTGGTGTAATTTGGGCCACCCGTCAGATTTCAGATGTCTATGGGTTGCTAACAGCTCCACCAAACAGACATTTCCCCTCTAAACTTCTCGCATGGCTTCATTTTAATACCTGTTCAAAGCTGAAGGATCTCAAACTTTCCAATATTTCACCAAAAAAACAAAGATTAGAGAAAGATCCTGAAAAATGAATACAAGCAGACCTTTGTTTTTTCTTCTTTCCTCTCCCATTAATCATCTCATGACCCCTCAGGACCCACTCCCTCAGTTGGGAAACACTGGATTACACTATTTAACTGTATGTAAAGCAGTTAAAACTAACAGCTACAGCAACTGCTGCATCACTACTAAATATACTACTTTTACTTCTCATACTTAAAGTACAAGTTGCTGATAATACTTCTGCGCTTTTGCTTAAGCATTATTTTGACATTGCTGTATCAGTACTTTTACTTGAATAAAGGATCTGAGTGCTTCTTCCAACACTGAAATGACTTCAGTTAAATGTGCAGTTAGGACCAACTTCACACTGAAATGCAGCTGAAGCAGGATATTTATATCCTGGAACGTCGGAAAACTTTGACTTTGTCACTCATCTCAACATTTTTTTAACTGCACATCAAATCACCTCGCTGTCTCATCATCAGCTGTCATTTCTCCATCCTCACCTATCCTCTTTGTTGATCTGATCACCGAAGCCAACGGTGTCGACGATGGTCAGCTTGAGGTGGACGTTGCTCTCCTGCAGGTCGTACGTTCGCGGCCGCAGATACACGCCATTCTGATAGTGGCTCGCCTCTTCGTTCTCAAACATGGTGTTGAAGAGCGTGTTCATTAACGTTGACTTGCCGATACCAGTCTCCCCTGTGGAGGGTAGGAAGTGGAGAGAGCAAGGGGGAGCAATTCATCAGCTTTCAGACATGAGGTTTTCACTGCAGCAACACAAGTGCATTTCTTTCATGTCGGGAAAAACAACAGAGGGTCGCGGTTTTGTTGTAGCTACGCATGCTGTCTGCAGGGAAACAAATCAAGTTAAGACTAAAGGAAAAATGCTCAGTATTACAGCACGGCGTTTCTATGAGTTGCTAATTGTTTCCAAAATTAAACACAGTCTGTCACGCACACTGTAGCCACGCTGTCGCTTGGTACTCACCTACACAGAGGATGTTAAAACAAAATCCCTGTGTGACCGATTTACTGACCAGCTGGTCAGGGAGGCTGTCAAATCCAACATGTCCGCCCAAACTCAGGTTACGCTTCTCTTCGTTCTGAGGGACACAAACAGCACAAAACAAAACATTAAAAGTCTGGTTGCAATGTGAGGAAAACGCACATGGGGAAGACATTAGTCGGAGGTAGGAAGAGCTGTTTGCTGAAGCCCTCACATTCCTATGCAAATGAACATCAAAGACCCTTGGTACGTTCTGCAGATGTAAAACCCGTCGCCTAACATTCTGTGTTAGGTAATCAGGGCCTGCAGTGAGGATTCAAGAATAATCCTTCACGAGTGTGAGGAACTTAAGACACTTCCACACAGAGATAAGATGCTCTTTATAAGAGGCAACCAGAGAAGTGAACTCATTCAGGGATTTAATATGGGGCACGATGAGGATACGCTCGGCTGGGAATAGAAGTCACATCGGGCTGTGAGTTTTGCAGTTCTTTGGAAATATTTCGACAAAAACATAAACATTTCAAAGGTACTGCTTTCTGTTACTTCTGCACTGACGGGTGACCACAGCCACAGAGTACAAGCAACGTGAATGCAAGATATAAAACCATTTAACCCCCACATATAATCATATTTTCCAATTAAGTGAAACAAACTACACCACCCAACTCTGTAAACAAAACCAAAAATGATCTGGAGTCACTGCTACAGTAAATTACTGCAGAGACTGTGCGCAACCACACTGTCCAACGTGCATTTAAGAGAGAGCATCCTGGAGCTAAAAGCACAAAGATTACCGATATACACCAAAGACAGACAGGCAAAATTATTGGGTTGTAAGCGTTTTCACCTTTGATCTCCCTTATCTAGCCCATCTCGTCTGAAGGAGAGACAGTCAGTGGGAAGAAAAAGCGTGCTAAAGCTGGAGAGGGGGGAGCAGACAGCACCTTGAGATGAATGGGGCCACCCGAGCTCGTCTGGCTGAGCCACGAAGGACTGCATACTTGAAGGCTGATGTCACAGAACACAGGCAGCCTGAGAGCAGAGCAAAGCTCAGCTGAACGCAAGCCGACTGCGCCGAACTGAGAGGTGGAGGCAGGCTCAGCATACATACAGAGCAGAGGAGTTACAAACCCGACTGAACTGCACAGTAAAAGATGAGCACTGTGTGTGTGTGTGTGTGTGTGTGTGTGTGTGTGTGTGTGTGTGTGTGTGTGTGAGGAAGTATAACAGAAAAAAAGAGAAACAGGGCTTAATGTGTCAGGCAACACCACTGGAGTAATCTGACATGAACTGAGCTCGGCAATACCGCGCTGAGCCTCGGAGCGCTGGGAGTCTATTATATTACATTAACGCCCGTGTTCGATGAAAAACAGAATCAATACAAGCTGTTAATATGCTTTAAGTGTCTCTAAACGTGATGTTTGTGAAACATCAAGCCAAGGTGAGAAAAATGTGTTCCATGGCAAGTCAAGCAGCAGCAGAGCCACAGACACAAAACTTGAAATTCCCACTTTCGACTGCTGTGGTTTCCTTATGGAACAATGTGTTCACGGATGCAAAAGGAGCTACGGCGTCGTAATCAGGAGAGACGATTACAGCCAGCGAAATCTATCTTAATGTTCATACGAGCAGCTGACTATTGTTTGAGGGCAGCCATAAAAACTGTGAACCTGCCCTTTAAGTGATGTACTGTGCATGACAGACAGCTTTCAGTGCAATGTAGCCCTCTACCATACTTTTGCCTTTTATTTGGGAAGGTTTCACTTCGAGTTCTTGATGACAACTAGTTCTTGTTCCTTTTGAGTGTGAATGAACTTAAACCGAGTCGCATCTGCCAAGTGAATGTAACAACTGCGGTACTCAATAGCAGGTTCAAGAGGATGAGGAAGAGACAGCGGCCATTTATTGTTTGTCAGTCGGCGTAAACTTGGAGCTTGTCAGACAACATTAATTCTTCCCTGTGGTATTCAGGCAGCTCAATGAAGCTTGCGGAGATATTCGGATAGATTGCTGGAGGGAGAGGGTGTGGCTGCTGGTATCGCGCCTGAAGGGAAACCGGTGCAATGACTCGCTGGATTTCTGAGCTGTGTTTCAAAATAGGAGAGGTCGACAATTTATGTTAGCCTTTATTTATGCAGGGAAGGATAAATAAAGGCCTGCGTGGTCATGTTCCATCAACACCCCGGTTTCACTTCACTGCTCACATTTTGGTGACTAGGCGTCTTGCTCAAGGGCACCTTTACAACATTGGTGCGACCAGGGAATTGTCTGAAAATTTACAATTCAGGTCACAGACTGTGCCTATTCTGTGCCAACATGGCCAAAGTGTCACAATCAGTATAAAGGAGGCTCTCTGACCATGTGAACCTTGTTTCTGGTGAAAAAACTTACCAAACCAGGCTGGTGAAACTCTCAAATTCAGCACAGTAAGAAGGATCCTGACACATGAGATAATTCTAGGTTGACCTCCAACACTGAACCAGACAAGCTGTCAGGAGCTCATAATCTCTGTGTGTGAATCATAAGGGGCAGATGGGTCGTGACTGAGGACTACAAAAAAAAAAAAAAAAAAAAAGCACGCGGACCTGACCAACAGTGTTATCTTTAAGGATCAGACACAGCGGAAGTGCAGACGTGGACACAAACTCGCCATGCATTGACGTAACGGACTGAATGTGTGCGTGTGCATTGGACTCAGGGATGAGTGTCTTCAACTTGCATTGAAAAACTGGTTGCAATATTCTGACTGCACTGGCCGACTCAATTAGATAACTTGATAGAAGCAGATAATGTGCACGATGCATCATGTTATAGAGGCAGATTATGTGTTTTGCATGCAAAATGGCAAGTAAAAAGTACAACATTTGCTTTAAAATGTAGCAGAGCAGGAATATAAAATAGCAGGAAAATTAAACAGACTGTACTTAACTTGCATGTAATTTTCTGTATTCGTGTATGTTCAGTATGTGAGAGCTACAGCTACTCTATTTTTGGTCATTTTCTCAGTTTTAATCTGGCTGAATTTCCATCTTATGAAGCTCTTTTCATAACAAAATGGATTACACAAACAATGCATCACAAAGCTAAAAATAAACCTGATCGTCTTAGTTCCTAAAACATTTAATGACAACAGCATAAGCTGCTGCCTTTAGCGAAGGAAGTGTGAGCAGCAGACAGACAGGGGCTTTCAGCGAAACTCTGAGGCATCCGCCTGTCCACCCATCGAAGCTGGCTCAGAGAGGAGACGAGCAGCAGCGTTAAGTATGACAGGAATGAAAAGCTTCTGGTTAACTGTCCCAGGGTGAGGAAACAACAAAGTTCCCAGGCCATCGTAGCACCGAGCCAACAGGAAATGGCTGCTCACAGGGGCCCCAGGTGGCTCAGAGTGAAATGAGGCACAACCCATACAAGCTAGTTCATCCACGAGGCACAGCAGGCTGATGTGAACCGCTTCTGTCTGCCAGCAAAGGGCCTTTTTCAGAGAAGACATTTTGAAATGTCACAGAAGGAAACAGCTAAATTCAATGATTTGTTTCATTGTAGATTCATCTTTCCGTGATGTGTCTGATTAAATTATTGATTCTTTAGTCTTTCAAATGACTATATGCGTGGATGAATACCAATCACAATTTCCCAGACCATTTTCTGCTGAATCAGCGACTTGAAGGATTAATTTAAAGCAGGGCTTTTCAAAGTCACTGTGGCTCAACCTTCAGACAAACTAATAGCAACTGTACCCTCCCAAAAAGATTCAGTGAGTGACGCTGTGGGCCACATCTCAAGCACCTTTTTTTGCTTATAATTCTTTACATTTGTCAAAATGGCCCATTAAAAAATGCCAAATTAGTGAGTCTGTAAACTCCATGTGAGTGAGCACCCTGGCAGCGGGGCGAATGAGACATAAGCCGTGACATCAACTTTCTGAAAGGTTAAATAAATACATGACGCGGATCCAACTTGACATAAACTGAGGGCAAAAAAAACAAGACGTTCGAAGCACCCATCACTCCACGGAGAGACATTTTTGGCAAACAGTCCTAATATGACCTGAAATTGTCCTATCACTCACTCCTCCTCCTCCTGCTCCTGCTGCTGCTGTCTCTCTATCCACCCTTCAGCCTCCCTCTCGCCTGCTGGCCTCCATTCCCACCTGACTCGTGTCTGACTTGTGTTTGCAGCTCGTGTCTGCCTCAGTGAGCCTCCACCTGACAGACAGCAGCAGCAACCTGGCAGACTGAGACGCACGCCGCTGCAGCTGGTGGGAAGGCCTCCGAAAAGGCTTCAAATATTTACAATAACTTAAGGTGCACTTTGTGTAGAACTAGTTTCCCTTGAATGTCTTGTTTTCACGTTAAATTTTAAAGAGGCCACATCATCTGCTGGGTGCTGTTCTATATTCCCTTCGATCACATCATTAGGCATTTCCACTTCCTGTATGCATTATTTCTATTCATTGTGAGGCTTTGCTGCTTTTCTATGATTCATATAATGTAAGTTGAAGGTATTTAGCCTTTTCTTATTCAGCCTTAACATTTGAACTAAACACACAATCTAATACTGCACACCAAAGGCACAGTCTCGTCTCTCCTGTCCTATCTTTAACTTGACAGTAGACAGTAGTCAAACTGAGAGCTCTATAAGATGTGTCCATATTTAACAGCGTCACAGGACTAAAGCTAAGCTGACATGGTCCCACTTCTGGGCAGGGGTCCAAAATTTGAAAACCTACTTTATGAAAGCAACATTTGAAACGACTGACATCTATTTTATAACAAAAAAAAACAAAACACACACTTCTCTAACAAATACTCAGCTGGTTTTTGAAGGATGAGTCATCCCTTTAGCCTGTTGTGGTTTGAAGTGTACTCACTGTGAGCAGCATAACGCTTCAGTGTTGAGAGGAGACGTCAGTTTGGGGGCTTCTGGAGACACTACGGGCCTAACTCAACTTAGCATCTATGAGACGAGGAGACCGCATGACAACCTCAATGACAAACCCACATACACATTCAGTACTCTTTGGACGATGTGGTTGGTGCTTCCTGTCCAGTGATGGACACGTGGCTTATGAAAGTGCCTGATGTCGCTTCAGTTTTAATCATCTACCGGTCATACTTCTGAGATCTGAAAGGGAGAGGGGTTTTTTTTATATCTTATGTCGTTGAAAAAGAAACAGACTTCGATAAGATGCTTTTGCAATGCCGTCAGCTCTAACCACACCTACAGATTTTGCCCTTGTGCACTGCTATAGCCACTCTCCTGCTGCTACTTGTGCTCATGGTGATGTTGCAATGTTAAAAATGTTGACGGTTGAGATTTGGGTGATGTGCCATCAGGAATCCACAAGCACGGAGATAAAAACTAGTTTTTCTCTGTTTTTGTCCATTATCTTATCAAAAGTGCGCTCTCTCTCTCTCTCTCTCTCTCTAATCTTACACTCATGCACGACAACTGTATGGCCACATTACTGCTCAGTCTCATCTATGGCCAACAGGAAAGACAAAAAAAGAAAAAAAAAAAAAGAGGGAGACAGATGGGAGAGGAGACAGGAACCATTTTATGAAACAGATGTACAGCTCACTCATCTTTACAGGGCTTTTCAGAAATACACAGTTTCCTTACTATCACTGAACTGAGGAAGCGAATGTCTGATCCTATAAAAATAATTTCTATACTTCTGCCAGTTATGTTGTTGGCGACAAGCCAAGTGTTTTCTTTTTAATGGATTAGAGGTTAAACTTGTCTGGATCAGGTGAGCTTTTCTCTCTTCCATGAATGTCAAAGCTTTCACATGTTTCAAGATCCAGACTACTTAAGCACGCTATTGAATGTCGTTGGTAAAGTGAAAATCAAGGAGGCGAATTTGATTTAATCACAGACTGCACTCTTTAAAAATGTGGATCCCCCTGGAGAGCACTTTAGGTAAGTAATAAAAAATCTTATGTGGCTGAGGTATCTCTGGAATGATGGACACTAAGTGAAATCTGACAACTCTGTGACCTTTTTGCATGCAGTAAATCCAGTTTTGATAGCATTGACTGATCAGAGAAAATAACATGCAACTGCATGTTGTTTGCAGTTTGCATTTGCAGGTTTGACTTGAGAACAGTAAGCAGATGCATTTGTCTCATTTACTGCCTTTCCCATTGACATTTACAGGCATCACAGCCAACTGAATTTGCGGGCAAAGTACAAAGTGTCAGATTAATGAGTGCCCCCTTTCTTTTCCTTTCTGTTCTTTGTTGCCTGTCCTGCTAGAGCTGCCTCAGCCAGGCCAGTTTTATGTGGACGAGCCTGGACTGACTTGATTTGGCCGTTCACATACATGCCTTGCACAAGATGCATGGTTCAGAATCTGAATCACAATTGAAAAAAATTGACCTTTTTACTGTTCATACTGATAAAAACAGACCTATATCCCATGTCAAGCACTTTGAGGTGCAGGGCCAAACTTTCAGCTACACATATTACTGCTGATGGGTTCACTGGGTGCTACAAGAATCAAACTATCCTTCCTTCATTCAAACAGAAAGAACGCTGATGTTAGTACAACATCAAAACAAACATTACCGCTTCAAATTTCATTCATTTTGCTTTTGCCAATATAATATGGAAAGCTATTTTAATCCTCACAATTCGGGCTCAGGACCCACCTTTGACTAATTCTGACCTATTCTATAGACGGATATTGACTCATCACAACTGAGGCTGCAGCTCGGCTGTCATTATTCATCTGTAACACTGGATTTGACAAGCTCGCTCGAGGCAGTTCTGGCCTGTATGTTCTATATACAGCTAACATCACTGATGATACACAACAGTTGGTATACTCCACCTGCAATCTGCTCTGAGCAACATACAGCTGAACCATATGGAAGTGAACGCATATAGACTGAATTCACTAGATAAATCTAACTACAGAATATATGTAGATAATGTATTCACAAGTTAACATCACCCTCTGCACAAACAAGCAAAGCTGCAGCTTTAAAGTGCATGCGACTTGCCTCATAATTCCTCCTTCCTTGTCTCTTGCCTTTAAGCACTTTATGAAGTTCATTTCATTTTATGCATGCAGGCCTCGCAGGAGGGACAATACTCTTCAGGGTCAGTAAGCACTGTACATGCTAAATATGTTACAGGGCATTTGATTACATAACCATTTAAATGAACTACATCCATTTATATATACGGTACACACTCTGATGCAATCAATGAGTGAAAACAATAGATGGGCAGTTGGCTCCATTGATCGCCTCATGTGGCTCTGGCCTAGAAAGTTAACCCAAAGCAACATGGGATTGACATGAGCCAACAATGCAGCCAACCACACATCCATATCAATAGTTGCACATAATTAACAGCGTGCCCTTTACACAAACTGCCAGGCGAGCACGTCAGTTTGTTCAATATGGTCTCACTTAGTTCCGAAAGTTGGACAGGAAGTCGGCCAGTCAGGCCACCGTGCTGCTGCTAAAACTGTCATCCCACAAGCCTGCTTCACTGCAGCTCCTCAGCATTTTGCTCATTAATCACTTTCCTAATTCTGTATTCCAAAAGAGACATTTCACCAATCGCAACTCTGCAATATCCTCTGCAACCTGCAGCCCCTCTTGGATACCTTCCTAACTTAAGAAATGCCAAGCGTGCAATATCCTAAGCACCCTCTTTTTGGATCCTTTCCTTCCTTCGCAGACATGTGTTGCACCAATAAGTGGTAGGAGTGGCCCGGAGTGTGTTCTTAATCTCTTTATCCCTGCAACTCAGCGCTGCTTACTGTCCAATTCACCGCTGCAAGGATCTCTTCAAGCATCTGCCAAAAAGTTAATCACCCAATTCAAATCCTCTCCTGTGCATTCCCTCCGTCACAATTACATTGGTTTTCCATAATGCACATGCTTTGTTGTGCAAATTCTTGAGAGCTTACTATCTCACTGTATGCCACTGGTATTTTCTTAAGCCTGTATTGCATCACTATGCTGTACCATCAGAGTCATGCCTGAATGACTGGGCTTGTCACAAGGAAAATAATGCAGGATACATTCCACTCTCATATGAGAATATGCCTCACCTACTACTGTGACATGCAAAGGCGTTAATAGACAAACAAACCATCAGCGGTGCAGCCAAAGCTTGCTTAGCATCAAGCTGTTCAAACTGGCATGGCCTAACGTGTAAATATCACATTATGAGTGAAGGACGTGAGTTTAATTTTGCACCCCTGAACAGGAAGTTAAGAAGAGGCCACATGTCAACACTTTGGTGGTTACTGCTATCTAGATGTAGTAGCCCAACCAGCATTGCAGCTTTACACTACTGTAATAAGTTACACCTACTAAGGACCTCAAGTGTGTCTGCACGACAGTGACTTCACAGCAACAGTATCTTACTTTATAGTTTTTATCTGCTAGCTACCCACTGAATTTGTTGTGTTAAAAACGTGTGCTATGATAGCTAAATGTTTAGTGTTTATAGCCAAGTGACAAGCTGAATGGTGCCACACGTTACACCCTAATGGTCAGCTACGCATTCATGGGTAACGTTGGAGACGCAAATTACGAAAATAAACATTACAAGTCACGACATTAAAAGCAGCCCAGCGTCGTTTTCATTTGTCTTGACTGAAAGAAACCCAGTCACCATCACAGAAATCTCTTCCACCATCTCGACTGAGCCCACATCACAGGCTTCAAAAGCGGGGGAGGCTTAGCTTCATGCCCAGCTAACACACACTCACTTTTATCAATCACAACCAAGCGCTCCCGCGGCTGCTCCTGCAATGTTTTCACTCCCAAAAGAGGAGGAAAAACACACAAGGGGCGCCGTGGCTTTTTACTTACCGAGAACACGTCAACGTCCGTGGCAGCCATGGTGCGGAATGTGTGGTGTTGGTGTGCTGGAGCAGACTGAGCAGAGGCGAAAGGGAGCAGCCCTCGTCTCTCCGTGCTAGCCTGCTAAACTACTGAGCTGAGCTGACAGAGATAGGAAGAGAGGGACCCAAGACGGAGAAGAGCTCGTAACTGGGCAGGGAGGCGGCTGGCTAGGCGACAAGATAATTCCCTGCTAGTTCTCTTCTAGTTCGCACAGTCAGGGTAAATGGTTTATTTTCTTCGTTTCAGCTTTGGGTGGGAGTCCATGAGAGGTGAAAGAGGCTTGCTTGATTTAGCTGAAGTACGTAGCGCGGGATGGTAGGGAAATAAGTCGACAAACAGAGCTAATGAATTCTGTAGTTACTGTTTAACACACGCCCACTACTGCGGGCTAACTCAAACGTTTAAAAAAAACTAGTATCTATTTTCATTGATTATCATAAGTGCTTGCCAAATAAAGTTGGCATATTCTGAATCTGGTGAAGTTTAAAGTCGCCTCGATGCGTTTCCAGGCGGTGTAACGGTCAACGCTCAAACAGGACGTGAACTATCTTGACGTTCAGGTTTCATCTTTGGGTGGGACACATACGTTCCAATATGGCCGCTTCTAAGGAACTCCTCATTCAGTCCAGGAATGTCATGCCGCACGTATTGCAAGCCAGGACAGGAGCGAACAGCACGACATAGCGACGGCGGGGAGAGCAGAAATATGTGTGTCAGCGGTGGAGATAAAAGATCAACTAAAATAGCTGATCATCACTTCAGTGCAGCCGACTGTGTATGTGTCGTTTTCAAGCTCGGGTATTAATATTTAAATGAATTAATGAGGTCACAGATTGATTTTACTAGAATGTGGCTCAACCAATCAGAGCACCCCATTTGATATCATTGCAATATTGTACCCTATTTAGTCCAAAACCAGTACATCTGTACTGTGTGTATCTCACTGCTTGAACGTGTATGTAGCCTAGCTGCACTGGAGATGTGTAATTTTCACAGCTTTACGCTGGCATACACTTTACATTATACATTTATAAACTTTGTGTTTGTGCGTTTTTACTGCATTTTGAGCTTCAGAGTGGTACATTTCAGTTGTAAAAGCCTGGTAATGGTCAGTCTACTATTACTGTGTAGTATTTCTATCATTATAGGGGTGGTAGAAGTTGTATTATTATTATTTATAGTAGTAGTAGTATTTTATTAAACTATGGCTATAAATATGCATGTGATAACTTTGCATAACGTAACGTACTGATAACAAGTATAAGCACCCTTTATGTTAAATGAATGCATTGTAAATGTGTGCTTAGTTAATAGACTCTGAATGGAAATGAGAGGAATAGTTTCCATGAGGTCTTTTTGAGTACTGGGATTGTTGAAACATGCATTTTATCTTTAATTCATTTTTAAAACAAAATAAAAACAGCAAGAATTACTTATTTATTAATGTCTTCACTTTCATTGTGATAGAAAAATGCACGAAAACAGCTTGATTATCCGTCTTCAGCTGAAAAGTCTTCGGGAACTCGCAGCCACTTTGCCTGCAGGGAAACATCTGCATATATTATTCAAATTGCATCCACGTCTGCACTTTCCCCGGAAAGAGACTCCAGCAGACAGGGAGGAGAGAAGTGAGCCAGGTGAGGCTGCTGTACTGTCACCTGGATAAAGTAACAGGACACCGCGCGGCTCTTAGACACACGTTTTAACTTTAATCCGCGTGTTGTCTGCGGTTTTTATAATGGCTTTGACGCAAGAATCCGTCCTGTCTCTTCTGTTATCGGAGGGGGGCAAAGTGAGGAAGTCCGACTTGGTGGGCAAGTTCAAAGGTTCAATAGACTGCGACGATCCCGCAGAGAAAACCCGAAACAGGGAGCTTTTCAAGACCTTCGTCAACACGGTCGCCTTCGTGAAAGAAATCGACGGTGTGCGGTACGTTGTCGTGAAGAAAATGTACCAGCATTTACTGGACGGTGTCCAGACTCCGGAAAACAATAGAGAGCTCCTTCTGACAGGTGAGCAGCAGCGCCCACCTGTGCGGAAGACTGAGAAGACTGAAGGCGCCGGTGATGCAGGAGGGGAGAGGTCAGCTGCCTCTGAACCCGATCAAGAACTGGCAAGTAGTGAAAGTGGCGAAAATCCGACTGAGTTACTTTCTCCTATAGCGCTTGCATTGCAAAGGAGCAAAAATGCGGACATGAGAGTCAAAAGAATGCTGAGTTTTGAGATCCAAAGGCAGGATAGAAGTGGAGACACCTGCTCAAAGAGGGGTGCAGTCAGTGAGTCCACAGTGAGCAAACCATATGCCTTACCTCTGAGAATGCCTCCCAGCACCACCAGAGTTGAGATCCGCAAGCTGAAAGCGGGCTCAGATGACGCCCCTGAAAGCCCAACGCTGGACACCTTCAGGAGCAAGAGGAGGCCTCCTTTGGCGGAGAGCAGCGTCAGCTCCCCCCAGCTGAGGAGGACAGTGAAGAGCACCAAGGTGTCAGAAGAGCCCAAAGAGACAAAGGTCCCCTCCTTGGTTCCCTTGGAGCAGTCAGAGCATGAATGGCTGGTCAAGTGTGCCTCCGGCCACTGGAGCCAGGTTTACGGCCTGCTGCTAAGAGACAACCAGCTGGCCGAGAAGAGGGACTTCATGTCAGGGTTCACCGCTCTGCACTGGGCAGCCAAATGTGGAAACAGCGAAATGCTTGTGAAGATTATCAGCCTGTCCAAGCAAGGAGGGGTTGACATTGACATTAATGCAAAAACACATGGCGGATATACGCCTTTGCACATCGCCGCCTTGCACGACCAGGAGTACATCATGGCCATGCTGGTGGGGGAGTACGGGGCCGACCCGAGCATCAGGGACAACTGCGGGAAGAGGGCCTACCACTATCTGCACAAAGGCATTTCTGAGACGTTGAGAGAGATGCTGGGTGAACCCAAAGCCCAGCAGGCTCAGGAGAGGACCCTGCATGAGAAAGAAGAGCTGGACCTGTTCCCAGATCTCTCCAAGGGCCTGCATTCCATAAGCCGTCTCTTCCAGCCCCACACGACGGGCCACAAGAAGAAGCACAAGCAGAGGATGGGATTTTACTCTGTGAGCGAGGACCCCAGCGAGGAACGAGAAGACGGCAGCTTCAGAGAGAGAACCTTTTCAGATGCTTTCATGTAAAGAACTCAGAACTTTGATTTTCAGGAGGAATGATGAGCCATGCCTCCCTCAGAGAATCTGACTGATTTCCAGGCCGTTGTCAGCAATGACACTCTTAAAAAAAAAGTCAGACTCCTTCCTCATTTTTGTGTTTTATTTATATTTTCTGACATTGATATTTGGCAGATGATACAAAAGATGAAATTCTGATTGGATATGATCTGCAGAGTTTAACTGTGTGGTCTAAGGGGTAATCAATCAAAGACTAAGGATTGATGATGGTATCAGAGGCCACCTGGTTGACTGAGTCTGTGTTAGACGCATAGAGTTAGTCTGACATCTTACCTGTACGAGCTGTACCTTAAGGAGTGTTTACAGGAAACTATTCCAGCAGGTCCTGTGAGTCATTTCGTTACTCACTGTCTGTGGTCTCTTGAAGGCATCATCATCTCAGCCTGCCCTTCTGAACTTAAGCAAACATGTTTATCTCAAGGTTAATTATGTTTAATGACTGATTGTTATGAGTTTGTGTTTTTCAAAATTACGAGTCATATTTATTTTCCACTGTAGCATTTCAGCACCTAGCACTCATGTCAGTAAGGTAGCTGCAAAATGAGGTTAATCTCAATTAATGTCATTTCATACATTCCCATTTACTGTGATTTGAAATGAGCTGCACTCTGTAACATAAGGAATCAATCACACTGTACAATACTTATTATCACAAAGTTTACATGGATACAAAACTAGATTTTTAAATGTTCTGATGAAAAATGTCCTCTTTTAATCTGTTTTTGATATCAGTGCTAACAGAAAATCAATCTATGACACAAACTTCCTGTTACTGATTAACACAAAGGTCAAGACTTGACTTGTTTTCTTCAGTGTTTTCACCTCTGAGTAAGAAGTGAAGTGGTCTTCCCCTCGACTTCAAGAGGCAAATATGCCAGAGCTGAAACTGAGGATGTCCTCACTGGCTTACAGTTGAATCAAACCTCTCAAAGAGACAAAATAAATTAATAAACTAAAATAAAAATCTGAGAAATGTTGGTGCCTCTGAGGAGGAATTAGAGGACATGCCTCTTCATCATCGCACCACTTTGTAACAGATTAATTATTAAACACTGCGAAGCATTTATGAGAGGCAAACATCCCACTGAAATCCCCTGGAAGAAAACAAATAGTGGATTTCACAGACTCACAATATATGTTACTGGAAAAGACAAAGGGTGTGTCACTCATGAAGGAGTGTGCAGGTGTTCCATAAATCATTAATAAATCATCTGCATGCCAAAACTTCTCTGAAATGTGGCTGGAATCCATCTACTGGCTTGTTGAGACAGCTGTGATTCAGCCAAATACACAGCTGGCTGGGAATGAGTGTGTGTTAGCGTGTGCGTGCATGTGTGTGGCTGATAGTAATGTGTTAATGATATCACCGGCCCCTGCAGCCTGAAGACAAGAAGCGGCAGAAGAGCCGGCTCTGTTGCCTCGTTTCCTGTCTGTCCCGCTTCGTTTTCCTCCACAGATGTGACTGCGCTATCAGTTTGGTGTCGACTAGACAAGAATAAAAGTAAGATTTGAGTTGCAGCTTGTTTGGGAGATAAAAGAGCCACGGGTGAAGAAGAAGTGCTGGCTCATTCTCCGGCTGCTCGTCTCCCTCTGCTTCTTTCGTGTCTCATGATGTCACTTCCCCAGCAGCTTCCATTGCCTTTACGTCAAGACGATGTTTCATCTCCGAGCCTCAGGGTTTCATTAAGCGAATGTTCTTTTCTGCTGCTGCTGCTGCAAGGAGAGAGGCCATCACAAGGTCAGCAACAAGGCCCAGAGTGGTGGAAACCGTACTCCAGTCCTTTAGATAACAGGAGGAGAAACACCACTATGTGAAAATGAAAATATGGACGTGTAAGTGGTAAATTTAAGTTGAAATTGGAGGCAGTGGAGAAATATAATGAGGAAGATCTAGAATGCATTTTCACAATAACTTTCATCCCGTGTGTCAAGAAGTTATGAGCAGGGCTTAAGTGAGCTTAATTAGAGCGAGGCTTCAACAGAGACATCTACTGTAACAAAGAGGCAATATAAATACAGCTTTACTGTAAGTGTTATGGCTTGAGAACAAAGCTTTGCTAGTCCTCATGACTGAGCAGTGGTTAGAGTTGGAGGTAGAGCAGAAGTTAGAGGAGGAGACTGAAGGTGTGCCGGCATTCCTGCAGGCACAGAGTTCAGAGTTCAGCTTGAAAAGTGAGCTTTCAAGCCACCAATTTGAGCAGCTGGTACAGTAATCACAGTCATTGTCACGTTCAAGCGCCCTCTTGACCTCCAGACACTGTATATCATGGTCAGTTTAACAGTTATTTGGTGGCACGCAGCAAAGAGAATCACACTCTGCGCTCCCTTCATGGTGTAGATGTTGCTTACCAACTGGAGCTTATGTGTCATCCAGCGTTTTCTGTTTTCCTGAGACAGAAGGACACAGTCGGTGATTATCAGCAGCAAAACTCCTCATTACCCGGAGCTGTGACACAACTGCTGCTGCAGTGTTCAGGCCATCCTGTTCCCTCCTGTTTGTTGTCTGCAGCATTCGCCACCAAATGCTCCATCACTTCCACTTTAGCATCTTTTTAATGACACTAAACCTAATTACCCTGTAGTTAGTGTCTGACAAAGATCTTACTTGCTTAAAATTCCCTGACTTGTGTCGTGTTTTATGTGCCTGCTGCCTTCAGTGGGAATCTGATGTAAAGTGCTTTCCACTTTGTGAAGTACGCTAAGTGCTGCCTCGCTCTCCTCCTGAGGTTTCCTCTGCCACTTGCCGGCATGAAATCATTGTTTTTCCCCCTCAGTCCATTCTACGCCTTTTAATAAGCGTTTGTTTTTGCTGACAAACAAACTGAACGGCATTCCACTGCGAGGCTGAACAAATGGGGAGGGTAGGAAGAGAGAGAAAATATATCCCAATCGAAACAACATTTAGTCCCATTCTGAGCCCCAAAATGTGACTCGTGTCTGTACGGTAAATGTGAAGCTACGTCCAGTGTTATGACAATTTATGCTGCCTTGTTGAAGAATCCTACTTTGATGCAAACTGATAGCACTGACCGTAACGCTAACCCCAAACTTAAACTACCTATTGTGATGTAGTAAGTAGCATATTTTGGTGGGTATCACAGAACACCAGCAGCGGGTTAGCTTAGCATAGCATAGATACACTGAGAAAGAGCTAGCCTGGCTCTGTCTAAAGTGAACAAAAATTGGCTAAATAACTCTTATATATATGTATATTGTTCAATCTATCTATGGTAATTAGTTAGCGGTAGAGGTCTGGTGGTAGATTTTGTTAACTTTGGACGGAGCCAGGCTAGCTGTTTCCCCTTGCTTCTAATCTTTTTTCCAAGCTAAGCTAACTGCCTCCAGGGTCCAGCTTCATTTTTACTGTACATGTCATGACAATGGCTTTAAATCCACTTTCAGCAAGAAATGTCGAAGTGTATTTCCAAAAAAGTCAAACTATTGCTTTAAACTTCCATTTACCTGATTCTGTTGTGGTACCTGTCCATTCAATATGAAGCTGGACCCAGCAGACAGTTAGCTTAGCATAGCATGGATACACAGGGAAAGAGCTAACCTGGCTCTGTTATATCTTGTCTGTTTAATCTGTACACAAACTGTCAAACCAACAAAAAGAAGCAAGATATTAGTGAGGATTACTGTAGAGGAAACACAATCCCGATGACAAAAAAGCACCAGAAAGTTATAAATATGCTTCCTCCTCTCCCACCAGGAAAGCATATCTGTAATCTCTGGTTGTAATTGTTCTTTTGTCTCCGATGGATGATGAAGCTCCGCACTGTGTTGAAACAGAACATGTAAATTCATGCTCTCGGCTCAGTAACAGTAACTCACTGGACTCTCAGAAGCAGTGTGCTGATATGCCTGCAGAGGGCAGAGACGATCTGTGAGAGAACAATCACTGGAGGAGCGCTTCAATTACTGAGGAAACTTCACATTTCTAGCAGAGGAAAGCCAAAACATGACAATAAATAACTGTATTTAACAAGTTTATGAAAAATAATATGAGAAAATGTCCAACCCTAACCTGTTCTCACAGCTTGAATATTGCAAATCATAATTCACTCTTTCTATAAATATTGCATGTACCCTATATCTGTACTTCTATATACAGTATCTTGCACTGGATGTGATGCTCCTAAACCAATGTTGTTTGGGAAAGAAAGAACAAATGTGGTGCACCAGAATGAGAGGGAGAGCTTAATTTATTCACAATATTACAAACATCATGGAATTTACAATTCCAAACAGGCACAAAAAACAACTCAAACTCTCAGTGGAAACCAGGTGTGAAATATAGCGGAAAGAGTGGATTTAGAAATGTCTCTGCTGTCAAACCACCACGCTGACATATGCCTTTCCTTCTTGGCTTTAAAACAGGTTCTGTTCGTATCAATGTCACATGCCTCCATTGTGTGAAATGAAATCCGCAGCTAAAAAAATATAATCCTACTTCAAAAACAAGCCCCTTTTCTGCAACCTCCACAAAACACTGCTTTGATTGAATGACAGAAGCAAGAAATGACTCAGGAAGTTGACAATTGTTGGTTAGTATGAATGCAGAACAGCTAAAATGAGGATTTATCCGTGTGCTGCTCCTTTGTGGGAGTATTTTCTACACTTTCTCTCCCCCCCAAGTCTTTCTTTCTCCAAAATGTTGGTCTTTTGCATACTTAAGAAATTCCAGCAGGCTGTAGGGAACAACATGAGAGTCTTTCTAACCCTTCAGCCCTGCGTCAGCACAAAGGCCAAAACAAACATACACTTGTTTAGCAAACATTAGCGGGCACAGTCACAAACCTCCAGAGAAATGGTTGAGGGGCGGTGGCGGCGGTGGTGAGACTGCACAGCGAAAAACATGAAAAAGTCCATCGGTGAGGAAGGATTTCCTACTTGTGAGGGAAAACACGCTTTTAGTCATACTGCCCACTTTTTCTAACATTTTGAGTGAGTGAATAAATGGTTTTCTGTGAGTGGAGGTTGCTAACGATGATCTGCCTCTTACATAAATATCACATAAACAACAGTCAACCCATACGCGGGATTTTTTTTTTTTTTCTTTTCAGTACAGCCAACAGGTAGAATTTCCTGAGGGATGCTCACAATTTGATCACGTTACGACTTCATAGGAGTTTTGTTGAAAACGTACACAGCAAACACCGACAGGAGATCTGTCTTTCTGTTCCGCACCTAATCTCTACACACACATAATTACGACATTCAAGGATTCAAGCACACGCACGCTGCACATATTCTGATGCAGAGCAGCAGCTCGCATCGCTCTTGGAACAACTCTCCGATGTGTTTGGAGATTCAGTAAAAAGAAATTCATACAAGTTTTAAAAACTACTGACAAAAATTAATGTAGAAACAGTTTTTAAAATGTGAGACTTCAGAAATTAGGGGGGGGAAATCTTTTGATTCCAGAGTGTGTTTTCATCCAGGGCTACCAAGAAGAGCTTTTTCACTAAAGCTGTGTGCATTTAAATACACTCAAAGGCTACACGTGTCTAAAAGTGGCTACGCTGTGGAGGTAGAGAAGAGAAAATTAGTTTCAGAAACCTGAAGTGAAGACTGTGGACTTTTCCTCTTAAAAAAAGTATTTCAAGTATCACATGTCACTTGTGCGACAAAGGGACATTTGGGAGAAAATACTCAGTGATATAATTGCTTACTTATAATCTGCTTTTAAGAGGTTTAGCACCTCCGTATGAGGAACCGATCCAGCATGAAATCATCAAGACTTAATGACATTAAGTATGAAATTGGCTGGAAAAGTATTTGCACACAATCCTTAATGTTGCTGGGTGCGCTTGTGTACCTTCTGAGAAACATTCCTATTAAAAATCAATGACAACAAGAGGGAAAAATAGAAATATTGTTTAAATGGATGGAGTAAGGCGTTCACTTGAAATCATTCTCATCTGATTTGAAGAAATGTGCATTCATGTATCATTACAAAGTGCTTTTTTTCATTCACCCTTTTTGGTTTTTAGTGCCTTAATTTGAAACACATTTAAAAATAAAAACATAAAAAAAAAGATTAAATCTACTACATCTATTGTACATTTTACTGACATGATACAGTACACTGCCCCCTCTCAGGCTACTCTCTTTCACTGAAGCCTTCTCACTGGTCAAAATACAATCTTAAAGCTTATAATAGGTTTCCACAGGTGCAGATACAAGCTGTAGCACTACCATCTTATTGAAAAGTGAAATTGCTGAATCGCTAAGTAAGGGACAAAAAGTTTCCAACCAGCAGCTCTAATGGGAAATGTTCCACAACAAAATCAATACCAAAGGCACACAGAAAAAAAACAGTTCAGTCCTCTTTTCAACGGACACATGTACAACATGTTGGGAAAAGTCTTCAGATGCACGCTGCAGATTGTGCAGACTGACAATGGGCGGAAATTGGGTGGGCGAGCGTTCTGGGCACTCTCGGTAGACGACAGCAAGGCAACGAGCTTCAGCCTCGACAATCTTTATTGCTCATCTCATGTGTGGCCTATCGTTAGGAGAGGAGAGCAGGCGGCGTGATGGCTTCCTCGGTAGCCTCTTTTAAAGGACAAACAAACGTCATGACAGGGTGCAAAAGGTTGGAGGTACCAGCTGGACCACTAATGATCCACGCCTCATGTGTCTATGTGGCAAACTGAGCCAGAAAGCCACTAACGTGTCTCCGAGCATTGAGAAAGAAAGGAGGAATCAGTGCTTTTGTTGCTCCTCCCTTCACAGACTCAGGCTGTTGGTGAGGGCCTCCAGCTGCTCCTCTCTCAGCCGCTGCCTCTCCTCCAGGTCCTTCTGCTGGATGAGCAGCGAGGCCTTGGTCTGGACGAAGCGCCGGTAGTCCTGCAGCTGCTCGGCGGACAGCTGACGCGACAGGAAGGTGGAGACCAGGTTCTCTCTCCGGTCCAGGTTGTCCTTCAGATCTTTGGCGTCCTCCCTCTGTTTGCACAGCAGACGGTGGCGACTGTCCAGAGAATCCTGAGTGCAGAGACAGAGGGTGAAGAAGATGAATTACACCTGATAAAAGGTTACATTTCCTCTCTATTTTACATGATAAAAAGAAAAAGAAATATGTTTGGTCTGTTATTGCAGCCTTATCCTGGTGTTAATTTCATGCCTTGCAGAGCATTAGTCCCATGCTGATAACATGAATAAAAAAAATATCCTTCTGTAAGCAAAGCCAAATACAGAATTTGAGAGAACTGCTGATAGAAAATCTGAAAGTTAATCATGCCAAAAAGCTTTATTTTTTTACCTACAAGCCTCATAATTTGGGTTATATTTATTGTTTTAATTGAAAAGTAATATCTTGGTCCATACAAAAGAGAGCTGTGAAAGTTGTATGATCATATTTCAAACAGCCACAGGACAGGAGGTGCAGTGTTTCCTTGTGTCAACAGAGGGCAGGGTAGATACAAATGTCACCGAAACCGGGCTGGAGTTTCGGTGAGTCAGTGTAAATACCAGTGTTGCTGATAACAGCAAGAAAACAAATGAGCCTCTAACAAGCCCTCAGTATGCTGCACGTACAGCCGGGCTTTTGCAGATGGACAAACTAACAAGGAGCCCTTTGAGGGGTAAACCTTGAAATCTAATGCATCCATGCAAACATAAACTGATGCTGAAAACACTGGGAATCACAATGAAACAGGATGTTCAGAGGGAAAACAAAGCAAAGCACAGAGCTCAAGTGGCACGACTCATGATAATAGCAAACTCATTGCTCTCATTCAGACAGGAGTATATTAAATTAGATTTGAAATAAAGGCCTAATCACGGAGCTCCCTCGTATGCAACATGATGACATTTAAGTATTTCTCAATATGTCAAACCAGAAAGCTCAGACCTATTAAACTGCAGTATATCTAATCTTCAAATGTCTCAAAAAGCATTCAGCTCAAACATAGATAAGCTAAAAATTGGCAATTAAACACAGATAAACAGCATTTTTCGAATTCCACACGGTGAGAAACCTTGACTCCATTAGAGTCGCCCTTCAACTTTTGGCTTCAAGTGGCATGTTTGCTCTTCTAAAGTCAACAGGACAGAGTATGGCTGAGGGCATGGGAGCAGCCACACACTTCTGACACTCATCGCTGTCTTTTGGCCAGAGGCTCGAAACAAACTGCACTGAATGAGATCTGTAAGGTGACATAGCAAGATAATCCACCTGGAGCACACGCTAACAGTACGTTTTTACTGGCATGCATTAGTGTGTATGTATAAACAGCTCCAAGGGGACGAGACAGGAGCGTAAATGGGACAGTAAAACACGTGATGGCACATTACAGTACATCAGTAGATTTTTATCATATCTTAGGTAACAGATTCCATTGACCTTTAACCCAGGAGTCAGTCAGAGTATGCCTTCATTAACATACTGGTGCTTTGTACTGAAAAGACAGATGGACAAAGATTCATAGTTTGATGGTTCGGTTTCATGCTTTTAATTAGTTGCGTGATGTAAAACGTGAATAATTAGAGTACTCTGACAGAAAAGGAAAAATTGAAATTTTGATTATGTTAGTTTGGTTATTTCCTGAGATTTCGGAGGGTCATTGAATGCACCACTGTGGAGAGTTTTCAAAACAGTCCCTGCTGGCAACTGTATTACCATTAGATAATTATGAAGCTTTGACAAAAAATTCAAATTCAACAATAAATGCTTACTCATCAAGTTTTTGCATGCTTTTTTTTTTTTTTACAGCATACAGAAATTAATAAAAGAAGATGAAAGGAAAGTGCTCTTATTTATGAACCCACAGATCTCCAAAGACAAAAAAAAGCCCTCCAAAAACAAAGCTTTCGGTTCCTCACCTTCTCCTCAGCATCTGTGTGTTGGTCCACGGTGCTCAGGGCGTTCTGTACCCTGGCCAGCCGAGCAGAGAGACACAGCAGCAGGTTGAGGACCCTCTCCAGGTCTCCTATGAACAGGCTGTACCTCTCCTGCTCCACGGGCACACAGCGCTCACGGACCAGCACCTCCAGGGCCTCCCCGTGGGCCGTGTTCTCCTGAATCTCTGTCTGGAGGACGCCACGCATCTCTTCCAGCGAACGCAGATGCGACTCGATACAGGACACTAACAGACGCTGTTAATTCAAGCACAGACGGTAACGCATTAGAGATTTTAGGGTAATGATGCTCCAGAACAGATACACAGGGTGAAAAAAGGTGGAGAAATAACAACATGACCACATAATGTCAGATTGCGGGTGAACCAATCGTAATATTTATTTCATATTTGCTGCCACTGGATCATTGCTGTATATTCAGTAATAGTGGATGTGTAAGGCAGTCAGGAAGAGGGGGGAGGCTATGTGCTAAGCCAGACATTAGCAACTGGGAGACACTGATAAGAGGTAGACAGTACATCATGTGCTGAATAGCTCAGTCTGAGTGAGTCTGTTTAAGGCCAAATAACTTCAAGATGGTATCAGTGTAAAATCACCACTACTTTTTCTGTTGTAAAAAGAAAAGACCACAAGTCCTGTTTGCTCTGCGGTCCCTTCTGGTTTATTGTCATCTTTAATGCACATGCAACAAAGCTGTGACACCTTTAGACATACTGTACTGCACACAGATACTGTATACTGCCTTGTTATAGGTTTTTGGGAGACACTGGTCTCAGTTTGTTTTGCTGCAGCATCTTCATAATGGCTTATTTCTGTTGTGATTGTTAAAGATCACTTCTCTGTCATGCACAAATTAATAATTACCTTCTTCTCAGCGATGTCAGCTTTGCCCTGCGTGTCTGTGCACTGAGGTTTAAGGCTGTCAGGAGCAGAGGGACAAGGAGACGGTTCAGCCCCTTCGACCGCTTCAGCACTAGAAAAAGAAACTTGTGTTTAGGTCAAGCAAGCTTTTTTGCACCCTGTTGATGCAGCTAATGATTCCTGCCATCACAATACAGCACTGACATGCTCAAATTTAATGTCTATTTCAGCTGTGCCAAATATAGTGTCTTCACATGGAGCATACTCTGAGCAAGGCACCGCTGTTACTTCTTACAAAACACTGGAATGAAACTGCACATTCGCTATGTATCTGAAGTGTGCTTACGCTAGCAGAAATTTGAGTGCATGTTCAGCAGTAAGCAGATAGCCAGGTGTGTCTGTGCATGTGATGCAACAAAAGGTAACACAGCGCAGGTGGAGCTCAGTTCTTTGGCCATTAAGAACCGGTTTCAAGTTTCATAGAGAAACATTAAACTAGGAATCCTAATTAATTTGGCCTCATCTGCAGTCTGAGCACCATGTCAGCTGTAAAAGGCTTTGGAAGATGTGAGTGAGATGGATTGTTCTTTCCATCACTGTGTGTATATATAAGATAAAGAGCTATGTAGTCACCTGAAAGGATGGGAGGTCGAAGATTTGGAAAATTTCTAAAGCAAGTCCAGCTGTCTTCCATTTCTATACTAACATCTAGGGCTGTACCAAGTGCCATTTTTTTCACATTGACATACACATACTGGGAATGAGATACTTTTTTCATTAAATAAACTTTATTAAATGAATATCATTCGTTAGTTTCTTCAACATAAATACATGGAGGCATTCGTTAAATGTTGACTTATGGACTTTACAATGCTGGAGTTACTGAAAATGGGCCACAGCCACAATGTGTACTGGTGGAATTTGCAGCTTATGTTCCAGGACGTTAACATTTACCTTTCTGCAGCTCCTT
Organism: Chaetodon auriga; assembly: GCF_051107435.1. NCBI lineage: Eukaryota > Metazoa > Chordata > Actinopteri > Chaetodontiformes > Chaetodontidae > Chaetodon > Chaetodon auriga. The sequence continues at coordinate 8,431,314 of NC_135088.1, forward strand.
TCTGCTCCTGCTTCTTCTTGTAGTGCTCCTCCATGAGCAGCGTGTCCTCTGACAGCAGCTGCTCCATCAGCATCATTGCCGTCTTGCGATTGGCCAGTGGGTAGAGCACTCTGGCCAGTGATTGGTCGGCCTTGACAACCGCTTCCACAAGTTCTTCCCACTGAGGTGTCTCCGTTGGCATCTCCTGGCTCTCCGTCTCTCCCTCTGGTGTTCCCCTCTCCTCCACTTCCTGGTTTTCTGCTAACTTCTCATTGTCCATTTCTGGATTTTTCTCCTCTTCCACCTGCTGACTGATGTCTGCGTCAGAGACGGAGGTGCAGGGAGACACAGAGGTTTCACATGCCTGCGATGGAGGAGCTGAGCTGCTGGACTCGTCCAAGACGTTGTCCGTCAGCAGTGAGCTCTGGGCTTCCTCTTTGGTCTCTTCTTCTGAGGGGAGAATCCACAGCGATGGATCTGTGGTGACGCCGCAGCTGAGAGACACTTCGTGGTTGGAATCAGGTGGTGCGGTGTCATTGCTTGGTTCATCCACCGACTGCTCTCTCTCTGATCCAGTCACAGAAGGAGAGGTCCTGACTCTACTGGAAGTTAAACAAATTGTGGTTAAGAATCACACCTTGCCAAAATTGCATTTGCAGAATCATAAACACCTGTTAGAGTTTGCTTTAGTTGGGCACCTGAAGGGTGATATATTCAAATGATGAAGATTTCAGGAAGCTGTGGCAGGAAGTGGGGTGGCACGTTCAACTAGTCAAATAATTTCACAGAAGAAATAAGTGCTGCATTGGTGTGGAGTTGAATCTTACCTGGAGGAGGGCCAGTTTTCAGAAGGAAGCTTTGCCTGGGTGGGGCTGGACGAGGTGGATTTGATTTCCCTCTCACTGGTCTCTAGACCTCTGGGGGACGGTGGGTTCGATGAAGCCTCACTATTGAACCTGAACACATCTGTGACAGGGCCGTGACATCCAGGAGATCCGGAGCGAACTCTGGCGCGGGAAGAGGAGGAGGAGGTAGGGGAGGTGGATCCACTTGAGTTCCTAGTTCCTACTGTGGCATCCTCCCCTGGTTCTGAGTTCTGCTTCAACAAAGACTTTTTCTGGGTTTGGTTTTGCGTCTGTCCCTGAGTGATCTTCTGACCGACAATCTCTGGCTCTTTTCCTGCTTGCTCCGTTACACTTTGCTTCTTCCTCCCTCTGTCCTGGGCCTCTCTGACTTCAGCAAAGAATGAAACACTCCTCTTCTCTCTGTCTGGTCCGCCTGGTCCAGTCGAATCTCTCCACAGTTGATCCAGCTGTTCGGAACTTTTACTCAGGGCTGACGGTCTTGTTAACTTTGATGCCCCAAGCTCTTCCATGGACTTCCCTCTCTGTGCAACCACACGGACACGCTGCTGGCCCTCAGGGGCTGGCTTTACTAAGGAATCCTGAGTGGCATTCTTCTGGGAACTGACATTGACATGCAGTGTTTAAATGTGTAACATACGTCATCCATTGATACAAACTATGATTACTTCAGAACAGGCTTGGCCTTTAAATTAAAACAAAAACTATTAAATTGACACTTCTGGCTGTCACATTTTCATATGCAATTACTTTAAAAGCAAATAAATCTGCATCATACAATTCTCAAACATTCTGGAAAATATCATTGCAGACTGGCAGTAATAATTTGATATTCCTACAAATCACAGAAATAGGCCAACTCCTTGAAAATGGCTCAGTCAATGATTCTTTTACAGTCCCTGCATAAATCTTTTAACAGGAATGTTGGTTTGGTCTGCCGGAGCAGGTGGGTGTTGACTTTCTAGTGGCACAATGAATCAAGTAGAGATTTATAGTCTGTGCTGCAGCACACACATCACTGACCTAATACTCTCCTGACCTAAAACCAATAAAAATGTCCCGATTTGTCTGCAGTGCTGGTACATACCTCCAGGTTACCATAGAATTAGCTGGTAATGGATCTCTCTCATTGTCATGTGCCTGCAGACCCTGCAGAAGACCCAAACAGCAACATATGAATTACATTTTAATACTACAGTAACAGTCAAGTGTGGGTTTATTAATGTCTTTTTTCTTTGACTGAAAAGTTTCTGACTGCAAAGATACTTTCATATACTTAGGTAGAAAGCTTATCAGACACTGACTTTAACTGGTGAAATAAAGCCCAGAATTGTGGCATGGATGATTTTAGGTGAAAGGTTTATGTGCACATATATCTACCAAGATATTTTCTCATTAGCAATAGACAACTGGTTGGTCAGACTACACCTTATTGTCACAGGTATGTGTTAAATTTTTAAATATCTCAGTTTGAACTGACATACCTCAAAGGCATGTGGTGTGGATGTGGATCTATTCCTGAAGAAATTCGGTGGCTCTGGCTGGTCCAAGAGACTCTCCACTGAGGCAGACTTGCCCTGAGATGGACCTTGGCTCTCTCTCCATCTGAGTTGATTTGACTGAGCTGAGAAGAACTGGGCATACCTGTTTTGTAAAATAGCACAGATAAAATGTTGGATTTGATGCACACAACAACAACAAAAAAAAAAAAACATCAAATTAATTTCTTGCTCTCTGGATCTGCTTCACTTTTGTACCTGATGGAGCTGGTGGAAGAATCAAGGATGCGGCCTGCAGAGTGTGGCCTGTGGAGTTTATTCTTCTTGGTGTTTTTGCCCTCATGATTTCCTGATAGAGGTCTGGGAACCCAGTCAAATGGTTTCTCCCCAAGGGAATGCCTCTGTCTGGATGGAGGTGGCAACTGAAGCCCTGGTTGCTGCGGCTCTGCCACTTTCTGGCCCGTCTTACGCTCCATATACTCCACCAGGGCCTTGTGTTGCAGATGTTTTAAGTTAGTCTTCGAAGCACTAGAGGCTGAGAGGGCTCGGCCTCTTGTCTCAAACATCTTCCTTCGTGTTGCAACCAGTCCCTGCTCTCCTTGCTGCTCTCCCTCATATTCAACTGCAAACATGTTGTCACTTTCGTTGCCAAAGGAGCGGCAAGCAGAATGGAAGGGGACACCACCAAGCTGATTGAGTTTTTCTGGTTCAGAGTAGCACATCTTCTTCTGCTCTGGAGTCAATCGCTTCTTGCATCCGATTCGTGCTACCTGAGGTTGGGCCACATTTGGGGGTTTCCCATTTTCCTTTTCAGTGTCATTGTCTATCTCCTTTGGACTCTCCCTGACTTCTTCCATTATGCTCCCCCTTTCTGTCTCCTCAGAAGCCACAGAGGGAGTGAGTGTGTCTGTGGAGGTCTCAGAGTCCTGTGATGAGGAGAAAGTGTGAATCACTGCAGGCCACAGCTCAGGTTTTTGCCTGATGCGGTGTGGCCATGACAGCTGTAGGTCCCTCCTTTTAAATGATGTCTCCCTTAGGACTTTAGACTGGGCATCCTTCAGCTTCTCTTTGTAGTACTTTTTAAATGAGTCATCCAGGGTGTTACAGGCAGAGGTAACTTCGCCTCTATCGCTCTTGCCTGTGTCACTTTTTAGAGGTCTCTCATGATCACTGGCAGCCACGTCTCCATGACCTGTTTTGTTTAGGATCGGGTCTTTGCTTTTTACAGTCAAATCAGCATTCTTTTTAGGCTGTAATGCGGCCCTGCTGGCTCCGGTCAGGTGGTACAGAAGTGGGGTCGTTTCTTTGTTTATCCTTTCACTGGCTGCATCTCCCAAGGGCTGTCGTTTTCCTCTCATTGTCTGCTCCTCTTGCTTGTGGTGGTTAGGCTGTTCATTGCTTGTCAGTGAAGTGACTTCTTTCATTTGTGAGGGTGAATGCGGTTGACAGTTTCTGTCAGGTCCACAGTAGAATATAGGGTTGTTGGGAGTGTGGCGGCCAATCTCTCGACTCTGCATCATGTCAATTTCTTCTAAGGCATCCAAGCTTCGAGAGGACTGCATCGAGGTGAGGGATAGTCTGCGATTCTCCTGATCCTGGCTCCTGGGGGACAGGTCCTTTCCCTGGGACACAGAAGTGAAAACCTCTCTCTCATCTGGAATCGTACCACTGGAGGTGCGAGAGCTCATTTGGAGAGGTCTAAACAAATTATCCATTGTGCTGTGGCATCGTTCTTTTTCTCTGAGCTGGTGTGTCTCTAACACAGTGGAGCTCTCACTCCCAGCCTCAGACCCACACAAAGATGCAGAGTGTGTCCTCAAACCAGATTCAGACGGCTTACACACTCCTGTGACAAAGTAGAACTGACCCTTATGCTGGATGCTGCTGTTGATATAACTCTGACCGGCATTCCAGGGGCTGCTAGCCTGGGTTGGCTCTGAACCGAGCCAGTCATGAGCAGAATGTGCCCTTTTGCGCTGACTTTGAAAATGGCTACCGCTCCCGCTGGACTTGTCGTGATGGTCTCCATTGCATGCACCACCGCTTGAGTGTTGTCTAGGTTTCCGGTGCTCGGGCTGGCTTGTGCCTTGGGGAGGTGATCGGCTTACGATGTTTGATGACTTGTGCTGCTCAGAGGATGCTTTGTTATCCGTGATGAAAAGATATTCTGGGTTCAACGGCACCCTGGTCTGATCATGAGGCTTGAGGTGGGGGCGGTAGCTTGGTGGCTGCTGGGCCTGTGGCTGTTGCTGTTGAGAGCCCCTCCAAACTGAGTACACTGTGTCAGAATTGAAGCTTGAGTTAGTTTCTTGGTTAGTTGTCTCATGTCTTGGGGCATTTAGACTATGTGACTGGGGTCGAGTGTGGGGTCTCTGCTGTTGCTGAGGCTGTGGCTTCTGGGGTTGAAACTCAGTAATGGGGCGGTGGACTCTGCTGTTCTCCAGGTTTTTTGTGGCTATAAAACTATCCAGTCGTGCAGGGACAGGAGGAGGGCGGACAGCAGGGTAAGCACCTTGGGATGGAGCCCTTAGAGGCACCTCTTGTTTAGACAGTGCTTTATTGTTGGTATGGAAACTGTCATTACCATTGTGGTTGTTGTGGTTTACTTTACTGTTGGAATTGTTGCGGTACTGCTGTGAGATAGCTTCCACAGAGCGATAGAGCTGGTCCATGGTTCTTGAATCCGACTGCAGAACCTGGTTTGGATGATAAATGGACTTTACGTACTTAAGATCAGCATAGTGGCTGAAGGAACTGGACTGTAGGTCGTCTGAGAGAAAGGGAGAGGGGTAGTCTGGGGCAGTGGACCCGCCAGAGAAGGAGCTGTAGGCAGAGTCTCCTTTGCCGTGTTGGTGATGGGCAAGTTGGTCGGCGATGCTGCTGTTGGACTTGGCTGGGGAGAGCCGGCTGACAGGCAGGCTCAGAGGATGCAGGTCCACGTTGCTCATTCTCTCAAAGTGGAAGTTGTAGGAATCCATGGAGGACTGGGGTGGATGGCAGGAAGGGAAGGGCAGGGTTTGTAAATGTGTTGTATGTGCGTGTGCGCTGATGCATGTGTCTTTGTTGTGGGTGAAACTGGGGAAATTACCACCAACACATTTGCACCAGGTCGTCTGTCACGCTTTCAGCTAATTAGGTCATTTTCCTGCCTCCTTTTTGTTTATTCAAAGCCTCTTGAAACGCTCAGTAACTCCTGAGGGAAAAAACAAACACAGCACAGACTGGTTATCAGCCTGAAATCTTGACTTCTCATGCTCCAGTTATACATCTGTGGACAATGACTACTCAAGAGTGAGCTGGTTAAACAAAATGTCTGTTCAAACAGAATTGGGAAAAAAAAAAAAAAAAAACTCAGTGACTGACATATCCTTAATATATCATGAGGCTTTGTTTTGACTGCTTCGCAAAAGCATAACAATTTCACACAAACATAAACGTCCACTCGGTTGACGGCACACACAGCTCACACCGCCACATCAAGGAAAAACACCTTCATACCTCATGGATGTCGTATGCATGAAAGAAAATTCTCCATCAGGTACATGCTTGTGAAAATGTTCGTGGGAAAAGAGCTGCTATTTTTGCAGGGTGCTTTCTGCTCAGACACTATTAAGATGCCAGAAAACAGTAAGTCACCACTGATAAATCTTTGCCTGGCATTTCTAGGTCAAATTCCTCTTGTAAAAATCTTGCTCCATCTGTTAGAAGTTGTAAAGCCAAATCATATACCCACTTGACTGAAAAAATGTTCATTTTTCTTTTTCCCAGGAGAGCTGTTTATGCCTACTGAGCGGGGTGGAGGTGCTGGTACATGGCAACTCAGATGGGGAAACCATTTAACATTTTACATTTTTGCTGAATCAATTATGATAAAAGTTACAGATCATTTTTTGTCAGTTGATTGAGTAGGTTCAGAAATTCAAGTATATTCCCCTTCATTACATTTCGTTTAACCAAAAACAGTATCCGCTCCTGTCAGGCTGTAAAGCTGAGTCTAACAGCATTTTGTTTACAAGACATACGGTTTTAAGTCATGTTGAGGTTTCCCAGCTCACACAGTTTACTGCAGCTTGGGTTTGTAGGTCAGTACAGTTAACCACCTGTTGAAGGAGTCTGTCTGCCGTTTTGCATCAACGAGGCCTCTAATTAAAGGCCTTGAGGTTGGCAGTGCACGTTGCAGCCACACATGAAAAAATGTCAGGAATTCCATATGAAACTACAGAAATGTGGAAGGATTAGTCATGTGACAGATGTACAATGCCTTGTTATAGAGCACTGTGACCCGTAAAGACATGTCTACCTTTTCCCCTTATTACTCTTGCATCCGCATTTGCTTCATCTCCTTCTTGTCACATAATTGCTTTAAACGTAGGGCAGATTAAACTTTCACTTAACTACAGAAGTCCCATAAATGAGACCATTATCAGGAAACCGTTCAGACTATTGTACTTTGATAAAAGCTTTGTACTGTGCTCTGATTATACTGCTCATCACTGTTACCACAAATTTATTTCCAACTGAGACACAGTAGATCACAATCAGCCTGTAAAAACACTTGCAAACACCACCTGATTAACCATTCATACTGAATTTGCCGGAGCACTCAAACTTTAAAGGCCATTCCTTTTGACTGGGATAAATCTTTCGACGACCAGAAAACAATTAACTTCACTCTTGACTTGACAATCTATGGTGGGTTTCTTCTAAGTCCTTTAGTCCATTTTCACAGGTTCCCTTGTTCACTGTAGAGGTACACAGAACTTAAAGGGATAAAACTCCAACGATTCTGTTACACAATCATCTGCACTCATCAGCCATCCATAAACCATCATCTTCAGTCCAGAAACCAGCCCCTGCAAGTTAATGACAGGTTGAGGTTTTACTGTTGACTCTAATGACAGAGTAAATGTAGGCTCCTGTCCTGCATGACCTGCATGCCTTTCCATGACTTTGTCATCAAGCTACCTGAAGCTACATACCTGTCATGCATACACAAAGGTTAATGATGGCAACAAAACAAAGACAAGCCAACCAGTTAATCAACTTTGACAGTTTGGTAGTTTGAAATCTGGGCCTCACCACTGATGGAAGTGCAAGAAATGTTGTGAACACGATGAACCAACAAATATAAAAATCGTGCTGTAAATGACCACTTGGTAACTGAGACAGACAACTGAAAACTCCTTTTCAGCAACATTTTCATAGTAGACGCTTGTTGGCTGAGCTGAAAAACCGGAATCAAAGATGATCCTAGGTGGTCGTTTTGCATACACACAAAACCCACCTCCCAAGAGCCTTTCAAACTACAGTATTAAGGGGGATTCCATGTGTTTATGAAGGGCCTTCTGATCTGTGGTGTGTGTGTGTGTGTGTGTGTGTGTGTGTGTGTGTGTGTGGTTTCCAGCCCTCCTCTTCCCTCTGCGAACAGAGAGAGGCTCCCGAACAGGGGAGCGCTCAAGTGGAAGTGATGGAGGGGACAGGCAGTGACAAAATGTACAGAGAGGAGAGAGGGAGGGAGGGTGAGGCAGAGGGTGACCAGCCCAGACAAATACCCTCACACGCAAACCACAACAACAAGAGACAAGAGAAGTGAACAATGACAGCAGGAAAGCCGAACACAAGTTGGAAGGCTGGATCAACAGTCACAAGGCAGACTGGGGACGACTTGAGAGATCAACAACGTGCAGACTGGTTTGAATGAAAGTTTAGGAACTCAACAGAACGCTGTTAGCAAGACAAAAAAAAAAAGGAAGAAAAACTCACCAAAACTTTGAGTCTGAACCGCTGACCTTCCTGATTTCCATCTGAAAAAGAAATACGGTTCCTAAGTTTCAACTCAAATAAGGATTTGATGAATGATTTCCGTCCTTGTTTCTCACTCAGAACATCTTTCTTCCTCTAAAGAGGGACCAGACCAAGTAACCAGGAGAGCTAGATATTAGAGAGAAGACTTCTAGCGAGTCCCGTCTCCCCCCACCGAGACCCGAGGCTGCCTAGCGGGAGCCACTGATTGGCCAGCCGATGACGTCCGGCTCTCTGATGCACAATGAGCGCAGCGGAGGGAATATTTCACTGCTGCAGATAGCTGCTAGTGCTGCCGGCCGCCCGAACAACAGAGAGAGAGGGGAGAAGAAAAAAAAAAGAGGCCTCGCATTCCTGGCTGGCTTCAAAGACGGAGCAGAGCCCGGGCGCCATTCATTCCCAAGGCCCTGAGCCCTGCACATGGAGACTGGCCAAGGCAGGAGGGAGGACGGAGGAGGGGAGGGGGTAGTGGTGGTGGTGGTGGAGCGGGTGGGTGGGTGGACGGGTGACCTCCCAGCCTCCACCCAAAAAAAAGAAAGAAAAAACTAGCTATCCCCCACCATCACCCTATTAGTCTCTCATTAATTCTTCTGTTCTTTACAACCCCTGTTAATGACAATTACAAAGACGCAGCTCAGCACGTCATTAATCAACTGCAGAAATATCTAGTAATCACGACTGCAGTAAGACTGACATGAAGGTCATCATTGATGGCAAAACCATCTCTGTCCGTAATATGATGAATGAACAATTAGAACTTTTTTGGTGGGGTTTATTACATGATAAAGAAAATTAATTAACTAAATTATTACAAATTGCTAAGATTGATGCATGCTATAAACCACAGTAAGCATTTAAATACACTACTTGACGCTGATCTGTCTCCTACACGGGTCAAACTCGCTGCTCTCAAAGCTCCTGTGCGATTGTCTCGTATAAGACAAAGACCCTAGTTGCCTCCTCCATTGTTTTCTATTGTGGCTGGCAGTGCTAGTGCTCAGCTAGGCAGAGTTTTTGTTACTGTTAGCTCGGCGGCAGACAAAGTGGTGCAAAGAGCAGCATCTGTGCAATGTGGCTGGTTTTACTCAGCCTGTTGAAAGCGTAACCTTTCTTTGTGATGGACACTGGGAGATGTGCATTTTGTAATGATGTAAATGTAAAGTGAACCTAGGCACTATGTGGCCAGTGAGGAAGCTGATACCGGATTGCTGTGGCTGTTGGCTTTCAGTGATGCCCAAGATTTATTAAAGGCATTTTCCACACGAGATTATAAGACAACTCCTTAACTGGGGTCACCATCAAATACAGATGAGGATAAGCTCATGACCACTTTCTGCCTGGCAACTGAGCTAAGAACTCCATCATGGTGGAGGGAGGAGAGAGTTCGCCTTAAGAGCCGAAAGAATTTAAAGACCATAAAAAAATCCAGCGTGGTAAGGGAAGGTGTCAGGCGAGGCCACATTTTCGCAAAGAAGATTGGATTTATAAACCAGTGAATGAGGGAGTGAACACGGGGTGAGGGCTTGGGTTGGGGTGAGGGAGGAAAGAATGATGGGAGGGGGTGTTGAATTCTTTCAGATTTTTTTTTTTTTTGTCTTTCATTGGTGATTATGTGTTCCAGCGTGACCTTCACCATGCAGCCACGAGACTGGACCACCAGGCGTCTGAATGGGAAGCAAAAGGCGGAAATTAGATGGGGAGATAGAGAACAAGAGAGGGGGAGTGCAGGATGATAGAAAGATGTACCACAAGAATGGGAGGTGAAAGAAGAAACAGGGAAGACACATTTGAGAAAGACAGAGAAGAAGAACAAAGAGACAAGCTGGAAAATTGGAGACTATAGTAACTAGTGCCATTGGTAGCCAGCCAAGCAACGAGCGAGCCAAAACCAATAAGCCTGATAGCATAAAGATGATGATGGGTTAACAGACGTCCAGACTTCTGACTGAGGAGCTAAATGGATTGGTCGTAGCCTCAAAAAACGACAGCGCTGTTGCTCTCAGTCAGAAGCATTTGGTGACAAAGAAGACTTTGAATCTGCTCAGTAGAACTCATTAATAATGGCTGCATCCCATTTACTGTAACAGTTGGGTTCCGGTTTCACAAAGATACTTCAGACTTGTCTCATAAAGTAAGACAGTGTCACAGAAGCAAAGACTGACATATTTTAAATCAATTATTCTGACTGAAAGCATCCTGGTTACTTTAAATAAATATATACTCCCGGGTGGCACTGTCGAAACCAGCACAATGCATCATGGGAGCAAAGCGTTACTGAAGATGGCTGTCAGAATGCGCCTATATACAGACACTATTTCCCATAAGTCTTGCTGTATTAAGAAATATAACTGTAACACAAGGGGGACCCCTCATACAGGACAGAACAGTCAATCCTTTAGAAAAAAGTGCATTCATAGAAAACAGAGCAGACACTCTGAGAGCACAGCACCGGTTGAAACGGCAGCAAAAAACTAAATATACACATAGTCAAGCAGTACCACTCTTATTTACATATTAATGATTTAAGCTACTTGTGTGGGATTAAAAGCGTTCCATTGACCTTTTGGTCCATGAAAGCCTGCATCAAAATGTGAACCATTATATTCTTTACTTACGTAGTAAGTAGCCTGAACCTCCATTAAATTCCACTGAGTAGGTGAAAGAAAACACTAGAAACCTATCCTGAAAACTTTGCCTGGTGTCTTCAAATCAGAAATCATTGAACATCTGTGAGCCTGAAATGGATGAAGCACAAATGCACAAATACTGGACTATGACTCAAGTCTCCCACAGGGCCTGAAAGACATCATTCCCATTGTCCCTGATCAAAAAGAACCAGGAGAGGAAGCTGTGTTTGAAAAGGTGGAAGTGGCCGGGTGTCATGCACTGACAGAGCAAAGCATCTAATAGCGGGAAAGGGAAAGCCGTGTTGCCATGCAGTGTTATCGCCAATGAGATTCGGCATTTCTGTGCGTGTGCAGGGGAGAGAAACTGTGTCTGTGTGTTGCTGGGCAGTGCTCACACCACTGTCTAAAATCTACAGCTGACCAAGACAAGCTGTCACACTCTAATAAGCTCTGCATTCCTGCCCTGATCTGCCCTTAATACTTGACAATATTAACATGTACTCGACTTGATTTAATGCTGATGTTTTCACTAAAAGCTGTATTTTTGTAGGGATGTACATTGCTAGTGGCCCTGCTATATGTACGCATGTGGCTTTTGGTTAAATAATTCTTACATAAGGACACACACACACACACACACACACACGCAATGCAACAAGGTCAATAGGAGTATACAAATAACATTCTGTGCTATAAAACAAAAAACCCAGTGAAGCATTCCATATCCTCGCTGGTCAACCATTAACCAGGAACTGCGCCGTGCAAGCTTAAAAAGTGAACACAGGCCTCTGCGAATGATAAACTTCTTATTACGTTCAAGTGGATTCTCAGAAGACAATTACTTTTGTATTAAGGACCCCCCGGGGGGCTGCAATATGATCTAGTCATGGTGAGTTTAACTGGATACTGTAGGAATTCCTCGGCACTAGAATAGTACAAGGCTGCAGGCGATGGAGTTTTGTTTGTGTGTAGGTGTGTTTGGTCTGAATGTAGGCCGTGAAAATTCATCATGACTGCAGAATATCGCTGTCAGTCTTTGGTATGCACGTTAAAACTGAGAGCATACTGAGCTGGGTCAAAGTCAGGTGTGAAATGTTTAGAAAAAGGACAATTATGGAAGAAACTGGACCAAACTAAATGCACTTTTTTTATACATTAAATTAAAAGTTATGCAACACACAGTGTGTTTTGCACTTTGCAAGCACCTCTCAGGAGAAATACCAGCCATTTGTGCAGGAGCCAACAAACTTGATTCGAGGTGGTAATGTCTGATGGAGGAGAGAGGAGGTATGACCCAGGCCCAAGGCTCACACCACCTCAAAGCTCAGGAATCACATGTGCCACCGGCTCAACGGCTTCTTACACAATCTTGTCAAATAGGCGAAAACCTTATTCAGAGCAAATGTGTGATACAACCGACAACAAGGCAGCCACAGAGACAAAAGAGGGCCGGGGCGAAAGAATGTCTGAAGGGAGAAAAAAAAAAAAACACAGAAAGTGAGAAAGAAGAGACGGCCCAGCAGGAAGCCGAGGACAAACACCACAGGAAGAAAAAACACAATAACAAATGACCCACTTCCTGTTCAGAGGTGGGAAAAGTCTCAACGACTCCATCATTACGGAAAAATGTTATCCCAAAAAAAAAAAAAAAAATCTATTGTTCTTGGGTCTCCAGTGTCTCCTATAGCTCAGGCCTCATCTCTCAACAGCAGGACAGATCATCTAAAATTTGTCTTCACCTGAAATTCAGCCCTATTTTTTCTTTGGATGTACAACTGAATGAGAAATTTGTCAGTGAAGCCACGACATGAAGTAAATCTTGCATCAAGCGCCGCAGAATCGAAGCTGTGTTTAAGTCCGGTTTGTGATGACGCATACGTGCATCAACCACTTTGTACCAGAAAGCGCAGAGGTTCTTCATCATCAGAGAGCCTCCACCAGTTAGCTCAGCCTGTGTCATCTCTTGTGTCCCTGCCCCGCCAGGCTGCAGTGACCATCTCTGTCCTGTTATATAACGAGCTGTGGGCCGACCAGCTGACCACAGACACATAACAGATGCAGGAATTCACCCACGGTGGGCCCAGAGCTGGCACTGCGTCACCCGTGACACTGCATGACTTCACCAGCAGCACATGAGATTTAGTGCAGAGGACGAGACTTCCCAGGGAGACACTGACTTTACAGTGCATGTATTGTTCTTGTAACGTAGTCGATCATGAATTCATCTCACAGTGACTTCTATCTCATGGTTAAGGGTCTGTACTAAGTCACCAACTTGTTTGAACCAATGCAGCCATTATTAAACAAACTGATTTAGCGCCATTAATGAAAATAAAATGCCAGGTTTACAAGAAATAAGCTGCAGCAAAGAAGTTTGACTGCAAACATACTGCACAGAGAACAATGAAATCCTTGTGCGGGCTGGTATACATTTGGTCCTTTAAAGTATTTATTGTTACTCGTGGAATGTATCAATGCCGGTAAAATCCCTGGCAAAAGCTGTTAATGGACTTATCACACCTGGTGCAGCGTGATGTGGCATAAAGGCCACATGATATGACCTGATTCTGTCCTTCCATTCAGCTCATTTTAGGTATTATTTCCCATTAAAGTGCTGTCACTTATTACTGAGGTGGACCCGCTTTCCTCCAGCAGGCCTCACACTCTATACTTCTATAGCGATACTGAGATAAAGCAGCGGTAATTATCACAATATTCATTTGCAGAGGAAAAGGTTAATGTTTAATGATGCACCCTAGCAGCAGGTCAAAGTTTATCCAGTGGAATAACTAAACATCAATGACATGCATGTATGACTGGGCGCTGAACTTCGATACTTTTATGGCTCCAAAGGATTACTTTAATGCTAACGGGTGTCAAAAAATGCCATGTCACTCTGCACCAAATTTCAACAGCTAAGGACTAATCTCACCAGCATCAGCCAACAAAGCATGCAATATGCTTGTACCATGATCTAATAATACACACACTGTAAAGAGGCCTGCTGGAAAAACACTCGCTCACTGTTTTCTTTTTAATGTCAGCTGCTTATCTGCACAGATAATGGAGTAAACTTTGTGCTGCTTGTTGGCGATCCAGCGCAGCTAACGCATATCTGCTCGAAGGTGAGTCTGTTCACCCCACTGCCCAATAAACTCACCACCCCTCACTGCCTCTCTTCCATCAACAGCCAGGCAGGGGAGGTGGTGTAGAGCTTCCTCAGCATCATCCTGGACAGTAAACTGAGCTTTGATCACCACATCACAGACCTCCATAAACGCTGCCAACAAAGACTCTGCCATCCGCAAAGGCTCTCTTTTATACCAGAGTATCATTGAACCCATCCTTCTGTACTGTACCTTCACCAACAGAGGCTACAAGCCGCAGATACAGACAACCAATCTGCAAAAAAACAACATGCTTCATGAGGAGTTTTGTGCCTTCAGCTTTAACTGCTTTAAATGGCCTTAAACAGCCTCAACAACACTTCTGAGATGTTCATGATTGCTATTTTTTTATGTTATGTTTTATGTTTTGTTTATGAGTTATTTTATGCTTTCTTTATGCAGTTTCTGGTCCTGGAGAAAGAAGAGAAAGTGACACTGAGGCTTAACTTTAGACTTTGTCTGCCAGGCAATTTCAAACCACTAATAATATAAAAATCATACAATAAAACAATCTACTATCTGTGCTAGTTATGCATGGTGATAGCATCAGCGGTCAAACACCTGACACTTTATGGCGGCGTGGCACCCTGACCCTCAGTGTCTTATCACTGGCAGCTTGGCCGGTTTGGTTGTTTGGCAAAGGCACATGGAAAGAAATGTGCTTGATAAGCAACCAGGGCAGGTACAGTAGGTAAATCGAACAGGTTGTCATATTCACAGCCCCCAGTTTGACCGCTTAAATGAAAAGATGCAAACGTTGGGCAAAGATTGAAATTTTCAACTTAATATTTCTGCCTTTCAAACGCATAGACACCCCAGGCAGTAAATCATCAGATGGGTAAGTGGTTATTACGCAATTGGATCATGAAGCCTTGCTCGTTCCGAACGGCAAGGCTTGTTTAAACACAACGGCAGGCCCATCTCATCTTACTTTCTACACTATGTCTTTAAAATATTGTAATTTGTGCTCGAAACTAGCACACAGATGCACTGAAATATCACTTACATAACAGATGCTCATCCCTGCAGTGATCTCACCAGTCATCTATTGCCCTGTGCAAATAGCAGGTCAATATACCTGATAAGAGTCTACAGGACACTTCCTGGTAGAACAAACAACTGTACTTACAGGATGAGATCCGAGGAACGCACAGTGCACCTGTGGGGCTACATTCAATAACCTAATGTTGACTTACTGCAGAGTGATGGAGGTTTAAAAGGAAAGTTGAGGTTTTCTACAGGTTGGGCTGCAATTAACTATTCATTTCATTTCCCATTACCCAACGATGGATCAATTAATATGCAAATTATCTTCTTGATTTACACTTGGTCTGAAAAATTGTCTGCGATGGCCTCTACTACTAAAGAGGACAAAGAAAACCAGAAAATATTCACATTTGAGAAACTGGTACCCTTGATTTTCTTTGCCATTTTAGCTTGAAACATTCCATCCATTATTGAAATACTTGCTGCAAAACTTCCTGCTGATTGACTAATCGCTGCAATCTGTAAGCGTATTTTGTGAGAAACGAGCTCAAAGGTACCAGAAACCCCTCTCAGAGCGAACCACCCTTCCCACGCAAACTTTTTTGTTTTCGCCTTTAAAAACATCCGCTTGTCAAGTAAAGACAGGACTGGACGTCATGTTCAGTAAGACATCCTTATTATTTCATATAATTAGGTTTTATTATAATCGCAAGGACAAAGTTTCAATACCCATTACATAATGACATTAGATATGTAATCCTGCAGCGAGGGGAATATGCGAGGGAAGACGTGCCAGGTTAATAACGTGCCAAGGGCGATTTTTGCAGTAATGCCTAAGCACCAATCATGAACGCATGAATTGCAAATAAGTGTTTAGCAATACTAGCACTGAGTGACAGAGTAGACCTGTTTCATCAAGGCCTTCCTCAGACAATCATTTCATCCACTGCACACCAACATCTTTCGTGCGAAAACACGCAAAACTTGATCCCTATTCTTTATTCTTTACACCAACACACTATCATATTCACTTTGAGGCAGCCAGACAACATAACTAGAACTGGGCGTTTACCCCTCCCCTAATCGTTGGACCCCCTGGAGCCGCCAAAGTCAGGTTACGGTACTAAATGACCCGCTGAGCTCCAAGACAGACAGCATTCCTCGTCTGGCCTTATTGCTCCCCAAGAACCATCTAATACAAGGCAATTAGAGCCACTGAATGGACATTTTTAGACCATAGACTGTACAAGAAGTCCCTGAGGAAAAGGTGGACGGATCCAGGCTGGAAACTATGCAAAGTCATCGACTCGATGCACTGGTAATGCCGCATTTTGATATGTGGCAGTCGGAAAAGCACAGGTGTGGCTAATAAAATGAATGATGGCTGAATTCCATTTGGCTGCTTCGGTTTCAGGGTGTTGTTCATGCCGGCTCGGTGTCACACTGTCAAGGCTTGCGGGGACATTTGAGTCGAACCATCGTTAATAGTTATTAGTAACACCTGTGCCTCTCCTACTACAACTCAAAACGTCTGCTCTGATACAGGGTGCTTTCTGCTCTGGTCAGGAATTGAACTGTGATGGGCCTCTTATTAAAAAAAGCATTGACTGCTCAATGACAGTAACATGTTTGAGGAGCTGCACTGCATCTGTACAACAACAGAAATAACGGTAACTGTGTAAGAAAGCAAATAAATGTATTTCTCAAAATGTTCCTGGGGGGGGATTAAAAGCACTTCACACCCATAATGCACGTCCTCGAGTGTTTTTAATTAGTTTGCCTGATTAGAGCTCTTCTCAGAACTCTCTGCTCCATTCCCGAAATGTTTGCACACCCTCTGATTAACTTCTCCTCTGTTGCACCTTTTTCATTCTGCTTGCTTTGTTTGGTAACCTTGTGTGATTACTGGCATGGGCTCCACCTAACTTACTAACTAACCTGCAGTGCTCTAATCAACCAGAAGAACTGAAAACACCTGTGCCAGTTGATTAAAATACAATCAACACACACTCAAAAACCGTTTTATGTTACTCCTTCCTGCAGTCACAGATGCAGAAATGTTTTAACTTATAAGCAAAAGTCAGTCATGCATGCATCCTTGCGGGCACTTCAAAGGATGACCAGTGGATTAACATGTCTCTTGCTCTCCAAGGAGCGGCACACACACAAATTCTACATCTGACGTCAGAGGAAAAGAAAGCAGGATTCATTCATGAAATGAGCTTCTGCTGTTACATGGGCATGCCAGTGACATCATGTCTGGTAAGGAGGGAGAAACCGCAGAAAACAAAGAGAAATGTGATGATAAAAGGTGCGAGAAACTGGGTCGCTGTCCTCTGTCCGCTAAGGCGTGATGAAAGTGAACAGACATGCCTCTAATCTCTCCTTTTATACCTGCCAGGATGCTTTAAGAAGCATGAAAAGGACGGAGCAGATACACGATACGCTGCCCTGTAGAGCGGCAGCAGCAGGACAACAGGGAAACATTTGCTTAATGTTGCACCAGAGATTTGAATTGCAAAAGAGGCCGCCAGGCAGATGGAAAAACTGCGAGGGAAAACTGTTAACATCCACTTCCCCCACTGACCCCAACATGGCTGCCGCTGAAGTCAACAACAGATCTGAGCCGAGACATATTCCTGACAAACTGGATTTCTGATCTGGGAGAGTATGCTCGCTCACTGTGACCTGCCCAATCAGCTTAACAGTGAACTTAAGCAAATTAAAACGTGACCCACATGCTCCACATTTTTGTTTTCACCCTGATAGAACGAGCAGATTCATCCAGGTGGAAGCGATGATCTGTGATTAAGCAGATGAAAATATGGATGTCTTGTGGGTAACAAGTATCCCACTCATTCCTCAGACGCTAATGCTCAAGCTTTCCCCCAGAGAAAGAAGAGTTTCAGTATCTGCGCCTGCAGTTTGCACCTATGTATTTTGCAAATTTACAGCCTGATGGAACATCCTGACTTGTTTAGTTTGACTATGTTTAGTTTCTTGTAAAACACACAATGAAGTAGGGCAAATCAACTGACTGCTCCCCCAGTGTCACAGTTGCTGTTCAGAGATCACCTCATGTCCCGCTTCGGGTCTCTGTCTAAACAAATACTTTTGTCCGTAGACTTTGGGTATTGAGACATCGGCGAAATGTACCCTGCTGACGGACGCTGGTTTAAACAACTCCAAAATGTTAACTGATTGGTTCAGAGGCGACTACAGCAAACATTTTGCCTCCTACCTTGCTGAGGCACAATTCAATATGGAAAAAGCCCAAAGCACACAAAATAAAGGCTTGCTCACTGCTTTCAAGGTATCTGATTTTGGCAGACCTGCCATTTCTGATGGCCTGAGCTTCCAAATGTATGTGCAAACCTGGCAAAATATCCTCACCGCGGTGGACTTTGTTGGATGAAGCTCAATCTATTGCTTGAATTCAGTTAGAAACTACACGTACCTCCAAGTTTTAGGCAGACTGTGGCCATGGCCTTCTGACTTCCTCACACAGAAAAACATGTTATTCAAAAGATATGCAAATAAGTAGCTCAGCAACAAAATCTCCATAACTGACCATGTCACTACTATATGAACATGAACGGAGGCTTTGTATGACCCATCATAACTGTAAAGTCTTAATTCAGGCCCCATAAAGACAAAGGGAATGTCTGAGTAGGCTCTCCTTGAGCCAAACATCTGACTTACAAGGAATTTATTTCTTCTCCTGCTTCTCACACTGCACATAAAGTCTACGGGGGAATTTTTCTGTAAAATGAACCCGGAATAAATCTGATTTAGTGGACAGCTGAGCACCAGAAAAACAACCCTGCAGTTTTAAATTTTAAACTGCGAAGAGCTCAGCTTTCAGCATGTTCCTCAATGGCTTTACCATGGCCGCATACTGTGCAAATCACACCGGCAAACGGCAACAGTAGACAAGAAAATAAAAATCTTTGTGGCATTGAGGCACCAGCAGCTTTTGACATTCAATTCACGTGTTCCTGGTGAGTTACCATTTAGCTAATTTTGTCATTCTTCAGGCCCTTATGAAGCAGATGATCGATGCAACGCGGCCAACAGGTTTTCCCTCATCAGGCTGATAAGTCTTAATCCTTTGTAAGCGCTTTTCCTCTGAGAAGTTTGCTTTATGCTGCAGAAAGCTATATAATGAATGTAACAATGAAAAAGAAAATTATTATTTTAGCCAGAATACAGCGGCTCTTTGTTAGCTCCATCATGCCGCCTCCATCTAGCTGCACTAAAAAGAACAAATGAGCCTAATGTGCTGATAATTACAGCGTCCCACCTACACTTCAGGCTATAGACTATAGCCTGCAGATGATCTCCCATCGCCGTGACGCCCCGGCAGAGACAAAACATTTGGTGTTTACTTTTAATTGCCCCGCTTTTGAAACCCATACAGCAACCTAATAGTACTGATCATCACGCTCAGGAGTCAAGTGATTTCTAATCTCCATTGTGTTTCCCAGCTCTGAGTCTGCCACCGTGGTGAATTTTGGGGAGCTGATCACAATGGGCTCCTTTTACTGCTCGCAGCGCAGGTTTCCTACCTCAGAGCAGGGGAGGAGGGGTGGGGGGTGGGAGGGGGGGGGGGGGGGGGGGCACAGAGCTTAAACTTCACCAGAAAACAGCGCAACACACTCTGGACTTTGCAACCTGGGGGAAGAAAAATGGTGCGGCACTTCGATGTGGTGCTGCCCAAGGAAGCGCTGGTATGACTACTGGGGGGAACTTTACTCTTCATACCACGCTGAGCTAAAAATATGCCCATACATTCATTTCACTGAGCTAATGTATCCAACTGTATGTCTCGGCTTGATGTTTTACATTCGTTTCACATTTTTCTTGTGGCTTTTTGGCTCGCTAGTCAGCTGATAGGTCATTGGTCTCAAAGGTCCGGCAGAAATTAATCAGACTGCATGTTAAATAGCACCATTATTGGCAGCAAAACTTTTTTTAAAAAATGGGTTTGAAGTTACTTTAAGGCAGCAACTGATGATTACTCATTTGAGAGGCTGGAATGAGATCACGTTTGATATTCTGTTCGCTATTTTTGCTTGTCAATCATTCAAACGATTACTTCATTATCAAAATAGCTGCAGATTACCAACTAATCGTTTCAGCACCAAAATACTTAAAATTGTGTAATTTCATCTAATTAACTGACTCCCTTTTATTTCAGCAACTTAGACTGATGTAACTGAGTCACTAACCAGGTGTTGAAGCTGTTCCAGCTCTGACTGGACACACACAGACACAGAAAAAAAGACAAAATCCTCTACTTCCAGCCATGTCAGACAGCTGTAAATGCCTCTTTTATTAGTCAATATCACAGCCACATTACTGCATCCGTGGCCGGCTCAAGTCTCAGTGACAACCCCTCACCCACACCTTTTCATCAGGGCCTATGAAACCTGAGAGGGCCTCCAGCAGACCTGTTAGCACGGTGTATTATGGAGGTGCAGCACACAAAGCAGTCCATCTGCCTTTCTTTATTTCTCTTTCTGCAGTCCAAACAGGGAAACAGCTCAGAAAAAGTCTTCTTCTCTCTGTACAGGCCTCTTTTCTGATTATCTCAATGTTTAAAAAAGCCCAATCATCAATTTGGATTTTGACTGATGGACTTAATGCAGGTGGTTGTATTTTCATGTACTGGAGAATCCTAACCAACGAGCAGAGAGTATCACTTATTGAATCGGGGTTATTGAAGTGGAGTTGTATGGGGTACTTATTCATAATCAGTGTTTACCTAAAGTAGATGGCAGTCGACATGGCCCCAGTTTGGAGAAGGCACTGAAGCAAAGCAATGTACTGGTGTGGACAGGGGGCTGCAGGAAAATGGATTTTAGCAGCCTTAAAGAAGGCCCACCAAACAAAAAAAGAAATCAGTTCAAGTGTACGCCATATTTAGAACAGCACTTCGCCTTGCTGCCCTCTCCTGCGGCACTACATGTTCAACCATAGAACCTCCAACATTACTTGTGTCTGCAGTGTGTTTTCTGTACATCTACATTGCCCAAAACGTAGGGAAAAGGAGTGGGACATTCAAAAGCTGCCTATACAAAGCGGTTACCTGCACACCTAGCCTCATGACATATGACATGGCCATATCCCAATGAGGGCCCTATAGGGCCATACAATAGTGTAGGTGTGGTCCTGTCAGATAACCAGAATAGACGGGGAACAGACACACATACCCACACACTTTCCAGCCTGCCCTCAGGGGGCCTCGCATTAGCCAACGATAACCTCTGTCAGCCATTTGTCTCCTTTTCAACCATCTGCTCTATAGGACCTGAAGAGGTCTCTCTGTTCCTCTGACAAAAGAAGGAGGAGGTGACAATAACTCACAACTGCAGACCAGTGAGTGGTCAAACCCAGGTAAGAAAAAAAAAAAAAAAAAAAAGCCTCCGGCCACGTCTGTACAAAAGAGCTCTGAAGTAACAACCGAAGAGAAGAAGCCAGACAAAAGGTTGGGAAACGGAGCTGGAGAGGCTGTGAATGTCTGAGTGTGGTGGGTGGTGTTGGAGATAGTTTTACCTATGCTCCACCAATCTTGGAACCCATCAGCCATCGACTGACGACGATTTAGCCTCTGGGGGCAACGGCCAATGTTTTCAGCTAATCTCTATACACACATCCTGATTTTGGGCTACTCAAACTATAGCCATTTGAGCCATTGTTGAAATGGCTCAAGTGGCGTTACCTTCACATCCATGGCAACCACAAAAAACACATTCGCAGGTTGTACTGAACAGCTGGTAAAATCTACACACAGTCAACCATTACATCAAGTTTTACAGTAATGATGTAATGCTTAAGTCATTTTTACTTTACTGCGGCTTTCATCTGATTATCAGGATTAATGTTTCCACTAACAACACGCCTGCTGGTGACAATAACCTCAGATATTCCTTCCATTCTTTCCTATTACTTATTAATCCCGTGGGGGGAATTTTTAACTTGAACATGACATCTTAAGCAAGTTTCTCTCTTCCTCATCTGTTCTCTTATTCAAAGCAATCAAATCGTTCACCTTGATCTTCTTATCAGTGTTCAATGAGACCTTCCTAGCTGATACTACAATGATGTCACACAACGAAGGCGTACCTGAATACCTGTATGTTACAGTCAGGCACTCTGAACCACGCATCCATCATCTTATCAACCTTTCCACTTCTTTCAACACAGAGCATGACATCACAGTGACAAACCAGAAACCGGCACCTTATGATAACTAGCCTCCATGCTAATCACAGCTAAATTGTTATGCTATATTACTGCCATGATGTACTGCTAAATCATGTGGTTTACACATGACATCATTACAAATCCCCTCTTGTACCTGATTACAGCCCAGCTGAGTCAATCATTTAAACACACAGTTAAAAAAAAAACACCATTGAATTCCCCAGCCCTTACAATGAGTCATCCACCAAACAGATATTTCCGTGAAGCACATTGTTTTTCCTGAAACCAGCAATGCCAGTGAAAGTCTCACATCATGCAGGTACAATGGAAGAGGTGGAATTACAACAAGATCGCGCCTCCATGACGGGATAATGTAAACAGCAGAGTAGCAGGAACCAACGAGCTGTTAACTGATTTATAACTCTGACACCTTCCTGCTACGTCCTTGTGCATAATCTCAATCTCACCCAAGCATTGACTGCTTCAAACTGACACCAGACAGAGTGATAATGATTTACTTTTTGAAATTTCTTAAATCAATTAGCAGCCTACCATTGGCTCACTTTAAGCAACATTTCCTCAAATTAAGATTTTTTAGTGTGCAGTCATTTCTAGCTGGACGCCTCCTGCAGAATCAGTCAGAACCCATCTGAACTTCGTACCTAGCCCACGTAGCCAAACCAGTTAGTCCATCCTTGTAGGGATGGGATGTGTGAAAGGTCACTGAAAGAATGTAAACATCCGAGTCAAAACCACACACCAAACACACCAAGAGTAACTTTCCACTGTTGAATAAAGCGACCGGCCCCACCAAGTCAAACACGCCACCACACAAACCCCTACCTGCTGCTATTTTGAGTCTACTATACATACCATAAACATTTGTTCTATCTTCATAAATACTGTGCACATATTATCATTGTTACTGTGTTACCTAAGAGGTGGAGGGAAAGAGAGAGAGACAGATCCTGTTTCAACACCCAGGGTAAGTTTACGGGTAAGGCTCATGGCTTTGTGACCCTACTCTTATTTTATAGCCTTGCCCTTCTATTTGCTTCCGTCTTTTGTTTCCAGCTTCCTTTCTTCTTTAATCTTCCTGCAACACGCACACCAGCTACTCCAGCTATCATATCTACAACCACCTGTATGCAGCAATTTACAAAATGTGTGTTCTGCCACATGTTTTGGCTTTGTGTCAAGTTATCATGGACTGCTTCGCTGTGTTAGATCTTTAATCTGACAGGTCCGAGCATCCAGCGGCACATGACTATCCAAGCAGAGCGACGTTTGATGAGCTTTGGATCAACAGGTGTTTGTGGTGGTTGCATGCTTTTGGGTTGTGGGTGCATGTGTTTGTGTTGCTGCTTGTGAGTCTCCTGCCTTTGTCTGGGTGTATATATGCGTGCATTACACCTCCACGCACACCTACTCTGCACTAACGTCTCTGCAAAGGGTCTCTTTGCATCCTCCAGGTCAGACTCCGTGGGCGCAGTGGAGTCGAGTCGGGTCAGCGGCCTGAGCAGAGCATCCAGCGGCGGCTCACAGAGAGGCCAGTGTGCTCCTCCTGCTCCCACCATCTGACCAACGCACCGCATGAGTGCTTCAGTTTCAGCCACAGCACAAAACACTAGTGTCCGGTTTCCCCCCAGAGCAACCCTGCCGCAGCCGTGGCGCCTTTTGTTCCCACTTTAAATAAAACATAGTCCAGTCATTAGGTAGAAAGGCCCTCCTGTGCATAATTCAGGGCCAGGCATCAATTTGAGGCGAGGAGATAAGGTTAAGGAAGGACAATACTATGATGTTCTCACAGTATTGTCAAACAACTGACATTGCATAAGTCATGCACAACACAGAAACGTATGGAAATGCCATCTATACTTGGTGACAACAGTAGTTTGGATTGCTGTTTGTCTGCAGTCCACACCATCCATTACAGGGCTGCAACTAACCATTACTTCCATCATCAATTCATCTGTCAGCTAAAGGTGACAAATACTTGGTAGGATATAAAAACAATTACATAATTCACTATATATCCACTGAGTCAAAACATAACAAAAAAAAAATCAGTAGCAATTCAACAGATGATGGGCTGTGTTCAAGAACACAAACACTGTGACCGCTAACACCGACTATTTGCTGCTTAAGAACTGAGATGAGAGCGGTTGTATCTTATTTAAAAACAGCGTTTACAAACATTTCAACTTTTTCAAAACTACACCTGTAAACAGAGGTTCAAAATGAAAGAGCCATTCTCACAAGAGATAGTCAACAGGTTGACAGTTGTCACCCGAAACTGAGCAGCCACAGCGGCACTAAATGCACCTGCTGCTGCCGAAGTCCCCTCCGCGTACCTGCTGAATCCCGGTCACTTCGCGGATCTCAACCACCTGTAGTCCTCGTTTCTCTCGGGTGTGTTTCCCCTTCTCGAAGAAGTAACAGTCACGGATATAAGAACTGACGGACAAAATTCACTTTTTGTAGTTGGCTGGTGTGCCTCGCATCCCCGGTAATGAGCTTTCCTTTTCCCTACGCTCGCAGCTAGCTTACCTTATTCCCTTGAGGGAGAAGCGGATGAAAGGTAACAGAGGGCCACGTAGACCAATCAGATTCAGGAAAAGGCGGGCGCTTTGGGAATACGCGGCACCCTATTGGTCAGTCCCTGTTAATGGCGGAACAGTGAAAACGGGAATTTCTCTGTATTGTTTTGATGGTCTTGAGTTCACTGAGAAGAAGCTGAAGCGAAAACTAAAGGGACATTGTTACCGCTTTCCAGAACTCACTGTCAGAGACATGGAGTCTAAGTGAATCACTTAACAAATTATTAATTAATACTGTCAATGAAAATGTTAATCTTTCAAACATGATAACTATAATTATAAAGTAACAAGAGAAACAAATGTGCAAAGAGAAAGTGGCCATGAAAAAACATCAGTCTACATAAGAGTTAATGTTCTCAGGGCAGCACAATGTGGATTGAAAGGCGCTAATCATTTCTAAGAGGCTCTGCAATGCAAAGCTATATAAACTACTTTGAATGCCTTTGTTTCATGCACAGAAAGATTAACCAGCCAACATCTATTTCTTCTTGAAACTGACAAAGAACTGAGGCTGCACTGATTTTCAGTGTCACAATATGCATAATTACATACATGTCACATATAATACACAGAGAGCAACATTATTAATATAGTGACAAAAGACTGACGCAACTTGGATCCATTTTTTTTTTTTTATGAACTGGCCACAAATTGTCTCCAGCCACTGTTTCCCCCTTTGAACTTTATCTACATTTTCCTCTATCTTCAAACCATCAATCCAACCTTAAAGCCACCAGCTACTACTACTTTCCTTCCTTCCAAGTTTACAACCCAAGAGGGCTTCAAAATATCACAATTAAGACTGTGAAACACTTGAAAGTCATCCTCCTTACTGTTCACGTAGTCAGCATTTCAGTGTAAGTGATGCCGTTGCAAAAATAATGATTAAAGCGGCAGTCACAGTATTTGTAATGACGATCCAGAGATAAAAAAGGCAGAAATTGATGGGATGTCAGCAATGACAGTAGCAACTCATGACCACTTGGTGGCAATTTATTCACTGACACACAGCTGGACCTGTTGTCAGCAGGTGTCTGTGTGGTACCAAGTATTTACTTTATTTATACTTCTACATGTAAAAGAGGAATATTGTCCTTTTTACTGCATTACACTTATTTAACAGCTGTTTCTTTTATTTATTTTTTATGAATGTACCTGCAGTCTAGGTAGACAGGTGGACTCTCTGTAGCTCTGCTGATATGTCAAGGTGCTGACTGCGTAAGCTGACATATTCTGCTTAGAGGCAGTCAACCAATACGACAGAACTGTTCGAAATCTTGAATTTAGTTGTTTCCACTTGAAGTCTTTCTCCACATACGGTTTAGATTATGCTGCCTTAAGTTGCTCCCAAAACACCAGTTTTTCAGGGAGATAAAAAAGGCCGTTTTTGCACATAAACTGTATTTGACCTCAAAGTTACAAACTGTGTTTTGGTGAGTGACACTGAATGTAAACATAACCTTTGTTTGCTAAAAGGAAAAACTTCCACAGGGCATCTTTGAGTTTATTATTCAGTAAATCCAAGAAGAACATGTAAAGTCCTACTTTTGTCTCAAGTCAGCAGTCAGGGACTTCTGACCTTATTAGCTTTCACATTTTACTGAAATCTTTTTATTCTTCCAATCATCACTTGTTATATCACTTTGGAAAAACGTATTGAACAGCTGCTCTGGCCGTGTTTCAGACTTAAACGACTAAATTAAGACTTCAAAATGTTAATAAGACATGAGACGCATGCATCAGCGGTCTTTCTCTAAAATAATCCGGCGCTCCTGAAATAAAATGAATAACACTCAATTAAACATATCCATATATATTTTATTCTCAATACGGCAAAATACAAAGAATATTCAGGACAGACTCTCATTAGTCACAATTAATACTCACTTCACAAGAATGCTTTTAAATTACATAACCTAAGTTTGAAGACCAAACTCAATGAGTACCTTTAATCATATTGCATCCATCATATATAGTATCTCTATCATCAGTTCTCTTAAAACTAATCCAATTTAGACTATTGTACATAGTGTATGCTGCTGGTCTCGCTTCAGAGACGACTTTTAGAAAAAGGTGTTATACAACATACTGTATAAACTGCTACAACTGTTTTGACCTGTAGAGAAATACCTCTGTTTCAAAAGACATGTTGGACCAATTGTTCAAAAGGGACAAATAGTAAATACATCTCTCTCATGAGGACGAAAACAGACGCGGTTTCACATAACAGACTGTACACACCATCCATCCATCTCGTGAGATCAACAATATACATTTCATGAAAAGTACACGCCTCCATATCAAATACAGAGAAGACAAAATATTCGCACTTGGATCTAGAGACATTAATGATTATGTGGCGACCGTGATACTGAGAGACGGTGAAGCAGAAGACAGAGAATACGAGCACGGTAAGAAAAAGGACTGAGAAATCAATTTGATATACAGTGTTAAGAGACTGGGATGTCATCTGCAACAGCTTGGAAGAAGAAGAACACAAAAGCCCACAGAGGAAAAAAAAAAAGAAAATGTGCATAAAGTATCTCACAAATGTATTTACAGCATTTTTAAATTTCAATAAAAATGTCAACCTGTAGTAGAAATTCACCCTTAAAGAAATGTTATATTTACAATTTATACATTTGTATTTAAATAGAAACATGCAAGTGTTAACATCTTCCTACTGAATGTCAAAAAAACTCATCTTACCCTGGATTCTTTCAAGTTAGAATTAATATTAATTACTACTTACAATGAAATCTCATCATGAACAACCCCGATACATTTACATCTTCCTATTTCATAAAATGGCAAAATAGAAAAAAAACATTAAGCAAAGGGGCAGAAAAATAAATAAGTGTGAGTAGCAAACTGTTAAAAATTATTCTAATGCTAAATTTTGTACATTTGACTACAAGATAGTGTAGGGAACACAAGGCGCGGACCTGTACTTACAAAGTGTACCAGTGTATGAAGACATTGACTGGGCTGGCGAAACCCACAGAGGAATTCCTATGAGAAAAGTGGCCTCCAGCTTTAAGTACAAAATGGCTCAAGCCATCTGTGTTTGGTTATAAAAACAGATCTATATACACATACATACTAAACCAGTACACAAAATTGCAAAAGCTAAAGGCATTGGACACTTGAGTTCAACAGGTTTCTCACTGAGGCGGAAAAAAAGAAGAGGGGAAAAAAATCCCAGGCCTAAAAATGAATTTTTTTTGTCCACAGAAACAGATCCTTTTTTTGTAAAAATCCTGCATAGATTAAAATAATACCTCCTCTGACTTTCTCTTTTTCAAGTGCAAGAGGAAATAACAGTATCCCCTCCTGCAATAAAGGCCAGGGAGCCAGTGAAGGAAAGAAAACACAAAAACAAACAAAAAAAAAAAAGGTCAAACCTGGTCCAAATAGTAATTAATCACTTTGTTTTTCTCTTGAGATGGAAAAAAAAGGAGTAAGATGAGGCGTGCGCTCAGAAGATACACCGAATTTATGTTTGAAGATAGAAGAAAATGAGCGTGAAGTTCCAGACTGGGCAGATCTTCTACCACTTTCCTCTTATCCAATCGCTCATCAGCCATTAACTAAAAGAAAACCAACCAGTGATTGTTTCCATGAATACTATTTGGCCCAGGCTTTAATAATTCCAGCATGTTTTAGTAGGAAGTGGGCTTAAAAAAAAAAAAAAAGAAAGAAAAAGCACAAAAAAAGGACAGTCCTTCATGCATTGACTGTTAGCAAACACCCAAACGTCGACCGAAATCTCGGGTTAACGGTCGTCATTCAAAACCCCCACATTCATGTTCCCTTGATGGCGACCTGTGGTCTTCACCCCGCCTGCTGTTCCACGCTAACAACAACTAGCTGATGCATCTACTGTCATCTAATACAAGTATGATTAAGATTTTAAATTTAAATAGGAACAATTACATATACAAATACTTTGCATCTTATAACCCTTGTTCAACCCTGTTTTGCAAGTATGCATTTGAAAAGTTATACTTCTGCTTGGCCAGAAGATTAAAAAAAAAACTGCTCGGTACATAAATAAAATCTATAAAGGCCGTTATATTTTTGAAATATATAATCATAGATTTAAAACTCTTTGTTCTATAAATGCAACACTGCTAATCTGCATCACTGATTACTCTAAAAAAAAACAAAAAAAAACAAAACACCTTTCCTTTCAGATCAAATTGCTTTTGCTGTGCCAAATTAGTGGTCACTCAGGCCCAGTTTTCATAAACTGCAATGTAAATAACTGCATTGTGTACATGGAAATGATTTCAATACTTAAGACACTCCCTGCTGTTCCTTAGAAAAATACACTCTGAGCAAACAAGGGGATGAAAACATGAATAACACTGTCTGGAAGTGACTCACCCTCGGGGAAATTTCTCAATGAACAATGTAGCTACGAGCGTAAAAACATCTCACAGGAAGAGACTTGTATTCTGGAGCTTCAAAGACAGCAGATCTCTCGGAGACAACCTTGACGTGATCAATTTTAATAAGGCAAGAGTCTAAAAGCCCCTGCTAGCGGCCCCTTTGGGCCATGCAGCTCCTTCCATCGGACCGGAGCAAACTGATTTGAGGAAACTATCTAGCGGGGCGATAAGAGGTTCATGATTGTGGAAAATAAAATGACGCTGCTAAAAACAAAAACCAAGGGTCAATTAGGAGAAAATTTCTAAATATGTGTGTCAGAAGAATTAATCTGCTGTGCACAGTAGCCCTTCCTACAGTCCATAAAATCTTGTGGGCATGTTCCAAGATTAACCTTCAGCGCCTGGAGAGATGGTGCAAAGTATCTTACTGTGTGACCATCTTTGCTTAAAAATGCCAAATGCTCGGACAGGACTCGACCAAAACAAACATAATCGCTGCCAGTTTCCGTTAACTGCTAAGTGTTTCAAAAGGCATAGGATGAGTTGTAGCAAAAATAAGCGGGAAAATAAAAACCATGTATTCAGATATGACGGGTGGCTGTTTGTTTTCCTGTAGCTCACATACAAGGCACAAAAATGATAAAGAGAAACCTTCATTTTAAAGCACCTTTGGTGTTTATGGGAGGTACTTTGGTGAAACAAAGTCAAATAAAAAGTTAAAAGCCAAAGTAGCCTAAAAACCAAACCCCATTTTTAAGCGTATTCACTTTGTCAGAATGCCTATATATGAAGCGTGGCGATAAGCTCTTTTTGTTCCTGTGCTGCAGCTTCGATGCTTCTCCCTGTGTGGTGCTGTCAACGGCGTGAGATGCTCTAGATTGCTCAGTGTTTTTGGCAAGCTGGTGTAGGAAATGGACACAGTGTTGGAGATATGTCTGAGAAGTTCATCACGTGTGTGTGTGTATGTGTGTGTGAGTTCATACAGTACATAAATGTATGTGTGTGTGTGTCTGAGAGGGCATGCTTGTGTGTCTTTGAGCACATGTTGCTGAATACAAGAGGCTGAGGTGTATGTGTGTGTGTTTGTGTGTGTGTGTGAGCAGTGTGCAGGGAGTCCTTGCTAGGGAATAAGCTTAGCGTCCAGGCGCAGCCAGTGGAGGCCCTGCCGTGTGTAACGCACCAGTTCTGTCATGCTGCTGGTGTTGAAGATCAGAGGACCCATCACCTTGTCCAACTCTAAGAAGAAGTCTGGGGAAACAAAAAGACGGCGTCAGTTTAAAAGCCAGAGACTCAGAGAAAGTTCCTCGTTTGCAGAAATACAAGCATTTTAATTATCATTTAATCTGTTCACTGATCGTTTTTCACTTACAAATTGTCAGAAAACAATGAAAAACAACTTCCCAGAGCCAAAGATGAGGACTTACAACTGATTATGACCAACCGACAGTCTAAAAACCAAAGATAGTCAATCTACATCTTGATAGTAAAACTTAAAAAACAACACCCGAGAAGCTGAAACCAGCACATATTTGGTATTTTTGTTTGATAAATGACTTTTAAACAGTTAACATAGTATAAAAATTGCAGCCTGATTCACAGCAATCATGCTCAATACTGAACCAGGGTTTAAAAACTGTTGTCCACATCAGTCAGACACAAAAATGTGGGGAAACAGGGCCCAGGCTGAAAAACGTAGGTGTATTATTGCTTCAGCTACAACTATCGAAGCAACAATAATAAAAAAAAATAAAGCAGCACCAAAGTTTTGAAGTAGCTTACCCTTCTGCTCCTTGGATAGTTGCTCAGCCTGGTCCCAGACCTCGGTGGCGTACAGGAAGTTGGAGGTGACCTGGACGTAGCTGGCAGCCATCTGGTGGATACGCTGAGGGATGGTCACCGACGAGCTGGCGCTGCTGCTGCTGCTGACTGACGAGTAGCCGACGGCCGTGCCTGGCGACAGTTTGGGAGACACTGGGGAGGGCATACCCGCTGCCTTGCTGCGTTCGGACACACAAACACGCAGACGTGATAATAAGAGTGCTGCTACCTGCTTTACAAACACTTTGGTAAAATGGTTAGCTTATTTTTAGACGTCAACACAAACACCTGAGACCGCATGCCAGGTAAATACACTGAGCACTGACTGACAATCATCACTGATGGGAACATTATGTAATGTAACTGCTGCCCAGTGTGACTCAGTAGCTTCACACTGTTCCTCACAACGAGATGTGAAAACAGGTGAAATTACAGAAGCCAACAAGCATGTGCATACAGGCTGAGATTCAGAAGAAAAGACAGTGTTTCCAATAGTTTTTATTACTTTTCTAAGACTACTTGCAGAACATTTTCTCAGCATCCAAACTGTGTGTGGGAAACATCAATGCTACTCTACATCTGCACCCCTATAGTCTGTCTGTGGAGATTTACAAATATGTAACCAATGAAAAGTATTACAAACACCTTGTGACTAAATCTGGCAGCACCTCACAGCTCCACCCCGCCTCCATCTCTCGAATGAAGGGAGAGCAGAGGGTAACAGTGACAGGGTGGTTTAGTCATCACACCCTCCAGTAGGCAGCAGTATTGAGCCAGAATTGCTGGCAGTTGCCTCTCTAAAGTGTAGAAGAATACACGGCAGGAGTAGGCAGTTGTTTGGAGACGGCAGCAGGCTGGAGTGCAGTTTAGTCTAACATTTGCTGTCTAGTCAAAGCCAAGACTGTTTTCAATAGCCTGTTCATAACACCTGCTCTTTTATAACTAGAGATTTTGGCTAAATGCATTCCCACAACAGGGAAAACTGAGCGCACACGCACCGGTGAGTTGATGATAACATAAC
The DNA here is from genome assembly GCF_051107435.1 of Chaetodon auriga. Lineage (NCBI taxonomy): Eukaryota > Metazoa > Chordata > Actinopteri > Chaetodontiformes > Chaetodontidae > Chaetodon > Chaetodon auriga. The sequence continues at coordinate 8,463,280 of NC_135088.1, forward strand.
GTTATGCACAAAACTCGAATCTTAAAAACTCCATTTGACCTTGATTTTGGTCAAATAGTAATAATACAATGACACAAGTAATATGACCACATATAAATACACTATACCAACGTTGATTATCGGAGTTTAATTATTTTAAAAACGCCTTTTTTTCACTTCCTGTTTTGGACATACAAGGTTTCTGCCGGACAGTGACACCATATGTCGCCCTGACAAACACTTTTAATCTCCAAACAGCAAAAGAGGACATGACTTACTTTCCCATTCCAGGAGAGGGAGCCTGGGTGTTACTGAGAGAATTCTGTCAAACAAAATGAGGAGGAACATTATGTACACAGACAGGAAGCAGGTCACACATTCACAGAACAAAAAAAGAAAATACAAATCTATATTGTGCTCCTTCGTTTCTGAAGGTTTGCCAGGCAAAACTTGAGTTCAGCTTCTAGGAAACAGAAAGTACCTTTAAGTGTTCGGTGAGTGTTTTGGAGTATTTTAGTGCGCTGTCTTTCCTCAGCTTGAATAACCGCAGGTAGAGGAGAGACTGGCATCGTAGGCTGGAGAGAGAAATAGGTTAATATTGATCTAAAGCCAGAGACATGTGCAAGTACACAACTCTCCTTAATCACATAACCTTCGCCTCAAAGTACTCAAATTCCCGGCTAAGAACAGGATGACATCTCTTGAGCGTGAAGTGGAAATCCATCACCAGAGGACTCACCAAAGCACAGCTAGCCTCTTGTCTGCTGAAGTAGCATCTGGGGCCATGTAGCTTTTTAACTTCATAGTGTATCTGAACATACAGACAGAACAAATGTTTAGTTTGTAGGAAAACCAGGGTGTTAAAGTCATTATAGAAACGGTTTATTCAAAAAATTTGGGTGTGTTAGGCTAGTAGCTGCTAATGTACCCTCGAGCTACTAGCTTAAAGCGGAGATTAGGAGCGGGCTTCAGAAGTTCGCTTCTTTGTAACTCCACACTGCCTGATGTTTTTCAGTTTCAAACTTTCAACCTCAAGTAACAGACGACAACAACAACATACTTTGATGCGGAAAGGAGTATGATTGCCCTTACTTGATAAGCTCCACTGTTTCAGCATACATGGGGAAGGGAGACTTGGCCTCTTGGGCGCTCTTCTCCAGGGCGTTACCACATTCAATGAAAGACACCACAGCGTCCAGGTAGTACACTGCCTTCTCAAAACGGTCCAGCTGTAAAAGAGGGAACGGACAAAGCAAAAATGAAGTCACTGTGGGATTTTGTGACATGTACCAGTCAACTTTGTATTTGTTTCTCTTACTTATTTGCAAACGACTGTATTCTGTTTCCAGTTCTTGGAGCCATGGTTGTACAAGCTATTTTCTATTTTGACTGGAAATAACATGCAATAGAGTCAGATGTCCCATGAGCCCCAGGTAAGTAACTGATACCAGACGTGCAGGTAAATATAACCACCTGTTCATCTCTCAGTGACCCGGGAACAAAAGCATTTCTTGTTTTTGTTTGTTTTTTGGATGCTCAAAAACTACAAAACTCACACAGAAAAATGGGCTTTGGGATCTTTAAGGAATACTTCCCAGCGAGTACAACAAATACTAAACGTCAACTGTGCTCCAACAGCTAGCCTTAAGCCTCATGCAAAATCCCACCAGGATGCAGATTTCCTCTCCTCTCACTTCTTTGCATGCAGCAACTGACACCGACATCTCCATTTCATATGTAAATAGTCATTAGACGCTCGCTCTTACCAGTGCATCTGCGTTGTGTTTAAGTTTCTTGGCCTCCTGTAAGTAGTGATCTGCTGAATGGACCCTGAAACAAAAATGATTAAACAGGTCAAACTAATCTGATTACATCTCTGAACCACTAAAAAAAAAGACCAATTTCCCCTAAGCACAGAACCTGCAAAGTAAACATAAAAACTCCCTCTAACATCCTTCCATTTCATCAAAACCTGAAACAAAAGCCACAAAAATAAGAAGCGAGGTTATGTTGTTTCTTTACCTCTGCGTGAAAAGGACAGAGACTCCCAACAGAGAGCCGTTTAAAATGGAAATTTACGTCCATCTCTCCTGCATGCAGCCACATCTATTCATGACCTCCCCAACCTCCTACAGCTTTATGCATCAAAGGCAACCCTAGATCCCCACAGCAGTTCTTTCAGCATATCCTGCTGAGGGGTTATCCACAGTGGAAAGAGCTCCTCTTACCTGTCCTCAAACACCAGCTTGGATCTCTGAGACTTGGAGCCGTCCGTGGAGAGCGGAGGAACAGCCAGCTGGTTATCACAGCCCTTTGAGGATTTCTCCTGCAGAGACAGCAAACGAGAGGGAATAAAGTTTCAGGGGAAAAAAAGGGGGCCTGGTGTTTGAAGTGGAGGATAAAATGGAAGAAAAGGTGACACTGAGGGAGTCTGGAGGCAGAAATGTTTTCCACGCTATAGATACTGAGCCTATACAATATACAGACTCAAACAAACACTTGAATCATGTTTAAAAATAGGCATCCCCTACATGAAGTGCACATGGATATCAAAACCCAGCAGCCTACGTTCTGGAACGCTCCCCTTTCTGCCGCAGCGACAACTTTCTCTGCTTCATGCTTGTTTTGTCATTTAAATTCCCCGGAGGAAACACTGTGCAGTTGGCAAACATGATGAAAGATTGCCCTCACACTTCCCAGTGTCTGCAAAGCCTGCCAGAGATTCACGCAGGCAGCAAATGCCCCGCGATAAGGTCACTTGCACCCACCTTGCCATCGCGTGTGCTGCGCCCCTTGTCCTCTCCTTTTCTGTGTTTGGAGGTGGAGTTGCCCTTGGTGCTGTGGCTTCCCTCCTTCCCGCTTCCTGTCCCGCTGGACAAAGAGGTGGAGGACTGGCTGACTGTCCTCTTTCGACTCGGGTGCTCTGCCTTGGGCGTCCGCTGGAGACCTGACATAGAGGGAGAGGGGACTGGCTCCTCTTTCTTCTCCAAAGACCTCTTGGACCTGGTGGGGTATGAATCACCATTGTAATACATATGTTTCTGTATTACTTAAACAGATGATGGCAAAATATTAATGCTCAAAGATTAAATATTAATATTCCAGGTAGTTCAAGACTAAGGACACTGCAGAGACGCCACAAGAGTAGCTTGAGGAGGCTGCAGTAGAATCAACAAGACAGGTCACTGAGCTTTTACACTTTCATTCTATGACGCTCATTAAAGTTTATTTTGTGAACTGTAAGAACAGAGAGAAAGACATCTGACAAGCTTCATTTTGCCTGTAGCAAAACGAAGCACTGCTGTCACACCAAGTGATCCCAGCGTGCCGAGGGCTGACTGTGAATGCTAATCAGGAGGAAAAGGTGGAAGACTCACTCTTTGCTGCTGCTTTTGTGATGAGATAGGGACTTCTCCTCCAGCTTGCACCGCTTGCTCTCGGGCTTGGTGCCCTCTTCGTCGTTCTAAAGATAAAAAGATGAGAGAAAATTAAAAGCAAAGACACATTAGAGGATTTATTGGTGTGTGTGTGTGTGAATGCTTCAGTAGGAAATGATCTGAAGACTAAGAAATTTGCATCTGAGCACTTAAACTTTCACAAGGCACAGTGAAACCTTCTGCCAGTGCTTAATGGTGTTCCAACTCACTGTTACACCCCAAGATTTCACTTCAGATTCAAAGTCTTTTCTCGGTTAGTTTCACAGCTATGATTAAAAAAAGCACAATCACCTAATGGCAGAAACTCCAGATCTGGATCTCCACCAAGACTGAATCAATTGTTCTTTGGCTCAGAGGCATTTTCTCATTTTAATGGAAATCTGTTTGGAAGTTATTTTAAGAGATACGGTATCCTGTTGGAAGGCTAACTAAAATGGAATGATCATAACTCCCCTGATGACAGAAATAATCAAAAAAAGCTCAGTGTGGAAGAGAAAGCTCTCTTTTGGGAGGGGCGGGTGTAGAGACAATCTTAAATATCTACATAATGTTTAAGTGACGGGAACACTCGATGAGAAAGTCTTACACTTCGCTCTCCTTGTAACCTTCTTAAAGGGAGAAATGAATGATAAGAAATGTATTCGACAGGGCTGGAATCAAAACAGCAGAGAAGAACACACCCATACCTTGTGTTTTCTCTTGGCCTTGCTAGAACTCTTCTCGGAGCTCTGCTTGCTGAAGTCTTTGCTGTCCCTGTCGAGAGAGTCGTCCCTCTCCACTTTTATCTCTGCAGGCTCCTTGTAGGGCCGCCCAGGGATCCTAGACAGCAAGCTGAGATCTATAGGAAATGGGAAGGAAAGGGAAGGGTCGGGTAGGGTTTAATTTGGTCCAAAGTAAAGCTTTAGGAGTGTGAACTCCAGCCAGAGATGTGTAAAACAAGTGCACAGAATACAGTGAGAATTAGTAAAAATCTTTGCCTTATGAGCGATTTGACTGACCTATCTTCACTAGCAGAACCTGCTGCTGAGGCAGCCTCGCAGGGTAACGCTCCTCTGGATCACTGAGTGGAGACAGCAGCTCTTTCTCTTCCATGGGAGAAAACACACACACGGGGGTCCTGATACTCTCTGTGTATTTGGGTGTCTGCGACAAAGATGGGATGCTGTCATTCCCCTCAGAGTCTGACGATGACGAGTCCGTATCAACAAACTCGCGGGACTTCTGGGAAGTCTTGGTGGCCGCCTTGGCCTTGCGTTTATCTGCGGTGGTGACGGCAGCCGCGGTGGGCCTCGGGGAGGATTTGGGCTCTTTTTTGATGCTTGGTTTACGGGAACCCTTAGTCGCGGCTTTGGGCCGATGAGGAGGGATCTCCGGAGCCGGCTCGCTCTCCACTCTCAGACCTCCCTTGGGTTCCTCCACCACCGGGGGCTTCTCAGACTTTTTAGGCTGTTTTTTACCCACACTCCTTCGCGGGTTCGTGCCCCCCTCGCTCTGGGCGGGGGATTTTTGACGACCACGACCACCCTCTGCGCCCTTCTGCGCCGCCCGTAAGTCCCTGCTTGGGGTGGGTGCTGTTGAGTCTTTTGAACCCCCTCCCTGGCTGCCATAGCCGCGTCCTGAGCTGTTGTCTCTGCCCTCCTTCTTACACTTGGTTGGAACATTATTGTCCACTGGTGAGGCTGGTGAGAACTGCTTGGCCTTCTTGAACCAGTTGTCCAGCTGCCACTTGTTGGCCATGGGCTGTTCAGGCTGAAGAGGAGCAGGAGAACACACAGATGTAAGGAATTATCTTAGCGAGCAAAAATTATTATTGTTTATTATCTCATTATTAGAATTTTGGCCAAAAGAAAGAAAAAGCAATGTCTTGCAACAATCCCAAAAAAGGGTGGGTGGAGCTACAGACGGTCAGTGCAATCAAGACTTAATGATCGATGATCAAATGATCACTAAGTTGCACTACAGCTTTGTACAAGTCACTGATTAGTCATTACTTCAGGAGAGGCGGGCCGTGGGTGTTCATTGGCTTCGCTGTCCGTCGTGCTGCTTTCGCTCTCGCTGTCCGAGCCCGAGCTGCTCTCCGAGCCGCTGTGGCTGCTTGAGTCATCCCTCGACTGCTCTGCTCCTTCACTGTTATTGCTGTTGTTACAGAGGAGAGTCAAACAGCTTTATAAAGTGCACTTTCAGTCACACTTTCCATACCGAAGCATGCATACGAACGACTACATCACGTCCCGTGTTTAAGACACACTCAGGTCCAAAGTTACAAATCTCTTTGCTCCATGTGAAGACACACCGATTATCTCTAGACAATAGACAGCCACAACTTTGCAGCTGACGATTATTCTTAACCACAGTTGATTTGTTCTTGCACATTTTTCAGCTGTTTTATTTCTGAGAACTGGGAATTTGCCTCACACTGCAGTCCTTGTCACTGATAACTCCCGCTGTCGGCCTTGGGAAAGATATGGATGTGATATGTGTGCAAAGGTTGATGCTCCTGAAGGCCTGACCAACCAGCTACTGCAGTGACAAGGATCAGAATGAGCTGCACTGCCAGGAGCTGAACTCAGGGCAATTAGTAAAGTTTCCACCATGTGCAAACTGTCAACACAATTATCGCCCACTTCAGGACTTTCCACAGCTATGGAGAATCCCTGTCGTGTAGGAGTGTAGACAGTAGTCACTCTTTAACTCATTTTTTAGATGACTTAGTTATTTGATTACAAAAATCATCTGTCAAAGTAATGAAATTTAAGTCTCACTTCAGACTGATGATGGCCCTATTTTAATTTCTGAGGTCGTCATGTGTGGTGCTGTTGGATTGCTCCCATGCACAAACATAATACAAGATAAAAAATAATGATAAAAATAAGAAAGCTACCTAACTTGTTTATCTCTTTCAAGATGAGGGACATAATATAACAAAGGCCTCTGAATACAATGCAAGCCAACACTAACCCGCCGTGGCGTTCCCGACATGGCTGCAACAAAAACAGTGTTCAAATTTCACAAAAGTAAATTGTCTGTGCTTTGTGCTTTACCTTGCTGATGTGTTCCTTGAGGCATTCTTGGCTGAGTCCTGTTCTCCATCGCTGTCCTCGCTGCTGCTCAGCTTCAGGTCGTCTTCCAGCATACTGAGACACAGGAACGAAACTAAATGAAATCTTTGTATTTTTTCACAGCAGTGCAATTGCTGCACTTGGGGACTGCTGGCTCTGCATAACTGAGGCCATCTATGCATGTCTGCCTTCTTCAATGTTTCTTAATTCAACATAAATATATGTCTTATGTTGTCTGAATCGGTACCGGGAAAACTACAAAGGTGGGCTCAAGATGAGAGAGGACCAAGACAGGAAAGGATAAAGGTCTTACGTTGGCTGGTCATCGCAAGCTTTGGGCTGGTGGCTGCTGGAGCTCTTGGAAGAACTGCCTCGCTCTAAAAACGCACAAACAAGACAGATGAGCAAGTAGTATACGCAGGATAAAGATGCGTATCAGAAACATATGCGTGCATAATCCTTTTAGCGTGTGATCGGTTTGAAATGCATGTGATACTCACTGTGTCCACTTGGAAAAGGGTGAGAGTCCTGAGGTGAAAAAAGAAAACAGACTTTCATTCATCTTTTCATCATTTACCAGAAAATGTGTCTGTTGTACATGATAACAAATCAATGAACAAGCGAATACATCAATCAGACAGGATTTTTCATCTTTGAGTTTGTAGCTATTTATATAAACACCCGAACTGACTGAAAATGACTTCTTCTTCTGTCAAATCAAATATTCATCAATAGTAAGTCTCATCCCTTTATAGCTCCTATTGAACATTCACCAAACGAGGTTTCTCTTGATTGGTTGCGTGTGTTACGTAACGCCCCACCATACAAAAGCAATAAACAAATATTTAAGCCATATTCATTCATCATGACGTGTGATCATCTGAACAGTACACGCAGGAGCTGGTGCAAAGCTGACCTTGGTGGGGAATGGAAACTTGGAGGGCTCAGTTTTGCAGGGGGTGTGGATGGCTGTCAGTGGAGGTGGCCACGACTGAGTCATTTCCTGAAGAAAGAAATAACACACAAACACAAGCGCGCGCACACACACACACACAGACACACACACGGGGAAAGAATGTGCAAATTAGTTGTAAGGTGTGAGCAATGCAAAATGCTCTTTCATTCACTCGAGGCAGCAGGCTTTTCTCCGAGTACTCCGGATGAACTGTGGCGTAGGAGAGGGAACAAAACACAAATGCGTACGTACCTTCAAAATCTCATCGACACAGTTGGCGTCACCGGATCCCTAAAGACAGAAACATCAAGTTCAGCACATGTTCATAAACAACGTGACGCGGCAGGTCAGCGGCCATTTTCAGCAACGTGAGTCATTCTAAAGGCATTTTATGAGGCCTTCGAGTTCAGTCAGACCAAGTGTAACCTGCTGTGAGGTAATTAATTCCAGTTACTACATCATTATGAATATATGCTCCAAACATAAACTGCCATTTTAAGTCTATATACGCTTCATGCGACGTCCACTACTATAGAATTAT